>NC_060142.1:604256483-605653483 GCF_021461385.2 Schistocerca piceifrons
GGAGCGACGTGCACAATTTGTTTGCCAGCAAAAATTCCCGCATGAATAATTAACTACTGCTTTGCTATCTGTCGCCATGATACAGGAAGTGTATCGTCCTCATCTCGCAGAAAGCAAACCTCTCAACACCCTCGCTTATTTGCACACACTTGTGCGATTCGCCACAAGACGAGAGAGAGAGATAGAGGGTTAATTTTAGGTTTCAAATTGCCTTTATATAATGGGGATCTCCACACCGTGTCACATCTGCGTCGCCTATTATGGCTTCAGCCAATCACCATCTAGCTGAGGTGATTAAGCGTTTTTATTTTTCTTGCTGGGTCGCAGCTAGACTATTAATGACATGCAGCCACTTACCCTTGGTCCCGGCCTTATTTACGTGAAAAGGAATAATGTATTGGTCTGGCATTATCCCTTTCTGCGATGAAGCTCTATGTTTTCTTGCTAAATGGGAGTTTTATGATATCATTAACTATCTGCTCGGTACATCTCCAAAGTGCATTTCTTTAACTTGTTTGTTTATGCCTGTCCATATATTGGTAGATATTGTTTTGGTAGTTTTTGGTACATGAGATCAGATGCAATTGCCTTTTGTAAATATAATATGATCATTATTTTCTGACAATGTCATACTGTGTAGTACTGTCATTATAGACCAAGCTCATGTAAGGTCTGTTATATCCAGACGTCTTACAAACTTGCCTTGATTGTTCTTTTCCATTCTTCTGTTTATTATTCTTGTCAGCAACTTGGATACATGAGCTGTTAAGCTGACTGTGCGGTAATTCTCTCACTTGTCAGCACTTGCTGTCTTCGGAATTGTGTGGATGATGTTTTACCGAAAGTCGGATGGTATGTCGCCAGACTCATGCATTCTACACACCAACATCAATAATCGTTTTGTTGCCAGTTCCCCAAACGGTTTTAGAAAGAATGATGGAATGTTATATATCCTTTCTGCCTTATTTGATCTTCAGTCTTCCAAAGCTCTTTGAAATTCTGGATTAGTACTGGGTCCCATAACTCTTCTAGATCGACTGGTGATTCATCTTCTATCACATCAGACAAATCTTCTCACTCATAAAGGCTGTCAATGTATTCTTTCCACTTATCCACTCTCTTATCTCCATTTAACAGCGGAATTCCCATTGCACTCTTAATGTTATCGCCCTGTTTTTAATGTCACGAAAGGTTGTATTGCCATTTCTGTATGCTGAGTCAGTCCTACCAACAATCAATTCTTTTTCGATTTCTTCACATTTTCCCTGCAGCCATTTAGTCTTAGCTTCCCAGCACTTCCTATTTATTTCATTCCTTAGTGACTTGTTTTTCTCTATTCCTGGGTTTCCCGAAACATTTTTGTACTTCCTCCTGTCATTGATCAATTGAAGTATTTCTTCTGTTAGCCATGGTTTATTCGCAGTTACCTTCTTTGTACCTACGTTTTCCTTCCGAACTTCTGTTATCGCCCTTTTTAGGGATGTCCATCATTCTTCAACTGTACTGCCTACTGAGCTATTCCCTACTGTTGTATCTACAGTCTTAGAGAACTTCAAGTGTATCTCCTCATTCCTTAGTACATCCGTATCCCTCTTCTTTGCTTACTGATTCTTCCTGACTAATGTCTTAAACTTCAGCCTACTCTTCATCACTACTATGTTGTGATCTGAGTCTATATCTGCTCCCGGGTACGCCTTACAATCCAGTATCCGATTTCGGAATCTCTGTCTGACCATGATGTAATGTAACTGAAATCTTGCCGCATCACCTGGCCTTTTCCAACTATACCTCCTCCTCTTGTGATTCCTGAAAAGAGTATTCACTATCACTAGCTGAAATTTATTACAGAACTCAGTTCATCTTTTTCCTCTCGCATTACTTTTTCCAAGCCCATTTTATCCCGTAACCTGTTCTTCTACTCCTTCCCCTACAACTGCATTACATTCTCCCATGACCATTATTCGTCTCCCTTTACATACTGTATTACCCATTCAAAATCCTCATGCACTTTCTCTATGTCTTAATCTTCAGCTGGCGACATTGGCATGTATATTGGAACTATCGCTGCTGATGTCGGTTTACTGTCGATTCTGATAGGAAGAACCCTATTACTGAACTGTTCACAGTAACATACTCTCTGCCCTACATTCCTATTCATAACGAACCCTACTCCTGTTATACCATTTACTGGTGCTGTTGGTATTACCCTATACTAATCTGACCAGAAATCATTGTCTTCTTTCCACTTCACTTCACTGACCCCTACTATATCTAGATTGAGCCTTTGCATATCCCTTTCCAGATTTTCTTGTTTCCATACTGCGTTCAAGCTTCTGACATTCCACACCCTGACTAGTAGTATATTATTATTTCTTTGATTATTCAATCTTTTTCTCCTGGTAACCTCCACCTTGGCAATCGCCTAAATATCTGAATGTGGGAGTATTCCGAAATCTCTTCAAAACAAAAAGGAGAGGTCATAATGACACTTCCTCAGTTACATGTCACATGTCCTATTGATACACGTTACATGTCTTTAATTAAGTGGTATACGTTGCCTTCTCCATCCTCATGCCATTGATCATTGCTGAGCATTCCACCTTCAGGTGCGGTTTCATACCCATAGGACAAGAGAGTGTCCTCAACCTCTGTCCACTCCTCTGCCCTCTTTGACAAGGCCTTTGGCAGAATGAGGGTGACTTGTAATGCCAGAAGTCTTTGGCTGTTATCGGTGATTATTAATCAAAATTTAGGCAGGAGCGAGATTCTAACCCTTTACCAAAGACGTTTTGATTATGAGTCAAATATGCTACACCAAGACCACAGGTCAGAGTACAGTATTACGGAGTATTTATTGGTTAGACTGTTGTTCCCTTATTATGCTTAGGGAAATACTAGATGATGAAGTATATGAACGTATTATAATTGTATGCAATAGATGAACAATTGGCAGACGACGATTACTTAAATTTACATGACAATTCACCTGTCGTGAAGGAGCAGCTGTGAAGCACCTGTTTGTGGACAGTAACATTCCGGAAATGGACCGGTCTGCCCATCGCCACTACTGGAACCCAACAAGCACTCTGGGTTCCCTTACAGTGCCGACTTGCCGCAGACCCCCAACGACCAACGTCAGAACCTTCTCGAGTTCCATCTCCACATGAAGAATGGGAAGCTGATCTTCCACAGACATTCATTGTCCGCAGCATCACAAAGGCAAAGGGCGGATACATCCCATATTGAACTGTACTAATTGGTGCCCGAATACTTTTGAACCCTTAGTATAGTACTGATATCACATTTGAAGAGTTCGTTTAGAGAAACAGTTAGCAGAGATTTGCCTGAGTGTCTAGTGATACCTATTAACATTTTAACAACTTCAAGTCGTTGTCAAGTGCACGTCAGATTGTCACAGAGTGTACTACATGCGTAGACATACCTACTATAAGTATTGGAAGTTAACTGTCTGAAGTAGATGTGAAAACTTCATCTATATTCTGTATACAAGAGGAGATTAGGCATCTGGATTTTCATTCAGAAATCGGACGTTCGTGAGAAAACGGTATTTCGCCTCCATTAAAACGGAAAAACATTTACCGTCAAGCGTAGGTATTTGACATTGGCGTCAGTGTCGACTCCCAAGGTTGCTATTTATCGATCCACAGTGCTGCTTCTCGCCGTGGTCGGAATATCACAACTGTCATGGGTAAAGTGAATCGAAGGGATCAGGAGGAATGCCGTGCAGGATTTCAGCAAGCCTAAGCAATTAGCACCATGATATCACACGTACATTTACTATGACGTAAAGGATTGTACAGGATCTTCACATATCTTGAGATTTTAAATGAAATTTTTTACATCAAGACAATTATGAACACTGACAGTGTGACGACGTCGGGAGATAATTTCGCCGTTACCACCGTGAGTACTATCTGGCTTCCCTATATGTGGTAACAGACAAAGGTATACCGGCAGTGGTGTGCCCTACGAAAACACAGGATGCAGTAATCACACCACATTGTTCTTTAAAGACGAGTCGTCTTTCAGTGCTCAGAGTCAAGAAGGATATGTCAGCAAGTGCGGGCACCGACGAAAACGTGCGCCTTCGTCACATAGGTCCTGCGTTTGGAGCGGTAAAGTGGATACCAACTAGAAGCAAAAGACGATAACATCTTGTTTACATAACCAGTAATTGGGACGGTAGGTGAAACATTTACGACGTCCTTTGGCAGGTTGCAGTGCCCAATCTCCAAGATCAATGTCGTTTTATTTTCAGCAAGGTGAGACAACCATGCGGCCAGGTAGGCGGCGTAACTTGTGAACCAAATGTTTCACCAATTCATTAGCTGCACACAACTATATGTTAAAGACTCCACACACTTCACAGAGTTCACACGAGATCAGTAAATACAGTCTACGGAACTAATGATCACCTTTGAAATAAAATCCCGCAATACATCAATTTGGCGCATTTGTGGCTTGTTTTAGTTGGCAGGGTAGATAGTACGGGCAGAGTGAGAGGCAATTCACTCGGAACTAATGATCACCTTTGAAATAAAATCCCGCAATACATCAATTTGGCGCATTTGTGGCTTGTTTTAGTTGGCAGGGTAGATAGTACGGGCAGAGTGAGAGGCAATTCACTCGAACTTCATTCTTGTGCAGTATCCATGGAAACGTTAGAATAAAGTATGTTTCGCGAAGCAGAGCCAGCGCTGCTGAATGAGTTAATTGACGACGCGTTCATCACACGGCCTCACGGAGACGCAGAGCTACGGAATTTTCATAGGAAACTCAAGAACTTACAGAAAAACAAATTCACGCTCGAGAAAGGAATCAACAGCACCATATTTTGCCTTGATATGGAAGTATATTGAGCCATGCGCGGCTCACGGTCTTGCCGTTTATTCCTCGTCATCTTGATTTTGGGGTTCTGTCGCCTAGTTTTTCTTTTAATTCGATTTACTGGTGTCACTAGGTTGCTGGTTTGCTTGCCTATGAGTGGCAGCAGCAGCGCTTAACGGTAAGTGCACTATCGTACTACCTCTGGAGCGACCGCTAGTATTTCTGGGTCGTCGTGTGTGTGAAGATGAGTTGGGGAAGGGTAGATAGTACGGGCAGAGTGAGAGGCAATTCACTCGAACGTCATTCTTGTGCAGCATCCATGGAAACGTTAGAATAAAGTATGTTTCGCGAAGCAGAGCCAGCGCTGCTAGATGAGTTAATTGACGACGCGTTCATCACATGGCCTCATGGAGACGCAGAGCTACGGAATTTTCATAGGCAACTCAAGAACTTACAGAAAAACAAATTCACGTTCGAGAAAGGAATCAACAGCACCATATTTTGCCTTGATATGGAAGTATATTGAGTCATGCGCGGCTCACGGTCTTGCCGTTTATTCCTCGTCATCTTGTTTCTTGGGGTTCTGTCGGCTAGTTTTTCTTTTAATTCTATTTTCTGGTGTTACTAGGTTGCTGGTTTGCTTGCCTATGAGTGGCAGCAGCGGCACTTAACGTTAAGTGCACTATCGTACTACCTCGGGAGCGACCGCTAGTATTTCTGGGTCGTCGTGTGAGTGAAGTTGAGTTGGGGAAGGAGCGCCAGTGAGGCGCGGACAGCCAGTATCTGCCGACAACTGGCCACACACATGAACTGTCCGACAGAAGAAGATTGGAGTGGGAACAACCGCCGGTTGGTCGTTCGGTTGGTCGTCTCATTGGGCGTCATGTATTTGGTCTTTTGACTGTTTCTAGGCCTCGTCAGTTGGTCATCTTGTCGGATGTTTGTCGGTTCCTTCCTCGTGCAAAGATGTCGTCGCCGATGGACAAGAGATACCTTTGCATGTGTGGGTCTGAGCCAGTGTGCCCGGGTCGCTGTGTCTCCGACTTCCGAACGGACATCGAGTCCAGTCGGGTTGGAGCTAGAGTGAGCTCTGGAACGCCACGGCTCGCCCGGCCACTGCCAACACTCATAACTGGAGTGGTGACGACCTTGGCTGGTCATTCGGTCCCTCGTCTCATCCGACGACGTGTATTTGGTTGCCGAGCGATAATGGAAACTCTCTTTGAGAGTGGACTTGTCATTTCTCCTTGTACTTCCACAGTGATTGGTTTTAGGATTGTCGGACTTCTTGGTGCAAGTGTTTACGTGGAACTGTGTGTAGCTTTTGTGATATCCACTGTTCAGATGAATGCTGTCAGCTTACTGGAGTAGCCAGTCGGTCGGTTACGACTGAGCAGCGAGGAAGTCTCCGCGGCATAGTGTCAGGCGGGGGCCCCTGGCGGCGTCCACGCGCGGTCGGAGTTGTGAGGCACTAGCTGCGAGAGCTGCAAAGTTCATCACCCACCGAACCTGGATACTGGAGTTGAGTAATCAGTTAACCTGTTACGGAACCTCAGCTGCCGTGACATCTCTTCGTTTATTGCCGGTTGTTGTTTCCTGGGCCATTCCCGCAAGTAGCAACGTATGGCTTCATGGAGTTGGAAAATTTTGCAGCCGTCTCTCTGTATGGTGTTTAACTATTGAAATGATTGTAACTTATTAGTGAATGCGCCAGCAGTATGTTCTGCCTTGTGGACGATAACGTTGTGGTTAACTGCCCTGGTCGTTAGCGTAGGTTTCCGGCAGTGTGTTTTCCTCGCCGTGATGATGCTGTAGTTCTACAGCTTTGGTGTTCTTCATTTTTTGTCTTTGAGTGGGCCTTGACTGTGTTTAGACACCAACTGTCATGACTTGGTACTGCTGGGATCTCCCTCCTCGCTGATATTTTGGGTTGTTGTGCCTTTGGTCGGTTCAAATGGCTGTGAGCACTATGGGACTTAACATCTGAGGTCATCAGTCCCCTAGAACTTAGAACTGCTTAAACCCAACTAACCTAAGGACATCTCATACATCCTTGCCCGAGGCAAGATTCGAACCTGCGACCGTACCAGTCGCGCGGGCCCAGACTGAAGCGCCTAGAACCGCTCGGCCACTCCAGTCGGCCCGTTGGTCGGGTGAAAGGAAATTGCTTAGGTTGTTGGTTGGTTCGTCAGCCTTCCCTGTGTCAAGCTGCCACCCGATTATTTAGTGTTATGCTTGGCTGTCTGTCTCATCTAACCTGTTGTTAGAGTTTATCCCCCAGGCCGACACCAGGTACACTTCTGAGCACCATTGTTCTGTTGTTTGTGATTGTGATTTTCTTTAGTCCCAAGCACTATGCGAGGCCTTCCGCCTTGTATTAATTTAGTTCGTTTTGATGTTCAGTATATGGCTCAAAAATGGTCCAAATGGCTCTGAGGACTACGGGACTTAACATTTGAGGTCATCAGTCCCCTAGAACTTCGAACTACTAAAGACTAACTAACCTAAGGACATCATACACATGCATACCCGAGACAGGATTCGAACCTGCGAGCGTAGCGGTCGCGCGGTTCCAGACTGAAGTGCCTAGAACCGCTCGGCCACTGCAGTATATGGCCTTCAGCCGAATCTTACGTGAAATACTTTAAGATACGTTCTTCAGCCGTCTGAAGTAAAAGAAAATCATTTGAAGGTTTGAAAATTTTTTCTTCTGTCTCAATTTTGTTACCAAGGTCGTAAGCCTTGAGTTGTTCTATGTAAAGTATGTGGCCTTCAGCCGAATTTATGTGAAATATTTTAAGGTAAGGGTTTCAGACTACATAAATTAAAATTTTAAAGGTCGTTATTTTAAATCCCTTTTAAAATGTTCTTACTGGAGCTCTTGTTATGCATGCATTATGCCTCCTTTCTTCTATCTAACTAAGGCCTTTAGCCGTCTGAATTCCTTAACGCAATTTTAATAACTTGTGTTCCGGCCTTCAGCTGAATTGTTTTTTATTTCTTTTAGGGCATGTGTGATTAAGTGTTTTTAGCAAATAAAGTTTGTATGTTTGTTCAACTAGCAGCAACTTATTTGGGCCCCTTTCCACAATCTGATCCCCTCGTGCGAAAAATCCAGATTTCATATATAGAGACCCATTTGGCAAATTAAGGCATAAGTTCTGTTGAAAACCGACACACTAAATGGTATCTCCAACCTGAGTCAAACCACCATCCAGCACGAAAGAATGCGGTGCTTCTTACTCAGGCAGTCGGAGCTCACCGGATATGAGGCGCTGATAAACTCTAACATGAACTCAAGGAGGTCTGGACGAATGAAGACTGTAATAAAAACTAAATAACTAATAGATGACATGTGAACGGGAGTATAGCTGCCCTTTGCACTTATTTTGTGACAGGGTACAGAGAGACCGACAGGTACTCGTATGCCAGCGTATGAACGCTACGTACCGCATAAGAAACGCAACAAGTGAGCAGTAACCTGACACCACTTGGTGTGCTACCAGAACATCAGTTTATAAGAAACCTCTGCACTTTCTCGAAGGCCATGGATAAGAAATAGAAAATTACACTCTAAAGAAATAAATAAACGACCTAGCACGATGAAGGGATCGGTTAGATAATACCAGGAGAAAATCGATAGGGCACAATGGTTGTTCGATTTCTTATTGTGCTATATACGACTATAAAATTGTTAAATATAACTGTGGAGACTGCTACAGTTTGCGTAGTCTGAAAATTTGTGTTAGTCCCTAACACACCCTGTGAGGGTCATCTCTATATTTTATGAACCAAATACGAGGTCCCTTGGTCTAGCGAAGAGGTTGGTGGCGCAGTAACAGTTTTCGCACAGAATATGATAGGTTTTCTTTTGATGATTTGCCGGTTGGTTGCCCTAAGTGGTTCCTAATGAGCGTTTAGTGATTGTAGTGAGTAGTGTCCGTTATACCTCGGATAACCTCATTCTGAAGAATCTACAGACTTTTCAAGTGTTTGTTGACGGATGCTGACCAAATTTATGAACCGTACAAGTCTGTTGACGGTATGACTACCTACCGGATAGTTATTCCTCCTTTACCTGGTACTGCTTCATGTTGAAGGACTGGTGCAGTTGGCAAAATAGATCAAAACCCGTATCGGGCGCACTGGTTATGTGACACATCCTACTCAATCTAATATCTGTGGTAAGATCTAGACTATGAGTGATCGATATAAAGTAAAGTACATGCCAATAACTCTGAGTTGACGGTTAGGGGGATTGAGCTTAATGGTGAACAGAACTGCTTGGCCTTTGTTAGTGATAATTTGCACTTCCCCCCATGAACAATGGACCTTGCTGTTGGTGGGAAGGGTTGCGTGCCTCAGCGATACAGATAGCGGTACCACAACTGAGTGGTATCTGTAGAGAGGCCAGAAAAACATGTGGTTCATGAAGAGGGGCAACAGTCCGGATGATTAACTGATCTGGCACTGTAACACTAACGAAAACGGCATTGCTGTGCTGGAACTGCGAACGGCTGAAAGCAAGGCGAACTACAGCCGTTATTTTTCCTTAGGTTATGTAGCTTTAGTGCATGGTCAAATGTTGATGGCGTCCTCTTGTGTAAAATATTCCAGAGGCATAATAGTCCTCCATTCTAATCACCAGGCGGGAACTACTCAGGTCGATGTAGTTATCAAGAGAAAGAAAAGTGGCATTCTACGCACCGGAGCGTGGAATGTCAGATCCCTTAAGGGGGGTAGGACGTCAAACGGACCGACTTGGAGCAGGAGAGGCACCACAGGACATTTTAATTTCCCCGGTCTATACTTTTACAAAAAAATTCATAAAATTTTGTCAGCATGACCAGGAACGATTCAGAATTCACACTCATAACAGTGGAAGTTCGAAAACATAATGAAAAAAAATTTTTTACGTGTGAAATTTCATCATTTTTTTCGCTTAATAATGGCAGTATTTGTTGCTATAGGTGCACTTTTCCTCATAAATAAGAGAGATTCTTCGATGAATTGTGCACAGCATACAAACCATACTTAAAGGTGTAGGAAACTCTAGAAGTTTCGAAATCTATTAAAAACTGTGCTAAAAATTGTGGTAATTAACTATAAAATTTGTATTTTTCCTAAAAATGAAGTTTAAAATATAACAGTTCATTCGTTTTTCATAAATTAAATTAATTCTAGAGTTTCGTACACCTGTGAGTATTGTATGTATGATGTGCATAATTCATCGAAGAATCTTTCTAACTTATGAAGAAAAGTGTACCCATAGCAACAAATCTAGCCATTAGTAAGTGAAAAAATGATGAAATTTCACACGTAAAAAAGCTATTTTCTTATGTTTTCGAACTTCCACTGGAATGAGTGTGAATCCTGAATCCTTCCTGGTGATGCTGACAAAGTTTTATGAATTTATTTGTAAAAGTGTAGACACTGGAAATTAAAATGTCCTGTGATGACTCTCCTGCTCCAAGTCGGCCCGTTTGACGTCCTACCCCCCTTAATCGGACAGGCAGGTTACAAAATTTAAAATTGAAAGAGATATATCAAAATTAGATGGATTGGGAATTAGTGAAGTTCGGCGGCATGAGGATCCACACTTCTGGTCAGGTGAACACAGGTTTGTAAATACAAGATCAAATAGGGGAAAACCAGCAGTAGGTTTAATAACGAATAAAAAAACAGAAGCGCGGAATAGCTACTACGAACAGCATAGTGAATGCATCATTGAAGCAAAGATAGACTCTAAGACCACGCGCCCATGCCTACCACAGTAGTAAAAGTTTATAAGCCAACTACCTTCTCATATGATGAAGAGACTGAAGGAATGTATTATGCGAATAAAGAAATTATTCAGATAGTTAAGAGAGACGAAAATTTAGTAGTCATGAATGACTGGAATTCGATGGTAGGGAAAGAAAAAGAGGGAAAAGTAGTAGGTGAATATGGACTAGGAGTAACGAATGAAAGAGAAAGCCGTCTGGTAGAATTCTGTGCAGAACATAACTTAATCATAGCTAACACTTGGTTTAAGAATCATGAAAGAAGTATGTATACATGGAAGAGGCCTGGAGGCACTGGAAGATTTCAGATGGAATATATAATGGTAAGACAGAGATTTGGCAAGCAGGTTTTAAACTGTAAGACATTTCCAGGTGTAGATGTGGACTCTGACAACAATTTATTGGTCATGAACTACAGATTAAAATTAAAGAAGCTGTAAAAAGGTAGAAATTTAAGGAGAAGGGACCTGGATAAAATGGAAGAACTAGAGGTTGTGGAGAGTTTCAGAGAGAGCATTAGCGTACGATTGACAAATACCTGGGAAAGAAATACAATATAAGACGGATGGGTAGCTTTGAGAGATGAAATAGTGAAGGCAGCAAAGGATCAAGTCGGTAAAAAACTGAGGGCTGGTAGAAATCCTTGAGTAACTCAAGGGATATTGAATTTAATTGAAGAAATGAGAAAATATAAAAATACAGTAAATGAAACTGGCGAATAGGGGTACAAACGTCTCAAATATGCGATCGAAAGGAAGTGAAAAATGGCTAAGCAAGGATGGCTAGAGGACAAACGTAAGGATGTAGAGGCATCTACACGAAAATTGGAGAGACATTTTCTGAAATGAGAACCACCTGTATGAGTACCAAGAGTGCAGATGGAAATCGCGACCTAAGCAAAGAAGGAAAAGCATAAAGGTGGAAGGAGAATATAGAGGATCTATACAAGGACGATGTATTTGAGGGCAATATTACGGAAATGGACAAGGGCGTAGATGAAGATGATATGTAACATATGGTACTGCGCGAAGATTTCGATAGTACACTTAAAGACGTAAGTAAAAAAAACGCCCCGGGAATAGACAATACTCCATTACAAATAGTGATAGCCTTTGGAGAGCCAGTCATGACAAAACTGTACTATCTGATGTGAAGGTATATGAGACAGGCGGAATACTCTCATAGTTCAAGAAGAATATAATAATCTCAGTCCCACAGAAAGCAGGTGTCAACAAATGTGAAAATTACCGAACTATCAGTTTAATAAGTCGTGCCTGCAAAATACTAACATGAATTCTCTACAGACAAATGGAAAATCTGGTAAAATCTGACCTGGGTGAAGATCAATTTGGATTCTGTAGAAATGTTGGAACACACGAGGCAATACTGACCCTACGAATTATCTTAGAAAATACGTTAAGGAAACGCAAATCTACGATTCTAGCATTCGTAAACTTAGACGACGCTTTGACAATGTTAATTGGAATACTCTCTTTCATATTCTGCATGTGGCAGGGTTAAAACACAGGGAGCGAAAGACTATTTACAATTTGCACAGAAACCAGATTGAAGTTATGAGAGCCGAGGCGCACGATAGGGAGGCAGTTGTTGAGAAGGGAGTAAGATAGAGCTGTAGCTTATCGCCGACGTTATTCAACTTGTATTTTGAGCAAGCAGCAAAGGAAACAAATGAAGCATTTCGAATAGTAATCAACATCCATGGAGAGGATATAAAACTTTGAGATTTCCCGATGACATTGTAATTCTGTCAGAGACAGCAAAGGGGCTGGAACTGAAGTGGAATGGAATGGACAGTGTATAGAAGCGAGGGTATAGGATGAACATCAACAAACGCAAAATAAAGTTAATGAAATGTAGTTGAATTAAATCAGGTGACGCTGAGGGAATTAGATTAGGTAATGAGACAAAGCAATATATGAGTTTTGCTATTTGGGGAGCAAAATGACAGATGTTATTCGAAGTAGAGAGGATATAAAGGAAGGAAAGCGTTTCTGGAGAAGATGAAATCTGTCAACATCGAGTTAAATTTAAGTGTCTTTTCTGAGAGTATTTGTGTGGAGTGTACCCATGTATGGAAGTGAAACATGGACGATAAATTGTTTAGACAGGAAGCCAATAGAAGCTTTCGAAATGTGGTGCTACAGAAGAATGCTGAAGATCACGGATAGATCACGTAACTAATGAAGAGGTACTGAATAGAATTGGGGAGAAGAGGAATCTGTGGCACAACCTTTTTAAAACAAGGGGTCGGTTGGTAGGACACTTTCTGAGGCATCAAGGGATCACAAATTTAGTACTGGAGAGAGGCGTGGATAGTAAAAGTCGTAAAGGGCGACCAAGAGATGAATACACAAAGCAGATTCAGAAGGACGTATGTTGCAGTAGTTAGTTGGAGATGAAGAGGCTTACACAGGATGGGGTAACATGGAGAGTTGCATCCAACTAGTGTGTGGACTGAAGACCGCAACAACAAGAATTTTCACCTTCCTCAGAAGTGTTCAAATTGTGCTATTTTGTCCCGATGTCTTTCCAGGTAGTTCCAATGAAATTTATGCTGATGCAGCGCTTGAATAGTGCTGTGTCATCAACAAACAGGGACATTTTCTCTCACCTTCTTCGGTGTGTCATTAGAGTACAGAGAATACAGCAATCGTGTGAAAACGAACCTACGGCACTGAAGTCAACACTGATTTTATGTTGCGGCAGTGATAGTCATCCCTGACGAACGACGTCCGTCCCTCTCTCCACTCTGCAATATCTAAAGTCATCATATCACACTGGATGTACAGGACCGGGTGTAATTCATTAATACTTTATTGAGAAAATAAAGTTATCTTTCACATAAGAAATGAGACTCACTAGTTTACATATGTTCTGCAGTTAGTGCTTTTTTTTTTATTGTTGTTCTACGAAGATTCAGTTAACATTATCTTCCACATCGTGAAGTAACGAGCCGCTACATGCGTGTATTCCCACATTGCATAAGTACCAAACCAGTTTGTCCTAGAGGACAGGAGCAGTTCATTCCAGTAAAAGCTGCGCACAAGGTAGAGACCACGTCACCGCGTTTAGCAATGGGGCTCGTGAGAAACGAGTCACGTGTGGGGTTGTTGGAGCGTCTTGATGCTCAGGCCGCATTGTGAGTGATCTCTTGGACATAACATTCAAACAGGGCAGACGGCTTCTGCCTCCTGTCTCTAGCCTTGTTCACCATGCTCGTCCATCAGCCACTTGAAAGAGAACTTAATATTCTCACGCTTCCTTTAGTTTTGTCGAAGCCTCCAAGACTGGCCATCGACCTTTCGTTCCGTCCCAAGGCGAGCCTTCTGAATTCCGTACACTGGAACATATTAAAGTTCAATGACATTCACTCTGTGATTTTATAATTGTCTCTTCTGTCTCCCACCTCTCCTACACCTGCACATTTGGCATAATAAGTTTGGATCCCCCACCGAAAGGTATGAACTGGGATAACAAAGCTTTTGTTCACGTTTGAAACTGAGTGGTCTACTATAAAACGTCTCAGCTGTCACTTCGGTGCTAGCCTAGACACAGCAACGGGCCAGCGCTGATGCAGAGTACGTGTCATACTGCCGCATTCCACTGTGCCTGGAGCAAAGGCCGATCCAGAGCTTGCTGCCTGCCAGCCCATTTGTACTGAAATACGTCGTGAATACAACACATTTGCTGTGCATGAGCCTTCGCTGCTCGGGGTCCACTTGACTGGCGCTGCCGACTAGCCGTTGCCAGTGGAGTTACTCTGTCGTTGCACATCAGTGCTGAGCGCCGTGCCCTCTTGAAGCTACTCGCACATATGTGGCGAGAAAATCATGCGCTGGGTCTGTACTCACCGGCAGCCTTATCAAGAGCCTGGGTGCGCCGCCCAACGTCGTCACAGCATTCCTCCTTCCACACGCATCGCGTCGGCGAGTTGGTGCTGCCTGAGCGATAGCTGCACGACGCTGAACGCTGTGGTTCGTGTGGTTGGCCGCTTTGTTGCTGCCAGGTCGCACGGCCAACAGCAACGTTTCGCCATTACCTGCTGCCATGCGGTCGAACCACCACCCTTAGCGGGCCCGCACCGTCTTGAAGTCTACCAGTTCCCGCGGCACGTCTACTGCCCACTCCTTGGTACAGCCCACCTCCAGCTGCCTAGGCCAAGGCTCCAACGCCTGGGGTCACACAGCGCCTTGCTGACATGGCAGTCACTAGCCACCGGAAGCTCAACGGCACCCTCGAGTATCCTTGATGCCGTCGCTCCGTACCGTGTGGCGTCACTTCACAACTCGATCAGTATGTTCAAACTTCTTGACCAAAGAAAGTAAAAGTGCCATAGAGTTGTCGACAACACGGGGCGTTCTATTTTTGTTTGGGAAATAGCTTCTGAACTGAGACGCACTCATTCGGGAATGTCCTGCCGAACATATAGTGTACAGTTTGGTTTTCATATTGTATATTGCTACTTACTGTCTTCATTTGGTCCATATGATCACATTAATTTCATGATTGTACATTGACAGTACTCAAGGTAGTCATGGACCTATGTTTTAATCGTGTTTTATGGAGACAGTGGGACAATGGAGACAGTTTAACCTAGATTCAGGACTGGAAACGTGCTTCATATCATATTTCGAAGTAATATATACGAGCGTACTAAAATGGGTACTACACACTCACAATTATAAAATGGTGGTGAAGGTAGTAGCAGAGACCCTTGCAAAGCATTGGATGAACTCATCCTTAGAAATATAGACTCTGTAGAAGGTTACAGGATAAATGTCTGTGACAAGGACAGGTCCGAGGATTCAGGATACACTTGAGTGGCCATGAAGCTGAGGTCAGTGCTTTTACCTCACAGTCGGGAATGGTGAGCATCTCTGTTGCTATTTACTCGGGGTAACCCACCATAACATCCTTCCTCAAACATCTTCGTGATACTGCTGGAATGTGTTAAAGGCCAGATGGCTTTCAGTTAAACGTAGCGTGCCAGAAGCTGTCAGGTAATGCATGTACTACATATAATCTATGGATTAATCGAAAATTTTGGGAAAATGTTTTGGCAAGCGAGTTACCATACAGATATTTAGGAAAGAGAGTTGTAAGTTACGACCAGGGTACATAGGCCAGCTGAAGACAATGAAATGTGTGTAGACAAGATAGTACAAATTCGTACCACACACACAGCTTTGAGGTCAGCCCAAGCTAGAAAGAACGCATTAAGACCGTAAGTGGAGGCGAGATCATTATTTGTGTATATCAGAAACAAAAATCAGCAATCCCGAAGCAAGATCAAAGAGGCATCGCCTTCCACTTTGCCTGAGGCAGTTCGGTTCGCAATATTTCACAAGGCGGCCGAGCGATATGCTTCGAGCCCAACGCGCAGTCATGATCCTTGCCGTGTGTGTGTATATAACATAAACTGCAAGAGGAGCATGTGACCGGACCTTACAGTCAGCATGCGCCGGGGGCACTGTTGCATCCACTGTAATGAAATTGGTCATTGGGGCTTCCATTATTGCCGGTCACGACATAGGTTAAGCAGAGACAGGAGACGATTTCATAATTCAAAATATCACGTCTCTTTCTCATATGTGGCTTTGAAGATGTGGTTTGGTGACCAAAGAATGTCCGAGGCGGTCGTGGCTTTTCCTTCAGTTTCTATTTCGTGTCACGACCAACGATATCTCTTTTATTTATTCTATCGGCCCCTGACCGCGGACTGATGGAAGTAGGTTTCTCCCCTCAGGGCAGCTTTCTCCTCAGACGTGAGAACCTCAGGCGCTTTGGAACCCACTATA
The DNA here is from genome assembly GCF_021461385.2 of Schistocerca piceifrons. Taxonomy (NCBI): domain Eukaryota; kingdom Metazoa; phylum Arthropoda; class Insecta; order Orthoptera; family Acrididae; genus Schistocerca; species Schistocerca piceifrons. Next base: position 604,272,934 of record NC_060142.1, read on the forward strand.
GCTCAATACAGTGTCTGGAAGAGACGCAAACCATCGACAATGAGATATGTCATTAGTATTTAATCTTTCGTTACAGTGAAATTTTTTGTTCCGACCGAGTATAGATATTATATTAACGTCTGGGACTTAACAAGAACGTCACATATTATTAAGCTCCTCAATCCTGGTTGTGTCTTTCAGACTAATATCTGGAATAGGCTACTATGGACCTACAAACGGAAATGTAGTCGTGAAAGCTCTATTAGCACCTGCCATCGACTAAACCACTCGAACACTGTGCGACCTATCGAACTGTGAGAATCAAGCATTATATTTTTGCTAATCTCCACCTTCTCTGTCATAGCTTTTTCTCTTCTTTCTGTGTCTCAGTATTCAGCTTGTTTCTTTTGTTTTATAAGTGTGATGTTGTTGCCTGGTATACTCAATACGTGTAATTCGTAACACATCAGAAACGAAGAGAGTGTTACACAGCGCTAAAGGTAACATGATAAAACTCCCACAGCCATGAAACAACGACATATTGCTTTTTGTGTTGATATATGTGAGCGGAAAGTAGTGAAAATGTACTGGTACAGAAGATGTGTAATGATTAACGATGAAGAAGATATACACTGAAGCACCAAAGAATATGGTATAGGCATGCGTATTCAAATACAGAGAAATATTAACAGGCAGAGTACGGCGCTACGGTTGGCAGCGCCTATATAACACAACAAGTGTGTGCCGCAGTTGTTAGATCGGTTACTGCTGCTTCCGTGGCAGCTTATGAAGGTTTAATTGAGTTTGAATGTGGTGTTATAGTCGGCGCAAGAGATATGTGACACAGCATCTCCGAGGTAGCGATGAAGTGGAGATTTTCCCGTACGACCATTCCACGAGTGTACCGTATCAGAAATCTGGGCCATCAACAAGGGTCAGCGTACTAACCATTCATCGAAACATCATCAATACGGGCTTTCAGAGCCGAAGGTCCTTTCGTGTACCCTGATGCCAGCACTATACAAAGCTTTACGCAACGCCTGGGCCCGTCGCTACCGACATTATACTGTTGGCGACTGCAGACCTGTTGCTTGGTCGGACGAGTCTCGTTTCTGATTCTATCGAGTGGAGACATGGAGACAACATCATGAACCTATGAACCGTGCATGTCCAAAGTTGGTGGAGGCTCTGTAATTGTGTGGGGCGTGTGTACCTGGAGTGATATGGGGCGCCTGATACGTCTACATGCGACTCTGATAGGTGACACGTACGCAAGCATCCTGTCAGATCACCTGCATCCATTCATGTCCATTGTGCGTTCCGACAGTCTTGAGCAATTTCAGTGGGACAATGCGACACACCAAACATCGAAAATTGCTACAGGGTGACTCCAGAAACACTCTTCTCAGTTTAAACACTTCTGGCCACCACCAAACTCTCCAAACATGAACACTATTGAGCATATCTGTGATGCCTCGCAGCGTGCTATCCGGAATATATCTCTATCCCCCGTACTCTTTCGGATTTATGAACAGCCGTGCAGGAATCATGATGTAAATTCTCTCCTTAGTCAATCCATGCCAAGTCATGTTGCGGCACTTCTGCGTGCTCGCGGGGGCCCTGCACGATATTAGGAAGGTTGTAACCTCCCCGCAGAAATTTAAAGGTATTTTATTTTAAATGCTAATGGACATTGAGCTTAGTGTAAGCTCCCCAGAGAAATTTTGGAACACAATAGTTGAATGTTAACGAGAATACAACCTAATGTAACCTCCCAGCAAATAAATTTAATGACAATGACAATTAAATAAAAATTAGCAATCTGACCCAAGTATAAGTTCCTCACAAAAAAATGAAAGTCAATTCAGTGATAATAAAATCTCAGTGACAAAACAGATCGAAATGTCGATCTTAGGCCCTGTTCATTAATTAAACTGAAATTCTTACCTTAGTAAAGCTGCATCTGCTCTTATTATTTTTGCCATAGCTTGGAGGAAATTGATTGCAAAAATTTTGAATTTAAGGGAAACTTTTCTTAAAGGAATATCAAGGGAATATTTTTTTCATTAAAGGATTCTTTGTTAAAAATTGCTTTGAAAACCAAAATTATTATTGGGGCGATTGTTCCACAAATTAGTTACAGTTAATTTACATTATTAGCTGAGCGCATTTAAAAATAATATACCTCATCCTGAATCTTGACCAGAGTGCCATGTCGACGCTCGCCGACTCCTCACACACAACTGCACTGGGCTGCTACTACCGACAGACTGCTCTGCCCTACTGCTACTGACTACTGCTCGCAACTGTACTGTACGACTACTACTGACAGAGTACACTGACCTACTGCTACTGACAGACTGCTCGCAACACTCGCGCGGTCAAGCGCAGACTAGCCACGATAAATGGCTCTCTGGTCAGAGACTCTGCAATGCCTCGCCATCGCCGCCACACAACATACGTGTTTCAAGGCGTACCAGTTTCTTTGGCTCTTCAGAATGTATAAAAGAGCCATCACTTCCTGAAAAACTGAGAGAAAAGTTAGGATGCATTTTTATGTTGATATCTTTCCTCATTTATTCCCGGTACGGACAGTACGTCGATGGAAGTAGTTACGTAGCGAATTGTCAATTTACTTTTTGACACAGTACCTGTCCAGACACACAACTGTCACATTTTCGATGTATCAGCTAGGCAACAGTGCAGTGCTGTCTACCCTCTCTCCTTCTCACCCTCGCATCTCTTGAAATACAGCCTCTTATAACTCCCACTCAACGTTCTTCCCCGCTATCAGCATTTTGGAATTTGGACATCTGTGGTAAGCGTCTGTGGGACCAAACCTGAGGTTATCGGTCCCAGACTTACATACTACTGAATCTAAATGACTTACGCTAAGGACATCACACACACCCATAATCAAGGGAGGACTCGAACCTCCGAAGTGAGGAGGTGGAAGGGGGGAGGGGCTGCGCGAACCGTGACAGGACGCCAAAGACCACGGGGCAACCCCGTTCGGCCTTCATTACTTAGCACCCTATGGCCACCTCCCTCAGAAGGGTCTGGGATTGCCTACCTGTCACGGACCTTTACCTCTTATTGCACACATGCTCTTTGTCGACAAGTGCCTTCAAAATTCGTTCTTATCTGTGTTTTACTGTCAGGTTTAAATTACCACGGGATACGTTTCCAGCTGATTGTGCCAGTGCCTCAAGTCTCAAATCCCTTGTCTAACACCTCAATGTAGTATAGGCTATAGTAAATGCTTGCCACTAACACAAGATGGTTAAAATTACTCTATTAAATTCTTGTACTTGTTATTTTCATTTTTTAGGTATCATCCAACAGTAAACTTCGTATTTATTGCGTAAGATATGTATCAAAAGTCTTAGTGAAATTAGTATATTGGCAGCAGTGTTATAGAAATCCGTTATGTACCTTTTTCTCTGTGTGGTAATTATATGGTGCACATTTATTCATTTGCTATGGAATTTGATAGTTTCAAGAAGATGACTGTAAGTCTCAGTCAAAGAAATAGTATCCAGCCAGCTATCGCAGATGGTCATTATTTCTCCCTATGTGTATATATGTACTCAAGTTTAGGCAGCGACAATATATAGCAGGTGATACAGCCAGTTTATATTGTCATTTTTCCAGGTGAGGTACCAGTCTTAATTCACCTTATCTAGATGTAAGATTTAATTGTATATTTCCTTGAGGCACCGTTCAAACACATGTGCAGTGGTTTTCCCTAACTGGTTGAGAGCAATGACTCATTTATGTAGCAGGCCAGGACTAATCTAAACATTTAGCATAGTGGTACAGTTCCTTGGCACTACTGAGCGGCGAAACAACATTCGTCTCTGCCACCGATATGCGGTGTACTTTTGTATTGCAGGGCGATTGTTGTAGGCTGCTACCCGGCCAATTTTTGCCCTCCCTTGTTAATTTTTAGCTTTCCGCAATGTCCCTGACTCTGTCCTGTTTTTCCTCTTCTGTTGTAAAACGTTAGTTTACTCTGAGTCCTTCCAGAAGTTCTGGTTTTTCTACTTCGCCTCTTTCCCAATGATTACTGAGGCGTGCAGCCTCCCTTCATGCAGCATTCAACATGTGCCCTCCCCTGTGGCTTTACCGTCAAGAGTGAGTCTCCATCTTGCTCTCCCTGTTTGTGACCAATATGTAGTTAGCTTTATCGTCTTTCACTAGGTTTACCTTGTAATAAAGTACTCCTTGTCTTGGACACACAGCCAACAATGAAACTGCTTCGTTTTCGTTGACTTTTGTCCCCTTTCCTATTAGCTGCCTATTGCAAAATGTCACGTAGCGATTGTATATGTTTTTGATTATACACATCTTGAAGGATACCCATGCTTATTGCAGTCGCTTCACTACAATATATTTAAATCCAGTACTACCCATTTCAAGATAATTCGTACTTACCTGATTTGTAATAATTCATTTTATTGTTCCTGTACATAAACAATACAGTCTTTGTTATTCAGCTTACTTTATGGTGTATGTAATTGTCTCATTTCATTGCAATTGAACTTCATTTATCACATGAGCTAATTATTAAATATATCAAGGTTAAAAGAAGTAATGTACTCATCGCTATCCCAATCCCCTTACAAAGGTTTTATGAGTACATGAGCTTCAGCTGTCATGACCTTCATAGTAATGAGTTACAAGTTAACTGTGGTTATTGAAGATACATTCGTTGCAAGAGTATTATACTTATTCCATATCCAGCTAGCGAACTATACGTTAGTAAAAAGATTTTATGTCACACAGACAGTGCATTATTTCAGTTAATATACGATTGTTAACAGTTTCCTCCTCCCCTTTCTATTTCATTAATGAGTGCTTATATCCAAACCACCTGAGTGGCAGTGCATCTATACTTCCGCCTTTGAGTGAGCCATGCGTATCTGGAGTACCCAGAATGTACTAAAACTCAATGAATATCACTCTTTAATTCTCTAAATTTAGCTTCCAACTCTCAACCCTCCCGCTGCGTCAGGCTTCTCTCCTTTGACGCGTGTCAAGGAAAACACCGGCGAGGCTCTCACCCTAACTCTCCATTTCAGGAATGTTCTAAAACGAGCGTAGAGGCTGATTGATAGTTGAGTGCTGGGAACAGAATTCTGACTTGTTAGGGAGGAGGGCTGTCCGCACCATTAGTCGGTCAGCGCTGTAACGTAATCGCTACCAGTGCCACCGTAACGACGAAGATATCAACTATTTCTCAGGACAGATCCCTATTGCTGGGGTAGATAGTTATCCTGCCACAATGATAGTGAACATGGGTGTGAAGGACTTGTGTAAAATACTCGATAGTCGAGACCAACTTTCACTTAGTACTCATATGTAGGGGATCAAGTATTGCCTAACACGTTACTATAATTTTTCCAACTCATAACGAAAATAAGTTTGTCAGTTTTTCCAGCATCGAAGACGAATGGAATACTCCAGATTTTGAAACACGAACAGCTGCTAGCATGAGTTCCTTAGAAGTAGATACCTTAGGGGTTGCGAAGCAACTCAAATCGCTTGATACGGGCAAGTCTTCAGGTCCAGATTGTATACCGATTAGGTTCCTTTCAGATTACGCTGATAAACTATCTCCCTACTTAGCAATCATATACAACCGCTCGTTCACCGATAGATTTGTACCTACAGATTGGAAAATTGCGCAGGTCGCACGAGTGTTTAAGAAGGGTAGTAGGAGTAATTCATCGAACTACAGGCCTATATCATTGACGTCGGTTTGCAGTAGGGTTTTGGAGCATATATTGTATTCAAACATCATGAATCACCTCGAAGGGAACGATCTATTGATACGTAATCAGCATTGTTTCAGAAAACATCGTTCTTGTGCAACCCAGCTAGCTCTTTATTCGCACGAAGTAATGGCCGCTATCGACAGGGAATCTCAAGTTGATTCCGTATGTGTAGATTTCCGGAAAGCTTTTGACACCGTTCCTCACAAGCGACTTCTAATCAAGCTGCGGGCCTATTGGGTATCGTCTCAGTTGTGCGGCTGGATTCGTGATTTACTGTCAGGAAGGTCGCAGATCGTAGTAATAGACGGCAAATCATCGAGTAAAACTGAAGTGATATCAGGTGTTCCCCAGGGAAGCGTCCTGGGACCTCTGTTGTTCCTGATCTATATAAATGACCTGGGTGACAATCTGAGCAGTTCTCTTAGGTTGTTCGCAGATGATGCTGTAATTTACCGTCTAGTAAGGTCATCCGAAGACCAGTATCAGTTGCAAAGCGATATAGAAAAGATTTCTGTATGGTGTGGCAGGTGGCAGTTGAGGCTAAGTAACGAAAAATGTGAGGTGATACACATGAGTTCCAAAAGAAATCCGTTGGAATTCGATTACTCGACAAATAGTACAATTCTCAAGGCTGTCAATTCATCTAAGTACCTGGGTGTTAAAATTACGAACAACTTCAGTTGGAAAGACCTCATAGATAATATTGTGGGGAAGGCGAGCCAAAGGTTGCGTTTCATTGGCAGCACACTTAGAAGATGCAACAAGTCCACTAAAGAGACAGCTAACACTACACTCGTTCGTCCTCTGTTAGAATGTTGCTGCTCGGCGTGGGATCCCTACCAGGTGGGATTGACGGAGGACATGGAAAGGGTGCAAAAAAGGCAGCTCGTTTTGTATTATCACGTAATAGGAGAGAGAGTGTGGCAGATATGATACCCGAGTTGGGATGGAAGTCATTAAAGCAAAGACAATTTTCGTCGCGTCGAGATCTATTTACGAAATTTCAGTCACCAACTTTCTCTTCCGAATGCGAAAGTATTTTGTTGAGCCCAACCTACATAGGTAGGAATGATCATCAAAATAAAATAAGAGAAATCAGAGCTCGAAAAGAAAGGTTTAGATGTTCGTTTTTCCCGCGCGCTGTTCGGGAGTGGAATGGTAGAGAGATAGTACGATTGTGGTTCGATGAACCCTCGGCCAAGCACTTAAATGTGAATTGCAGAGTAATCATGTAGATGTAGATGTAGATGTATTCAACACTGGAAAGTAACAACGTAGGATGGTTAATGTAAGAGCTTAACTAGTGATGCTCAGAAGCAGCATCCCTCAAATCCAAGTTGGTCACAAGACAAATGTGTACGTAATGTTGTAAGTTACGAATAATAAGAGTTGGTTCGTTAGGAGCCACGACGCCAACAGTATCCCAACGCTCAAGAAAGTAACTTAATTCTTTTTGCAATAACAGTCACGTGCTTTTCGTTTTGAGCTGATGTCCGTAGTCAGTGTCACACACTTACCCACAGCATGGAGAGTCTAAGTTTCCGGATTTCTATTTTTCAATAGAAGTGCGGGGTACGGGGGGGGGGGGGTTGAGTTGCTTGCAGGCCGCTATGATCTCTGGACTGTTTGCGACTAAAAGTAGGTACCAGAACAGTGGCCTCAACATGAGGTGTTCGCGGAAGGGGACGTGAGTTAGAACGCCACCGACGCATCCCCAGGACGGCTACGCGACCAACGGTCAACACGGTCGACATGATGCACTGCCTAGATATGGTTGGTCTGTGTATAGGCACCGGTGAAGTACGTCTCCAAAACACGTACCACGTCAGTTTCGTTGCGGTCGGGGTAGAGCTCTAGCTCATGCTTCATGATAGAAACGTCGAGGCCATTCCAATAATCGATATATGATGGTCGCGGTCGAATCTCAGCTGTCTCTACAGGATTCATGACAGCATCAGCCACGATCACATTCTTTGAAACCTAGTGAGCCGAAGTGTCGTATTAAGGATGGTGGTGTGAGAAAACAATTTGGGCATAAGTCCACTGCGGTCTCGTTCCGGTCGCTGCTCCTAACTTCTGATGGTTCAGCAGAGAGGGAAACTGTTAAGGTCGTAATGGTGTACGCATTGGTGGGAGTGTCCTGATGGCAAGCTTATGTATGTGTATGCCGCCTACTTTCCAATATTTTGACATAACACTGGCACCGACGACAATCCACCGGATGTTCTTCACCACACGTCACGCTTTTGGCCGTTCAAATGGTTCAAATGGCTCTGAGCACTATGGGACTTAACATCTCTGGTCATCAGTCCCCTAGAACTTAGAACTACTTAAACCTAACTAACCTAAGGACATCACACACACACCCATGCCCGAGGCAGGATTCGAACCTGCGACCGTAGCAGTCGCGCGGTTCCGGACTGAGCGCCTGAACCGCTAGACCACCGCGGCCGGCTGGCCGTCCTAGCAGCATGAGCAGAGAGGATGTCTAAAACTTTCCGAAGGCCATGCTGTCAGGCATTATAATCCAACATGCAGCGTGCGTTTGCCAACGAGAAGGTCCAAGAGATCCATATTGATCAGCATGAGCCGCCGTGGGGAACGTACTTGTGACATCGATATCTCGCTGCAGTCATATGCTACCTCTGGATGCAAACTCCTCATTCACTGTTGCTTGCCAGTCATTTGCCACAGGAGCACAGGTGGTGCTCCACCGTACACCTTCCCTCCCACTGGCATCTTCAATAATATACAAGAATGTGAATGTCGGTTGTCATCTGATAACTGAAACAGGACTATATATTCTATATAGCGAACACCATCTTCAGAACCTGAAGAGCACCGGTGCAAAGATGGTCGAAATGTTGGGTTTATAGTTATTTTTTCATCATGACGAAGCCTGACACCAAAAAAGATTTTATTGAAACTGACAGGTTGTGGAAGCTGAGATCTTAAAAGAAAAGATTCATTACATAACTTTAGATTTTTGAGACGATAATGAAAACTTTATGACTGCCCTCTCAACTTCGTTCCACCTCTGATATACGATTTTTCGCTGGGGGTTGGAGCCAACGAGGTATAGGTAACTTGTAAATCACAGTAGATATTGCAGTAAAAACGCAAGCTAATGCCGACATTCATGGGAAAAATACAACGTAACTCGAAGATGTAGTAAATATCTTGTTTCTTGGAACTCTGTCTTATTTATATCCTTCTTTTGAGTGGTATAACACATTTTCGATGCTAATTTTAAATTGAACGAGTACCGCATCTGCCTTCAGTAAGTGTATATTTCTGACACTACTAGCTTCTTGATCGCTGAATCTATCAGTTTCTTCCTTTCAACAACTTTTCTAGGTACTGTTCAAATGCACTGCTACGCTTTAAAGTAATAATATTAGAAACAACTAACATTGCTCGTAAATATTGAACTTTTTATGCTGACTTTGCCTTTGCAAAGTAGACGACGACGACGACACGGAGAAATATTATCAACGAATTTTAGAACCATTCTTACAGTATAGATGCTGCATAAAATAGAATAAAATTACGTGGGTGTGATGTAAGATGCATAAATATAAGAAATCTCACCTTGCGTCCAGAAGTCAGTAAGAAGAGCTGCTTTAGTGTGTGACAAACAGAACCGGAGACAGGGCGTTCGAGAGGAGACTGCGCAGATGGTCTCGATGCAGGCGCAACTTTGGCTGACGCCAGCTAATGGTGTCACGATTGCGTGTACCGACGCGCTTATTACCGCTTACCATCAACTGGCCGCAAACTTAGCGGCAAACAAGAGAAGCAAATGTGCCAACGCGTGTACACACGTGCTTAAAGCCGAAAGCTGGCTCGTTAACTGTGGTGAGCAGCTCTGTGGAGCAACTCGCTTAATGAGGGTAACTAGAATAGCATCTGATTGTCCCGCGTGCTTCTTGTCTCTTGAAGTAAACTTACTGGAAGTCCCATCTAACCTACAGACAAAGGGAGTTAAAATGAGAGAGAGCGAGAGAGGGTAGGAGGGGAAGGGGGATGGGGAGAGTTATACATAAACTTGATTACAAATGAAGAATTATGTGGAATATAATATTGGAGAGTAAAATCAAGATTTGATTCCCCTAAAACTCATAATACGACGTGGTACGGGATAAATATTAACCAGGTATGTTGATGAATATATATATAATTAGTGATAGTTGCTAGTTAAACTTATTTCGGACAGTAATAATTTGATTACAATATTGAGTGCGTAACTAAGTCAGTGAATGACCTGCACTATATAAGACCCAATGACGATATAATTTCAGTAGAGAAGTTAAGGACAGTCAAAGGAACTACTCTTCTTTTGGCTTCTGTAGCCATAAGCTTTGGAGTAAAGACGACAAGAATTACTGGTTCAACCGTTTCGAATGATAATACAAATTAATAATTCATAGTAAAGAGAGTACAAAACTAGAATAGGTAATAATTACGTGAATGAAATAAGACTGGTCTGAGTAACGTACAGTGGATAAACAAACGGACCAAATGTATGCCGACGGCCAGCCAAATATAAATACTAAGAATTTTAAAAGTTTTGTTGTATGTTGAAAGATATGTTTGCTATATGTCTGACGAAACTGTGATTTTTGTTTTTAAGCAATGGCTGATGACGGAAGTATGCGTGACAATTCTTACGAAGTAACTGTGCTGCCGGGTGCCTGCTGACAATCAGCAACGCTTTGAATTACATCGCTCCTCAGAGAAGTGCTCGGATATTGGGCCTTCATAATAACTCTGTACATGTTCTGGTCTCGTTTGCAGTCTTACAAGTTACTTCATGTTGAAACTTAAAGGGGCCAAGCCTACTCGGCATCACCCATTTCATCCAAACTTATAGTCTACTACCTGAGTACCCCATACTGCTGTGTATATATTTACTGCAGTTGTGTTAGTCCATCTCCTCCTTAACTCTTTCTTCGTCCGTCTTGTCCACCCTCCTCTCTCTTAACATCTCTTAATCTCCTCTGCCCATCTCCTTCTGCCCCTGACCTCCTCTACACATTCTCTACCTCTTCTTGCCCCATCTCTCCGTCCATTTGCTACTTCCCTGTCTCTTTGTTCTTAAAATCATCCCACTTTATCTGCCAACTCCAATCTCCTATATCCATCTGCTACTTCTTCGTTTGTCCATCTTTCCCCATTCTGAGTCCACCTCCTCCTGCTCACTCTCGTAAGATCCTCTGCTCGCCCCTCTCTGCCCATCTCCTCCTCCTCCACTCTCTGCCGAACTACAAATTATTCTTCCCTTTCCTATTTCCTTTCTTTGTCCATCTCCTCATCCCCCCATCTCTCTTACCGTCTCCTGCTAATCCTCTTCTCTGTCCATTTCCCCTTCCACATCTCTCTTTCCAGGTCCTTCTCGCTCTTATGTGCCCACGTCCTTCCCCATCTCCGTTGGTCCATGTGCTCCTCCGGCACTGTCTCTCTACGCTATCATCCCTCGCCGAATATGTTTACTGGTGATTATCCACACATTATCTCTGAGGTAGCGATGAAGTGGGGTTTTCACGAATGTTTTCACGAACAACAGGAATCGTGTAAAACTTCAAATCTCTGACATCGTTGCGGCTAGAAAAAGATCCTGCAAGAACGGGACCAATGGCGACTGAAGAGACTCATTCAACGAGATGGAAGTGCAGTTTTCCGCAAATAGCTGTAGATTTCAACGCAGCGCCGTTAACAAGTATCAGCGCACGAACCATTCAACGAAACATCTTCGGTGTGGTCTTTCGGAGAAAAAGGCCCCCGCGGGTGCCCTTGATGACTGCGCGACACACAGCTTTTCGCCTCTCCTGGTCCCGTGAAACCGTTGTTGGACTGTTGATGATGGGAAATAAGTTGCCTGGTCGGACGGGTCTCGTTTCAAATTGTATGAAGTGGATGGACGTGTACGGGTATGCCGACAACATCATGAATCCATGGCACCTGTGTGACAACAAGGGAGTGTTCAAGGCGGCGGAGGCTCTGTACCGGCGTGGGACGCGTGCGTTTTGAGTGGTACAGCACTCCTCATACGTCTAGATACGACTCTGACACGTGGCACTTACGTAAGCTCCTGTATCATTATCTACATCCGCTCATTTCCGTTTTGCGTTCCGACGGACTTGGGGAGCCCAGCAGGACTATGCGACGCCCCAAACGTCCGTAATTGTTAGAGAGTGGCTCTAGGAACACTCCTCTAAGTATAAACACTTTCGCTGGCCACCGAGCTCCCTAGTCGTGAACATTATTGAGCATATCTGGGATGTCTTGAAGCGTGCTGTTCATAAGAGATCTCCGTCCCCTCGTACTCTTACGGATTTATGGACAGCCCTCAGGATTCATGATGTCAGTTCCCTCCAGCACTACTTGAGACATTAGTCGAGTGCATCCCACGTTGTGTTGCGGCACTTCTGCGTGCTCGCGGGGCCGTACACGATATTAGACAGATATAAGAATTTCTTTGGCTCTATAGTGTATTTTCATACATATTTCACTAGTATCCCTTGCTAAATCGCTCTTATGTGGCAATTTTACTGCATGAACAGCGAAAATGTAGTAAGCGATAAACTGTCTTCCTTCACCATTTTCTAGGCGCTTCAGTTTGGAACCGCGCAACCGCAACGGTCGCAGGTTCGAATCCTGCCTCGGGCATGGATGTGTGTGATGTCCTTAGGTTAGTTAGGTTTAAGTAGTTCTAAGTTCTAGGGGACTGATGACCTCAGATGTTAAGTCCCATAGTGCTCAGAGCCATTTGAACCATCCTTTCACCATTCTGCGGGTTGTGGTCAGCGAGAAGTTTCCTAAGCTTTTGAAATTACACTCCTGGAAATGGAAAAAAGAACACATTGACACCGGTGTGTCAGACCCACCATACTTGCTCCGGACACTGCGAGAGGGCTGTACAAGCAATGATCACACGCACGGCACAGCGGACACACCAGGAACCGCGGTGTTGGCCGTCGAATGGCGCTAGCTGCGCAGCATTTGTGCACCGCCACCGTCTGTGTCAACCAGTTTGCCGTGGCATACGGAGCTCCATCGCAGTCTTTAACACTGGTAGCATGCCGCGACAGCGTGGACGTGAACCGTATGTGCAGTTGACGGACTTTGAGCGAGGGCGTATAGTGGGCATGCGGGAGGCCGGGTGGACGTACCGCCGAATTGCTCAACACGTGGGGCGTGAGGTCTCCACAGTACATCGATGTTGTCGCCAGTGGTCGGCGGAAGGTGCACGTGCCCGTCGACCTCGGACCGGACCGCAGCGACGCACGGATGCACGCCAAGACCGTAGGATCCTACGCAGTGCCGTAGGGGACCGCACCGCCACTTCCCAGCAAATTAGGGACACTGTTGCTCCTGGGGTATCGGCGAGGACCATTCGCAACCGTCTCCATGAAGCTGGGCTACGGTCCCGCACACCGTTAGGCCGTCTTCCGCTCACGCCCCAACATCGTGCAGCCCGCCTCCAGTGGTGTCGCGACAGGCGTGAATGGAGGGACGAATGGAGACGTGTCGTCTTCAGCGATGAGAGTCGCTTCTGCCTTGGTGCCAATGATGGTCGTATGCGTGTTTGGCGCCGTGCAGGTGAGCGCCACAATCAAGACGGCATACGACCGAGGCACACAGGGCCAACACCCGGCATCATGGTGTGGGGAGCGATCTCCTACACTGGCCGTACACCACTGGTGATCGTCGAGGGGACACTGAATAGTGCACGGTACATCCAAACCGTCATCGAACCCATCGTTCTACCATTCCTAGACCGGCAAGGGAACTTGCTGTTCCAACAGGACAATGCACGTCCGCATGTATCCCGTGCCACCCAACGTGCTCTAGAAGGTGTAAGTCAACTACCCTGGCCAGCAAGATCTCCGGATCTGTCCCCCATTGAGCATGTTTGGGACTGGATGAAGCGTCGTCTCACGCGGTCTGCACGTCCAGCACGAACGCTGGTCCAACTGAGGCGCCAGGTGGAAATGGCATGGCAAGCCGTTCCACAGGACTACATCCAGCATCTCTACGATCGTCTCCATGGGAGAATAGCAGCCTGCATTGCTGCGAAAGGTGGATATACACTGTACTAGTGCCGACATTGTGCATGCTCTGTTGCCTGTGTCTATATGCCTGTGGTTCTGTCAGTGTGATCATGTGATGTATCTGACCCCAGGAATGTGTCAATAAAGTTTCCCCTTCCTGGGACAATGAATTCACGGTGTTCTTATTTCAATTTCCAGGAGTGTATGTGCAGAGTTTGTTGCAAGTTACGAAGTGCACTCATTCTCAAATACTGTACGAATAAAGTCTGCGAATTCACGCGTCATGAGCAACACTACTCTTTTATTCCCAACCCTACCCCTTTGATAGGTACGTGTTTCTTACCCCGCAGCGACTGTCTGCATACAGTAACCGATATGTGTACCAAGTTTGGTTGAAATCGGTTTAGAAGAGTATGTGGAACAGTTTAATATTCATGCCTATACCAGTCTCTTTGGCGCTTCAGTGTATATTACCCGTCTTCCTCTATAGCTTACATCTATTTTTCTCAGTATTTCTATCACCTTGCTCCATTTTACATTATTGAACGCTTTTTCCCCAGTCGACAAACAGTGAGAAACTGTTGTGATTTTTCTTCAATTCTGCTTCAAATATTAAAAGCAGCGACTCATCTGTTTTCCTTGTTTCCTTACCTTTCCTGAAGCTAAACTGCTCACCATCTGACACATCCCCTGTACGTCTAGTACTTAGGCGAAATCCTTGAATCTACAGGAGGAGAGAAAAAAGGCACAGAAAACTAATAACAAGAAGTGTATGTCCATGTACACAAAAATCAGGCACTCATAACACCCTTGTTGCTACTAACAAAATCATTTACATGTATACAGCATAAATTCACTTCATGTCGCACCACAAATGATGCACAATCTGCAGTTTGCCAAGATAATGGGATTGATAATTCTACGTTTCTCTCCTTAACTTGTACAGCATTACTACTTTCCGCATGATTTAGACTACCAGAATTATTTTTTGTGTACTTAGATTCTGCTTCTACGCAAGTAGTGACATTTTCCTTTCTTTCAGATCTCTCCATAAAACTGATATTTCTTGCTTCATTAGTTATATGCTTTCTACCTCTTCTCCACATATTCCGGAGTAATTCAGCTGCGCGAAGCTATGTTCTTCTCCCCAATACTTATTTTCTTCTCTATATCTGCCTGGTAAGATTCTTAGTTTCCTTAGACACGATTGTACTGGCTGCTAGAAATTCAAGGAAATGGAATGTAATAATTAGCTTCACTTAGCCGAGATATAGTGGGAATTAGTTACGTTTGGTGGCAGAAGGAATAAGACTTTTGGTCAGGTGAATACAGGGTTATAAATACAAAATCAAATAGGGATAATACAGGAGTGGGTTTAATAATGAATACAAAAATATGAGTGCGAGTAAGCTACTACTAACAGCATAGTGAACGCATTATTGTGGCCAGGTTAGACAATAGGTCCATGCCTACTACATTAATACAAGTTCATATGCCAACTAGCTATGCAGATGACAAAGAAATGGATGAAATGTAAGATGAGACAAAAGAAATTATTCAGCTAGTGACGGGAGACGAAAATTTAATAGTCATGGGTGACTAGAATTCGAAAGTAGGAAAAGGGAGAGAAGGAAACGTAGAAGGTGAATATGGATTGGGAGTAAGAAATGAAAGAGGAAGACACCTGACAGAATTTTGCAAAGATAATAACTTAATCATACCTCACACTTGGTTCAAGAGTCATGAAATAAGGCTGTGCACATAGAAGAAGCCTGGAGATACTAGAAGGTATCAGATAGGTTATATAATGGTAAGAAAGATATTTAGGAACCAGGTTTGAAATTGTAAGACATTTCCAGGGGCGGATGACGACTCTGACCACTTTCTATTCGTTATGAACTGTAGATTAAAACTGAAGAAACGGCAAAAAGATGGGAATTGAACGAGATAGGATCTGGCTAACTGAAAGAAACAGAGGCTGTAGAGAGTTTCAGAGAGGGCATTACTGAATTATTGAAAAGAACAGGGGAATGGAATACAGTAGAAGAAGAGTGGGTAGCTTTGAGAGATGAAATAGTGAAAGCAGCGGAGGGCCAAATAGGCAAAAAGAAGAGGGCCAGCAGAAATCCTTTGGCAACAGAATAGATATTGATTTCAATTGATGAAATGAGAAAATATAAAAATGCAGTAAATGAAGCATTTACAAAGGATTACATACGTCTCAAAAATGAGATCGACAGGAAGTGCAAAATGGCTAAGCATGAATGGCTGGAGGACAAATGTTAGGATGTAGAGACATATATCACTAGGGGTAAAAGGTGGGAATTTAAAGAGATGGGACCTGGATAAACTGACTAAACCAGAGGTTGTACAGAGCTTCAGGGAGAGCCTAAGGGAACAATTGACAGGAATGGGGGAAAGAAATACGGTAGAAGAAGAATGGGTAGCTTTGAGGGATGAAGTAGCGAAGGCAGCAGAGGATCAAGTAGGTAAAAAGACTAGGGCTAGTAGAAATCCTTGGGTAACAGAAGAAATATTGAATTTAACTGATGAAGGGAGAAAATGTAAAAATGCAGTAAATCAAGCAGGCAAAAAAGAATACAAACGTCTCAAAAATGAGATCGACAGGAAGTGCAAAGTGGCTAAGAAGAGACGGCTAGAGGACAAATGTAAGGATGTAGAGACTTATCTCAGTAGATTTAAGATAGATACTTAATACAGGAATATTAAAGAGACCTTTGGAGAATAGAGAACGACTTGTATGAATATCAGGAGCTCTGATGGAAACCCAGTTCTAAGCAAAGTAGGGAAAGCAGAAAGGTGGGAGGAGTATATAGATGATATATTCAAGGGCGATGTACTTGAGGGCCATATTATGGAAATGGAAGAGGATGTAGATGAAACTGTAATGGGAGATATGATACTGCGTGAAGAGTTTGACAGAACACTGGAAGACCTGAGTCGAAACAAGGCCCGGGAGTAGACATCATTCCATTAGAACTGCTGACAGCCTTGGGAGAGCCAGTCCTGACAAACCTCTACCATCTGGTGACCAAGCTGTATGAGACGGGTGAAATACTCTCATACTTCAAGATGAACACAGTAATTCCAATACCAAACAATGTAGGTGTTGACAGATGTGAAAATTACCGAACTATCAGTTTAATAAGTCACAGCTCCAAAATACTAAAGCTAATTCTTTACAGACAAATGGAAAGACTGGTTGAAGCCGCTCTCGGGGAATATCAGTTTGGATTCCGTAGGAATGTTGGAAGACATGAGGAAATACTGACCCAACGACTTATCTTGGTAGATAGATTAAGGAAAGGCAAATCTACGTTTCTAGCATTTTTACACTTAGAGAAAGCTTTTCATAGTGTTGACCGGAATACTTTCTTTCTAATTCTGAAGGTGGCAGGGGTAAAATACAGGGAACGAAAGTATATTTACAATTTGTACAGGTACCAGATGGCAGTTATAAGAGTCGAGGGACATGAAAGGAAGCAGTGGTTGGGAAATCTGTATATCGAGCAAGCAGTAAAGGAAACAAAAGAAAAAATTGGCGTGGGTACTAAAATCCATGAAGAAAAAATAAAAACTTTGAAGTTCGCCGATGTCATTGTAATTCTGTCAGAGAAAGCAAAGGACTTGGAGGAAGAGTTGAACGGAATGGACAATGTCTTGAAAAGAGGACATAAGATGAACATCAATAAAAGCAAAACGATGAAATTGGGTGATGCTGAGGGAATTATATTAGGTTATGAGACACTTAAAGTAGTAAAAGTGTTTTGCCATTTGGGAGCAAAATAACTGATGATGGTTAAAGTAGAGAGGATATAAAACGTGGACTGCCAATGGCAAGGAAAGCGTTTCTGAAGAAGAGAAATTTGTTAACACTGAGTATAGATTTAAGTGTGAGGAAGTCGTTTCAGAAAGTATTTGTATGGAGTGTACCCATGTATGGAAGTGAGACATGGACGATAAATAGTTTGCACAAGAGGAGATTAGAAGCTTTCGAAATGTGTTGCTATAGAAGAATGCTGAAGATTAGATGGGTAGATCACATAACTAATGAGGAGGTATTGAATAGAATTGGGGAGGAGTTTGTGGCACAATTTGACTAGAAGAAGGGATCGGTTGGTAGAACATCTTCTGAGGCAACAAGAGATCACCAATTTAGCATTGGAGGGCATCGTGGAGGGTAAAAGTCGCAGAGGGGGGCCAAGTGATGAATACACTAAGCAGATTCAGAAGGATTTAGGTTGCATTAGCTACTGGGAGATGAAGAAGCTTGCACAGGATAGAGTAGCATGGTGAGCTGCATCAATCCAGTATCAGGGCTGAAGGCCACAACAACAAAAACCCCAGGCTAGCCCCCAAGTGGTACCGACAACGATATGGTCATATCCTCAGCTACAGAGAACACAAGTGACAAGGACGCTTAAACATAATACTACCATAGCACTTCGCACTGTAATAACCTCTGCTTGAGTGACCTCTCATGTTTACTTCTGTATACACTGGAAACAATGAGGCATTTCACTTGCTCGCAACCAGATAAACTGCCCACTCTAAACGAAGCTTTTTCTCGTGGATCCAATCGCTTCTTTGTTACACCCTGTGTATCAGAATCTGTCATATGTCACCCCTATCCATCAAAACACAGCAACTAAATAATACTACAACAAAACCATAAACAACTGCAACAACAATGCTACACACTTCCACTTTTCCATAAATAAAACAAACAGAAACCACAGGACGAACTGAATCATATGAAAATAAGCAGACTTAAATGCAAATCTGCCACAACACTTACCGCAAAGTTAGACCCCCTCAAGCGCTACATACAGAGTGTATATTAATAAAACCAACAAACTACGGGGACAGATTCCTGACTGGACATGGAGGAAAAGAAGTCTTATGAACATTTGTCAGAAAATTCATCACTGCCACTGCAGAAGACACTGACGAATGAAGGTTCCCCTGGCCATATGCCGAGTGTTCCTTTTGTGCTGCGCCGAGCGGTTCTAGGCGCTCCAGTCCGGAACCGAGCTGCTGCTACGGTTGCAGGTTAGAATCCTGCCTCGGGCATGGATGTTTGTGATGTCCTTAGGTTTAAGTAGTTCTAAGTCTAGGGGACTGATGACCTTAGAAGTTGAGTCCCATAGTGCTCCGAGCCATTTTGAACCTTTTGTGCTGCAAGCTGCGTGATTTACGCTGCGTACTGGTTGCTGTCATTTAAAACTGATAAGGATAATAAATTAAGTGCATTAGATATTAATTTTGGAAATAATTTAAATTCCGAATTAAGTTCTCTGAAGGCTAATGTGGGCGAAATAAATAGTCAATTTGGGTCAATGAAACAAGAAATTGTGAACGAATTAGATAATAGATTAGAAAAAATAGTAGTGAGCTGGCATTCCAAGGTTGAAGGGGTTGAGGCTGAGCTGAGTGGTGAAACTTATTCGGGAATGTAGAAGTGTGATGATAGAGAAGAGGCGATAAGGCAATCTTTGTCTGAACTGAATGTGAAAATAGTGGCTAGCAATGATGAGACAAAAGCTGTGCTGATAAATAAAGCAGACAGCACAGCTGATGATCTCAGAAAGGAAATGGCAACTGTCACCTCAAAAGTAAATGACAGAATTACCCAGATAGGATTGTATAATGTTTCAGGTCATGCTGGGTGTCCAGGAATGCAGGCACCTAGTGGAAAGCCATTTTCAGGCGAAAACAGATATCACGTCATGGATTTTTTGGCCAATTGCAAGGGCTATTTTCTGCCTCGGATGTCAGATGAAGCAAAAGTAAAATTTGTAAAGAGAATACCGGGAGGTTCAGCTCAGACATGGGCTAACAAATTTAAGGGTCAGTTCATTTCATTTGAAATATTTGAACAAATGTTTCTAGACAAATACTGGAGTAAAAATAAGCAGTGTAGGTTGCAAAATGAGTATTTGAATGGACCTGTATACAGGGGAGGCAGACAAAGTATGAGGGAATTTTGCCAGGATGAGTTGAATAAATTGGTGCACCTGGTTCAGCCTTTAGGTGTGTTAACAGAAATATCTACTTTAAGGAGTAGACTACCTGAGGAGTTACAATGGGAACTCATACATTGCCCCACTGATTCTGTGGAGAAGTTTTTAGACTTTGTTGAGAGGATGAAGCAGGCTATGTGCTATAGGCCTGGCTCAAAGGGAAACAATTCATGGAATAACCATAGGGATCTGGGGGAGAGAAGAAATATGAATTAGGTAACAATCATCAAAGTGAACACAAAAATAGGAATTTGAGAAATAATCATCAGAGCCATCATGGGGACAGAAATATAAATGAACATTGGAGAGGAAATGGGGGAAGCTATAATGAAGAGAGCCACAGTCAAAGGGATTTTAGGGGCAGTGATGTGAGAAAAGGACCAATGCAAATGCTGGGAAATGGACCTGGAAGAGGGGACAGAACAACAGCACGCAACAGGGACAGCATCCTTTAAACTAGTAGTTGTCTCAAATGGGGTCCACTTTGAAACAAGACAAGTTGCAAACAATAGGGCCAATAGATGGAATGATAATAATGATAATCAGACTGGGGGTGGTTATCCTAAAAGGGAGTATGACAATAATGATAGAAGTAGGAGAGAGGAAAGTATTTGTGGTATGGAGGCTATTTTAAATGATGGAAATGTATTGGGGAGGTGGTGCATGGAGCATGGTAAAAGGAGAGCTTTTAAGTGGAAAAATATTAGGGGTGTAAAGGCCCAAATGAAAGAAATCAGTGCTGAGAATGTTTTTTTGTAAAGTGTTTGGGGATGTGAATTCTGAGTAAGATAGTATTGGTTTGTTGAGCATTATTAACAGGCCAGGGACTAAGTCACTGTCTGAAGGTACAGATGGATGTTGTGATGACCAAAGTGTGTGTGAAAGTAATAGTAAGAAATTTGTTGAGTTGTATGTAATGGAAGCAGATACAGTAGATGATAATGTTAATTCTGAGAGGGCCAAGGTGCCTGAAACTAATGGTTTTGTAGAGGATGGTAATGATTTTGGGGCCATAGTGCCTATTGTTGATGTAGTGATAAATGAATATGTACCAGAGAGTGAATCTTGTGAAATTTATGAGGTTAGCTGTGAGCAGGCAGAAGTGCCTGGTTCAGATATGTCTGGTGAAAGTGTTTGTAATGTGCGGGATGGTAATGCAAGTGATGTTTTGGTGGGGAAAGCTGTATCTGAATCCATGAAACATGATGAAACAAATTGTGCCAGTGTTTACACGCATGGGGTTAAACAGCAAACTAAGAATGATGAAGAGTGTGTGATGAGGGAGATGAATAGAAAAGGTGAATAATTATGTAGTGTATGAGGACGAGCAGTATGGGGGTATGGGAGAGGCTGAACAGAATACAGGTTGGATGGGGAAGAGTGAATGTGACTTTGATGCAAGTGATTGGGTGGATTTTTCTACGTATATACAGAAATTGGGACCAAAGGTATGAGAGAATGAGAAGTTTAGTTTTGCGAGAAAATTAGGATGGTTGGGCTTAGAAAATAAAGAATGCAAAGATGCTTTTGAAGTAATATTTGAAGGGGATAATGAAACAAAATCATTCACTGGGGGGGGGGGAGGGGGGGCAGGTATTCACTGTGGAAAAGTATTGTTCTAATGAAGTGGAGGAGGATCTTTCAGCAGAAGTAGAGCTCAAGTAGAAAACATTGTAGAATGGTACAACCAATAGTTAGAGTTCAGATGGGTGAAGTCAGTGAAGAAGCCTAGGTGGACACAGGTAGTACAGTCAGTGGGATAGCAGAGGGTTTCTACAACTATATCAGGAATGACAAAATGGTAGAATTCCTGGTCGCAGGGGCTAGAATAAAAAAATGCTACTGGTAATTATAGCAAAACAGTGAGGAAGGAGGTTGTGTTAGAGGTAAACATTGGTGCAGAGCTGTTTAGTCACCCATTCATGGTGACTAAAAATTTAAGTATAAATATGGTTCTGGGTACAGATTTTTTAAATAAATGTGGGGCAAATATTAACTGTGGGGGACAGGTTATTGGAATTGAATGTTGGGGGATGTATAAAGGAGACAAAATTTGTAAATGCAACAGGTAATGATTTAGCGGCAAGCTTGCACATGGCCCAGTACATGTTGAAATCAGTAGGGATTGAGGGGGAGATAAAAAGGAAGGTCTGTGAGACAGAGGTATTGGTGACAGTGAGAGGGAAGAACTGTATAATTTACTTGTAGAGAATAAAGATATGTTGTCAGAGTGACCTCTGAGAGTGGTAAATTTTGAATATGCCTCATGAGCCTAATAAGAAGTAAACATTATGTGCTGTGGTATCTGAATAACTGTTTAATTTTTGGTGCATGGGGGGTCCAGCACAGGCTGAACTTACCGCCTTGACAGGGAATGGACTGATATGAACTTACCAACCTGACAGGAATGGACCGATACGTCAAAAGGAAGCTGTTCAAGGCATCTTCAGTCGACGATAAGACCTTTCGCATCTAAGTCCTGAAGGTACGAATCATCCATTCAATATCTACACTGGGGGAAAGGGGCACTGGCCGGATCGTATAAGCCATTTAGGCAATAGAAGGCCGTTAGGTAGATCGACGTAAATGTGGGACTATTGTTTGATTCCAGGGTGCAAGGTGACCTGTAACAGCACTGGTGGTGTTTCGGATGATAGTGGACGACATGTAAACCACACTTTGGAACCTGGAAATGGTGTGAACACCATCAGCTACGTACTTCTACTTCTAGTTCCACGTGGATACTCTGCAAATCACATTTAAGTGCCTGGCAGAGGGTTCATCGAACCATCTTCAAAATTCTCCGTCATTCTAATCTCGTATAGCGCGGGAAGAACGAACACCTATATCTTTCAATACGAGCCCTAGTTTTCCTTATTTTATCGTGGTGCTGGTTTCTCATTATGTAGGTCGGTGTCAACAAAATATTTTCACATTCGGAGGAGAAGGTTGGTGATTGGAATTTCGTGAGAAGATTCCGTCGCAACGAAAAACGCCTTTCTTTTAGTGAGGTCGAGCACAAATCCTGTATCATTTCTGTGACACTCTCCCATATTTCGCGATAATACAAAACGTGCTGCCCTTCTTTGAACTTTTTCCATGCTCTCCGTCAGTCCCACCTGATAAAGATCCCTCACCGCGGCGAAGTGTTGTAAAAGAGGACGGACAAGCGTAGTGTAAGCAGTCTCCTTAGTAGATCTGTTACGTTTTCTAAGTGTCCTGCCAATAAAACGCAGCCTTTGGTTAGCCTTCCCCCCACAACATTTTCTACCTGTTCCTTCCAATTTCAGTTGTTCGTAGCTCCCTGAGGTGATCAACCAGATCGATGTGAACACTCTCACATGGGTAGTCAAGGAGGAGCCATGGCGCTAACTGTTCGCGTAGATATGCGAGCAGGAGACGTGTGTTCACTGTCAGTGTCGATATCAGGCCAATAGACGTGCTGCTTGACCAAAGCCTGCATGCAGTAGGGTGACCTGCCAGGTTACATGCTGTTGCCACCGCTACAAGACTGCTGACAGAACCTTCTGCATGACGGGGTCACGGGATGATGCCGTGACGACGTCACGCGCCGTCAGTGGGAATTCGTCCAGGGTTGCTTGTAATATCATGGCGATCGGGTTCCACGTCGGAGCCCAGGGAGGCGGAACGAGGCATTACAGTGGCGTTTCTGGCTGTGGGCTGAAAATGTACGTCGTAAGAACATCCAATTACAAATGACACTCAGGGTTGCCGACGCCGCTGCTTCTTACCCAAGAGCTTTTCCCAGTGTCCGACCACCGAATCAAGAGTTTATGGTCAGTCAACAGTTGACATGATAATTCTAGCACCATAAACAACCGCTAAGGTATCTGTCTGAGTTTGGGAGTAGCTGAGGTGCACAGAGATTTAACATTGTGGAGGTGAAGACATCTGGGTACATCAAATCTGCTGACAGCCTGAGAGACAAAACTGTTGCGGTGCACTAGTAGGATGCGTTCATCGCCAGTGACGCATAGCGTCAAACACGGAGTTGATCTTAGACCACACCCCAGGCGCTGCAAAGCTTTATCAGAGGCGACCAACCACGCAGATTCGATCCCTTTGTTGCGCAGCTGATTTGAAGACTGCGCGACCTGCAGAAACTGTTTAAGTCAGCAAGAGTTGGCACGTTGATAACTGCATCGAAGTACTCGCGTATGGGTGTGATACGCTTGTGAGTATGAATGTGGTCCAGGTATTTGACGCTGAGGGCAAATTTACTGCACTTTTCCAACCTATAATGGTTCAAATGGCTCTAAGCACTGTGGGACTTAACATCTGAGCTCATCAGTCCCTTAAATTTAGATCTATTTGAACCTAACTAACCTGACAACACACACATCCATCCACGAGGTAGGATACGAACCTGCGACCGTATCAGCAGCCCGGTACCAGACTGAAGCACGTAGAAGCGCTCGGTCACAGCGGCCGGCCTACCTATAATGCAAACCACTTATCTGTAGGTGAGTGAAGAAGGATTTAAAGTTCTGGTAAGTTTTAGCATAAGTTGAAGCCATAGTAATAATATTACCCAGATAATTAAGACAGTATAGAATGTCTTGAATTAGTTGTCGTAAAAATACTTTTGGATAATGACAGTTGCACTGACTATCCGAAAGGATAAGTGACTGTACCTGCACAAGTCGAATGGCATATTCAAAAAGTGCCGCTGGTTTAAGCGTCATCAAGTGACAGCAGAAGGAAGTAAATTTTTAATCAATTTTCGAAAACTTTTGAGCCCAGCTAGTTTGTACGTTGCTTTGGGCAAGGCACCGGATGTAGTTCAGTGTTCAGTGTTGTGCTGTGGTTTAAAAATGGCCTTGAAACCACCACCACTACCTAACGAGTCAATCAGTATTGTAATGACAGCTACAGGAATTTCCCATCGACTAGCGGAAACAGAGGAAACAACGAGTTGATCCTGAAACCATGCGATTTCTGCGTAAACAGCTTGACAATCTGGAAATGGAAGTGGTTGAGCTCGGCAAAATTTAGGCATTGCAAAAGCCTTCAGAGAGATGTGAACCATGAAGTTAAGTGGACACCCTGGTGTTGGCTGAAATGTCTCGTTATATATCGCTCACAATATGAGCCATTAAGTTACGCAGGCACTCAGGCTTTTGTTGAAACATCACCCTACAAATCGCGCAAAGCGCGTCAAGATCAGAAAAAGGCAATGTGTTTGATACAAAATTAACTTAGTACTCTTCTGCGAACTCAAAACTAGTGGAATCACCTAAGCCGAAGAGTGGATAACAGCTGGGGAGCGCACCATTAAAGGAATTAATACTCATACACCGCTATTGTACTTAGCCACCAGTGACAATTCCCTGAGGGAAGGATTAGCCCTGAGGCAGTAAGAGAGGACTCGGACCTTGGCCTGTCGCATCGTTGGTGAATCGAGCTTGCAAATAGTACGCAGACAAGTCTCGTGATACGTGATAGTTGAGTTCCGTGCAACTGCAGCGCATACCGAGTTCGTGTAAATCGAGAATAATTTCGTACGTTCTAAATATGGTTTCAGCTTCTCGTTTACTCACGTATTACATTTCAAGTAGTAGCGTTTCTTAGTATTTTTCGCCAAAATCGGTATTTTCGTTGTAGTGAAACGCATTTCAATGCTAAATTTATGCACTGAAAATATTTAACACTGAAACACGCAATAATTCACTGTAGTTACTATTCCATCTTCCATGAACGCCCAGCCTGCTCCTGTCGGAACCCTTTCCTGTCCTAAGATTCTCAGAATGGTAGATAATGGGAGGTTTTAATTTGCAGTCTTCTGCAGCCCCTCTTCCGAACTGAAGGCTGCATAGGTCCTTGCCAACCCTAAAAACAGTTGCTGATTTTTCTTCCATAGAAATAAATGTAGCCGCGCAGGATTAGACGAGCGGTCTAGGGCGCTGCAGTCATAGACTGTGCGGCTGGTCCCGGCGGAGGTTCGAGTTCTCTCTCGGGCTTGGGTGTGTGTGTTTGTCCTTAGGATAGTTTCGGTTAAGCATTGTATAAGCTTGGGGACTGATGACCTTAGCAGTTAAGTCCCATAAGATTTTACACACATTTAAACATTTTACATAAATGTACGGCTAGTTATTTATTTCCAAAAGAACTTGATTTGTAGCACAACCTTCTTCTGTCACAATACAGCAGGCTACAAGAAGTTCACCCGCACTGCAGATTATTTGGATGCACCTGATGAAACACTCTGCGCTCTGAGGCGCACAGAATCATGCCTTAGACCCAGCGTGGATGAGACAGATCACAATACCATTGGTGTGCATGGGCAGAGGGCAGGCAAAAGGGAGTGCACCCACTCGAACGATTTCAACTGTGTCATTGCACAGCGGAAGACTTGAATGGTGCAGCTTTCGGGTAGGCCCAAGTAACCTATTTGTTAGAGGCTTGTGACTTGGCATGAGCAACAGGGAAGACCTACCAGCTGCTGAGTCCTAAGGCGGTGATCTGTAGCCTATTTGTTAGAGGCTTGTGACTTGGCGTGAACAGCAGGAATGCGCTAGCAGCTGCAGAGTCCTGAGACGGTAATCTGTTGATCGATGTACGTGTGTAAACCATCAAAGGTCCCCCTTGGAATTTGTGGCTGACAGACTGAGCTACCTTTGACTAAAACTGACTAACGTTTACATGGAATTGGCTCATCGTCGTTTTGCTACAGAACTAGTCTCTATCATGTAAGCCACAGCAAACCTGTGCTAGATGACCCATGCATAGTAACCCATGGAGAGTGAAATGAAACGTCGGTACGACAGTAGATTGGTTTGCGTATCTTATTTATTCCGGCCCTGAGCCGTAGTACATCAGGAACAACTTGGTGGAGGTGTCCAGTGGCCTCCCTTGCGAAACAATAGACGTCCAGCACTGGTGACACTACAAAGAGTCAGGCCGAGTGTGGCATCACTCAGATAGTGCTGCCAGCGACATCCCTGGTTGCGAATGTGACGACATCACAGCATTGACAATACCGACGACAGCCATGACCTCCATCCAACGAGCTCCAGAGGTAGCGTCTCCTGTGACACAGCGTAAGCTGCCTCATCCCATGGTGAAACAGATGACCCCATACTGCATTCCAGTATATTGCTCCTGGTGTGAGAGGCTTGGTGTATACTGTGCTACTGAGACGAGCTTATTTTAGTATATAAGTCCATTAGTACTTGTATATTCCTGAATATGTTCGGTTAGGACTTTAAGGCAATTACTCAAACACTTCTATGGGGGAAAGTGAGGAAAGGCTTCCGTCCCTGCACTAGCGAACTGCAATATCGGCTGATGCTTTATTGCAACCAGGTGGCTATGCTCCGCAACGCCTGTCGGCGGTGTTTTGCTTCACAATGCGTAACACTCGTGAATGAGAATTTCACTGTGCAGTGGAGTGTGCGCTGATATGAAACTTCCTGACAGATTAAAACTGTGTGTCGGACCGAGACTCGAACTCGGGAACTTTGCCTTTCGCAGGCAAGTGCTCTACCATCTGAGCTACCCAAGCACGACTCACGCACCGTCCTTACAGCTTTACTTCTGCCAGTACCTCGTCTCCTACCTTCCAAACTTTACAGAAGCTCTCCTGCAAACCTTGCAGATCTAGTACTCCGGCAGGAAAGGATATTGCGGAGACATGGCTTAGCCACAGCCTGGGCGATTTTTCCAGAACGAGAGACGAGGTACTGACAGAAGTATAGTGTGAGGACGGGGCGTCAGTCGTGCTTGGATATCTAAGATGGTAGAGCACTTGCCCGCGAAAGGCAAAGGTCCCGAGTTCGAGTCTCGGTCCGACACACAGTTTTAATCCGCCACGAAGTTTCGTAACACTCTTGCCAGTCTGCAGCTGGATCTGTGGCAATTCACTTCCAGTCAGGTTGCTTTTCGATCAAATGTTACCCTAATTTTCATCAAGGCCTAGTCCTTCAGGTCATCCAAAGTAGATTATCTTTTACACTAGAGGTCCTGGCAACAGACTCTTCGGTCCTGTTTCGTCTTTTAAGAAATATTCTAACAAGTAGTTTCCTTAACCATATTTATTAATCTCACACATTTCTACACGGCCCCTTTCCCTTTTCCTTAACTCAAAGGAACCTCTTTCACTGCTAAGTTTCTTGCAAAATTACTTCTAATTGACTATTCCAGACGTACAAGCTAAAATCTATCAGCTATCCTTAATACTACTCGTTGGTGCTTTCATCTTCGTTTTGTTGTTTTTACTCTCGTGGTATCCAGTCCCCAGGAATCTGAACGACAGCTGAGTCCAGACTCCATCTTGTGCTCCATCATCTATGTAGCAAAACAAAGACTATTCTCAGCAGGACAAGTGCCGCTGTAGTGGTTGGTATGACTACAGTCATTGCTGTCTCTTAGAGGCACTGATTTTCCCGATATAAATTTACGCGCTTCAATAATGCTTTCCGAAAGACTCGTCACTCCCGTTGATTCAGAAGCTTGTTTATGGACTACATTAATCCCGGCACTGGAATTTAATTTAAGCAAGTTAGATTTGCGACTGGTAACACTTCCATCGACTCCTGTGGCTAATATAAATGAGACTGTGAAATAAGCAGTTATCCTTCAAATAGCGGAGAGCAGATGCCAAGTGGACCTCCATTATCTCGCACACCGTTCCATTTAATAACAAACCACTCCTGTATAATTCTAGCCTCTTTGCTGACGTAAGCTGCCCGTACTCGAAACAACTAGCCACTACTACCACCTTGTCACAGGTAGAGTACAAATAATACGTCTCGACCTGCTGAAAGTACAATTCTGTCTCTATGACTTCTTTATTGCATTCTCTTGACTCATTTTGTCCCATTAGCAATTTCACTGAGCAGGAATCCTGCTCCTTCTCTTATTATCGTATTCGGACAGACTGCGATTTCCATTTCATAGCACTTTTGTAACTTTGTTCCTCCATTCCTACAGATCTTCCTTTGCCTTCTGCAATTAACACTTTGCCGTCGGCAGGTCTCGTATAAATTTATTCGCTTGCGCCGGCAGCGCTAATTCGGATTACTTGGCTTGTCGCCGGGCATTCTTGACATTATCAGGAGATTATAAATTGTTACGTTTTACTAATCTCATCGTTAGTCCTCAACCCTGTTCCTCTACTTTCATGAAATTTCGAAGATATACATTCGTAAATAAATACAAAATTTGTCTGTTTCATTTATATGTTTATTTGCATTGTCTTTGATACTTGTTATTTATCTTTCATATCGTATGCAGCAAAACAGTCTCCAAGAATTAACGTAACTCCACAAGACGTGCTTATTAAGTTAGTTGTGGTTTTGTTTTTGTTTCTGGAACATACATGGCAGTTTCTTCGTTTTCCATTATTCGCTTCGGAAATGCGTAGGCCTATTAGTTGGTGTTGCTTTATGTGACCGGAATGTCTGCCAACCGGATCATGATGAGATGTACCTGATGTAGTGGCAACCTCCAAGTTTTGTTCCGTGCGTTTATCGTAAATAATCGTATCGTCTCTTTCGTCTGCCATGGCAAAAGGGCCCAAGTACTCATAAAAAAAAAAAAAAACTTGTTGACGTGTGTAACTTATTGTTACCTAAACAAAACACCAACAGAATGCAAAAGATACTAAAGTGCTGCCGCCGACCACTGTGCGATACTATGCTGACGACACCACTGTGGTGTCGGCCACTGAGAAGTACAATGCACACGACACCACTGTGGTGTCGCCTGCCGTTGACCGCTATTTCCCGCACCACACCAGTGTGGTGCCGGCGGAAGGCAGAGTGTTAATAATACTCGGTGTGTTTTACTCTTAGAAGTTTTTTCAGTATCTCCCTCATGAGATGATATGCATGTATTATGTAGCACTTGTAACACGCTTTTTCCCTGCTGCTGGTATAGAAACTTAAACGGAAACTTCAGCTGCATCAGCTCTCTTCGTTACTGTGGCTACCTTAAATTAAAAGGGTAAGTTTCCGTGTTCAGGTTCTACAACCATCCCAATTTCCGGCGGTAGTTCCCTCTGTACTTTTTTTATACCTTCTAAATACTGCCCTGGCCACAACAAGTTTGTCCCTAGCTGACCTGTTAAAAGTCTGTAGGAAAGGTCCTGTAGGTTTGTTACTTTCCATTGTGCTCCATCTTCGATGGGCCGCAAGCAACCATTTCTTCATTACTGCTTCCCTGTGAAAGACCTCTTCTTGGGTTTGTAGTTCGCTGATATTCTGTATACCTACCTCTTCTGTAGCGCTGGCATACGTCATCACTTCTCAAGTCATACGTCGAGCAGCCATTTGTTACTCAATACGTCCTTCTCTAAACTTGCAATCGGCATAGTGTGCCAATCACTCACTTGCCCAGTGCTTAATCTCTTCTACGCTTTCTTTCACCCTTCCAGCGTCTTCCTCATCAGCAGTGCCTAATATTGTTTTCATAAGGTGACCTCCAGCGTCGATTGAATCCCTCTTTCTTAGCGTACGTGGAATAATACCCAGTACCTGAACATCTCACTACCTAATTCCTCATCGGCACCATGTACTCTCTCACATACTCCCGGCATTTCCCTTATCTAGCACCTTTCAGTTCCTCGATAGAATTTTTGGAATGTTTCTCCCAAACCTCTCACTTCGTTACGCATCTCCCATTCGTTGAATCTCACCTGTATCACCCAGCAATGAATGGTGATCACCATGACTTTCACATGGCGAAAAGCACTCCAACTCCCAGGTGTTTGTTCCGTAACGCTTCCTAGCCGACGTAGATCATGAAACCCGCGCAGCTGCTTAACCAATTACACTTAATATTTATTTTATTTTGGGTCATCAGTATTCTGATAGGTTTGTTGCTGCACTACACTTATTTCCACTCCTGGGCCTACCTCTTCATCTCATAATAGCACTTGCAAGCTACGTCTTCAGTTATTTGCTGGATGTATTTCAATTCTTCATCTCATAATAGCACTTGCAAGCTACGTCTTCAATTATTTGCTGGATGTATTGCAATCTCTGTCTTTCTCTACAGTTTGGCCTCTAAAGTTCCCTCTAGTACCATGGACGTAATTTCCTCATGTCTTAACAGATGCCCTATCATCCTGACCCTTCTCCCTATCAGTGTTTTCCACATATGCCTTTCCTCCCCGATTCTGCGCAGAACCTCCGCACACGCCTTATCAGTCCACCTAATTTGCAACATTCGTCTGTAGCAGCACAAATCATATGCTTCGATTCTCCTCTGTTCCGGTTTTGTGACAGTCCATATTTCACTAGCATACAATACTGCACTCCAGACGTACGGCCGGCATATGTGGCCGAGCTGTTCCAGGCGCTTCGTTCGCAGGTTCGAATCCTGCCTCAGGCATCGATGTGTGTGATGTCCTTAGGTTAGTTAGGTTTCAGTAGTTCTAGGGGACTGATGACCTCAGATGTTAAGTCCGACAGTGCTCAGAGCCATTTGAACCAGACGTAAGTTCTTAGAAATTTCTTCCTCATGTTAAGTCCTATGTTTGATACTAGTAGACTTCTCTTGGCCAGGAATGCATTTTTTGGCGTTACTAGTCTGCATCTGATGTCCTCTTTACTCCGTCCGTCATTGGTTATTTTACTACTTAGGTAGAAGAATTCCTTCATCTACCTCGTGACCATCAATCCTGACGTTAAGTTTCCCGCTTTTCTTATTTCTGTTACTTCTCACTACTTTCGTTTTTCTTCGATTTACCCTCAATTCATATTCAATACTCATTACATTGTTCATTCCGTTCAGTAGATCATATATTTCTTCTTCACTTTCACCCAGGATAGCAATATCTTCAGCGAATCAGGTCGTTGATATCTTTTCACCTCGAACTACATTCCACTCCTGAACCTCTCTTTTATTATCATGATTGCTTCTTCGATGTGCAGATTGAACAGCAGGGGCGAAAGATTACATTTCTGTCTTACAACCTTTTTAATCTCCGCTCTTCGTTCTTGGCCGCCCAATCCTATTATTCCCTCTTGCCTCTTGTACATATTGTACATTAGCCGTTTCTCCCTGTAGCTTACCCCTATCTTTCTCCGGATTTCGAACATCTTGTACCATTTTACATTGTCGAAGGCGTTTTCCAGGTAAACAAATCCTATCAACGCGCCTGATTTTTCTGTGGTCTTGCTTCCATTATCAACCGCAACGTCAGAATTGCCTCTCGGGAGCCTTAACCGTTTCTAAAGCTAATCTGATCGTTATCCAGCACATCCTCAATTTTCTTTTCCAATCTTCTGCATTTAATTTTTGTGAGCAAACAGGATGCATGAGCTGTTAACCTGATTGTGCGATAATTCTTGCACTTGTCAACTCTAGCATTATCGGAATTGTGTGGATGATATTTTTTCGAAAGTCAGATGGTATGACGCCAGACTGATACATTCAACACACCAATGTGAAGAGTAGTTTTGTTGCCACTTCCCCAAATGATTTAAGAAATTCTGAGGGAATGTTATCTACCTCTTCTGCCTTATTTGATCTCCAGTCCTCCAAAGCTCTTTTAAATTCTGATTCTAATACTGAATTCCCCATATCTGTCGACTGCTGTTTCCTCTTCCAACACATCACACAAATCCTCCCCCTCACAGTGTCTTTCAACGTATACTTTCCACCTATCCGCTCTCTCCTCTGCATTTGGAAGTGCAATTACCGTTGTACGCTTAATGTTACCACCCTTGCTTTGAATGTCACCGAATATTGTTTTGACTTTTCTGTATGCTGAGTCTGTCCTTCTGACAGTCATTTCTGTTTAGATTTCTTCACATTTTTCCTGCAGTCATTTCGTCTTATCTCTCTTGCACTTCCCATTTATTTCATTCCTCAGCGACTAGTATTTCTCTATTCCTTAGATTCACCGAATATTTCTGTATTTAACCCTTTCATCGATCAATTGAAGTATTTCTTCTGTTACCCATGGTTTCTTCGCAGTTACCTTCTTTGTACCTATGTTTTTCTTTCCAGATTTTGTGATGGCCCTTTTAGAGATGTCCATTCCTCTTCAACTTTACTGCCTACTGAGCTATTCCTTATTCTGTATCTATTGCCTTAGAAAACTTCAACTGTATCTCGTCATTCCTTAGTTCATTGTATCCCACTTCTACATGTAAAGGTTCTTCCTGACTAATGTCTTGTCTATCCTGATAAGAACAACCCTATCACTGAACTGGTAAAACATTATATGCCCTACCTTCCTATTCATGACGATCCTACTCCACTTATAGCATTTTATGATGCTGTTGATATTAACCTAAACCCGTCTGACCAGAAATCCTTGTCTTCTTTCCACTTGACTGAACCCTACTATATCTATATTGAGCCTTTGCATTTCCCTTCTCTGATTTTCTGGTTTCTCTACCATGTTAAAGCTTTTGAAATTCCACGCCCTGTCTCGTATGACGTTATCATTCCGTTCATTATTCAATCTTCTTTTCATGGTAGCCCCCCCCCCCCCCACCCCCGGTTGGCATGGCAGCCCGCTCCTTGAGATCCGAATGGGGATCTATTCCGGAATATTTTGCCAATGGAGAGATCATCATGACACTTCTTCACCTAGAGGCCACATGACCTGTGGATGCACGTTACGTGTCCTTAATTATGTGGTTTTCATTGCCTTCTGCATCCACATGCCGTTGATTACTGCTGATTTTTCCGCTTTTAGTGGCAGTTTCCCACCCCTAGGACAAGAGTGTCCCCTGAATCTCTGCCCGTTACTCCACTCTCTTTGAAAAGGCCGTGGGCCGAACGAAGGTGACTTCTTAAGCCGTCTATTAATTAAAATGTAAACAGTTGCGGGATTCGAACTTGGGACTCACCACGTTTCGCTTACTAATTTAAGGCTCTAATACTACACCACGGAACTGATCTTGAATCTGTAGTCCCTAACCTAAGGAAATATTAAATAACTGTCTCCTAGGCCTTAATCCATACCGCTTATTCGTTATCGTTTCATTTACAAACTCTCGTTCACCTTGCGATACTTGATCCCTCACCCTCCCTTTCTCTTCCGCAGCTCCTATTTATCGTATAAGTTCCGGATTCCCATGAAAAGGTTTCAGCCGCCTTACATGCACAACTGCCGTTTCTTCGGCTACTGAATATAGACATTTACTGAATATTGACATCTATGTCTCTAAAAAGTGGTACGCCCCCTGATACTTTGCAGCTAACTTCTTTGTCTTCCCTTCCGGCGTAAACGAAGTTGTTAGCATCACTCACTGATCAACGTTACGCTGTGGTATTCTTGTCGTGCCGGCCGGTGTGGCCGACTGGTTCTAGGCGCTTCAGCCCGGAAAAGAGCAACTGCTACGGTCACAGATTCGAATCCTGCCTCGGGAATGGTTCAAATGGCTCTGAGCACTATTGGACTTAACATTTGAGGTCATCAGTCCCCTAGAACATAGAACTACTTAAACCTAACTAACCTAAGGACATCACACACATCCATGCCCAAGGCAGGATTCGAACCTGCGACCGTAGCAGTCGCGCGGTTCCAGACTGAAGCGCCTAGAACCGCTCGGCCACCAGCGGCCGGCCCTCGGGAATGGATGTGTGTGATGACCTTAGGTTAGTTAGGTTTCAGTAGATCTAAGTCTAGGGGACTGATGATCTTAGATGTTAAGTCCCATAGTGCTTAGAACCATTTGCACCATTTCATTCTTGCCGTGCAGCCCATAGCTTCTTCCTGTTTATCCAGTGCTCGTGGATTTGCACTCCGTATTGTATTCCAAATTTCACCAAGCACTCAGGAAATCCTTTAGCAGGCTATCCAGTCTTACTTTTCCTCGTCTTCAAAATGTCGTACGGTGATGTCATTTTACGACCATATACTGCTTCATACGGCGATAATCCTGCGTTCGTATGCTGTTCTGGAGTTGTAGGTGGAGACGACGTATTTCAAATAGACTCCAAGTTGCTGTCATACGAATCACCATAGTATCCGAGCATCTTCCCGATTCTACTATGCACTCTTTCATTTCACCCATTGATTTGTAGATGGAGAGGACTCGTCCCTAATTTCTTTACATTCAATAATTAAAAAAATTCTATAAACAGATCGACATGAAGTTCGTTCTCTGGTCTGCTTCTACTGTTCCAGGCATTTCATACTTCAGTACCCAATTATTCACGAGTGTTGGTGCCACTTTTGCTGCCTGCTGGTTTGGCATCGCGACCATTTCTACGTATCTTGAAAAATTATCTATGATTGTGAATACGTACTTATTCCTAACAGGGTGCTAATGCTTGAGGTCACTTCTCAGATAGTGCTCTTGTTCCGCTCTGTGTGCGCCCTGTATGTAATTCGGCACATACTGGTTTGCGTCCGTTTGCTTATTCCTCCACCAGTACCTTCCTGCTATGCTTTTGCTGGTAGATCTGCAACTCCGATGAGCCGCTAATACGTGATCATGAACTTCTTGTTGCACTCTACACCTTAGCTTCGCTGGTACCAATTCCCCGCTATCTCAACATGGTTTCTCTGCATAGCAACTCATCCTGCACACAAAACTACGATTGCTTAAAATACTGCTGACATTTATCATCCGCTCTATGTTTGCCATTCCTTATACTCATAATCCCAGCGTGTAATACTGCTACTTTATATGAAAGCTATTTACATTTCCGTGCTTCTTCCCAGGTTTGACTTCGAATCAAATTCACTTAGTCTTACCGCTCATCGTGTCAACCTACTAGAAAAATCATTTAACTCACAACAATATTAGGCCTAATGCTGCATGAATTGTTACTTCCCTAAAGTTTTACCGTACAAATAACACTGAAGTACATGATTCCATAAATAAGGTTTAACATCTCCTTCTTTATTCGGGAATAATTGTTTCTGCAGAATTTACTTTTCTTGGTGTGTAAGCTACTGAAGTTCTCTGCCTTCTGCCTCTAGTGCCAACACACAGCCAATTGTTTGATTTGATGCATCACATGATAAATTCTCTATGAAAGTCCGGAATACCAATATGTGACTCGATGTTAAAGCTTCTTTTTGCTTTTCAAGAGCATGCAGGCACTCTTCTGACTGCACAAATTTATTGTCCTTTGTCAACGCTTCAGTGGTCTGGCAGTACGCACATGTCCTTTTATCAACCAGTGGTGATAGTCCGCGACTCCTTACAACGATTGCCAGATTATGGTACCGGAAATTCTCGTACAGCTGTAATTAATCTTGAGTATGTCTTAACCACACCTTTACTTATGATATGGCATACATACGCTACCTCTTTTATAAAAAAATACACTTTTCCCCTTACTCAGTGATAATTTCGCTACTTTTAAACTTAAGAGTAATTCCCTCAGTCGTTGCATGTTCCGCTCCGTATGTGACGACTATGTCATTCAGATGCAGTAAGCGTTGCTGTGGCTTTAAAACTCTGAAACGTTGCAGGTGAAAGTTTAATGCGAATTGCATTCTTCAGAAATTTTAGTGCCTCCAGGGTGCCGAAAATCCTGTATTGTGTCGATCCTGCAGTGCTACATCTGTCTGGTGATAACCACCCTTCAAATCAATCCTTGAAAAATGTTTTCATTGGCAAAAACGGTCCAAGATTTCTGTGATGTTTGACCAAGGGTAGGTGTTCGTTATGGTTTTCACATTTATATGTAATCACAACAAAAGCTATAGTTTCGTGTTACGTCCCTTGGTTTCTTAGACTCGGCCCTTATGCCAGCCCTCTGCACTGTGACTATCTTCATTTATTCCATCTTTCTGCTGTTGATCCATAAAACCCTCCAAAACTGTCGAAAAGTACCAAGGTCGTCTGAATGGTTTACGACAGACAAGCGATTCATTTTCCGTTGGTATGTGATGCGGCGCAATATCCATATCTGGTAGTGGCCCTTTTAGAAAAAATAAACACTTAAATTCAAAAAGTAACTTTTTCATCCGTTTCTCATTGCTTCCCTCTAGGTGCCTCACTTTCCCTCATACTGCAGATTCTGTGGAATCTTGCGACTGTCCATGGCTGACATCCCTATTCTCCCGTTTTTCCTCCTCCAGGAAATCCGTGTTAGTGATTAATAACCCCTTTGTTAATCGTATATCCTCTGCACTGAATTTATCTACAAAACTGGTACCTTGTTTTCACCCTTTATTTCTTGTAAGCATGCAATATCTCTTTTAGGTAAACAACACGCCTGATCTGATACCTCATTCTCTTCTAGCGGTTCCAACACACACAAAATTCCTATCTGCAAGATAGACTGAACACTGACCCAAAGTGACTTCCCTGTACCCTTAGGTACACAATCGTACGAATCAAGTATTAGCGTTATCGTTCGTGGTTTAATCCGTTCATTTTTCACAACAGACTCCCCTCGCTATATCTTTACACTGACCGTGGCTTCACATAACTGAAACGTCTTTCCGTCAAGTTTCA
This sequence comes from Schistocerca piceifrons, assembly GCF_021461385.2. Taxonomy (NCBI): domain Eukaryota; kingdom Metazoa; phylum Arthropoda; class Insecta; order Orthoptera; family Acrididae; genus Schistocerca; species Schistocerca piceifrons. The sequence goes on from NC_060142.1 coordinate 604,310,193, forward strand.
CCCTATGTTGCCCAAGATTGATTATTGCACATACAGTGTGGTCCACCTGAAGTTTCGGATGAGATTATCTTGAAAATTGTACATGAGATAAAAATAGTGGGTAAGACAAGCTCAAAGGGGGATATCAAATGTTACTATACGTGACCCCCATCCCCCGCCCCCTTCGGTGGGGCAACTTTTAAATCTTAAAAGGAAACACCCATTTTTATTGCAGATTCAGATTCTCCATAAAAAAAGTAATCAAGTTTTGTCTGAAAAGCTTTTTCAAACCATTGACAGATCGACCTGAAATCGAGAAAAATTAAAATTGAGGAAGAACTCCTATTTATTTACAATGATTCGAGAAGGACTCATCAAATCGATAAAAATTTTGCTCCTATTCTTTCATTGCGCCAAATTAAGCTCTTTTTTTATAAAATGTATCCTACCCACCACAGTTTTTGATGGAGGGAGGCGGAATGGTATTAAAATCTCGTTAGGGAACTCTTCGTAATTGCATTACTCACCCGACTGTGGAGCTACCGTGGCCAAACTGTGGACTGTAGCTCTGTATTAAGCTCGATGCAATGGGATCAGACGTCACTTCACTTTCAGATTGTGAACCGTAAACATCAACTGACGAAAGTAAATTATTCCTTAGCGAAACATGGCACACTAACGTCCTACAGAGATTGTTGATATGATGTTAATTTTAGGTGAATGCCATAACAATTACGCTGCAGCTGCACAATAGTATGGGGATCGTTTCCCAAACAGAATACAGACAAGTGAAAACATTATTCAAATTGCACTCAACGAGCTCGAAATGGGTACATGCACCGTCCACCCCGTCATCGTCAATACAATGAAAATGACACTCGTACCCATACCATTCTCGCCTCTGTTCAACTGGATCCCTAAATGAGTAGTCGTGCGATTCAGAGACAAACTGTAATACCGAAATCAACTGTTCTGAGGTTTTTGAAGGTACATAAATACCATGCGTATATCACACTGACACAGGCATTAACGCCGAAACATCCAAATATAAGCGCATTTCAGCCAATGGTCCTTGGAAATGATACCAGGCGACAATGACTTTTTTTTAGATATGTTATGTTCACCGATGAAGCCACATTCAAAAACAGTGGTGAATTAAATCATCATGATTATCATTATTGGTCCCCTGTCAATCCACACTGGCAGAGACCTGTTGACAATCAACACAAATGGTCGTTAACTGCCTGGTGTGGAATTTTAAACAATTACTTGCTATGACCGAAAAGTTGCTCGGGAATCTTATTTGCAACTTCTTCGCGATGATTTGTTGGAGCTAATGCAAGATGTTGATGTAGAAACTAGGCAACGAATGTGGTTCCAACAGGACGGAGCAGCTCCCCATTATGCTAAAAATGTGTGGAACGTTTTAAATTTACGGTATCCTAGTCGGTGGATAGGACATGGCGGACCAATTCAGTGGCCTCCACGTTCACCAGACTTAACATCTCCTGATTTTTTCTTGTGGGGTTATTTAAAAAGTATTGTTTATGAAAGACAGCCCAAAACCCGAAATGATATGGACCAACGTATTCGAAGTGTGCAGCCATACCATGGGATGTGCTGCTCAAAAATGTGGATAACTTTCGAAGACGGATGACTTTATGCGTTGAAGCAAATGGGGATAAATTTGAACAATATATTCATGGCTAATTTCATTAATTAATCACCCCAAAATGTGAGAGGCAAGGGGACTCACACTAATGAAGCACCCCAACATGTGATAGTCAAGGAGACTCACATTAATGACGCACCCCAACATGTGAGAGACAAGGGGACTCACACTAATGAAGCACCCCATGGAAACATTCATTCTACTACGTCCATGTCGTTGTTCCTGGGTAACGCTAAAAGTAGGATACAGTACATTTTGTTCAAAAATAGTTTAATTTGGAGTAACGAAGGAATTGGTGCACGTATTTTATCGATTTCATACGTTTTTCTCGGATAATTCTAAATAAATCAGAGTTCTCCCCCAGTTTTACTTTTTTCTCGATTTCAGACATCTGTCAATGGTTAACAAAATGTTTCAGACAAAACTTGATTACTTTTTTTATGGAGAATCCGAATCTACAATAAAATGGGTGTTTCCATTTAAGAGTTAAAAGTTGCCACCCCACTCCACCCAAATGAGCGGTGGCCGGAGGTCGCGTATAGTATCACTTGCTGTTCCCCAATGAGCTTACGAACTTGTATTACCCACTGTTTTTATCTGATATATAATTATCGAGATAATCGCATCCGAAACTTCAGACTGACCACCCTGTATAAGAACTCTAACCCTAGAATCATGTCATACCCTTGAATCACATGTGACACATTATTCTATACATTGTTTAGATTGAACCATATCCAACTATCCAAATGGTGTGATATCTTTGTCCCACACTCCACACAGTCTGTACCGAGGTGGGTCCCATTGCTTGTTTCACCAGACCACTACAGGCGACCGACACATGCGCCCCTACATGCAATGATATCCCGCAAATCTTTTCCCCTGCCCTTCCTCTTGTCGCACACGATTACGTTGCATCCAGTCTTACTGGTCGCTACCATAGGTGGACCTGGGGTGCCCGTCAGCGTTTAACAACATATTCTTCCCCGGTCCTCTGCTTCTATAATTATTACCTCCTATTACATTATTCACATCACCCTGAGGCTGGCGGCACTGCCTCCTAGACGCCCCGTTGGTCCACATGTGAAACATTTTGTACTGGCTGCAAACACTGTCCGTTTACACTGCATTCCAGTCGACAAATCAATCTCCTCACACTCTATAACGAAACACACTAATGTTTGCATATCTATCAGACGTCCTGCGCTTACACATCTTGGGGTTTCGGCATACAACCTTCTTAAAAGAAGAATCGAGCGCGCTATTCTCAGCTTCTTGGAAAATAATTTCACTGGCCGCAGTTGTTGTTGTTGTTGTTGTTGTTGTTGTGGTCTTCAGTCCTGAGACTGGTTTGATGCAGCTCTCCATGCTACTCTGTGCAAGCTTCTTTATCTCCCAGTACCTACTGCAACCTACATCCTTCTGAATCTGCTTAGTGTATTCATCTCTTGGTCTCCCTCTACGATTTTTACCCTCCACGCTGCCCTCCAATACTAAATTGGTGATTCCTTGATGCCTCAGAACATGTCCTACCAACCGATCCCTTCTTCTGGTCAAGTTGTGCCACAAACATCTCTTCTCTCCAATCCTATTCAATACTTCCTCATTAGTTATGTGATCTACCTATCTAATCTTCAGCATTCTTTGTAGCACCACATTTCGAAAGCCTCTATTCTCTTGTTGTCCAAACTATTTATCGTCCATGTTTCACTTCCATACATGGCTACACTCCATACAAATACTTTCAGAAATGACTTCCTGACACTTAAATCTATACTCGATGTTAAAAAATTTCTCTTCTTCAGAAACGCTTTCCTTGCCATTGCCAGTCTACATTTTATATCCTCTCTACTTCGGTCATCATCAGTTATTTTGCTCCCCAAATAGCAAAAACTACTTTAAGTGTCTCATTTCCTAATCTAATTCCCTCAGCATCACCTGACTTAATTCGACTACATTCTATTATCCTCGTTTCACTTTTGTTAATGTTCATCTTATATCCTCCTTTCAAGACGCTATCCATTCCATTCAACTGCTCTTCCAAGTCCTTCGCTGTCTCTGACAGAATTACAATGTCATCGGCGACCCTCAAAGTTTTTATTTCTTCTCCATGGATTTTAATACCTACTCCGAATTTTTCTTTTGTTTCCTTTACTGCTTGCTCAATATACAGATTGAATAACATCGGGGAGAGGCTACCACCCTGTCTTACTCCCTTCCCAACAACTGATTCCCTTTCATGTCCCTCGACTCTTATAACTGCCATCTGGTTTCTGTACAAACTGCAAATAGCCTTCCGCTCCCTGTGTTTTACCCCTGCCACCTTTAGAATTTGAAAGAGAGTATTCCAGTCAACATTTTCAAAAGCTTTATCTAAGTCTACAAATGCTAGAAACGTAGGTTTGCCTTTCCTTAATCTTTCTTCTAAGATAAGTCGTAAGGTCAGTATTGCCGCAGTACCATATCCTAATTCATAGGAATATATACACTAACTTTCCTTGTCCTACCTGAAAATTGTTTCACAGTTTTCGTGTATCTCTTATTTATCACCCCCAATTGTTCCCGACAGCGTATGTTACTATTTCGCTTTCGTATACCTCTGAATTAACCCTTCTGTAAATTCTTCGATTGTTATGGCTCCCTTAAGGGCTTATACATGTGTTACATAATTTTTAGTTCCCTTGTTAGTCTCAATTTTGGAACAGTCAGTATATCATTACTCAACCAACCTTCCATCTCAGCTAGAATTCCGAGGTCTCTCACAAAAGCCTGCATATCCTCGGTTGCCTCGTTGTGTAGGCTGTGATACTGAGATGAGAAAATCTTATTACGGGAATGCCTGAATACCTGTAAGCTCCAGATTATGTTCGCCTAGGGCTTAATGCACATTATATAAACACTTCCATGGTGGCAAATGAGGAAAGGCTTCCGTCCTTTTGTTAGTGTATTACAGAATTAGACGTTGCTATAGTGCTGCCAGCTGGTTGTGCTTCATAATACCTGTCGGCCTTGGTTTGCTTCTCAACACATAACACTCTTGCTGGCTGCTGTGGCTGGCTCTGTTGCACTCACTTCCGCTGTGACATACATTTTGACATAAAATGGTCGATGTGCTACACGTGAACAGGAAGCGACTAGGTCATCCATTGCTGCAGTAGATCTGCCTTTCTGCTGCGTCAAAGCTATTACGCCTCTGGTGCTTCCACTCGGTTGCAGTATGTGGCATTCATCCAGATGCATTGGAGCCACAGCTTGCCGCATCAGCAGGTAGCCTCTGATTAATGTCCTCTGGCTGGCTCTTATTTGACCCACTTCTGGGGCCTCTTGCATTAGCTGCGACAGCAGGATTTAGTCAGCCATTCCATAAATTTTGTTGGCGCTGTGTCTTATCTACAATCACTTACTGGTCCAGCTGTTCGATATAGGCCAATAACATATTTGTCATCCATCAAACCCCGCCAAATAACATTTTCCTGACTCTTATGGGAACTAGGCTTTGTAGTAATTTAACTAAACGAGACAACTAACGTTTCATCTATAAATTCAGCTGTATTAACCTGAAAATCTGAACAGTTTAAGTAGCCTCCCCAGATTTTTGAGTATGCTCTTGGATTTCTTAATTCTACTGCCAGTTTCAGCTTCTGTAGTTTAGTGCCAGTCTGTTCAACTTACTACTTAAATCAATTTGTAATTATCGTTTCACTTCTCCGGTGTTTATAAATTCTAGTGCCTTGCTATTCAAGCTTAATACTCAATTGTTCAATGTTCCCAATCTATTTACTATCCAGCAGTATAAATTTACGATCTACTTCAATCGAAAATTGGTGCAACAACACTACTAAGCTTTTCCATTTTGAAATGCTACCCTGTAAAACTCTCGTCTGTATTCTTCACAATTAACGGTGTAAGCATAAGCACAGATCTTGACGCCTTATACAAGGCACTAACCGCAGTACACTGGCGCAGCACTGTGGCACAGCATCCACTCGGCGGTGCCTGCAGTTCATTGACCAGCTCCTATCAAAATATGGGACTCTTCGGCACGCAGAATAAGTGACTTTTGGGGCAGCTGGTCATCGAGTAGGCACGCGTCACAGTGTCAGCTTCCCCCTTCAGAGCACCGCTGCTCCATTGGCGTCCTTCCAGAACCACCTGCCAGGGGATACAGCCGTAGCACTGAAGGGAAGTGGATGGTATTGAAGCCCTCTTATCACCAAGCCATTGTGCGTCCACCAGCACCAGGAACAGCTATCCAGGCGCTGGACCAGATTTCGCTCCCTGGACATCTAAACTTCCGCCACACAACGTGAGTTAGGCAGGCTGCTGGCCTGTGCAGCTATTCCAGTCTGGCGCCTCAAATGCTAACGTGGATCTAACACTGGCGGGGAATGTCTACCAATCAAGATTGTACAGTGCTTGGGATGTGCTGCGTGCAGCAGCTGCGGGTGTCTTCACGACAATGCTTCGCAACTAACATATGTAAGCCAAAACCAAATGCTAGAGCATGCCAGATGTGGACATGAGATACAGATAGATATAGATAGATATTCAAAAGTAATGAAAGAATCTGTTGTCACTGATAAGCTTTTGGCTGCCCTTGATCCACCAACTTCCTTCATAGCTCATCCACAATGTATAGCTGTATACATCACCACTATACACAATATAAATACTAACATTGACTAAACTGCAAACACTTCCTTCACATGCACTGCTTAGTTGCCGCACGATTCACCATACCTATGGTTATTAGCTGGTGTTGGCGGATGACACGGTGGCATCAGCGGCAAGGGACAGTGAGTTGGTGTCGACGACGGCGTTGGGAGGCAGTGTTGGCAGCACCGACCAGTGAGGCGGCGTTGACTGCGGCCATGCCGTAGCTTAATTGTATTTCCTCTCTATTTCGGACCGAGCAAGCGAAGACTTCGGAAAAATACCGGGGATCGTGACGACAGTAGTTAAATACTTCACTGTGAACTGCCGTCAGTTACTTCAGTTATCTGATGCTGAGCAGCAAAGAGATTGTGAATGCAGTTCCAGTCATTGAAAGCCAGCCACCATTTTCCTTCCCACGATGCTAAGTCATCTCTGGCGGTCTGCCGCTTCTGATACATAATTAAGAGTAAGATATGCGTAGGAGGGCAGATGACGAATATGTTTTTGAACACACTGAAACTCCTTTTTTAAATAAAAAAAATTAGGACGGTGATAAACTACGAACGTGCAGAAGATATGTTGACGACACACTTATACTGTTTCAAGAATCTAAAGATTAAATAAAACACCCATAAACATAAAACTATAATAATCAAATATACAGTCCATAGGGCTAATACCGCCCCATTAAGCCGTAAGAACAAAATCGATGAATTAAAAATTCGTAGACAAACAACGGCACTAAATTGTATTAAGTGGGTTTTATACATCGGTAGGACATATTCACGATCAAAACGAGGCAAATTGACAGAAATACCGAATTTTACTTTGTTAGGGAGTTATCTCACATAAATAAGGAAAAATTTCATTCGGGACGATTAAAAAACTTGAAAAAAGACTTATACCTAAGATCAGAACTGGTGAAAAGTGGATAGGTAAAGCAGAAGTGTATGAAATAGACGGACATGATTACAATACGAATTGTGAAGGTCAAACAGGACGACACTTTAAAATATGTTTCAAAGAACGTAATAACAAAAACAATGATTCACCAGAGGTGGGACAGTGCCTTAAGAATGAGCAGTATTCGTTATGAAATATCACGGGCAGCTCGAAAACACACTCCTGGAAATGGAAAAAAGAACACATTGACACCGGTGTGTCAGACCCACCATACTTGCTCCGGACACTGCGAGAGGGCTGTACAAGCAATGATCACACGCACGGCACAGCGGACACACCAGGAACCGCGGTGTTGGCCGTCGAATGGCGCTAGCTGCGCAGCATTTGTGCACCGCCGCCGTCAGTGTCAGCCAGTTTGCCGTGGCATACGGAGCTCCATCGCAGTCTTTAACACTGGTAGCATGCCGCGACAGCGTGGACGTGAACCGTATGTGCAGTTGACGGACTTTGAGCGAGGGCGTATAGTGGGCATGCGGGAGGCCGGGTGGACGTACCGCCGAATTGCTCAACACGTGGGGCGTGAGGTCTCCACAGTACATCGATGTTGTCGCCAGTGGTCGGCGGAAGGTGCACGTGCCCGTCGACCTGGGACCGGACCGCAGCGACGCACGGATGCACGCCAAGACCGTAGGATCCTACGCAGTGCCGTAGGGGACCGCACCGCCACTTCCCAGCAAATTAGGGACACTGTTGCTCCTGGGGTATCGGCGTGGACCATTCGCAACCGTCTCCATGAAGCTGGGCTACGGTCCCGCACACTGTTAGGCCGTCTTCCGCTCACGCCCCAACATCGTGCAGCCCGCCTCCAGTGGTGTCGCGACAGGCGTGAATGGAGGGACGAATGGAGACGTGTCGTCTTCAGCGATGAGAGTCGCTTCTGCCTTGGTGCCAATGATGGTCGTATGCGTGTTTGGCGCCGTGCAGGTGAGCGCCACAATCAGGACTGCATACGACCGAGGCACACAGGGCCAACACCCGGCATCATGGTGTGGGGAGCGATCTCCTACACTGGCCGTACACCACTGGTGATCGTCGAGGGGACACTGAATAGTGCACGGTACATCCAAACCGTCATCGAACCCATCGTTCTACCATTCCTAGACCGGCAAGGGAACTTGCTGTTTCAACAGGACAATGCACGTCCGCATGTATCCCGTGCCACCCAACGTGCTCTAGAAGGTGTAAGTCAACTACCCTGGCCAGCAAGATCTCCGGATCTGTCCCCCATTGAGCATGTTTGGGACTGGATGAAGCGTCGTCTCACGCGGTCTGCACGTCCAGCACGAACGCTGGTCCAACTGAGGCGCCAGGTGGAAATGGCATGGCAAGCCGTTCCACAGGACTACATCCAGCATCTCTACGATCGTCTCCATGGGAGAATAGCAGCCTGCATTGCTGCGAAAGGTGGATATACACTGTACTAGTGCCGACATTGTGCATGCTCTGTTGCCTGTGTCTATGTGCCTGTGGTTCTGTCAGTGTGATCATGTGATGTACCTGACCCCAGGAATGTGTCAATAAAGTTTCTCCTTCCTGGGACAATGAATTTACGGTGTTCTTATTTCAATTTCCAGGAGTGTATATTGCATATAGAAGAAAAAAGTAGATTTCCGTCAAATTTAGAACAAATGGAAATATATTGCGCTTTAATAAACCAGCGTTTCAGTGTGTTAAATGAAAATACAGAAGAGTCCAACGGGCATCTCAAGACCCACTTTATGGACGTCCTTCTGAGAGCAGCCGCGATCCTAATCTCTTAGTGAACAAGTTTTAGTGTTTCGTGACTGCAGTTTGTGATGCACGTAGTGAGTCCAGTGTGGAACGAGAGTCCTGTGTCAGTCGAGAGCTCTACTAGCAAAAACATATGCAGCGTGTTTAGGAAGCAATATCAGTGAACTTGTATAATAAGTTCTTTCAATTCGCAATGGATGCCAATATTGTAGCATAGGGTCTCCTGTATAATGACACATAAACGTTGAAGGAATTTAATGACGACAGCAGCGTGGTTGTTGCTTCCGATGTATACGTAACGAGAGAGTATGAACTCTGGTAGGTGTTTGGCAGCTGACTCTTCATTTCAGTAAACAAAGCTCTGTGACAAGATTACGTACTACAGGTAATTACGAAAGTAATACCTAGAATTTGATAATTGGATAATGTAATTCCGAAAGACGTTGAGTTAAATCAGTGATGCTTTTCGGACAGTTGGTATGTCGTAATGTCTGTTCTGACATCGTGGTACAGTTTTACGATAGTGTCAAAACATTTCACCCTATATGGCTTCTTGAGAACTTCGTCACCTCCCTTCCAACGACTGCCACTTAATTATATGCTGGCTATACCCAACGCTTATGATCTTAGCAACGCTCCTTGGAATTTCTTAACAGTCTGTTGCCATGCCTACTAGAAAAGGGCTCCAAACAGTGAAACAATACGTCAGACTTGGTCATTTTTTATTTTCGTTACAAATGCACTGCGTTCTTCCAATGACTGCAACAAACCTAAGTACACCATTTGCTTTCCCTGACAGTACTTGGACGCGATAATGCAGTTTCATATCATTTATTAGTATAGCATCTACATACGTGCACGAAGTTACTTGCCCAAGATGTCTGTCATTAAACATGTAATCGCATACCATTGGTTGAACTGTGTAAGCATTCACTCCAGCACGAACAACTGCTACAATTCCACACTGCATTGATAATGACCTGACACAGGTCGAACTCTGATCTGCGTTGTGACTATGAATGTCATACTAAAGCAACTTAATTCTACGACTGATTGCTGCTATATCTAACCCAATATAGCCACAGTCGTTGCGTGCACCCACCCCATGGAGGGAAACCTGATACTCTTTTTTTTCTAAAAAATTGCAGATATTAAACGGTATCGACAAATCATTCACCCGGAAAAGATATTCATGCAGAGGTATACAGCAATAGTCTACTCTGCACGACAGATACCATGTAAGTATTAGCGCCGATGAAATGATGGGTAAGATTGTAGTTCAAAAAGTGAATAAATACTTTAGTAAGAATTATTTCTGCACTTTTTCCTTACAGATGTAGCAAATTCATAATAATGGCAGCAGTCGGAAGTGCAAATAATGCTTTTTAACGTCAGTTACAGTTTAAACAAGAGTTCCTGAAGTATGTCAGCATGGGAATGATTTCGGATAATGAGTTCTATCTGGTTGTAACATTCAAAAACCAATGATGTAGTAATGTTGAAATAATATTACCCCCAAAGAGTGGGTTTGTGTATATGACACTTCAGTGCAGATTACTCCGGTACTACATGGAAATGCTCACTCTCCTTCAGTGGTACTGGGTGATGACCTGATCACAGTAGGGGACTTACCACGAACAATTAAACCGTTTGACACGACATAGTGCACTCATCTATAGAATATCGACATATTCTTTCAGTTCTATAAGAAAATGTGGAGCAAATCGTTGGCGCACAAAAATCTTCATCCCTCAGAAGAAACCACCGCTCAATATTATGATTCATTTAGTGCATCGATACCAGTTGAAATGTACGAACCGGTTGTGCAGAATTTAGGCACAGAACTAGTCTTCCTGAAGTATCTTCATATACCCTACTATATGAAAGAGTCTATAAATTTAAATAAGTAAACAACTATGTGTACTGTGTGTGTTTTTATATCTCTATAAAGCTACTTCTTTGTTAGTGCAGAAAGTCGACACCCTGACAAAATGGACAAAGCAGGTTCGTCGCAATGGTCTCCTAGTAATTAAATGGTTTTTCGATGATACTGAAAATTTGAAAGCTAAGTAGAACGGTTCGCTAATTCCAGGAAACTTACGTGCTTAACCGTTCATCTGCATGGAAACTAATCATTTTCTGTCACTGTTTATACATGGGTAGGAGATCAGATCAAGCATGTCTACATTATTTCAAAAACACTACTTCAGCTCAAATACCAGTTATTACCAGAGATTTTGCAAGGCATTGATGGAATAACCTACCACACATTTTAAAGGTTTGAACATAGCTGCGTAGTCAGCGACCGTTTACAAAATAAAGTTCAAGCAATTATAGCCCTCGGTCGCAAAAAATTAAATCTTTAGTCCAGGTTTCGACACTTGTATGAGCGCATTCATCAGAAATTAAACATTCAAATTGGCACATCACGTATAACATATATATCAAGCGATAAAGTTTCAGTCACAAATTTAAAAAGAATACATGGAAGGCGGGCCTCTATGGGCTACTCATGCATGTCAAGCCACAAATCTTTTTTCAGGCCATCATATGAAGGCCAATGTCGTTTGCTTGAGCCGAACACATTCCAGGACGCCACAGCAGTTGCTAAGGAATAATTCGAACCTTCATATCGATTTCATAAATGACCACAACAATTTAAAACATATTTACCAAGCATATGTAAAACTTGCATGACGTTTACTGACTCTCCAAGGATAAGTGAGGGTTGCTGAAGTCATAAACAGTATGGCTTTTTTGTTATAGAGGAAAAGAGGAATTGTAACGAGAGTCGAAATATACGAAACCTCCAGGAGTTTCTATCTAAAAGTTAGTGTACCAATGAGTACATATCAGTAAATTGAAGACTATTGATAAAACACTCATTCCGAGCTTGTGAGGCACAGGCGTTCACAGTACGTTCTATGCTATCTCAAAACAGGTTTGTTGACGCCTACGTAGGGAGAAACGATCATCTTAATAAAATAAGGGATATTGAGCTCACACGGAGAGCTATATGTATTCGTTTATTCGCACGCGGTTCGAGAGTGGAATGACAGAGAATTTTTATGAGGATGATTTGTCGAACCTCATTCACAATATTTGTCTATTATTCCACTCTCGGAAAACCAGGCACTTAAACTGTAGATGTAGATGTAGTATGCGACAGTACAACGAGAAAATGTGAAGTTGTTAAGACACGGAAGGCTATTCGGCAGAAATTATTATTACTATTAGGACAGCAGCAACGAGATTATTGTCTCTGAGAAATAATTAAGAAACTTTGAAATGGCTTTCACACGCTGTCGATGGAGATACAAGAGATAGAGAAGCATATGGAGAAGAAGGATACGCTATTACCATTTTCATTAGTTACACAGTAATAGAGAATTAGAACAATAGGGTCAGTGTGGATAAACCACACGTTTTATGTGAACATCCTATACACTTCACTGAGCATGCAGTACCATTTGTATGAAAGGAATCTGAGAGAAAACCAAGGTTGCCTAACCCAATATTCTTGAAGTCACTGAACCCAGCAATTATTCACCGAAAGAAACAGAAATGTGTGGTGAAATACTATTTTTGACAAATGCACATAGGCGAAACAGCACCCTAAATGGCGAAAAAAAAGGAGTCACGTTCACATTCAGCATATAAGACTGAAAGCTGTATCTCTGGAGTAGATATACAATGATGATCTGAACGAAACCACAGAACAATTACGACTACTTATAGCACCACCTGCCACAGGGAATATAGCTCACATGAATGGAACCATATCAATTATTTTAGAGCTTTGAGAAAGCCAATTCACCAGGTAATTGTTGAGACAGCTGTTCATGAGATCAAACTCTGCATGCAAACACTTCCATGGATCTGTGTTATAGTACGAGGCTTAGATGAATCACGGTAAGCTGATCTTGTATATATGAAACCATGTTCACAATCGAGTAAAGGGTTCATATGCATTTTGGAACACTTGAACAGGATGATACAAAACCTTATGTGGATGATGTCTAATCTTTGCATATTAAAGGGCTAGACACTCTATAGTCTACCACATATTACGGGGGAGTATAAAAGAACTAAACCTCATAGGATTAAAATGAAGCCAATTGCTGCTCGTATTGATGAGCTTCTAAGTATAGTACACGATGGTATTAAGATGGTGCATCCGTGCAAGCAGATCATCAACGTAGGAGATTTAGTGCATATATAGAACTTCATTCCCTGTTTCAGAAGTCTTACCTCTTGCACTGGTCAAAGGAGACACTTGCAATATCCAAAGAGCAATGCACTAATCTGAGAACCTGCGTATCTGTGGACAGGAATAGTAGTAAAGCTCTGACTGGACGTGTTTCTCGTAGAGCATGTTACAATGTATCGAGCAAACGAGGCCTTAGTTGAGTGCCTCGGCTACCCATCAAAGCACAACAGTTGGATACGTTCATGAATTCGTATATGAGAGGGCACTAGAATATCACACTAGAATATCACCTATGTGGCGTCCCATATCAGTCCAAGTGCACACGCCCCACACCACTATACAGCCTCCACTAGCTTCAACAGTTCTCTGCTGCCATATAGATTCCATGAATACATGAGGTTGTCTCCATACCCGTACAGGTCATCCACTCGATACATTTTGGAACGAGTCCCGTCCGACGACGCAGCATGTTTTTAATCATCAGCAGTCCAATGTCGGTGTTGAAGGGCCCAGGCGAAGCGTAATGTTTTGTATCGTGCAGTCATCAAAGACAAACGAGTGGGCCTTCGGTTCCGAAAACCCATATCGAAGATGTTTCGTTGAATGGTTAGCACGCTGACACTTGTTGGACCAGCACTGAAATCTGCACCACCTTACAAGAGGGCTGCACTTCTGTCATACTGAACGATTCTCTTCAGTCGTCGTTAGTCCCGTGTTTGCAGGAACTTTTCCGGCCGCAGCGATGTCGGATGTCAGATGTTTTACCGGATTCCTGACATTCTCGGTACACTCGTGAAATGGTCGAAAGAGGGAAAATCCCCACTTCATAGCTATCACATAGGCGTTCCCAACCGCAGCGTCATCTTCTGCCCATTTACACATCCGCTTATTTGAATGCGCATATCTGTAGCAGTTCGCAAGACCACTACGGTCGCAGGTTCCAATCCTGCCTCGGGCATGGATGTTTGTGATGTCCTTAGGTTAGTTAGGTTTAAGTAGTTCTAAGTTCTAGGGGACTAATGACTTCAGCAGTTGAGTCCCATTGTGCTCAGGGCCATTTGAACCATTTGTAGCAGTTCCTCTGGCACTTCGTTGTACGTTAAGGGATGACATGGGCCTACGAATACATTATTCAGCATTCACTGCTTATGAAGTAATGGATGTCAATCTTAAATTCAATGCCGAAATAAATTTCTGGCAGCTTATGAATGCGGATCATTGCACACTTAAGAAGCAGATGACAGAACATCTGGAATGTTTAAAAAATTGCATATATTCAGCACTGGCAGTGGTTAAATGCCTTGAAGCAGAAATGAGTAAGAAGAAGAAGAAGAAGACGTGTTAAAATACAGAACTCTACCAATACCTAGGACATCAGGTAGACTGATCCCGTTTGTAATTTCTGCACCTATGGGTCTATGGTGCTGTCGCTATTTGGCTCGTTAGTGGGAGGGGCAGCTGCCGTAGTACGAACAACGAAGAATGGCGAAAACGTGGAGGAACGGCTACAGGAGGCTAAAAGGCATAATAGGATAATGTTGTCCGCCACCATCGGTAATGGACTGTATTTAAAACCACACAGAAAAAGGCTTAACTGTTCACAGAAACAGGCTCACATTGTTACTACTGGCAGGGCACTTGAAAATATAGATCCTCTAAAATTCATCAAAAACGCAAAATCCTGAGATATCGAGAAGTGTTTATGTGGAATACGTTGTTAAAGACGATGCGGAAATCCAAAGAACGTGGGACTGAGGGTTACATTTTGCAGCAGGATATGGGACTCATAGGGTTGTTTATGTTAAAAGAAAGCGAAATACCACCTACCACTTCGATTCCTTTAGTAAGTTAAGATCGCCAAAATGATTTTCCCGCTTCTTTACCAACAAGAACCATGTCTTCTAGAATTTTCAATGCTACCAGGACTTCGATTCATATTCCTGTAGACATGTCTGCCTAATGCTTCTCTCCACAATTGGATAAAAACAATCAGCACTGTGCTGTATCAGAACTCTTACATGAAATGAACTTTCATCGGTATTAAGAGCAAACATCTTTCATTCCACAGATCGAAGCTAGGTGGAGCGAGTATTGAACTGATCTGTTTGGAAACATACAGTAGCATACAAAGTACCACTGAGGAGAACAATAAACTGCAAAGGGAGGTGGCAAAGATGTGGAAATACCCCTGGCTCATACGATACTGAAGATTTGAATACTGATATAAAAAGATTTTTACAGCGTTTTGAGTTACTTGCTAAGATTAGTAACATAAAAATAGAGATCGAAACAGTGTATAGCACACTACACTTCAGCCATGAAGGTTGAACAGGAGCACAATAGTGGTTAAGTGACGGAGAATAATAGTGTTAAAATTTACGTTTAAATAAGGAAATGTATACCCTTCCAGTCAGTAAGGTTCATGTTGGTCGTATATCACTACAGATTCGTATCTTAAAGGTAGATTTATCCATCTCGAGTTGAATATCGTAGATCACAATGATAATCAAGGGAATTTTCACAGTGAGAAAATTACAGTGCAGCTACACTTGAGACAGTGTGGGTGTAAAGTATCAAACCAATGCACAGACACACACACACACACACACACACACACACGCACACACACACACACACACACACACACACACACACACACAGACAAGCACACGCACACACATCAGAACAACACTTTGCAGCGGAACCAGAACATGGTAACCAGCGACAGTTATGAGTTCCTTAAATCGATGAAATTTAAACTTCATAATGATGTCAGTCTATATAACAATTCCAGCACATTATGATGATACTGCTGTCAGGAATGTCTCACCCACAAAGCACTATCTTTGGTGATGTTTAATAATAATGATGAGATAAGAATTCTCACTCCACATAACGATATATTAACGTATCCAACAAAGAATTTCCTGCATTTGGAACGAAGATTTGTGTAGTAGAAATATGGCAGCTCTTCAGTTGTGACATCACATTTGCAGATAATGGATTCAAATTTCTGTTTCAAGATATAATGTTTCGAGTTCGACTTTAACCCTCAGACTATATGTTTCTACATCAATTATAGAACTGACCACTTTACAAAATTGCCAACTGGGTCCTATATGGATCGACAAGTAGCCACTTTATGAGGTTCACTCAAATTGTTATTGGGAGTCTTTGAGGATAATAAGCGTGTCATCATGAAAGTAAAATTGGTGTAATTTTGTTTCGATGTGGTACGGAGGATCACTCAATAACGATACAAGGAGCTCAAGAAGATGAAAATAAACTTGTGTTGGATGGATTGGTGTCGGAAGTACTCCACATGTCGGTATCAGAAAAAGAGCATCTGAAACTTCAATGCGTGTCAAACGCAGGTGTTCAGCTGTTATTAACTTTCTGTTCACGTGATTTTCACGATTGTCCAGTCCTTCCAAGGACCTGCAGACTAACATGGGCAATTAAGAAACCATTTCAAATAGTAAATCCCTGGTTTATTCGTCTGGTGATTCACACAGACAAAAAGGGGATTGAAGCGTATTTGACAACTGTAAACTAACCAGTGCTAGAGCGAATTTAAAGTCAGAGCTTTTCCAATATGACAATGTACAGCTTGGCTGGGGCTGTAACAATATCGGTGTACTAGAAGGTACGTGCACTACGTTCCGCTCTTCCTACTGTGAAGGCGATAAATTTAGGTTCATCGTCACTCCTCAGAAGTTTAGAGAGTTGTTGCTCATATTGGTGATAGATTGCACACAGCAATGCGAAGCATAGGAAACTGGAACTGTAGCCATATGTATCGAATTTACATCATCACAAAAAATGGTTCAAATGGCTCTGATCACTATGGGACTTAACATCTGTGGTCATCAGTCCCCTAGAACTTAGAACTACTTAAACCTAACTAACCTTAGGACATCACACACATAAATGCCCGAGGCAGGATTCCAACCTGCGACCGTAGCAGTTGCGCAGTTCCGAACTGAGCGCCTTAACCGCGAGACCACCGCGGCCGGCACATCATTACTAATCTTTCCTCTAGGCACTGCAGCATACTCATAATTGCTACATGTCGATTTTGTAAAATACTCACCTCTCGCAGGAACAATACAATATGTAGTATAAATGTAGAGGTAGCGTGTCACATGCAAAGTATTTCATGACGCTTCAGACTGAAAACATCATTGTCGACACACCGATATTTTATGAGAAATTATGTTTAAGGACATTGCATTCTCCAATTCTGGGTGAGTATCAAAGTGGTATTCCACAATCATCACTATGCCCAAACCGTTTAGTACATCGTGAAAAGCCTTGACAAACCCTCTGTGGGTAACTCACTTTCATCATGGGAAGCACTGTAGTTTACGTCAGCGGCCATGACAGAGTGCCATGGTAGCGTGAATTTTTAAAGAACGTATCAGTTCGAAATTTCTAAGAAAACAACCTGCCAGGTCGAACACCGAAGCCATGTATGGTGATGGCAACAGTAGTTACAGCTCTGCTTCATATAACGTACAAATAATCTTAAATTAATTTACCAACGAATGACACTGTCTTTTAAAAAACTGTACTTATTTTTTATTCTGTTCCTCCTATACTTATTTTCTTAACAGGTTGCCTCTGTAATTCACCAAGGTTCAAATGGTTCAAATGGCTCTGAGCACTATGGTACTTAACTTCTGTGGTCAACAGTCCCCTAGAACTTAGAACTACTTAAAGCTAACTAACCTAAGGAGATCACACACACCAATGCCCGAGGCAGGATTCGAACCTGCGACCGTAGCGGTCGCGCGGTTCCAGACTGTAGCGCCTATAACTGCTCGACCACCCCGGCCGGCAATTCACCAAGGACAGGAGATATAATTTTACATGCCTCATCTAAGCAACAGTGGTCAATGGCTGCCTGCAGCCAGGTGTCTTTGCGGGGCTCTCTGTAAACCCAAAAATCCCAATCATTTGATATTTGAACTGATGTACAACACTTATTCAGGAAACGAATTTTATTTTTTCTTCTGTTCCTTCATGTCCTATTTTAATTTCAGGGCAATCACAGCAACTACTGTAGGCTAGCAATAAATGAAACAGTATTTCACAAACTGTGTATTTATTCCCTGATTTATTCTGCTCCTCCTGTATCTCGTACAGTGGAAGAATTCAACACACATTGCCCATGAACTGTGGGCCACTTGCACCGGTTGGCATCAGCTAAAGCAGCGACCACTCCAATACGTATAGGCACTACATCTCTTGCCTTGCGAGCACCTCCACATGCAGGCAGTAAGTGGCACAGTCTTTGTGCCATTATCTGCCAATGTGCCCCTATTTCGAACGGGTTCTATGTTAAAGTGCATGATCAACAAAATCTGTGACATATCTATCTATATCATTGACGTCGGTTTGCAGTAGGATTTTGGAGCATATATTGTATTTGAACATTATGAATCACCTCGAAGGGAACGTTCTATTGATACGTAATCAGCATGGTTTCAGAAAACATCGTTCTTGTGCAACGCACATCTTTGTTCGCACAAAGTAATGGCCGCTATCGACAGGGGATGTGAAGCTGATTGCCTATATCTAGATTTCCGGAAAGCTTTTGACACCGTTCCTCACAAGCGGCTTCTAATCAAGCAGCGGGCCTATGGGGTATCGTCTCAGTTGTGCGACTGGATTCGTGATTTCCTGTCAGGAAGGTCGCAGTTCGTAGTAATAGACGGCAAATCATCGAGTAAAATTGAAGTGACATCACGTGTTCCCCAGGGAAGCGTCCTGGGACCTCTGCTGTTCCTGGTCTAAGTAAATGACCTGGGTGACAATCTGAGCAGTTCTCTTAAGTTGTTCGCAGATGATGCTGTAATTTACCGTCTAGTAAGGTCATCCGAAGACCAGTATCGGTTGCAAAGCGATTTAGAAAAGATTGCGGTATGGTGTGGCAGGTGTCAGTTGGCGCTAAATAACCAAACGTGTGAGGTGATCCACATGAGTTCCAAAAGAAATCCGTTGGAATTCGATTACTCGTTAAATAGTACAATTCTCAAGGCTGTCAAATCAACTAAGTACCTGGGTGTTCAAATTACGAACAACTTCAGTTTGAAAGACCACATAGATAAGATTGTGGGGAAGGCAAGCCAAAGGTTGCGTTTCATTGGCAGGACGCTTAGAAGATGCTACAAGTCCACTAAAGAGACAGCTTACACTACACTCGTCCGTCCTCTGTTAGAATATTGGTGCGCGGTGTGGGATCCTTACCAGGTGGGATTGACGGAGGACATCGACAGGGTGCAAAAAAGGGCAGCTCGTTTTGTATTATCACGTAATAGGGGAGAGAGTGTGGCAGATATGATACGCGAGCCGGGATGGAAGTCATTAAAGCAAAGACGTTTTTCGTCGCGGCGAGATCCATTTACGAAATTTCAGTCACCAACTTTCTCTTCCGAATGCGAAAATGTTTTGTTAAGCCCAACCTACATAGGTAGGAATGATCATCAAAATAAAATAAGAGAAATCAGAGCTCGAACAGAAAGGTTTAGGTGTTCGTTTTGCCCGCGCACTGTTTAGGAGTGGAATGGTAGAGAGATAGTATGATTGTGGTTCGATGAACCCTCTGCCAAGCACTTAAATGTGAATTGCAGAGTAATCATGTTGATGTTGATGTAGATATATGACTGAAGTGCATAGTCTGATATCAATGTGATCCATTTTGTGAAATGTGTATGCCAAATCTAGCGGATTCCTGTCCTGTGTCGAAACGCATGTCCCAAAATCGGTGCTCATGTGAAACATGATCATTTACAGCATGCAATCGGATATCAACGCAACGCTCGTGACATGTAAATATCAAGACAAGCACAGTGCCACACGTATAGCCAAGTGGCGGTGGTAAAGTACAACTGTATTAGCATTATTCTAAGTGCAAGTTGGAACAGGTGAGCTGACACTGACTATAAATGAGTTACGCTAAACAGCTGCCATTGACTTAAATCTGATTATCATTTACGGCTACTGCATCAATATGATGTGCCAATCAGACTGCCCTGATGATGATGGGGGAGTAAGTGTCCTCATATGTCAGAGGTCCACGACGAGGCATTAAGTATACCATCATACCTCTTTGATGAAGGAACTTTAGCTTTATTCACGAATCATTTACAGGAGGCTGAGTGTAAGTATACACATGTAAATTGATTTTTATGTTGCTTTAAAATGACGATTTTATTTCTAAACAATTCTTATAAGATAATTTTGTTTTTGTAGGTGTTCCGAATACTCTTGTCCATGGGATGAAATTATTCCGTTGCAGTTTTCAGTCCAAAGCGTATGAGGTTTTCGGTCAATTGTGGAGGATCGAATACGTAAGTAGCATTAATTTTTCTTCCTCTTCTTCTTCTACAGATTATTTAATTATTGGATGACACCTGCACTTGTTCATCTTCTAGATGCAGTTAACACGAATGTAGTGAAAGATAGTAATGCTGAAATGAATGGGAACTATTAGAATTAATGAGTAATACACCCAGTGATGATGATGTCTGTCTGAAATACCTTGTAACTATACCCAGATCGATGGACTTCTTTGTATGTTTTGATGGATAAATGTCTGTTTTCGTGTGTGTGTTTTAGTCGCAGGATACATATCAATCTCTCTTTTACCTTTGTGGGAGTATTGGAGCTTTTGGGAGGTGGACTTGTTGCAACAGTAATAACATTGTGGCCAGCCGCTACTGTGGAGCATTAATTGCCCCCGCCAGGTCCTTCAACGATGATGCATTCACAAAAATCGACGCTGTCGAAAATGTGCTCTCCCGAGTCCAG
The DNA here is from genome assembly GCF_021461385.2 of Schistocerca piceifrons. Taxonomy (NCBI): domain Eukaryota; kingdom Metazoa; phylum Arthropoda; class Insecta; order Orthoptera; family Acrididae; genus Schistocerca; species Schistocerca piceifrons. Next base: position 604,331,219 of record NC_060142.1, read on the forward strand.
ACTGTTGTGAGATTGACCATACCGTCATCGTCTTCGGTCTGCTCCTAGCTGCAACAGCCAAATGGCCCACTTTGTTATTGATCACCAGATACACTGCGCAACCACACTAGACTACTCTACGACTGCGTGAGCTTTGGGGACAGGATCTTACACGGCGCATTGACAAATCCAATGGGGACTAGTGAGATCAGTTCCTACCATTTCCTAAAGTCCAGGCAAGTCGTTTTGTTTAGAGAAGTCCCAAAAATCATCAATGGCCCGCCATGTCGAGCCATTAGGTGGAAGGCCGTTCTGTTCTGTCATCTCAGGCACCCTCCCCCCCTTCCCCCTCTAAGAATTCATTGATGCCAATGAAAAGAGATTCATTAAAATCTGGGGGAAAACTGGCATGATATTTCGAACTGATTTAGTTGCAGAGGTTCGGCACTTTTACCAAGAGTTTCATACTGGGCAATTTTTCTGAAATGCAGCACTCCGCCATGTACTGCACTACTATGTGTACTCGCATTGTATGGATCCAAATAATGGGGAGGACTGGTTTCACCCCTCTTGCAGCTAAAGGGGCATGTATTAATGCCCATAATCAGGATGAGTGGGATGAATACGGTTTTGTGTGTCCCTCCTGGCTTGCGGTACAAATTAGCCAGAAAATGCAGATCTTACAGATACGTACAAAACATATATTGTTCATGGGCATCATACCTTTAACAGCACCTCATTCCCTGTTAGTATCCTACACATACGAAAATTCAAGAAGCAGAAACTAGATTATTCATTTCACTCTTACAACCGTTCCCCAGGGCCTGCTGGCAACGTACATAACCCGTTACAATCTTCATTAGCCCGTAAATGCTGAAGTTTTCTATATTGTAATTTTAGTGATACTTGGAACAATGAATATAATGGAAGACGTTACAAGTAGTGCCAATACGAGAACACGGTAAACCGACTAAGGAGAGAACTCGTATACACCAATAACGCTCGTGCCCTGTGTTCACAAAGGGCTTGAAAGGACGCTGAATCATCAGCTTGAGCGATGGTACGAGCAACACAACCTTTTCCCAAAAACAGCTTTTGGTTTTTGCAGAGAACATGGCGATATCGAAACTCTTGTAAAATAAAATTAGTAATAGGTATCCAGATATACCTCAGTTGCAATGGATATACCACTGCTGTTATTACTGTTATAAACAACGCGTATGATAAAGTCACCTTACCAATGCTAGCTGTCAAAATGTAGAGGCGGAATATTTCCTGTAGGTTCATGTACAAACTTATCCACTTACATCCGTATCGAGCACTGGCTGTCAGAAGTGGCAACGGCAGTGGGGGCCCAGGATGATAATCGCAGAGCTTGCCCAGGGATCAATTACCTCTCCCCAGTTTATAAATATATTTATGATGTACGTACAAGGTATTTTGCCTAAAAATGTATCTGTCTCATTGGACGCTGACGACATATGTCTTAGTTCAGCGATTGACGCTCTTGATGGTGGCGTGTATACGATGGATCAAGTAATGTTTAGAGTTCTTTTTAAAGAAGCTGTGCTCAAGCTTACGCTGCTGAGTAGTTTCGGTTACGTTTGAAAAATCTTTTTACTGTAGTTCAGATCGCGTGACCTAATAAACGCATCGATCTTCAAAGTAAGACGACTGTGTGCAGATTCTGATAAACGGTAGATACAAGAAATTTCGAAATAAATTTAAATAAGTTAACATAATTACGCAAATCCGGACTAGCTTACAGTAGCACAATCACAGTGGCAACATTTAACTTTAATTCTTCAGAATAATTAAAAGGTGAAAAATTACTTACGGAAAATTAAATAAATCTTTTCATTTATTATTATTCCAGTTAAAACAAGAAACTTATGTTCATTAGTGCAGAAGTACTTTCAGAGGCGACCTCAGTCAGACAAAAGGCAACAGTGAACAATTTATTGTAGTAGACAATACTGTAAAACGAAGAATGAAGAAAAAAGGAAAATTAAGAGCTCTGGTTTCCAGCTTTTTTTTTCACACTGAGGCGAACATACAACTGTACATAAACCATTTCACTGTAACGCACGTTCATTTTCATTATATACACGTACAATTAATTTTAAAAGATGGAAACTATCTCTTAACGTACAAAATGGTTCACAAAGTGGCGCCACAATAAATACAGGCTACTTAGGAACTAAGTGAAGTGCATGGAAGCTAAGACGTAATGGCTGAATGAATAACATGAAGAATGCGAAAAAAGGTGGTCGCAAGGACTGACTAACCACATAGATAAGTCAAAACAACCTTCGCTGAGTTTAAAAGCATGGGCGGTAACATTAAGAACGTAATGGCTTGAAGACAGGGTGAGAGCGGATAGGTGAAGAGAGTACATTGAAGGCATCTATGAAGGGAAAAATTTGTCTGATGACGTGATAGAAGAAGAAACAGGAGTCGATAGGGAAGAGATAAGCGATCTGGTATTGCCACCAGAATTTAAAAGAGCTTTGGAAGACTTAAAATCAAGTAAGGCAGAAAGGATAAGCAACATTCCATCAGAATTTACAAAATCATTAGAGGAAGTGGCTACAAAACAACTATTCTCGTTAATGTGTTGAGTTATTAGACTGTTGATTCACTATCAGACATTCTGAAAAATATGAACCTCACAATGCCGAAGACAGCAAGTGCGGGGTTTCCGTACTATCAACTAAACCGCTCATATATCCTGGTTGCTGACAAGAATAATATGCGGAAGAATGGAAAAGAAAATTGAAGGAGTGTTAAATGGCGGTCAGTTTGGCTCTAGGAATGTGAAAGGGACTAGAAAGTTAATTTTGAGACGCGGCTGGTAATTGAAGGAAGTAGAAGAAAAATACACATTCATGGGATTTATCAACGTGAAAGAAGCGTTCGACAATGACAAATCTTGAAAAATGTTCGAAATTCTGAGAAAAGCTAGGGTAAACTATAGGAAAAGAGTGGCAATCAAGAGGGTACAATGGGCCGTGTGCGGCTCGCATTGGTGCCGTTCACAGCTTGGCATCTTGTAATAGCAATAGTGACGTCTCGCTTTCTTAGTGTGTTCACTGGTGACCCTACGTTGGCTGGCCTTGTCGGTCCATGAGTGGCAGCAGCAGCGCTTATCGATAGCGCGTACTGTGGTACCATCTTTGGAGCGGCCTCTAGTATTTCCGGGTCGTCGTGTGTCGAGCAAGGGGAGTTGGGACGGAGCAGCAGTGAGGTCCGGGACAGCCAGTGCTCGTCCCGCCCGACCGCAGGCAACGCACGTGCACTGTCCGACGGAAGTATGTGGTCGTGAGAGTGCACGACCACGTCAAGGACCGGATTCAGCGAGTCTTAGCTGAATGGACCGTGGTATTCGAGTAGCGCAACTTTCACTTGTGTGTGTGTGTGTCCGCCTGTCGAAGTTGAAACGTCCCCATTGAACAATTCTACACGACTGTGCTTAACCTGACACAATATTTTTTAGCGCAACGCAATCTGACTTTCAAAAAATCCCTACGAAAGAATGGCCCTGACTGACATTAACCTATACGTTTCACAAATCACTTACCTCACAAAAATCTTCGCTGCTCAAGCTACTGCAATACAGCGAGCGCCACTACTGCCTGCTAAATAAAAGATTCAAACTATGGAAGGCACTAACTACTGATAGGGATAGTTAGCTAATGAAAGATATTAATAGAGAACAAACAATGTATTTACCTTGATATCATCATATATAAATATAGCAGTTCATGACAAATTTCAATACTCCGCCATCTCTCTCCCCACATCCACCACTGCTGTCGGCACACCTCCAACTGCGCAACGCTACGCGCTGTTCACAGCCAGCTGCCTAACACTACAATGGCGAGTATTACAACAATGCAAAGCAGCCACAGACTGCACACAGCACAGCCAGTGATTTTCATACACAGGTGGCGTTACCAATAAAAAAACCTAAACAGCCTACTTCCAAAGTGACCTCATGGCAGTAATTTGTCAGTCGACGATTTATGCTGGGACCTTTCCTGTGATTGAATTGAGCGGGGACGACCCTCGGTTGGTCTTTCGGTCGGTCGTCACAGCGGACGACGTGCATTTGGTCTCCCGAGCGCCTCTCGTTTCTCTGTATTTGTGCCGACTTGTAATTCGTCCGTGTTGTTTCACAGTGATTGGTTTTAGTATTGTGAGTTGTTGGCGGAATTGTTTTCCCGGATCCATGTGTATCTTGTGGTTTTGAATGAGCAGTTATTTTAATGCTGTCAGAGTACTCGATTTGGTGTGGAGTTGCGAACGGATATCCTGTCGGCTGGGGGCGCAGCAGCGAGCAGGTCCGTGCAGCGCCATGGCAAGCCGGAGCCGCTGGCGGCGTGCTGCCACTGCCGGATCGAGGAGGGGTAGCTGCGAGAGTGATGACTTCGTTGCACACCGATCCCTGGACGCTAGTGCAACCTCGACTATGCTGAGATCTTGCCTTTGATCGGCGGACTGTTGCTCCCAGGGTCGCTGAGCCTGGAGGCAACGAATGAAGTGTTTCGAGGCGGTGGAATACTGCCGCTTCTTTCTCTATTTGTTATTAATCATTGAATTTAGTATTATTATTATTACTGAATTGCAACCAGCGGCATTTCCTGCCTTGTGGCAGCTAACGCCCTAGGTACCTGTCCTGGAGGTTAGCGTACTTTACCGGCAGTATATCATTCCTCGTCATGCCGATGCTATCCGACACTGCTTGTAGTTCACCAGCCTCTTGTATTGTACAGTGCATGTTTTTTTTGGGAGGTCTATCTTGGTTCGAATGTTTCCTTCGGTCTTGGGTGTTTTCTGAAGATGTTGTGCTGTCTGTCTCTGCGCCCTTGCCTAAAATTCTTCCAACGTTGCACCGGTCATCGGACATTAGGCGGATTCGTTAGGCTGGTGGTCGGCGATTAAGCTGCCCCTAGTTTGAGTTGCCATCCTCTTACGTGAACACAGCTCTTGGCTACCTATGTCACCTTACCTTACGTTTGAGTTACATTCCCCGGCCGACCCTTGGAATACTTGCTGAGAACCGCTTGTATTGATTGCTTAGATTGTGATGTTTGTTTTAAGGATATTTGTAATTTTCTTATTATTGTTGGTGTGGCCTTCAGCCGACCTGTAATTTACTTCTTTGGTGATAAGGCCTTCAGCCGTGTTACACTAAGTATTTTTTAGGCAAACTTGTTTTAAAATCAAGGGAGTTTTGTGCTACTTGAATTTGTTTTCCTGACTTCTAATTCAGGCCTTCGGCCGCTTTTTATTTAGAATTGTTTATGGCCTTCAGCCGAGTAATAATTTCACTTCTTTATAATAAGGCCTTCAGCCGTGTTACAGTTTGTTTTAAAACGAAGAATTTATCTTAATATGTACTGTTAGGAATTGTTATTCTGACATCTAATTCAGGCCTTCAGCAGTTTGTTGTTTCAGGTTATTGTTGGTGGCCTTCGGCAATAAAATTGTGGAACTGTTTTGGTGATAAGGCCTTCAGGCGTAAAACAGTCATTGTGTTTTTTTTTAAGAGATTGTTTTAAAATTTTAATTTCCTTAAAGATAGTTTGCGTATTTGTTTTTCAACCGATAGTAAATGATTACGGACCCATCCATAATAGTAGCCTTATCCCGTCCCATCCTGAGAAACCAGTTCTCAAACAAGGAAACTGGAAAGCCAAGAACGAGGTGCTGATTTTACGATGTGCGTAAGACTTGGATATAGTCATTCGCCCCTACTTTAAATCTCTATGCTCATGAAAGAATTACCGAAATGAATGAAAGATTCAAGGGTGGGATTAAAAATCATGGAGAATGGTATCGGTGATGAGATTCGCTGATGACATTGTTATTGTCAGTAAAAGTCAGACGAATTACAGGATGCGTTGAATGGAATAAGCAGTCTAATGAGTACAGTTTTTGAATTGAGAGTAAATAGAAAAAAGGCGAAATTAATTAGAAGCAGCACAAATGAGAACAAGAGAAGAGATAATCATGGAGCAGGTGAAGTTAAAGCATTGTGTGGTTGAGGCAGCAAATTAAGTCACGACTGATGGAGCAAGGAGGACATAAAAAGTAGACTAGCACTCGCAAAAAGGGCAATGCTGGCCTAGAGATGTCTACTGGCACAAACATAGATCTATATTGAGTAAGAGGTTTCTGAGAATGTACGTTTATGGAACAGCGCTGTATGGTAGTGAAACTTACACTATGGGAAAACCGGAACATAAGAGAATCCAAGCATATGAAATGTGGTGTTGCAGAATACTGCTAAAAATTAGGTCGATTGATAAGGTAAGGAATAAGGAGTTTCTCTACAGTGTCGGCGAAGAAAGGAATGTGTTGAAAATATCAACAAGAAGGAGCGACAGAATGACACGACATTGATGAGATGTCAAGAAATAACGTCTATTGTATTAGGGGGAGCTGTAGAGGTTAAAAACAGTAGAGGAAGATGGAGAGCCGGCCGGTGTGGCCGAGCCGTTCTAGGCGCTTCAGTCTGGAACCGCACGACCGCTACGGTCGCAGGTTCGAATCCTGCCTCGGGCATGGATGTGTGCGATGTCCTTATGTTAGTTAGGTGTAAGTAGTTCTAAGTTCTATGGGACTGATGACCTCAGATGTTAAGTCCCATAGTGCTCAGTGCCATTTTGGATGATGGAGATTGGAATAAATCCAGCAATTAATTGAGGATGGTTGTTCTAGGTGCTACTATGGATCAGAATTTCGTTGTGGGCTGCTTGGCCTCATCAAACAAGCCAGAGGTCTAACGACTCAAAAAAAGATAGAGAAGTAACAACTGCTTGTCTTTGGATTTGGCGCAATTTTTTGAGAAATTGACTACATTATTTCGTACTTTGCTAATAAAATACAGAGTTATATATATGTATGCAGTTCAGAGCGAATATCTTAATGCAGTGTAGCATATATATCTTTGAACTTTATCGCCTGTTCAAGTGAAGGTCACACAACATCTTTTTTTGAAATATTTCGTATTTTGTAACGTAATGCAATTTTTAGGAAGTAGTCTGGTTAATCTAATGCTTCACTGATATTGGCTGGTGAGGGAACGGAGAGAAGCCGTAATGCTACCAACTGTAAATGAAGTAATTCAGCCATCTGAGATTTCTCGATTTTGTTTATTTCCAGAGAGTACAGCTGGATTAGTTCCACTATCTTGTATTCTGACTGGTTGGAGAGTGGAGGTAGAGGGTACGTTTGAGGAGGGGGCACGGATTTCCATGTTCACTAATAAGGCTGATTATGTCACTGAGAAGAGTGATGTCTCCACTGCTAAGGAGTTGCATCACTGGTGAAGCACCGTCCCTTGTGTGAGGGTGTAATGCATACGGTGATCAATGCGAGTTGGTGATACGCATCTTTAATGGTGAATTGAGGTTCCTGGATCTTGTGTGTACGTGTGTGTGTCGTGGAGGATTAAGTAGAAGTGGTAATACTTATACGCTAATGAAAATTAGGTTTCCTTATGGATGCTCGTGACGTCAGAGCAGACATGCGGCTCACAGTCTCCATACATGGCGAAATTCCGTTATCGTGGGACTCGGTAGCTAAGGAGATACCTACATAACACAGAAACGAATTTGACTCGGAACAGTAAGTAGATTCTGTTCCTGTTATTATCTGGCTATACGATCACACGTTAAACAGACCTGTATTTGGGATAATAAACCCTGTTAGTGAGCCTACCGGCGCCTGTTACTACCTGATAGCAGTCATTTCACAGGAAAAGTCCGTGGATGGTGGGGTCCTTTCGAAACGAGGAGAATGACCTCTTCAAGAAGGAGATAACATTAGCACACGCATTCTAAAGTGGATCTGAATAGATACAGGTATACTAAACAAGTTGCACTGCAGTTCGGAGTCGATGTCGAACTGTAGGTGCCCCTATGGCTTCTTATCAAATCGTGGCTCGGAGATATAAAACACCATTTCCACGAGGATAACGAGCTGTAAAATACCGTGGTAGTCAAACCAACCTACAGCTTGAAGCCAGCTTTGCCTTCGTTTCAAATCGAGACCGAAGGTAAGGGTGTTAAGCCTACTGCATCTTATACGGGTGACTTAGTTAACCGGATATCAGTCCGATAGCACAAGTTTCTATGTCTAAGATTTGTATCCAGTTAGAAAGTATTACTACAAAGGGAGGAGATATTAACGGATAAATGATGTGTATAACGAAACTGAGGACGTGTCCTCAGAAAAAGAAATATCAAAAACAACAAAACGCGGCAAATAACATTGTGTTTTTAGCGGTCAGACGGTCGTACGTTTGTAGGCTGCACAACTAGGCGGGGTAATACTGTGTTCACACAACAGAAGACTGTAGCCAAAGTGGATGGCTTACTAAAAACATACATATAAAAAGTACCCGGACTCTATGTACAAGTTGTTGTCCTGTCTTCGGGCAAATTGCGGATCTATTTCCTGTACGAAGGCAATGAAACCTACCAATATAGATTTATTGCTTTTATGGAGATTCAGCAAATTAACATTCAGCTGATGAGCGATACGTTGTCATTAAAACGCAAACACGTGTAATCCCTGCATCTCATCTGTTAATACCTCGCGGCAAACAGCGTTGTCATTTATTACAGATAATACCGTCCAAATGAATGAAATCTGCGTTCCCGCAGGTACATGGACACTTTTGCTCGTTTCCGGAACGTTTGCCGCGGCTGGCTGTGCGTTCGAAGCCATCAGATTCGTTCTTCTCTTTTTACGCATTCAATACCGCCGCAATATAGTTTGATGAATGGCTGCAATTATGGGTGCCCTCTGTCAGCTCTCACGCAGTCAGAACTCGCATAGAGAGGAAAACAGTCCGGCATTAGTTGTTACGTGGTGGCGAGTCTATTCAGTGTGCAGCACATCACATGTCACGTTAAGCAGGGCCCGAGTGATTGACGTGGTGGAATAAAGATACAGGAAATTTCTCTGCGGTACAGCATAAATGGGATGCAGCCAAGGAAGGATGTAATTAATCAGTAATCGTTTTAACATCAACTGTCGAACGTGTAATGGAGGTCTTACACTGTTACAGTATTTTACGGACAATAAGACGCTACGGACTAAAAGATACACCTTAATTTTTAAGCAATTTTCCAAAAAGAAATCATTTTTATAATTTTTATAATTAGATAACAAAGCCAGACTTTAAAAAATATTTTATAAGAGCGAACTGACCATTAAAATCCCTGAAAATCATCGTCTTCTAATTTTGGACATTTTGCATTCAGTCCTCTATTTGCACATTTAGTCTTCCTCATTTTCTTCAGTTCTTCTTTACTTTCCCCCCAATCGCGAATGGTTTTTTCTGTTGATGGAGGGCCGAAATGCAGCTCAGCTGCTCTGTTTCCATGTTCCTCTGCGTATGCTATTACTCTCAATTTGCAGCACGTTTCATATGAATACCTTTTATTATTTTCCATCACGAAACTACGAGTAGCTACTAACAAGAATATTGTTCTGCTGCCGATAACACAAATCACTTTCATTTCATGTTCGATGGCACTGTACACTGGAATGACGCATCATAGGCTATACAGTGTTAGCAAGCTTGTGAATCCCTGCAACTATTGCTCCTCGCATCGGTGCACTGCTGCTGTCAATTAAATCCAATGTTGCCAGAGAAGGTTTCCCGTGGCATCGAATATATGACCAATTTTTAGACTGCTGGGAATTTTAAATCAAACACTAGACCTTTTGCGAGGTGTCGGGGCTATCAGTGTATTTAACACTAAATTCTTCTAGAATCTCCATATGGAAATGATGCTCTAAGCCCCCCCCCCTTTCCTAACTCCGACTTTTTCTGTTGCACATGGATTAAGAAGAGACGCGAACTGACTCTAATCGACCCTACAAGTGGGGTAGGAAAGAGTTTGGCACCTGCAATAATTTAATGTGATAAATAAGTTTCATTAACATGGTAAGAAATCTACAGAATGAAAGTTCTGTCCAAAATAAAAATTTGATTTATTATGACTAAACTCAAAATAATAAACACAACACATAAAACATTTACAATACATCAAATTGGATATTCAAATAAACGCTGTGAAGGTGAAGTTGTCCGTATACTAGCTTGTGACGTTTATGACCAAGTGGTATGTGGACTCAAACTCAAATCTTAAGAGAAACACCCAGCCAACCCAACATTAATTGCTGTTACAGTAGTGAGAACTCAGACAATGAACACCCAAGGCAGAACCACGTAAGAAAAGACGGGAACAGCCACGCTCTGCTGATCTCTGATTATCACTGGGCAAAATTCCCAAATCTGCCGGTGCTGCGGACATACATTACCAAGCTGTCTTCTTAACTGCAAGGACACGATCTGGCGTACCGGAAGCGATGGCTGGTTGCTTCGACGTCCCGTCGTGGTGATGATAATGTCACGAGTAAGACGGACAACATAGTCCGCTTGCACGCAGAACTCTCAATTGCCAACTGTACTCGGAAAGTTACGTTGAAGTCGAAACTACAGCAACTTTGTCCAACAGTTACAGTTAAATGAAAGTATATTAGATAGCCAACGGAAGGCAGGCTCTCCACAGCAGCGAGAGCTCAGTCTTGTAACCTACTCCGACCAAAAGGCGAGAGCCGACTCCCTCAATAGCACCCGTACAAGCCGAACACAGAACATTCCCACCCCCACGACAGTGGCCGTGGTTAAACGTTCCAATCAGCAACTCGAAAACCGGCGGAAAATTCTACTCTATTGCCGAAGCACTACCATTCCACCAATAGAGATTCTTGACGCCAATTTCTGCGTCGATTTTGCTATGTCACGGAGCTATGCCCTGAGCAAGCCAATCAAGTTGCGATTTTGCTGAAAACGCTGGAATTTGCCTGACAACACTGCCTGGGAACACAAGTCATTCCCACGCCTCGCTGGTAGCCCACCAGAAAGTGTTTTCACTACATTTCTGCGAAGTAACGGAATCTCTGGCCCAGCCGCTCCTTCAGGCCCCTGTGGGTGTGTCGCCCCAGCTCTTATGACAATGTCGGCGTCTGGAAAGCATCCACTCGACTCCCTCACACCCGTCGGCTTAACCCTTTCAAGATCGGCAGAACCTGCCTGTCACCGGACCACCTAGGTAACGAGAGACGCTACGTGGGAAGTCCGCGTGTGAAGGAATAGCAACTTTTCACCGCATGCAATTAGAGAGGAGAATCGAAATACTCAGAGTAAGATAGAAGTATGAGAGGGGGCTCATGCCACCTCTCAATTTTTATATTAATTTTGAGCTAAAGATGCACCTAAATTTTCAAGGTAATTTCTCGACTAAAGAGATGCGGTTTGTCGTCCATAATATACGTTATATGAAAAGAGCAGGTTATATGTACCGCGAGAGAGACGGTGAAACAGAAAAAAATAATACTTTTAAGATGCAAAGTACAGTAATTAAGACAAATCTTCACAATTTGTGTGATATTTTTGCCCCTTAAATGTGAGATTATTCTGCTACAGAGTAACAGAAGAAAACATTAGGTGTGAATACTGCGATTTATCGCTACTATGAGCGTGAAATAATAGGAAAGTCGACGTAGTCCCAATCGCTGGGAATGAATACAGGGGGGCTGGTGCTGGAAACCTGCATCGCCTTTCTAGGCAAGGCCGAGTGGAGGCGATCTGCAAGTTGCCATCCTCCAATCTGCTCTGAAGTGTCGTGTGTGTCTTCGTGCCGTGTGGACGGCTGTGATGAGTGCTTGTAAAGTGTAGTGTGTCTGTGGGAGAGGGGGGGGGGGGATCGGAGGGAAGGGGGGCGGGGAGGTGGAGTGGGCATTGTTAAGCATGAAGGAAAGGGAGAGCGTGAAGCGCGATGCCGGCGTATGGTCTACTGTTCTCGAATAGCACCAAGGAGACGACCTGGCTTGCCTCCCATAAGCCGGCGGTACCATAGCAAATACGTACTCACATTAAACTCACGATCTTATCGTAAGGGCGGGACACGTCCCTACTTCATGAGAGACTGCGGGGAGGTTAGACATTTAATGTAGGACATGGGCACAAAGAGTGGTTATCAGAAACTTCACACTATCACCTCTTCTCCCCTCGCTGGTCTAATACGGAAGGTGAAAATTTTTCGTCAGCAGAGTTCCAACCGACGTACCTCCGAATCGTGTACAAACATACAAGCTTGCAATAGCTACTTCAGCCATGGAGACAGCCGAAATTATAGAAGAAAATCAAGAGGTACTCAGACTGGTTGTTGTTGTGGTCTTCAATCCAGAGACTGGTTTGTTACAGCTCTCCGTGCTACTCTATCCTGTGCAAGTTTCTTCGTTTCGAAGTAACTACTGCACCCTCCATCCTTCTGATTCTGCTTAGTGTATTCAATTCTTGGTCTCCCTCTACGATTTTTACCCCCCACACTGCCCTACAATACTAAAATGGTGATCCCTTGATGCCTCAGTACGTGTCCTACCAACCGATCGCTTCTTCTCGTCAAGTTGTGCCACAAATTCCTCTTCTCCCCAATCTATTCAGCTCCTCCTCATTAGTTACATGATCTAACCATATAATCTTCAACATTCTTCTGTATCACCACATTTCGAAAGCTTCTATTCTCTTCTTGTCTAAACTATTTATCGTCCACGTGTCATATACATACAAGGCTACACTCGATACAAATACTTTGAGAAAAAACTTCATGACACTTAAATCACTACTCGATGTTAACAAATTTCTCTTCTTCAGAAACGCTTTTCTTGCCATTGCCGGTCTACATTTTATACCCTCTCTTTCTTCGACCATCACCAGTTATTTTGCTCCCCAAACAGCAAAACTCATCTACTACTCTGTCTTATTTCCTAACGTAATTCCTTCAGCATCACCTTATTTAGTTACACTTCATTTAATTATACACTGTACATACCATTCAACTGCTATTCCAGGTCTTTTGCTGTCTCTGACAGATTTACAGTGTCATCGGCAAACCTCAAAGTTTTAATTTATTCCCCATGGATTTTAATTATTACTCCTAACTTTTCTTTTGCTTTCTTTACTACTTGCTCAGTGCATTGATTGAATAGCATCGTGGACAGGCTACAACCCTGTCTCATTCCCTTCCCAACCACTGTTTGCCTATCCTTAATCTATCTTCTAAGATAAGTTGTAGGGTCAGTATTGCCACACGTGATCCAACATTTCAACGGAATCCAAACTGATCTTCCCCTAGGTCGGCTTCTACCAGTTTTTACATGCGTCTTTAAAGAATTCGTCTCAGTATTTTGCAGCCGTGACTTATTAAACTGATAGTTCACTAATTTTCACACATGGCAACAGCTGTTTCTTTCGGGACTGGAATTATTTTATTCTTCTTGAAGTCTGAGGGTATTTCGCCTGTTTCATACGTCTTGCTCACCAAACGGTAGGCTATCAGTAGTTTTAATGGAATGCTGTCTACTCCCGGGCCCTTGTTACGACTTAGACCCTTCAGTGCTCTGTCAAATTCTTCACGCAGTATCATATCTCCCATTTCATCCTCATGTACGTCCTCTTCCATTTATACGAGGGCAGTTCAATAAGTAATGCAACACATTTTTTTTCTGAAACAGGGGTTGTTTAATTCAGCATTGAAATACACCAGGTTATTCCCCAATCTTTTAGCTACACAACACTATCTATCAACCTAATCTCCATTCAATGCTACGGCCTTACGCCACCTTGAAATGAGGGCCTGTATGCCTGCACGGTACCATTCCACTGGTCGATGTCGGAGCCAACGTCGTACTGCATCAATAACTTCTTCATCATCCGCATAGTGCCTCCCACGGATTGCGTCCTTCATTGGGCCAAACATATGGAAATCCAACGGTGCGAGATCGGGGCTGTAGGGTGCATGAGGAAGAACAGTCCACTGAAGTTTTGTGAGCTCCTCTCGGGTGCGAAGACTTGTGTGAGGTCTTGCGTTGTCATGAAGAAGGAGAAGTTCGTTCAGATTTTTGTGCCTACGAACACGCTGAAGTCGTTTCTTCAATTTCTGAAGAGTAGCACAATACACTTCAGAGTTGATCGTTTGACCATGGGGAAGGACATCGAACAGAATAACCCCTTCAGCGTCCCAGAAGACTGTAACCATGACTTTACCGGCTGAGGGTATGGCTTTAACCTTTTTCTTGGTAGGGGAGTGGGTGTGGAGCCACTCCATTGATTGCCGTTTTGTTTTAGGTTCGAAGTGATGAACCCATGTTTCATCGCCTGTAACAATCTTTGACAAGAAATTGTCACCCTCAGCCACATGACGAGCAAGCAATTCCGCATAGATGATTCTCCTTTGCTCTTTATGGTGTTCGGTTAGACAACGAGGGACGCAGCAGGAACAAACCTTTGAATATCCCAACTGGTGAACAATTGTGACAGCACTACCAACAGAGATGTCAAGTTGAGCACTGAGTTGTTTGATGGTGATCCGTCGATCATCTCGAACGAGTGTGTTCGCACGCTCCGCCATTGCAGGAGTCACAGCTGTGCACGGCCAGGCCGCACGCGGGAGATCAGACAGTCTTGCTTGACCTTGCGGCGATGATGACACACGCTTTGCCCAACGACTCACCGTGCTTTTGTCTACTGCCAGATCACCGTAGACATTCTGCAAGCGGCTATGAATATCTGAGATGCCCTGGTTTTCCGCCAAAAGAAACTCGATCACTGCCCGTTGTTTGCAACGCACATCCGTTACAGACGCCATTTTAACAGCTCCGTACAGCGCTGCCACCTGTCGGAAGTCAATGAAACTATACGAGACGAAGTGGGAAATATTCCACAAGAGATTTCCGGTTTTTTCAACCAAAATTGGCCGAGAAAAAAAATGTAGCATTACTTATTGAACTGCCCTCGAATAATGTTGCCCTGAAGTACATCGCCCTTGGACCCTTTCTGAATTCCATTCTTTGGTTAGAACTGGTTTTCCGTTTGAGGTCTTGATATTCATATAAGTAGTTCGCTTTTCTCCAAACGTTTCTTCAATTTACCCGTAGGCAGTATCTATCTTTCCCCTAGTGATATATGCATCTACATCCTTAAATTTGTACTCTAGCCATCCCTGGTTAAAAAATGGTTCAAATGGCTATGAGCACTATGGGACTTAACATCTATGGTCATCAGTCCCCTAGAACTTAGAAGTACTTAAACCTAACTAACCTAAGAACATCACACAACACCCAGTCACCACGAGGCAGAGAAAATCCCTGACCCCGCCCGGAATCGAACCCGGGAACCCGGGCGCGGGAAGCGAAAACGCTACCGCACAGCCATCCCAGCTTAGACAGTTTGCACTTCCTGTCGATCTCATTTTTGAGACGTTTGTATTCCTTTTTACCTGCTTCATTTACTGCATCTTTATATTTTCTCATTTCATGAATTAAATTCAATATCTTTTCTTTTGCCCAAGGATTTCTACAAGCCCTCGACATTTTAACTAGTTGATCCTGCGCTTCCTTCACTATTTCATTTCTCAAAGCTATACACTCTTCTTCTACTGTATTCCTTTCCCCGGTCCTTGTCAATCATTCAGTAATGCTCTCTCTGAAACCTTCGAAAACCTCTGTTTCTTTCAGTTAGCCAGGTCCCATCTCGTTAAATTTCCACCTTGTTGCAGTTTCTTCAGTTTAAATCTACAGTTCATAAGAAATAGATTGTGGTCAGAATCCACATCGGCCACTGGAAATGTCTTACAATGTAAAGCTTGGTTCCTAAATCTCTGTCTTACCATCATATAATCAATCTGAAAACTTCCAGTGTCTCCAGGTCTCTTCTAGGCATACCACCTTCTTTCTGATTTCTTAAACCAAGTGTTAACTATGATTTCTACCAGGCGGCTTCCTCTTTCACTCCTTACCTCTATTCCATATTCACCGACTACTTTCCTTCTCTTCCTTTTCCTACTATCGAATTCCAGTCCCCCATGACTGTTATCTCATCATACATTTCCTCAATGTCTTCCTCATGTGCAGAGCTAGTTGGCATAGAAACTTGTATTACTGTGGTAGGCGTGGGCTTCGTGTCTATCTTGGCTACAATAATGCATTCACTATGCTGTTCGTAGTAGTTTACCCGCGCTCCTATTTTTTCATTTATTATTAAAGCTACTCCTGCTTTACCGATATTTGATTTTGTATCTGTAATCCTGTATTCACCTGACCAGAAGTCTTGTTCCTCCTGCCACCGAATTTCACTAATTCCCACTACATCTAACTTTAATCTATCCATTCTCCTTTTTAAATTTTCTAACCCACCTGTCTGATTAAGGGACCTGACATTCCATACTCAGATGCGTACAACGCCAGTTTTGTTTTTCCTGATAACAACTTCCTCCTGAGTAGTCCCTGCCCGGAGATCCGAATGGGAGACTATTTTACCACCGGAATATATTACCCAAGAGGATTCCATCACCTTTTAGCCATACAGTGAAGCTGCATGCCCTCCGGAAAAGTTACTGCTCTAGTTTTCCCTTGTTTTCAGCCCATTCGCAGTACCAGCACAGCAAGGCCATTTTGGTTAATGTTACAAGGCCAGATCAGTCAGTCATCCGTACTGTTGCCCCTGCAACTACTGAAAAGGCTGCTGCCCCTCTTCAGGAAC
Organism: Schistocerca piceifrons; assembly: GCF_021461385.2. Taxonomy (NCBI): domain Eukaryota; kingdom Metazoa; phylum Arthropoda; class Insecta; order Orthoptera; family Acrididae; genus Schistocerca; species Schistocerca piceifrons. Next base: position 604,347,825 of record NC_060142.1, read on the forward strand.
CACACATTGGTCTGACCTCTCAACAGATATCCCTCCGTTGTGGTTGCTTCACGGTACGACTATTCGTATCGCTGAGACACGCAAGCCTACCCACCTACGGCAAGGTCCATGGTTCATGAGGGGGACTTAGAATATAACAATGCTAAACACAGATTTAGGTATATGTGAGCATCATAAATCAATTGACTTCTTTTAATTTACTGTTTTTTTTGTAGAGAAGAAAATTTTGTGCTGTAAATCTAGGGCCAAACCAGAAGAAATACCTTCAAGTGCTTAAGGGAGGACTTCAGAAGTCTGGGCAATATCAATTGACGTATCACAGCTGTGGAACCACCTCAACAATATTATCATGAAGATACAATGTCATATAATAACTAGAAAAGAAAAGTTATACGTTCCTCAACACATTACGGATATGAAAGAATTGGAGAAATGGACAGGAATTTAGATTAGATTAGATTAGATTTACTTTCATTCCAATTGATCCGTAGTGAGGAGGTCCTCCAGGATGTGGAACATGTCAGAAAAACAACAATACATGACAAATATTTAAACTAAAACAAATAAGCTAATGTACCATTCCACAGGTCCCAAGTGGAATGATCGTCATTTTTTAATGAACACTAAGAGTCATTTTACAAATACTATTGCACTGAATTTAAAATAAAAAAGTTTTTTATTTATTTATAAGGCAAGAAACATGTAATACAACTACTGTAATACTTATTTACAATGAACACATTACTGCACTGAAATGGTGCAGAAGTTAGATTATACTTACACACACACACACACACACACACACACACACACACACACACACACACACACACACACAAATTTTCAGTGAACACATTACTGCACTGAAATTGTGCAGAAGTTATGTTGTACTTATATACAAATCAGTTGGTTTTCCTCAGAAATTCATCAATGGAGTAGAAGGAGTTGGCCACCAATAAATCCTTTAGGCTTCTCTTAAACTGAATTTCATTGGTTGTTAAGCTTTTTATGGCTGCTGGCAAGTTATTGAAAATGTGTGTTCCTGAATAATGCACACCTTTTTGTACAAGACTAAGTGACTTTAAATCCTTGTGAAGATTATTCTTATTTCTAGTATTGATTCCATGAATTGAGCTGTTGGTTTGAAAAAGTGATATATTTTTAATGACAAATTTCATTAAGGAATAAATATATTGGGAAGCTGTAGTTAGTATCCCTAGTTCCCTAAACAGGCTTCTGCAGGATGTTCTTGAGTTCACACCACATATAATTCTTACTGCACGTTTTTGTGCCCGGAAAACTTTAGCTTGGCTTGATGAATTACCCCAGAAAATAATCCCATATGACATTATGGAATGAAAGTAAGCATAGTATGCCAGCTTTTTCATTTTTATATCCCCTATGTCTGACAAAATTCGCATTGCAAACAGAGATTTGTTAAGACGCTTCAGCAGTTCTGTGGTGTGCTCCTCCCAGTTGAATTTATTATCAAGCTGTAATCCCAAGAATTTAACACCGTCCACTTCTTCTATCTTCTTGTCATCATATGTTAGACATATACTCTTGGGACACCCCTTACAAGTTCTGAACTGCATGCAGTGTGTTTTTTCAAAGTTTAGTGACAAAGAATTGGCTAGGAACCAGTGATTAATGTCTACAAATATTTTATTGGCTGATCTTTCTAAGACTACACTTGATTTGCTATTTATTGCAATGTTTGTATCATCAGCAAACAAAACAAACTTGGCATCTGGTAATGTTACTGATGAAAGGTCATTGATATACACAAGAAAAAGTAAGGGCCCCAAAATGGAACCTTGTGGGACCCCACATGTAATTAGTTCCCAGTTGGATGATGCCTGATAGCTTGATACATGTCTCTTTCCTAATAACACCCTTTGTTTCCTGCCAGAGATATAAGATTTGAACCATTTTGCAGCATTTCCTGTTACACTATAATATTCTAGTTTACTTAAAAGGATATTGTGATTTACACAGTCAAATGCCTTTGACAGATCACAAAATATACCAGTTGCCTGCAATTTTTTGTCTAATGAATTAAGTACATTTTCACTGTAAGTGTAGATAGCCTTCTCAATATCAGAACCTTTTAGAAATCCAAACTGTGACTTTGACAGTATGTTATTTGAGATAAGATGGTTATAAAGACGACTGTACATTACTTTTTCGAAAATTTTTGAGAATGCTGGCAACAGTGAAATTGGACGGAAATTTGATGCTATTTCTTTATCTCCCTTCTTAAACAGTGGCTTAACTTCAGCATATTTCAGCCATTCGGGAAATATTCCACTGATAAACGACTGGTTACACAGATAGCTTAATATGTTACTTAGCTCAGAATCACATTCTTTAATTAACTTTGTTGATATTTCATCATACCCACTAGATGTTTTTGATTTTAAAGATTTTATGATGGACATTATTTCTGTTGGGGTAGTGAGGGTCAAATTCATATTATGGAAGTTACTTGAAATGTCTGGTCTAAGGTAATCCATAGCAGCATCTACCGAACCTGACAACCCCATCTTTTCAGTAACAGTTATAAAATGTTTGTTAAAAAGTTCTGCAACACTATACACATCTGTCACCAATGCATCATTTACTCTTAATGCTATTTGTTCCTCTTCATGTCTGGTTCTACCGGTCTCCTCCTTCACTATATCCCATATTGTCTTTATTTTGTTATCTGATATGACTATCTTTTCCTTGTAATATATTTGCTTTGACATCCGTATTACAGTCTTTAATATTTTGCAGTATTTCTTATAATGTGCTATAGCATCAACATTGGAAATGTTTCGGATTGACAGATACAGTTTTCTTTTTGTTTTACAAGATACCCCTATTCCTCGAGTAATCCATGGCTTCTTTGTAGACTTTCCTCTAACCTTGGTAAGTTTTGGGGGAAAGCAGTGTTCAAATAAGGTAAGCACTTTATTAGCAAAAATGTTATATTTTTCATTCATGCCATGAGCACTGTAAACATCAGTCCAGTGAATGTCTCTGAGGAGTGTCCTAAAATAATCAATTTTTGGCTTACTGATTACCCTCTTGAGCTCAGATTTCACAGATTTTATATCCTGTTCAGTATTAACATTTAACAGAAGGAACTGCATGTCATGGTCTGAGAGGCCATTGACTATTGGTTTTGTAATATAACTTTGTTCATTTGACTTTTCTATAAAGATATTATCAATGGCTGTTTGTGAGCAAGTGGTTATCCTAGTGGGGAACTTTACTGTGGGAATTAAGTTGAATGATAGTGTTACTAACTCAAATAGGTTCTTATTGGGAGAGTCTTTAAGGAAATCTACATTGAAATCACCAGCAACCACTATTTCTTTGTTTTTGGTTGTTAAATGGGCCAGTACAGCTTCAAGGTGGTTTACAAACAGATTAAAGTTACCTGCAGGTGCTCGATATACACTTAATATTATGAAAGATTTTTTGTGAAAATCTAATTCTGTTGCACATGCTTCCATATGCTGTTCTAGGCAAAATTTATGAATGTCTATGTTCTTAAATTTATGACAGTTCCTGATGAATGTGGCAACTCCTCCTTTCTCCATTTCTGATCTACAATAGTGAGATGCTAACCTAAACCCTGTAACACTTAAAAGTTCTATACCAGTGGTCACATGATGTTCGGAGAGGCAGATTATGTCAGCTGGGTTTGAAGACTCTAATTCATCTATGCAGATAGTTAATTCATTAATTTTATTTCTCAGTCCTCGAATATTTTGATGCAATAAAGATAGCTGACATTTCACATTGACTGACTTAAAATTGGATGGAGTTAAAATATCTGCTGACAGTTGAAAATTCTTAACCAATGGCTGTTTATGTTGATGTAATAAGCTGGAATTATGTTTTTTGATTTCTTTCTCAAACTGAAGGTTTGTCTCAGTTCTAACCTCTCTTAAAATTTGTTTTCTTTCTGTCCTCCCTACCCTAAAAAAGGGTCTTTTCTGAATCCTATAACCACTGGTATTTTACCACTCATGACAGTGCCTCCCCCCTTTAACTTTCCTGCTATTTCCCCAGCCAATTTACCCTTCCCCTTCCTGTTGAGGTGAAGGCCATGCCTAGTATAATCCCACCTACTGACAGAATCAACATGAACCACACCGATGTGTGACCCCGCACCCGACATGAGCATCCGTTCCAGCTCCAAATTAACTCTCTTGACAGAAGAGTTCAAATGAGGTCGGTCATGGCGCCCAAGAACAGATACAAACTCAACACTGGTATGCCTCGATGCTGATGCAATCTTCGCCAGGTCACACTCTATGCTGTACCCAGGATCTCTGTCAATACTGTTACCTGCCCCACCCACTATAACCACGGTGTCTTCCTTAGTGAAATCTTTGCAAAGTGATCCTAAATCCTCTGTCATCTGCTCCAGACCAGCACTAGGTTTAAAAAAATTGGTGACCTGGTATTCTGATCCTAGTTCATCCTGCAAGAGTTGGCCAACACCTCTTCCATGGGAACTACCTAACAACAACACTTTCTTTCTCTTTACTGATTTCCCTACATTCTTACTTTTCAATTTGCTGCTGAAAGTTTGTTGTGCCCTGTCTACACCTGTAACTGCTTGAGGCTCACCAGCTTCTAACTGAAGCAACAGGTCAAATCTATTTTCCACATTCACCATAAAGCTGTCAGACAAAGTTCTAGGCCTGTTCCTCCTGTTGCCTGTTGCCACTTCCCACCTCTCTTTACCCTTCTCCCTCCTTAACCTGTCAAGATCTCCCCTGGCCTTGTCTAACTCAGCCTGAAGGGCAGCAATTTTCTCCTCCTGTTCCAGTATCTTCCTATCTCTACTACAAATCCTACAAAACCACTGATGAGTCTCATTTACTTCCCCTATTCCCACGCCACTACAGTCACCCACATGGAAAAAACTACAGCACCCATCACACCAAAGCCCCGACCTAACAATTCCACGGCAAGTCAAGCACTTTTCACTCATGATAAACGTAATAATTTATTAAGAATAAGTCAGTTAAATTACAGATAAACACGAAAATATGGTTACACAAATTTGGCCTATACGCAACTGTGTGTAAACAAAAACAAAAGTGCAAAGTTTCTGAAACAACAAGTTAAACTTTACGCTACTTTCCGGAAATGCTAGTTAAATAATGAAGAGGTACGCTAAGTTAAATTGCTGGAGAGAGCAAGGAACAACTAAACGAAATTCTATAGATTTGCTGCAGCAGAACGTAAACAGAAAATACGACTGTACGGTCTTTTCGCGTTTTCTGCTATATTACGTAATGAGAAATGAAACCTTTAATGGTACACTTAAACGGCACACTAATACACTTATTTACCACGTAATCAGTACTAATCTATGTGTTTTATAATCTAAAATAACTTATCTTTACGAGAACACCAAACCTCGCGCTAGTCGCTTGGCTGCAGGGCTGCCAACCTTGATGGACGTGTATATCTTACTTTAGATCGTAAAAACAACGATATAAATATAGAGATTTATAAGTATATTACAGATTTTATATGAAGCTATAGCATCTAACTGAAAATGGACTAAAACAAATTATCTCCATAATATGCAATATGCGGATCTCAGAATTAAAAACAAGTGTATGGGTTGACTGGAAGATCAGGTGTTCCTCAAACAGGAAACATATGTTGAAAGATATAAGAATAATCTATCAACACGTTTATCGCTACTCAAGTCCATATATGGTTCCGATTAAGGAACAGTCCAAATGGAACAACAGATGAAATTCTGTTTGTAGCAGAGTATCTACATAAATTGTCTTAAGTCCTATCTCGATTAGAGTGATAAAAATGTCCAGTGTACACTTTTATTACAATACATTTTTAATAATTACTCAGTAAACATAACCTTGGCGGAAATAACTCACAATTTCTAACGACATAACAGGCTGCTGCTATTTTGTTGGTTCGTAGATTTGTAGTTTAACGCTGTCGGCGGTTTTTTGACAATGCGAAGCTCAGTGACCAATAGATGTCATTATAAAGAATTTCTCAGAAAATTACACTACGTAAGAACGAAGTATTTTATCCAATTCGCGAATTTTTGCTAGTTTTATTTCCTATTGACGTTAGAATGAAACGTAAATATTAACGTCTATATCACATATTTTTTTAAAAAAATAAGACTATAAATAACAATTATATGCTAGCTGCTAATAATCGCAAGGTATCTAAGAAAAGGAAGCGCTAGCCGGCACTCTCTCGGTACTTGGCACTTCCTAATGGAGTGAGCTACTTTCCTACAGGAAGCGGCTTTTTTGAGGCAAGGGTGATGCAGTACAATCCAAACAATAGACGAATATTCATCAGTTGGGCTTACAGCATTCTCCTGTACCCCACAATTCACAGCAGGCATTGACAACTAGATGATGATGGTGATTACGAGGATACTCAGCATCGTTTTCAATTGCTGTATTACGAGGAAAACCAAAATGTAGCAGCGGATGGTTTCGAAATGGCCACAATATTTTGAAGTTCATGGACAAAACATATAGGTTCTGTCAACTTACAGAAGCGCTAGGATATTGCCAGGTTCTATGAAACCATTGATTAGTCAAGAGGAGAAGCGTCCGCTGTTTGTCATAAACGTCAGAAATGCCAACTAAAGTGCCACAAGATGTGTGATACGGTACTCTCTTCTTCCAGCAGCGCCCGGTGCTGTCAGTAAGGAATGTTTGCTTTATAAATCTATTAATCGCCATAAAGGAGAAGAATTTATTTCTCGCTTTGGGTTCCTATGCTTTGTGTGCAGCAAATGAGACTGTTGCCGCGCTAATTCCATCCTTTGCGTATCTTGAAAATGTACTGGGCAGATCACAATTACACAAGCACGCGGCGCGAGTCTGCGCTCGCAGAAGAATCAAATGTGGGCGACTGTGTCACCAGTCGTCATTACTACGTTATTATTCCAAAAACATATGCTTAAGCTCAGGGGTGAAGTTTACGTGTTTAGCACTGAAAATTAGAGTAATGTTTATTCTTATTGATGCGTTCGTGTGAAAGAAAATTTCCTAATACTGCCTTGTAATTCCCTTTTGTGTCGATCAGTATTGTGAAGACTCCTAAAAGTAGTTTTATATAGTGGCCGGGTATTTTTTATGTCTCATTTTCAGGTGTTCCCTAAAATTGTTTAACTTTTTATAGATTTCTTCTGTTTTCGTTATTGGTTGGTTCCTATACATTTACGGTAATAAAGACGTTGTCTGCTGATGTAAACCAGTGAAGTGATATTCGCTCAAATGGGTACGCAAAACTTTTTATTGGTTCTCGTAGATTCCATTTGACCATGAAAGCCGTTCCAAGTGTAGTGACTTTCTATTAATTCTTTAGATCCGGTTTTCCTATGTAAATCCTGTAGTCATCCGGCTCAAATGCGTTCTCATCACCGTATGTAGTTTCCTGAAGTGCTAGTATGAGTAAGTTGCGTGTATTTAAGGCATTCGTCAAGTGGGTTTGGTTGTGTTGTTTGGAAAAGGAGACCAGACAGTGACGTCATCGGTCTCATCGGAGTAGGGAAGGAAGTCGGGGGTGCCAAGGAACCATCCCGGTATTTTCCTGGAGTGATTAAGGGAAATCACGGAAAACCTAAATCAGGATGGCTGTACGCGGGATTGAACCGTCGTTCTCCCGAATGCGAGTATAGTGTGTTAGCCACTGCGCCACCTCGCTCGGTCAACTGTTAAATTCTCACAGTCTTTAATAAACTGATGATGTTCAATGTGCGTAGCAGATGTTTTTCCTTAGGCCATATGAGAGATGTTTCACGGTTTCCAGTGATGCAGGATTGTATACCCCTTAGAACACTTTCGGTTCAGAGTTAAGCGTAAATTAGGAAGGGATGTTAGCCCATTAATTGGATGTTACTACATCTATGATCGAAACTCCAGATGGGATGTAACAGGCCGCCCAGCATGGGACAAGAGACCTTTCGTAGCCGATGACTTTGGTAACAGACGCTATTGATTTTTGGAGCCGCCATTTACATGTAGAGAGACTCTGACCACGTAGCCGCTTGTAGCAAGTCAGACGCGATGTTGATTTGTGTTCTGTTTGGCGGATCGCCTCTTCCGCTGCGTCCACCGTATTGCGGTCCATCCAGTCCACTGTCACTATCGTTGATGTGTCACCGTCAGGAAGAGATTACGCCTCCGCCTTCCTTTCTGTTGACGTTAATATCCTTATACGCCTGAGAAGCTCTCAATCTTCTTCACCTCAACGGCCACTTGCAGAGTAACTGGCTTCCTCTCTCGTCTTACCATAGGACCAGCTTACCATAGGACCAGCTATTACAAATAGATTGTCCCGCATTAGCCTCATATATATATATATATATATATATATATATATATATATATATATATATATATATATATATATATATATTTATATTTATATTTATATTTATATTTATATCGAGTCACCTTAAACGTACGCAAACAGGCAGAATACGGCCCTGCGGCAGGCAACGACTATAAAAGACAACAAGTGTCAGATCCTGCCGCTACAATGGCAGGTTATTAAGATTTAAGTGAGTTTGAACGTGGTGTTGTAGTCGGCGCACGAGTGATTAGACACAGCATCTCCGAGTTAGTGATGAACTGCGTATTTCCCCGTACGACCATTTCACGAATGTACCATTAATATCAGGAATCCGGTGAAAGATCAAATCTCCGATATCGTTACGACCGGAAAAAGATCCTGCAAGAACGACGCCAATTACAACTTAAGAGAATCGTTCAACGTGACACAAGTGCAAGTGCAACCCTTCCGCAAATTGCTGTAGATTTCAGTTCTAGGCCATCAACAAGTCTCGGCGTGCGAATCATTGAACGACACATTATCGATATGGCCCTTCGGAGCCGAAGACGCACTCGTGTACTCTTGATGACTGGACAACACAAAGCTTTACAACTCTCCTACGCCCGTTAACACCTTCATTGTACTGTTGATGACTGGAATCATGTTGTCTCGTCGGACTAGTCTCGTTTCAAATTGTATCGAGTGGATGGACGTGTACGGGTATGGAGACAAACTCATGAATCCACGGACTTCAGCGGGGGACTGTAAAAGCTAGTGGAGGCTTCGTAATGGTGTAGGGCGTGTGCAGCTGGAGTGGTGTAGGACCCCTGATACACCATAGGGGTTCAAATGGCTCGGAGCGCTATGGGACTTAACATCTCAGGTCCCCTAGAACATAGAACTTCTTAAACCTAACTAACCTAAGGACATCACACACATCCAGGATTCGAACCTGCGACCGTAGCAGTCGCGCGGTTTCGGACAAGCGCCTAGAACCGCTCGGCCACCGCAGCCGGCGATGTCTAGATACGACTCTGACACGTGCGTAAGCATCCTGTATGATCACCTGCATTCATTCGTGCCCATTGTACTTCCTGACGGACTTGGGCAATTCCAGCAGGACAGTGCAACGCCCCACACGTCCAGAATTGCTACAGAGTGGCTCCAGGAACACTCTTCCGAGTTTAAACACATCCGCTGGCCACCAAACACCCCAGTAACAGTTTCTTTGTTTCCTCTGTGTATTACTTAGAAATTTAAAGTTTCTGCAAATATACACTATTTAAATGGAAAAATTCGTATTGACGTTAACAAACTAAAAGTAGGGTAAATTAGAATGTCACTGGGACTGGGTGCAAGGTTTCTAGTGCGAATCATTTACGTATTGTGTATTGTGAAATGTTCCCAAATCGACACTTGTTGTTGATGTTCAACCTGCATATATGCTAAGAATGACGTTATTACGCTTGCTTACAATGAGCTTGTGCGTTCTTTGAGTGCATTGAAACTTGTTGGTTTGTTAGTGTGTGGCAGTCCAAGCAGTAGATCATGACTGGAAGATGGAATTTACCAATGCATAAAAAGCCGACATGCTCATGGTGTATAGAAAGAAATTAGTTCGTTCTTGTATGGTGTGTGCTGCAAGAACCCCGACAGAAGTCAACCATTTAGGCAGGTATCTCGCAACGTCTTTAACCAGTTACTTGAAAGTGGTAGTGCAACACCTAAACGACGTAAAAGAAAGAAACAAGCGATGACAGAAGGCGGCAAGTGAATGGTCTTGGCGCTACTGCAGTCGACTCGCACGTTAGGTCCCGCGCAATCGCACGAAGTAGTGGCATGAGTCAGGCAAGTGTCCTACGGAAATACATCGACATAGGTTCCATTCCTATCATATCTCCGTCCATCAAGAGCTGCATGGGAACAATTATGACAGCCTTGGTAACTTCTGTACGTGGGAATTAAGAGGGGATACTACAGACGTGTCATTTATCTTGTTTAGTGATGAAGCCCCATTTACCAATAATGGCCACATATACGGCAGAAACATGCTCTACTAGTCTGTTGACAACCCTCGTCGGATTCGTCTGGTGGTACGTCAGCGTCCTTCGAGTGTAAACCTGTGACGTGGGATAGTAAACCATCAGCTGACAAACCAGTTTTCCATAGATGGGACACTGAACGCGCACAAATATCGCAGCATCTTAACAGACCATCTCCCACGGATGTTATGTGATGTTCTTCTGCAGAGCTGGAGGAAATTGTGGTACCAAAATGACGCTGTCTAGCCCACCGTGCACGAAATATTATAGCATGTCCTCACGAATTCCTTCCAAATCGTTTTATTGGTCGCAGAAGACCAGCACATTGCCCGACCGTTCCTCGACTTTCACCCCTGTAGACATTTTTCTGTAGGGAAAGCTGGAAACGATATCTACAAGGGCGTACTAAGTACACCGGAGAATATGCAGAAACATATTACAGCAACCTGCTGCGACATCTCCACTAGGCACAAGTGTGGGTGTGCGAACTTTTCAAAACACAATGTGTCGTAAACGACTTGCACTGAAATCCAGCAACAAATAGCACTGACATTCTAGGTTACCCTACTTTAAGTTTTTTAAGACCAACAGGCCTTGTTCCTTATGAAGAAGTGTATATTTTCACAGAAAATACACTTTCTAAGCATTATTATTATCTTTTAACTGGCTAATAATGCGATCCCCGATTACCAGACTGCATATTAACACCACTCTGCATTTCCACAATACTTACGGTGCAGGCTTTGGGTGATTCATCAGCAGAAAATTCTTTGCTGAAATGGTTAGCTCCTGCAATTTTTGCGTTGGGAACATGTTAAACCCACACTTAAGCGATGCTCGTATTATATCTGTTCCAGGAGATGTGTCTCTTATCATAAAGTTTGTATCTGTAATTGCTATTCTCAGAGTATGAAGTGATTTTGTTTGGAACGGCATTCCTTCCCGTTCTTCTTCGACGAAGTTTCTTCCCGAGGAACTGTTATTTTCTTTGTTTTAACGTCTTACGACACTCACTACGAATTAAATTACATTGTTAGTTACATTACTTGACACAAATAAAAATTTTGCTTTATAGTCTGTTGTACTTTCATGAGTGGTTTTCGTCTTGAATGGATCCCACATGTGGTTAACCAACCATTTTACAGTCACTTAACTAAATCTGCATATTATTTCACATAAAAGGGGAAAAAGCATGACCAATTAATATAAGAAAGGCATTTATGATTGTGCACTCTGGTCTCCAATCACATCCGATTCGGTTTGTATTTGTACGACATACATGCACTGCCCAACATGCCTGGCTGTGGCGGCAGGAAGACCTGCTTTAAGTAAATGCTTGCAAGTTGGTATCGCATTACCTGGCTGAAGGGATTCGAACTAAGAGAGAGTGCGCGAACACAAGGTTACGAGCTGCGCGACCACACAGGATATTTGTACTTGGGATGCCGTTCATTTGCTGAAACTGCGACAACGCCGCTTATCTTGTGCCGTAGAGTACTTCGTGGTTTAGTTTTAAGCCTTTTTCGATTAAGAGGTTCTCTTTCTTATGGTTCGGCACTTTCAAGTTTAGTTTCATAAACTTTTCAATTAAAATAGCTCCTCTGGTATTGTTCACTATTTTGATTTTAACATCCATCAGTAAATATTGAGACCAGCTTGTTAAGTAACCGGAGAGCGCACAGGATAAGTTTAAGGTTGTGGATAGGGCCGTAAAAAGTTACTGTGGGTTGCACAATCAAATACACAACTTTGTTTTCTACAACCACTTGTTTACACATGCCCTTAAAGGCATTCAAAACATTAATTGCCTTAAGGAATGAACGTGGATGGAGGCCTTAGTTACAAAATTTACATAAAAACCCGACTCCACACACTGGAGATAGAAGTACTGAGGACTGAAGGCCTGGATTACAAGAATTTCAGATAGAGAAGAAAATTTTAAAAGGTTTTAAACAAGTGACTTTTCAAATTTTAATTTACGACTGCTGAAAGCCTTATCTTAAAATACACTCCTGGAAATGGAAAAAAGAACACATTGACACCGGTGTGTCAGACCCACCATACTTGCTCCGGACACTGCGAGAGGGCTGTACAAGCAATGATCACACGCACGGCACAGCGGACACATCAGGAACCGCGGTGTTGACCGTCGAATGGCACTAGCTGCGCAGCATTTGTGCACCGCCGCCGTCAGTGTCAGCCAGTTTGCCGTGGCATACGGAGCTCCATCGCAGTCTTTAACACTGGTAGCATGCCGTGACAGCGTGGACGTGAACCGTATGTGCAGTTGACGGACTTTGAGCGAGGGCGTATAGTGGGCATGCGGGAGGCCGGGTGGACGTACCGCCGAATTGCTCAACACGTGGGGCGTGAGGTCTCCACAGTACATCGATGTTGTCGCCAGTGGTCGGCGGAAGGTGCACGTGCCCGTCGACCTGGGACCGGACCGCAGCGACGCACGGATGCACGCCAAGACCGTAGGATCCTACGCAGTGCCGTAGGGGACCGCACCGCCACTTCCCAGCAAATTAGGGACACTGTTGCTCTTGGGGTATCGGCGAGGACCATTCGCAACCGTCTCCATGAAGCTGGGCTACGGTCCCGCACACCGTTAGGCCGTCTTCCGCTCACGCCCCAACATCGTGCAGTCCGCCTCCAGTGGTGTCACGACAGGCGTGAATGGAGGGACGAATGGAGACGTGTCGTCTTCAGCGATGAGAGTCGCTTCTGCCTTGGTGCCAATGATGGTCGTATGCGTGTTTGGCGCCGTGCAGGTGAGCGCCACAATCAGGACTGCATACGACCGAGGCACACAGGGCCAACACCCGGCATCATGGTGTGGGGAGCGATCTCCTACACTGGCCGTACACCACTGGTGATCGTCGAGGGGACACTGAATAGTGCACGGTACATCCAAACCGTCATCGAACCCATCGTTCTACCATTCCTAGACCGGCAAGGGAACTTGCTGTTCCAACAGGACAATGCACGTCCGCATGTATCCCGTGCCACCCAACGTGCTCTAGAAGGTGTAAGTCAACTACCCTGGCCAGCAAGATCTCCGGATCTGTCCCCCATTGAGCATGTTTGGGACTGGATGTAGCGTCGTCTCACGCGGTCTGCACGTCCAGCACGAACGCTGGTCCAACTGAGGCGCCAGGTGGAAATGGCATGGCAAGCCGTTCCACAGGACTACATCCAGCATCTCTACGATCGTCTCCATGGGAGAATAGCAGCCTGCATTGCTGCGAAAGGTGGATATACACTGTACTAGTGCCGACATTGTGCATGCTCTGTTGCCTTTGTCTATGTGCCTGTGGTTCTGTCAGTGTGATCATGTGATGTATCTGACCCCAGGAATGTGTCAATAAAGTTTCCCCTTCCTGGGACAATGAATTCACGGTGTTCTTATTTCAATTTCCAGGAGTGTATATCACGTAAGGTTCGGCTGAAGGCCACATACTTAACATAGAACAACTCAAGGCTAAAGGCCTGGATAATAATAAGGATTTCCAGTGGGTAAAATACCCCCTTTTTTAATTTAGTTGAAGCAACAATCTTCAAAGTTGTAATTCAAGACTGCTGAAGGCCTTATCTTAACATCAAAAGAAACTAAATTAATAGACGGCTGAAGGACTCACTCAGTTCTTCAGGTTAGGAGAAAATCACAATCTAAAACAACAGAACAGTGGCGCTCTTAAGTGCTCCAAGGGTCGGCCTGAGGAGGTAACTGTAACATGAGTTTAGGTGAGACAGGCAGCCAAGGGTAATACTAAATAATCGGATGGCAACCTGACCCAGGAACAGCTGAAGGACCGACCAACAACCTAATCAATTCCCTTCCACCCGACCAACAGCACGACAACGGAAAAATCAGCGAGGACGAAGAGACCAGCAGGACTACTTCTTGAAATTTTCCGTCTAAGTGCAGTGGGAAGACTACCCTAACGATCAGGGCAGGTAACTGGAACGTTAACGGCCACAAGGCAGAAGATACCGCTGGTGCACTTAACTGATAAGTATCAACCAGTTAAGTAGTTAAACACCATACCGAAAGACGGCTGCAAAATTTCGCTTACTCCAACGCACCATACTTTGCTGCTTGTGGGAACGGCCCAGAAAGCAATAACCGGCAATGAACGAAGAGATGTCACAGCAGTTGAGGTTACATAACAGGCCGGCCAGAGTGGCCGTGCGGTTCTAGGCACTACAGTGTGCAATCGCGTGACCGCTACGGTTGCCGGTTCTAATCCTGCCTCGGGCATGGATGTGTGTGATGTCCTTAGGTAAGTTAGGTTTACGTAGTTCTAATTTCGAGGGGACTGATGACCACAGCAGTTAAGTCCCATAGTGCTCAGAGCCATTTGAACCATTTTTTACATAACAGGTTAACCGATCAATCAACTTCAGTGTCCAGGTTCGGTGGGCGACGAGCTTTGTAGCTCTCGCAGCAAATGCGACCAGGCGTGCACACCGCCACCGGCTCTGGCCTCACCTGGCGCTGTAGAGACTTCCTCGCTGCTCTGCCCCAACTAACCCATCAGCATACACAGCATTAAAATAGCAGCTCAGTCAGAACCACACGAACTATACGTGGTTCCACGAAACACTTGCACAAACAACTCGAACAATACTAAAACCAGTGACTGTGGAACAAAGACAAATCACGACACACACGGAGAACCCAGAAGTGGTCGGCGACCCAATACCCGTCGTCCGATGAGACGACCGACCGAACGACCAACCAAGATCGTCCCCACTCAATTAATGTGTATCGGCAATGGTCAGGAGAGTCATGGCTGTCTGTACTTCTCTGCCGCTCCGTCCCTGAGAAACTGGCTCGGACCCCACCATACAGAGGGAACACTGGCCCATTGGCCACCCGACGCCTCTGCACAAGGAAGGAACCGACCAAAGTCCTGCAAGATGATCAATTGAAGGGGCCCAGAAGCGATCGGAAGGCCCAATACACGTCACCCGATGAGACGACCGACCGAACGACCAACGAACGGTCGTCTCCGCTCAAGTCTCCTTCCGTCGGACAGTGCATTTGTGTCCCCAGCGTTCGGGCGAGTACTGGCTGTGCCTACCTCACTGCAGCTCCATCCCGACTGAACTCACCGCACACTGCGATCCGGAAATACTAGCAGTCACTACAAAGATAGTATGACAGTGCGCTTGTCGATAGCACTGCTGCTGCCACTCACGGGCAGACACGCCAGCAACTTAGTGAAGCCAGTAAATCGAATAAGAAACGGGACGGCAGTACCGCTAAGACAAGATGTCAAGTAATAAACGGCACGAACACGAGTCGCGCATGGCTGAAATATATAAGCCTCAGAGAGCACGTATTTGTCGAACTCCCTTAAATTTGATCCTTGCTGTCACTAGAGCAGTCATCATTTTGGTTTTTTCGTCATCTAACCATATGTTAATTTGTAACTCGTGTTTGGTACTGGAATTTTTAGAGGAGTTCCTTTGTATGCCTTTATGCATCCGAACATCCACATCTGTACTGGTTCTGCATAGAAATTTTGTTAAAATCTGTTCTAAATTCAGTTGAAATGAAATCCAGACCATTAGCTGCTTACAGGCGTTGATAAATATCAACGGGTACAGTAGAAAATCTACCGATTCCCGTAAGAGTATGAGCAATGTGAGTGCATCACAGTGCTCAAACTCTTACGGGAATCGGTAGATTGATTGCCACGAGTAATGAGTATAGTTGGCAGGGGCACTACAAATCTAGTGTGTGGACAGTGAGTTGGAAATGTGGGTCTCACGGGGAGCGTGTCAGAGATACCTCCCTGCAGTAGCACTATATTCTGTATCCTCGCTGGCTCAGTCGGATATAGCGTCTGCCATGTAGGCAGGAAATGCTGATTTCTAGTTCCAGTCGGGGCACACATTTTCAACTGACCCCGATGATGTCTCTCAACACCTATAAGCAGCTAATGGTCTGGATTTAGTAGTAATTTTATTCTTCGAGAACTGCAAGATCACCAATGGTATCTGTTCTAAATGGTTTTCGTGGCAAAGAGTATTTGTGAAAGGCGAGCATGCGTGTGCCGTGATCCATAGGTAGTGTTTCATTCACTGTTTGTATAGTCGTGTTGCTTATCTGAGAGTCTTTGGGAATGAATTGTTATAGAACTTTGATACTCCTTTTAAGCAACTGCGTATTTATTTACGAACAAATAGGAATATCTAATGGCTAATTTGTTAATCTGTAGATGTTTAAGGCCTCCTTTCCATCCACAATGTGGCTGATCACATTTCTTACAATCTGTTCTGGCCACACGTTGCTATGGTTATGCCTCATAAAACAGTAAAAGAAAGAGAACATGAAACACGCACATATGGCACCTGGGAATACGTCCCAATCTCCATCTCTCTACTGTCCCTGTCCATCTCTCCCTCCCCCTCTCTTTATCCTTTCTCTGTCCACCAACATTGTCTCTCATTTCTCAGTTCAATTATTTCTCCCACCTCTCTCTCCACATCCTCCGTCACGTCTCCATCTCTGTGTATCCATTACCTCCATCCCATTATTATGTCCATGCCCTATTTCCCGCTTTCAACGTCCGTTTTTTATCACCCCTATCCTGCAACGACCTCTCGCTGATTGTCTCTCATTTCTCAGTTCAATTATTTCTCCCACCTCTCTCTCCACATCCTCCGTCCCGTCACCTTCTCTGTGTATCCATTACCTCCATCCCATTATTCGGCCCATGCCCTATTTCCCGCTTTCAACGTCCGTTTTTTATCACCCCTATCCTGCAACGACCTCTCGCTGATCTTGAGCAGTACAGCAGAAGCCGCCAGCATGAATACGTTAAGTACTAGCGCCGGTAGTGTAAAAAGTGTTAGCCTGCAACATGATTGTCAGTGACGAAGCGTCCAACGATTAAGCTATCACCCAGCTATCTGTGGTTCAGATAGTGTTAATGGGACAGTTAGTCCCAAATCTGAAAGTGGTGATATTGATAGGGGCTACATTAGTGAGGTTAGTGAGGTAGCTAGTCTGAAATCAGAGAAATAAGGTGTAGTTGCGAGTGATTCAATGGTGTAATTGACGGACTTGAACTCTGTAATTGGTTCAATAAAAATAGAGAAAGGTTCAGTAGAGACAAGTGTAGCAGAAAGTGTATAAGCTGAGCTAAGGAAAATTAAATCCCATATACAAGGAATGACAGACTTAAAATTAGAAGCTATAGGGCAGACGTGGGCAAAATTTCGAAGAGGTTGGCCTGATTAACAACAGAGTCGACGCAGTGGAAAGATATTTGGGGGGGGGGGTCAATTTGAAAAGGGCACACTACGAGCTGGGCGGCGAGGCAATTCATTGAACGCTCAGGGAGATTAATAAGGAAGTTGTGCAGCGGGAAACAGCAGATTAAAGATGCACGGGCAGAATTAAATGCCTTAGCAGTGAATCAGGCTACTAATGTGATGTGTATTTCATGGGGTAATTCATACGCGAAAAAG
Organism: Schistocerca piceifrons; assembly: GCF_021461385.2. Taxonomy (NCBI): domain Eukaryota; kingdom Metazoa; phylum Arthropoda; class Insecta; order Orthoptera; family Acrididae; genus Schistocerca; species Schistocerca piceifrons. The sequence continues at coordinate 604,365,704 of NC_060142.1, forward strand.
TGTTTTGCAGACGGTGGGAAATACCACCCAGTTGATTTTATTGCTACGTGTAGCTATAGTTTTGTGACAGGAATGTCGGATGACGGAAAAATTAAGTTCGCGAAAAGATATCTCGAGGGCAATACACGATCATGGGCAAAATAATTGAGTGCTTCATTTAGTACCTATAAAGTGTTTCAGAATTGTTTCCTCAACAAATTCTGGAGAGAAGCGTAGCAAACGCGACGTCGGAATTAGATCCTGAGGGACCAATTTTCAAACACAGAAGTGGGTCCATGCGGGATTTTTGTGTCCTTGAAATCGCTAAGTTGACGTACATAAATCGTCGGCTGGGATTGGTGACTGAAATCACGAGGCTATCTTGTTGACAGTCTGACAAATGGTATTGACGAGTTGTTAGATTTTACTGAGAAACCTGGACAGGGCTTGAAATTCAAGCCACATAATGGGATCAGTAGATAGGGTAATAGGTACAAGAACGGGAATTACAGTAATCACCAAAACAGTTATCACGGTAATAATAACTTTCACAGGGGAAATGGGAACATTCACAACCAAAATCAAAGCAGGGAACGAAGATCTGAGGGGCAGGAGTCTCACTGAAATGCAACGCTAGGATACGAGGACTGAAAGTTAGATATCGCCTTATCTAGGGTCCGAAGATGCCGGAAGTATGTGGGTTTTGAAAATTCGGCAAGGAAGCCACAAATGTTGGAGATGGAGGTCATAACAACTAAGAATAAAATGCGGAACAATTTTAAGCAACGAAGTAACATAGAGGGCGCAGGATATATGGCTAAATTTGTTGAGAGACTCGATAATGATGATATGGGGCTGGAGAAGTTATTTTGTAAACGGGAAGTGAATGATGGAATGAATGCATGTTTGTTGAAAGTTTCTGTGATGAGAAGAGCGGTAGCGGTAAATCTGGAGGTCGAATATGTGGCGAATTCTAATGAAGCACTAGGAAGTATCTACAATTATATTAATGTAGGTGAAAGTAGTGTAGATGATTGTGAATTGGAGGAAGTAGGTGAAGCTCTCTGTGAAGGCGGCCACGCTGTAGGCTTGTCAGCCGAAGGTGAATCTTGTGTTGTATATGTGAAGATATTTCTGAAGGCGACTTAGAAAATGTTTCTTCAACTGATGATGAAATGTATTATGTATCGGTGGATGTGGGTGATTTATTGTTGAGGGGAATTAGAGGTGACGTTTTCTGTGCTGATGTTGCGAATGTTGACGTCGGAGGTAGGAGTTTGGGCACTTATTTCTTTTCGAGGGAGTGAACTGGTATCCCATGATCAAACCGCGAATATTGAATGGATGTTGAAGGAAGAACGTGAAATTGTGTTAGATAGTGTGTTAAAGCATAAAATGACAGAGGCTTCAGATAGGGAAGGAAGGGTAAGACCTGAGTTCGGCGTAATTCAGGTGTCCTGTGAGTTCTAACTTTGAACGATGCAATAGCGGCAGTTTGTGTTGTGTATCGGCGGAGATTCACGGAGATTTTGGAGGTGAACTCTACAATGCATCTATGGATGTAATGGACGTCATAAGTAAAGAACATTATGACTTATCGGTGAACGTTAATGAAGTAAATTCTGATAAAATTTGTGTTCTTACGGCGGAAATAACTCAAGATATGTTTAAGAGAGGTGAAGTTTTATGCTATGTGGTTAGTTGTGAGAATGTTGCAGCAGATGTCGTTAATTCGGAGGAAGGGAACAGTATATTTGGTGCGTACGACGATGATGGAACGACCGGTTTTGAGGGTCATTTAAATCCTACCGGTGATTCGGAGGTTATCTGGATAAATTGAGAGAATTAGAGGTAGTGAGAGTTTTAGAGGGAGCATTATGAAACCATTGACAAGAACCGGGGAAAGGATTACAGTACAAGAAGAGTTGAAATACTGAAGGTAGCAGAAGATGAAGTTGTTAAAAAGACGAAAGCTATTATAAATTCTTGGGTAATGCCAGAGATACTGAAGTTAATCGACGAAAGTAGAAAATATATAAAAATATAGTAAATGAAACAGGCGAAAAGGAATACAAACGTCTAAAAAATAAGATCGGCAGAAGTTGCAACACGGCTATGAGGGAATGGTTTGAGGACAAGTGTGAGGATGTTGAAGCATAATACGCTAAGAGTAAGATGGGTGCCACCTACAGATAAATTTATGACACCTTTGGAGGAAAGAGAACCACCTGTATGAATATCAAGAGCTCAGATAGTAAACGAGCAAAGAAGAGAAAGCCGAAAGGGGAAGGAGTGCATAGAACGGGAGACGTACTTTAGGGCAATATTATTGAAATGGAAAAGAACGTAGATGAAGATGAGATGGGGGATATGATACTGCACGAAGAATTTGAGAGAACACTAGAAGACCTAAGTAGAAACAAGACCCTGGGAGTACGACATTCCCTTAAAACTACTTATAGCCTTGGGAGGCTCAGCCATAAACTTACTCTTCCAAGATCTATGAGATAGGAGAAATACCCTCAGTCTTCAAGAAGAATATAATGACTCCAATTCCAAAGAAACAGGTGCTGAATGGTGTGAAAGTTAGTCGGGGCGTGAAATGGCAGAAGCTTGATCGTGGTAGGAAAACTAGAAAATCTGAAAAGGGAAATGCAAAGGCTCATTCTAGATATAGTCAGGGTCAGTGAAGTGGGAAGAAGACAAGGACTTCTGGTCAGAGGAGTATAGGGTAATATCAACAGCAGCAGAAAGTGGTATAACAGGAGTAGGATTTGTTAGGAGTCGGAACGTTGGGCAGAGAAGGTGTTACTGTTAACAGTTCAGTGATAGGGTTATTCTTATCAGGATCGACAGCAAACCAACACAGACAGCAACAGTTCAGGTATACATGCCGAAGTCGCAAGCTGAAGATGAAGAGATAGAGAAGGTGTATGATGATGTTGAAAGGGTAATACAGTATGTAAAGGGGAATGAAAATCTAATAGTCATGGGGATAGGAATGCAGTTGGAACATAAGGAGTAGAAGGAAAGGTTACAGGAGAGTATGGGCTTGGGGCAAGGAATGAGAGAGGGGAGAGATTAATTGAGATCTGTAACAAGTTTCAGCTAGTAATAGCGAATACTCTGATACAGAATCAAAAGACGAGGAGTTGTACTTGGCAAAGGGCAGGTGAAATGGGAAGATTTCAGTTAAATTACATCATGGTCAGTCAGAGATTCCGAAATCAGATACTGGATTGTAAGGTGTACCTAGGAGCGGATATAGATTCAGATGACAATATAGTAGTGGTGAAGAGTAAGTTGAAGTTTACGACCTGAGACAGGAAGAATCAATACGCAAGGAAATGGGATACGGAAGTACTAAAGAATGAAGAGATACGGTTGGAGTTCTCTGAGACTATAGATACAGCAATGAGGAATAGCTCAGTAGGCAGTACAGTTGAAGAGGAATGTAAAAAGGGCCATCACGGAAATTGGGAAGTAAAACATGGGTACAAAGAAGGTAACTGCGAAGAATCCATGGGTAACACAAGAAATACTTCAATTGATAGATGAAAGGAGGAAGTACAAAAATGTTCCGGGAAACTCAGGAATACAGAAATACAAGTCGCTGAGGAATGAAATAAACATGAAGTGCAAGGACGCTAAGACGAAATGGCTGCAGGAAAAATGTGAAGACATCGAAAAAGAAATGATTGTCAGTAGGACTGACTCTCCGTACAGGAAAGTCAAAACAACCTTCGATGACATTAAAATCAAGGGTGAGAACATTAAGAGTGCAACGGGAGTTCCACTATTAAATGCAGATGAGAGAGCGGATAGGTGGGAAGAATACATTGAAAGCCTCTATGAGGTAGAAATTTGTCTGATGTTATAGAAGAAGAAATAGCAGATGATTTAGAGGAGATAGGGGATCCAGTATTATAATCAGATTTTAAAAGAGCTTTGAAAGACTTAAGATGAATTAAGGCAGAAGGGATAGATAACATTTCTAAAATCATTAGGGGAAGTGGGAACAAAACAATTATTCACGTTGATTTGTTGAATGTATGAGTGTGGTGACAGACCGTCTGACTTTCGAAAAAGCATCATCCACACAATTCCGAAGACGGAGAGAGCTGACAAGTGCGAGAATTATAACACAATTAGCTAAACAGCTCATGCATACAAGTCGCTTACGAGAATAATAAAATAGCAACGAGGGAATAATATGATTGGACGGCCAAGAACGAAGTGCTCATACTAAAAGGTGTGTATGACCAGGATGTAGCCTTTCGCCCCAACTGTACAATCGGTACATCGAGGAAGCAGTGATGGAAATAAAAGAAAGGTTCAGGAGTGGAATTAAAATTATTAGTGAAAGGTTATCAATTATACGATTTGCTGATGACATTCCTACTTTGAGTGAAAGTGAAGAAGAAATACATGATATGCTGAACAGAATGGACAGTCTAATGAGTACAGAGTATGGATTGAGAGTAAATCGAAGAAAGTCGAAGGTAATGAGAAGTAGTAGGAATGAGAAGAGCGAAAACATAATATCAGGATCGTTGACCACGAAGCAGATGAGTTTAAATAATTCTGCTATCTAGGCAGTAAAATAACCATGATGGACAGAGCAAGGAGGACATCAAAAGCAGACTTGCAGTGGGAAAAAGGGCACTCCTGACCAATAGAATCCTACTAATATCAAATATCGGCCTTAACTTGAGGAAGAAATTTCTGTGAATGTACGTCCGGAGTACAGCATTGTAAGGTAGTGAATCATTGATTGTGGGAAAACTGGAACAGAAGAGAATCGAAGAATTTGAGATTTTGTGTTACAGACGAATGTTGAAAAGTAGGTGGACTGATAAGGTAAGGAATGAGGAGGTTCTGCGTAGAATCGGAGAGGTAAGGAATATGTGGAAAACACTGGCAAAGAGAAGGGACAGGATGATAGAATATCTGTTGAGACACAAGGGAATGTCTTCCAAGGTATTAGAGGGAGCTGTACAGGGCAAAAAATCCGGAGGAAGACAGAGATTCAAATACATCCAGCAAATTGACTACGTAGGTTGCAAGTGCTACTTTGAGATGAAGAGGTTAGCACAGTAGAGGATTTCGTGGCGGGTCGCATCAAACTAGTCACAAAACTTATGAACAAAAAATTTCAAAAAAGGCAAGGGAAAGACATATGATTTGTAGACCTAGAGAAAGCATTTGACCGTGTTGACTGGAATACTTTCTTCCAAATTCTGAAGGGGTCAGGTGCAAAATAAAGGAAAGGAAGAGCTATTTGTAATTTGTACAGAAACTAGAAGGCAGCTGTAAGAGTCGAGGTACACGTGAGGAAATAATCATTGAGAAGGGAGTGAGACAGGGCTATACGCTATCGCAGAGTTATTCAATTTGTATATTGAACAAGCAGTAAAGGGAACGAAAGAAAAATTTGGAGTAGGATTTAAAATCATAGAAAAAGTTATAAAATCTTTGAGGTTCGCCGATGTAATTCTGTGATAGGCTGCGAAATACTTGGCAGAAAAGCCGAACGGAGTGGACAGTGTCTTGAAAGGAGCTTGTAAGATGTACGTCAACAAAACCAAAACGAGGATAATGGAATGTAGTCGAATTAAATGAGGCAATACTGAGTGAACTAGATTAGGAAATGAGACACTTCAGGTAGTAGAAGAGTTTTGCTATTTGGGAAGCAAAACAACTGAGTATTGTCGAAGTAGAGAGGATATAAAATGGAGATTGGCGATGGCAAGGAAAGGCTTTCTGCAGAAGAGAAATTTGTTAACATCGAGTATAGATTTAAGTGTCAGGAAATCCTACCTGACAGTATTTGTATGGGGTGTAGCCATGTATGGAAGTGAATCACGGACGACATACAGTTTAGACAAGAAAAGAATAGAAACTTTTGAAATGTGGTGCTACATAATAATGCTGAAGATTGAATTGGTAAATCAAGTAACTAATGAGGGGGTGGTGAGTAGAATTGGGGAGAAGATAAATTTGTGGCACAACTTGACTACAGGAAGGGATCGGTTGGTAGGACACCTTCTAAGGCATCAAGCTGTCACCACTGGAGGGAAACATGCAGGGTAAAAATCGTGGAGGGAGACCAAGAAATGAATACCAAGAGATGGATACACTAAGTAGATTCAGAAGGAATTGGGTTGCAGTAGTTGCTCGGAGATGAAGAAGCTTGCACAGGATAGAGTAGCATGGACAGCTGCATCACACCATTCGTTTGACTGAAGAACACAACAACAATTGGATACGGTAAAAGTACAGAAATATTGTAAAATGTTATTTGATTTATGGAGACAAAATAATTTCGAAGCTCAAAAAGGTATGTTTTCTAGCGGAAATTTGGACAGAATTTTGAAAAGTCGAGGTGAATCAAGATTTTTTTTTTTTGGTAAAAATCAGGTTTTGCTTGCTATCCTATTTGTAAATGTACCAATTCCATTACGTAGGGTGTTTAGTGCACGATTCTTTGGGGCTGGGGAAGTTATATTGTCTGCTAGAAGAAGGCGTAATTAGATGAATGACGAACACTAACTTCACTTAACGAAGGTTTATTCAGCACTTGCACATAGAAGAGCGCGGAGCGAACTACCTCCGGTCAGAACACGCACGGTGAATATACAGTTACAGAAGATTCCAGTAGAATGATTCTTGACATTTATGGATACTTCCAAAATGTACTCTAACCCAATATAGAAATTAAAATTGTACAATTCGTGGGAGTTTTGAATTCACGAGCCGGCCGCGGTGGTCTAGCGGTTCTAGGCGCTCAGTCCGGAGTCGCGCGACTGCTACGGTCGCAGGTTCGAATCCTGCCTCGGGCATAGATGTGTGTGATGTCCTTAGGTTAGTTAGGTTTAAGTAGTTCTAAGTTCTAGGGGACTGATGACCACAGATGTTAAGTTCCATAGTGCTCAGAGCCATTTGAACCATTTGAATTCACGACCCTCGATGCAACAATGTAGTATCATAACCACTACACCACGGTTTCTGCGACAGTTCTTCCTCATCTAGAGAACACCGTCTCGGTGTTACGTCCTAGTCCGGGAACGAGTCATCGGTCCTGCATACTCCGACTCCCGATGACTGATGTTCATCCTGGCAGTGACCTTCTTAGAACTTCCTTTGCCGCCACTTCGTCACCTTTCCGCTTGTTGCCTGTCGCTGGAGCTTTGAATTTACCCTGGGTTGCCGGATACTTACAGAGTATCATTCGAAGAACGTGGACCGTATCTCTGATCTTTCGTCGTCTTGCGTCGGGATCGAAATCTTCAACTTCATAAGTAACATCAGACAACTGTCTTACAGCCTTATGAGGTCCCAAGTAGCGCCTGAGTAGCTTCTCAGAGAGACCAACCTTCCGAACAGGAGTGAAGATCAAGACGAGGCCACCAGGCTGGTAGACAACAGGGCGGTGGCTCGCGTCACACCTTCGGCGATCGTTTTCTTGAGCCTGCAGCGTGCGGAGTCGAGCTAACTGACAACGTCCTCAGTTCTGGTTAACACCTGGCCGATGTAGTCGTCGTTCACGTCATCAGGATGTAACGGAAACACAGTGTCCATCGTCGTAGTCGCCTCACGCCCATGGTCCAGGAAAAATGGCATAAAACCTGTGGTGTCTTGTTTGGCGGTGTTATAGGCAAACTTCACGAAAAGTAGTGCCTCATCCCAGTTGCTCTCCTAAATATTAACGAACATTGATAGCATGTCGGCCAAAGTCTTATTAAGGCGTTCAGTAAGCCCGTTAGTTAGCGGATGGTAGGCAGTCGTCATGTGATGAGTAATGTTGCACCGACGGTTTATCTCTGTCACAGGATTCGACTGAAAACTTTCCTTCGATCCGTAAGTAAGGACCTTGGGGGCACCGTGTTTTGGTACAATGTCTTCCACGATGAATTTGGCTACCTCGAATGATTCGGCTGTTTTCACGGCATTTGTAATGGCGTAGCGAGTCAGATAATCAGTGGAAACAATAATTCATCTATTGCCACAAGCAGACGTTGGAAATCGTCCGAGGAGGTCAACCCCAACATGCTGAAAGGCGTTTCGGCTGGTGGGATTGGTATGAGTTGGCCAGATGGTTTCTAAGGAGCTGCCTATCCCTTCTCGCACTCTCGACAGTGGGACACATAGTGACGGACACCCTTAATTAAACCTGGCCAGAAAAATCTTTTGCGGATCCTATAGTACGTCTCAATAAATCCTAAATGTCCGGCCTCAGAAGTGTCATGGAATTTCTGTAGAACATCTAAGCGCATATGTTTAGGAAACACTGGTAGCCACCTCTTTTCAAACGGATCAAGGTTTTTCTTGTGATGTAAACAATTAACTACCTTCAATTGTCCTTGCACATCCTTTGACCGATTTAAGGCAAGCATAATTTGAGATATCTTGGCGTCTGCTAAGCAGAGAGATCCTGGAGTGGAGCGAGACAGTCACTATCTTCATCAAAGTCTTGATGATCAAGCACAGGGTTTCTTGAGAGACAGCCAGCATTTTGGTGTTTTCTTCCACTTTTGTACACTATGGTAACGGCATACTCTTGAAGTCGTAGTGCCCACCTTCCGAGTCATCGTGTTGGATCCTTAAGACCCGTCCACCAACATGGTGAATGATGGTCCGTAACAACTGTGAATGGCCTTCCATAGAGATACTGTCGAAATTTGCACATGGCCCAGATCACAGCAAAGCATACTCTATCTGTAATTGAGTAGTTTCTCTCGGCTTTTGTAAGAGTCCTAGAAGGATAGGCTATAACCATCTCTTCTCCGTCCGAAATTAGCACCAGAACAACACTGATCCCATACCCACTGGCATCTGTGCGTAGTTCAGTAGGTTCTCTCTCATCATACAGACCAAGTACAGGGTCAGTCGTCAGAGCTTTTCGCAGCACATCGAAAGAATCTTCTTGATCGACACGATAAATTTAGAACCTGCTTTTAACAACTCTTGGATTGGCCTAGCTTTGCTACAAAAGTCTTTGACAAAACGACGGAAATAATAACATAATCCGAGGAATCTTCTCACATCTCTAATACATTTCGGAGTAGGAAATTCCGTTATAGATCTCACCTTCTCTGGGTCTGGCCGCACACCTTCATTTGACACAAGGTGTCCAAGTATTTTGATTTCTTTTGATCCAATGAGACACTTCTTGAATTAAGTTTCAGTCCGCCTTGTTGGAGACACTTAAGAACGGCCCTCAGTCGTTTTATGTGTTCGTCAAATGTCTCTGAAAACACTATAATGTTATAAAAGTAACAAAGGCACATCATCCACTTCAGGTGACTTAGAAGATCATCCATCATCCGTTCAAAAGTTGCTGGTGCATTACACAAACCAAACGGCATGACCTTAAATTCATATAGGCGCTCAGGGGTGATTAATGCAGTTTTCTCACGATCAATCTCATCTACTTCGATTTTCCAGTATCCCGAGTACATGTCCATGGTTGAGAAAAACTTCGAACGCAAGATTAAACAGTCGAACACAAGGGCGGCGTAGATCTAGGAACCATCGCTCTAACATCAAATCATTAAAGGCACTGAAAGCTGGCGAAAACCGGAGATAAATTCAGCCGATATTTTGAGAAGGGTCTATCTATGTTCGGAAACGATAGGCTAAGTACAGTTGGTGGTGGCGTGTTTGTTGATGTTGGAGGTAGCTTATCTTATAGGAAAATTGAAGTATGGGAGGGGATCATTTTTGGCAACTCGAATAAAATAATAATTTCATCCTTCTGCCGGCCGTCTAACTCAGATGATACGATTGCCGAAAGGTTCAAAGAAAACTTGAGTTTAATTTCAAATATTTACCTGACTCGTACAGCTATAGTTGGTGGTGATTTCAATATACCTTAGGTATGTTAGCGGAAATTCGTGTATAAATCCGGAGATACGCATCTACATCTACATCCATACTCCGCAAGCCACCTGACGGTGTGTGGCGGACGGTACCTTGAGTACCTCTATCGATTCACCCATCAATTCCAGTCTCGTATTGTTCGTGGAAAGAAGGATTGTCGGTATGCTTCTGTGTGGGGTCTAATCTCTCTGATTTTATCCTCATGGTCTCTTCGCGAGATATACGTAGGAGGGAGCAACATACTGCTTGACTCTTCGGTGAAGGTATGTTCTCGAAACTTTAACAAAAGCTCGTACCAAGCTACTGAGCGTCTCTCCTGCAGAGTCTTCCACTGGAGTTTGTCTATCATCCCCGTAACGCTTTCGCGATTAGTAAATGATCCTGTAACGAAGCTCGCTGCTCTCCGTTGGATCTTCTCTATCTCTTCTATCAACCCTATCAGGTACGGATCCCACACTGCTGAGCACTGTTCAAGCAGTGGGCGAACAAGCGTACTGTAACCTACTTCCTTTGTTTTCGGATTGCATTTCCTTAGGATTCTTCCAATAAATCTCAGTCTGGCATCTGCTTTACCGACGATCAACTTTATATGATCATTCCATTTTAAATCACTCCTAATGCGTACTCCCAGATAATTTATGGAATTAACCGCTTCCAGTTGCTGACCTGCTATTTTGTAGCTAAAGGATAAGAGATCTATCTTTCTATGTATTCGCAGCACATTACACTTGTCTACATTGAGATTCAATTGCAATTCCCTGCACCATGCGTCAATTCACTGCAGATCCTCCTGCATTTTAGTACAATTTTCCATTGTTACAACCTCTCGATACACCACAGCATCAACTGCAAAAAGCCTCAGTGAACTTCCGATGTCATCCACAAGGTCATTTGTGTATATTTTGAATAGCAACGGTCCTATGACACTCCCCTGCGGCACACCCGAAATCACTCTTACTTCGGAAGACTTCCCTCCATTGAGAATGACTTGCTACGTTCTATTATCTAGAAACTCTTCAATCCAATCACACAATTGGTCTGATAGTCCATATGCTATTACTTTGTTCATTAAACGACTGTGGGGAACTGTATCGAACGCCCTGCGGAACTCAAGAAACACGGCATCTACCTGTGAATCCGTGTCTATGGCCCTCTGAGTCTCGTGGACGAATAGCGCGAGCAGGTTTCACACGACCGTCTTTTTCGAAACCATTGCTGATTTCCAGAGAGTAGATTTCTAGTCTCCAGAAAAGTCATTATACTCGAACATAATACATGTTCCAAAATTCTACAACTGATCCACGTTAGAGATATAGGTCTATAGTTGTGCACATCTGTTCGATGTCCCTTCTTGAAAACGGGGATGACCTGTGCCCTTTTCCAATCCTTTAGAACTCCACGCTCTTCTAGAGACCTACGGTACACCGCTGCAAGAAGAGGGGCAAGTTCCTTCGCATACTCTGTGTAAAATCGAACTGGTATCCCATCAGGTCCAGCGGCCTTTCCTCTTTTGGGCGATTTTAATTGTTCCTGTATCCCTCTGTCGTCTATTTCGATATCTACCATTTTGTCATCTGTGCGAAAATCTAGAGAAGGAACTATGTTGCAGTCTTCCTCTGTGAAACAGCTTTGGAAAAAGACATTTAGTATTTCGGCCTTTAGTCTGTCATCCTTTGTTTCAGTACCATTTTGGTCACAGAGTGTCTGGACATTTTGTTTTGATCCACCTACCGCTTTGGCATAAAACCAAAATTTCTTAAGATTTTCTGCCAAGTCAGTACATAGAGCTTTACTTTCAAATTCATTGAACGCCTCTCGCATAGCCCTCCTCTCTCTACATTTGGCTTCGCGTAATTTTTGTTTGTCTGCAAGGCTTTGGCTATGTTTATGTTTGCTGTGAAGTTCCCTTTGCTTCCGCAGCAGTTTTCTAACTCGGTTGTTGTACCATGGTGGCTCTTTTCCATCTCTTACGATCTTGCTTGGGACATACTCCTCTAACGCATATTGTACGATGGTTTTGAACTTTGTCCACTGATCCTCAACACTACCTATACTTGAGACCAAACTTTTGTGTTGAGTCGTCAGGTACTCTGTAATCTGCTTTTTGTCACTTTTGCTAAACAGAAAATCTTCCTACCTTTTTTAATATTTCTATTTACGGCTGAAATCATCGATGCAGTAACCGCTCTATGATCGCTAATTCCCTGTTCTGCGTTAACTGTTTCAAATAGTTCGGGTCTGTTTGTCACCAGAAGATCTAATATATTATCGCCACGAGTCGGTTCTCTGTCTAACTGCTCAAGGTAGTTTTAAGATAAAGCACTTTAAAAAATTTACTGGATTCTTTGTCCCTGCCACCCGTTATGAACGTTTGGGTCTCCCAGTCTATATCCGGCAAATTAAAATCTCCACCCAGAACTATAACAAGGTGGGGAAATCTACACGAAATATTTTCCAAATTATCCTTCAGGTGCTCAGCCACAACAGCTGCTGAGCCAGGGGGCCTATAGAGACATCCAATTACCATGTCTGCGCCTGCTTTAACCGTGACCTTCACCCAAATTATTTCACATTTCGGATCTCCGTCAATTTCCTTCGATGCCATTGCACTTCTTATCGCTATAAACACGCCTCCCCCTTCACTGTCCAGCCTGTCTCTGCGGCATACATTCCAATCTGAGTTTAGGATTTCATTACTGTTTACGTCTGGTTTCAGCCAACTTTCTGTCCCTAGTACTATATGGGTATTGTGACCGTTTATTAATGAGAGCAGTTCTGGGACCTTTCTATAGACGCTCCTGCGGTTTACTATTAGCACATTAATATTGTTATTCCCTGTTGCAATTTGCCTACTCCTACCTTGCCGCGTCTCAGGAGGCGTCTTGTCGGGCCTAGGGAGGGAATTCTCTAACCTAAAAAACCCATATGTGCACTCCACACGTACTCCGCTACCCTAGTAGCCGCTTGCGGCGTGTAGTGCACGCCTGACCTATTTAGGGGGACCCTACATTTCTCCACCCGATAGCGGAGGCCGAGAAATTTGCATCCCAGATCTCCGCAGAATCGTCTGAGTCTCTGTTTAAGCCTTCTACTCGGCTCCAATCCAGAGGACCGCGATCGTTTCTGTGAACGATACTACAAATAGTTAGCTCAGATTCCACCCCTCGAACGAGGCTTTCCGCCTTCACCAATTCCGCCAACCGCCTGTACGAACTGAGGATGACCTCTGAACCCAGACGGCAGGAGTCATTGGTGCCGACATGAGCAACAATTTGGAGTCGGGTGCACCGAGTGCTCTCTATCGCCGCCGGAAGGGCCTCCTCCACATCTCGGATGAGACCCCCGGCAAGCAGACAGAGTGGACACTGGGCTTCTTCCCCGAACTTTCCGCTATTTCCCTAAGGGCCTCCATCACCCGCCTAACGCTGGAGATCATTATATCTAATAGACCGCTCCCCCCGTTTGCCTGCTCGGACCTTGCTGAAGGAGCGGTCACATGTGCACTCACAGGCAGAGCGGGCGATGCCACACGGCCAGCGTCCACATTGACCCTCCGCCTCGTGCGCCGCGAACGCCGCTGAACCCGCCACTCCCCTTGGGGAGAGGGTGGCCCAAGCGCGCCCGGTACCCGCGAAGATGTCTCGACAGCAGGGACAGTGGGTGAAGCATGTAACACCTGGGGTGTACCATGCGACGCACCAGACTCCCCAGTGCCGCTACACTCCGAGGCAGCAGCCTGAAGACGGCTGACCGCGGCCATCAACACGTTCAGCTGTTTGCGAACAGTGACCTGCTCCTCCTGCGTCCGTACACAGCAGTCACACACCCTATCCATCCTAAGAAATCAATTTACTGTAGAGAGTTAATCAACTTTCAACTAGACTGCTAATTCACTAAAGACGGCTGATTGTTGACTAAACTGTGGTTGCTAGACACTTCTTGTTGAAAACAATGAAAATAGCACTACCTGTCTCTGGACTGTATTGAAAACAAACACTATGGCACTATGGTTGACTAAAGGGACCCTCTCTGACTGTATTCAAAACAAACACGAAATCTATGGAACACTATTACTAGCACTCGACAATTAAAGCTTCCTTAAAGCAAAAACACACGGAAGAAGAAGTGACAAGTAAGAAAAATACAGTTAATACTTAAATTAACGTAGCTCGCTGCACAGCAGACGTGAAGTAGACGGCAGTTACGACGACACTGACACAGACAGAATACGACATTTTAGTAAAGCCATTCTCTGAAAATTATTTCCGGCATTTAGTTCGAATAATAAACGGTTGTGAAAGCATACCTGACCTCTTAGCGACAAGTAATCCTGATTTAATAATGAGCAACAAAACTGAGGGGAAGTGAGCACAGGGTTGTCGTAGCGACACTGAATACCATAACCTCCAAACCCACCGAAAATAAATGGAAAACTTATCTATTCAAAAAAGCAGATAAAAACTCGCCTTGACTCCTTCCTGAGAGACAATGTCAGCTCTTTTCAACTTAACAATGTAAGTATGGAGCAGATGTGACTTGTATTCAAAAAATAGTGTCGACAGCAGTGGAGAGATTTATACCAAATAAATTAACAAACGATGGAGCTTGTCGTCCATGGCACACAAAACAGGTAAGAACACTTCGCAGAATCAATGCAAAAAGCGTTCAAAATTCAAACGAACGCAAAATCCCCAAGATTATCGATCTTTTACAGAAGTTCGAAATGTAGTGCAGACTTCAGTGCGAGATGCTTATAACAGTTTCCATAACTAAACTTTTTCTCGACACCTGGCAGAAAATCTAAAGTGACCGAATGTAAAGTATGCTAGTGGCAAGGAACAATCAGTGTCTTCTGCCCGCGATAGCAATGGGAATACTGTCTACGACAATGCTGCTAAAGTAGCCTCTTAAAATTTGTTCACCAAAGAAGACGAAGTAAATATTACACAATTCGAAACAAGAACAGTTGCCTCATGAATTATTTTGAAGTAGATATCCTCGAAGTATTGAAGCAACTTAAATCACTCAATGAAAGCAAGTCTTCTGGTCTAGACCGTATACCAGTTAGGTTCCTTTCAGAGTATGCTGGTACAGTAGCTCCATTCGTAAGTACGATATACAACAGCTCGCTCGACAAAAGATCCGTACCCAAGTTGCAGAGGTGACGTAAATATTCCAGAAAGGTAACACAGGTAATCAACTAAATTACCGGCCTGTATCATTAATATCGACAGGCAAGAATATTTTGGAATATATATTGTATTCGAAAGTTGTGAGTTACTTCGAGAAGAACAGTATGTTGACAGACAGTCAGCACGGATTTAGAAACAATCGTTCTTGTGAAACACAACCAGTACTAACACGAAGAGTTGAGTGCTTTCGATTAGGGTTTTGAAATTGATTCTGTATTTCTAAATTCCTAAATTTTGACACCGTTCCCCACAAGCGGCTTGTAGTGAAATTGCATGCTTATGGACTATCGTCTCACTTCTGCGACTGGATTCATGATATGCTTTCAGTGAGATTGAAGTTCGAAGTAACTGACGGAAGGTCATCGAATAAAACGGAACTGATTTCTGGCATTACCCAATGTAGCGTTATAAGCCTTATGCTGTTCCTTATCTACATAAACGATTTAGGAGACAACCTCAGCAGCCGTCTAGTTAAGTCATCAGAAAGTCAAAAGAAAAAGAAATGGCGAAGCTTTTTACGGAAAATATTTGTATTGTGCGAAAGTTGACAGTTGATTATAAATAACAAGAACTGTGAGGACATCCACATGAGTGTTAAACTGAAACTTTTAAAAACGATTACAGATTAAATCAATTACATCTAAAGGTCGTAAATTAACTAAATATCTAGGAATTACAATTACGAGCTTAAATTGGAAATTACTCATAGAACGTGTTGTGCGAAAATCGAATCAAAGAATAGATTTTAGGATTTTATTGGTAGAGTACTTGGGAGATGCAACAGATGTACTATAGAGACTGCCTACACTAGGTTTGTTCTTTCCATTTTGGAGGTTGTGTGGAGTCCTTGCCAGACAGGATAAAAGGAATACACCGAGAAAGTTGAAAGAAGGGCAGGATTTTTTGTGTTAATGAGAAATAAAGGAGAGAGTGTCACAAACATTGTACAGGATTTGAGGCGGACATAATTAAAACAAAGACGTTTCTCGTCCCAGCGGGATCCTCTCACGAAATTTGAGTCACAGCTTTTCCCTCCCAAAGCAAAAGTACTTTGATGACGACAACCTACATAGCGATAAACAATCATCACAATAAAATGAGAGAAATTAGATTTTGCGCGGAAAGATATATTCTTTGTGTTCGTTTTTTCTGCGAGTTTTTCGACAGTGGAATAGCAGAGAACTGTTGTGAAGGTGGTTCGATAAAGCCTCTGCCAGGATCTAAGAGTGATTTGCCGAGTATCCCAGGAGATGTAGATGTAGGTGTAAATGCTTGTGGCGGTAGTCGGCGTGATTCGAACGTATTGGTGCCAAATTCTGGGTGGTGAATGGGCGCTATCGTACTTCAGTTTCTAATATTTAGAGAGGTCTGAACATGCTCCATAGTAGGGCTTTATCCACTTGAAGGATTGACTGACTAAGAGTAACGGATCATTGTATAGCGTCTGTCAATTTGTGAACCATCATTTTGAACTCTGAACTGTTTCAAGCTGGTGAATATTTCGTGTATTATGATTACAAAATCGACTTAGTTTTCGTTTTTTTTTTTTTTTTTGATGACTTTTTAGCTTGGGTGTTTTGCTACCATTTTCATAAGGCTCTAGATGTTACTTTACCGCATTTTAGAAGAGTATTTCTGCTTATATATTTTAACTGAATATCGTAGGACCATTTCATGTTTATTTGATATGTCGTTTCTTGAATAATCGTTATTCAGCATAGTTCTCTATCGTCTACAACAATTATATACGTCAGAATAGAACCAATGTCATTAAATTATTTATTTAACTTTTATTTTGTATTTCTGTGACTTTATTAACTCGTAGTCGTAGCCAGTGCATAGACTATTTGACTGCAGCATCACAGGTGCAGATAATTATATGCAGCGAAGTAGCTACGGGGCGTGAAAGCAGACGTGCGCGGCTTGACACTGTTCATTTTTGAACAGAGCTGTGCGTATCTCAGATACCAGGTAGTACCAGTTATCGCAGTTAAACTTGAAGCTGGTTTGTTCGTATTTCTTTGATTCTGTTTGGAAGGGCAACTACTGAGCAACAATAACCGTCAGTTACCGTCGCATCTGCAGCCTTCAATATGTCGCTGCGGTAGGTATCACGAAGGCAAGATTAAGTTAATTAGAGCAAGTACAAAAGCATTTAAACATCTATGCTTGTGTTCTATACGAATGGAATGGCAAAATACCCAAACAACTCTTACAATAGCAAGTACCGTTTACCACGCAGTTCAGAATAGTCTGCAGAGCGTGGATTTAGATATGATGTCCTGGAAAGTGGGAGAAAACATAGAAGTTGTGTCCTTCAGTAACCCGCGTAATAACGTATTGAAATAATATTTAATCTCTGATATATAATAATTAAGGTAACACAAGGCATTCAGCCATTTAAAATATTCACAAAAGGGATAAAACCTTCAGTTGAATAATGGAGAGGATTTTGAAAACCGAACTGTGGTCAAGGGCGCCCATACCCGTCGGCAGGGGTGGGATGTTGGAGGGGGGCTGGAGAAGTCATTGCCCACCCTAGTGCTCATGGCAAAGGAACAATATAAGTGTAGTCAGGTATTGTTCTCCCAAAAAAATTATTTAAAAATCGGCAATGTACAGTTTTATAACAGGGTCGGAACTGGAACTTCTTAATGGGTACTTAAGGTCGCCATTCGTCTTTAAAATTATTAAAAATACTCCTTGCCCACAGGTCTTACACCCTCCCCTAAAATTATCATATAGTTGCTTTTGATTGGGATAGTATTGGAACATTCATTGGGTGTTCCACATAATTGAGGCATATCTATTTTACAAGTAGCTTTACTCTCCGCACCCTTAGGTATATTACTATGCATGCGATGTGTCTATACATATATACATGATTCAGTGTGAGTACGACTCACACTCTGAGGGTTCTGTACAAAGTTAATTATATATACAGGGAGTTCATCCACGCCGGGAATCGACAATGTCGCCGAATTTTGCTCGTTATCAACATCGCTATCGGCGAGGTAGAAAAATATGTCACACAAATTGCAGTATATCTTAATGTCTTTGACGTACAACCGTAAATTTTCTTCGTCGTAATATACCGTAGAACTTAATATGTGACACCAGTTTCAACTTGATACGCCAAGCCGTGGCTGACATGAAGGGGTCTTAAGACGGACGGTCAGGCAATCACATAACATATGAGAAATGAGATTTGTTTCGTGAGAAATAATTGCAAACTAACAAATTTCAGATTTATTCCTTAGTTTTACTTCAATAATATGCTCCTTGCCATGTTTCTGTATTCTCGGCCAAAGGGACATACTCTGTAGGTTTTGATAAGTAAATTGCGAGTATGAATTTATGTGTGACAGTTGATTGTATTGACTTAGAAACTTCAGTTTTCTACACCGCCAGGGGACATAGACCGCAGTATGTGACATGAATTTTGCCTTGATACATGTACTCGTTCCTGTGAAAATGGGTTCTTAACGGTCGTACAGACAGGCAGACAGACAAAGAAACGGCGAAGTGATCTCATAAGTGTTCCGTTTTTACCGATTGAGATACGGAACCCGAAAAATGTAATATGTCTAATTTATACTTGTTAGTATATCATATGGCGCTCCCATTCGTGTATAAAAACTCGCACGTATATGAAAAAATGTTATGTTAAAATTTCAAAGGAATCGCTGAAGAACTTTTGGAGATTTAATATTTTGAACACACTAACGTGGCACTTTTGCTGGCAACGTATTCCCTTTATATATCACATGGTATATATATATATATATATATATATATATATATATATATATATATATATATATATATATATATATTTCTACACCAAGGCTCAGGTGCTTGTGTGTTCCTGATTTACTTCTCACTGCCACCTTGTTCTGGGACTTGCTACGTCCCTTCAGCCGCTTATACAGCAGGACTAGCGGTGGAATTGTCTCTGGACTCTTTTTCTGTAGGTGATGTTTCCATTATGTCTTGTTTTCTTCAGTCTGTAAATGAGGTTGTAAATGTCTAGTTTTCTTCTAATATCTTTATTTCTAACACTGTATTCCGTGGTAACACATGTCACTTCGCTAGGAAAACGTATTTCTACAACTCGTAGTTTGCTTTTATCACGTTTTTAGGGATCCAGGACTCATTGGTTTCATTAAGTTCCAGTTCTCTTTCCTTTCATATTGTGCTCTGGAAAGGTTAGTTTACCTTCCTCATATTAACAAATATTTGTCAATCTTATTATCTATGAGCTCGACCGTGTCACAACTTACGTCACATCCTAAAAAATTACATTTGGACACCTACTCCATTGGCGTATTATCTATAATTGTTTATGAGAATGTGTGATATTTCAAATTATGAGTGATGGTTTTACTTTTCTTTGCTTACATTCGGAACTATATTCTGTTTTCCCTAATTGGCGTTATTTACACACTGGTTTCTGTATCTCATCTTCACTTCCTTCCAGAACGGTGAAATTATCTGAGTACATAAAGGTATTAATATATATATATATATATATATATATATATATATATATAGCTATTAACCTGTGTACCTGGATTTACCTTTTGTCTCCAGTTCTTAATCAAATGTCTTGTGTATACATTAAATAAGGTTGATGGCAGCCCTACAGTTTTGTTTGAGTCCCTTATTAGTAGTTAAATCTTCGTTTTTATTATTACCAACTTTCAGTATTATTATTTTGTCCCCATTTATAAACTTTCTATAGCTTCAATAAGATGTCTAGGATGTCCAGCATTCATCATTATACTCCATAATTCCTTCTGTTAACACTGTCGAAAGCTTTCCTGAAGTTACTAAAAGCTATAAATGTCTCTGAATTGTAATCTTGGAGTTTTTCTAAAAATCGTTTTATGGTAAATGTATTATCGCTGCATACATGGCCTTTCTGGAATCAACATTGTTCTTCTAATTAGAGAGTCTCTGTTGTGGTCCGTAACACATTATTGATAATTTCAGCAAATAATTTATAGCCTGAATTTAGGAGCATGATTCCTCTATAAATTCGACAGTGGTGACTTCGATCTTTTTAAGAAATTGATACACTTCTGATATTTTCCAAAAACTTGGCGTTTTACATCGGTGGCAAATCCATTAAATAAATTTAATAATCTAAAATCACTATTGTGTTTTAAAGGTTTCCTGTTATACCTTCTTGTCCATATGCTTAGCTGTTTTTCATACTTTTTAAAACTACTTGCTGTTCTCCTGTTGTGACTGAATCCAGCGTACCATAATGTGACGTGGACCCCACCCCCTCCTTCAATTCTGCCTATAACATGGTAATAAATGTGTAATAATTGTGGAGGAAATTATAAAAAAAAGCGAAATGTTCATTTATTCAAATCCTGAAACCACCGAAAATTCTTCGCTGATATCCTCGATGTTTTGACACAACGTTGCATTCGGGTACGTGGGTGCTTTTTTATACCTGTTTCTTCAATATAGGTAACATATAAATAAACATTTAATATATGAAGTTGGGACGCTGTTATCAGAAATCTCAAAAAGTACTCTACCGATTTAATTCGTATTTTTATATGTTAGGATACGTACACTTAGACAGACAGGCAGTCAGGGCAGAATAAACGGAGATGAAAGTGGAAAGGAAGGAATCGCCAGAAAGAGGACCAGGAGGAGATAGAGACAGTGGGGAGAAAAAAAGGCGAGAAAGGGGAGGCGGTGATGGACAGAGACAGAAAGACAGAGAAGATGATGGACAAAGGAAGGGGGAGGAGCTCAGAAGAGCGAGAAGGAGCTTACGACGTATATCCTACTCCGGTACATATTAGAAACATGTGCTTCCTCTTTTCTTTATCTCCCATTTAAACAGAATGAGCAACAGCAAAGGAATGACTGGGAGCAGGTTGTCTGTATAAATCAAAATGTAAATCCTGGTTTGTTCAAAATACACTACTGGCCATTAAAATTGCACACCACGAAGATGACGTGCTACAGACGCGAAATTTAACCGACAGGAAGAAGATCCTGTAATATACAAAAGATTAGCTTTTCAGAGCATTCACACAAGGTTGGCGCCGGTGGCGACACCTACAACGTGCTGACATGACGAAAGTTTCCAACCGATTTCTCATACGCAAACAGCAGTTGACCAGAGTTGTCTGGTAAAACGTTGTTGTGATGCCTCGTATAAGGAGGCGAAATGCGTACCATCACGTTCCAGACTTTGCTAGAGATCGGAATGTAGCCTACAGCGATTGTGGTTTATCGTCTCGCGACATTGCTGCTCACCTTGGCCGAGATCCAACGACTGTTAGCAGAATATGGATTCGGTGGGTTCAGGATGGTAATATGGATCGCCGTGCTGAATCCCAACGGCCTCGTATCACTAGCAGTCGAGATGACAGGAATCTTATCCGCATGGCTGTAACGGATCGTGCAGCCACGTCTTCATCCCTGAGTCAACAGAGTATCACTCGGCGTGATGGTATGGGGTGCCATTGGTTATACGTCTCGGTCACTTGTTCGCATTTGCGGCACTTTGAACCGTGGACGTTACATTTCAGATGTTGTACGACCCGTGGCTCTACCCTTCATTCGATCCCTGCGAAAGCCTACATTTCAGCAGGATAATGCACGAACGGATGTTGCAGGTCCTGTACTGGCCTTTCTGGATACAGAAAATGCTTGACTGCTGCCCTGGCCAGCACATTCTCCAGATCTCTCAGCAACTGAAAATGTCTGGACAATGGTGGCCGAGCAACTGGCTCGTCACAATACGCCAGTCACTACTCTTGATGAACTGTGGTATCGTGTTGAAGCTGCATGGGCAGCTGTACCTGTACACGCCATTCTAGCTCTGTTTGACTCAATGGCCAGGGGTATCAAGGCCGTTATTACGGCCAGATGTGGTTGTTGTGGGTACTGATTTCTCAGGATCTATGCACCCAAATTGCCGGAAAATGTAATCACACGCCAGTTCTAGTATAATATATTTGCCCAATGAATACCTGTTTATCATGTGCATTTCTTCTTGGTGTAGCAATTTTAATGGCCAGTAGTGTAGTGACTCTCTGAAGGTTCTTCATCGCTCGCTCTGAAATTTTAACAGAACATCGCTTTCGAATACACTCGAATTTTATACACGTGTTGTAGGTCCATATTGTATTTAAATATATTATATTATTTAAAGGGAATACTTAGTAAAAATCTCATGTTTGTTCAAAATCTCACAATCTTCACATGCCGCTGCGCAGTACTGTAACAACTTTGTATTCCAATGAATGGGTGATTTAACATATGGTTGCGTACCTCAGTCGGTAGAAAAAATAACCCTTCTAGGATCACTTTTCTGTCTGTCCGACTATTGACTCTTTTTTTTGTCGGGAACGAAATTTGAAAAACTGTAGCTTCGAAGTCAAAGCAATCAAAAGATATGGCCATTTGTGTCACATATTTTAGTACTCGCGAACACATTCATTCATCTAATTTTTCTCTTGAAACGGGTCGACATATGTAGTTTATATTAAGTCTTATAGTAAGGTCTGTGGCCCCTTTATTATGTAATAAATTTTATGAAATCAGTGAAGCCAAATGCACTTGCGATTTGTTAGAAAGATTTCTCAGAAAATTTCGTTTTTGAGTCATTGCATTTCCCTAGTATTCCACTCATAAACCGATGTCAGCTGTTTATCTCATCCACGACTGACCTTCTTTGGTAGATCCGTCATGACCCTGCACAATGTTACACACATGTATGAGTTGCCCAATTCCAGCTGTGACTCACTGGTATTATGGTCATAATATACTATGATTTTTCATTTCGTGAAGAGTTTAGTTACATATTTCTGAACATTCAAAGCAAGTTGCCAGTCTTTGCACCCCTTTGAAATATTATGACTGGATAACAGAACAGCTTCTTTTAGACAGTGCCTCATTGTAGATAACTTCGTCATCTGCGAAATTAATATTGTTCACAAGATCATTAATATACAACATGAACAGCACCGGGACCCAACACACTTTCTTGAGGCACTGACGAAATCACTTCCATCGCAGATAACTAGTTCCTTCCTCATAACGAAAAAATATTCAGTCGAGTCGCAAACTTCCTTTGATATACCATACATGGTATGGTACTGAATAATATGCTTTTCGGAAATCGAGAAATACAACCTGACTGCCTTCGTACAGAATGTCCTATGAGACAGTTGCTGGTAGGGCTCCACGTGTTCGAAATTTTCAGAATCCGTGCTGACTGGCATTGGGAATGTCATTCTCCTCAAGATACCTCTTTATGTTTGAGCTCAGAATGTGTTCTAAGATTCCACAATAAATGGATGACATGGATAATGGTCGATAGTTCTGTGAGTCACTTCGTCTACCCTTCGTGTAGACGGTTGTGACGCGTGCTTTCCTCATACTGCTGTGTACAGTTGTTTATTAAAGGGGTTTACTGTGGATTATTGTTGACTTTGTCCCTAACTGGGTATGGAATGCGACACGGATCAAACGAGCCCTGGAGTTTTGTTCAGTTGTAACGGTATCACTTGTATCTCACAACAACTGGCAGCAATATTCGTTCACTCATCTCATCAGTGGTATGAGAATTAATTTGGATCATTACTTTTGGACTGTCCTTTGTCAAGGAACATTTGAAAACAGGGTTAATCATTGCTGCTTTTGATATGCTGCTCCCATTTTCAGTTCACGTCTCATCCTTGAGCGACTGGACTCAAACCTTGGTGCCACCATAGACTTTACATATGACCAGAATTTCTTTTGGTTTTGCTGAAAATCTTTCGATAATATTGTGGTACGGCAGCCACTGAAAGCTTCACGAATTTCTCTCCTGTAAGCCCTCTGTCTATAGAGCTTTGCTTCTATTTTCGCCAGTGACATATTAGTTTCGGATTCTTTAGTACTTCCTTTACAGTTACCGTATACCACGAAGGATCCCTTGTATCATGAAGTGTCCTCCTGGTTACATATCTATCTAAGGCATAATCAACTATTCTGTTAAAGTCAATGAAATTCTTCTAGGTTTGAGACCGCAATGTCAACTAGAAAATTCCGACGTCTCGGCGACTATTGCAAGACTCCTTCCTCAGGCTGTATTGCCAACAGTTAGTAATAAACGCTGAGGAAAGCGTCTTTCAGTACTCGCCGAAACGTCGGAATTTTATAGTTGACAATGCGGCCTCAAACCAAAAAGAATTTTATTGACTGTGACCACGGCTGCGGAAGCCTATGTTTATATTCTTTTAAACTTGGGCCATATGCCCCTATCCTGAGCTAAAATCGTATACCTCCACATTGGGACATTACAGTAATGCTTCTTTGGACAGTTTGTTGAAGATATAAATTTTTCTTTTCGTTTTAGCTGTCCTTTGTATTTTCTGTTCATTGTTGTTATAGATGCCTCATGGTCAGTGATACAAATTTCGATGTCGACATCCTCAAAGAGGTCAATTCTGTTTGTTGCTGTAAGGACTAATATATTTACATCTGGGGAAGGGAGTTCTCTGTAGTTCTCAGAGAATGCATTGAGTAATGACTCACAAGATGTCTTGTCACGGCAACCAGTAACTAAACTGAAGCTATCCCAGTTGACTTTTGGACAGTTAAAATCTCCTCCAGTTGTTGCAGTAAGATTAAGGAACTCCACTATCAGTGGATTTCATATTATTGTCTGATGTGTCGAAAACATCAACTGAATTTCTCAATTGCCAACCTTTCCCATAAGGGCTTACATTTTTCCCAGAAGGTTTACTGCTGTGAACTACAGATTTCCACCAGCTCTCTGTACCTACTGTTATGTGAGATTCATTGCTTTATAGGAGTGCTTCAGTTTGTGTCTCTTTGTTTACCAAGACTTCGGCACTTATATATTAAGATTTTAGTACTCTCTCCTGAGCGAAATGTCTCTTTTGATCTTATACTGATACTTCCTGGTCTCCTATAGCTATTGTTATCTCGACTGGATGGAAAGTCGATTACTCCAAAAAAAGCCTTGTGTTCAATCCACACTCTGCCATCTACTTAGGTGGTGGGTGCCTGACCTATTTAAAGGGACCCTACAGTTCCCAACGCTATGGTTCAAATCCACGAAGTCACAGCCTACCTTGGCACCGAACCTCTGGAGTATCTTATTCAAGCTTTCAGCTCGAGCCAGTACCAGGGGACGACTATGGAGACAACGCTGCAGTTCGTGAGCTTGATTAAAACTCTGTGAGTGATGGCGTTTAACGTTGCTCTGATATTCACTGCAAAGTCCGAGTATGACGTTGGGACCCAGACGATAGGCATCGCTTCTCCCAATAGGTGCCACAATGTGCAGTTGGTTGCGCGCTGTTGTCTAAATGGCTGTTGGACTAGCCTCTTCAGCATGTTGGTTGATGCCTCCAGGCATCCGAATTGCGTACACTGGCGTTCCTTCCCATCCCTTGCTGCCATTTCCCTAAGGATTACGAACTGTCGCCATACCATCCCACTGGCAACGGTTAATGGGCGCCTGCCATTTTGCGATCAGCTCCTCTTGACACAGGATGCAGCTGGTTTCCCAACAGGAGAAGTAGCTTTGACTAGCTCATTTTCCGTTTCTTTGGAAGACTTCACAATGAACTTGTCAATTAGGGAGACAGATGTAACATCCTGAGCTTACCGTGGGCTCTGCCTCTCTTGTTCAGGACGCCTTGATCTTTCATTGACAGATAATTTACAGTCAAGTAAAGGAGTAGTGATGGACCTCGTATAAAGAGACAGTGTCTCTAAGATAAGATAGTATTTGACGTTTCTTTGGTTGCTCTGGTACATGAATTTTGGTATATGAAGGTGGTATCTGTTCTTTCGGACAATGACCTTCTTCTTCTGTGCGGATGCACACGTATTGCCCGAACTCTCACGGGACTCGGTAAGATTGTCTGCCACGAGTAATGAGTGTAATGGGCAGGGGCACTACGACTGTAGTGTGTGGACATTAAGTTGGGAGTGTGGGTCTCACTGGGCGCGTGCAAGGGATACGTCCCTGCTGTCGCACTATCCTCTGTGCCCTCGGTGGCTTAGATGGCTAGAGCGTCTGCCATATAAGCAGGAGATCCCGGGTTCGAGTCCCGGTCGGGGCACATGTTTTCAACTGTCCCCGTCGATGTATATCAACGTCTGTCAGCAGCGTAGGGTCTTGATTTAATTATCATTTCACGACTGTCGGTAGTCCTCCCTACACATCCATTCGCAGTAGCTTCCAATCATTTATAGGAAGTCAGTGCGATTTCCAGTTGCTTACCGACTTATTCCTTGCCTGAGAACACCAAACACAGTGAGGCTGCTACAACATTTTATACAAAATTAAACAATCGTCTTTAAAGTAAGCTTTCTACTACTCTTTCAGTTTAAGGCTCTGATAGCCTCTTGGCGATTAATAACTGAAACGCAATACCTATTGCAATAAAAAAAAAATTCTCAAATTGATTCACACGTGCTTTCTTTATTGATGTGTTAGCGATTTTCTGCAGATGTGATCGTAGGTTACTCATTTGATAAATTTTTGCCGCTTCTCTAACAGCATTATTGTTATACTCTTGTGAAAGACACGTACAGCTAGTAATTACTATAACCATCCAATGTTGATTCTTGCTTTAACACGAATATATCTTAATAATGTTCAAACAGCCAAGGAATGTATTTTATTAGGATTTTACTGGCATTCAGCACGTGCGCCCATTCGGCCATCTGTTATTATATTAACGCAAGGCGAACACAGTACCCAGTCCCAGAGCGGAGAAAATCTCCGACCCGACCGGAAATCGAACCCGGCTCCTTCTCCCTCTGACTTCACCAGCATGCTTGACACATTACATGTCAATCTCAAGATCCGCCTGTTGATGCCAAATCTGATGTACCTAGAGTTCAATGGGTACACAAATTAGCCTATTGTTACGGTGTACGTCGAGAAAGGGAATACAATTTGCAGATTAGCTCTGCAGTAACACTGAAGCTTATCCGCTCTGCGGACTAAGGGTGTTCAGCGTGCACGCGTCTAGCGGGACAGCGTGCATACGTTTTCCAGTTTCGTGAAACGCCCTCAGGCGTGCTGGGTAACTGGATATGCACGAAGCGTCACTGGACTACGCCTGCGTCCGCCGGGCGTTTGTCAGTGATACGCGGACAGCTCGCCTCTCTGCGTGGCACCAACAAGTAACGGGCTGCCGCGGCTATAATTGCGCCATTAAACTCTAAGTGGCAGTAAACAGAATGCGTAACTATTCCGCGGCGCTCCTCTTGGACGCCCACGCGCTTTGAATTCTGTTTCATCTAAGCCCTGACGTGGGCTACTGATAATTAAGTAAGGTACGCCACATGTTCCAAAATGCTTTGACGTATTCCCCAACAAGCGTTTCTTCTCCATATCTTATACAGTAAATCGACTTTTGTGTAACATTCTTCATCAGATTCTGAATTCCTAGACAAAATGTATGGTGAAACTTCCTGACAGATTAAGACTGTGTGCCACACCGAGGCTCGAACTCGGGACCTTTTGCCTTTCGCGAGCAAGTGCTCTACTAACTGAGCTACCAGAGCACTACTCACGTCCCGCCCTCACAGCATTAATTCTGCCAGTACCTCGTCTCCTATCTTCCAAACTTTACAGAAGCTCTCCTGCGAACCTTGCAGAGCTAGCAGTCCTGAAAGAAAGTATATTGCGGAGACATGGCTTAGCCACAGCCTGGGGGATGTTTCCAGAATGAGATTTTCACTCTGCAGCGGAGTGTGCGCAGATATGAAACTTCCTGTCAGATTAAAATTGTGTTCTGGACCGAGAGTCGAACTCAGGACCTATGCTTCTCGCGGGCAAGTGCTCTACCAACTGAGCTACCCAAGCCCGACTCACGCTCCATCCTCACACAGGTCCCGAGTTCGCGTCTCGGTCCGGCAAACAGTTTTAATCTGCCAGGAAGTTTCATATCAGCGCACACTCCGCTGCAGAGTGAAAATCTCATTCTGAAAATGTATGGTGTTGCAGGTGGTTTCCTTTTATTAATAATGTGAAATTGAATGAAATTGTATATATTAAACATTCGATTTATTTATCATCTCTCCAGTTCACAATTATGACCAAAATGCTTAATTGTATAATATTTTTTTAAGGCCCCTTGTGACATGAAACATCTCGATTAACAGTTACTTAAGACAACTTGTTCGAATGTAAATCTCTTATTCTGACATAGCAGTCACGGAAAAAGTGGAAGTAACTCCCCTAAGAAGCGAGTGATCATCGGGAAATCAGTTACTGAAGGACAATGGCTGAAGGCAATACGTACAATTATGGAAGACGGTACGTCACACCAGCTGTGGAATTTAGAAGAAAATGTAGTTGACTTGCAAAGTAACTCATTGAAATGAAGCTATAAGATATCAAAGGCAAATGCCAGGATGGTTCCTTTGAAAGGGCACGGCCGATTTCCTTCCCCATCCTTCCCTAACCCGAGCTTGTGCTCCGTCTCTAATGACCTCGTTGTCGACGGGACGTTAAAAAACACTAATGTAACCTGTAAGATATCAAAGTCGAAACGTGATTTGAATTTCCCTACATGTCAACATATAGCTGCCGTTGGTGGCAGAAATACTGGAAGATCGATCTGTGGCAGCAGCAGTGTCCTTCTTTCCACGCTGGTGTCATAAGGTGAAGGTCTGTGACGGAGTTCTAAGAAGAAGTCATGAGGAGAAGCTCTGTGAGGCAACCGGGAGAAGAGAAGAGTACAATAAAGTGTGTATTTACTGTGCGACGGCGTCTGTCAAGTAAGCCTTGCTGTGCCACGATTTTCGTTACAAGTAAGACTTGTTGGGCTGGATTCTATTTCTAGTGAGCTCGAACCGCTTAAAACTCTTCTGTGAGAGCGCAGATTCCACTTACCTGGGCTATGTTTGCCTTGGTTAACAGGTGAACTTCTTCGTAACTGATTCCTCGAAAAAAAGTCATTCCTCACTTTATTTCTCTTTCTTCAGCCAGCAGAGGAGCTCCCTTTTCGATATTGCCGTGCTCTCAGCCTCTCTGGGAAAAGTTCCTGGTGAACCAGCATATGTTTCTTCTCTCCCAAAACAAAGCTTTTTGTGTAAGAGCCACGCATTCAATGGCACTCCACAGCTTTTACAAAGACGGGAGCTTTCTTTTCGACTGCTCTATACAGATATGTGACTGTCCCAAAGTCGTGTCCACATCCGGCAGACATTAGCGCTTTCTGCTAAGGTCATTCCATGTCATAAAACGTTCTTGTAAGCGGCCCCTACACGAAACTCTCCCTGTTACGGAATTGGCACTGCAGTGCAGCGGAGCATCAAAGGAATCTCTGCGAAACCTCGGCCATTGGCGACCGCCGCCAATCATGGCCGCTTCTCAGAAGAAACGCAACGGGCACCTGGCTGTTTCGGCGTTCGCTTCATTAGCATTCATGTCTGGTTTTATGCTACTGCAGGTAACGATCACTCGTACATTTTAGGCCAATGAATTACGCAGGTCTTGGGTGAGTACCTAGTCTGAACATTCAGAATTTACGTATTTTGCGGGCACGCTCCGAAAAACGATCCTGTAACACTGTTTGCGCTTCAGTGTTTTGTATCTGCAAATTCCGCAAATAACAGAGGTATTTCCTGGAAACTAAACGTCATATAAAACAACCGAAAAACTAATAATTTCTACACGTAAGCTCTTACTTGACGCAATAGCACTTACTGAACAACGTCAACGACTTTGCAAAAGTTTCGTGATGTCACAGTTTAAATGCTGCCGCACCGACAGGCAACTTGCAAGAGGCGTTGTCCATTCTTTCTCACAAAATCTACAGCATTTACAGCGTACAAGGAAACAGCAGCGATCGTACAAACCTCTCAGTATGGCATGACAGTAGTCTCTGTGTTTCAGCCAACTTAAGGTAAACCTCTATCAGCTGACCCCACTGATGTCTTGGGTGGACCTAGCAACCCACTAATAACGGTGGGCGATCAGAAGCCTTAAGACCACAAGAGGAATTAATAGATGACTACAGAGGAACAAATGTTAAAATTTAACTGTAATATAATTCTAAGTGTCTTCCTGGATGGCTAAGTGGTCAGTGCGAACAATTAGTAGCAGTTTCTTGGTTAGGAAAACCGACAACGACAGGAAGAGTCGTGTGCTGAGCACATGCCCCACCATACCACGTTCCGTTACTCCACTGGTAGAGGAAGGCATGGCTGTCGATCAAGACCGATTGGGCTTTCTACGACGGAGAACGCAGGACTTCTTTATAAGTACACTAATTTAGTGGTTCATTCTTCAACCGAATCAATGTATTACTACACAAGTGAGGCGTTTTACTATACTTCGTCAGTAAATGTTATAAATTTATCATTTCATATTAAGCATTTGTATCTTAAACTCTAATCATAATCACATTTCAAGAGAAGTATCTAGTCACCAGCTATAGTGAAAAATGGAAGAGACGAGGAAATTATAAACCTGAACGATGGAAGCAACAAACTAAATATATGATTATCGGAAGGATGTAAGCAACAAACCAAAATTATGATTAATATAGTACCTAAAATTCTGAGTGTCGAAGAACTGGAGCCGCGCGGGATTAGCCGAGTGGTCTGAAGCACTGCAGTCATGGACTGTACGGCTGGTCCCGGCGGAGGTTCGAGTCCTATCTCGGGCATGGGTGTGTGTGTTTGTCCTTAGGATAATTTAGGTTAAGTAGTGTGTAAGCTTAGGGACTGGTGACCGTAGCAGATTTCACACACTTTAGAACGTTTTTTGAAGAGCTGGAACTACAAAAGTGTCGATTACTATTGTGTTTACGGTTGACTGTGGATGACATTAAGCTCTATGCTTCCTACAGCCATTGTTCAATGTAAATCTTGGAACTTCGTTGGATAAATACTGCAACAGTAAGAAACAAACAGTCGAAACAGCAAATAAAGCCATGTGTTAAGTGATTTATATCCCTACTAGGCACAAGATCATTTCTAAACAATCAATCGAAATTCTGTTATTTTAGCTGTGTGAAGCTTGACCGCTATAGTGTCAGGTGAACTGCACTGTTGGGTTGCCAGGACATAGTGCAGTTCCGACGTTGGGGCCTGTCTGCAGTGGTGGTGGTGGCATGTGTCGAACGGAGGCCCTTCTGGTAAAAAGTCCTTGTTAAGACAGTCGTTCATGCATAATCATTAGAGTGGTGTAATCGGAGCTGGTGAGGCGGTCGTTGTCCTCCGTCACATACCCCCGACGCAGGCGCTGAAGCATGCTGGAGGCACTTACACACCGGAAGAGCGGCGCACGATGCGGTGGTCACCCGTAGCGTGGTGCTGCGATCATAACAGCATTTACACTATGTGATCAAAAATATCCAGACACCTGGCTGAAAATGGCTCACAAGTTTGTGGCGCCCTCCATCGGTAATGGTATTAAATATGGTGTTGGCCAACCCTCAGTCTTGATGAATGCTTCCACTATCGCAGGCATACGTTCGGTCAGGTGCTGGATCGTTTCTTGGGGAATGACAGCCCTTATGTCACGGAGTGCTGCACTGAGGAGAGGTATCGATGTTGGCGATCCCAAACATCCCAAAGGTGTTCTATAGGATTCAGGTGAGGACTCTGTGCAGGCCAGTCCATTACAGGAATGTTATTGTCGTGTAAGCACTCCAACACAGACTGTGCAGTACGAACAAGTGCTAGATTGTGTTGAAAGATGCAATCGCCATCTCCAAATTGCTCTTCAATAGTGGGAAGCAAGGAGGTGCTTGAAACATCAAAAATATGTGTGAATTGCTATGGGACCAAACTATTGAGGTCATCGGTCCCTAGACTTACATACTACTTAAACTAACTTATGCTAAGAACAACACACACAAACCCATTCCCAAGGGAGGACGAACCTCAGGCGGGAGGGGGGGGGGGGGGGGCAGGCGTAATCAGTGACACTGCGCCTCAAACCGCGCGGCCTTTAAACATCAATGTACGTGGGTGCTTTGATAGTGCCAGGCATAACAACAAGAGGTGGAAGCCTCATTAATGGAAAACACGACCGCACCTTAACACCACCGCTTCCGAATGTTACTGTTGGCACTACAAACGCTGGCAGATGACTTTGAAACGGGCATTCGACATACCTACACCCTGTTATCGGATCGCCACTTTGTGTACCATGATTCGTCACTCCACACAACGTTTTTTCACTGTTCAATCATACAATGTTTACGCTCTTCACACCAAGCGAGGCGTCATTTGGCAATTACCGGAGTGATGTGCGGCTATGAGCAGCCGCTCGAACGTGAAAACCAAGATTTATTACGTTCCTTCTGTCATAATACTTGCAGTGGATCCTCATCCAGTCTGGAATTCCTGTCTGATGGCCTGAATAGATGTCTGCCTATTACACATTACGACTCTCTTCAATTATCTGCGGTCTCTGTCAGTCAAAAGACGAGGTTGACCCATACGCTTTTGTGCTGCACGTGTCCTTTCACGTTCCCTCATCACTATCATGTAGGAAACAGTGGACCTATGGATGTTTGGGAGTGTGGAAATCTAGCGTACGGAGGTATGACACCAGTGACACTCAATCACCTGACCACGTTCGAAGTCCGTGAGTTCCACGGAGCACGACATTCTGCTCTCTCACGATGTATAATGACAACTCAGGTCGCTGATATGGAGTACCTGGCAGTAAGTGGTAGCACAGTGCATCTAATATGAAAAAGTATCTTTTTATGGGTGTCCGGATACCTTTGATCACATTGTATATATTAGGTAGCTGGGCTACTCATTACGGGCAGAAGGCAGCACTGTCGTTTGCCAGCTTCGTTTGCCTGCTTTTGTAGCTGGGCCGGAAACACCCTGGAATAATCTGGGTTAAACCGCTACCTCTGATGTGGCCGATGACGATGGCGTGTGCCCACAGGGGGTCATGGAAAGCAACGACGTATATCCGCATGTGGCATTGGTGGTTTGGTAGCTAGATGGCAACAACTCAGTTGCACAGCCAACAAAGGAGGCAGCCATCAGCAGAAAGTGATTAGACGGTGCGAAGGCACGATGTTGACTGTATGCACACTCAGCTCAGGTAGAGGCTACCGGCTGTCGGTGGCAACGTCTGACTGTGGTAGCTGGCTGCTTCAACTGGCATTGCAAGTAGGTTTTATTTCACGAAGAACAGCTGCCGACAACTGTATAACTGAGCATACTGTGCTCAACTGAACACTACTCAGACTGAAGGTCTAAATTAGGCGGAATATGTTTTCTCTCAGGTGTTTATCACGATTGGCATTGATTCTCATATGTAAACTGCTCTGGCTAGTGTTTCTCGAATAACAGCAGCCCTGTGGGGTGGACTATAAAAAAAAATCCCTAATTTTCAGAGACAACTCTAGTGTCTACCGAAAAAAATGATTTTGCGCACTGAATACGCGCTCGTGCGTCAAGGCACCTAGTTAGCGAGTTGCCATGCACTTCATTCCTCAATATGACACACTGCTCGACCGACACAACTGCTGTTGGTTACAATGTGTGAAGCTCTGGTGCATCACTCATCTCCCCTTCAAAGAAATCTGGTCCCCAGATTTTGAGGTCTTCACTTTTCTAAAGAAAATTTTAATACGTTTTTCGTATATTTACAATAATCTCTGGTTGTCGGCAAGTGATGATCAAATGAATCGCTGTGTCACGATCTACGTATACCAGTGACTAAGTTCTGGTTCCTAATTTGACTGTACAAGAGGTGCCATTCTTCCTAGGCGTCGGTAAGGGGGACTGAACACGGCATAACATAACGCTGAAACGTGTTGCAAAAATAAAATAAAACTGGAATTTAAGACGGCTGGTGGTGTTTTTTTGCATATTACTGTCGATCAGCACTCGACTCACACTAATAAGCTGGAGCTGTTTGATATGGTGAGAGAAAATGGTGCAATTTCTGTTTGTTTACCATCGCAGTCTTCACGTAAGCTAACCTCTGGACGTAACCGTTTTCTAATTGTTATTCTGGTAGAGGGATCTGAAAATTGTTAATAAGCCATCAAGAAAAAAATTTTACTGTTTTCTAATATCAAATATATTTTGGGCCACATTGTTACGTGTTGCCACTTTGCCAACTGCTGTAAAGGGCT
The DNA here is from genome assembly GCF_021461385.2 of Schistocerca piceifrons. Taxonomy (NCBI): domain Eukaryota; kingdom Metazoa; phylum Arthropoda; class Insecta; order Orthoptera; family Acrididae; genus Schistocerca; species Schistocerca piceifrons. The sequence continues at coordinate 604,399,896 of NC_060142.1, forward strand.
TTGAGAGAAGTTGGATGTGTCCATCTGATCTCAAAGGATTTTCAGACGCATACTACCATCAGTCAGCGATAACTGATATTCAGCTGGAAAACTACCAACTGCAAACCATAAAATCTCACAAAATGATAACTCACCCTCTAGTGTACACTGAGCCTTCCTCCAAGAAGACAAAGACCAACCAAATCTCAGTCACGAATCCTAGACTCGATGCTCTTGAATGCCAGAGTCACACAACATTTTACGTTCAAAGGAAACCGAGCTTTGCAGATATCGCCCGAGGCTGCCATACCGATTCCACCAATAGCTGAAAAATCAAAGTGCACTCCAAGAAAAGAGAGGAAAAGATGTTGGATTAGGAAACTCTCCCAACAGGAAAGAATAACAGGTTGCTGTTACAAAAAGGAAAATGAAAGAAATAGGGTGCAAAGAGATCACAAATACTGGGACAGGCAACTGAGGTGAAAAAATACTGTTTGGAAAAATTAGAGCTAAAAGGGATGAAGGAAAATAAAACGAAGAAGGTGGTGAAGAAGAGTGAATCAGAGGAGAGGAAGCTGGATGTGTCAACTGTGGGGACTTTTACTAGAGTTCCAGCGACGGCTGGGTCGATTGCCAGCAGACAGTTCATGTGTTGGCGTAGGCAGTGAGACTGAAGAAGAAATTCTGATTCGTGAATATTGTTAAAAAGACTAGTACTAGTTATTAGTCTGATGTTACGAAACACATTCTGCACCATAGAAGGGGCAGAGTGATACAAACGCAAACAACCATTCGGAAAATCTGCCAATGTTGTTATGGTGTCTTGAAGTCCTTTACTTTAAAGAAGCCTAGCATCCCGCTTCTAGAGGCGACACGCTAGAGGGTCACTCCCTCCAGTTTTACGACCATTACTGATTACAGTCATTTATCATCAATACTGCAATCTAACAGTAGTGTGTATTTCCGCCTATTTACTCACTATTTAATCTCAATTGCCAGAAATATAGCAAGTGACGATCCACTGCTGGTCTTTTTAGATTTCTATCCTAGTGAGTTGTGTATAATGCTATGGACCGTTGACAGCTTTGTGGAGCACCCGACTAATGCGCCAGCTGCATTAAAGATTTTATCAACAGACCACATATGACTCCCTTCGAGTATTCCTCAAATTACTGCTGCATCTACTGGGAATAACCGTGGCGTCCATGAGAGCACCAAGTGACATCTCAACTAAAATGCGCTAGTTCACCAGCCGTACTATCAGGTGTATTTGTGTAGGGTAATCTGGAAGTATATCAGTTTGGATAATCCTGTGTGGTTTTTTGTTTGCAATTAGTGCCATTAACGACCTACTGCTGATTCAATGCACAGATTTCACGATACTCAGTAAGTTCTGACTGCTGAATCACCTTTAAGAGAAATGGGTTTTATAGTTGGAGATGATATTTCTTTGGAGAATCTCCCATACGTTCTACGGAGGAGACAAATCTGCCTCGTGGAAACACGGTGAGATATTGAACACGTTGATGTTGTACATGTCATATACAGTATCATCACTCATTGTTGTGTTTGGGTACTAGTTCATACTGACGTGCTCCCCTAAGCGAAATGTCTACACATTCAAAGACCTTTAGCTCACAACGGTACAAAGTAGAAAAGGAAGTTGCGGGAAAATGTAATTGTAATGATCATCAAGATGAAATTGATATGAGGAATTGTATGGATTTCCCGTCAAGACAGGTATTAAATGACGTAACTATCGAATATAACGATAACAGTGTGTTTCTAAATCAAGAAACACTCCCCACGTTAATTTTTCCTTTGCCTTACCTTTTCTGTGTTGCCACGAATGACATGTACACTCAGGCGACGTACGTCATGGGAAGCGTCATAATATCGTGTCGGACCACCATTTTCCCGGCATAGTGCGGCAGTTCGACATAGCATGGACTCAAAAAGACGTCGCAAGTCACCCACATAAATATTGACCCATGTTGTCTCTATAGCCATCCACAGGTGGAAAATGTTGCCGGAACAGGATAATGTGAACGAACTGATCTCTCGATTATAGCCCAAAAAGTTCCATGGCTCGACACATCATCCGCTTCATCTCACCAGAATGTACTTGAAACTAATTACGAACAACTGCTGCCAGTTTACATGGCGCATTGTCATCCATAACATTTCCATGTTGTTTGGGATCATGTAGTACATGAATGGCTGTAAATGGTTTATAAGTAGCCCAACGTAATCATTTTCGGCCAGTGATCGGTCAGTTGGAACAGAGGACCAACTCAATTCCATGCAAACACAGCCCACACCATTATGGAGCCACCACCAGTTTGCACAGGGCCTTGTTGATAAGTTAGGTCGGCAGCTGCGTGACGTTTGCGCCACTCTCAAAACTACCATCAGCTCTTACCAAAGGAAATCGTGACTCATCTGCCCAGGCCACGGTTTTCCAGCCGTATGGCGTCCAACCGATATGGTGACTGGCCCAGTGGAGACGCTGCAGGCGATGTCGTGCTGTTAGGAAACGAAGTCGCGTCGGTCGTCTGCTGCCATAGCGCTTTAACGCCGCATTTCGCCGCATTCTCCTGACGTGCAAATTCGTAGTACATACTACATTTATTTCTGCGGCTATTTCCAGCAGTTTTGCTTGATTGTTAGCAATCACAACTCTACACAAACGCCGCTGCTCTGTGTCGGTCAGTGAAGGCCATCGGCCATTGCCTTTTCCGTGCTTAGAGGTAATTCCTCAAATCTGCTATTCTGTGTATCTAACGATTTCCGAAACGGAATGTCCCTTGCGTCTAGCTCCAACACCATTCGGCGGCCATAATCACGTCAGAAACCCTTTCACAAGAACCACCAGAAAACAAATGACAACTCTGTGAATGCTGCACTGCCCTATTACACCTTGTGTACGCGACACAACCAATTAGTATATATATGTACATACCGCTATCCCACGACGTTTGTATTGGAAATGCAGGACATGCGAGGGGCGTAGTTGTGGTTTCAAGGTAGAACTCTTATAATCTGTCATACTTCGCTAAACTGGGATCTTCTATAGATGTTCTTGTCCCAGTCCAGATGTAGTATTCGGATAGCGAGTTCTTTGTTCTTGAAGTGAGGCTGTGAAATGACGTCTAGGATGGCTGCGAAATGATTTGACAAGCTCCAGATCAGGTGTGCCAATAACATTTTATTCACGACTCAAAACAGATAAAGCTATAAACCTTTAATAAGACGTATGTTATGTGCATATTGAAACCCGTAAAAAAATTGGATGCCAGTTTAATCAAAAATTAGAACGAGTACAAGGAAATTCGGTATGAAAATGTAATTGATATTATAAACCATGGTGACTGGCAGTGTGGTATTTTGCATGTATTTATGAATTCAGTGACGCTTTTAAATGGATTATGAATGATTCCGTGGCACGTGTGAATGTGTAGTGCATGAGAATCGAGGGAGCAATATGAATTGCTTCGGCCAATCATGTTGGTGTCAGCTGGGTGGGACTGGCGTCCGAGTGCTGCAAGTTTCTTGTGATGTGGGCTTGGATCCCACAGCTGAAGTCCAACTGGAAGGCAGTACGGTGCGGTGTGCGGGAAAAGGGGGCGCCTTTCCATGTCTTCTGACTTCTTTTGAAGATGACCATCCGCCGTTTGCAGAAAACCACAGGAAACAAAGTCTAGCTGGGTAGTAGTCTTCTCTGAATAAATCAAACGCAGTTGCGATACTATGGACACTGGTGGGAGAGCAAGCGTTTGGCGTAAATATGTGTGAAATAGATCACAGTGCTCAAATGAATGCTTTTTGGGAGTAGGGGAGAGTTTCATATTGTGATTGGAGGCTGAGACTTGACTAACACCATCCCTATTCAGTGATATTGAACATGTGAGGGCGCTGGTGTGCTGAGCGGCTGGGTGCGTCTATTTTAGCCTCTCCTAGTTGCCATTTCAGACTGCAGCGAGACATCGCTAATGTCTTAGGAATGGGTAGACACTGTGGTGTGGCACTGGTCTCTTTGGCCTTTGGCCGATGTCATAATCCTTCTCCTCCCCCTCCGACCCCCCCCCCCCCCCCCCGTGAAATGATAGTAACCAGTGGACCTATTATGATTATTAACCGAAATCAAGCATCCCAGTGGTCAAGAGCAAGGCACCCACCAACATCAAGCATCCCAATGGGGAAAGAAAACTATTACATCCACGTCATTGATCCTCGATCACGCTAAACGCAGTTTCTAGCGAGATACTGAAACGATTGTCCATACGCTTTCAATTTCGGAAAGCGTTAGATTCTCAGTGTCGATAGTGTGCCGAGAATACCAGATTTCAGGAATTATCTTTCAGCACGAAGAAAGCTGCCGCCGACGGCTTTCACTTAACAAAACAGAGCAGCGGCGTTTGCATAGAATTATGGCTGCTAACAACCAAACAAAATTGCGTGAAATAATCGCAGAAATCGATGAGGGACGTACTGAGAGCGTGTACGTGAGCACAGTGTGGCGAAATATGGCGTTAGTGTGACGACCGGAACAAGTGCCTTTGCTAACAGCACGGCGTCGTCTGCAGCACCTCTCCTGGGCTCGTGACCATATCGGTTGGCTCCAAGGCAACTGGGAAGCAGTGGCCTGGACAGATGAATCACTATTTCAGTTGGTAAGATTTGATGGTAGGTTTCGAATGCAGCGCAGACGTCACGCTGCCATCGACCCGAGTTGACAAAAATCACCGTGCAAACTTTTGGTGGCTCCATATTGGTGTGGACCGTGTTTACATGAAATTGAGTTGGTGCTCTGTTCCAACTGAACCGATCATTGACAGGAAATGATTATATTGGGCTACCTGTAAACCATTTGCAGCCATTCATGTACTACATGATGACAATAACATGCGATTGTTAAGGATGACAATTAAATATCCAACACCAAAGAAAGTTCTGAACATAAATATCTACCGTTATGACACAAAGGTTTGTATTTACAACGTAAATGAAGTGTAGAGGCAAATAAGTCGGTTCTTAACTGCAAAAACAGGCACACTTGATACTTGTCGCCTACAGCGCTGTCTACGTCAAATGCAATAAAATGGTTTAAGCAAACCATGTGTACTTTTGGCATGGAATCCGAATATGCGATAAGAATATGGGGTTCCTGTTTGAAAATGCCAAATTAACACTGGATAAGCATGAGGGATGGTTAGGAGGTGGCCAGTTGTTGCACAGACAGATGACCCCATTAGTAATATTAACTTTTCATCTCGAACATTTTTTCATACGAAGCTTTGTTTTCGAAATATTTAGTTGTCTCAAGTGTAAGAACCACCCTGTATATATCCTAAGCTGAACAAAATATGTGATTGTTAGGGTTGATGGTTAATGTATTACCGCTCATCTTCGGTACTTTCACTGTTAAAACACTTCTGTTCCGTTTGAAATTCGATTCTACTAAAGTCCACATGAATGACATTGGCGATTATGCTTAAGTCCATATCGTTGACATTTGTGTCAAAATCGTGTCGTTTTTGTTTGTGAGTATAGGTGCTGTAAATTTACGGAATTAAAATCGGTACAAATGTGAATATATTTTTCATTGGTAATGGCGATAGAGCTCTTTAAAGCAGCACTGCCAATTCTAGGACGTTGGGATAAAAATAGAGAACAATTTATGACAATGGTTGAGCTCCAAATGTTCGAAACTGTGACATTACAACTGACCAGCCTATGGGAAATTACACAATGTTTTTCTGCGACCGCATTACTGCTTGGTGTTAAACCATTTCTCGTTGTAGACGGATTTCTACTAAATGCTTTTCGTTTTCACTAGAATCGATTGTTAGGAAGTTTCCCAATAGATATTAAAATACATGTTTTTCACACTAAAGTATGTACATAATACCTGCCACATATTACATCTAGAACTACTTGATTACTCTACTATTCACAATAAAGTGCCTGGCAGAGAGTTCAATGGATACTGTACACAGAACCTACCTTTTTCGACGTTTATGGTCTGGAGGCTGACAGTATTGCATATTTGATGCCCGAAAAACCGATTACCATCGTTTGCACAACTGCTTAATTTTTTATTTTGTTATTTCACTTTCATAGAAAATGAATGTAAACATCTGTAAGCGGTCGAAGTGGGAAAACCCGAAAGGGGCTAGGCGTGTACAATAAAAATCGAAAAGCTTTAAACAGTAACGCTCCGTTGACGACGCGTTCGTTAGGGACTGACCATATACTAAGTTACGAAGGGTTGAAAAAAGAAGTTTTCTTAGAAGCCACCCCGATAAGCGGTTAAAATAAACTACGGAAAATCTAAATTTGGATGACCGAATAATGGTTGCTGATTTTCAGTTTAGTGTCTAGTACCCTGACATTTTCGTGATATAGAATTATTTTTATCTTTTTGGCCATCATAGCTCGTAATCTGAGGGATTCAGATTGCTTGTACCCTTCTCATCTTATTTATATGTGTAGTGACGTCTTGTGCATTGCGGACGTATGGAAACTAAGTTCACGAGGCTCCCGACAATGATTGCTCGAATGGAAGGGGAAACCATTACCCTGCTAGCGTAAACGCCACTTAATCATTACCAAATAATAAAATAAAACACTGATGTTTGTTTCGTGATTCGCATGTCTGGCGTCAGAGAATACGTGTGTCCGTAGTTGGGAAAGTGGGCGTAGTGTATTTCGAAACAGGGCTGGTTGCGCACAAATCGTTTCTAAACAACTCTCCATCTTCGCTGCGTAACTCGCGTCACAGTTTCCGCTACTGGAAATGTTTTTCGTCGATACCTCAGTTCCTCATTCACAATAACACATGGACGCAAGTTAGGTTTTACTCTGTAACTACTGCATGCTTTCATTTATAGTGTTTCGCTGTTATCTATTGTATCGTTTAGTAAAGTAATTTATGCTTAAAGTTTTATACCACGTATATGACAGCTACCATTTAATAGATGTTAGGAAAGGAAGGCTCAGTATTGTTTCCGACTGACCTAGATAAAGAAGAACTAATAAGAAGCAGTTCTTTCACTGCAGCGCACAGAGCTGATGTAACAAGTAACTCGCTACGGAGAATAAATTCCGCCACTCGTGAATATTCATAGTAAGTCAGCCCTGGAGCTCCTGACAGCGTAATTGGATCACTCGTCATTCTATCCAGTAGAGGAAAACTAATCATCTTGTCTCTCTCGGTGAAAAAGCACTTTCGAGTTCACTGTTCTAATTTTCTGCGAAACTGCCCCCAAACATCACTGCAGTCTTATCAAGTATGACTTTTATCTCGGTGGAAGCGGCTGTGATTGTTATGTTTGTTGAAATAATTGTTATTTCCAGTCGTAGCACAATTTAATATTGGCATCACTGAAAACGTAGACCGTCGAAGCCCGTCACATGAATATACAACGTGGCACTATAGGGAATTAAAATTTATTTTAATAACGACATCACTGCGTTACGCCATATCCGATACTGGACCGTAGAAATTTTAGTGAGTTGCACATCAAATGACAGTCTTAGCAGGATTTTGCTCTGACCTTCATGGTACAGTTTAATTTCATGAAAACGATAGATCTACACTGTTCATGCAATGACATTATTAAAACATTATTTTATATTCTGAAACTAAATGTACAGACAAATCACTGGTTTTATAATCAACTTGACTGCAAAAACTTCGATAACTGTGTTCCGTTTGGAGTTGTAAAACAGCAAATGTTTTTGACTTGAACCCACCTTTCCTATTTCTTCTAATTCAGGGGAGAAAGAAAATGTGGCACTGATTTTCCAAAAGAGAAGCACATTCAGGAGGATCAGGAGAGCATCTATTTGATCTAAATGACGAGCACTTTTCCACACAGCTAGCAATAGATAATCATCACCTACACGAGTGTTCACAAAATACCTAAAATTACGTGAGTACAGTGTTGAAAAAGGTAAAGAAATACGTGTACGTAAAAAGTTGGTAACATATTTTTGACTTTCTAAATCTACATCCCCAGTTATACTCAGCAAGTCATGCTAAGGTGTGTCACGGAAGTTACATTGTGCATCAGTGTTACTTCCCCCCTTTCCTGTTCCAGTCGCGAAAGTTTCGCTGGAGAAACGATTGCTGGTAATTCTCTGTGTGGTCTCGAATCCCTCTAATTTTATTTTAAATTCTTGGTCTTCTCGCGACGGAGATTTAAGAGGAAGCAGTCTATGGTCTGATTATTCTCGAAACGTAGCTTTGACGATGAACCACGCCTGAATGCAGAGCGTTCTCTAGCAGCGTCTGGGGCTGATCCAACACACGAGTATCAGTGAGACTCCCACACTAGATAAATGAAGCCGATAAGGAAACGTGCTGCTCTCCTTTGGACCTCATTTCCTCTATGTCCATCGGTATTATCTCGTAATGATCCCATACTAACGAGCAATATTCAAGTATTGGGAGAACTACTTCCTCAGTTGGCAAACTACGTTTCCACACGATTCTTCCAGTGAATCTCAGTCTAGCGTCTACCTTATCCGGGAACAGAAAGAGGATAAAGGAATGAAGCTGAATTAAATTAGGTGATTCTGTGGTAATTAGATTAGGAAATAGGACACTTAAAGTAGTAGATGAGTTTTGTTATTTGGGCAGCACAATAACTGAGGATGGTCGATAGAGAGGATATAAAATGTACGCTGGTTAAGGCAAGGGAAGCAAGGGAAGTGTTTCTGAAGAAGGGAAATTTGTTAACATCGAGTAAGATTTAAGTGCCATGAAATCTTTCCTGAAAGTATTTGTATAGAATGTAACAATCCATGGTTGTGAAACATGGACGATAAACGGTTTAGACAAGACGAGAATAGAAAGATTTGAAATGTGGTGCTACAGAAGAATGTTCAAGATTAGATGGGCTGATATCATCAGGAGGTACTGTGTAGAAATGGGCAGAAGAGGAATTTGTGGCACAATTTGACTAGAAGAAGGGATCGATTAGTAGGACATGTTCTGAGGCATCAAGGGATCGCCCAATTAGTATTGGAGGGAAGCTTGGAGGATAAAGATCGTAAGGGAGACCAAGAGATGATTATATTAAGCAGAACCAGAAGGACGCAGGATGCAGTAGTTACTCGGAGGTGAAAAGGCTTGCACAGGATAGAGTAGCATGGAGAGCTGCCTTTGGACTGAAAACAACAACAACAACAACAACGTGGCGCGTTGTTATTTTGTCATTCATACAAATTTCAGCGTTGTTTGGGACATGAAGCCCATGAATGGCCCTAAATGGTCTCCAAGTAGAAGAAAATGGCTCTGAGCATTATGGGACTTAACTTCTGAGGTCATCAGTCCCCTAGAACCTTAAACCTAACTAACCTAAGGACATCACACACATCCATGCCCGAGGCAAGATTCGAACCTGTGACCATAGCGGTCTTGCGATTCGAGACTGTAGCGCCTAGAACCCTCGGCCACTATGGCCGGCCTCCAAGTAGAAAAAGATAACTATTTACAGTCTGTGATCGTTTCAATTGTTCCCAAAGGACCCAGTCGATTCCACGTAAACACAGCCAACACCATTATGGAGCCACGCCCAGATTACACAGTCACTCGTTGACAACTTGGGTCTATGGATTCGTGGCGTTAACTCGTACCAAGTGAAATCGAGACTTATCTAACTAGGCCACAGTTTTCCAGTCGTCTGGTATCCAATCGATATGGTCACGAGCCATGGTGAAGCACTACAGGCAATGTAGTGTTGTCGGCAAAGGCACTCGCGTCGATCGTCTGCTGTCATAGCCCATTATCGCCAAATCTCGCTGCACTGTCGTAACGAATACGTTAGTCGTAAATCCCAGATTGCTTTCTGCGATTATTTCACGTATTACTGCTTGTCTGTTAGTAGTGACAACTCTACGCAGATGCCGCTATACTCGATCGCTAAGTGAAGGCCATCGGCTACCGCGTTCTACCTCGTGTGGGGTAATGACTGAAAGTTGGTATTCTCGGCGCACTATTGGCGATGTGGATCTCGGAATACTGAATTCCGTAACGATTTCCAAAATGAGATGTCCCATGCGTCTAGTTCCAACTACGATTTCGCGTTCAACGTCTCTTAGTTCCCTTTGTGCACCCATAATCACCTAGGAAATCTTCCCACATGAATCACCTGAGTATAGATGACAGTTGCACTAACGAACTGGAATTTTAAACTTCGTGAACGCGATGCTGTCGCCGTCTGCATATGTGCACATCGCTGTTCAGAAATGGCTCTGAGCACTAGGACCTAACATCTCACGTCATCAGTCCCCTACACTTAGAATTACTTAAACCTAACTAACCTAAGGACAGCACACACACCCATGCACGGGGCAGGATTCGAACCTACGACCGTAGCGGTCGCGCGGTTCCAGACTGAAGCTCTAGAACCGCTCGGCCACCGTGGCCGGCGCATATCGCTATCGCATGACCACTGTCATCTCAGAATACAGGGTGGTCCATTGACCATGATCGGGCCAACGTCAAACGAAAAAACTACAAAGAACGAAACTTGTCTAGCTTGAAGGGGGAAACCAGATGGCGCTATGGCTGGCCTGCTAGATGGCGCTGCCATAGGTGAAACTGATATCAACTGCGTTTTTGAAAATAGGAACCCACATTTTTTATTACATATTCGTGTAGTACGTAAAGAAATACGAATGTTTTAGTTGGACCACTTATTTCACTTTATAATAGATGGCGCCATAATAGTTTCAGACAAATGGCTCACAATTTTAGACGGACAGTTGGTAACAGATAGGTTTTTTTCAATCCAAATACAGTACGTAGGTAAGCTTGAACATTTTATTTCGGTTGTTCCAATGTGATACATGTACCTTTGTGAACTTATCATTTCTGAGAAGGCATGCTGTTACAGCGTGATTACCTATAAATACCAAATAATGCAACAAATGCTCAAAATCATGTCCTTCATCCTCAATGCATTTGACAATACTTCTAAGGACATTCCTCTCAACAGCGAGTACTTCGCCTTCAGTAATGTTCGCACATACATTGACAATGCGCTGACGCATGTTGTCAGGCGTTGTCGGTGGATCACGATAGCAAATATACTTCAACTTCCCCCACAGAAAGAAATCCCGGGAAATCAGATCCAGTGAACGTGTGGGCCATGGTATGGTGTTTCGACGACCAATCCACCAGTCATGAAATATGCTATTGAATACCGCTTCAACCGCACGCGAGCTGTGTGTCGGACATCCATCATGTTGGATGGACATCGCCATTCTGTCATGCAGTGAAACATCGTGTAGTAACATCGGTATAACATTACGTAGTAAATCAGCATATATTGCACCATTTAGATTGCCATCGTTAAAATTATCCTTCCTCCCATAATGCCGCACCATACATTAACCCGCCAAGGTCGCTAATGTTCCACTTGTGGCAGTCATCGTGGATATTCGTTGCCCAATAGTGCATATTATGCCGTTTTACACTACCGCTGTTGGTGAATGACGCTTCGCCGCTAAAAAGAACGCGTGCATAAAATCTGTCATCGTCCCGTAATTCCTGTTGTGCCCAGTGGCAGAGCTGTACACGACGTTCAAAGTCGTCGCCATGCAATTCCTGGTGCACAGAAGTATGGTACGGGTGCAATCGATGTTGATCAACACTGTCGTTTTTGAGATTCCCGATTCTCGCGCAATTTGTCTGCTACTGATGTGCGGATTAGCCGCGACAGCAGCTAAAACACCTACTCTGGCATCATCATTTGTTGCAGGTCGTGGTTGACGTTTCACATGTGGCTGAAAACTTCCTTTACCCTTAAAAACGTACTATCCGGCGAACGGTCCGGACACTTGGATGAAGTCGTCCAGGATACCGAGCAGAATACATAGCACACACCTGTTGAGCATTTTGATCACAATAGCCATACATCAACACGATATCGACCTTTTCGCAATTGGTAAACGGTCAATTTTAAGACGGGTAATGTATCACGAAGCAAATACCGTCCGCACTGGTGGAATGTTACGTGATACCACGTACTTACACGTTTGTGACTATTACAGCGCCATCTATCAGAAAACGAAAAAAGTGGTCCAATTAAAACATTCATATCTCCTTACGTGCTACACGAGTATGTAATAAAGAATGTGGGATTCCTATTTAAAGAAACGCAGTTGATACCCGTTTGACCTATGGGAGTGCCATCTAGCGGGCCAACCATAGCGCCATCTGGTTTCCCCCTTCAAGCTAGACGAGTTCCGTTCTTTGTAGATTTTTTAGAATAATCTCAAAAGTTCGTTGACCCTGAAAAGAATTGAAGATAATTAGTACATCTAAACAATTACAGCTTTTTACACAACACGTACAATTTGTTTTTGAACAATCGTGCAGACACTGTCACCCGTGCGAGTTTCTACTCGTGCCTCACCTGCTCGCGATGGTGGAAGGACAATAGATAACGTAAACAATATAGTCCTAACTATCTATCACTTCGCAGCAGGAATTCAACTCAGTAATGCTAAATGAAATTTGCTGAGCAGTGCTGGTTGATTTCTGTTGTGATTTACTTTTACTCCTGACTGGTGTTCGAGAGAAACGCAAAAGGCATTACATTGCTCAACGTAATTTTGAAAAAACGCGATCGGTCAGTCACATTGTGGCGTAGGGTTAATGGAGTGTCGGAATTCCTTTCTTATAGGGTGTAGATTCATTAGCGTACGATAAAAGATTTGATAATTTAGTGATCAGTACCTGGATCAGCCAGTGGCTGACGGGCTCGAGCACATCTGCATTTGTATCGCAAATAGCTGTAGACAAAGCTGATGATAACAAAAGAGTAATACAAAGGTAGATGTTTAGGTTGTTAAATAAACCAGTCTCATAGGTACTAATTAAAATATACGTAAATACATTCATGCTTCTTAAGAGCTAAAGAGATAGATACTTACAAGAGAAAACTGAGAAACAAGAAACTATCTCTACATCTACATCTACATCCATACTCCCTGATGGTGTGTGGCGGAGGGTACCTTGGGTACCTCTATCGATTCTCCCTTCTATTCCAGTCTCGTATTGTTCGTGGAAAGAAGGATTGTCGGTATGCCTCTGTGTGGGCTCTAATCTCTCTGATTTTATTCACATGGCCTCTTCGCGAGGTATACGTAGGAGGGAGCAATATACTGCTTGGCTCCTCGGTGAAGGTATGTTGTCGAAACTTCATGACAAGCCCGTACCGAGCTACTGAGCGTCTCTCCTGCAGAGTCTTCCACTGGAGTTTATCTATCATCTCCGTAACGCTTTCGCGGTTACTAAATGATCCTGTAACGAAGCGTGCTGCTCTCCGTTGGATCTTCTCTATCTTTTTTATCAACCCTATCTGGTACGGATCCCACACTGCTGAGCAGTATTCAAGAGTGGGCGAACAAGCGTATTGTAACCTACTTCCTTTGTTCTCGGATTGAATTTCCTTAGGATTCTTGCAACGAATCTCAATCTGGCATCTGCTTTACCGACGATCAACTTTATATGATCATTCCATTTTTAATCACTCCTAATGCGTACTCCCAGATAATTTATGGAATTAACCGCTTCCAGTTGCTGACCTGCTATATTGTAGCTAAATGATAAGGGACCTTTCTTTCTATGTATTCGCAGCACATTACACTTGTATACATTGAGATTCAATTGCCATTCCCTGCACAATGCGTCAATTCGCTGCAGATCCTCCTGCATTTCAGTACAATTTTCCATTGTTACAACCTCTCGATATACCACAGCATCATCCGCAAAACTCCTCAGTGAACTTCCGATGTCATCCACAAGGTCATTTATGTATATTGCGAACAGCTACGGTCCCACGACACTCCCCTGCGGCACACCCGAAATCATTCTTACTTCTGAAGACTTCTCCCCATTGAGAATGACATGCTGCGTTCAGTTATCTAGCAACTCTTCAATCCAATCACACAATTGGTCCGACAGTCCATATGCTCTTACTTTGTTCATTAAGCGACTGTGGGGAACTGTATCGAACGCCTTGCGGAAGTCAAGAAACACGGCATCAACCTGGGAACACGTGTCTATTGCCCTCTGAGCCTCGTGGACGAATAGCACGAGTTGTGTTTCACACGATCTTCATTTTCGAAACACATGCTGATTCCTACAGAGTAGATTTCTAGTCTCCAGAAAAGTCATTATACTCGAACATAATACGTGTTCCAAAACTCTACAACTGATAGACCTTAGAGATATAGGTCTATAGTTCTGCACATCTGTTCGATGTCCCTTCTTGAAAACGGGGATGACCTGTGCCCTTTTCCAACCCTTTGGAACGCTACGCTCTTCTAGAGGCCTACGGTATACTGCTGCAAGAAGGGGGGCAAGCTCCTTCGCGTACTCTGCGTAAAATCGAACTGGTATCCCATCAGGTCCAGCAGCCTCTCCTCTATTGAGCGATTGTAATTGTTTCTCTATCCCTCTGTCGTCTATTTCGATATCTAACATTTTGTCATCTGTTCGGAAATCTAGAGAAGGAACAACAGTGCAATCTTCCTATGTGAAACAGCTTTGGAAATAGACATTTATTATTTCGGCCTCCGTTTCAGTACGATTTTGGTCACAGAGTGTCTGGACATTTTGTTTTGATCCACCTACCACTTTGACATAAGACCAAAATTTCTTAGGATTTTCTGCCAAGTCAGTACATAGAACTTTAGAACTTTACTTTCGAATTCATTGAACGCCTCTCGCATAGCCCTCCTCACATTACATTTCGCTTCGCGTAATTTTTGTTTGTCTGCAAGGCTTTGGCTATGTTTATGTTTGCTGTGAAGCTCCCTTTGCTTCCGTAGCAGCTTTCTAAGTCGGTTGTTGTACCACGGTTGCTGTTTTCCATCTCTTACGATCTTGCTTGCACATGCTCATGTACCACATATTGTACGATGGTTTCGAACTTTGTCCACTGATCCTCAACACTATCTGTATTTGAGACCAAACTTTTGTGTTAAGCCATCAGGTACTCTGAAATCTGCTTTTTGTCACTTTTGCTAAACGGAAAAATCTTCCTACCTTTTTTAAAATTCCTAATTACGGCTGAAATCATCGATGCAGTAACCGCTTTATGATCGCTGATTCCCTATTCTGCATTAACTGTTT
The DNA here is from genome assembly GCF_021461385.2 of Schistocerca piceifrons. Taxonomy (NCBI): domain Eukaryota; kingdom Metazoa; phylum Arthropoda; class Insecta; order Orthoptera; family Acrididae; genus Schistocerca; species Schistocerca piceifrons. The sequence continues at coordinate 604,415,032 of NC_060142.1, forward strand.
CAAATAGTTCGGGGGTGTTTGTCACCAGAAGGTCTAATACTAAACAAAAAAGCCACTCCTTGGTTCCCACCGAAAAAAGTCGAGACTGAGCCTTTCTTCACTATCGTAGAAAGTATTAAAAATGTTTATTAACGCTTGTAGACTCTCTGGTCCATAGATTTCATATTTCACGAACAGAAAGAAAAAGAAAATTCTTGGGGTCTCACATTGAGCAACCTTTCCTAGACGCCTTGACAGGCATCGAGAACATTTGCAGGATCTTGACAGATCGCATTCGTCTTATCAGTACAGGTTTGTGACATGATACAGCCCTAACTGACATGCATTTGCTCACTAAGGCCAGTTCTGGCACATGTGTGAGATACGACAGGGAAGTATGAGCTACACATCCAGTATCAGGTTACATCCCTGCCCTCATTGGACGACCCCAGTCCCTTCCCAGCGGGGATCCACCAGGGATTGATCAGATCTACCCAGGGGAATCATCAGAAGATTAAAAAAAATGTACGGGATATGGATAGTGGTCACGTGATATGAAATTTGTGGGAAACGACTTGCACCATATGTGGAGCTGCTCCTACACACTCTAGGAGAAACTTTTATATAATGAATCCTGAGAGCTTTTGAAGTCACCCAATGCACACTCTTAGAGTGCTTCTGTGTGGCACCTGCATCTATATGGTATGCAAACATCTTTGATTTGGGCACTCCAAATGCCACAGTCTGCAAACCATTCAATTCGTCTTTTCCTAGACTGATAGCTTCCTTGTTTTGAGCTATTATTCCAAATTTATTATCTGCCACATATCCAGGTTCAAATGGCTCTGTGCACTATGGGACTTAACATCTTAGGTCATCAGTCCCCTAGAACTTACAACTGTTTAAACCTTCACACACATCCATGCCCGAGGCAGGATTCGAAACTGCGACGGTAGCTGTCCCGCGGTTCTAGATTGCAACAGCGTGCTTCATATGGATTGCACCCATCCAGCGTGTAGATGATACTGTCTGCATCCAAAGAAAGGAACTTGTGATCGGCGAAATTTGGCTTGGCAAAGTTGTAGTGAACGTACCTTACTCATCCCCTTCACCACCAAGTCAACAACCACAAGCATGCCATATTTGTCTCCCTTGATCTCAAGAAAACATATAATAATGTGCCATTCCAGCCTCATCTTTAAGCTCGAGACCAAGGCACTTCCCTTAATTTACGTCCACCACACCATATCCTTTCTCTCTAATCGACTCCATCCACAGAGATCCGTACTTCTAGTCTCTTAAATGTTGTCCACGCCACTGATATGACAAAGCCACCTCCTTCTGTTCATCGCTCCCACTATGCCGATGACACGACTTTCCTTCCTCCTCTGCTCTACCCTCTGGAAATCCTGACGTTTCCACCAGGTCCATACCAATCAGTTCCACTCCTGGTCCAACCAAGAGTTCCTCAGAATCAACCCTTCCAAAACCCAGACAAAAATAATGGGCAAAACCACCCCAACAACTCCTACCTAACCATTTACGACGATCCTATCAAGTTAACTAATATAGTGAAATACCTTGGACGACACTTGATCACTGACTGACACAGAAGCCCCATCCGCCAACCATTCAACAGAAAGCTCACAATAAAACTTCAAAAACTACTAATTGGCAGAATATATGGACTGCACCGTTCCATTATCCTCGCAAAATACAAATCCCTGATCCGATGAACACTGTGCTCTGCAAATGTGGCATGGAATTACGTCCTCCTTTTGTCACATTCTACCCTCGAATACCATATACTGCGCCCAGTCTTTTGGATTCGCCTCCTCCATCCGTCTGGAATAGCAGCTTATAAATTTCTGTGGCTAGCTCTTCCATCTTGAACACCCCTGACTATCCTATATTTTCTGTATACACCACATCACTAGTTCCCCTCGACCCTTTCTCACTGATGCCAGTATACTACCACCACATTCCCCTAAACCTTAAATCTACACATCCTCCACGTCCTCCCTCAACGAAACCTTAATCGTCCACCTATCCTGACCACGAAGTCAGTCTTGATATACACCCTTCTTATTAGATCTAGCAGATCCCACAGTCACCCTTTGTCAGGGCTCCCTTCCTTCCACTTCTTCCGACCCACTTCCTAAGTTTTGGTTCGGGATTGCATCCCTCTTCACTGTTCGTTAATCACTACTCCAAACAACCATCCACACTAACACTCTCCTAAGCACTACTCTGAATACATTGTTCTGATGGTATCCCCACCCCAGAAAATGTGTATTGTCTCATCACTTCACTTCTTTATCTATTTCGTCATACATGAGACTGCTGAATCGAGTTGGTAAAGGGTCATTTACGAACCTCCAGGAAGAAGTAGAGATTTCGGTACCATCACAGATCCTCTGACGTCCACGCACTCATGGAGCAAATCGTGGTGAAAAATACCCACTTCTGGGAGATCATCGAGGAGCACCTTGAGAGAAGGAGGCGATAGCTCGATCCGTAAACCTCATGTCCAAATTAAACTGTCGCCATCGCTCATACTGTAGACTGGCAGGTTATCAAGTGAGTGCATTATTACTTCTTACGTAACACTTAGCTGTGTCTCACAAATGGTTGTTCCCCCATATTCCATACTATCTTTCACATGATTTGACATATTCACAATGCAACTCTTTCTTATATTTCATCACATGGTCGTCGTCTCATATACTGATTGATGTCTTGAGATGGTGGTATCAATGTAACAGTGATTTGGTGACTGAAAATCTAAGCTGTGTCTACGAAGTTTGTGGTGTCACCGCCAGGCACCACACTTGCTAGGTGGTAGCTTTAAATCGGCCGCGGTCCATTAGTACATGTCAGACCCGCGTGTCGCCACTGTTAGTGATCGCAGACCGAGCGCCACCACACGGCAGGTCTCGAGAGACGGACTAGCACTCGCCCCAGTTGTACGGACGACGTAGCTAGCGATGCACACTGACGAAGCCTCGCTCATTTGCAGAGAAGATAGTTAGAATAGCCTTCAGCTAAGTCAATGGCTACGACCTAGCAAGGCGCCATTAGTAGTTTATTGCCTGAATTTACAGAGTCTCACTTGTATCGTCAATAGCGATGTACAACAAGGATGGATTAAAGTTAAGTATTCCTGCAGCTACGTACTTTTCTTTATAGCATTCATTGCGTATCCTGTTTCAGACCTATCTCTAGCCTGCGTGAGTTAACGCGTGCCTTTCGGCTACTTCCGAGTGGCGTGGCTGTTAACCTACGCCACAACAAAGTTAGAAACATATTATCATATTTTTCATTTTATACATTAGCTGTAAGCAATATTTTGTCATGGTATGGCCACTACATTAGAAGCATGAGAAGGAAAATTTCTCATGCAGGCCACAATTAGCTATGATAGCTTGTGTGCGATACGTATGTGATATACACTGTTTCGATCATACGTGAACAATTATCATGGGCTGCGTTCCAATCAGTGCAGAGACCTCACTTATGCTCTTCCGTCTTATCCTTATATTTATCTTTAGCTCCTACGCTATTATCTGAAATGCACAGGAGTATCACTCGTTCTCATTAAAGTGAAGTCCTGTCTGTAGCATCACATAATACTACAATGTTTTCTACACTGTTTTCTGCAAAGGAAACCGACTTAAGAATAATCGTCTTTGATAAAATCAGCCAAGATAAATCCTTCCAAAGTTCAAAAGACATTTAATGCACCATCTTCTATCAATTCACATCCCTCCCATATATTAGTCTGCAGCTCACTTTCATCAGTCCCCATTCCCCATACAAATTTTCCCTCTTCCATGTTTTCAGAATTCTTTATTTAAATTCTGTTGTTTCCTAACTGCCACTGTAACAGTCATTTCAGTCCTCTCACCTTATGTTATTCATTCCGTCTACAGAATTTCGAGAAAGAGCTATTGGAAAGTGAAGAGGCGTCCTTGTCATAAGAAATTCGAGGCTAATAACCTAAGATGAAGGAAAACAAAACAATCAGAGAAAAACAAAGCGGATATTGTAAAGTGTTCTTTGAAAAGGAAAAATGATAGGAAAATAGTATTTCACTACATGCTAGTATTAAGGGAAAGTCGAGAGAGAGGTGTACTCTTGCGTTGAAGAAATTGTTAATCACGATGAAACAGAATGAGTGCTAGGCTCTCAGGAATTAACAATGCGTCAATGTACATGCATTGGCGACTAAAGGAAAATCCAGTTTTCAGTAAGTCTTATTTCTTTGCGTGTATTGTCTTGTTTCATTTCTGTAGTTACATCTTCCATGACAATGTTGACCTATAGCTTGATAGCTTGAGGAAGGACTTTTCGCAACTGAGGCACCATCGTTTTAGTGTTTCGCCAGCAGAGAGTGCTGAACTGTGAAGTCAGCTGTGGCAGTGAACAGGCAGCAGCCTCCAGGACAAGAGTACGTGGACCCAGTTGTCGGGGGAGGTGGCTGACGGCAGCCGATTACAGTCAATGGGTGGGACTCACCGCCTCGGCGACTCCAATATCCCCTGCCCCTAACGCAGTTAAAGCTTCACAGATGGTCGCCCGCTGCAGCGGAGCTGTGCGTATTCTGTGAGTGTCTGCCTTCAGGTGGTACCGGAAAAAGCGAAACAGAACCCCCCTCGCTAAGAACAATGCGAACATGCTCAGTGTGGCATAGCGAGATGTCTATAGCTATCATTCGTGTGTGCCTCATGAAAATACGGCAGAGTCACAGTAATTAATTCATTTTTTCTGGCAAGTTTCCCTCTTTCGACCGACTACCCTTACGAGATTAAAGGTAACGATTTATAATGTATCTAAAAACCGGAGGAAGAGGACCTTCAGACAGTTGCCACGTTATATATGTATGTACCATTTTGATTCTGCAACCACTATGTTTTTAGACACAAAGGAATTAAAACATTAGCTGCCAATGGGCATCGATTTATGTCAACGAGGTATGCTGAAATTTTGTGTTGGGTTGGGATCTGAACCCGGGTCTCCTGCTTACGACGCATCAACAGTCACGGCATCTCATAGATTCCTAAAAGAGTTTGAGCATGGTGTGCATCTACACTGATGGAGTGATTGGCTATCATCACTTTAATTTGTCACACGTGTGGTGTATATGAGGGTAATGAGCAGGGGCACTAGATCAGTAAGTGTGATATAAGTTGAGAATTTGTATCTGATGAGAGGGGTTCTAGGGTAGTCCGTGCGGCTGTGTTAGGATGGCGTAGTGGTCAGTGCGTCTACCTAGTAAGCGGGAGACAAATGTTCAAATACAGCATAGATATTCAGCTTGCCCCATTGATATCAATCAGTGCCCAGTGGCCGGTAATTTCGTAAATTCCTTTGCGATTTGTAACATCCTTACACAGTAAACACATTTATAAAAGATATTTTAATTTTTATCACTGTGGAGATGGCCACTTAAGGTACATGTTTGCACTCTTGTAATTAAGTTAGGATTGTCGTAATTTGTGTATGTACAGAGGTATTGCCGTATGATACAAATTTTTTATTTTGATGTGTAACTTACTTCTTGAATTTCTGATTTTTCCGAAACTGTTTAAATTTATGTGTTTGTTTTGATATTGCTTGTGTCTGATGGTTTGGGAGGAATGATGATTGCCTTGCAGAAGCACAAGTCTCTTCAGATGTGCACTCGGCCCTGACTTCATTTTCATGGTTGGCAATGAGCGATTGCATCGAACAATGAGCGTGGAGTAGCTCTTGGAACGAGAGGATATTCGCGAATGGACTGGCCTGCCCATTCCACCGACTTCAATCCCCCTAGAGCATGTGGGGCATGCATTGGGGAGACGTATTGGAGCGACACTACATGCTCCGAAAACCGTCTAGCAGCTGTCAAGAAATCCCCTCCAACCTTGTGGCCAACAGGAGAGAATGTTGCAGAACATGCAGTACCATCCATAGTCATCCAACTGAGATCCATGTCTCAACTTCCGTAATGTTCAGAGGACCATCATGAATGTCAGTGACTTTGATGTAGTTGCAGCCAATTCTGTTGGAAATATTACGTCCTTCGCGCATATGCTCCCTGTACTACACTGTGGTAGTTCTGTCAATGTATCGTTGATGTCTCAGAGAGATATTTTATTTGTTAGTGACACATTGCCCGAAAGTTACTTTCGTCTCAAAGTTTTGCAAACAAGTGTACGTGTTCTGAGACTCGCAGCTATCACATTAAACAATCTCTACGAGCTTAAGTTATTTCTGCAAATTTTTATTTATTCATCTCAGTCTATCATGAAAGCTTTCATTCCAAATATCAGGTTTTTTTCTGATTAGAATGACCCCATTATCGGCGATATCCTTATCTAAACTTCCATGACCGTATAATTACACCGAAACCAACTTAGAATTCTCAGTCATTCTTCCACCACCTGAACATCCTAAGAACCGCAATAAACATTTCGGAATATTCTTGCAATATGTTAATTTTCATATACTGAACTCAGTCTTCAGTGTTCCGATTATGTCGTTTTTAACTGTCAAAATTCCAGAGAATACTACTATCCAGAATGAGATTTTCACTCTGCAGCCGAGTGTGCGCTGATATGAAACTTCCTGGCAGATTAAAACTGTGTGCCCGACCGAGACTCGAACTCGGGACCTTTGCCTTTCGCGGGCAAGTGCTCTACCAACTGAGCTACCGAAGCACGACTCACGCCCGGTACTCACAGCTTTACTTCTGCCAGTACCTCGTCTCCTACCTTCCAAACTTTACAGAAGCTCTCCTGCGAACCTTGCAGAACTAGCACTCCTGAAAGAAAGGATATTGCGGAGACATGGCTTAGCCACAGCCTGGGGGATGTTTCCAGAATGAGATTTTCACTCTGCAGCGGAGTGTGCGCTGATATGAATCTTCCTGGCAGATTAAAACTGTGTGCCCGACCGCGACTCGAACTCGGGACCTTTGCCTTTCGCGGGCAATTGCTCTACCAACTGAGCTACCGAAGAACGACTCACGCCCGGTACTCACAGCCTTACTTCTGCCAGTACCTCGTCTCCTACCTTCCAAACTTTACAGAAGCTCTCCTGCGAACCTTGTAGAACTAGCACTCCTGAAAGAAAGGATATTGCGGAGACATGGCTTAGCCACAGCCTGGGGGATGTTTCCAGAATGAGATTTTCACTCTGCAGCGGAGTGTGCGCTGATATGAAACTTCCTGGCAGATTAAAACTGTGTGCCCGACCGAGACTCGAACTCGGCCGAGTTCGAGTCTCGGTCGGGCACACAGTTTTAATCTGCCAGGAAGTTTCAATACTACTATCGATAGCTGTATGATACAGCCATTCGTAATCCCCTACGCATCGCTAGTTCTCTGGAACACACATATAAAAATAAGCTTTTCATCTCCGTCTTGCAACATTTTCCTGATTATTGATTGGAACGATATTCTTAAAGTCGATCGGACATGGGTAAGGGATGATTAACAACAGAACACGCTTCGCACATAACCTAGTCGTGTTGTATTAGAGAAGAACATGTCACTTTCCTGCAAGAATTTTTAAGCTGTTTTGTTTTCGGTCGTCTGTCTCCTGACTTGCTTGATGTGATCCGCCGCGAATTCTTCTCCTGTACCAACCATTTCATCTCAGAGTTGTACTTGCAACACAAGTCTTCAATTATGTGCTGGTTGTATTCTAACCTCTATCTTCCTCTGCAGCTTTTGCCCTCTACAGCTCCCGCTAGCACCATGGACGCTATCACCTTATGTCTTAACACGTGTCCCAATCGGCCTGTCCCTTCATGTCAGTCTTTTCCACATATTTCTTTGTCGAACCATTGAATGTAGCGTCCATTAAAATATTCCTGGTATCGGCAGCCACGGAAATTCTAGAGACAAGGTGGTCTTCAGTTTCCACAACATTTTCATACAGCAGCTGTTTCATACGCAGAGGTGGCCAGGCCTCCGGTGCACCTCGGCCGATAGATCTACATCTACATCGTACTTTGCAAGCTACGTATTGGTGGCTCGAGGAAAATTCATCACAGCAGTAATGAAATGGGCTGGCGTCCCAACGTACATCCTGTGTCTAATATTCAGTGCTAGGTTTCCCCAGCATTTCTGGCAACACATATTCGCCGGGGATGCGATATCTCTGTCCGTTGAGGCGGACTGGAGGAACATGCGCTCCAGTCAATCTATCAACGAGAATGCCGGCCCTACATTAATACCGTTGATTAGGACGAAGTCGAGTACCTTGTGGATTCAAACTGTTGGTAAGGAACCAGCCTTCTCTAGTAAACAAAACCTCGTCGGTGCTCAGGATCTGGGCTGGAAATAAGAGTTGTAGGACAGTTCTGATGCAATGACCGTTGTGCGAACTACGCGCTTTGGGGAAAAACGTCCAGTGCTAACGCTGTCACACGCTGAAAATGGGAAGGATGAAATTGCTGTTAATGTGACACATTGCTGACGCCAAGGATGTGTGCAATTCGTCGTGAACTTTTAGGTGGAGTGTCTTCCATTTAAGGTACTCGCACAGTTCGGTTTCGACATGACTAACACATAATAGCATGGAAGGCGCTTGTTTTACGTGGCAGGAGAAACGAGACGTCCATCAAGCCGGACTGTCCGTTTCCATTCACTAACCCGTACAATAGATGGATGTTAGCTATTTCAGTTTATGTCCACCGCTAAATGTTGACTGTTAATAGTTTTTTTTTTTTTTGGTCGTGTGACTAGGGCCTCCCGTCAGGTAGACTTTTCGCCGGGTGCAACTCTTTCGATTTGACGTCACTTCGGCGACTTGCGTGTCGATGGGGATGAAATGATTGTGATTAGGACAACACAACACCCAGTCTCTGAGCGGAGAAAATCTCTGACCAAGCCGGGAATCGAACCAGGGCCCTTAGGATTGACATTCTGTCGTGCTGACCACTCAGCTACCGGGGGTGGACACTGTTAATAGTCAAAATGAGTTAACGATTACGACAGAATAGGTGTCTCTTCAAGGACGTCACAGATGTTGTCACAAGGTGGTGATTCTTGTAAATGAATCGGATTGTTGCCAAGCATACATAAGAGCCAACCGTCCATACATGCAGCAGTTTTGAATGTCAGTACACGTTCCGTCAGGAATACCGATGCAACACCTCACGATATTGCAGTGACTTAGTTGTAAAGAAGAACGATGCGATGTTCGTCCCTGCGGCGACTAGAAGCGTTATGAAAGACAAGAAATGTATTCGCAGTTGCAAATACGAACAACTACCAACTATATAACGAAATAACGACGGCTAAAATTTGTGCCCGAACGGAAATCGAACCTGGATTTCCCACTTTATGCGAGCGGTCACCTTATTCGCTTCGGCTATCCGTGCAAGACTCACAGTCAGATCCCAAATTCCGTATGTGTTGTTTATAAGCAACAACTTGTACTCGTTCACATGTTACGTATTGCTGTACATGGGCTGACGTTTTTAATTGAAAGTCGCTGCCTGGTATCGGCGGGTAAATGCGATACTACAGTGCTTGTGTTATTAAGAGATATGAAAATTTGGGTCTGGTTGCGAGTCGTGCACGGACAGAAAAAGCAGTTAAGGCCACCGCTCGCGCGAAGCGGGAAATACGGTTTCGATTTCGGGTACGGCACAAACTTTCATCTAAGTCTACTTCTACAACTACATGGCCACTCTGCAAATCACCCCTAAGCGCCTGTCAGAGGGTTCGTAGAACACCTTCACAAAATTCTCTTTTATTTAGAAAAGAGCGCTCAAAAAAATCGAACACAATAACTTTCCGTGCAAGCAATGATTTCCATTAGTTTGTTATGATGATGGTTTCTCCCTTTGTCATCGACGTCAACAATAGCATTCGGTGGAGAAAGTTGGTGATTCAAATTTCTTAAGGTGAACCCGTCGCTGTGAGAAAGCCATTGTCTTAATGACCATGTCTGTGACACTATCTCCATTATTTCTCGATAATACAAAACTCGCTGCCCTTGCTTGAACATTCTCGGTGTACACCGTCAATCCTGTCTAGTAAGGCCCTCGCACCGTGTAACTGTACTCCAAAATAGGACATAAAAGTGTAGTGTACGCAGTCTCTGTAGTAGACCTATTGCAACTTCTAAGTGTTCTGCCAATATAACGCTGTCTTTGGCTTGTCTTCCCCACTACATTTTATGTGTGTGCTTTCCAATTTAAGATGTTCATAACTGTGATTCCTAGGTAATTAGCTACATTTATGGTCTTCAGATCTGACTGATTTATCATTTAACCGAAAATTAACGGATTCATTCGAGAACTTATGTCTATGCCCTCAAAATTTTAGTTATTTAGTTTCAATTGTCAGTTTACGCAGAATAAAGCTATCTAAATCCTTTCGCAAATGGTTTTGACCTTTTGGTACGTATCCCACTCCGGTGAGCAGTATTCAAGCAGTGGGCAACCAAGTGTACTGGAAGAAAGTAGGTTACAGTACACTTGTTCGCCCACTGCTTGAATACTGCTCACCGGTGTGCGATCCGTACCAGATAGGGCTGATAGAAGAGATAGAGAAGATCCAACGGAGAGCAGCGCGCTTCGTTACTGGATCATTTAGTAATCGCGAAAGCCTTACGGAGATGATAGATAAACTCCAGTGGAAGACTCTGCAAGACAGACGCTCAGTAGCTCGGTACGGGTTTAGATGAAGTTTCGAGAACATACCTTCACCGAGGAGTCAAGCAGTATTTAGCTACCTCCTGCGTATATCTCGCGAAGCGACCATGAGGATAAAATTAGAGAGATTAGAGCCCACACAGAAGCATACCGACAATCTTTCTTTTCACGAAAAATACGAAACTGGAATAGAAGGGAGAACCGATAGAGGTATCAAAGTACCCTCCGCCACACACCGTCAGGTGGCTTGCGGAGTCTGGATATAGATGTAGATGTAGATAACTTTGCTACACGATAAATTACAGCACGATCTGAAACATCCTAAGCTCAGATTGTCTCCTAAATCGTTTATATACATGAGCAACCGGAAAGGGCCTACAACGCTTACTTGGGGAACGCCAGAAATCACTTCTGTTTTGCTCCATGGCTTACCGTCGATTATTACGAACTGCGGCCGCTCCCGGTAGCCTAGTGGTCAGCGCGACATAATGTCAATCCTAAGTGCCCGGGTTCAATTCCTGGCTGGGTCGGAGATATTCTCCTCTTAGGGACTGGTTGTTGTTTTTTCCTCCTCATCATCAATTCATCCCCATCGACGCGCAAGTCTTCGAAGTGGCGTTAAAACGGAAGACTTGCACCCGACGAACGGTCTACCCGATGGGAGGCCCTAGTCACACGACTACGAACTGTGATCTCTCTGAGAGGAAATCATGAATCCAGTCGCATAACTTGGGCGATACTATATAAACACTAAAATTGACTACAATCAGCTTGTGAGGTACAGTGTCAAAAGCCTTCTGGAAATATAGAAATGAATCAATTTTTCGATAGTACTCAACACTTCGTGAGAATAAGGAACTAGTTGCGTTTCCCAAGAACGATATTTTCTAAATCCGTGTTGACTGTGTGTCAGAAGACTCTTCTCTTCAATGTAGTTCATTGTTTTCGAACGCAATACATGTTCGACAACCCAGCTGCATACCGACGTTGACGATGGAGACCGGTAATTTATTGGAGTACTCCAATTGCCTTTCTTCAATATTGGTTTGACCTGTACAACTTTCCAGGATTCGGGTGCGGATCGAGATGTTGTATATGATTGTTAAGTATGGAGCCACTGCGTCGCCATACTCGGAAAGGAATGTAATTGGTATGCAATCTGAACCAGAACACTTACTGTTATTAAGCAATGAAGCTGCTTCACTACTCCGAGGGTATCTCCTTCTAAGTTCTGTAACTTTACAGTTGATCTTGAGTAGAATTATGGAATATTTACTTCGTCATCTTTGACTAAAAAATTTCTGAAGGCTGCGTTTAGTAACTCTGCTTTAACTATATATGACGGTAGAATCTGTTCCCGAAAGGACAGTTACCGTGGATGACCATGCAGCTTTGCTAGAAATGAAATGATAATTAAATGGACACCCTAGCTGCAAACAGGAGTTGATGTACCGGGTTCGAGTCGTGGTCGGGGCACACATTTTCAATATGTCCCCAATGAAGTACATCAAAGCCTGTTAGCAGCTAGGGTGTCCATTTAATTATCAACTATGCTTTAGCAGCACCGGCATCGATAGCATTTCCACTGCTATCGTGCAGAGAAGACATTGATTGTGCCTTGCCGCTAGCATACTAGTCGTCAATTCCTTTTATAGCCGAAGGTTGTCGCATTCGCAATTGCGAATACATTTCACGTACAACAACTTACGTCAGCACCAGTAACAAATTGTTTAGTGACATTATTATCTGATTTTAGAGACCACATTTCTTTATCGTAATATATTTGTTTGTGATTATCTTTACGTCCGGTAGTAAATCGTAGCAACAGTTTCGGAATATCCTGTATAACACAGTTTGACGCCTGGCAGAAACAGTGTTATTGCGACGAGAAACTATTTCCTTCGATTCTACCGGAGAAAAACTCCTATCAGCGCCAACGTTTAGTCTCTATTACACTGTGACTAATAACAGGTTTGAGATGGTTCCGTTGCTAAACTGATTAAAATATCATCTTCGATAGTCAAAACACGAGGACCTTGTGACATTAGTACGTACATGAGCGTGCTGGGTACGGTGGATCACGGTTATTTACTCGCGCGTTTCCATGTACTACGACGGTGAGGAAGCTGCTGCTACGCCGCACACATTTAAATGTAAATTGGTACCTGATAGCATTAACGCTCTTGTAAACCCGAATGGAGCCCCAAGGTCCAAGTACACTGGGCACAGAAAGGTTCCGTGGCACTCAGTGCAGAAGATTGTCTCGGCAGCGCCTGTAAACAAGAGTCCCGTCATTCGGCGAGCGGCTCGGAGCTACTCACAAGGCATTAAGACGTGCCTTCGCGCGAGTGAGCCGTTATTAGAAGCAAGCAGGGAAATTGTGGCCGTATTATTGGCGTCGCGTGCGCCGGGCGGCGTGGGGCGTCGGCGTTGGCTGCGGCGGCGCCGCTACTGGCTGGCTCAGGGCGCGGAACGCCGGCATTAATATTCATGCGGCTCGGAGCGGCGAGCCTCCGCTATCGCCGCCTGCCGCGACCAAGTCGCAGAACTGCGGTGCCCTCCAGCGCCTTCCGCAACCACAACTGCGACAGCCGACGTCCGTTTGCGCACTGAGCGAAACGGAGCTACAAATGTGTAACTCCGAAACCAGAACACGTAACGTGACTACCCTTTGCTTAATTAGCTGTTTCCCGAGTCAGAGACACGCGCACCTCCTTCCAATACTTCCACAAATGCTTAATCAGTCTTATATCAAACAATTAAATACTATATGCGCAGACAGAAAATCACGGGAACACCTGAAATAGCTCATCACTTCGCTGCAATTTGCATTTATTGTAGCACTTAATAACAGACCAAGAAAATGTCGCCTGTTACACTTGACAGAAAATAGCACTAGAAGAATAATAAACACCTGATTCAGTTTCCTGCACTTTAGCTAAAGTTCAACAGGAGAACACAATTTAAGTTCTCCCATAAATATAAATACGCACGTAGGCGCGTTAAGGAACTGGTTACGAAATAGGCACTAATAACATCATGGCAGGCACACTCGATTTAAAGGGAAAATTATTAGCGAGTTTACACACTGACTAGTACAACTAAAACATTAAGGTGAAAAACAGTAAAGTGCACAGTCCACAACACCTTTCGGTGCCAGTTAACCTCACATTTAGATTCCACCAATATATACGATGACAGGTTGACCATTACCGATGTGGCGTACAATGGACAGTCAATAGAGTGAACACGCAGCTGAAACCCAAGTATTATTGCTCAGGAGCAAAAAGCGCAGCCTAAAGCGTGTTTAGTGCAAACACCTACTTTGAGAACAAAACAACCATGAAACAACGAATGATGATGATGATGAAGTCCCATACTCCTTGACAGAGCGTAGGGGACGATGTGGGAGACTCGCGCCGCTGTAATACGCAAGGTCCTACAGGAGGTGGTTTGGTTCAAAATGGTTCAAATCGCTCTGAGCACTATGGGACTTAAAATCTGAGGTCATCAGTCCCCTAGAACTTAGAACTACTAAAACCTAACCAAACTACGGACATCACATACACCCATGCCCGAGGCAGGATTCGAACCTGCGACCGAAGCAGACGCGCGGTTCCAAACTGAAGCGCCTAGAACCGCTCGGCCAGGAGGTAGTTTGCCATTGCCTTCCTCCGACTGGAATGGGGATGAAAGATGATCATGAAGACGACACAACAACACACAGTAATCTCGAGGAAGGTGAAAATCCTTGGCCCAGCGAGAATCGAACCCAGGACCCAGTGCTCGGGAGCCGAGAACTCTACCGCGAGACCAAGAGCTGCGGATATATATATCACGCTTAAAAACTGTTGGAGAAACACTAAAATGGAAATTGACAAATCTATACTTAAAGGAGCTGCACTCCTTCTAAACATCCTAAAATGGCAACTTGATGGCTACCCAGAGTACCAAATTAAGAATAGCATGCCTATAGATTGACTAGTATAAAGGAATAAATAACAAATACACGGCTTCTGACGGCCGACAAACTGTGTTGGGCTGTTGAGCAGTGATTAATTTAAGCTAGCCACAACATACGCTAAGCAGGTTAGCGGAGTATTTAAAAACAAGCGTCGAGCAAGGGCCCTGGTAAGAAGGTTGTAAGTAGGCTGTTTATGTTTTTTTATTGGTAATGCCACGTAGCGCTCTGTATGAAAATCACTGGCTGTGCTGTGTGCAGTATGTGGCTGGTTTGCATTGTTGTTCGCTATTGTAGTGTTGGGCAGCTGGATGTTAACAGCGCGTAGCGTTGCGCAGTTGGAGGTGAGCCGCCAGCAGTGGTGGATGTGGGGAGAGAAATGGCGGAGTTTTGAAATTTGTAAGACTGGATTTCATGAACTGCTATGTATATTATGAATTTTCAACACTATTTAGGTAAATACATTGTTTGATCTCTATTAAAATCTTTCATTTGCTAACTATGCCTATCAGTAGTTAGTGCCTTCAGTAGTCTGAATCTTTTATTTAGCTGGCAGTAGTGGCGCTCGCTGCATTGCAGTAGTTCGAGTAACGAAGATTTTTGGTGAGGTACGTGATTTGTGAAAGGTATAGGTTAATGTTCGTCAGGGCCATTCTTTTGTAGGGATTTTTGAAAGTCAGATTGCGTTGCGCTAAAAATATTGTGTGTCAGTTTAAGCAGTTATGTATTATTTTTCTAAGGGGACGTTTCATATGTCGACCCTTAGCCGAGGATACCTCACTGGAATCTTCTGATTTTTTTCTTGTAGTTTGTGTAATTAGTGTAGCTACTGTTTATTGCTAGCGCGTAATTGTAGAGAGAATCTCCTTTGTAGTTGCAGTTTTTCATTGTTGTTGTGGCATGCATGCAGATTTGCACCAAGTATTTCGCAGCTGCGCTTGCAATTAACTAGATATTATTTTCAGTGCTATGTTAATGTGTTTTCTTATATTACTCTTCCAATTGTGTTTCTCTGTGTTATTGTGACAATAATGGCGTGTGGCCACGAACCTACTACGGTGTCGTAGCAGGCGGAGAGGTGATACTCCGACGTGGCGCGTCCCAGGTGGCGGATAGGGGGGTCCTCACCGGTTTACCGGCGGACTTGAGCGAAATAAAATAGCTCTCGCGGACCAAACACTAAACAACCTCTACGGCTAACAACCGTAGTTGTAACTCGGAGCTTGCTCCATACTGGGTTGACTACCTTTGAAAGTCAAACATGGAAGGAAATCTTTCAAGGAATAATCCACCGCTTGGCAATAACCAAGGAAGACTGCACTCGGATACGGTGAGCAGTCACCTGAAAGTTAACTTGGATGAGTCGGAGCATCTGAAAATACCCAAAAAGGACAGATGACCAAAACTCAAGACAGGACAAATAAACTACATTGTGACACACAACATAAATTCCCTCATACAACCAGGCGAACTCAAAATTCTGACGGATGAAATGGATCGCAAGGGGATTCTCATAACCGGACTTCAAGAAATGAGAAATACTGATCAGGAGCCGATAGAATCACAAGGATATAGGATTTATAAGGGAATACCAGGGAAAAGAGTCATGAAACAGTGTCCACAATTTGGAACAGGATTCGTGGTGAGTCTGAAAATAATAGAGTCCATAATAGAATTTAAAGCACAATCTCCCAGGCTCTCAACATTAACTCTAAAAGCTGCAAATAAAATGTACACAATAATAAATGCCCATGCCCCGACAAATGATAAAAATAATAAAAAAGAACACAGAGAAGAGGTAGAAAAATTTTGGGAGCTCTTAGATCAAACGATGAATAACATTAATAAAAATCACATCAAGATTTTAATTGGAGACTTCAATGCCCAGTTAGGAAGGGAAAAGAGATATAGAGACATAATAGGGAAATAGACAGCACAAAGAAGAACAAACAAAAATGGCATAAGACTAGTGGAATTTTGCAGAAACCATGACATGATCTCAAAGTCGACGTATTTTAAGAGAAGGCCAAGTAAACTAAAAACTTGGAAACATCCAGACTGGAAAAAAGGAGAATGGCAACTGGACCATGTCTGCATGGATAAGAATTACCACAAGGAAATTTACAATGTGAAAGTACTGAGAGGGGCAGATACCGGATCAGATCATTAGATGATAAAAATTAAAATTAAATTAACTCCATTAGCAAAGAAAAAATCCCACCAGAAGAGGAAGAGAACCTATGACCCTCATAAACTGATACAAAATGAGGATTATGAAGCACAAACCAGGGATATAAAAATAACAGATGATCTGGAAGAAATAATTCCCAAATTGAAACAAATAGCTGAACAAGTTGCCCCTATAAATCCAAGGAAAAAACACCAGTGGTGGAACGATGAATGTGATGAAGCAGTGTTGGATCGACACCAAGCCTGGTTAAGGCATCAAAATGAAAAAAACAGAAAAATCATATTTGGAACTCACAAAACAAAGGAAGAGAACACAAAAATAATAAGGAGAGTTAAACGTCAGTACCAAAAAGATATACTTCTAATGATAGAAACAAATAGTGAAAAAACAAACTCAAGAGACTATTACAAAATGTTTGGCAGACAATTACAAAGATATGATCCTCCAACATTAACGTTAAAAGATAAAGATAATAACCTAGCCCATAGCAATAGTAAAAATACAGAAATTCTAGCAGAAACATTTAACAAGTTACTAAATTGTGAAGATCCCCCAGAACTTCTTCAGATAAACACAGAAACCCCAATTAAAACACCAGCAGAAAATATAAATCCACCTACAATTAATGAGGTCTACAGAGCTTTGAAAGAACTCAAAAACTACAAAGCAAGTGGAGAAGATCAAACGTTTGCTGAACTTTGGAAATATGCAGCAGAACCAGTAAAGATAGCATTACACCAATGCATAGTAAAAATCGGGAATGAAGAGAAATTACCAGAAAATTGGACTACTGCTATAATACATCCATTACATAAGAAAGGAGAAAAATCAAATCCAGACAACTATAGAGGAATTCCCCTTTTGGACTGCACGTATAAGACCATGTCAAGAATACTATACAACTGCTGTAAAGATCAACTAGAACTGGAACTGGGAGAATATCAAGGAGGATTTAGATCCTGGAGAAGCTGCCCAGAGCAGATAATCACCTTGAAGTTAGTTATGGATGTCTACGAAAGAAGGCAAAAACAACTAGTCATAACCTTTGTAGATTTCAAAAAGGCGTATGATTGCTTCCATAGATCTTCAATGATGAAAATATTAAGGAATTTTGGACTTCATCCTAAATTAATAAAAATGATACAGTTAACCTTAACAAACACCAAATCCAAAGTAAAATTTAGAGGAGAAATATCTGAACCATTTACGATTAAAACAGGGTTGACACAGGGAGATTGTTTATCACCATTGCTATTCAATTGTGCTCTGGAATATGTAATGAGAGAATGGTAGAAGGAAAATCCTATGAATATTAAAATTGGAACTAAGAAAGATAAAATAAACCTAAATTGCTTGGGAATTGCTGATGACCTAGCATTACTAGCTTAGAAAATATAGCACAAAAATTAGGACTCCAGATATCATTTGAAAAGACTGAAATAATGGTAACGGATCCACTTGTAATAGATCACACACAGTGAACAATAGGGAAATTAAAATAGTGAAACAATTTAAATACCTGGGTGAAATTATAACACATAAATTGGACGAGAAACCTGCATGGCGATCAAGAACTAATAAAATGATAAAAGCTCAAAAACTAACATGGTCTACGTACAATAAAAAATGTCTATCAATTAAAACAAAATTAAAACATTACAAGACGGTGGTTCAACCAGAGGTTACATACGGAAGTGAAACTCTTTTTAAAGTCACCCAGAAAAACAGAATTGACAAAATTTTAAAAGTAGAGAGAAGAATTGCTAGAACATGCATAAATAAGAAATATCAAAAAGCTGGGCAATGGCGGATAGTTCCAAATGAAGTGGTATACAGAGAACTGGAGCCCATCACTGATACTATACGAAAGAAAAGGATCTCTTTTTGTGGTCACATTCTGAGGACACCAGAAACCGGATTATCAAGGAAAATTATTGAGAAACTCTGGAATTTGAAACAGCAAGGAAATAAGAGAGGATATGGAAGAACTGGAAATAACTCTGGATGATTTGCAGAACAAAAGGCCAAATTTAAAGAAGTTGAGGGACACAGAAATAAGATTTAAACCAAAAATTGACAAACGACATATAATTAAAAGGGTATTTACAGATAAGGAACGACGAAAAGCATCGGATCGAATGAAGAGATACTGGGCCACTCGGAAGGGGAAAATACCAAAGAAGAGGACCAGAAATGATTGACTGAAGTGGTCCAATGAGGCCGTAAAAGCAGAAGAAGAAGAAGATTGACGTGTGAAAAACGTAATACTAGGCTCCAAAGCAAACTGAGAAATGGCAGTGAAGACGAAAGCAGTGTGTTAGCTCCACCGAATAATGAATTAACTAATGTTCAAAGTAGTAATTTGCTAATTGTGCATAGGGAAATGGAGCGGGCGGCAAATAATGGTGTAGACAGTGAAACAATTAGTGAAGAGGTAAGCATTATCGATCGTTCGGTCAGCAACAGTTCGCCTCAGGAATCCGAAATGACAGGACACAATCTTGCAAATACTGTAGATTCAGGTTTTGGGTCCTCACCGTTTTCTCAAATAGGTCAAGACACATTTTCTGCTTGTCAAAATGTGAATGTTGCCGGTGCAACTTCACTGCCGAAAAGCACTGAGGAACATGTTTCAGACACCAGTGCAATGTTATTACAGTTAATGCAACAAATGGGACAAAGGCTACAAAAGTTAGGCACAACGCTTGAACAAAATCAGAAACAAATGGGACAAAATCTTCAAAGTTAGACACAATGGAACAACACCAAAGACAAACACAGTAACAGTTAGACACAATGGAACGAAATCTTCACACCGAGCTTGAACAAACACATGAAGATTTCACTACTGAGTTACATAAAATCGAATCGAAATGTCAAAAAGTCTGTAATGACGTAAAAACACAAATTTGTGGGCATTTCCAACCTATTTTTTTGCGTCATGAAAATGCATTACAGAATCACGCAGCAGCCATAAAAGAACTGCAAACTATTGTTCATGAAAATCATGAGACCTTGCTAGCTAAAATTGACTCAGTTGCATCTACCGATTCGGTTACGCAACTTGCAAAAACTCAGGAAAACTTAAAGGACACAGTAGATACTCTGAAAATTGGTTCAGAAAGACACATGGAGGAAATTAGTTCATTATCAGAGAAAGTAATTGAACTTTCTGATCAGCTAAATAATTTATCTACGAAGGTAGATGATAATCTGAATGACACAAAACCGGTAGTCTTTAATGACACAGAAGAGTGCAGACAAATTAGGAAATTCAAACAAAATCAGAATCAAATTAATACGCAACACCAAAGAGAAATCCGGGAAGTACAAGATCAGCTGACACAGGTAATACAAGAATTACGTATTTCAGAGGACACTCGCGCCCCAATACAGGAAGAGGGACATAGAAATACGGAACAGCCACAAAATAATAACACAGCGTATTTCGGAAATTATGAAAGAAATTAGCAAGGTGCACCGAATTTTGAAATGGAACCGCCGAAACGACGTAACAATGACCAATATGCGACTCGCCGACATGACGATTTTGACTATAAACTGTTCATTACTACACGCAAATTTAAAACATATAAGAATTCTGGCAACGACATTCATCCACAAGCGTGGCTCCATCAATTCGCTCATTGTTCTCCTCCCAACTGATCATTAGTGCACAGATTAGAATTTATGTGTGGCTATTTAGAGAATGAACCAGCTGTAAGAATGCGATCGGTCATTCACGAATGTCACAGTGAAGGAGAATTTTACCATGCCTTCCTCTCAACATATTGGACTCAAGCTACACAAGACTGAGTAAGACATAGCATCATAATGATGAACCATTTCGAACAATCTGAATTTTGCAGTCTTGTGAAATATTTTGAAGACATGTTGCACAAGAATCAGTACCTGTCAAACCCATACAGCCCCTCAGAACTCATCCGCATTTGCTTAATCAAATTACCTGAACATTTACGACATATTATTTTGGCAGGACGTTGCAGAGACGACATTGAAGCTTCTCAGGGACTCTTACATGAATTATAAATTGACACTGACTATCGCGGAACGCGAAAACAGGAACACAACAATTACAGGTCACATCCGTCGCAATTCCGCGATGAAAGAAATAATAACTGGACACGACAAGGCTATTCTCACAACACAAATCGTGACCAAAACAGACACCACCCATATGACAACAGTTGGCAGAGTAGTAATAATTACACGGAAAGATCACCTCTCTGCGGTAGTGACTATCACAGAGACAATCAGGGAAACACACAATTTGGGAACCAAAATAATTATTATCAAGGGCGACACAATAACTTTAGACGCAACGATCCAGCGCGCAGTTACGATTCAGGGAGAAATTCTCCACCACGTGACCGACAAGAAAGAAACTATGGAATCTACCGACATGACGAGAGACGATATGATCGTAACGACAGAGCTGAATTGCATCAGAACTGGCGGGATTCAAACAGAGCAGGGCCCTCTCGACAAGGTGAATTTGTAGAAGTTAGGTCTCCAAATCCCAATAACGACGCGCTCCAACAAAGACACAATAGGCAATGGCTCATACCGCTGGCAGCCACAAAACGTACTTATGAAACTGACGACGCAGCTGCCTTAGCTAGTAATTACGTAAAAATGGAAGACATCAGGGACATCTTACTCCAGGAGCACGACGTACAACATAACAACATTGCATATCCTGTGATTCACATTACAGTAAATGACGTAAAATTTACGGCAGTACTTGACTCTGGCAGTCCCATTTTAGTAATTAGTGAAACAGCCTTTAGCCAATGCAACAAATCGAACGATTGTCCCACACTTCCGTTACGTAAGATTAAATTACAAGGTGCAATCTTTGGAAAAAGTGTAGATGTACGCCAACAAACCAAGTTAGAATTCTTTGGTCAAAGCCACAGCTTCTCTGTGAACTTTCTTATTGTTCCATTATTGTCGACGGAAATTATATTGGAAGTAGACTTTTTGAATGAATACAAAGCAATCTTAAACTTTCGCGATGCTGAAATAAGTTTAGAGAAAGAAGGTAAGTCAATTGGTTTGAAATTTGAAGATGGGCTCTCAAACCATGACGAGGAAATTAATCGGCTTTACCTTCTCCTAGACAACAGTTCGGAATTTTCAACGAAACTTGACACTAACAATCACTCTGCAAGTACTGACAGGGATGATATCGACGGCGTATTTGATACTGATGAGTTAATTCAGAATAAAATTCAAACAATTGACAACTGTAATGACATTGATAGGCAGGACCTTTTTGAGATTCTACAAGCACATTCCAAAGTTTTTACTCACAAAACAGGAACAATCAAGGGATTTCAATACCAATTTCGTGTTCGTGAGCATACTAAATTTTGTGTTAGACCATACGTAATTCCAGCACATATAGAACAGAAATACAATCTATGCTTGACGAAGGCATTATTGAGCCTGCAGTAAGCTCGGACAACAATCCATTACATGTTGTTGAGAAGAAAAATGGATCGATCAGACTTGTCTTAGATTCGAGACAAATCAATACTATCTTCATTCGTGAAACGGACAGGCCACAAACGATGGAAGAACTTCTTCAAAATTTTAATGGCGTAAAAGTGTTGTCTTCTATTGATCTCAGATCCAGCTTTTATCAGATCGAACTTCATCCACAGTGTAGAAAATACACAGCTCTCGTTTGTTTCGGCGTTTGTTATCAGTTTCGGAAACTTCCTTTTGGTTTGAACATTTCTTCGGCAGCATTCATTCACGGGCTAAATTCCATATTACCTGAGTTCTTAAAACGTCACATCACCTTATATGTAGACGATATTCTGATAGCAGAAGCCGCATGGGAACAACATAATCGCATCCTCAACAGCGTGTTACATATTTTTGCAGGACCTGGAATTACAGTTAACTTGGAAAAATCTGAGTTCGGTAGGACAAAGGTCAAGTTTTTGGGACATATTATTTCTTCTGAAGGCATTCAGCCGGATCCTGAAAAGTTAGAAGCAATCAGAGCCATTCCAGTTCCATCCACAAAAAAACAAGTCCGCAGTTTTCTAGGTCTCGTAAATTTTTACCGTCGTTTTCTGAATATGCTAGTTCTTGTTACACCAAAACTTTGTTCTCTCACTGGTAAAAATACTATTTGGAACTGGGACGAACAAGCACAGTTGGAATTCAATTCTTTGAAAGAGTCACCACTTAACGTGCCAATACTAGCTCATCCTGATCTGTCACAAGATTTCTGCCTTAGTACGGATTCTTCTAAAGTCGGTCTTGGTGCCCATTTATTTCAAGAAGCCATAGAAAATGACACTACCGTTCAGAAAACCATTGCTTTTGCTAGCCGAGTGCTAACAAAATATGAAAAAAATTATTCCGTTACTGAATTAGAAGCTTTAGCTATCTTTTGGGCATTTAACAAATTCCGTTTCTTTCTTACTGGTAAGCACGTAAAAGTAACAGTGATCATCGCGGATTACAATTTCTTATGTCTTCAAAATTAAATCATGACAGGTTAAAACGTTGGGCATTATTTCTGCAAGAATTCCACTTCACGATAGTCTACATTCCCAGCAAGGAAAACATTGTTGCGGACGCACTGTCACGTGCACCGGTTGGGCTTGAGAAAAGTAACACAGAAGGCAACCTCGAGAAAAGTTTCAGCATTCTTCACATTCAGAAAGTCGGCTTTCAAAACTTCATCTCCACATCTTTAAAGGACATTGCTCATGAACAAGATAAAGATCCGATTTGGAAAGACATCAAAAGTAAATGGCATGAAAAGACACACACTCAGATTCGGCATTATTACCTGGTTAGGAACAACATACTCTTCAAACGCTGCACTGTTGATGACAAGCTATGGGTACTTTGCATTCCAGAAGATTTTGTTAATAAGCTCATTTGGTACATTCACTTCACCTACGCACATTTTGGTCCACGAAAATGTTATCATACTCTTCCAACGACTTGTTATTTTAACAATATGGAAAAGAGAATTCGAAGAGTCTTGTCTATTTGTAAACTTAGTCAAAAGGCGAAACCATCTACTATCTTACAACGTGCTCCATTGTTTCCTATTATTCCTTCTAAATTATAAGAATTTTCTGCTGTTGATCTCTTGGGACCGCCTGTCAGAACATCTAATGGATTTTCGTACGTTCTAGTCGCTGTTGAACTTACCTCAAAATTTGTTTCTTTCACACCGTTACGTAAAGCCACTGGACGGTCTGTATCCAACGCCTTTGTTAAAAATTTGTTACGTGAAGTTGGACACGTTAGTAAAGTCATTTCGGATAACGGACCGCAATTCAGATCTGCTGTTTGGTCTCGCGTGCTTCGGAATCATAAATCAAACCTGTTTTTATTTCATTGTACTCACCACATTGTAACCCGCCTGAACGTATTATGAAAGAAATCAATAAGCTTTGCAGACTTTATTGTCACAGAAAGCATCAGCATTGGGACAGATATCTACACATATTTCAAAATGTGCTGAATGAAATGCCTCATGATTCCACTGCTTTACCACCTACTCTTGTACTGAAGAATGAAGAACCACCGGACAGAATCAGAGAGCTTGTACCTTTCCCGAATACACGTAAACTTCGACACACTGAGATAATTGATTTGGCTCTTAAAAATATAAACTCTGCAGCCGACAAAAGGAGAAAACTACACGGTAAAGCAAATGCAAAGAAACTATACATTGGTCAGAAAGTTCTCATTAAAGCTCATTCATTGTCACATAAGAAGAAACACTTGAGTCACTAATTCTTTCTAGTTTACAATGGACCTTACAGAATCCGACGTATACCACACGATAATTGCGTTGAAGTTGAAACTCTGCGTACTAGGAAGAGTAAAGGTTTACACCACATTTCACATGTAAAACCGTTTATTGAATGATAATCTACTTTTTAACTTTGTCTTTGCCATAAAACTTTTCGCTTCACATTTCTAGTATGCATTGTCAGACTTAGAAACTGTTACCATGCAACAATGTTTGAAGTTAAATATCCAATCAAGAACCAAGAGAACTTATTTAAACAGAAATTACGAATGAATTGTTATAGTGAACACACGTCACAGTGTTATTGTGTGTGTACATTCTTGCTTGGTAGTTGCACGATTACGTAACGACTATAAGGCATACATACTTAGAACATATACTGGTACTACTAATGAGATTTTAATGCAATATTTTGGTTTACTTGAAAATACATTCTGCATTTAAAGTACTTTCTGTGAGATACCAGATGACACAGTGGTTAGTTTATGTGACAGCTACACGATTGTATCACGACGGTACTAATGAGTGACGATTTATAATGTTGCTTTTGCGGTGTTTGTGTTTCATAACTGCACAGTTTTTCTGAATTATTCTGGAAAGTAAAACATGTTTTAGTAGTAACTTTTGTGGTATAGCTACAATGAGACAGCCTTTTCCGTAGCACATCATTACGTTACAGCACAGTACTTTCTTCATCACGGCAATAAGCGTAATAACTAAGATATCTATACGCAAAGCATTTCACTTTTGTTTATCATGAGGTAAGTACATTGACTTTTGCGGAACTTAGTTTTCGGAGGATGATAACTACGACACTTCCACAGAGATTATCTTACAACAAGACGCACAGTTTAGCGCTACAGTACACGTATTTGAGTGATTAATTTTGTACTTAAAACATTAATTTTTAAAGATATTTGAAGTACAATGATACAAAGGTTTTCTGTGATACATTTCATTCCATTGCTGTAATCTGTAACATCTGAGGGTATAATTACATTAATCCTCAGGGGGTACACGCTTACTTTGTGTTCCATGTGTGTGGTAAACACAAGGAGCCCTAGCTAATATGGTATTTGCTTATACAACTTTACACATCGGTGCCATATTTCTCTAACACTGAATTATACAGCTATCTGATCATTTAACTGAGAGAGACAAAATTTTTTTTTACTACGTCAGTGACACATGTGTACGCAATTACACAGTTGGATGACTACACACTTATGAAATTGTATTCCGTCTGTACTTTGTGAACTGTTCATATTTTTTCAGAACCATTGTGATGTTATGAGAGCTTTGAATGATGTATTTGATATGGGATAACGATTTTAAAGTACGTTTCAGGTAGATGACACTACTGAAATGAGCAGAGAATTTTTTTTAGGTTTTGAAATTATTGCAGAAAGCTAAGACGTTTTTGAGATTTGGCTGAGGTGTTATGGTGTTATTATTACGACGACGATGTGTATTATGCTTTTGAGGAATGTTTATGATCAATAACCTGATGCTATATGAGGAATTTGATTATGCTATGTATTTATTACGATGAAATATTGAAGTGTCGCCGCAAGATTGACATGTCGACGAATATGTACATGTGTAATAAGGTAAGGGATAAGGAGTAGTCGTTAGGGACTCTGATTTATGAAAAGGATGTTGGAAACCTAGAATCTTACTGTAAGAGTTATGAAATGTGTGTATATGCGCGAATGTATCACAATGCCGCCGAAAATTTTTTCGCTGCTGTTATATTTACAGGATTTTGTTTCCACACGTTTGTAACGCAAATTTTCGACCTGTGGAATTTTTATATGAAACTGTCACTGTAGCAAACTGCTGTCGTAAATATTTCGGTAGGAGAGTAAGTGACCACCCTCTCGTAATGCGTCGTGGGCACCCACCTGCGCGGCAGTTGCCTGGAGAAAAAGCTATTAGTGTGTGCCTTTCAGAGGCACAGGTGGAAGAAAAAGGAGGGCATTATCCTCGCTATTGACATTTCTTTGTCGAAAGCATCGCAAATACGACTCGCTCAAACTTGAAAACATATGATTACACTGTGGAGCTCTTACTTTATGATATTTACCGAAATGAAATGGTGAGAAACATTTCACGTCTATTGTCTTGCTAGTTGAAAGATTGTTTACCGCATTATGAGATGCCTTATGGCTAGCGAATGACGTTTCCCGCCTTTCTTTGCCTATTTTGTTTAATATGTATTTTCTAGCGGGACTGCAGCATTGGTAAAAATAAAATTTAATAGATCTACTAATATAGTTATTTTATGCCTACAGATCCAGTAAAAAAAATAATTTTATGATCTACTTCCGAGAAAACGGGGGAGCACAAAAAGACATTTCCCTTCACAAGAATTGCATAAATAATATTTTTACAATTTGGTAACTTGTCTGCTAGAGTAAGTTCTCGTGATGCATCACTCTAGTGTTAAGATGTGACATAGGTATTAAACATGGCCGTTTTTACTGTAATATTTTTTCTACTTGAGCTTTGTCACGTTTAGATATAAGTTATTGTATTTGCTGCTGCTGTTTGCCAAGCATAGTGATACTAAATTTCACTTTGTATTACTCCGTTAAGCCAGTTTTACTACTGATCTATTTTCCTTGTTGCTGCACATTGGCTCATATTAGTTGTAATGTTGCATTTGCTCGGTAATTTAGATTTACTGTAGCTTGCTTTGCCAGTTTGCATTTTTTTCATTGCTGTTTGTATTAATTGTTTTGTGCTGCTGCATTGCCTCGTCCTTTAGTTTAGCATCTGAGCTCAGTAGATTTAAGTTTGCTGAAGAGGGGGTAGACTATATAAGAGAATGAGTTGCGATGCATTAGAAGAAATGCATTGACAAGTTATACGAAAAAAGTACAGAAAGCAGGTATAGATAGGACTTTTTGGAAATAATGAATAACGAAGGGAGATGTCCGAGAAGTAAAGATAGTTTTGTTTGCAAAATACTGCAGTAAAACAAACCCTGTCCTTTCCTTGTGTTATCCCACTATGTGTTGTGTACCCTTGGGTATCTGTGTTCTTCCTGTCTTTATGTGTTTATCTGATGAGAGTTACATTGTAGAATTTTTCTGATAATATATTATTTACTTCGTAAAGATGTTTACACATTATTTATTCTGTTTTGTTTTAATTCTCATGTGTGAAGTTGATGTTTCAAAAGGTATTCTGATCTTTTATGTATTTAGTTAGGTCATAATTCCTGTAACACTGATGTACATGTTTATTTCTATTCTTTTGTAAAGCCCCTATTACTACAAATGTTATCTGTATGGTTATGTTCTTTAATGATGTATTTTGTACCTTTGTTATTGTATTCTTATGTTATAAAATTGTAATTGACACCAGTTCATCAAATTAAGTAACTTGTAAGTTACATTTCACTGCACACGTTTCTGTTGGTCATAGTATATGGACAATATGGGAGAAGTAGGGACTGATAGTGTTTGCACATGTGTTAATAATTCAGCAAGGGACTGACTAACAGCATTGCTGGTTCTAAGGACAATTCCAAAAGCTTTGTGAGTGCACAAGTGGTGGTTTATGGACTTGCTATATTCTCTGCAAGACTCTTCGATGGTGATTGTGCACCTGCACAGTCGCAACAGATGGCTGCTGGCCATCTCTACATGGACTACAGTGGGTCTGCATCTTTGATGGCCCACCAATATCATTATTTCTACTTGGACTACAGTGGGTCTGCATCTTTGATGGCCCACCAATACCATTATTTCTACAAGGACTGCAGTGGATGTGCACCTCTGATGGCCCACCATTACCATAATCTCTACCAGGACTGCAGTGGGTCTGCTCTGTGATGACCTACCCACCAACATTCTTCGAAACTTCGACTGATTCTGCTGTGGGTTTGCTCTGTTGTGGCCCATTACCCGCCTGCATGTCAAGAGTGAGCACTGTCTTTCCGTTGGAAGGGCAACACTACTTCTTCAAGACTGCATGGAAATCCACTACTTCCATGTGCATTTTCTTTTTCTGCTCAGACTTAAAAAAAAAAACTCTGCAATTTTACTATGATCAATGATCACGACTGTCTTTATGGACTGTGAGAAAATTTTAGCTTTTGACCAACATTGTATCAATAAGTGTGTGCATTTGATATCTTTGTTATTGTAATTACGAAAAATTTTATGAAATCATTATTGACCACTGCACAAAACAATTTGTAAAAATTTTTGTGGGAGCATGGGACTACGTTTAGGTTTTTTTATTGGTAATGCCACGTAGCGCTCTGTACGAAAATCACTGGCTCTGCTGTGTGCGGTCTGTGGCTGGTTTGCATTGTTGTTCGCTATTGTAGTGTTGGGCAGCTGGATGTTAACAGCGCATAGCGTTGCACAGTTGGAGGTGAGCCGCCAGCAGTGGTGGATGTAGGGAGAGAAATGGCGGAGTTCTGAAATTTGTAAAACTGGATGTCATGAACTGCTATGTATATTATGATTTTTCAACACTATTAAGGTAAATACATTGTTTGTTCTCTATTAAAATCTTTGATTTGCTAACTATGCCTATCAGTAGTTAGTGCCTTCAGTAGTTTAAATCTTTTATTTAGCTGGCAGTAGTGGCGCTCGCTGTATTGCAGTAGTTCGAGTAACGAAGATTTTTGTTGAGGTAAGTGATTTGTGAAAGGTATAGGTTAATGTTAGTCAGGGCCATTCTTTTGTAGGGATTTTTGAAACTCAGATTGCGTTGTGCTAAAAATATTGTGTGTCAGTTTAAGCACAGTCATGTTTAATTTTTCTAAGGGGACATTTCAAGGTAATGGAACCAGTGCTAATTTACAACAAACTACAGCATTGAAATCAACTGATGACAGGTTGATCATTACCGATGTGGCGTACAAAGGACAGTCAATAGACTGAACACTGAGTGGAAGTCCAAGGATAATGCTGAGGGGCGAAACGCACAGCCAAAAGCGTGTATAGCGCAAACACCTAGTTTGAGAACAAAACAAGCATGAAACAGCAGGATGATATTGCAGCTTGCAGTTCAAATGCCAGAGCCCGAATATAGATTTAACCCAAGGCAGGACTATAGCAGTCTAATTTCTCACTCAATTAAGCTTTCCAAAAGAGTCAAAACTAGCAGGATTCCCTTACAAGGCAGATGTGCCAACACTTCCCTCCTTACCCCAGAATCATATAGCGCAACATAAATCATTGACACATTTCAGATAATATTTTAAAACAACATACTTAAATACCTTTGTTTACCACAAGCCTTAATTAGTTAACGGCTTAGGCTTTGTTATTGATGCCACGCAAATGAGGTAGCAAGTTAAGGTCTACAATTCTACTTTGCCATTTAACACGCGTTAGGACGAGGAAAGAAAGAATCCAGCTAATTAAGTGAAAGTAACTACTAGGATTCCGTATTTGACGATATGCTTCAAATCAACAGAAAAGAGTGAGAGTCAAGTTTACACTTGCAAGCAGCACATGCAGAACATGAGCATAAGGTGAACATCAAATAAACTGCTCCTTGTTCAATCATTTACACACCGACGAAACAAATAATCTTCGCCGAATTACTACAGATGCCGGAATCCCCAGTTGGTTGCAAATTATGCAAATAACGGTGAAAACATCTTACTTTAAGCCCGATGACATTCTTAGGATAAGAGTTTCAATGGACAACCAGGCCTCATCCCCTTCGATTCACTTGCGACCGAGTCAGTGACATTGGCTGGTATCACGACTTTAACGATGCATCACACCTGACACGAGCCACGCCAAACTATCAACAAAACGGCGTGGTCTATTGTACACTCCCAGACGTCCGCAATCAGATTTCCTCCTCCCGACCGACGCTCTCCCGCAAAAACGGCAGGCAGCCGTCCGCAGCAACGCCACAGTGCCCTCTGGCTAGGTTAAGAAAACAGCAGAGCGCGAAGCGGGAATATCAAAAGGAACGCGTTACAGACAAGGAGGAAATGCAGAGAACCAACCCTGACATTTCTTCACTGTTCAGAGTCTGCCTTTCAGATCACGGACGTCTTAACTGGGCTGCAACCTTCGTTCTGAATGGACGAGTTGGCGCAGTGCCTCATACTGTACCTCCCATCTATCCCTAGGAGAGTCCTAAGAAATGACTATGTCTCTTCTGTCTCTAGGCAATTCATATGCCCCAGCCACCTGCTTCCTCCCATCTGCTCAACTATGCCAACGACACCAACTGCATTACTCCCCAACCAACACTTAAGGTGCCACAGTGATTCATTCAAATCCACTTTACTTCCTAGAATAACCTCTCGTCCCCCAAAATACTTCGTCTGAAAGCCCAGGAAATAATAAAATTTAATGGTTCAAATTGCTCTGAGCACTATGGGACTTAACTTCTGAGGTCATGAGTCCCCTAGAACTTAGAACTACTTAAACCTAACTAACCTAAGGACTTCACACACATCCATGCCCGAGGCAGGATTTGAACCTGCGACCCCAGCCGGCCAGGAATTAATCTCTGGATATATTTCTCCATTACCTTGTAATGTGACAACGTGCTGTCTAGAGACTGCCAGGCATAGTCAAGGCGCAACGGTAGAGAAAGTGGACGCTTATGCCATCTGTGGGCCAGAATCGAAGGCAAAGTGGATGTGCTTCTGTTTGGTGGCAGCTAAATTAAAGAACGCTATGCCGGAGACAATGTCTGGCTTGTGCTGCATTCTGACAGCAAAATAACAAAAAAAAATTAAACTAAATAATATTGTTATGTGTAGTAAAAGTATAAATGTAATATTACTTTAATACATGAAAATGACTGTAACTGAATATTGTAATGCTATGGTATGTTTAATTGTAATTAGAGAACTTGGCTTAATGTAAAATAATGTTTAGGTGTGGGAGGAATCCCCGAGAATGAGAACAGTGTACAGGTTGGCGCCTAATATTGGCGGTAGAAGTAAGTTGCCGTAGCTCTGAGGCAGAACAAGTGCTAAGTGGCGTAAAAGTGACTGCCAATGTGTGCTGCGGTAAGGTTGCTAACAGACCATTTAGAAGTGAGCGGAAAACAGACATGGACTTCGTTTATCGTATGGCTACAAGCTAAATGGACGCTAAGGCTTGTAAGACGCGGTTTTTCGACGGAGATGAGGTAGATTGGTGAGCTGACGTCGGTAGCAACGAACTAGAAGTTTTCTTACAGGAGTGTTATTATGAACAGTGGTTGTTATACCGACGCCATTACCAGTACATTTACATTTTTTGAATCAGTTTGTGTAATAGTCAAACCAAGTTCTCTACAGTGTCTAAAGGTTGAGGCAATAATAATTTTGTGGTTTAAATTGGATTCCCTAAGTGTAATCAACTATTTAAAGGGAATAGCTCATTATTACCCCATAGGAAGTGATTTCCATGTGCTGCAACATCAGTGAAAGTTATTGTGCGTGAGTATCGGCGTAGCTATATTACAAGAGAAAATAGTTGGAATTAAGGCCGAAATTGCCAGCAGGTGCCACCTCATGGAACGGATGGAAGATGCCAGGTACTGTGCCACCTTAATTATTGTCCAGCTCGATGTGGTGGCTTCTCAGTACATAGCCACAGTCAAAAATTACTCGGTTCCGTCCGAGCAATATGATTATCAATTAGTGTTTTCAGTAACTATACTGACAAGCAGATCTATATTGTTCTTTAATCAAGCGTTCAAGGAAATTGCTGATACCACAGTAACACTAAATTCAGTAATTACAATTTGTGTAGTTTACATTAACCTAAAACCGGTTCAAGTGTTTATCATGTGTGTTTATGCATTGTGAAACGATTTCAGGCTGTGGTATTGTTTTAAATGAATAACGTCCACCTGCTAGGCAATATCAAACATACATAATTAAGTGCTCCCTGTTCAGTCACTTCAAAGAGATTATCAGTGCTACTAATAATCAAATATAGACGTAAAGATAAGATTTCCAAAAATTCCGTGTAGTTGTTGGATCACTATAGGGTGTCTGTTCAAACCTATTACACGCGAGAGCCGCTTTCCGGAAATCCGATGCCGCATGGTCTAATAATAATACGGTAAATTGGGGTAGTGGCGTCGCAGCCTCCACCTCCCAATCATTACCATCCTCCTTATCGTAATAGTAGTAGTATACTACAACACTTTGGAGTAACCATTAATTAAAAAGGTGCCCCCATCTACTAATCATTCAACAAAGAACCCCCCCCCCCCCCCGATAGATTGAAAGTAACTACGTATTGACTACAGTCCTTAATGTCGCTGCTGTTCTCGTGGGATATGATATTAACTACAACGTGGAACTCTTTCATGAACTTTAAAAAAGCAATATTTACCAAAACATTGATTTCTATAACTTAAAACAGCTATCTAAGTAAAGCTCCGGTGCTTTCTTTATATTAACTTTTGTCTCGATGGGTCCCGAATAATGGAACAAGTTTCATTGCTACATGAACGAAAGTATAATCCCTCAAACAAACATGTGACCCTTTTACTTTACCAATACGAAAGTTTCTCAGTTACGAGGGGTGTTCAGTAAGTAATGCAACTCATCTTTCCTCGGACAGTTTCGGTTGAATAATTGGGGAATTTGTCGTGGAATATCGTGGAACACTCTCACTTCAGCCCGGATAGTTCCTTGAAGTTCCGATAGGAGGTGGTGCCATATGTTGCCTCCAAATTGGGGTCCGTAATGGAGATGAGTTCCAAGACGAGGGATGCCATTGAGTTTCTTTTGGTGGAAAACCAGTGCTTAGTAGATGTTCGTAGGTGCTTCCAGAATGACTACGGAGACCTGAGCAGTGAATAAAAGCACGGTGAGTCATGTCTCATCACCGCAAGAAGATCGCGCTAAACAGTCCGATCCCCCAGCGCCAACCGGACGCACACAGCTGCAATTCCTACAGTGTCGGAACGTGTGGAAACTCTCATTCGAGGTGACCGACGGATGACACTCAAACTCCTCGCTGCTGCACTGAACTTCTATGTTGGTAGTTCCACACAGACTTGTCTAACAGATTGGGGTATTCAAAGGTGAGTGCCCACTGGGATCCTCGCCACCTGGCTATAAAGACCAGTGAGTGTGACCCAGTGAAGGATGCATTCTGATGGAAGGAGTAGGTGGATGGAGGAGAGGTTATTGATGGATCCTCGCCGCCTGACCTTACAGACCAGTGGATTTGACCCAATGAAGGGCGCCTTCCAATGGAAGTAGTACGTGGATGATCTGGGGGTTATTGATCCTCGCCGCATGACTATAAGAACCAGCAGATGGAAGCAGTACATGGTTGTTTGCTGGGGTCATTGATGGAACCTTGCCCCTGACTATAAGGACCAGTGAGTTTAACCCAATGAAAGATGCCTTCCGATGGAAGCAGTACATGGATAAAGGGGAGGTTATTGATGGATCCTCGCAGCCTGACTATAAAGACAAGCGAGTTTCACCCAGTGAAGGATGCCTTCCGATGGAAGCAGTTCGTGGATGTTTGGGGGTGGGGGGTGGGGGGTTTCGATGGATCCTCGCCGCCTGACTACAAAGTCCAGAAGCAGTACGTGGCTGTTTGGAGGGGGGGGGGGGGTTATTGATGGATCCTCACTGCGAGATTATAAAGACCAACGAGTTTGACGCAACTCAGGATGCCTTCCGATGGAAGCAGTAGGTGGATAAAAGTTTTTTTTTTATTAATCCAAGCCGCCTGACTATAAAGACCAGTGGATTTGAGCCAACGAAGGGCGCCTTCCAATGGAAGCAGTACATGGATGTTCTGGGGGTAATTGATGGATCCTCGCCGCCTGACTATAAAGACCAGCGAGTTTGATCCAATGAAGGATGCCTTCTGATGGAAGCGGTATGTGGATGAAGGGGAGGTTATTGATGTATCCTCGCCACCTGACTATAAAGACAAGCGAGTTTGACCCAGCGAAGGATGCCTTCCGTTGGAAGCAGTTCGAGAATGTTTGGGGGTGGGGGGTTTCGATGGATCCTCGCCGCCTGACTATAAAGACCAGCGAGTTTGATCCCATGAACGATGCCTTCCAATGGAAGCAGTACATGGATGTTCTGTGGGTTATTGATGGATCCTCACTGTCTGACTATAAAGACCAGCGAGTTTTCCCAATGAAGGATGCCTTCCGATGGATGCAGTACATGGATGTTTGTGGGGTGTTTGATGGAAATTCGCCGCCTGACTATAAAGACCAGTGAGTTTGACCCAATGAAAGATGCCTTCCAATGGAAGCAGTACGTGGATGAAGGGGAGGTTATTGATGGATCCTCGCCGCCTGTCTATAAAGACCAGCGAATTTGACCCAATGTAGGTCGCCTTTCAGTGGAAGCAGAACGTGGATGTTCTGGGGGTTATTGATGGATCGTCGCTGCCTGACTTAAATGCCACCGAGTTTGAAGCAATGAAGGATGCCTTTCGATGTAAGCAGTACGTGGATGAAGGGGAGGCTGCTGTTGGAGTAGGACGCTGGCTACGATGTAGACCAGTAGAGCGATACCATGTGGAGATACAAGTCGTGCAAGTAACGTGGCGTGAGGCCGTTACATCGAACGAAGATCATGTTGAAAAACAGCGTTTTTTAGTGAAAAGAGTAACGTATAGTATCGTGTATTGATGCGCCAAATTAATCCCACTTGAGTGTTGCCCTATTTATTTGCCGCTCGTCGTGTACCTACGATAACGTGATTTTGAAAGTGTGGGAGTACATATAATATTACTTCGTTTTATTGATCCTTTTTCACTAAACAGTGTTCCTAACAATGCTTAGACACTTCCGATATTTCCACTTTCGTGATGTAGCTGCCACTGTATAATTGCGTTTTCAAATTTATCTATTACGGAAGCCTTTTCATAACTGTTCCTCTAGCGACATGTTTTGCCAACGAAAGTTATTGATTAACAACGAGGATGTTGTTTCGTACCCAAGATTTCGTAAATAATTACGCGCACCTTTCTGTGAATAAGCCGTATCACTAAATGAACCAAACAAAGACCCAGCCACTCACATACATGCACGTTACCGAAAGCACTTATCGATTGTTGAGGCTAATAGCAAGTTAATGCCGCGGCGGAAAAAGAAGAAAAAAAGGAAATCACGCTCAACCTCGAAAGTTCTCGAAACCAGCGATGTTTAATGAGTACGATTTACTACGTCGTAACACCAAAGATAGTAGTACTACTGACAGCCGAACGTGGTATTATGTCCGCCCTGAACCGTGTGCTATCAGAGAAGCCCTATCTGACAAATTCTCACCATCGCGAACGTAGACTGAATCTTCACATCCCCAAAATTTTACCACTCCTAACAACGCCAAGCACTCCACCTAGCCTCCCTAATCCATGTAAACCCGGCAGGAGATAAAATTCCCCTCTGCCTTCCAATTCTTCGAACATCTTCGCATATCCTACACATTCTGTGGACTCGGAAACACCGACCCAATGTGACTTCCCATTGGCTGAAGCGCTTGTCTGCTGCTAAGCTTATGCCAGTCACTTCCTCATCAGACACGTGCCTCTGGGTGCTCCATTGCTTTCCTTACATCGAGGCTGCGATACATCTTGCTTCGTCTACTACCCACCTACACATCCCGCTTTCAGCTCAATATTACAACCCCTGCACTCGAAAATTACTGTACATCAGTCTGCTCTGTCCAATGGTCTCTCATCCAGTCACTTTTCCTACTTGCCCACACATCATTCATTTAGAGGTGACCTCAAAGGACTAGACAGAAGCAGATCATCATCATCATAATTCTCTTAGCACCAGGCACACCATAGCACGAAAATAAGAAAAGCGATTCACATGCCATTGTAACTGATTTACTCCCCATTAAAAAAATGGTTCAAATGACTCTGACCACTATGGGACTTTACATCACTGGTCATCAGTCCCCTAGAACTTAGAACTACTTAAACCAAACATAAGGACATCACACACATCAATGCCCGAGGCAGGATTCGAACCTGCGACCGAAGCAGTCGCACAGTTCCGGACTGAGCGCCTAGAACCGCTAGACCACCGCGGCCGGCCTCCCCATTAAAAGCCATCTAGGTGTATTGTCACGCTTTTCTTGCATAATACTGTAAATGCTAAAGTAGTAAACCGACCGACGTTTCTTATGTGTTTTTTAGCTACCTCCTCAAGTCACCAACTGATTACCTGTGAAGAAGGATCTAAAAAAGAATTCATGATTATATATTCGTTTAACTCCACTCGAAAGCACTTGAAAAGACGAGTACAGTGGTATAATGATTGGTAATTTTGAGGTTAAAATCCTTTGCACAAGAAACAGAGAAATATTCTAAAATAGTAAAGCAAGTCAGCTAGAATCGCTGTTCTCTGTAAATATCCTTTTGCCAGTATACGTCATCGCATTACATCTTTCGACTGTGTACTTGTCTGCATTGTAAACCAGCAGGGACTCTTTCATCTATCGTCAGGACATTTCTGATTAAACATTCATACAATGCTGACATGTACACCAATGAGGAGAAATTAAACACACTACTTTGTATGTTGGCAGCCCTGCCCTAGACGGTAGACGCTAGAATATTGAACTAGAAAAAGATACTTGGTTAATTTTATAATAGGTGATAATTAAGTTATTAATCCTGAAATAAGTTATAAAAAATGTGTGTGAAATCCTATGGGACCTAACTGGTAAGGTCATCAGTCCCTAAGCTTACACACTACTTAACCTAAATTATCCTAAGGACAAACACACACACCCATGTCCGAGGGAGGACTCGAACCTCCGCCAGGACCAGCCGCACAGTATATGACTGCAGCGCCTCAAACCGCTCGACTAATCCCGCGCGGCTGCAATAAGTTAATTAAGGTCTAATATACCTTACCCATTGAATACTTCACTTTTCCAAAAATATAAAGTACAGCCGTATGTAATCGCGGAATTTAAGGTTTAAAGTACTATGTTTTGTTTCTTTTTAAAGCCCAAAAAGTCCGTACCGCCTACCTCAATTTAGGCCCAAGTTTCCGCGTACACAAGTTTATCGTGTTAACGTGATTTTAAATGCATTTCGTTTCTGTAATAACAGTACCTAAATGTATTATTGTCCTACACAACATTAGTCTCCCCTGACATGTGTGGGTAATAGATTATTATCGTTATACTTTAGCTAAATTTCGAAAATAAATTTGTAAACAACCATTAGCGCGAACTGTTTCAGTTGCCAGAGGAGAGTTAGTTCAGCGTTACTGTGCATCTTTTCTGACAGATGGCTTCATTGCAGGAATGTAGTGGCATGGGAATTGTAAAAGTAAATGAGAGTTTCCCACGTATGCAAAGTATGTTCAAGGTCCAAAAAAAAAATAGCTCTAAGGGAAGGGGAGATCGGCTTCCGTAAGGCTGACTTAACTGGGTATTGCTAGGGAGGAAGTGATGAAGTTAACCGTGAAGAACGGTGAAGACAAGGGGAAAGGGACACGAGCCACGGAAAAAGTATATGATAGTTCCATCACTCTCAGAGATAATAGATTTGCCTTGCTACCTCAGTAAAGTAAGGGAGAGGCTCAAGTAGACGAAGATGTAACGAATACCCAACATACGTCAATAAGGAAACCAACTGTTTCAAATTAGAGAGTAGGAGGAAAGCTCTGTTGGTACAGTGTAGCCATGGAAGAGCTGTGGACCAGATTTTTCAGAAAAAATTAGTCCAGTGCATGTCTTACCAAGTGGCAGAAGATAAAGGATCCTTGTGCAAGAATCGTGTTGTGATAGTGGGTGGAGTGAGAAACAGTATTGATATGGACCAGGGCTACATAATTGAGAGTGGCAGACATGGGTTTACTTCCTGTTGATGCTATTGGTAGGTGGGATTTCGTTAGGCATGGTCTGTGTCTCAGTAGGAAATGGAAGGGGCAAAGTGGCTGGGCTGAAAGCAAAATCCGTAAGGAGGGTGGGGGGCTCTGGAACTCATGAAAGTACCTCCGTTTTCGGCTGAGAACAGTCTCCAGTGATACAACACTGAAAGGAATCAAACATAATGAGAAGCTCAGATCAGTAGGCACTACAGATGTTCAAATATCACAGGATTCTAATCAAAGTAAAGTGAAAAAAGTTGGAATATTGCATCAGAATATCAGGGGATTAAAAAGCAATGTAGATTAATTTCTTGTTTACCTGGAAAATTTAAAAACAATGAATGCAACAGATGTACTATATCTGTCTGAATATCGTATAGTCACACATATGGAAAAGGTAAATGTAAGCGGACATAAGCTTTCAGCACATGTCACAAGAGGTATTATGGGAAAAAAGAGTTGTCATGTACGTTAAAAATTTCGCAGTGTGAAAGATTTAGAAACTAAAAATAAAGCACGTGCCTTTGAGATTATACTAAATAATGGTAATTTAATAACTGTAACAGTGTATGGGTCCCCGGTGGAGAACTTTCACTTCTGCCTGAAAAACTCGTATTCGCTGTTGCGCTTCCTGTAAGACAGTGGGAAGCTAATTATTATTTGAGGGGATTTCAGCACAGAGTTTCTGAAGCAGTCTGATAGGAAGTATGAGTGTGAAGTGTTAATATGTTTTTTTTTAATTTTGACATCAGTTACTGATTTTTCTGCTCTGGTAGTAGAGGAGACAGCACAATGATAGATAATATTCTCATACGCCTAGATAAATTTATTCTAATAAGCATTTATGCTGTTAAGAAAAACGGTGTTTTCAGTTAGCAGCATAACGATATCAAATTATAGGGAAAGCTTGTAGCAGTTAGACTAGGATGTAGCGTATCGGGAATCTGATGTTAATTTAAATTATAACTTATTTCGTGCTGCGTTTGTGAGTATCTTCTATAACAGTTTCCCTAAGAAAATTTTGAAATCTAACTATAGGAAATCATGTAAAAACCATGGCCTACTAAAGGGATAAAATTATATTGTAATGGGAAAAGGGAAATGTATCTAATAGTAAGAAAGAATAATGGCCCAGAAACAGTCAAATATTACAAAAACTGCTGTAAAATATAAAAAAAATTATAATAAAAATTACATATGTATGTGTATTATGTCTGCGAGCTAACATCCCAAAGATTTTCGGGCTCACATGCAGTTACTCTTCATCGAAATGTCTTGCCTCAATCTCGTCTAGAAGTTCGACCGCACCTATCGCATTACACGCCTGAAATTAGACACTTGTTACCCTGTGAGTTAACGAGCATTGCGCTCTAATTTAAGTATATGTCCGAAAGAGTAAGCCTACAGGAATTGTTGAAACGAACACTGTCGTCCAGGACAGTTTTCCACAAAGGGTGGCCGTCCGCTGTGGTCGAGCGGTTCTAGGCGCTTCAGTCCGGAAACTGCTACGGTCGCAGGTTCGAATCCTGCCTCGGGCATGGAAGTGTCTGATATCCTTAGCTTAGTTATATTTAAATAATTCTAAGTCTAGGAGACTGATGACCTCAGCGAGGTGCGGAAACTCACAGCTGTCTATTGTCCATTGAGGCCTATGCGCTGTAGTGTGCGAGTGAGACAGACGAGAACCTACATCAAAGGGAAACCCAGGGAAGCATAGCAGTGTTAAACATGGCAGACCTAAGATCGGCTATAAAGGGAAAATTTTAGGAAAATATTGTATTCTGTATTACTGCAGGGAATCAAGCCACAGTAATTTTGATTTGATGTCCTCCATACATTTTTATGCTGATCGCAATAAAACTTGAATGTTGATCATATCTGTACTAGTTTACTATTTACTGTTGAAGTTAAATCAACAAGTGTTGTAAAAAGACTTCAATGCTAAAATCTGAATGCTTCGGTCCGTTTTAGCGATTGGCAATTCATATAGAAGCGCATCATTAAAATGACAAACGTTGTAAATATCAACTCTGTAACTTTATTTGTTTAAAGGATATAGTAAATTTAAATTATCAGTGTTTTCAGTTGAGCATCAGATCATCATTTCCTCCACACGAAAATCATTGAGCGATGACAATATGACACTTTATTGAATCATTAGGTAATAGAATATTTGTTGTAAGGTTTAGCACATTATAGTTACTTTTGTTCTTTATTTATTTATCAGAGAGCACTTAACTTCAAAGGTAAGAAGGAAATTCTATTGGTTATATGTAAAATAATTTAACATTTATTATGTAATGGATATTTTTGTTACTTTATTTAGAACGTGAAAGTGGTCAAGCTTTGATTATTTAAATACGTTAAAATGTAAAGT
Organism: Schistocerca piceifrons; assembly: GCF_021461385.2. Lineage (NCBI taxonomy): Eukaryota > Metazoa > Arthropoda > Insecta > Orthoptera > Acrididae > Schistocerca > Schistocerca piceifrons. Next base: position 604,455,834 of record NC_060142.1, read on the forward strand.
AATGTCGACTAAGCTGTAGCCAATCAGATGGACGGCTTCAAGAAAGGGAACTGCGCTAGTCAGTTGAGCGAAGATGTTCGGCGCTCAAGAAACGCTGTCGAAGAAGGGCAGAGGGCAGTTCTGGTCGAGACCCCAAAGGGGTCGGTTCGGATGGAGACGCTAGAGAGCCGCGCGTGATTAGTCGAGCGGTCTAGGCGCTGCGGTCATGGGCTGTGCGGCAGATCCCGGCGGTGGTTCGAGTCCTCCCTCGGGCATGGGTGTGTGTGTTTGTCCTTAGGATAATTTAGGTTAAGTAGTGTGTAAGCTAAGGGACTAATGACCTTAGCAGTTAAGATTTCACACACATTTGAACATTTTGAACAGACGCGAGATAAAAACGGCTGTAGACACCAAAGGGACGGTGTGGATTGAGATACAAAAGCGGACGGTCGGTCTTTAGGCAGGTAGAAAGTGAAACGACTTAGAAAATTTCGCGTTGTGTGGTATCGCGGGACCTAGTCTCTGAGCGGTGAGCAGCCGCGCGCCTGGCGAGAACTCAAACTATTCGCAAAGCTAACGACGTGGAGTATCGAACCTGTAATTCTCGATGAGATTGTGAATGATCGAACTGTGCCAAATGGATGTGCGCTCAGGTGCAACAGTAACTCTAAATACGACCACTTTCGCTGATAGTTTGCTTTTTGAATAAACATTATCCTAAACAAATCGTAACTGTGTGGCCTACAATATTAATGGGTCGTTAGTTTAGTTCCCATTATTATTATTACTGTCATTATATGTTATGCTAACAATGTATTTCGCAAACTTGCCATCAGCCAGACAATTTAACACCCGTGCATATCTATTTGACCCAGTTCGATCAATCGCAATCTCATCGTGAAGTGCAAGTCTAATATTCCACCTCGTTGTCTGGCGCGCGGCTGCTCACCGCTCACAGACTAAGTCCCGCGACACCACACAACGCGAAATTTTCTAAGTCGTTTCACTTCCTAGCTACGTAAAAACCGACCTTCCGCTTTCGCGTCTGCATCCAAACTGTGCTCTTTGGTGACTCTAGCCGAAATGTACTCTTTGGTGTCTAGACCATGTAATATTAGTAATTTTCGCTTCACAAACATTAATATACGCTTAATAGTTAACGCCTGATGGCCTAAGGTTATCGAATAAATGTGAAGTAAAAGAAATGAACCATCGCATAGCAGCGACAGAATCTATTACACTTTATCTTTGCCGTTCTTGCGCGGTGCCTGTAAGTCTCTATGTACATGTATCGATTAATAATATAAAAAAGAATTCTGTTGTTTCAAGACAAATGAGGCATTGGGCGTCTCACCTGTTACTGTTTGTATTTGATGAAAGGCGGACGCGGACATGCTGCGTTCCGCATCGCTAATTTATATTTTATGTGAATGTATTCAATAAATGTACTAATTGTTATTTTTCCAGTCACAAAACATGTAGTTTCATGTAACTGATTACGAACAGACAGCATCAAAAGGACATTTTGACTGTTATATATTAAGTATTTAACCACAATGGTCATCTACTGTAATTTAATAAGAAAAGGTACGTAGCATTAAAAAAACGTGTGTTAAAGATAAGTGGGTTTATTTTAGTAAATTAACGTTGATGATTTCCATCTCCTTTTTTACTTAAATGTTAATTATTTTGTATTAGTTCATCACCAGATATTACGATAACGCTAAAGGGCCGAACGCAGCATGAGGCAGAAGGAACATTATCGTATTCCTATTATTTCTGAATCACCTCTTTTCTCTTTCTTTTAATTGTGTAGTGTTGCATTTCTTTTAAAGTCTATAAATCTTCTGCTCCCTTAGTGTTGTTCCGGGTATGACTACATCGCGACCATAAAAATGCACAGAAATGATAATGTTTCTTCCGAACGATTTCAAATAAATCAATCTGCTGCTCTTATTCAGGTATTTAATGCTCAACTTATGTTATTATAATAGTGTAATCAATCCCTCATTCTGTTGCCAAGTGTGCCACCAAAATATTCACTTTTTCGAAATATTTCAAGAAAATACAGAATAGCAATTCTTTTTCTTTTCGCCCCCCAAGAACAACGCTATACTTGGCGCCCAAACAGGGGCTCGACAAAAAACATTTCATGAATGTGTTTAAAAACTTTTCAGTGTTTGTTCTAATAACTGTTTCACTTTTTCATGTGGATGCAATTCAGCCGAGAAAGAGAAGTGGGACAAACCTTCAATCAGTTCAAAAGAACGACTTAAGATAAGGCTAAATTACGCGAGTATTCAGCCGTCGCGACATCAAGACAGCCAAAAGTAAGTGAAAATTTCATACGCAGTAGCCAAGCTTTCGTAGTAACGTAGCATCTTTCGAGTTGATCAGAACATAAACCTGTCTTTCCTTGCCTTGAAACAGCTTTATTTCAGTTTCTCCATAGTCCATTCTTCTGTGGTTAAATTCAGTGAAAGTGTACAAATGTTGTCAGTTCATCAAAACATTTTTATAATATGGCGGATAATTACGCTAAAAACTGGTAAAACGTGTGGTATTTCACTTGTTTTTAATTAGTAGAAACTATCTTGTCTCCTTGGCGTGCGTGAAAGTCAGTTGTTACCCAGAATCAAAATTTCATCTTACGTCCCAGTAAGCTATAGCACTACGTCACAGACAAACGACTGATGGCAGTGACAAACAATATCTGTAGCATTTTGACGTATGACAAATAATTCATGAACATTGCTGACGGTAAACAGCGGACACAGTCAAAAGAAGATGGCAGCGGTGATGCGAATGGAACTCACTATCCATTACGATCACGCGCGATAGGTACACAAACGGAGGCAGAAGCAACCTCGACCGAAGTTCTAGAAGCCAGCCCTAGTGTGCAAACTATTCCCGCTTGGCCGCAATGATCGAAGCAATAACGCAACGCAAGTTCGAAAGTCAAAGACAGAGAGAAACGCAAAGAAAGAGACGTGAAAAGCACGGAAAGGAACGTGGAAAGCGGGAAAAATTAGACGGAAAGGCCCGCGAAGAAGAAGAGAAGGCCGAAAGACGGCGTAATAAAGACCAGATCCTTGCAAATCTTAATGAAAACATAAATTCAGTAAAAACATACTTAAATTCAGTAAAAACAAGATCTGCAAACGGAGACAAATGAACCAAATACACGGTTAAATTCGGTAAAGGCCGAATTAAAGGCAGACATAACAGCTGATTCAAATACCCTGTTGGGTAATGTCCAAAACCAAATCAGTAGTCAGATCACGACCACGAGGTTACAAATTAACACACAAGTAGAGTCAAAAATAGAGGATATCTCAAAACGGTTTGATGAAAATATCGAAGCAGCCAAGAGAGAGATAAATTCAAAAGTGATGGAATATCATCAACAAGCTGCGACCTTAAAAGAATATTATAATGTAATCTCTGATGAGGTCAAGGGAGTTAAAACTGCAGTAGACACGATGGAGAATGTTGTTGATGATCTTGCTAAACAGATTGAGACTCTTAATACAGAGGATCAAATAAAGAATACTGTTAAGGCACATGCTGAAGCATTGTCCGACCACTACCAAGATTGGATTAAAAATTAAAAACAAAGACGGATTCTTAGAAAACAAGGTCAAGAACGAACTCAGGGAAACTGTCAAAAATGTATCCTTTGAAATATTGCCAGCCCCTGGGAAAATAGGAGACACGGTCATGTCAGAATTAGGCCAGATAAGTCGAACGTTAGCTCAAGGTTTACCTGAATGCCGTCAACAGATAGTTGAAGTTCGTACACTAAAATGTCAAGTTGAAAATCCCCCACATCCCGTGTCAGGAGAGTGGAATAATTCACCACCATGTGATTAACGCCGTTCACCACTTGATGACGCTCAAACCCATACTCCTATAGAAGCACAATTTAATCGGAGTACCAGCCCACCCACTTTTGTCAGTTTGATGCAGGAGGAAAGCGTGATCAAAAATCGTGTTTTTCTGACCTGTCACCCTCAGAAAAGAGGAATTCATCCTACAGTATACCCCCGAAATTTTTCAGGAATTTTTCCGAATAGCTGGAGTGACCGCCAGCGAATCCTGTTCGTTACTGGATTTATCGTAGGCGATCTTACCTTATGGGGAACGGAAATGGTCGACTCTTGTAAAAGTTACAAAGAGTTTGAACAGTTGTTTTTAGCTAAATTCTGGGGTTCTGGTGTGCAGCAGTGCCTGAGAAAAGAGGTTGACAACACGGAAGTGTTTAACAGTAAGCGCGGTAGTCTGAGGAGATATTTTGAAAAGTACTTAGCGAAAATCAAGTTCTGGGATTCGCCGATCACCGCCAAAGACGTTATTATGACTCTAAAAGTAAAGCTATCAATTGCGATCAGAGAAAAGTTAGTAAACGTGTCTGAGGACGATACGGACACCTTCGTATGCGTGTTAGACTCATTAGATCTGATTTACGAGGACGCTAGAGTTGATGTTGGCAACGCCCACTACAGTGCAGGCGGCCAGCACAATACGGAGTACGCAGGCAACAATGGTGGCCGAGCGAAAGCGCGTTACAGCGACGGCCAGTACCACCCCACCACAGTTTCAAAAATGAAAAAGTAAAACGTGCTCCAACAGTAAATACAAATATAACTATAATAACGGCCAGACATACAATCCAATATATAATTCGTCACCATATCAGTACGGAAATGCAAATAATACACAGCCCCAGCGATATGGAAACACGCAACCGACCAACGGTATTTATCAACACGATCAGTCTTACGACTCAAATCGTCAGTGGAAAGGAAATAAACGGCATAATCATTGTGGAAACCAACGTACACTTATCAGTAACGGTTACAGCCAACACAAGCCACAGCAAAATACTTTTCAGCCACAAAATATGCACTTCACGCAACAAGCGAACGGACCTTCGGGAAGTCGGAAGCCTAAACGCTCGCATAATACGCAAATTTATTATGCGCAAGCGAATACGCCAGGACAACAAGATCCATTTCCACCAGAGTTCGTACCACAAAACCAACACCAGCTTCGAGACGGAAGAAACTTTAAGAAATATAAATAAGCAGAAAAATAAGCGAAGAGCGGAAAATTAAAAGCAGCACATTTGAGCCTCCTAGAGGATACTGCAGGTTTGAATGGGGCACCCTGTCTAATAGTCCACACGAAATTAAAGCAATTAGGTATGACAAAGAGATAAAGTTACGGGATGATCTAGTAGCAGACACTGAGACGAAAGACAATGATAACGCATGGGACGAACAAGTTCAAGCTTCCATAATTGCCAATACATCAGTAACAGCCATTGTAGATACAGGAACTAGTATTAATGTCTTATCTTTATGTTTATTTAAGCAAATATCCTCTGTATGCAAAGTTTTATCACTTCCGATTCGGGAGCAATTGGTCCACTAACACAATGTGTAAATCTTCAGACTCAGCTTCAAATCCAGATAGTGTCTATTTCAGTAAGATGCATTTTTTTTATTGTTAAAAACCTGTCAGTGCCATGTATCCTGAGCATGGATTTCTTGAGACAGACGAAAGCTAATATTGACATCGAGCGTGGAATCTGTACTCTAGTAGCAGGTCAGCAACAAGTAACAGTAAATTTGTTAAGAAGTAAGGTGAAGAAAAACTTTGGTGTGCTTCAAATAACAGTACGACCATGGACTAAGAGACAACAGTTCAGTCAGACAGGAGACATGATTGATCTTGAAATTGTTAATGACGATGAGTATAAAGACCTAATTCCCGGTCAGAATGAATTATACGTTAAAGCTAGTGACTCCACTGAATTATTCAGACAACAGAAGAATGAGCTTTACAGTTTGTTAACAGATTACGTTCAAGTATTTTCTAAGATACCTGGACTAAAAAAAGGTTTTGAATATCGAATGGATGTCCTGCCGCATTCAACCTACTGTAGAACAAGCTATTCCATTCCATATGCGAGACGCAAAACTGTCAAGTGCGAGATCAGGAAACTGTTACTCTGGAGTGTGACAGAAGTATCTCATTCGCCTTATTAGAGTCCTTTGTTGTCTGTACTAAAATAAGATGGTAGTGTCTGGCTAGTCCTAGATGCGAGATTAATCAATAAAATTTTAGTTCCCATAAGAACGAGACCTGAGGCTCTTGAAGAGCATCTGCGGAAGTTTCATGTAGTTAAGTATTTGAGCACCCTTGATTTGAAAAGCAGTTACTGGCAAGTAAAACTTGCGCAGGAGTCTAGGAAGTACACTGCGTTTATATTTGCAGGTAGATCTTACTATTTCAAAGTTGTACCGTTTGGACTAAATGTGAGTTCCGGAATTTTTATTTCAGCCCTTGACTATGAACTAGGTCCGGAACTTTTAGATGAGGTAACAGTCTGTGTGGATGACGTTCTTGTAGCATCGAAAAATTGGGAAGATCATATGGCCCTTCTGCAAAAGGTATTTCAACGATTCAGAGAGTATGGTGTTACAGCAAATCTTAAGAAAGCCAAGTTTGGAAAAAGTGAAATTAAATTTTTAAGACACATCGTCATCCCTGAAGGAATTAAACCTCACCCGGAAAAACTGTCTGCTATAAAAAAACTTTCCAACCCCTGTTACAAAAAGGCAACTGAGAAGATTTATCGGTCTTACGTCATTCTTCAGACGTTTTGTTTCCAATCAAGTATTGATCAATCCCGCTCTTCAGAACCTTTTGAAAAAGAAGTCACACTGGAATTGGCGAAGACGGATTTCAGAAAATTAAAGACAGTCTGGTTAACAGTAACATTCTCCATCATCCTCAGATGGATAACGAATTTTGCATTATTGCAGAAGCTTCCTTTGTGGGTATCGGCGCTTGTCTTTCCAGATTCAATTAGTAGATGGATACGAGCAAATCCAAGTGATTAGCTTTGCGAGTCGAGTGTTATCTGAGTGAGAAAAATCTTATTGGGTTCCGGAGTTTGAGGCACTCACCGCATCATTTCTCCTTACATGCAAGTTGCTACATCCCCGTCTTACTAGATGGTGCTTATTCCTACAGGAATATGACTTTGACATTGTATATATAAAAGGTAATGATAATGTTATAGCAGACGCACTTTTTCGCTCATCTGAGGGCTTACCAAAAACCAGCGAACTAGTGGAACAAATGTCTAGTTATAAAATTTTGTTAATGAAAGATCCAATTCACAGAACGTATTATCTTCAGTTATATAGGCAGATTCAGATTCTTCAAAATACAGATCCAAATTGGAAAAAGGTTAAACAAATTCGTCACGAAAATCCAGCCCACAAGTTGTCAAAGCTTTATAAAGTTCATAAACAAGTGCTATTTCATGAGACGTCAGAGTCATCTGAGAGATGGTGTGTTTGCGTCCCTCGAAATTTCATTAAACATCTTCTGTGGTACACTCACATTGCAAAGGGTCACTAAGGACCAGATAAATGTAAAAGGAAAATCTCGACTTACTGTTATGTTCCGAATCTACATCAGAGAATCAATAAACTATTGAGAAACTGTGTCATGTGTCAAAAGGCAAAATCCTTAAACATTTCCACTTCAATCCCACTAAATCCAATAATTGCTGAAAGGCCAAACCCGCTACTTAGTATTGATTTGGCAGGTCCACTACCCACCGGTAGGGGAGGCGCTAAATACTTAGTAGCAATCATGGACAATTTTCTTGTGCAAATCCAATAATTCGTAGCATTGAAACTGATTATTTCCCACGATTCGGGGTTCCTGAGTCAATCTTGTCCGATAACGCTTCAAATTTAACATCACGCCCTTGGCGTGCATTTCTTGCTAGCCGTGAAATCAAACAAATTTTGATATCCCAGTTCCGGCCGCAATCGAATTCGACAGAAGGATCTTCAAAGAATTGAACAGATTTATAAGGACTTATATTCCGAATAGGCAATCTAAGTGGATAGACTCCGTCACACCTTTCGAACAAATTGTAAACCACCTTCCTCATCTGTCGACCGCATTCACGCCACATGAGTTAATGTAAGATCAAATGAAAGGAATGAGTGGATAGACCCCCTTCCAAAGTTACAAGACAACGAATCGGTCCTAGACGCAAAAATCAGGCAAGCTCTCATATCATTGACAACGTATGCTAACCTCCGAAGAAAGGCATTTCATAAGAAGGTAAATAGAGTTATCGACTTCAAAGAAGGAGAAATGGTATTAGTCAGGACTCACTTTAAACCATCCCTGTTGGTAAAGAAGAATCGTAAGTGGCAACACATTTATGAAGGTTCCTTTGTGATAGTGACGAAACCATGCATAGGCAGCTATTTGTTATCTGGCCTTGCCACGAATAAAATCAAAGGATTGTTCCACCATCAACATTTAAGGAAATCAGATAACAAAAGAAATTAAGGTAATCTAAGCTGTAAGAAAATCCTAAGATATTGGAGATCAGGATTAACCAATGAATGACAAGAACTGAACTGACTACGGACGTTGACCGGTGCTGAAAGAAATCCTACGTGTTAAAACAACGTGTCTTGAAAATAAAATACAGAATAAGTTGTAGACAAATATTTAAATTAATAATCTTCATGTAAACAGGAGGACATATCTTAGAGCCGATTTCCCATTTTAGTTATAAGTTAGTATGTAAGAAAAATGATGTACTCGAGAGGTATTAATTAGCCCCGAGGTACTAAAATGAGGAAAGAGAAAGGAGCGAATAATGCACTTCTCTCGCTAAATACTAAATATAAAGTGATGATTCTATGCTCTTAGTACTAGTAAGTGAAATTTAATTAATGACAAATTAATGATCTGTTTTGAATGAATGTACTTAACATCCAGACAAAGGAGAAAAGCAGTGTGAAAAGATTCCATTCCACGAGGTTATTCCCTAATATTAAATGTGAAGTAAATATGGCACCACCTGTTAGCGCAAAGCAGTCGGTAGATTTATCTTGTAAGTTCCAGCACAGTGCTGTGCCAGCGATAAAATAACATCTCTTTGAAGTAAACAGATACCTAGGATTAAGCATGAACAGATTGATAATGCAGAGCAATTGTTCTAGAAAGACCTGACGTTAACCTTAAGTAAAAGCGTCATGGAATGAAGAGGAAGTTAATTATATAATGCATAAACTTGACTTAGTCTAAGGAATTAACAAAGAGCAAAGATGCAGCAAGATACATATTAGATAAGCATGCTTGAAGTGATAGATTTTATTTTAAGTTACAACTGCAATATTAATTTTTTTCTCTGTGATTACGTGATTATTAAATCCCTTTCCTAAGTGCAAATCCTTTAAGATCCTTGATCCTATCCACTTGCCAGGATCAAATTGTTGAGATGCACGTGAGCTTGAGAAGTGAGGCACTACGTATAAAAATGAGTAGGTTCGCGGCGCGTAAATTGCTTTTGTATTGCGCAATGTAAACTAAATTTTCGACCTCATTGTGGAGTAATTTAAATTCTGTCGACGATCCGCGAGTAGGCCCGCTTTGCCGACTATTCTTTTTCAACTGTTTGTATTTCTACACGAAATCCAGAGGCGAATTTGCTATCTTCAAATATGTACTCGAATTTTCTTTAAAGACAAGCACATACGAGAGAGACTTTGACATAAATGAAGCACCACTCACAAGTCACTAAATAAGATGAGCATTAAAAAATGTATTGGGCCTACTAAATGAATAAGCAAGCGTGGTAAAGATTACTATGAATGAAATTAATTTGTAAAGGAGACTGGAATGAATTTGGTCAAAGAAAATAGTAGCTGAACTGTGACCGCAGGCATAAATGGTAGAGGAAAAGACTAATTAAGCAACCACTGTTCTGATTCAAAGTGGTCAATTAGATTATTTCTCGATTTAAATGAACTCTTGTAAATATTAGTATGTAAATCAACTTGTAAACACAGTGTGATGTTATGAAGTGAGAATTTCATCGAATACAAGGTTCACGCAGACGTTCACCACAGTGCAAGTAAAGTTTTAAGGTTCGACGATTTTCAGTGGCAGTATTCTACTGCACCATATGTTTGAAAAATTCATTTATATGTTCAATGTGTCATAATCAGTGCCATTCCACACATGCAGTTGCAGCTGTTGCTACCATCTATCTGTGAATCGGTAACTAGATAGTGGACAGGAAGTGATGTGAGGCAGTTTCGGTGGCAGAAGCTCCCTCCAGCAATCTAAAAAGCAGAAAGCCACCATCCGACGAACAAAAGCGACGCACGGCACCTCAAACATGAAATCAACGCTCTGCAAGTAAGCTCCGGTCACGTGCGCACGCAGTCTGCTGGGCCGAACGCAGCATGAGGCCGAAGGAACGTTATCGTTTTCCAATTACTTCTGAATCAACTCTTTTTTTAATTGTGTAGTGTTGCATTTATTTTAAAGTCTATAAATCTTCTGGTCCCGTAGTGTTGTTCAAGGTATGACTACATCGCGACTATAAAAATGCACGGAAATGATAATCTTTCTTCCGAACATCTCAAATAAATCAATCTGCTGCTGTTATTCAGGTATTTAATGCTCAACGTATGTTATTGCAATAGTGTAATCAATCCCTCATTCTGTTCCAAGTGGCCCACCAAAATATTCACTTTATGTACACTTTTCAAAAAAATATAAAATAACGGTTCTTTTCCTTTTCACCCCCCCAAGAACAACGCTATAACCAGAACTGCCCTCTACCCGTCCCCGGCAGCGTTTCCCCCGCGCAGAACCTCCTCGCTTAACTGACTAGGTCAGATCCCTTTCCTGAAGCCGTCCATCTGATTGGATACAGCTTATTCTACATTATTTTACCATATTTAAATAACCAAAGCTTAACCAGTTTCACGTTCTAAAAAAAGGAACAATAATATCCGTTACACAAAAGCAATACAATTTCTTTCTTAGCTTTGAATGCCACAGCCAGTAGCCTTGCACCAATGTGCTTTCTGATAAATAAATAAAGAACAAAATAAACCTTACAACAAATATTCTATTACGTAATGATTCAATAAGGTGTCAGGTTGTCATCGTCTAATCTGTTTTGTCTGGAGGAAATGATTACATTTTGCTTAACTGAAAACAGTGGTAGTTTAAATTTTCTATATCCTTTAAACAAATAATGTTACAGAGCTGATATTTACATGTGTAATTTTAATGATGCACTTTTATACGAAATGTCGATCGTTAAGATCGATTAAAGCGTTTAGATTTTAGTATTCAGGTATTTGTTACAAAACTTGTGAATTTCACTTTAAGAGTAAACAGTAAAATATTAAAGATACGATCAGTATTGAAGTTATATTGTGATCACCATGAGAATTTATGGAGGATGGCAGCTTAAAATCACTGTGGATAGAGTTCCTGCATTACTACTGAATTAAATAGTTTTCGTAAATGTTTCCCTTTATGGCCGGTCTTAGGTCCGCCATATTTAACACTGCTACGTCTCCTTGGCCACAAAAGCTTTCTACCGTGTTTCCCTATGGCGTAGGTTCTCGTCTTTCTCACTCACACAGTACAGCGCTTAGGCCTCAATAGACAATAGACAGCTGTCAGTTTCCCCATTTCGTGGCACGCAGTCCTGCACGACAGGGTTCGTTTCACAATTCCAGTAGGCTGACTGTTTCGGCCGTATATATTTAAATGAGAGCGCAATACTCACATGTCTGAGATTTGCAACTGTGATAGTAAAATTAAATCAATTTGGAATATTGTTGAAAGGGAAAGAGGACAAACAAGACCACAGGAAGACTATATTATCATCATACTGAATGAAAGGTTTATTAACAAGAAGTCAGAGTTTGAAAATACGTTTAATAATCTTTTTTTAGATGTTTTGGAAAAAAAAAGGATCCAAATGTTCATTAGAAAAGTCAAAGCTATGTATGGAAGAGCCAATACCTGCAATTCGGTAGAAGTGAAGCTTCTCCCACTCTACGTCTGAAGTTAGAAATAGAATAGACGCACTCAAGAGTAAAAACCCGTATAAAATTAATGGCGTCTCCAAAAAAGTATTAAAAGTTAGTTCCCAACACATAAGTGGGATTCTGAGCCAAATATGCAATAGCTCACTGAAACACGGCACTTTCCTAAGAGTTTGAAATATGCTACTGCTAAAAATTTTCATAAAAAAGGGGAAAGGTCTGATGCCAACAACTACCGTCCAATCTCACTTATGTCAACATTGTCCCAAATTCTTAAAGAAGCACTGTATTCAAGAGTAACTTCACGTATTTGTAAAGATAAAGTACTAGCATAGTGCCAGTTTGGTATTCAGAGAGTCTTTTCAACAGAAAATGATACCTATGATTTCACTGATCAAACATTAGACGCCCTGAACAATCGAACATCACCAGCTGTGATTATATGTAATCTCTCAAAACATTTGATTATGTAAATTATGGAATTCTCCTGTTGTTGTTGTTGTGGTCTTCAGTCCTGAGGCTGGTTTGATGCAGCTCTCCATGGTACTCTATCCTGTGCAAGCTTCTTCATCTCCCAGTACCTACTGCAACCTACATCCTTCTGAATCTGCTTAGTGTACTCATCTCTTGGTCTCCCTCTACGATTTTTACCCTCCACGCTGCCCTCCTATGCTAAATTTGTGATCCTTCGATGCCTCAAAACATGTCCTACCAACCGATCCCTTCTTCTAGTCAAGTTGTGCCACAAACTTCTCTTCACCCCAATCCTATTCAATACCTCCTCATTAGTTACGTGATCTACCCACCTTATCTTCAGCATTCTTCTGTAGCACCACATTTCAAAAGCTTCTATTCTCTTCTTGTCCAAACTAGTTATCGTCCATGTTTCACTTCCATACATGGCTACACTCCATACAAATACTTTCAGAAACGACTTCCTGACACTTAAATCTATACTCGACGTTAACAAATTTCTCTTCTTCAGAAACGATTTCCTTGCCATTGCCAGTCGACATTTTATATCCTGTCTACTTCGACCATCATCAGTTATTTTACTCCCTAAATAGCAAAACTCCTTTACTACTTTAAGTGTCTCATTTCCTAATTTAATTCCCTCAGCATCACCCGATTTAATCTGACTACATTCCATTATCCTCGTTTTGCTTTTGTTGATGTTCATCTTATATCCTCCTTTCAAGACACTGTCCATTCCGTTCAACTGCTCTTCCAAGTCCTTTGCTGTCTCTGACAGAATTACAATGTCATAGGCGAACCTCAAAGTTTTTACTTATTCTCCATGAATTTTAATATGTACTCCAATTTTTTCTTTTGTTTCCTTTACTGTTTGCTCAATATACAGATTGAATAACATCGGGGAGAAGCTACAGCCCTGTCTCACTCCTTTCCCAACCACTGCTTCCCTTTCATGCCCCTCGACTCTTATAACTGCCACCTGGTTTCTGTACAAATTGTAAATAGTCTTTCGCTCCCTGTATTTTAGCCGTGCCACCTTCCGAATTTGAAAGAGAGTATTCCAGTTAACATTGTCTAAAGCTTTCTCTAAGTCTACAAATGCTAGAAACGTAGGTTTGCCTTTTCTTAATCTTACTTCTAAGATAAGTCGTGAGGTTAGTATTGCCTCACGTGTTCCAACATTTCTACGGAATCCTAACTGATCTTCCCCGAGGTCCGCTTCTACCAGTTTTTCCATTCGTCTGTAAAGAATTCGCGATAGTATTTTGTCCTCTAGCCATCCCTGCTTAGCCATTTTGCACTTCCTGTCAATATCATTTTTGAGATGTTTGTTTTCCTTGTTGCCTGCTTCATTTACTGCAGTTGTATATCAATTAAATTCAATATTTCTCATGTTACCCAAGGATTTCTATTAGCCCTCGTCCTTTTACCTACTTGATCGTCTGCTGCCTTCACTACTTCATCCCTCAAAGCTACCCATTCTTCTTCTAGTGTATTTCTTTCCCCCATTCCTGTCAATTCTTCCCTTATGCTTTCCCTGAAACTCTCTACAACCTCTGGTTCTTTCAGTTTATCCAGGTCCCATCTCCTTAAATTCCCACCTTTTTGCAGTTTCTTCAGTTTCAATCTGCAGTTCATAACCAATAGATTGTGGTCAGAGTCCACATCTGCCCCTGGAAATGTCTTACAATTTAAAACCTGGTTCCTAAATCTCCGTCTTACCATTATATAATCTATCAGATACCTTTTAGTATCTCCAGGATTCTTCCAGGTATACAACCTTCTTTTATGATTCTTGAACCAAGAGTTAGCAATGATTAAGTCATGCTCTGTCCAAAATTCTACAAGGCGGCTTCCTCTTTCATTTCTTACCCTCAATCCATATTGACCTACTATGTTTCCTTCTCTCCCTTTTCCTACTGACGAATTCCAGTCACCCATGACTATTAAATTTTCGTCTCCCTTCACTACCTGAATAACTTCTTTTATCTCGTCATACATTTCATCTATTTCTTCATCATCTGCAGAGCTAATTGGCATATAAACTTGTACTACTGTAGTAGGCATGGGCTTTGTGTCTATCTTGGCCACAATAATGCGTTCACTATGCTGTTTGTAGTAGCTAACCCGCACTCCTATTTTTTTATTCATTATTAAACCTACTCCTGCATTACCCCTATTTGATTTTGTATTTATAACCCTGTATTCACCTGACCAATAGTGTTGTTCCTCCTGCCACCGACCTTCACTAATTCCCACTATATCTAACTTTAACCTATCCATTTTCTAACCTACCTGCCCGATTAAGGGATCAGAGATTCCACGCTCCGATCCGTAGAACGCCAGTTTTCTTACTCCAGATAACGACGTCCTCTTGAGCAGTCCCCGCCCGGAGATCCAAATGGGGGACTATTTTACCTCCGGAATATTTTACCCAAGAGGACGCCATCATCATTTAATCATACAGTAAAGCTGCATGTCCTCGGGAAAAATTACGTCTGTAGTTTCCCCTTGCTTTCAGCCGTTCGCAGTACCAGCACAGCAAGGCCGTTTTGGTTAATGTTACAAGGCCAGATCAGTCAATCATCCAGACTGTTGCCCCTGCAACTACTGAAAAGGCTGCTGCCCCTCTTCAGGAACCACATTTTTGTCTGGCCTCTAAACAGATACCACTCCGTTGTGGTTGCACCTACGGTACGGCCATCTGTATCGCTGAGGCACGCAAGCCTCCCTACCAACGGCAAGGTCCATGGTTCATGGAGGGAGGGGAATTCTCCTAGAGAACCTTAAGTATTGTGGAATGAGTCGGACAGAGCACAAACGGTTTCATTCATAATTCACTGGAAGGGAAAAGAAGGTCGAAATAAACAGTTGACATAATGAGCATAAATCAGAAGATTCTTGAAACTGGGGTTTTATCATGAACGACATCCCAGAAGGTTCAATCTTGGATCCCTTTATGTTGACGAAGATGGGAAGCTCGCTTATCTGCTGCGTTACAAGTATTTAATCACACCTGGCAGAAAGAACTACCTGAGGAAATTGTAAGTAATGTCATTTAGAAAATCATTAAGTCGTTCTCTGCAAATTAACTCTCATCAAAATTTGATGAAATACAGTTTATACAGATCCATATTATATACATTTCTGTACAGTAAATGGCACAACCCCATTGATAAATATAGAGGTTGAACAGAAGTATGTAGGAATATTCGAAATCTTTGGGTACGTGCGTTGATGGGAGATGAAAGATTGAATTGGAGGAAACAGATTGATGATCTGTTTAAACGTTTGAGTTCAGATTCTTACGCTATTAGAGTTATTGCAAATTTTTGCGTTAAACGTATAAGTAAATTAGCTTACCACTCCTTTCATTCACTCCTTTTGTACAGCCTAATATTTTTGGGTAATTCATCACTAAGGTCTGCAAGTTTCCATTGCAAAAAAGTGTGTAATCAGAATAATAGCTGGATCTCAGCCAAGATTATCTTGCAGACGTTTATTTAAGGAACTAGAATATCTAATAAACAGATTAATTTTTTGGTATAAATTAGTAATCTTACAATTAAAAAAGGAATAGGAAAAAACCCTTCAATTATGGAATTAAAGAAATCTTTTGTTACACTGACATGGTCTACATCATAAAGAAGTGTCATACTAATGATCTGTTGGACAAGTTTAGGGGGAAACGGAAGGCAAGGTGGGCTTCAAAAATTCAATTTTTAGATTTTAGCATATCTGAAATGCCTGGTCTTTCCTGCATGAAACAGTTTTTGTTTTGTATAAATACGACAATTTTTTCGTGAGGTATGATGGTTTTGCTGACGTTCTGTGCAATCTGGCATTTAAATGCCACACATTCATTTTTGCGGCGTGCAGAGATAATGCACAGCATTCGTGTACTCCTTGTATATTACTTCATGTTTCTATTGTTATATCGCTTCAAAATTTCCTACCCTGTACCTACTATCCATACTCGTTTTTCTGATCGTGTTTGTTATTGCTTTCGACCGTTAGTGGTTGTACTTAGTGAAGTTTATTGTGAGTGTAGTACGTGTCGATTTGAATTTCCTTTGGTGCATCGTGTTTTCGTAAAACTGCCACGTATAAAGAAATTCTCGCCTACATTAGAATTCAGAGGAAATAAATTAGTAAATGTAAATGTGGTTAGTGGGTCGAAAGACCCAAGTATGTTAGTCATAAAGAAAATCAACACATCAAGAAAGAAACTGCAATGTCTTCAAGGCATTTCCTCCCAGTCAGTTTGTGGAAATGAACATTCGTTTGGAAATACCCCTAATGATGAACCTTAGCATGCTGTGATTTCATTTTCAAAAATACTGTGTGCAGAATATGTGGTGGTGACGTATGTTTAGATGAGAATCAGCGTCTTCGTAAAAGTATTGTGTCCAACCTGACACTGAGTTGTACAAAATGTGGTGCAGTTGCTACAACGATGACATCAAAAGTGGCAAATATACTTTATATGAGAACAACATAAGGCTAGTTTATGGTCCCAGATCTATTGGTAGAGGGATGGAGGCAGGCAAACTCTTATGTGCATTACTTAATATTCCAAATCCTCCGTCAGAATTTATGACTTACAGTAATGTTATTGGTAATGGTTGGTTGGTTTGTGGGAGTAAAGGGACCAAACTATTGGTAGTGCTATTGCTAAAGTTTGTAACATCTCAATGATGGAAGCAGCAGAAAAAGCACTCAAAAAAGTGATGACTGTGAAAGTGGTGAAATTTGTGCACTTTTGATGGCAGTTGGCAGAAACGTGGACACAGTTCACAAAATGGTATCGTCACAGAACATCATTTAACACCGGCAAGATAATTGATGTCGAGATTCTAAGCAAGTACTGTAAAACTTGTGACAGTGGAAATGAGAAACAGCATGAACATAACTGTCAGATGAATTATTTTGGTCCAAGTGGTAGGATGGAAGTAGCATTAGTTTTCAGGATTTTTAATCGTTCAGTGGCAAACAGACGTGTCAGATACACACAGTATTTGCGGGACAGTGCCAGCAAGGCTTACGACCCGCTATGTGCAGAACAACCCTATGGACCTAATGTCACAATATCTATATGGGTATGTCCAGAAGAGAATGAAGTCCAGGCTGAGAAGACTACTGAAAGAAAAGTAAAAAATAGTATTGGAAAATGGTGAGAAGATAGGTGGTAATGGTCGCCTGACAAATGTTGAAATAGATAGATTACCGAATTACTATGGCTTGGCCATAAGAAGAGATGTAGGGATTTTAGAAAACATGAAAAAAGTTGTATGGGCTATCTTTTTCCATAAGCTTTCCACAAATGAAAATCCAGTGCACGTTCTTTGCCCAAATGATCCTGACACTTGGTGCAAGCACAGGAGAAGTGTCAGATATGACCACAAACATTCCTTACCTGCATCAGTAATGTATGAAATTAAACCCATATTAAAAAAAAAACTTTGTAAAGATACCTTGTTGAAGAAATTTCCTCATGGGACAACCCAAAATTTAAATGTATGTGTGAATTCTGTCATTTGGAACCGGTTACAAAAAACTGTATTTGTTCAACTTACAACCCAAAAATTTGGTGTTTATGAGGTTATTTTTGCCTCAATGATGGTTTAATTAGATAACCGAATGCTTTGGAATTATTGGGCATAAAATCCAGTGGAAATACTGCAAAATCCATGGTGCAAACAGATAAAGAAAGAATCCGCAAAGCAGATATTGCTAATTTAAAATACACAAAAGAAGCCAGCAGAAAAGAAGAGGGACCAAGAGAAGACAAGAAGATCATCATGATTCAGATGATGCTATGTATGGTCCAGGAACATATTAGTGGTAAGTAATTTTCGTCAATGACTATACTAGAATTGCAATATTAAACTTTAAATGGACTTTTCTGAAAACTACATTTTTTTACTTTCAGTTACCATAATTTGGTAAAGTAATGGGGTTAGAAACATGAAAGTTGGGCAGTTTGTACTGCATTTGGTAATAAGTTATCACATGTAAACTGAGACCCACCAAACAATCAGAACTGTATTATAATAATTATTGTCCAAAAAAGTGGAATTTACTAGTGAAAGAATATTTATTTAATTCAAAAGCATAAGAGGTATTATGTTCATATTACTTGTAAATTGATCCACATATGTTAAATATATGCAGTAAAAATTTCGTTGTTTTATCACTTATAATTCTTTTGAAAAGTGTACCTACTCAAAGGGTAAAATAGCATTGGCAGAATAGGGATAAAAATTGCCTTCCGTCTCCCCTTAATGCAGTATAGTCTAATGTAATCCCAATCTAACCTTTTATAAGGCGAATGTCAAAGAAATGCTGTTTAAACGGTACGGAGGTACGGGGATGTCTATCCCGATCGTCCCCGGCCGTCTCTCCCAATACTTGCACGATTTATTAGGTCACTAGTGGTAACAGGCAGTTTTAACGTCACACATAGACCGAGGATGGAGTCTGCAGCTGACAGAGCACATGAAGAAGCCATTCTGGCTACGACACTTATCAATCCGCTTAGAGCCAACAGACGTGTTGCCGAGGATTACTGGATTTGCCAGACGAAAGTCATTCGCACTTCCGTAAAAATAAATTCCATACTTACCTGCAAACTGCATTAGACACTCAAAGAGGATCATGGCGAATGTTGTCTACAAATATTGTCGATTTCCTCCGCCGCGTCTGAGAGACAACACTACTTTTGTCCAATGTGTGGTCCTAACCTTCCAACCAACGTTATGAACTCCGGTAACGTAAATTTACGTAACATGTACTAGTGGGCAATTGAAAATCTGCGCAGGGTTCGTCAGGAAACAACGCCAATGACAATGGCGTGTAAACGTATGGCGCAGCATCCCACGCCATCCCACTGTAGAATTTTACTTCACCTCAGGGTTGTTAAGAATATACCCATATTTAGTGCGAACATTGTAACCGTTCTTCAAAAGATTTACCACTGGATAAGCGACAGTGTATGTGGTTCTAACATTACGGCTGCCGAGCTTATTCTTCCCGCGTTGCAACGCCAATAACGAATAAAACATTTCTTGACCTTTGCATAGGACGTGATGCTGCAGTGCAATGGACGGCTAGGTCCACGGGTTACACTCATTTTGATTTCTTTCTGTGCGAAGCACTGAAACGTGCAATATGTCATGAAACCCGAACCACCCTACGGCGTATTATCCAAAGTAATTTCATCTAATCATCTCTCTCTGGAACAGCGACTGCAGTTGTGTCTTACAAACGAAGGTAAGCTCATACCTAATCAAATCGTAAAACTACGTTTAGTCCAAAAAATATTTATTATGTTGGTGACATGTCGTCAATCATTCTGAATAGTTTATTTAAAATTTACTCCATTTCACTGCAGTTCTGATTAATTCCGAGAAACATATTTCTCCAAGAACAGGTGTTTCTCCTTTAGAAGGTTTGAGGCCTCTCCCGGCAAAGAAAGTTAACACAACAGTCCCCTTTCTTATTATTATGCAGTATGGACGACCGACGTTTATGTTTCGGCGTTGACACGTAAGCAGCAATGGAGACGATTCGCAAGGAAAACTGTGTGGCGTAGCTGTAGTTGTTTCCACAGAAATCTGGAAACGTACACACTTCTGCAAAATTTTCCTAAGCCCCATCTGACGCCCCAGAATTCAGCATTTGCCGTAGTTCCATGTCCAAAATCCATAGCTGACTCTGTAGAGGAGATGAGATTTTATCTTACACCTTAAGCCGTCCTTTCTGCATATATCGTCGGACTCTTGCATGAGAGCTCTGCTTGACGGTGTTTACACCGCAACAGCGGACTCTGTCCACAATACTTTCTAATTTTGGTACGTTTCTCAGATCTTCTTCTGGAATGTTTCAATGTCAGTATTAACAAGCGCTATATCAATATAAGTGTCTTTCGACTTTCTAAGGGCTATCGGATACAGCGATATCGATATAAATCCAACAAACAACTGTGGACTATGTTTGAAATGGGTCGCATAAAACCAGTCAGAAAAACCATCAGAAGTTGAAACGAGTATGGTCTTCGTAATGGAGTCGAATACTTTTTAGACCATTCTTGTTTCAACTTCTGATGGTTGTTCTGACTGGTTTCACGCAACCCACTGCACACACAATCCATAGTTATTTGTTGGATTTATTCCGATCTCGGTCTGCCACTACATTCTTTTCTTTTACAGTCCCCCCGGTAATACCAATGTTGCGTCTTGATGTCTTAACATGTGTTAGTTATTCTATACCTTCTTATTGTCATTTTTTCACGCGTTGCTCTACTCCCCAATTTTTCGGAGAATCTCGACTTCATATCTTTCCGGTCCAACTAATTTCGACGACATTCAGTACCACCGTATCTCAAACTGTTAGATTTTCTTCTTTGGCTGTTTTCCCACATTCCATCATTCACTTCCGTGCAATGTAGTGCTCTAGTCACAAATTCAGGGCGATGTTTGAGACTAGCAGGCTTCTTTTCGCCTGTGCGCCTTCTTTCCATGTGTTAGATTTATGTCGTCGTTGCTTCGATCGGCGTGAGTTAGCTTCGAAGGTAGCAGAATTCCTGCACTGCATCTAATAAATGGTCCCTAAATTTGTTAGCGTCATTAGACTGTTAATGCAATTCAACAGAGTCTGCAGTTCTGACTAACTTTCACGAAGAATAGCAATGTCATCAGTGAATCTTATCGTTTGTTTCCATTCACCTTGATTTTTAATCTCACTTCTGAAACTTTCTTATATTTTGTTGTGAAATAACCACATCAAGCTGCTACAGTTTTGTTTCGTTATTTTCCATGAAGTGGAGACGTAGTGGTCGTTATCTAACAAACTTTCAAAATATCTATAATTTTAAAATCTAATCCATGACTACAAATCTTTTATTTCCGCCATTGATTCTTCAATGTAGAAACTAGACACCGAAAACGAGAGACTACGTCACTGTCTCATAGTTATCCTAATCCCAGAGCCTCGTTCTTGGTCTTCATTTCTTAATACCTCCCTGTTGTTATAAATACTGAACATTACCCGTATTTTCGCATGACTCATACCTGTTTCCCTGAAAATTTCGCATCGTCCACCATTTTACGTCGTAGATGCTCTGTTCTTAAGTCGTTAAATCATATTACCCTATCTTCATTTATCTTAAGTCTTCCTTCCAGGATCAAATGCAAAGTGAGAACTGCCCCTGTGGTACCTTTACCTTTGTTACGGACAAACCTGACATATTCTACGTTATACTTGTTGCTGTCTTGAGTCCGAAGACTAGTTTGGTTCAGGTCTCCATGGTAGTCCATCTGCTGCAAGCCTCTTCATTCTGCATAACTACCGCAACCTACTTCCACTTGAACACGGTTACTGTACTAAAGCATTGAACGTTTTCTACAGATTGTCTCCCCCCCCCCCTCCCCCCACTTCGTTCTATTACCATTTTGGAAATTCCTTGATGCCTCAGGATTCGTCCATTCAAAATATCCCCTCTTTTAGTCAAGTTGTGCCTTAAGGTTCTCTTTTCTCCATTTCGATTCGGTACCCCCTTCTCTGCTCTTTTGTCTTTTGTTTTAACCATTTAGTCTTCAGCATTTTTCTACACCAACTCATTTCAAAAGCTTCTCTTTCCTTTTTTATTTAATTTCTTGTCGTCCACGTCTGATTTACATACATGACTAATCTTCTGATAAATATAATGAGAAATGATACCCTAAAATTGAAGTTTATATTAGGTGTTAACTAATTCCTCTTCTTCGTAAATGTTTCTCTTGCTATTTCCGATCTGCATTTCAAATCTTCCTTACTTTGGCCATTTTCAGTTACTTTGCTTTTCAGAAGACAGAACGCATCTACTACTTTTGGTGTTCAGACCCTAATGTACACCCATCAGTACTGCCTGATTTACTTCCACTACATTCCATTACTCCTGTTTTACTTCTATTGACTTACTTCTATTCACGAACATCTTATAACCTTTTTTCCGCACAGTTTCTCTTCCAATACTCTAGACGTCTGTAACCAAATTACAGTATGACCCACAAATCGCTACTTTTTATATCTTCTCCCTGAATTTTAATTGTATTTCCAAATATCTGCTTCGTTTATTTAGAAGCTTGGTGTGCAGACTATATGACATCGGGGATAGACTAAAACTTTTTTTTCTCCCTTAGCAACTATGGCTCCCCTTTTATGTCCTTCGACACTTTCGTTTATGCACAAGTCATATATAACATTTCGGTCGCTGTATTTTATCCCTGCTACCTTAGAAATTCCAAAGTGTTGTCCAGCCCACATTGTCAAAAGCTTCCTCTAAATTTACAATTATATAAAACTAGGTTTTCCTTCCTTCCCTCAGTCTGTCTTTTAAGTAATTACCTTTGTCTCTCGTGTTCTACATTTTTCTGGAACCCATACTGATCTTCTATACGATCGTCCTCTAACCGTTTTTCGATTGTTCTGTAAATAATTCGCTTCAATATTTTGCAACGATAACTTATTAGACTGACGGTTTGTAGTGTCCATGACTGTCAGCATCTGACTTCATTTGAACTGAAATTACTCCAGTGTTCCTGAAGTCTCAAGGCATTCGACCTGTTTCACGTACCTTACATTCTTCTCCACGTTATTCTTGTAAACAAATTGTATGAATGAGATATTGAGGTCTGTCAAACTCCCTCTCTAACACTGGATGACATAGGTGTTTCAGATCGACTTTTGTGTGCGATGACAATTCCTAGCCGCTCGGGATTAGCCGAGCGGTCTCAGGCGCTGCAGTCATGGTCTGTGCGGTTGGTCCCGGAGGAGGTTCGAGTCCTCCCTCGGGCGTGGGTGTGTGTGTTTGTCGTTAGGATGATTTAGGTTAAGTAGTGTGTAAGCCTAGGGACAAATGACCTTAGCAGTTAAGTCCCATAAGATTTCACACACATTTCAACCCTTTTGACAATTGCTATCGCTCGTAGAGGCCCTGAATGTGCTCTTTGCACCTATCCACTCTCTCTTCTGTTTTCAACAACGGAAATACTGTCTTAAGTACTTAATATATGCGACTTTGCTTTTAATTTGATTGACGGCTCTTATAATTTCTCTGAACGTTGAGCCAGTCGATCTGACAACTATATGTTTTTCTACTACTTAGTATTTTTCCTGCAGCCGTTTAGATTAGACTTTCCTGCAGTTATGGCTTATTATGTCTTCTGTTATCCAAGTTTTTCTCACACTTACTTCCTTATATTTATCAGTCCAACCTCTGTGATTGTATCTCAGAGATTTGTATTCTTCCTAAACTTAAATACAGATGGTGATAATCTTTGTTGTATTATCTACAACATCAGAGATCTTGTAAACTGCTTCACCATTCCTTTTTATCTGGTATACCACTTCCTCCCATACTGACACTTCCGGACGACTCTCTTATATTTATTTGACTATTCACTTTTTGTGAAAGGTGATCTGATTCTAGATGTGCTCCTGAGTACGTCTTGCATCACAATATCTGATTCCGAAATCACTGCCTGAGGATGATATAATCCAGCTGGGTCCTTCATATTTCTCCTGGCCTTTCACAAGTATGCTTCCTCCTCTTACAAATTCCCTATTACGAGATGAATTGAGTTACAGAACTCAATTGCTACTTCCCCTCTCTTGTTCCTGTTACTGAGCTCTAGTCTCCTGCTACTCCGTCTTCCAGTCCTTCCGCTACTACAGCTATACCATCACCCATTATTATGAAGTTACCACCTGTCTGTGTTAACTGAATTACACGTTCAGTCTCCCCCAATTTTCATGTTGTACTTGGAATGTCGATGGGAATATCTTAACTATTGCTGTAGGCGTTGATTTGCTGTCGATTCGGACGAGAATAATCCGATCACTGGACTGCTCACAGTAACAGTCTCATTGACCCACCTTCCTATTCATGACGAGTCATACTTCCGTTACATCATTAATTTCTGCTGCTGATATAACCCTATATTCCTCTAACCACAGATCGATCTTTCCAATTCCACTGTCCCTCCCCCCCCCCCCCCCCCCCAACATCCCTGTCCCCCACTCCTGTGTGTCTAGCTTCAGACATTCCACTTGCGTTTTCAATTTCTGTCTATTCCCTACCACATTTTGAATTCGTACATCCAATGAGCCCACTAGCAGCATGTTCCTCTCTCGGTGGTTTTTCCATCTTTTCCATGATCGCCTCCACTACAACAGTCGCTTCCTTAAACGCGAATGTTGGACTAATCTGGAATTCTTTCCCAAAGGAGAGATTATCACGAATTTTTTTAAATATATTTGAGACAACTATCATGTGAATACACATCAAGAGTCTTCTATAGAGTGCCTTCGGCATCCTCATGCCGTTGGTCATTGCTTATTCGTCAACTCTTAGGAGCAGTTTGCTACCCTAAGAGAAAGAAGGCACCAGAGTGCCCCTATTGCACCATCTTTGATAATGCCGTTGGTAGAACTAGGGAGACTGCTTGTACTGGATAGTCTTTGCTTGCCATAGCTCATGTTTTTTAATCAAGCTATGGCTGGGATGAAGGCCAGGGGCAGAGGTATTTGGATGACCAGTCAAAGATGCTAATCAAGTCATAACCACCGACGTCACATTTCGTAGAATTTTATTGACCCTAAAATATCCTGGTCGATGTTAAGACAGAATATTTGTTTGTTTCACAGCCTACCGCCAATTGGTTGCCTGCTACGAATCAGCGACATTTTCCAGGGGAAGTGTTTTCCTGCTGTAAATAGCTCAGAAATTAGGCCAGTTGTGCATTCGCCATTTTCGTATCCGATCGCAGCCCTGTCTGGTGGAGCTGCTGCTGCCCTGTGACCTCACGCTACCTGAGCTACCGGGATTGCCGGCAGCCGCGACGCCGAGTGGTCGCAGCCGTCTGCTCTATTGAAGTTTCCAGGCTCCGTCAGGACTTCGATTACCTCTCTTACTTCTTCGAGTGCTAGTCCATAGCTGCTAGGTAAGTATTCGTGCTTCTTCGAACTTGATATCGTGCCCTCTATTTCGATGGTGCTCCGCTGTTGTCTGTCTTTTCTGCTGCCCCAACCGAACACAACATTCATGCTCCGCTAAGCGGATGCTAACAAGAGGCTTCGGGTTTCTCCAATACAGACGGATCTGCACTGAAATTGCATCTCGTATACACGTGCGGCACTGAGGAGTTTCTGTTGCGTCATTACTGCTACCTACCAAATTACAGCACTCCCTTTCACAACTCATTGTGAAAATGTCTTGCGAGTTGGCATTTTTCTACTATAGACGGTGATAGTGTTACTAATGGTTAGTGTAGTCAGACACCAAGCTGTATATTCTTCCTCGAAACATACATTAGTGAGTATACAAAACATTAGAAACTGTGCACCGCTTCCATTAAGCCATAGAAACAGTAATTACGAATTATTGCAAGATAAAATTACAGTTGCCAGTACAATGAAGAAATACTTTACAGTGCGTAAGGAAACTGTAAAGAGTAAACCAAAATTTGCCATGCCTTATTAATCATCGGCGTTAACTTTTTCGTCAGAAGGCTGTTCAATCAAATTTTATGTGTATTATCAATAGTGCGTTTAACTACGTGACACTATTTAACCTGAAAGTCACTTCCTTTCGTTGACGGTTGCAAATATGTTCTCCTTTTTTATGAGTAAACCAACATCTAAATTAACAGATGAAGTTAATTTGCAGTATTAGTTTCGTCGCATATTAGTCGACCACAGTATTATTGCATCTGGGATTCAGGAAGCTTGAGTCGGCTTATTGTTAGTTTTTGTCGTGATATTTCACGTGGAAACATTGAATTACTTGATAGTGCATGCGTAACGAAATCATTCCAAACGCGATGCGTTTTCTTTGGTCGTCACTGTACGCTTATCCGTCCTCTTTTAGAATACTGCTGCGCCGTGTGGGATCCTTACCAGATTGGATTGACGGAGTACACCGAAAACTTTCAAAAAAGTACAGCACGTTTTGAATTATTGCGAAATAGGGGAGAGACTGTCACTGAAATGATACCGGATTTTGGGTGGACGTCACTAAAACAAAGGCTTTTGTCGTTGCGGCGGAATCGTCTCACGAATTTCCAGTCACCAACTTTCTCCTCAGAATGCGAAAAATTTTGTTGACAAAGACCTCCTCAGGAAGAAACTATCACAATCATAAAAAAAAGGAAATCAGAGCTCGTACTGAAATATATATGTGTTCGTTCTTACCACGCTCTATTCCATATTGGAATAATAGAGAATTGTGAAGGTGGTCCTATAAACCCTCTTCCAGCCACTTAAATGTGATTTGCAGAGTATCTATCTAGATGCGTATGTAGACTTGTTCACCGTAACGTCACAGTGTGATTCCGGTGACGGCAACGAGGCGCTAAGCACACAGTTTCAAAAAATGTTCAAATGTGTGTGAAATATTATGGGACTTAACATTCCCAAAGCTTACAAACTACTTAACCTAAATTATCCTAAGGACAAACACACTCACCCAGGCCCGAAGGAGGATTCGAACCTCCGCCGGGACCAGTCGCGCAATCCATGACTGCAGCGCCCTAGACCGCTCGGCTAATCCCGCGCAGCAGCACACACTTTATAGTGGCTGATCAGTACACAGTTTACAAACAGCGAATGCTAAAAAAATTTTATCATCAAATGGTTCAAATGGCTCTGAGCACTATGGGACTTAACATCTGAGGTCATCAGTCCCCTAGAACTGAGAACTCCTTGAACCTATCTAACCTAAGGACACCAGACACATCCATGGCCGAGGCAGGATTCGAACCTGCGACGGTATCAGTCGCACGGTTCCGGAGTGTAGCACCTAGAACCACTCAGCCACCGAGGGCGGCTTTTGTCATCTATCACGAAGGTTCGTTACGTACTGTATTACAATTACAATTCAGTTACTTTTACATTATAAGCTATCTGTTCATGAAATGCAAAACCTATTGCATCATTACGCAAACAGATGATACAGCAACACAACTAGACTTACTTGATAAATTATTTTCCGAATAAAACAAACATCTGTCTTTTTAATAAAATTCCTTTATAATTCCGGTTGCAAGGGAAATATGTTCATATATGCACACACGCAATTAAAATTTTATTGTTAAAAGAACACTGTCTAGTCTAACTTAAAACACGTAAGAGCTATATAGCCGTAGTCGCATTATACATGCTTTTACCCCATGCAGTTGTATGTCTCACACATGGTTCTTCATCTGTGTACCAAATGCCGTGGAGCCCTTTTTCAACTTATTCCTTCTTTACAAACTGAACCAGTTATCATTCGAGGCAGTAATTTCTTGTAACTATTCATATATTACCTTCGTGCCGATTTCTGTATGGCGACTAACTGAGTCTCCTTTACGTTGGCACGTTATTTTCGCGACCTTCATGTTTTCCATTAACGCAGTTTTTCCTCCTTAACATAGAAGGAGTTCCATCAGGCTTATCGTAACGTTACAGTTCAGTCGTCCTACACATGGACCAGTAAGCCTTTCAATATTCCCAGATATTACATTAAAGGTATGGAAACAGTTCATATTCAGTACACATAAGAAATAAATACAAAAATTATAAATATACACACGATATACAGGCAAATTATTATTTACAGTTGACTGGGATTAAGCAGTTCCCAAAATGGTATGCACATCTAGGGAAAACGTATGTGATGAAAATAGTATAATATTAAAGGATTTCGCTAACCTTAATCATTTAAAATTTAATAATAGTTTCTTCAAAAAGACAGATATGCACAAATATAACATGTCAGTACGAGGCTACAGATGTATTGTATTGTGATTGAGTGATTTCCTGCACAGGTTAGCGATAGCAAATTTCATCGAGGAGTTTATATTAGATCAGGTCATATCTTATAGTTGTCAGTAACTGACATTTGTTTAGAATGGTGAAAACCGAAGAAACCAATTAAGGATTAAAAGGAAGAACAAGATCTTAAAGTTTACCCATTAAATCATGGGAGATAAGAGATCTCTGTCAAAAGTGGATGGCAAAATAATCAACAAATTTAGAGACGATAGAAGATTTGTAAGAAGAACGGAAAAACTTTGAAACAGTCACATCCAACACAGCTAATGAAGTTGTGAGGAAGACAAGGAATTACAGGATTGGCAGAAGAGTAAGGATATGGACGACAGAGGTGAGAACAGAAATTAAAGAAAAATTAGACTTCTTTCAAGGCCTCCATAATTAATCTCACTAATGGAAAGCGTAGCGGATATAAAGAGAAGAGACAGAATGCGGTATGCGTAACTCGGAAAGCTCATGCATAATCATTCGATCGCTTTATTAGCAATGCGGAGTATGTCTTACATGGAAGAGCAACGATAGCCCACGACGTCTTGAAATCACTCGACAGTAAAATGATCATGTACGTTTTAATAATATAGTAGCGAACGAATAGGTATGGTATGATTATACTTTAAGTCTGAAGTTACCTGAACTAAATGACACTAACGGCCTGGACGATACTGTTATGAGACTACTGACGGAAGATCTAAAAGCTACAAAAGTAGGGAAACCACTGGTTTAGCTGGTAGTAATAGGAAACAGTGAAAATACGGAGGGTTATTCCTACATCTAAGTCTTCTTCCCGTATTTGGAGAAATAAGAAGGTACCAGAAGACTACCTGAGACCCAAAATAATATCTGTCTTTCAAAAGGGTAATTAAGAAAAGTGTAATAACTGTCGAGGTATAAGCCTCCTGGACTCAGCCCTGAAATCATCTGCTAAATCCAGAGTGTAAGACTGAAAAACTTCATGCAGAACTTAATATCAGAAGAACTGTCGAGTTTTAGAAAAGAACGATCAGCCATCGGCAATGACTGTACACTGCATACAGGTGTATAAATGAAACGATAATTCAATAGGCATACCCATCTGGCTTTCGCGAGTTTTGAGAAAGCATTCGATAATATGAACAGAGAAATATCATGGCTCATCTCACCTCATAAATGCTCTTAAGAGTCTATGCACAAACACCGGAAACTTTTTATAGGTATGGGAAATATAACGACACAGCCAATAAAGACCGACAAAGGCAAACGACAATGATCTTGTATTCCTCCAACACGTTTCCATGTGTATATAAATGAAGTCTTCATCAAGGGGTAAATGTTGATCATAAATGGGCTGTTTTAGATGATGACACACACTAAACGTAATTTTATATGCAGCTGACCTAATTCTGATTACAGACAATGAAGATGACCTTCAGATGGGAGTATATAAATTGCTCTTTACCTACTCGCGTACTGATGCTGTTGATGTAAGATACGTTTAGCACCAGGAGGTAATCTTTAATTTTCTTTCTCTGGCTCCCTGTTGCTTTATTTAAGGTATTTGTGTTTGGTGGTCGTACAGTTGACTCAGAAGGTTTTATTCAGCAGTTTAAGTTCATGTTTGATGTTGTCTGAATCACACAATGAGCTCAGGTAGTCTGTGTGTGTAGGACGAAACACTTCTGGGCTGGATGATGGTGCAAATGAACATTTAGAAAACGTTTGTTGGGGACAGGTTTCCGTTACACTTTTTGTTCCGGGTTGCCATTTGCTGTTTTGTATATCTCCACAACCAGGACAGGATTAACACACTTACCTGTTATTGAGTGATCTGGGTGTACTCAAGCAGACACATAATATATAGTTTTCTAAAATGCTTCCATAAAGTCGTCCTCTGCTATCAGTGTGAACGGGTGATCTCATTCCCACCACATCCGTACGCTCATAGTATTTACCATGCCAGGTGAAGTAGATCAACGACAAATCTAAAAATACCAGATCGGCTATATCACTTGGTGTCCATTCCTAAATGATTTTCGTAGTTTCTTCGATTGGTATGTTGGCAAATAGCAACATGTTGGCTAATGACACAATTGCTGTATGTGCTGGTCCTCCGTAAGTTGAATGAAGTAATTTGAATCTTTCGCAAATGATACTATGTCTCCTAGAAGCGGGTACATAAGTAGATGCTGTTAGCGATACGTCCAAGAATCCAGCGTTTCATATGGATCTTAGGGACTCCTTGGATTCTTGGCGTAACCGTGACTTTGACGGTTAATACAAAAATGGCTCTGAGCACTATGGGACTTAATTTCTAAGGTCATCAATCCCCTAGAACTTAGAACTACTTAAACCTAACTAACCTAAGGACATCACACACATCCATGCCCGAGGCAGGACTGGAACCTGCGACCGTAGCGGTCGCGCGGTTCCAGACTGTAGCGCCTAGGACCGCTCGGCCACCCCGACCGGCGATTAATACACGGTAATGCGTTTTGGCCACGGACATAATCAGAACCAAATTCCACGAACGGGTGAACCGACGATACAGTGTATCGTCATTAGGGCTGTTATGGCACAATTGTTTGCTTGAACTGACGAGATATAGTGTACTGATTTTTTTTTATACGTGATTCTGGTGACGGCTGTTGTGGTGTAATCTTTCGTGCGAACAAAAGAGATACAGTGTTACGAGCTTTTTAAATATGATTGTGATGATGGCTGGCATGGTACAATCGTACGTGTGAACTGATGAGAGAGTCCCTATCGAGTTTTTTTATTTGTGTGTGTGTGTGTGTGTGTGTGTGTGTGTGTTTGCGACTGATGTTAGCTGTGGCCGAAAAGAGTTAAGGAGTACTTTTTTAAAAAAATAGCAAAAATAAAGGTACTATAGTGATAAAGACGGACAATCACAGTGACTAGTGATAATGACTGAAAACTCTACAATGACTTATATGTGATATATCGACACTTGTGCCTTTGATTAAGGCTTGTACCTTCTTAATTATGTTCGCCATCGGATCCGTCCTAACCCTTTGCAATGATTTATGGAGTGACTAGAAAGCGACCTAAGGTAACGTGAAAGATTAATCGATCGGGTTCACTTAACAGGTTAAAGATTTTTAAAAAATATGGCACGCAAGTGACTAAATAACCGACTTGTGAAAGGCGATGGCAGGAGTGCCGGGGGTACTCAAATACGCAGAAAATGCTGCTCTGATACTGTTGGCCAGTAATGAGTGTTATCCCTGTTCGAACTCCCTCTTTCGCCACTGTGATTATGTTTCTTATAGGTGGAACATATGGCTGTTGCAAGAAGACTGGAAGTTACTGGAGTAAAATGGTTCCCATATGGATGAAGCTACTCAACAACGTTCGACCAATAATTAGTTAGATCAGCGGAAGATGAAGGCGAGAAACAAGACAATCAACTACCGATACTAGAATTTACGTCACACATAAAAACTTAGAAGAAAGGCCAACTTATACTTAGGAGAGCAATGCATACATCTACATCTACATCTATACTCCGCGAGCCACCTTACGGTGTGTGGCGGAGGGTACTTATTGTACCACTATCTGATCCCCCCTTCCCTGTTCCATTCACGAATTGTGCGTAAGTGCTTGTAAGTCTCCGTATTTGCTCTAATTTCTCGGATCTTTTCGTTGTGATCATTACGCGAGATATATGTGGGCGGTAGTAATATGTTGCCCATCTCTTCCCGGAATGTGCTCTCTCGTAATTTCGATAATAAACCTCTCCGTATTGCGTAACGCCTTTCTTGAAGTGTCCGCCACTGGAGCTTGTTCAGCATCTCCGTAACGCTCTCGCGCTGACTAAATGTCCCCATGACGAATCGCGCTGCTTTTCGCTGGATCATGTCTATCTCTTCTATTAATCCAACCTGGTAAGGGTCCCATACTGATGAGCAATACTCAAGAATCGGACGAACAAGCGTTTTGTAAGCTACTTCTTTCGTCGATGAGTCACATTTTCTTAGAATTCTTCCTATGAATCTCAACCTGGCGCCTGCTTTTCCCACTATTTGTTTTATGTGATCATTCCACTTCAGATCGCTCCGGATAGTAACTCCTAAGTATTTTATGGTCGTTACCGCTTCCAATGATTTACCACCTATGGCATAATCGTACTGGAATGGATTTCTGCCCCTATGTATGCGCATTATATTACATTTATCTACGTTTAGGGAAAGCTGCCAGCTGTCGCACCATGCATTAATCCTCTGCAGGTCTTCCTGGAGTACGTACGAGTCTTCTGATGTTGCTACTTTCTTGTAGACAACCGTGTCATCTGCAAATAGTCTCACGGAGCTACCGATGTTGTCAACTAAGTCATTTATGTATATTGTAAACAATAAAGGTCCTATCACGCTTCCTTGCGGTACTCCCGAAATTACCTCTACATCTGCAGATTTTGAACCGTTAAGAATGACATGTTGTGTTCTTTCTTCTAGGAAATCCTGAATCCAATCACAAACCTGGTCCGATATTCCGTAAGCTCGTATTTTTTCACTAAACGTAAGTGCGGAACCGTATCAAATGCCTTCCTGAAGTCCAGGAATACGGCATCAATCTGCTCGCCAGTGTCTACGGCACTGTGAATTTCTTGGGCAAATAGGGCGAGCTGAGTTTCACATGATCTCTGTTTGCGGAATCCATGTTGGTTACGATGAAGGAGATTTGTATTATCTAAGAACGTCATAATACGAGAACACAAAACATGTTCCATTATTCTACAACAGATTGACGTAAGCGAAATAGGCCTATAATTATTCGCATCTGATTTATGACCCTTCTTGAAAATGGGAACGACCTGCGCTTTCTTCCAGTCGCTAGGTACTTTACGTTCTTCCAGCGATCTACGATAAATTGCTGATAGAAAGGGGGCAAGTTCTTTAGCATAATCACTGTAGAATCTTAAGGGTATCTCGTCTGGTCCGGATGCTTTTCCGCTGCTAAGTGATAGCAGTTGTTTTTCAATTCCGATATCGTTTATTTCAATATTTTCCATTTTGGCGTCCGTGCGACGGCTGAAGTCAGGGACCGTGTTACGATTTTCCGCAGTGAAACAGTTTCGGAACACTGAATTCAGTATTTCTGCCTTTCTTCGGTCGTCCTCCGTTTCGGTGCCATCGTGGTCAACGAGTGACTGAATAGGGGATTTAGATCCGCTTACCGATTTTACATATGACCAAAACTTTTTAGGATTCTTGTTTAGATTGTTTGCCAATGTTTTATGTTCGAATTCGTTGAATGCTTCTCTCATTGCTCTCTTTACGCTCTTTTTCGCTTCGTTCAGCTTTTCCTTATCAGCTATGATTCAACTACTCTTAAACCTATGATGAAGCTTTCTTTGTTTCCGTACTACCTTTCGTACATGATTGTTATACCACGGTGGATCTTTCCCCTCGCTTTGGACCTTAGTCGGTACGAACTTATCTAAGGCGTACTGGACGATGTTTCTGAATTTTTTCCATTTTTGTTCCACATCCTCTTCCTCAGAAATGAACGTTTGATGGTGGTCACTCAGATATTCTGCGATTTGTGCCCTATCACTCTTGTTAAGCAAATATATTTTCATTCCTTTCTTGGCATTTCTTATTACACTTGTAGTCATTGACGCAACCACTGACTTATGATCACTGATACCCTCTTCTACATTCACGGAGTCGAAAAGTTCCGGTCTATTTGTTGCTATGAGGTCTAAAACGTTAGCTTCACGAGTTGGTTCTCTAACTATCTGCTCGAAGTAATTCTCGGACAAGGCAGTCAGGATAATGTCACAAGAGTCTCTGTCCCTGGCTCCAGATCTGATTGTGTGACTATCCCATTCTATACCTGGTAGATTGAAGTCTCCCCCTATTACAATAGTATGATCACGAAACTTCTTCACGACGTTCTGCAGGTTCTCTCTGAGGCGCTCAACTGCTACGGTTGCTGATGCAGGTGGTCTATAAAAGCATCCGACTATCATATCTGACCCACCTTTGATACTTAGCTTAACCCAGATTATTTCACATTCGCATTCGCTAATAACTTCACTGGATATTATTGAATTCTTTACTGCTATAAATACTCCTCCACCATTGGCGTTTATCCTATCCTTGCGGTATATATTCCATTCTGTGTCTAGGATTTCGTTGCTGTTCACTTCCGGTTTTAACCAACTTTCCGTTCCTAATACTTCAATAAGAGATACTAATTCAGGAACCTTGCCCTGGATACTCCTGCAGTTTACCAATATTACGTTAACTTTTCCTGTTTTTGGTCTCTGAGGACGGACGTTCTTTATCAACGATGAATAATGTCCTCTCTGGTAAGCCGTCAGGTATTTTATCGTTTCGCCCAAGGGGGGGTCCCTCTAACCTAAAAAACCCCCGTGTGCACGCCACACGTACTCTGCTACCCTAGTAGCTGCTTCCGGTGTGTAGTGCACGCCTGACCTGTCTAGGGGGGCCCTACAGTTCTCCACCCAATAACGGAGGTCGATGAATTTGCAACCATTATAGTCGCAGAGTCGTCTGAGCCTCTGGTTTAGACCCTCCACACGGCTCCAAACCAGAGGACCGCGATCGACTCTGGGCACTATGCTGCAGATATTAAGCTCAGCTTGCACTCCGCCTGCGATGCTGGTTGTCTTCACCAAATCAGCCAGCCGCCGGAAGGAACCAAGGATGGCCTCAGAACCCAAGCGGCAGGCGTCATTCGTTCCGACATGTGCTACTATCTGCAGCCGGTCACACCCAGTGCGTTCAATAGCTACCGGAAGGGCCGCCTCCACATTACGGACGAGACCCCCCGGCAAGCACACCGAGTGCACACTGGCATTCTTCCCGACCTACCCGCTATTTTCCTGAGGGGCTCCATAACCCGCCTAACGTTGGAGCTCCCTATAACTAATAGGCCCGCCCTCTGTGACTGTCGGGACCTTGCCGGAGAATCGGCCACTGGCCCAACAGGCGAGGCATCCTGTGGTGGCTCGGAAACGATGTCATCACTACTAGGAAGCACCCCGTACCTGTTGGAAAGGGGTAAGGCAGCTGCCACGCGGCCAGATCCCACCTTCGCCTTTCGGCCAGGCACGCGCGAGCCCACCACTGTCCGCCATTCACCCTGGAGTGATGGCTGACCGGTAAGATGCTCACTGCCGGAAGACGCAGCGACATCAGGGGTTCCATGTGATTCCAAGGCCACCGAAGTAGGCATAGGTCTCACCACAGTTGCCCCAACGCCACTACAAGCTGACGCCTGCGCCTCGAGCTCGATGAGCCTAACAGACAAAGCCTCCACCTGCCCCCGAAGAGTGGCCAATTCTCCTTGCGTCCGCTCACAACAACCACAGTCCCTACACATGACTATGTTTACCCTACTCTATACGGTGACAAATTCCCAAGATAATCTTCTGATGAGCTACTCTGATAATGTACGTAGCCACAATTTCTGTGGAACCTATGACACTTTTCAGTTAAATATTATCAGAATAGTTGTGATTGATAAAACAAAATGCTCTTGCGTCGAGGAAGTTCAGATGATTTTTGACTCGTTCCAGATGTAATGAAGAGTTTCTCCACTGCTAACTAACACAACGCATTTTAATAAAACAGGTGTCACAATAAATTTTCTTTTTATGTGACACTTTGTAATGTATTGTAAAGAAAGAACACTTTAGGTTAATAGCTGAATTATAATGATCGTAAATTTTTATTTGTGATAATAATAAGAAGGGCACCGAGGAGAAGACGTTATAGTACTTAGATGGTCAAAGTGCGGAGACAAGTAGTTGCCAGAGGATTATCATAATACAGTTGTTGCAACGAATTACTGATTTCTAAGAGGAGATGCCGATTTGAAGTTGTGAGTAAAGAAGACGACAACAAGAGAGAAGATAGCAGAGGTCAAGAATCTTCGTAAAGGGATTGGTGTAGTAGACGTGCTGAAGACATACGAGTACTACACATCTTAAAGAAAAGGGATGAACGCGGCTGTCACTGTACGAATGTGAATATTTGATAAATCAGCAAAGATTAGTTTGAAAGAGGATGGCGATATTTCAACTTGGTTTTTTTGTGCTTGAGGAAGTGGACAGTGAGCGGATTAAGTATTGTCAAATTACTTACCGTCAAGACCAAAGCGTGCGATAAAAGAGACAGTAATCTATTAGAATACAGACGCCATGTTTCTAAAAGAGATTTTCACGTTATCGCCCACTGTTGTGTGAAAAAAAGCTTTGTGGATCTATCACCTTCTCAAGCAGATCGTATCTCCTTACTACATGCCGAACGTTTCACAGTTTCCAAAGCAAGACAATAGCATAAGTGTGGCATCTTATGTTAATAACACTTTTCCAAATTGATATGTTGATATTAACACGAGTAACGACACTTATTTCTCAGTTGTATCTGCCTTTACTAACTTAGCAATCTAAACTCGTTTGCGTAGATCTGTTCATTTTGTGAGGGTTCCGGTGTGTAGCATCTGTAAGTGGTTGTTCTTTGGAGGGTGACAATGCCCAGTGGCGCAGAGAGTTGCAAGCAGAAGCAATTGATAAGAGGCTGTGGGAGGTGTAGGCTGCGTGAGCCAAAGGTGGTTGCGTAGCAAATGATTTATCTCTATGTTTAATAGTAGTGGCACACAGTTTGAATAATATCATTAATTAACTCATATAATCTCCAAGGAGAAGGGAGCATATATTTGGCGACGCGTGTGTCGGACGTCGAGTCCTTCGCAATCTTCGGATCGTCGGAGAGGACGGCACAACAAACGGTGAGCGAAGCAGCGAATTGCGACCGCGGCGCTTCGTTTCAAATTGTTTACCACGTTGCACAGGTGAAATTACGAAAGGACCTCTGAACTATGTTAGAGACTGTGATATTTATAATACGATCTTTTAAATTAAGTGTTGGAACTAATTATTTACGGACAGTGTTTTTTGTGAACATTGTTAACATGGCGGACACAACGCAAAACAACAGTGAAGTTATTAATGAGGAGGGACAAGTTAATGCTATAGTCAACGTAGAATGCGAGTTTGGACTTGAGAATACCACACTTAATGTAATGGCAGATGGTGGTGTAGTTAGTTTCCATTCAACGACGCCTAGTTCAACACCAGTGAATAACAAACGGGAACGAGTGTTAGTAATAACGATTTGATAGTGCTGATGATGAGAGAAACCTAACAGGAAAGTAGGAACGCCAATGAAGAATTAAAGAATTTATCAAATGCAATGGTTAACCTGCGAACTGAGCTCACTAATTCACTTAATCAGAAACATAAGTTGCTCCAAAAGGAATGCGATACCAAACATGAAGAACTTGAAAATAAAATGCAAGATCTTACCACAAAAGTTAATGAACAACGTAAACAATCTAGCACGTTAGTTAACAAAGTTCAAGAAACTGTTAAGGCTCAAAACGATGAAATTTTTAAAATTAAAAGTACATGTAAAGGCAACAAAGAATCAATTGTTAAGTTAGTTCAAGGCGTGCAGACGCAATGTACTGAACTGAATACCGTAGTAGGCGAAATTCGCCAAAAGGTAATGTTATCCGAAAATGGTTTGAACAATGTCAATAAAGACCTTATACGTCAGGAAATCAATGCAGCGTTACGCGAAGTTGATAACAGTATGGTTAACGTACCTCAAGATATTGTAGATAATGGACTGAGCGTACATAACTTTCAAGATTACGATCCGAAACAAGGTATCCATGCAGTTGCCTTTATTAAGCAATTTAAACACGCGTTTCTAAGACATTATACGGAACGTGCGAAAATTGGCACGTGCATTAACCACATGAAAGGCAAAGCACATATCTGAGGCATCAGTGTTTCAGAAAATTGTTCATAGTACAAAGAATTTGAATCTGCATTCTTGAGTAAACTTTGGTCGCGAGATAAACAATGGGATGTAAAATCAAAGATTCTTACACCAGCGTAATACGCAAGACATTATGGAATAATGTGTGAATATATGCAGAGGTTTTAGAACGGCAATGCCTATCTTGATGAACCGGTCAAAGAAGAGGAATTGACGTTAATTTTGGTAAAGAAGCTACCTTTCGCGGTAAGTGAAAAGTTAGCACTCACTCCAAAATTGAACATGGAGCAGACCTGCCTAATGATCGATAGAACTGATGTACTTAACCATGAACGCGAACAGCGCGAGAGAAATAATGACGATCGTCTTTCGCGTAGTAATGGCCCACCACGACAAGAATTTATGACTAATTAAAGACCAAGCAGATTTGAGAGAAGAGGGGACGGAAAACAAAGAAGAAATGAGTATGATGCACCGAACATACTTAATTACAATCATTACTCATATCGATCACCGTTTGAAGAAAACAGAAGACAACAACGATCGCCGAAACAAGAAAGGAGCCCAGAGCGTAGTCCACAGGAACGTGATCATGTAAACTAAGTCAAGTTTCGAAGACAACCCGTTCCGAAACTCAAGTTACAAGAAATGGGTCGGATGTAGCGATTAACGTAATCAAGTGTGAACGAGTAGATGATATTAAAGACGATTTGTATCGAGAGGATGAAAATAATGGTCAAGAAATCTTAATGCTTTTTGTAGAGGTGGAGGTATGCGGAATTATTGTGGACGCACTACTGGACTCAGCGAGCGAAGCGAGTGCAATTTCAGAAAATCTGTTTTCACAATTAAACGTTCCCCGTGAACGGCGTACGTATTGTCAGTGCTGTAGGTAATAGAAGCAAATCCATTAAAGATCAAGCTCTGTTGAAGTTTAGAATCAATGAAGACGAGTTTGAGCAGTGCGTATTAATTGTTGGATCTTTAAATGTCGGATTAGTTCTTGGAATCGATTGGTTGACTGAAATGAGGTGCAGTAGTGAATTTGGAAAGGGTTGTCTGCAGACGAGAATAAATAATGTTGAGAAGAAGATAACGTTCAAAGGATTTATTAATGAAGAAAATAAGGGCGCTGCGTGCGTGAAGATGAGGGTAATGAGTTTCCGAGGAGAAGAGGAACTGGTGACTTATGATGATTCTGAGGAAGATCCTGCTCTGCGAGAGAAGAATAACGATGAAAATGCTTCGGCTGGTATTCGAATCAAGATTCAGACGTCGGTGAACTTGACGGAAGCAAAAAGAGGGAAATTAATGGAAGTGCTGAGACGCGAAGTTGACCTGTTTTCAAAATAACCTGGATTAATTTAATGATGAGTTTGCAAAATTAAAGTCAAGGAACATGAACCATTTCGCAGCAAATCGTACGCAACACCTTTAGCGAAGAGAGAAGCAGTGAACAAGAAAATGTCAATTAGTGAACCGTTTTTAGTTATAAATGTGCTACGTTACTGATAGACAAACGTTTGGACAATACTCGGTAGTTATTGTGAGATGTCGAAGACTGTAGTCGGTAGCTGCAGTGAGTGCATTTTATTCTCTGTGTTTGATATCGTATGACTTTCTCTTAAGTCCTGTGACAGGCGCAGCAGTGGACAACGGAAGGACGCTTGTAGCGTGTGTTTTGGTTTTCAGGAAGCAGGCAACAGTGCACAGCCAAGCACCCAGCGTGTAAGTCTTTTGTTACCTCACGCTGCCGAAAAGTTATTTTATTGTTTTCATGCCTACCTGCCAATGACCTTCGCCGCCCGGTTTGGGGGAGGAGGAGGAGGAGGCTGACGTCACGAACAGCTGACTGGCATCCGGCACTTGTCAACATAACGGGAACATGCCGCCGACGAACCGTACGGCGGAATGCTGCTGTTCTTCGTGGGTGCAACAACAGCTCCTAGATCTTCCTGTCTCGGGCGGCGTCGATGTCACTCTTCCCTTGCATCAAACGTCGTAACTGCTTGTGACGACCAGCTCAACACATAGGACAGTGATAAAAGTAGAGTAACAAGTGTTGTGTTGCGTATAGTGTTTGTGAGTCCTCAGCGGCAACGATGCCACTCCCCCTAGTGAAATCGTGTAAAGCTCTGCTCAGCTCATAGGAAGGGCCCCAAAGCTGAGTACCCAATATTTCCTTATGGTGTGAAACGTGCTCAAGCCAACAAAATGTCTTTTGTTTATAAATGATTCACTCAATGTAACTTGGTTGTAAATGGAAAATATTTCTTTAAAGGTATGTTCTGATTTTTGTATAAATAGTCTGTGTACTGTGTGCCAAATTACAAATTTCAATAGTTAATTGACAAAATGTTTTATGCCTGTAACTGTAGTTTTGACATATGCATAGAGTCAATGCTTTTGTGTATATATGTTTTACATTTGTATTAGGTTATTTAAAATTAGGCTCATCTATTCAGATTCCATTCCTTAGCGTCAATTCTTTACTGTGATTCGTGTGTGTAATTAAGAGTAACCTTTACT
Organism: Schistocerca piceifrons; assembly: GCF_021461385.2. Classification (NCBI taxonomy): domain Eukaryota; kingdom Metazoa; phylum Arthropoda; class Insecta; order Orthoptera; family Acrididae; genus Schistocerca; species Schistocerca piceifrons. The sequence goes on from NC_060142.1 coordinate 604,496,395, forward strand.
AATATGCTTGATACCTCCAACAAAAGGGAAACTGTGTCAGTCACATTATCTTGTCTTTATTACTTTTTTTTTTGCTGATTAACAGGCAGTTAGTAAATTATGTGTAAAGTTCTTGCTGTCATTAAATGATTTTCAAATTGCTATATTCATTGATCATGTTTTACGTGTGTGGAGATAATGTTAATTAACATTAGTTATATTTTGAAAGTCATTTGTTCTGAGGGTCAGATACTTATTGCAACTACTTTGACATGAAATATTAATTAGTGTAATTTTCAAATTTTGAATTTTTATTATATAACTTTCGCTAGGACTTCTTAGTCTACTGAAAAGGTAACCTAGTTCTAGTTTTGTTTTGGTGGGGATGTGAGGGTACTGGTGTGTAGTATCTTTAAGTGGTTGTTTTTTGGAGGGTGACAATGCCCAGTGGCGCAAGCAGTTGCAACAGAAGCAGTTGTTGAGAGGCTGTGGAAGGTGTAGGCTGTGTGATCCAAAGGCAGCTGCGTAGGGAAAGATTTATCTCTGTGTTTGATAGTAGTGGCACACAGTTTGATTAATAGTGTGTTTATGTTTTTGCAGTGTGATAAAGGAAATAAATTAAATTTTACCAGTTCTTAATGCGTCTCCGTCAGTTAGTACCACTCCATTGCATTTAACAATGAACGAAATCTCGATATACACAGTCAACTACAACAAGAGGATTGTAACATAATAATCATTAATTAACCCATATAATCTCATAAGACGAAGGGAGTTTATAATTTGTAGTACTTCATGACAATATATTTAAATGGAAATTGAGCATAATGTATATGATTTTATATGTTTCCATAGTAGTTTCAAATACACACGTCATGTTGTTGTCTCCTTCCAATCTCATGTTAGACTACAAAACAGATTCAGTAATTCATAAGATTTTAAACATTCTTAATTCTGCACAATAAAATGCCTTCTAGTTTCACAGATGCACAACCATTCGGTCAAAAAAGACAAGTAACTAATCTGTGTAAATTGATGTATAAATGTTATTGTGATTTGATATTTCTACCTATTTTATGCACGTGTGACTGAGTGTATGAAAATGTGGATTTGAGACATATGTCATAGAGAAGAGCAGAAGTAAGATTAAGCTGCCTACAGATTTAGGCAAAGCAAGTTTTTTAGTAGTGATATAACTAAAAAAAAATACTAGCAAGCTTTAGCATTTCGAGTGATGGTTATTGAATCGTCTGTTTGTAGTTCGTCAGTCATCTCTTCGCATGTGTGTGTGATGGAGCAGCATTCAGGCGTACTTCAGTGGTATTGCAGTGTCATTAATTCAGTCAGTAAAACATTTAATTATGTTTATAACCCTTTAATTTGGTGACCATGCAGTGGACGCTGTTATTATTATAACTAGCAGCACCCGGTTTAGAACAGCTCAGAAGTCTTTCGGTATTAGGCATCGGTTTTATGACAGTTTATGCTTACTAGGGCACAAACAGGGTCAAAAGGCAGCAAAATGGCTTCCGTTGTAGGTACATTTGAGCAAGCAGTCATAATCAGTAGCATACAGGAAGAAGAAAGGGCAGACGAAACTTCAATCCCAGGTATAAACAGCAACTACAAGTCCACCAGGAAAAGCGAATATTAATCTTAGTTTCAATTAATTATTAAGTATGTTGAAATAAATTAAAAGGGGAATAGAGAGTAAAGTTGAAACAGAAATAAAAGGAATGTATGGGTCAAGAGAAGCAAGGTGAAAGCAGGGCGAAGTAATCTAGAGAAGTTCGATGGAATAGAAGCTAGTCGAAACAAATAGAAAGTTGTAATAAAACCGGTTGAAGCTCACTTGAAAACTAAAATTCAAGCTGGAAAGAGCAAACTAGAAGTAGAACTGAAATTGTAACGGTTCATTGCTGAAGTGGAGTTACGACTAACAAATAAGATTAAAACGGTAGCTACAGCTGGCATTTCATGTGAACAACGAGGCTGTAAATGAACAGATGAGGAAGGCATTTGAGAAGAGAATCGCTAATATCATGGAGCTTATGGAATCAAGGTGGCAGAATACGCTAATCGAGCAGAACAAATACAATAGAACACCAGCACAAAGGTAAAGTTTCCACTAAAATGGAGAATTAGCAAGATAGGATATCAAATACAATTGGGTCACGGAAAAGTTGTCATGTATGGAGCTCAGCACAACAATTTTGGTAGTATTATGCATAAGCAAAATTCAGCAATCTAGTATTTAGAAAAAAGGGCATGTACACACCACAGAATTTGTGGACGGATTACACAGAAATATACCTCACAATATGCTTGTAAGGTGTCAGGCAAATCCAACACCTACCATGAAAATTCTGACATGATAGCAAATCCGGCATTATGTAACATAGCTCCGAATACATCCTGATATTAAATTAATCAAGGTAATATGATCAATGAGTCAGCAAATGGAATACCACAGACTAACGCAAGAACGTCTAAATGCATATCATACCTTCCCATTGTGAAACAGACGCAGTTCCGGGGGGAGAAACGAGAACAGAACCTGAGAGCAGAGCCGTGTAGGCAAGAAAATCATGCGATGAGGGACACCCATGTCGCAGGCCAACCGCCAAGAGCAGACCCTAGCCCATGTTAAATGATAGAGCCCTCCAGAAGAACTGTATAAATCTTACTATAACACTAAAACTGCCACACCAGCTGCAAGTTTTAGTGTGAGACTATACGCGTTTCTGTTACGTGGCAAAACATAAAAACATAGCCCCACCACGAAAAGTATAACGTTTGTCATTGGATAGACCGATTTTTTGTAGGTGGAACTTAAGGTTAACATTGAGATGCTGATTGGTCATTTGAAAACACAGTGAGATACATTTTTCTTAAACCAACTTCGGTAAACAGTAATAAGGAGAAGTTCGAGAGAGTTAATACTGAGACGACAAGGTGTGTGAAGCTGCGCCGCCCGCCACCCATGACGCTGCCTAACCACCGACAAGGTAATGAAGACAAACGATGCCGCATAAGAGCGCATAAGGCTTCACTCAGAACTGCAGAAGTCTCATCTGTTACATCCCCTTTTTACGTAATACTAGTGTCGATCGTCAATTAAACTTCGTGGTATTCACATTTGCTACTTGAAGCTAAAATCGGAAACGCGATGATTTTTCTGTTATATAATTATCGAGAAGCCACAGTGGCCACTGTAATTTACGACAAGTAAAATAAGTAATCAAAGATAATTGAGGGTCACTGTAGACCATTTTGATAGTTCTCTCTTTTGTGAAACTTAACTTAAACCTACATTATAGATGTGATATGGTATAGGTCATCTTTCGACCCATTATAGAACTTGGAAACCCATTCAGGGAATATTAATTCACATTTTAGTTGAATGCAGTTGGTTTTTATCATCCTGTATTAAAATATTTCCTTTTATGAATAATGCAATTTATAAACAATGTTTTGTGAGAAGAATAAAAATTACAATGGTAAACTTAACTGCTTCTTCGACGTTATTTTACGAGCTAACTAAAAACAGGAAAGCCTAGAACCCCTTGCACTAAATTTAGTTAGTATTAAGATTCCTTTACAGGGGGTGCAGTGGAGCTGACGCTGAAATCATTAAGTATTTGATTATATCATCGCTAGTCTCACTGAACTCTTCTGAACACTACATGTCGTGTGTGGTCCGGCGTCTCCCCACCAGCAACAGGTCCCGGATTAAAACTAGTCAATTCCTCAACAAACATGCTCAGAGCGTCGTTGCGCAAAAGTGGTAGGAAGACACGACTTAGAACAATAGACACCACGCAGAATGTTAGATGCTGCTATACAAAATTTATTCCTAGTCGTACAACAGTTCTCTTCCCTATTCGTCAGTTCACCAAGGAGGTAGAAGAAAATACTCAATTACACGTTAGAGAATAGTGGAGCCGAGACACACCGAAGTGTTTCTTCAGACTAGAATACGACAATCACGCACGTCAGAGAAGAGGGCAAGTGATAGAGCTGTACACAGCGCTCGAGTAACTTGGGCGTGAAACGCAGTAGGAGTGCAAACACCTACAGTACAATGTTCTCTTGCATGGTGGCCTGAGCAACAGAGTGCATTTCAAACCTAATCGGCGAAACACAGAAATTAATATGAAGCAACAGCTTTTCTGAAAAACTACTCATCTCTAATTTCGTCGTCAGTGTTCTGTATAAAATTGACATCTTCCTAAAAAGCGAACTAATAAACATATTTTCCACTCTTTGACGTATGTGCATGTCTTCTTGTGGCCTTTTAAGCCAATTGTCTAAGAGATTTGGCGTCAGTGTGGGTTATCCAGTGTTTCTGAAAAGAGTCGCAGTTTATAATATGTACTGTACCTTCAACTGAGCCTGTGTGATCGTTCACCCTCTACCAGGCACTTAAATGTGATTTGCAGAGTATCCATGTAGATGTAGATATCGTTTCACAGTGTAGTTCCAGAGTGTATCTGATTGTAGTTGTGGCTGATACGACACTTTTACTATTTCCCAAAGAGCAGTTCTGCAGTACATGGCGTACGTACTGACGTCCCGATATTTCTTGGCAGTAATTCCGGCAAGTTTCTTCTATAAGCAGTTCTCTAATAACAAAGAATGAGCTATGGCTCACTCAAACCCACGAAAACGCTTACAGATCATGCTGCGTGCATGTCTGCTTTCAGTTATAAGATGACAATTTATGATAACATCCACGTCCTGATATCGCTGTAAGTATCACATTAGGCACCCCCTGCCGTTCTCAGTGGATACTCGTAAGCTGTATTACAAAAGAGTTCCTTTACTGAAAAAGTGATAGGGCTTGTTTGGTACTGGCGCCGGGCAGAAACATCTACATTAGCAAGACGTAAATTTTTACAGCTATCTCTTTTTTTGGTAAGGATTAATATTCTTATTCTCTTTTCTACGTTGAAGTAATGTCACGCTACACATCTTAAAGTCAGTCCTCTGATTCTTTTACCTCACGTACCGCTTGTTTCACATGTAGAAATGATTTGCATGTGTGACAAATGCCGATGCCATTGTGGAGTCCACGATGAACCCAGTCATTTCACATATAGGAGGAAAGTAAGTGAATACCGGTTCCAACAGGGCCATGTCTGTTGACGTTCACTGGTATTCAAACCAAACGAGTTGAGGACGTCTTTATGTAACCGCTATTTACGGCACCACCTCGAACTCATTCCTACAAACTTAAGAGTCTCACAGCTCTACAGAAATTTTAATTACGTCCGCACATGTTCCTGAAACCCCTAATTTCTTCTGTATTACATACCGCTTCTTTAGCCCTCTATAGCTTCGAATGGAAGTTTGGTCAACGAATTCTATCGTTAAATGTCATATAAACCCTGCTTTTCCTTATCTAGTTTGATGTCGGTTCTTCTCTGTCTAGTGGTATCAAAGCAGAAATCAGAATATAGTTGACAAAGACAGGCTCTGTTCGGCAGCGTAACTTCTGTTTTGTGTGGCGATCAGCGACCCACTCTGGCTTCGCACGAGTAGGTGGCCGATTTGTCTGCCGTAGCGATGGTAAATTATAGCCACAGACCTTCCTCGTGATTCAGTCTATATAATTAAAAAACGATACTAAAATCCTGACAGTACTTCTTAAGATAGTTCTTCGCATACAGATAGAAATATGAGTTGAGGGGATGGGGGTGGTTAATTCACTACACGTACTGATGAGTCACGCGCGGTGAATATCACTGTGTATGGGTAACATAAGACCCAGTATTTTTTTATACTTCAACTGATTTCAGTGATATATTTTTGGTTAGCACTGATTAGTTCTTGGACACTGAGTTCCGATGGTACATAACAAGAAAGACTCAAGTTGCTGTCAGCTACAACTTTTACTTAGTTCAGTCACTTAACGCAAGGATGACGTAAGAGAGAAGAGACGTAAAACCTCATTCTAAGCGGGGTGGTGTTGATTTGGGGGGGGGGGGGGAAGGGGGAGGGAGTCGTTAGCTTTCGTTCGACGATGTCCTTATTAGTATCCACCGAAGGTAACAAGCACTTAAGTATAAATTACACGTTTTTTCCAGTTTCCATGTCATAGTAGAAGGTGAATTACACTTAGTAAAAAAAAAATACAGAAAACGTATCTTCTTAAGGGTATTTACCTCGACGAAGAGGAAAAAGGTAAGACACAAATGGAAAGTAACGGAGAGAAAGGGAGTACGTCTACGGCTTTTGTGGCAGGATGCCCATTTGAGGCAAAAGAGCCCTCGGGAAAATAAAGCAAACGAGGAAGACGGAGTCTCTCTGTGCAAATGAAATGCAGATGAAAGAAATAAATGGCCCGCGTCTTCGGCCAAGTTGTCCCATGTTGCACAACTCTTGCACATTCCCACACTGATGGAACAGAAATAAGTACGTAATTAATGTACAAGAAGGAGAAAATAAAATCGTCTCTTACCCAGATCCCCTATAGGCCTACATTGTTATTTTATTTCCAAGAAAACGTAAAGATTTCCGCTTCCAACTGTTTCATTAGATCCACAATAGCCTCGGAACCATAGACGCGAGAAACACTGACGAATGGGAGACAATGTTCCGTCATACAGTCAATTGTTGACAGAGACTGAGTAATAGGAAAAGAGTCGTAAACTCAAGAGATTTACTATGATGGTACATACAGAGTAAACAACATTTCATAATTCCTTCAACATTTTCTTAGCTGTGGTAGAGTGAGGTCTTGGTTTAACACTTGTCAGTAATTAATGGTACCTCATGTTTAACTATATTTCTGACATATAGAACTACAACTTATGTTCTTTTTTGGGACTCGTGCACTATCTCAAAACATTTCATGTGCCACATCCCCTATTGAACCACAGCCATCATAAATCTAATACGATGCCTGAACTTGTATAAAAGCAAGAAATACGTACAAAATACAGTGAGGTATCACCTCAAGTACTTTGTATTGACTAGCACCGTTCACATCATAAGACAAATGTACTCTTGATACTCCATACGGGACTTATAGCCGTAAGTTAATATTCGCAACCAGTTGTGTTGTTATACTTGTATGAAGCTTGATATGCTGCATAATAGCGCCCAGAATTTCTATTTTCCTGTTATTAACGCTTGGTTTTCTAAGAGTATCCCGTGGCATTTCCTTGAACGTGTATTTATTGGTGGACTGAGTTACCACAAATAATTTTCAGTTTTTTCGCATAGGCAAAGGGGCACAATGGTGGTGGTGTGCGATGAACCCAGTGTGAAAGTCAGATCTGTTAGACAGCTGTTTAGCTCATTTACATGAGACAGTGTGTGAGGAGTTTCCAGACGTATTAACTAACAAAATGGGAAACACTGGATCAGTTTTACAGATCAAGTTCCTGTCCAGAAACCACTAAGAAAATTGTCGCCATCGAGGGTTAAAGTAGTAAGGCAACATGTGGAAACGATACAAGAAAAAGCATTTAATTCGTCCATTCTAATTCCCATTCGTTGCTTTCATGTTCTTGGTTCCTACGTATAATGGTATGTAACATTCGGTAGTGAACTAAAATGAATTAAACAGAAATTGGATACTGATATCAGTACTGCATCTGTTTTTGCATTCATGTTTGGGTCGTTTAAGGGAGCGCCGGTATTTACCATATTAGATCTCGATCAAGCTTATAAAATCTACATCCAGAGACGGCTTCAAACCTGACTACCACCTGCGTTATGGACTGGAACGTACTTGAATTTAATTACGTACCTCTTTGTTTGGCAACAGAAGTGGCGCTTCTCTCAGGGTTAGGGATGACGCATGTATTTATGTAAATTTTAAGAATTTTTTCAATTAACTGGATGATCTGGTGATATATAGTAGCTTGTTTCAGAAACATATATAGTATTTGTGCAAAGTGTTTGAGTGATATTGAATAGCCAGGTTAACACCCAGATCTCAGAGAGTTCTGTTTGCTCGTGTATCTATGAGATTTCTAGGACACATACTTTCTGGGAAAGGAAATTGTATTGATCCAGTAAAAGTCATTGACAATTAAAACAACTGCAGAAGGGCAAGGAATTTGTGAGGCTTATTGCGGTAGGAGTTTTTCTTAGGAAATTTGTTAGTGGGTTTTGAGGGAAGGCAGTTATACTTAACGAACTACATAAAAGCGATGTAAATTTCTTTGGGGGCCTGCAAAGGAACTGTATTTAGCGCCTTAAAACAAGCCCTATTGTCAGCATGGGTATTAGCACCAATAGATTTCAATGCTTTATTCATCTTGGATGAATGCTTCGGCCCTGGGTTTAGGAGCAGGAAAGAATATGAAAGTAGTACCCTACGCTTCAAGGGCACTTACTTGACCTGGAAAAGTATTCTGTTGATGAAATTCAAGCCTTGGCAGTGTTTTACAGTATAGAGAAGATTAGATATTATCTGTAATACCATAACTTTAGTCTTGGTAAAGGATAATCAAGTCATCAGCTGGTTGTTGGCCAGACCAAGAAAAACTGGTAGCATTGCCAGGTGAGCAACTAGAATTGTAAGCTTTTAGTTTAAATTCCATGATATTGTGCGATCAGAGAAAGTTTTTCGCAGCAGACTGAGTCACATGTTTGGAGGGAGTGAGAACAATAAAAGAGATAAGCATGTACTGACAGATGATGGTTCGAAGCCCTTGTTAACTTCGCTTCTTACACAAGTTCTTCACTTTTCTTGTGATATCAGAGAGTTCCAGGATCAAGACGGTTATTTCATGAGATTCAGGAGAGACTACAGAAAGGAGAAATAGTTAAATCATATGTTTTGTGGGGCAAAGTGTTACTTGTAAGGCACGGGGTAAAAATCAGCTCAACTTACTCGCCTCCAAGGAACTAGTTCCCTTACCTTTCCGCTATTTCGATGAATAACCTATAAGAGGAATCTAGGAGTGTTGAAAACAGCAATTTCTTTTTAATGTAATTGTAGCTTGATCTGTAAGGAGATAGCTAATTGTGAGCTGTGTGCTGTTCGTAGACCAGCACTAGCTAGCAACATCGGATATGTCGTGACCAGGTTGGTAGAAAGACGCTTTCAGCTGATGTAGATTGATGCTGCAGGCCCCTAGCCTAGATCTAAGGCCTTTACGCCTCCATTCGAATCGCTGAGTAAAACGACGGCAACAGAAAAAAGAGCACAGAGAATGTCACAAACAGCGCAAGTAACAGCTTAAAACATGCTGTAGCATACTATAAATAAGGCAGTATGAAAGTATCAATATAAAACTATATCTCAAAAGACGATTTGCGAAAATGTAATAATGTTTTACTGTGTTTGTACAACCATACCATTTTCTGTATGTTTTAGATTGAAAAAAAAAAACACTGATTATGGTGATATTTGTCGCCGAAACTAGTTTGGGATAATAAAGAAATAAACAAATAACACTGTGTTTTGCATCAAGGCGGACTCAGTTTGTGATATTACTGTTCATTCGATTTATCTCAATAGTACTCACCAGAGTAGCGACGAATCAAGCAGTAAAACAAAATATTCATGCGATTTTTGGCACTTGTTGCCCCCCTGAGTGTACAGTGACTGATAATGCAGCCGCATTTACTGCACATAAACTTAAGCAGTTTTGGCTTTGTACTGGAGTGTTGCATGTAACTATAACACCTTATTATCGAAATCCATTACACATATATTCTAATAGTAGAGAATCTAAGCCGGCTCTTATGGCTTATCATAATGACAATCAAGGTGGATGGAATGTTCACGGTAAATGATAACAGCAAAACAGTTGCAGGATAAAGATTTATTGAACTCCTTGATTACGGTTTCGGTATACCTAAATATATCATCATCAGAAGCCAAGATACATTAACATCACATCCTGCAGTGGATATGCATAAAAAAATCGTGCCAAAGACGTCGTGAGTAGTTAAAATTAAAATATCATCTCCATCTGTACAGCATAATTCTAAAGAGATTATGCTGTACAGATGGAGGTGATATTTTAATTGTAACTACTGACGACGCCTTTGGCACGATTTTTTATGCACCTCCACTGCAGGATTTGATTTTCGTGTATATTTTCTTCTGATTAAGGTATATTTGGATGTAGCGAAACCGTGGTCAAGGGGTTCAATAAATCTCTATCCTGCAACTTTTGGGCTGTTATCATTTACCGTCAAGATTTGCAACAGTTGCTGTTTCAGCCATGTTTGAAATTTTGGATGGAACCTTCCATTCCTCTGGTTAACAATGGCGTTTAATTACATACAACATGAGAGATATTAGCCCACACCTGCGAACCCGCTCGTGGCATATCTCGAAGTCATTCCGCTGTATAAGTTATGGGCTACTGATGACCTCTTGCCTGAAAAGAGCAGTGCCCAGCTGGTGATTACACAATGGAGGGTTATAAATAGGAATGTAGGGGAAGTGCATAAGAGAGATGCAATGTGCCAAAATGCGGTGCTGCAGCCGGAGAACTATCATATTGCTGACAAGCATTTTATCAAGAATTTTCAAGATGCCTGCAAAGCATCCGAAAAGATTATAATGAATTACATCCCGCAATTCAATGGTCTGTTAAAATTCAAAAGTTGCTGAACCTCTCACTGTTTTGTTAAAGAACCACCAAACATGTAATATTGTTACGGCTCACCTGTCTCAGTTTAAGAAGGGTTCTCAGAGCGAATCTGGGTTTCTTGGGAACTTTCCGAATTGCGGGGGGGGGGGGGGGGGGCAGTGCCCTATGGCCCTATGGCCTAGGTTGATATTAGTAGACACATGTTGGTTATACTCCCCATCGGTTTGTGCCCTTGCCCCACCGGTGGCGGAATATTTATCTGGCGGCGGGCAGAATGTGAATGGGGTCGGAGCCACGAGAGGAGAGCCGCGGTCGCTTCTTGCTAGCTCTGAAAGAGCTGAGCTGTTATTGAAGCAGTCATTGCAGTTTGCGTATAGGCTGGCCGCAAGCAGTAAGCGAGTGCAGCTTGTAATCTAATAAAATAATTTTTTTTATTATTTTGTGACTATTAGTGTAACGTAATAAAATAAAATATGAGCCGTGACCTCTATAAAAAAAACACACATTAATGCAATGGCTCAGCATTAAAGAGAAATAACTAATGTAGGAATATGATTAACAGTGTAATATGTTGTTTAATTTAGCCCGACGTGTATAAGCACTCAGTAAACTAGCTCAGTTCTCAGGGTAGTTACGTAATCGTCGATAGTTAATTGTCCTTTTCTGATTTATCCAACACTACAGATATTATTCCAGGCTCGCTAGAAGTCGTGTGCGTACGAGGGGGGACCCAAAAGAAACCGGACTCCTAGGGCGCAGCCACTGGTAGACGTAGTGCAGTGTTCTCACGCTAGATGGTGTTAGCAGAGACCTTCATGAAACAGCTGTGCAGACGGCGTCGATGTAGAGCTGAACGTGCAAGTGTGGTATTGTGTTTCTGTGACTGTGGGCGGGTTACCTCTGCGAAGTCTTTGTGGCAACTTTAAAAGAACAAAGAGTGTGTGTGAAATTTTGTTTCCTGCTTAAAACAACTGCAACAGAGACACACCAAATGCTCCAGGAAGCCGTCCAGGAGGAGGCTATGAGCCGCACACAGATTTTCAAGTGGTTTGGGCGCTTTAAACGTGGTGAGATTTGTGTTGAAGCTCATTCTGGACGCCCTTCAACATCGCGAAATGAGGAGAACATTGAAAAGGTCCGCCAAAAGATCAACGAGGATCGTCGCCAAACGATCGGCGAAATTTCAGCAGAGACAGGAATCAGTTGGAGCTCGTGCCAGCGGATTTTGAGTGAGGATTTGCACATAAGACGTGTTGCTGCTAAATTTGTTCCTCGCCTTCTAACACAGGAACAAAAAACTATCCGCATGAATGTGTGTCAGGACTTGAAAACAGAGATTGCACATGATCCAAACTTCTTGAACAAAGTCGTTACAGGGGATGAGAGTTCGTGTTACGGGTATGACCCAGAAACCAAGCAAGTGTCAAGCCAGTGGAGGACTCCCAACTCTCCCAGACCAAAACAAAAAGCAAGGCAAGCAAGGTCAAATGTGAAGACGATGATCATTGTCTTTTTTGAAGTTCGTGGAATTGTGCATCGGGAATTCGTACCCCCTGGCCAGACTGTTAACCACCACTTTTGCTTGGATGTTTTATGGCGTCTGCGAGAGGATATGCGGAGAAAACGCCCGGAACTTTGGCGATCAAGTGACTGGTTTCTGCATCACGACAAAGCTCCAGCACACACGGCCTTACGAGTGACCCACTATTAGCCATCTCACAGGTGGTCTGTCGTTCCCCACGCTCCGTATTCGCCGGACCTAGCCCCGTGCGACTTTTTCCTATTTCCACGAATGAAAAAAAAGCTAAAAGGGGAGCGTTATGACGATGTGGAGGTGGTAAAAACAGCTTCGCAAAAGGCACTGGACAATATCAAACCTGAAGACTTCCAAACATGCTTCCAGCAGTATGAAGAGAGACTTGACAAGTGCATCGCATGTAATGTAGAGTATTTTGAGGGTAACTCTAGTAATTTTGTAATAAGGTTCATCAATAAATTTTTTATGACAACAATCCGGTTTCTTTTGGGTACCCCTCGTATTGCACCAGAGAATATTTGCCAAGTCCATTCGATGTACACTACTGTAATACGTAACTTCTCGTGGTTTCGTCTCGATTCCCCAATAAAAGATAACACGAATAGCATCTACAAATGAAATACAATAATGGAACTGGAATCCGGTGGCCAGACCTTTTCTGTCTGGGATGTTATCTCATTACATAAAGAAAACCTGTAAGTAAAATTGTTACATTATTAGTAGCTGCTTCCAGTCTCGTGGGATCTGAAATAAAGTTAATGGTCCTAACCGACGGCACGTCTAGTAGTTGAGCTAATGGAAAAATGTTGAAGATTTTTCTAAGATGGCGCCTAACAATGAAAATTCTTTGTTAAGGCCCACATCTACTTAAGGCAATAATGGTATCAGATTCACAATAGACTGACCACATACACAAAATTCTTTTGTCAAAATAACCATTACATTTTTCGGGATTAAGTACAACTTACACTATCAGCTGGTACAGCAAGATGAGCTTTACACAAGAACGTCCTCTTAGGTGCGAATCCAAGCAGATAAGATAAGCGAAAGACAAAGGAAAGATAGTATATGCATAGAAGCGCAAGAGTCCATGGAATAACATGTCCATTGTAGATCTATCTCTTCTTCTTTGGCGTACTTGTCGATTATTTATAAAATTTATCGTAATATTTAGTTTGCATTTTTTTTTAAACCCAAGTCGACTAAGGAGAAACAGTACAAGCTCTACTGTAGTGTGGAGTCTGGAGACGGTGCAGCCTTAACTTGAGGCTATGCCTGTAATGTGTTTACTCACGTATAGGACACGGAATAGATCCATGTGTGAATCTGACTGGAACAAGTACTTGGTCTTGCTGTGAGCGTATCACTATTTTCTAGTTACCGTTTAAATATTACACATCAACAGAGTTAATGACACTGTATTATCGTATTCGACAATACATTCTGATCCAGGTTCTCTACTGTGATATTCTTCGCTTGCTGGACAGTTGTATGATTACCTGTACGATGAACTGGACGTACATTTGATGCTGTTTTATAGCTGTATCCCTGTAGGACGCACGTGTTGGTGTACAGTGGACTTGTTAAACTTTTTTAAAGTATTCTATACCGTATGGCTACACCAATAATTACTGGTTTCTTGTTACAAACACTCAGTTTCTTCAAGTTACCCTGTGACCTTACCTTATTTGTGTATTTACTGGTAGACTGAGGTTCCAGTACCAAGGGCTATGTGGTGGTGATGTTGTGATTTGAAATACCTGTTCTCCTGACAACTTAGTGACAGAACTGTGTTCAGCAGTAGTAGTCCTTTCATTATGATACTACATGGACGAAATGACACTGTGACAACAGTGTGCGTTTGCTGTCTCTGGCTGCAGGGAAGAAATCTTCTTGTGAGCTGCAGTGACCAATGTGAAGCATAAAACACACATACATCTCCAGCCTCAGTCTATAGCTGTCCCTCTTCCTTTTTCTCTATTTTATTTTGGTTAGTCTACCGCCCCCCCCCCCCCCCCCCCCGGCGGGACTTGGCAGAGGCCTATCTAGTTGTGTTCTTATATTGCAGTTCAGTTTGTATTTTTTATCTAGTTTATAAACATTTTTGAGGTTATCTCTGTATGTTAAGTACGTATGTGCCCATGTGTATTCACTGGAAATTTGTTCTGTCCGTGCATTGTTCGTGTGCTATGGGATGATTACATCTGTTGTGTGTTTCTGTACTGATGGTTGCGATTTTTTTGTATTTTGAGAACGTGTGGCGGTAATTTTTAGTGTGATGACTTGGAAGTGAATTTTCTTATCTGTTTCACTTCCAGGTCTGGAACGGCTGTCGATTGTGTTGTGTTGATGTCTCTGTGTAACTTTAATGTCATGTCATCTGTTTCATCTGTCATCCAAGTTATGTCATCAAGACGTTATTTTACTCCACACTGGTTAGCTGTTCTAATGTCCTCAAAGACATTTCCTTCATGATGGTTGAGGAGGATATTGACCAGTAAGCCACTTATTGGAGAGCCATTGGCGAGTCCTTCCTGTCGGGTGTAAATTCATCCCTCAGTCTGAAATAATTTTATCCAAAATGGTAAATAATCTTGTATCTGTCTTTCTGGTATATTATTTGTCAACGTTAGTTGTTATTCATTTAATTTGGTTGGTACCTCATTTCATACGTGGGTGTACATTGACGTGAAATCAAGTGAAATAAATGTTTTTACTTTGTGTGTAAGTACATTGGTGTCTTCTAAGTTTCTTTTGTTTGCTCTTTTTTCAATTATTCGATGACAAACATTTAAATGAAGTGTAGTGACTGAGCAAGTTGCACTGCATTTGGGCTTCATGATGCCAGGTCTTCTTGTGTCACGTGCCCGAGGAGATGGTGTAGACAGGGCAGTGAACGAAGTAGATCAACGACTGCTCAACAAGACACATCTTGAAATTTCCTGGCGGATTAAAACTGTGTGCCGGACCGAGACTCGAACTCGGGACCTTTGCCTTTCGCGAGTAAGTGCTCTATCAACTTTTTTTTATCCATGTTTTTCATGCTCTATCCGACCCTTTTTTCAGCCAGTACCCAGGTGAAGACATTCCACGACCCGGCCGGGAATCCTACCGGGTACCCTCTGATTCAGAGGCAGCACGCTAGGCACGTTTTTTTACTATAGTAGTGTGGATGGTAACTTTCCTTTTATTTCCGAGAAAAGAAGCACCGCGGGAGCAGGACGGCGGGTATGGCAAGGGCCAATACACGAGGCTTGGCCAGCCCGTCGCCACACCCATGCAGTTTGCCCTTTGTTCTAGAATCAGGAAACAGAATAGGCAATTTTATTCCAATAAAAGACAACCTTCACTACATGGAAACAATGGCAGCCAATTGACGGTTTCAAGTTTGTCTTCTCGAAGAATTGGATTCCATTGAGTCCTCAATCATGTCCGGATAGTCCTTTGCATCGTTTTACAGATTAGGTTTACTATTTCGGCTTCTCGTAACTGGGAGCACGCCACTCACCCGACGGTGCACACTTGAAGTCCTTGCTCCAGATAACGGCGCAGGTACTCTCCTGTTATTTTTCTTTCTAGTAAAACTTTAACTGGAACGTGAATGGTGGACTCGTGCATGCCTGTTGACTAAGAGCTACATGTGCCTTTCTTCTTCTTCTTCTTCTTCTTCTTCGCGGATGGATCACTTAGGACCACGGGTAATCAACATTTGTTGGCCTTCCTTTTCGCCCATTATTCCTTCATAAGCAACGAATGGGCTAGCTTTCGTTGCGTAGACCACGTATGTCGGTTAGTTTTTCTCTCTTCTTCATTTCTGTCATGTAGATCTGGAGACCCTGATTCTCTCAGGTCTTTTTCCGTCTGTTTGTACCAGTTCGGTCTTGTAGTTTTGTTCTTTAAAAATGTAAAGGTTTTGTGCGTTAACCTATCTGAGTCCATTCTTTCTAAATGCCCCATTAATTGGATTCTTCTCATGCGCATTGTGTCTGTTATTTTGGAGATATTTTTATATATTTTTGCGTTGGGTTTTGGATAATGCACACCTTCTTTAGTTCTTGGTCCTAGGATTTTCCTCATTATTTTACGTTCTTTCACTTCTAATTCCCCTTTTAGTGTTCTCGTTGAAGGTTTTGTGTCTCAGATGCGTAGAGAGCTTGGGGTTTAATTCTTGCTGTGTAGTGTCGTATTTTGCAGTTCCACGAGAGACTCTTTTTGTTGTAAACGTTTTTTGCTAACTGAAACGCTGTCCCCATTTTCTGACTCTTGATCTGACAGATTTCTTTTCATCACAGTTTTCTGCAACCCATTCACCTAATTTGTTAAATTCTTTTACTCGAGAGATATAGTTGTTACCAATTTTGAGATCAGAAGGTGAGTCTTTGATGTCAGTCATAAATTTTGTTTTTTCAAATGAAACTTGTAACCCTGCTTTTGCTGCCTGCTCTTGTAATAATTCTAGATGTTTCTGTGCATCGGTAATGTCTTGGGCGATCGGTGCCATGTCGTCAGGAAATGCTAAAAAGTTCTATTCCCTTACGTTTTGGTCCCAATTTGTGTGCTGATGCACCTGTTTTTCTCCATTCTCGAACAACTTTTTGAAGAGCCTTTATATTCCTCCAAAACAAAAAACGTTATTGTAAAGGCACTAACCGTGCGCCGTGCACTCATAAATAAACAAACACACCTTGTGAAAATTGAAACATAGACGTTATGTGAATATATGTGAATATAAAGAACCTTAAGGGTACACCTCTTACATTTAGGATAAGAATGCTTGCGTTAATTCAGATTCTTTCTGTAGTGCGAGAAGGCAGTAACATACGACCACATACGTAGACGGTGCTCTTTTCTTTATCACGCTGTGTTCAAAACTGTCGGAAAATAGCCACCCATCTGGGCCTTCCATTATCTTTTCCGGGAAATTTTCGAATACTCTTGCATGAGGTCATATTGAAATTCGACTAGAGATTTGCTCTTGCTTGCCAAGCAGAACTCTACGAACTTACCCATGAAACAATAGGTTGCAAGTCGTTTCTGATTTGGATAAGGCTATCTTGTGGGAGCGAGCAGTTCTTCCAGAGACATATTGTCATCAGTCCTGCGGTTCAGGGTAGCCAGTTTACGTCGTGTCCGTAGCCATATATTGTTAGCGGCGCCTCAAGTAAAACGTTGAAGTGGAGTATCAGTCGTCCGACAGTGCAAGCATTGGTCGGTATTTGACAAGCCGACCTTAAAGAGAAACTCATTTGTGCGTATGGTGTTGTATAAAGCGCAATACCGTGTAACTCTTACATGTGACGGTAAGGCTGAAACGATTGTTTTGCCAAACACGATTCCCGTGATTGTGGCGAATTTCTTCGCTAATTTTCTCATACACTTATCTTCCGTAAGTACTTCATAAACTTCCTTGCTTGCATAGTTCCCAGCTCTTTGTCGGATGTAGCTTTTCTCTATAATATATGTTTTAATATGCGACAACCTATAATTTATATGGCCGACCATAACTGTCCCCCTGTTGTCTGAAGGAGACACTGCATTCACAACGTAAGCTGCGAGATTTCCATCACCTGCTGCTAGGGCCTTTGCCGTCCGAGATATGAACAGAGCTCTGCATTTGTCTGTAACGTTGGCGAGACCTAAACCAGTCCTCGTTTCGGGTAGAGTCATGGTTTGATAATCTAAAGGATTCGCCCTCTCCATATGAACCATGCTAGATCAGATTCAAACCGTTTCCTTATTGTTGAAGGTAAAGGGAAAATACTTGCGAAATAGTACACCTTAGGAAGCAGCGAGATTTATTAGCATTATTTTTTGTATTATAGCTAGAGGACGGGTGGCACTCTCTCGTAATACCGCCCGGAGACTGTTGAGCTTAATTTTCCAATTCCAGGCTGCTGTCTTGATAGGATATCTCCTAAACAGTATCTCCAGGAGTTCGATGGTATCCACTTGTTCAACTGGTCCTGCTTCGACGAATATTATCCCTCTGCCTAACTGTAAAATGCTCGATTTACTTACATTAATTTTAGCTCCAGAACAGGAACTGTATGTCTGAATCGTGTCCTGTACCTTCATAACGTCGGTCGAATCAGTGTGATACACGGCCAGGTCAGCAGCGTAACATCTGCAGATAAATTTGTTGCCTCCAATTTCAATTACAGGGAGCTTGACAAGCAATGATCGTAGAAGAGGCTCGATTGATAACTAGAACAGTAGCATCGAGAGGGGGCAGCCTTGTCGTATCGACGCTAGGATGGGAATTCTCGCTGTGTATTCTCCATTGACAAGAATTCTTGAAGTTACATTAGTGTACAATCTCCTGATGATATCGATGAAAGAGGTTTTAATAACCATTTCCGACATGACACGTAGCAACGACATGATGGTCACTCTGCAGTTGGACGCCGATGCGACAGCCGTTACATCCGGTATTGTTCCAGAGCTTGCCGTGTTGTCCTCTTTGGGACGGTACACGACTGACATTGATCGATGAGGTGATCAGCAATAGTGTTCAATCGACGGAGCAGTACCCTAGCAAGTATCTTGTAGTCAGCTTTTACGGGCGGTATAGGACGCATGGTTTTCAAATAATTAATACGAACACTTTTAGGAACCAGCACTGTAAGCCCTTCTAAAAACTCAAAGGTATAGTGGCAGACGTACGTAGTTCATCGAACACTCCAGTGAGAATACAGCCGATTAAATTCCAGTACTTTAGGTACAACTCTAGGGGTAACAGATCGCGTCCAGGGGATTTGTTCCTGGGGCTCCCTTTCAACGTTCCATGCAGTTCTTCTGTAGTGACAGGAGCTTCCAGTTTTTCGTTTTCTGCATCCGTCACAGTCGGGTCAATGCACTTTAAAAAGGCCTCACAATTGTCGTTGTCGCCAGTGTCCCCTTCAGCATAAAGTCTCGTGAAATAATTATGGGCTAACTTTTTGATGTTCTGCTTGTGGGTAAGTTGGATTCCATCATCATTTCGGAGAGAACTTATGTGCAGTCGGCATTAATTCCCTCTATTCGGTGGCGCTTCAGAACGGTTAGTTTGGCCTTGATCCCTTTTAATCTCATGGTGTAACGTGATACATTGGCGGTATCCAAGTATAGTTCCATTAAGCACTGGAAGTAGAATTACACTGTATGTCTTTCCCAATGTTTCTTTTCAAAAGAGTATCATTTGAGTATAGTTCGCATTTTAGGTTTTGCATGTGTTACTCACCATTCCATTTTGGTTCTGTAGCACCACATCTTCCATCAGCAAATTTACCAACCTCTCGTTAACTCATGCTCAAGACCAGTGTCTATCAGGTGTGAGATATTGAATTTCAAGAAACCCCTACCCAGAAATGTTCTTTGCCTGGGGATGTTAATCGTAGCCGTAACTGCAAAGTGGTCAGAAAAACTCAGTGAAGAAGTTTCAACGCTGAGATCACTAGTTTTTAGGCGGGGAGAGGCGTAGATGTGGTCTAGCCTACTCATGGACTGGCTAGTAATGTAAGCGAACCCTGGGTTCACTCTTGGCTGGCTTTTCCAGGTGTCGATGAGGTGCAGTCCGTTCACTAAGACTCCCAGTTCCAGGCATACGTTAGGACTGGGCGTTTGGTCGGTGGCGGAAAGAACACAGTTAAGGTCACCAGCAGGGATGATGTACTCGTTCGAGTGAGTGATTAATTCAACTGTACTTCCCTGAAAGAAGATACATCGGTCCTGTCTGTCTTGTGAAACGGACGGAGCGTAAATATTAATAAGCTGAGCTGTGTCCGTTTCGACAGAAATTCCTCATCCACTAGCTAACTTTTTAACACCACTAGGTATAATCCCGCCCTTCAATAACGTGGCAGTGCCTCTTTCAGGTCCTCTATTGAGGATACCATTGTATCCTGCGATATGTTCCTCTCTGTCCTTACAAAAAATGTTCAAATGTGTGTGAAATCTTATGGGACTTAACTGCTAAGGTCATCAGTCCCTAAGCTCTCACACTACTTAACCCATGCACGAGGGAGGACCCGACCCTCCACCGGGATCAGCCGCACAGTCCACGACTGCAGCGCCTTAGATCTGTCCTTACACATTTCTTGCAACATGACTATGTACAATCACGTAGGCATTCAAGTTTTGTGAACTAGTGATTCTGTTAATGTTAACTGTAGTTACACTATACGATAGTAGATCAGTGCTACTACACATTTCTGTCAGGCTTTGATTGACAGATGTGTCTCAATAGAAGTTATCTGCCATGTCTGCATCAGTTCCAACGAGTGTCAACGGCTCGCGTCCGCAGCCGTGTGTTGCCGGCGCGTTACACTCCTCCAAATCCTCATGACAATTTGAGTTGTCCTGTGGTGTTGCAGAGACGTCCATACTGTTAGGAGTGAGACTGTCAGCACGCGATCACTACGTTCTGTACCAAATCACGGATTCACTGCTTTGCAATTTGCTACGAGACGTTTCTCCAGAAGCGGTAGATTCAGCATCTTCTGCTTGCGATGGGGGTCTCGTGTTGGACGGAGTCGCTCTCCTATTCTTCGTGCCTTGCCTTCAGGTGTTGCTGCCATTGCTTGGTTTAGAATACCGATTTCCTGATCCTCCTCCCGTGCCCCTAGATGGTTGGCTGTCCGTGGTTCTATTTCCCCTTTCGGTGCGTCTGTAGGATCGATGTTCGTGTGAGCAGCGCCCTTTTGAATGGTTATGGTTTTTGTGGATTCCTCTAATTTTCCTGTTCCTAGATCTGACACTACTGCCCTTCTTGATTTCTTCGACATTTGTTGATGTTGCTCCTGGCTGTCCGATGGCATTTCGTGTAGTTTCCGTCGTACTTGTTGGACATTTTCCCTCAGGGTAGGGGAAATTTTTTCAGCTCCTTGATGGACAATCCTGTGTTTTTTGTTTTCATTTTCGTTGGTGGAGCATGCTGGTATTTCATCGTTTGTCATCTGTGCTTCAGTTTCATGTGAAGACTGCTTCTCGTTGTTCGGAGCTACGCTCGTGCCAATGTCTGCCTCGCTGCCTCGTTCAGTGTCAGTGGAATGGGCTGTAACTGTAGCTTCTAGAGTTTCTTCTGCAGTGGTCGTTCTCATTCATGTGTCCTATTCCACGTAGCCCCTTGTGTTATCAATAACTGCCTCTGATGTCGCGGCTTGGGCTCCACGAGCTGCTGTGACGCAGGTTTACCGGTAGCTGTGACGTGGTGCGTGGAACGTATGCCAATGCGCAGATGACCATGAGAAAAAGATTGAATAATCAGCGAAAGGATAACGTTCTACGGGTAGGAGCGTGGACTGTCAGAAGCTTGAATGTGGATGGGAAGCTAGAAAATCTGAAAATCGAGCTTGAATGTGGAAGGGAAGCTAGAAAATATGAAAATACACTCCTGGAAATGGAAAAAAGAACACATTGACACCGGTGTGTCAGACCCACCATACTTGCTCCGGACACTGCGAGAGGGCTGTACAAGCAATGAACACACGCACGGCACAGCGGACACACCAGGAACCGCGGTGTTGGCCGTCGAATGGCGCTAGCTGCGCAGCATTTGTGCACCGCCGCCGTCGGTGTCAGCCAGTTTGCCGTGGCATACGGAGCTCCATCGAAGTCTTTAACACTGGTAGCATGCCGCGGCAGCGTGGACGTGAACCGTATGTGCAGTTGACGGACTTTGAGCGAGGGCGTATAGTGTGCATGCGGGAGGCCGGGTGGACGTACCGCCGAATTGCTCAACACGTGGGGCGTGAGGTCTCCACAGTACATCGATGTTGTCGCCAGTGGTCGGCGGAAGGTGCACGTGCCCGTCGACCTGGGACCGGACCGCAGCGACGCACGGATGCACGCCAAGACCGTAGGATCCTACGCAGTGCCGTAGGGGACCGCACCGCCACTTCCCAGCAAATTAGGGACACTGTTGCTCCTGGGGTATCGGCGAGGTCCATTCGCAACCGTCTCCATGAAGCTGGGCTACGGTCCCGCACACCGTTAGGCCGTCTTCCGCTCACGCCCCAACATCGTGCAGCCCGCCTCCAGTGGTGTCGCGACAGGCGTGAATGGAGGGACGAATGGAGACGTGTCGTCTTCAGCGATGAGAGTCGCTTCTGCCTTGGTGCCAATGATGGTCGTATGCGTGTTTGTCGCCGTGCAGGTGAGCGCCACAATCAGGACTGCATACGATCGAGGCACACAGGGCCAACACCCGGCATAATGGTGTGGGGAGCGATCTCCTACAATGGCCGTACACCACTGGTGATCGTCGAGGGGACACTGAATAGTGCACGGTACATCCAAACCGTCATCGAACCCATCGTTCTACCATTCCTAGAACGGCAAGGGAACTTGCTGTTCCAACAGGACAATGCACGTCCGCATGTATCCCGTGCCACCCAACGTGCTCTAGAAGGTGTAAGTCAACTACCCTGGCCAGCAAGATCTCCGGATCTGTCCCCCATTGAGCATGTTTGGGACTGGATGAAGCGTCGTCTCACGCGGTCTGCACGTCCAGCACGAACGCTGGTCCAACTGAGGCGCCAGGTGGAAATGGCATGGCAAGCCGTTCCACAGGACTACATCCAGCATCTCTACGATCGTCTCCATGGGAGAATAGCAGCGTGCATTGCTGCGAAAGGTGGATATACACTGTACTAGTGCCGACATTGTGCATGCTCTGTTGCCTGTGTCTATGTGCCTGTGGTTCTGTCAGTGTGATCATGTGATGTATCTGACCCCAGTAATGTGTCAATAAAGTTTCCCCTTCCTGGGACAATGAATTCACGGTGTTCTTATTTCAATTTCCAGGAGTGTAGAAATGTAAAGGCTCGATGTAGATACAGTGGGCGTCAGTGAAGCGAAATGAAAAGAAGACAAGAATTTCTGGTCAGTCAAGTACAGGTTAATATAAAGAGCAACAGAAAATGGTATAACGGGAGTAGGATTCGTTATGAATAGAAAGGTAGGTCAAAGAGTGTGTTAACTCATAGGGTTGTTCATATCAGAATCGACAGCAGTACAACACCGACAACGATAGTTCAGATTTACATGTCAACGTCGCAAGCTGAAGATGAAGAGATAGAGAAAGTATATGAGGACTGAAAGGGTATTATAGTTTATAAAGGGAGATGAAAATATAATACACTTGGGGGACTGGATTGCAGTTAGTTGTAATGGAAGGAATAGATGAAAAGGTTTCTGGAAAATATGAGCTTGGGACATGGAATGAGAGAGGAGAAAGGCTAATTATTTTACATAATAAATTTGAGCTAGTAATAGCGAATACTCTGTTCAAGAATCGCAAGAGGAGGAGGTATACCTGGAAAAGACCGGGTAATACGGGAAGATTTCACTTAGATTAAATCATGTTCAGACAGAGATTCCGAAATCAGATACTGGTTTGTAAGGCGTACGGAGGAGCAGATGTAGACTCATATACACTGTAGTAGTGATGAATAAGAGGCTGAAGTTTAAGGGACTAGTCACGAGGAATCAATACGAAAAGAAGCGGGATACAGGAGTACTAAACGATGACGAGACACGCTTCAGATTCTCTAAGGCTATAGAAACAGCAATAAGCAATAGCTCAGTAGGCAGTACAGTTGAAGAGGAATGGCTATCAGTAAAAAGGGCAGTTACAGAACTTGTAAAGACAAACGTAAGTACAAAGGAGGTATGTGTGAGAACCCATGGGTAACAGAAGAAATCCTTCAGTTGATCGATGAAAGAAGGAAGTACAAAAATGTTCATGGGAAAGTAGCAATACAGAAATACAAGTCGCTGAGGAACGAAAAAAATTGGAAGTGCAGGGAAGCTAAGACAAAATGGTTGCATGAAGGATGTGAAGAAATCGAAGAAGAAATGATTCTCAGAGTGATTGACTCGCCCTATGGGAAAGTAAAAACAACCTTCGGTGACATTGAAACAAAGGGCCGTAACACTAAGAGCGTGATGGGAATTCCATGGTTAAGTGCAGAGATGAGAGCAGTAGGTAGAAAGGGTTCTTTGAATGCTTCTATGAGAGGGGAGATTTGTCTGTTGTGGTAGAAGGAGAAACAAGAGTCGATATAGAAGAGATAGGGGATTCAGAGAGCTGTGGAGGACTTAAAATCAAATAAGACAGAAACCATACACAACACGCCACCAGAATTTCTAAAACTATTGCAGGAAGTGGTAACAAAACGACTATCCACGTTGGTATTTAGAAACTATTCACGTTGGTGTGTAGAATATATGAGTCTGGCGACATACCATCTGACATTCAGAAAAATATTGTGCACATAATTCCGAAGGTAGGTTAGAAAATTTAAAAAGGGAAATGGATAGGTTAAAGTTAGATATAGTGGGAATTAGTGAAGTTAGGTGGCAGGAGGAACAAGACTTTTGGTCAGGTGACTACAGGGTTATAAACACAAAGTCAAATAGGGGTAATGCAGGAGTAGGTTCAATAATGAATAGGAAAATAGGAATTCGGGTAACCTACTACAAACAGCATAGTGAACGCATTATTGTGGCCAAGATAGATACGAAGCCCACACCTACTACAGTAGTACAAGTTTATATGCCAACTAGCTCTGCAGATGACAAAGAAATTGAAGAAATGTATGATGAAATAAAAGAAATTATTCAGATAGTGAAGGGAGACGAAAATTTAATAGTCATGGGTGACTGGATTTCGAGTGTAGGAAAAGGGAGAGAAGGAAACGTAGTAGGTGAATATGGATTGGGGCTAAGAAATGAAAGAGAATGCCGCCTGATAGAATTTTGCACAGAGCATAACTTAATCATAGCTAACACTTGGTTTAAGAATCATGATAGAAGGTTGTATACATGGAAGAACCCTGGAGATACTAAAAGGTATCAGATAGATTATATAATGGTAAGACAGAGATTTAGGAACCAGGTTTTAAATTGTAAGACATTTCCAGGGGCAGATGTGGACTCTGACCACAGTCTATTGGTTATGACCTGTAGATTAAAACTGTAGAAACTGCAAAAAGGTGGGAATTTAAGGAGATGGGACCTGGATAAACTGAAAGAACCAGAGGTTGTACAGAGTTTCAGGAAGAGCATAAGGGAACAATTGAAAGGAATGGGGGAAAGAAATACAGTAGAAGAAGAATGGGTAGCTCTGAGGGATGAAGTAGTGAAGGCAGCAGACGAACAAGTAGGTAAAAAGAAGAGGGTTAGTAGAAATCCTTGGGTAACTGAAGAAATATTGAATTTAAATGATGAAAGGAGAAAATATAAAAATGCAGTAAATGAAGCAGGCAAAAAGGAATACAGACGTCTCAAAAATGAGATCGACAGGAAGTGCAAAATGGCTAAGCAGGGATGGCTAGAGGACAAATGTAAGGATGTAGAGGATTATCTCACTAGGGGTAAGATAGATACTGCCTACAGGAAAATTAAAGAGACCTTTGGAGATAAGAGAACCACATGTATGAACATCAAGAGCTCAGATGGGAACCCAGTTCTAAGCAAAGAAGGGAAAGCAGAAAGGTGGAAGTAGTATATAGAGGGTCTATACAAGGACGATGCACTTGAGGACAATATTATGGAAATGGAAGAGGATGTAGATGAAGATGAAATGGGAGATACGATACTGCGTGAAGAGTTTGACAGAGCACTGAAGGACCTGAGTCGAAACAAGGCCCCCGGAGTAGACAACACTCCATCGGAACTACTGACGGCCTTGGGAGAGCCAGTCCTGACAAAACTCTACCATCTGGTGAGCAAGATGTATGAAACAGGCGAAGTACCCTCAGACTTCAAGAAGAATATAATAATTCCAATCCCAAAGAAAGCAGGTGTTGACAGATGTGAAAATTACCGAACAATCAGTTTAATAAGCCACAGCTGCAAAGTACTAACACGAATTCTTTACAGACGAATGGAAAAACTAGTAGAAGCTGACCTCGGGGAAGATCAGCTTGGATTCCGTAGAAATACTGGAACACGTGAGACAATACTGACCTTACGGCTTATCTTAGAAGAAAGATTAAGGAAAGGCAAACCTACGTTTCTAGCATTTGTAGACTTAGAGAAAGCTTTTGACAGTGTTGACTGGAATACTCTCTTTCAAATTTTAAAGGTGGCAGGGGTAAAATACAGGGCGCGAAAGGCTATTTACAACTTGTACAGAAACCATATGGCAGTTATAAGAGTTGAGGGACATGAAAGGGAAGCAGTGGTTGGGAAGGGAGTAAGACAGGGTTGTAGCCTCTCCCCGATGTTATTCAATCTATATATTTAGCAAACAGTAAAGGAAACAAAAGGAAATTTTGGAGTAGGTATTAAAATCCATGGAGAAGAAATAAAAACTTTGAGGTTCGCCGATGACATTGTAATTCTGTCAGAGACAGCAAAGGACGTGGAAGAGCTGTTGAACGGAATGGATGGTGTCTTGAAGGGAGGATATTAGATGAACATCAACAAAAGCAAAACGAGGATAATGGAATGTAGTCGAGTGAAGTCGGGTAACGCTGAGGGTATTAGATTAGGAAATGAGACACTTAAAGTAGTAAAAGAGTTTTGCTATTTGGGGAGCAAAATAACTGATGATGGACGAAGTAGAGAGGATATAAAATGTAGACTGGCACTGGCAAGGAAAGCGTTTCTGAAGAAGAGAAATTTGCTAACGTCGAGTATAGATTTAAGTGTCAGGAAGTTATTTCTGAAAGTATTTGTATGGAGTGTAGCCATGTATGGAAGTGAAACATGGACGGTAAATAGTTTGGACAAGAAGAGAATAGAAGCTTTTGAAATGTGGTGCTACAGAAGAATGCTGAAGATTAGATGGGTAGATCACATAACTAATGAGGAAGTATTGAATATAATTGGGGAGAAGAGAAGTTTGTGGCACAACTTGACCAGAAGAAGGGATCGGTTGGTAGGACATGTTCTGAGGCATCAAGGGATCACCAATTTAGTATTGGAGGGCAGCGTGGAGGGTAAAAATCATAGGGGGAGACCAAGAGATGAATACACTAAGCAGATTCTGAAGGATGTAGGTTGCAGTAGGTACTGGGAGATGAAGAAGCTTGCACAGGATAGAGTAGCATGGAGAGCTGCATCAAACCAGTCTCAGGACTGAAGACCACAACAACAACAATTCCGAAGTTTGCACGAGCTGACAGGTGGGAGAACTATCGCACAGCTAGTTTAACAGCTCATGTATCCAACTTTCTGGCAAGAGTAATATACAGAAAAATGGATAAGAAAAATTGAGCATGTGATAGACGAAGATCAGGCACCAGAAAGGCAATTATGACGTTGCGGTTGATAATGGAAACATGACTAAAGAAAATTCAAGACGTGCTCATAGGAGCTGTCGCTCTGGAAAAAGCGTTCGAGAATGTAAAACGGCGTCAGATGTTCGAAATTCAGCGAAAAATAGGGGTAATCTATAGGGGGAGATTGGTAATATAGAATGTGCACAAGACCCAAGAGGGAATAATAAGAATGGGTGACCAAGAACGAAGCCCTCGGGTTAAAAGGTTGGTAGACAGGGAGCTGATTCACGAGTGGATTTAAAATTCAGCGGGAGAGGATATCAAGGATTTGATTCGCTGATGACGTTGCTATCGTGGGTGAAAGTGTAAAAGAATAACAAGATACAAAATCTAATGAGTACAGAATATTGATTGAGAGTAAATCGAAGAAATACGAAGATAATGAGAGGTAGCAGAAATAAGAACAGCGAGAAGCTTAACATCAAGATTGATGATAACGAAAGAGATGAAGTTAACTAATTCTGCTACTTAGGCAGCTAAATAACCAACGACATACGGAAGAAGGAAATCACCAAAAGCAGACTACCAGAGGCAAAAAGGATAATCCTGGACAAGAGAACTGTACAAGGATCATACGTGGGCCTCAATTTCAGGAAGTAGTTTGTGAGAATTTACGTTTGAGGCACAGCATTGTGTGCTAGTGAAGAACAGACTGTGGGAAATCTGTAACAGAATGGAATCGAAGCATTTGAGATATGGGGCTACAGACATGTTGGAAACTAGGTGAACTTATAAGATAAGGAACGAGGAGGTTATGGGCAGAATCGGTGAGGTAAGAAATATTTGTAAAAGACTGACAACAGGAAGGGAGAGGATGATGGGACATCTGATAAGATATGATTTCCACAGAAGTAGAGAGAGTTGTAGAGGGCAAAAGCTGTATAGAAAGACAGATATAGGAATACATCCAGCAAATAATTGAGGACGTAGGTTGCAAGTGCTTCTGTGAGATGAAGATGTTGGCACAGGAGTGGAATTTGTGGCAGGCCGCATGAAACCCGTCAGGAGATTGGCGACCGCAAAAATAACAAAACAAAAGAAATTAGAAAAAGAAGGAAGCACTCAGGCTAACAAAGCCAACACCGTTGACAAGACTTTTCTGACGCAGTTCTTAATGTTATGGGTAAGATTCAATACCTGCCCTGTCCATAACTGCCCAGATTGAAAGCCAACTTGTTCTCTAATGAGTTTATGTTCTAAAAGGGGTCTCTGCTGGGCTAGAAGAATTCGTTCAGATGGTTGAACGGCTGGAAGAGTAAGGATAATCGCTTAAAAAATTTTCCGAGCGTCTGAGATTTTTCTGGTTTTGATCAGAGCGAGAACATTCATCTGTCTCCAGAGCTTCGGAATGTTGAACGTTTCGAGGCAGTTGTGGATCACTGAGCAGGGCCAATCAGTACTCATTTTGTCAAGGTGTTTTGGCATTTCTAAATGTACATTGTTACGTTATTAATAGTCTTCACACGCTTCCTGCTGCAATTTCTGTTAAGCAGAAGTCGGTGGACGTTCCCATGTGCAGTGATGCCGACAAATTGTACAGGTTCGTGACGGTAAGCTCTTCGGGTGGTACCTAGTCTCTGCATTAATGTCTCAGCCAGCTCCCTTGTTACACTGGAGAAAGCATCTTCATCAAAGCTGATAGTTGTGCATCGTCATCTTTTAACCCTGGTATGTAGCTGATTTTACGTCCCCTTGAAATACGATGACACGCAGCTTTAAGCTGGAATCTGATAAATGCAAAGTAGTTCTTAGGCTGTGAATCTACTTCGAACCCTTTGTCTTCAACCGTTTTGGCGAAGATAACCCACGTGGCCTTTTTAAAATTGAATTTGCGACTAAGTGAGCGACTCGATGTTGTAAAACTTCTTACTAATACATAAACCGGTCTGTGTTGTGGGTGGACGTATGGCTGGGGGCACCTGCTTCTTTAATATTTGACTGATGTCATAACTGAAGAAAAGGAGATCAGGGCTTTAGCCCTCCTTCAATTGACAGCAATAAGATGCCGTTGGTTGCTCTGGATCACAAGTAAGTTTGAGTTGCTCGCACTCTGCCCACAGCTTAACTTCAGGTCTATCATTGTTACAGGAACTATATCCCCAGTCAATGTAGTGGCTCTTGAAATCGCCTTAGTGACTCTGTTTTAGTGATTGTGGTAATTTACTTAAGTTCAGAAAACAAACTTAGCGGCAGAGGGTTTGTAGACAGGAGATACAGTGCTCTTGTCGAATTCCACAGCCACAAGTTTGATGTCGTCACCATCGGTTAAACAAGTGGATTTTTGTCACTGGATCCAGTTTGCTGAAGATTGAACTTCCATATTATGAGTGAGGCCTGTAACCATATCTCGGTTGGCAGTCGTTCGTGCCGCATTGGTTTTCTTGTATGCATAAAATATCACCATAAATTTTTTAACATAGGTCAATAAGAAAACTAATTTGGTTGTTGAACACCCTTGATGTTGATCGAAATTGTTCTTTGGGATGTTCTTGAACAGGACCTCTTCTGTTGTGATCATGGCGAGAGGTTTTACAAGGAGAGTGGCACTATTACCAGGAGACGCCGGGTGATCTTTTTCATGATAAGAACACTGAACATGGAAGTGCCTTGTCCCTCAAGTTTGCTTTTGTCTGTATACGAGTAGTATTTCTGTACAAAAATAAACACATATTTGACTTTGCTGATACATTTCTGAAACTTATCACTGGTCAGACTGTCAGATAATATTCATGAATTTTTGATAAAACTCTGAATGTTGATGCTCTGGGTGTTTCCTGTGTAACTGTGATTAGCTTTGCGACAGGGATATTTAATATTTTGCTTGGTCTTTGTAAGTCTTTTAAATCTTTGTGTTGGGTCGCTCTTTTTTCTTGTTATTTTCAGTACTGTCCATCATGAACTTCAGTGTTTTCTCAGTATTTTTCCTTTCACGCTAGGTGGCCAGTGCTCGCTCCTTGCGTACTTTTGTGTACACTACATTGTGTGTTTTAGGTTTCTTGTGTACATCTTTCGCTGTTTTCTCCACTGTCGTTATCTTAATATCATTGTCTGTGTTTCTATTCATCCTTTCACAGATTTGCTTGATTTCTTCTGTTATCAGTTTTGTGTTTAATCATATACTGCATTTTCCTGTATGTTTCGTTTCTTCGTCTTTTCGATTATGTTCACCTTCTTTAAATATGTTTTCTTTTGTTCCATGTGTGATGTGTGTTATTTGGTTGTGATTGGGCCCCTTTTGGAGCTGGGGTTGTTCTAGTGTTTAAAACTGTCGAATTAACATCTCGCTCACAGAATGAAAATTTTTGTGCTGGTGCCCTTTTGCCTATAGTATGGGTTACACTCATCAGTTTCCTCAATACCTGCTCTAGTTTTTCCCTCTTATTTTTTGTTATTATTGCTGTATGGAATTTCAGCTGCCCAGAAGTGCAACGGTAATGAATACCGTTCAATATAATTGCCTTGTTCTATGCTTATCTAGTACAATGTTGTGTTGGAGTCATGGAAAATCTGCTTTCCCTTTTGTATACTGAGTGACATATTATGTGTGTTTGCATTTATTAAACCTTATATAAATGAGACAGTCAGGTGGTCCTTCGCTGTTGTGCTTCTGCATTTCTTGTACTGTTTCAAGGCGAATGCCTGGCATGCTACTGAGACTATCTAAATTTGATCTCAGCTTTGTTCTCAAACTTGCAGGAAGGAATAATAAATGAAAAGCTCCGCATCCTTGGAAGAAAACAGTTTTGTTTTATTTCCAGACGTGTTTCACTTCATTTGAGACTGAAGGATTATTCGCATTCCGATTCACACACATATGAAATTTTGGGTAGGCTAGAAATGTATTGATATCAGTATTTTTGTTGTCTTAATGTCATACATCAATTAAACATTATCTTTTTTTACATTCAGTGTGCTCTGTGACTATCAAACAAAATTAGCTACAAATCTGTACTGGGTATAAAGTCGATGTCTGTACTGAATTCTCGCCTAGAATATAGCCTCGAAATTAAGTATCATGAAAACGGCTGGTTTAGGGATAGCAAAGTGTCTTTAAGTTACTGTTAAGTACCCTCATTGTACCTTATTTTCCTGCACAAATTTCAATTAATTACCGGTAATTTATTTAACTTACTCTTCATATATATTTAGTACTTTATTATCTTCTGAATGTTAACACATAATCTCTTTGGTCGAGACACCAACAGAGCCCAGAATCCATTGCCTCCAAAGCGGTATTCTGTAAGTGATGAGCAACTGTCTTCCAGTGACGTAATGTAAACATATGATGCTAGAGGCTACTGGATGGAGCTGTAGAGGAAAAAAACAGTAGAGGAAGAGAGAAATTGGAATACATCCAGCAAGTAATTGAGAACTTTGGCTGCTAGTGCTACTCTGAGATGAAGAGATTGACAGAAGCGAGGAATTCGTGGTGAGCCGCATCAAACCAGTCAGAAGACTAACGGCCACCATCACCCGCCAAAAAAAAAAAAAAAAAAAGAAAAATAATTCAGTATGGTATTAGACAGCCTGTGGATTGAATAAAGGATATCGTGCGGGGCTAGTACCAACTCGTTCGATAGACAGTCCTTTATCCAACAGGCACTGGAAATTACCACCCACGCCGTAGTGTCGGCTTTGCGCATGCCCGGTTTCTGACGTCAGCAGTCTGCCACTCGTGTACGGCGTGGGAGGCTAACTTCGTTGCCTGTAATTGTGTTATTTAAGTAACTTCGTGGCGCTTTTTATAACCTAAAAAGAAGATGTCGTCTGGTTTTCCGACAGGTTAGAGGAACATCTTTTTCATACACTCGCCGGCTATTCTGAACTCAAAGGTTGCGAGCCGTGTTCATATAAGTAGGGGAATAATTGGTGAACGCGTATTTGACTTCCATAAAAAGTTTGTTAATCATAAAACCTAAGCCCAAAAGTAATATTTCTAACTTTGTAAGACCACGTAACGCTCTGACTGCCGGGTTTTGTGGACGGAGATTCAAATATACAGCCACTTTCTCAAATGTTCTGTAAATAGTAGCAATTCCGACAAACACAAATATTTTAATGATTTACGGAATATACGAAGCAATTCTTTATGCCAACAGTACATGAATGAATAGGAACTGCTGACATTTATGCAGATAATTTTTTTATTTAGAAATAGTTAATGGTATATACTGACATTCTTTAAACACTCATCAAGACATAATATTAAAGCTATGAGTCTAAAGTGAAATATTCTACGATAGCTGAGATTATTTTTAAGTATATTGTGACACATGTTGCTTCTAGATTTATATACATTTTTTCCAATACTCCGTTTCAATCTGTCTCTTGCGTTTTTATGATTACAAAATAGCACATTGCCTGACTGCTCACAACACACAATAGCATTAGCAGATCAGATTACAGTGGCTGTGCTAGTTTGATTTCTGTTCTCGAATGTCTGTAGGTAAGAGCCGCACAACAACATGAAAATGTTAATACGTTTTATATAGGTCAACTTCAGCCATTTGCTGCATAAATATGGGTTTCATACAAAATTCCTCACAATGACAATAGAAATACTTCGTTTCACTTATTTCCCAGTGCAGCTCTAAGCTCCACTTAAAACACATTCATCATAAATTAATAAATACATTTCTGATACAGTGATAATTACAGAAAACTATCTACATGTATTTTAGACGATCCTCAAAATGTATTTTACAGACTGAATCTTTTCGGTGTATCATATTTTCTTTAGGTATAGAAGAAACGATAGATAGGAAGAAACGATCATCACGATACAATAAGGGAAATCAGAGCTCGTACGGAAAGACATAGGTGTTCGTTCATTCGGCGCGCTATACGAGATTGGAATAATAGAGAATTGTGAAGGTTGTTCGATGAACTCTCTGCGAGGCACTTAAATGTGATTTGTAGATTATCCATGTAGATGTAGATGTAGATGTAGATGATAATGGCTCTAGGAGTCTAGAAGATAATGGTTAAATGTCCGGTCGACGTCGAGGTCATTAGGCACCGAGATGATTTCGGATTTCGGAAGGATAGTGAAGATATTAGCCGCCAAGCTCCTTCAAGGAAACCTTCTCGCCATTAACCTTATGTTTTTTAGGGAAACCACGATAAACTGAATCTGAATGAAGAGATGGGGATTTTAATCGCCGTCCTCCGGATTACGGCTTCAGTGTATCACCACAGTGACACCTCACTCGGAGTAGTGCCTCACATCCTTACTACGACCATGTAGATCTTTCCTCTTGTTAACAGTAAGAGTTCACCTTACTTTGGGAGTATTGTTCTTTCTCTAGTTACACAACCTGATATGTAAATCTAAGTCAGTGACTTTGTTTGCGATAGTATTAACTATTGTTGCAGTGAAGAGAAAATCACATAAATTGAGTGCTTTATACACTACTAATCAATTAACCATCCATATCACAGAAGGTGTTTCATAACTAAGTATATTTGAAGAGTATAAGCCAGATTTTTTACACATTGGCCGCTCTGTACTGCTAATTTTCTGTAACCAAATTCTTACATGCTGGTCTTCTGTGATAGCTACTCGTTTGACTGGAGATTTTTTCTGGTCCATGGCATAATATGCATCACTCAACATACAGACATGATGAATCGTTGACACATAACTTATGGTCGTTACATGTACACTCACTGTAGCTGCATGGATGCAATTAATGCAAAATTAACATGCTATTTGACCCGCAGTCCACGGACGCAGTCATGCCAGAGCGGGATTGTACACGCAGGATGGGCATGGACCTGGCAAAAATGGTGTGAGTGGCACTTCAGAATGTGAAATATGGATCCTGGTTAGCCAGCACATGGCCTCCAGCTGGAAGTCACCAGTTCCGTTTCCAGCGCATCAGAAAAGCAGCAGCTGAGAGTGGCTGCATCTAATAGCAGTTAGGCAGCATGAAACATAGCAATTTGATGGCTCCCTGCGTACAATGACATACATTCCTTAGCTCGAGCAGGTAGTATTTATAGCCGCTCGACCCGCCCCGTAGCGACAGGAAATCGTTTTCGACCGCTCAGACCACGAAAGTGATACACGCCTGGGCTCAGGTGTCATGTTATGTAGGTCATCGCTGCGACGACCTGACCTTTGCAGTGCGCTCCGTTAAAAATTCTCTAGCCTTGGAAACTGGCACCGGAGCTACTTGTGTCGCAACCACACTCGCTTCTTTAACACAGGGGAGGATTTCACCATGTGAGTTAGGCTCCTTTTAGTTTCTGGACGAGCCGGCGAGAGTGGCCGTGCGGTTCTAGGGGCTTCAGTCTGGAACCGAGCGACCGCTACGGTCGCAGGTTCGAATCCTGCCTCGGGCATGGACGTGTGTGATGTCCTTAGGTTAGTTAGGTTTAAGTAGTTCTAAGTTCTAGGCTACTGATGACCTCAGAAGTTAAGTCGCATAGTGCTCAGAGCCATTTGAACCATTTGAACCAGTTTCTGGACGACAAATGCAGTGACAGCTTCCTGCTCATTTTGCCGTAGGTTTCGGACGCCATTTTGAAATGCACTGGCGCAACCTTAGAATCTGGCGTCCTACCTTGAGCTCGATCTAAAAGCAATTGCTACAGGATAGAGAATGCACGATATGTTGGTGCTTTCCTTTGTTCCATGAGGTGTTGGGTATGGTATCAAAGCGATGGTGTTACCAGTTGCCTTGTCACAAGACTTGTTGAGAGAGATTTATAGTGCCTTGTCGGCATGGTCCATCAAACACAACACCGGTTTCACTGTCAACGGAGGGAGGTCTTTGTGGTTGGCTTCCTTTTACGATAGTACAGTCAACCAGAACTGCGTAAATTTAGTATGGTATGATGTTCCTTACTCTGTTTTACAGCTAGAATTACGTTCGCACTATTGGCCAGAAGTTTGTAATTTACGTTTTGTTGCCATTAATGTATCGAAAAACTTTCCGGTTCATTATGCCTAGCATCAGAGCAAGGAAACCATAACAATCATATCTTCCGATACATTGCTGAATGACTGTGGTCACGAAACATATGAGTGGGCTTAGTGTCTTCTGCCTCACTAGGTAAAATATTTCCGATTTTGTGGTGTTACTATAGCCACGTAGACAGATGAAGTGCTAAACTGCTGCGTTTTTTTCAGTTACGAACCATCAAACACCAGATCATCATTCAAGTTGTTCTTGGCGAACTTTTCCAATTGATGTGAATTCCTGCAAGTAAATTAGTGTACCTAATATATATCTCTAAATGCTTTACTGAGGCAGCGTGGAAGCTAGAAACCTGTGATTACAATCCAGACATGCTGCCCTTGGGAAGTGTGAAGACCGAATTGGAGAACCGTCAGGGATACTCACTACGCTATACTTTTTGTTAAACTAAACTACTTATTTTACTCTCGAAGAAAAGGACGTTATCAGCCATATATACAGGTAACCTTTTTCTTGATCGGGATGGTCAATCGGTGGTTGTTTGAAGATCGAATTTCTAACAGTTTAATATATTACTTGGAGTTTCAATTGGTTGCAACAAGAAAGGTTTAGCCACTGAAGTTTTCTTGATTAAAACCTCTTCCCATTAAACAAACTTCTGATGAATATCAAAATCACAAAGAAAATTATATCTTTTGCAACTGCCTGTCCTTGGCAATAAAGGAATCTTCGAACTTAACCATGTGCGTTGTGCCCTTATCGAAAAGTGTTGCAGCCTTTGCTGGAAATCCACATCTGAGAAGAAAGCCTTAAAACGAAACCACCAATAAAACCTGCACAGTTAACATTTTCTTTGTCTTTTGGAACGGATACAGACTTATCTTACTGACAAGTAGAGCTTTCGTAATTGTGTAGCATATTCTAACATCAGTAGCAAGCTCCAATTTACCTACCTCCCTTCTGAACAGACACATTTCCGTATGTTTACTGTGTTCTTGTAGAATAGTTTATAGTCCATTCTTTAGGCAGTAGACAAGTGTGAGGATAGGAAAGCACAACAGCTCAAATTAATTTACCCGTTTCTCGACGAAGAGGCGTATCAAAGACATTTGATCTCGCATGAAATAAACCATATTTGGATGTTTATAACGGTCGTGACAATTTAGTCGCAGTTCTTCATAACTGAACACTTCCTTTTTACCTAGATGAAGCTATATCATCGTAATAATAAATCCACACGGTTTTGATTCATTTAGTCCGAAGACCAGGGTATTATCATTTACTTAGCGACCTATTTTTCTTTCATATTTAGCTTTTCACTTGGGTACTTTATAACCCTTTATCCATATCTGCTGATGGAAGAAGCAATACAGCATTTGAAGCTTTGTGTTTTGTAGAAACACTGATTACAATGTCTTAGAAGTGTTTATTATTATTTATTAGACCTGGACTGCATTTTTTTTTTTTTTCGTTGAGTGAAATCTTTCAAGACGGGCGTTCCCCCCATTTGGTGCACAGTACCGTTGTCTCTGTAGAAGTACCCGTCTGAAAGAGCCTTCTAGACGCTAACATGTCGTGGTTACAAGTCAACCCACTCTGTTTTTGGAAATAAAAATTGAACTGGAATATAGAGTGACAATCAGTTACACAGATGACTGCTTGCAGACTGCATGGGGGTGATGAGTACGCAGCCCTTAGAACAAAAAACTAATCATTCCTCAGTCAGCCGGCCGCTGTGGCCGAGCGGTTCTAGGCGCTTCAGTCCTGAACCGCGCTGCTGCTACTGTCGCAGGTTCGAACCCCGCCTCGGGCATGGATGCTTGTGATGTCCTTAGGTTAGTTAGGTTTAAGTATTTCTAAGTTCTAGGGCACTGATGACCTCAGATGTTAAGTCCCATAGTGCTGAGAGCCATTTGAGCCATACCTCAGTCAATAGCACTCAGTCACTATATCCTGACTACGTCGCACGCTGGAATAAGTGTCACACATTTTTGATGTCAGCCCCATTGTAATATCTGCGAAGGTAAAGAATTTTCGCCATGCAATTTATGACTGGTAATACAACACAGCTTTCTTTCGCTTAGATCCATTAGAGCAAAGGTCTCATTTTTTATTAAAAGGAGGCGTGTACATGGTGTAACGAGTGTAAATGCACATATTTTTATATGTGACACTTAAATATGTATACATAAGTAGTCATGTCAGTGTGTTGGTTGTTTTCTCTGCGTGGAACAGTCTCCCACCAAACACGTCGCCTACTTTACTACCTGATGTTATTTGCTCGGTCGTAACTGCACCACTAAGGGGACCGATCCTGTCGCTATAGGCCAAATGTTCTGCGTCCAGGCGTCATACTTCAACAACTGACCTACTGCCCAGAGGAGATAAAGCATTAATGGCATTTTCTTGTCACATTTACTTTGAGATACTAACCAACCTAAAACCGTACTACCACAGTAGCTGTAACCAGTAGTCTGCTAATGACGTATATACTGATGTAATGTTGCTCAATACACGGTCCTCAGTCACCAATATAAACATGTGAAGTTGTACATGTTAAACCCTTCATGTGATGAAATCTAATTTTTTTTAGAAACTTAGTGTCTATTACGCATGCACTGGGCTCACAATTTTTCTTATATGCAGGTACACATCTTATAGAGCAGGATTTTACTTGTTTCATTTTGTAAAGCGTTCATCTTGTATTACAAGTGTCAACTCATTTGATGACCGAAAACGTATTTTAAACATAGTAGCTACCAACCGCCACTGAAAACGCACACATGAAAAATATGGGGGGGGGGGGGGGGGGGATTTCATACTGGCGATACAAAATGACGAAAATTGCTGTGTTGAAAGCCCACAGATTCCTCATCGAAAGTACTGACTTCATATCGAGGAATTCTGCAGTAGAAAAATCTCAGAGGTCACATGTATATTGAGAACAACGTTGTAATACGTACAAAGCCACTCTAAAAAAAAACCAATGTGGATATAAGTGAGCATAAAAGAATGAAGTTTATGCCGCACTACGATCCAGTCGCAAAAAATACAATTCAAAATATGCTCATGAAATTTTGCGCGTTATATACCTCGGAACATTGTAAGTGTGACGCTAACGCAGGTACATAAGATAAAAAAAAAACATATGAACACATATCATATAATACATATGCTTCTTCGAGATGCACATATTTCGTACACGCTGAATGGATTGGGTACCGAGTGGTGCAGATTTATGCTAGATATTAGAGTCGCTCAGCCTTGCACAGTAGCGCCTTAGGTAAAGTCAATTAGTTAAACTATTCTCTTAATTTTCGAACGAATAGTATCATTACCACTTTCAAGAAAACATTCACAATTTAAAAGTATCTTTTCACGCAGAAGTCTCGTAGGATGTTTCACGTAGCAACCCATGTCCGCATACCGTAGCATCATTGAATAGCGACACGTGACGCCTAGAGGGTAGGCACACAGCATGCCGTCTGAGCCGTCAAGTAGCAGGTCTGCAGGGCAACGATTTCAATGTATTTGTGGCACCAAGGTAAATTAGATGTCCGGGTGAAGTTTTATCACCTTTATTTTAAAACAGTTACCCCCTACTGCTTGAATCTATACCGTGCAACGACGCGGTAGTGAGAGTTGTACTCTTTCAAACACTTTGGGAAATTGGAAATTGCATTGTAAGGTGCCCTAATTCGCACTTTCAGCTTGTTCATAAGTCTCAAGCAGTGTTTCATAAGAGCAGACAACTGATTTCAGGTGGCTCCAGAAGAAACAAAAATCATTCGGCATCAAGCTGGGTGAACGTGTGGGCCATGGCACCGGCCCACAGAGCCCTATGCAGTTCTGACCAAAGCTTTTATCCAAACGCATTCGCAACTGCATGTGCGAATTGTGCATTTGCGCCATCGTGTTGTTACCACATTCGCAGGCGTACAGTGAGTGGAACATAGTCCAAATAATCTGGCAGAGTTACTCGTAAAATAGATTAAGCATTTGTTCGCGTTCTGTCGCCTGGGGAACATGTATGACCCGACCAGGTTATCGATGGCTCAACCGGCCCAGATGTTGACAGCGAAGCGATCATGGGGACCACGAACATAGACGGCATGTGGATTTTCCCGTGCCGAAAAGTGTTCACTGTGGGTGTTGTAAATACCCCCTTGTATAAAGAATCCTTCATCGGTAAAATGTAGACGGTTCGCAAAATCCGGCTGAATGACACACCTTAAGGAAAACCGCTGGCAGAATTCGACATGGAAAATGGTCTGGGTTAAGGGAATGAACCTTTTGGGGGAGAGTCATCTTCATGTCACACGCCAAATTATGGAATGGGTTACACTCATTTCACATACAACACACCGCAAGGGTGTGTCTTTCAGCAGCCTCCTTTTCAAGCCCTTGTGGGCACTACGTGTGTTGACGACCGCGTCCGTCAGGCCTTCGCAACTCTATTACAGAATTAATACACCGGGACTCGAAATAAGCCTTAAACTCACATGTGTCATTACGAGAAGCTGTGGAAAACGTACCTCAATTAAATCTGTCTCTCTTAGGGACCTGTGGATGGCATGTATCTGGCGCTAGCCGATTCGGAAACCACTGAAAGTACAAACTTTGGGCAGCGTGAGCATTTCTATCCACCGCCTCGTAAGCACAGTACATGACTGCCCTTTCCTCCCAAGAATAGCGCTTTGTTTCCTGTCCACTCCACATAGTAACAAACGTGAGTTCCTGCCTGACGACACACTGATGCAGAACGAACCAATCTCCGCGGGATGCACAGGTGCGGCCCTCTATGCAACACCGATCAAACAACGCGTTCACGTCCCAGTAAGCGGCAAAAAACCCGTAGTGTTGCCCCACCTGGAATATCGGCAGTTGTGTCGACTAAATTGTTGGCAAATAAAGATAAAAAAGCGCCAACCCGACATTTCTTTCATCTTGATGTCACAAATACATTGAAATCGTTACCATGTAGACCTCATACCATGACGGCACGGATCGCGTTTTGTGTGCCTGCCGTCTTGGAGGCGCGCGCCGCTGTTCTGAGGCTCTTGGCGCCGTACTTTAAGGCACGCGGACATAGACTGGTACATGAAATATGATGTTATAACACGCTCTACCACGCCCATGTCCGCCACCGTAGCGCAGCGGTAGCGTTACCGCCTATGACCCAAGGGGCCCGGGTTTGATTCCCGGCAGGGGACTGAGTGTTGTTTGTACATGATCATCACTGACAAGAAAGTCGCGAAAGAGGCGTCAACTAAAAAGACATACAATACGGCGGCCGAATCCCGAAGGGCACATTCCGGCCAATAAATGCCATACGATCATTTGATTTACCTGCCCTCTCCTTTTCTACGTTCATTTTAGATGCACTCTGTATATATACTCGTCTGTTTCCTGTTTTAAAAGGCAGTTCCAGAACCATGTTCACTTGGTACAAGGAATGTATACAAGTCGTCAATGGAAATAATATGAACGTTCAGTTGTATGGGAGTTGTTAATATAGAAACCTCCTTTTCGGAATACACAGTTTAATTTTATCTTACTTGTTTTCGAGCACTTTA
This sequence comes from Schistocerca piceifrons, assembly GCF_021461385.2. Taxonomy (NCBI): domain Eukaryota; kingdom Metazoa; phylum Arthropoda; class Insecta; order Orthoptera; family Acrididae; genus Schistocerca; species Schistocerca piceifrons. Next base: position 604,537,249 of record NC_060142.1, read on the forward strand.
CCAAGAAACCACAGGCTAGTAGCTCAGATAGTGTTCAAACGCAAACGTGCATTTTCTGCCTTGTTTGACTTCCATGTTTACGTTCATGTCTCATTATTATCTACGAATGGACTGAAGTAAGAACGAAGTGACTGATAGATAAAAGACGTTGAACGTCCATGTTTCACTCAAAGAAGCGGAATACCTCTTGTTGGTGGATTAGTCAGCAGTATAATTCAGTCGACAGAGAAGTACGGTTCCAGGAGAAGGAATAGAGGTTTCGAGTATCTTTCATTTTCTCGTTATTACAATTGGGATTTCTGTTATTGTGACGTGTACGTGTACCATTTTGCAGAGTCATTTGATTCTGCAGGATTTGATCTTACGGCAAAGGGTAAACTTCATTTCCGGTATTAAAATTAAATTTTTGTGGCATAATTAAGTTACTAGAGATAAACACTGTGAGAGAATCTTCAAATGTTGGTGAATTTTATTGTTCTCCGACGAAATCTCTGCCACTTCAGATTTTTCGGTTTGATCGAGACGCATATTTGTCACAAGCTCTGAACAGAATTGCAAGACGTATATCTCCTTCTGCTAGATGTACTGCTTGCCACACGCCCTACTGATGCTGCAGATACTCAGTGCCCGTTTCTCTATATGGTCTTTGATTGATCGATATTCTTTGTTTTAACCGTTGAGCGGAAATTATAATGTGCTTCTTCATTATCCTGTAAAAACGTGTCTATGGTGACATTATGTATGGAAATAACACCAGACGCTTGATTTCCTCTTCTGGTTTCTTCAGCCTTCTTCCTTGGCTTGACAGCGAGTCTTATTTTGTCTCCTTCGAGACATTCTTACGAATTATTCTGCACAGATGCTGTAACTTGGTAGACAGACTTAAATTTTCGCATATCTCTTGTGCAGATTTGTGTTGCGCTTATGATGGCAACTATCTGCTGCAGCTTCGTGTGTATCTTCTAGCTGTACACATAGTGTCCCAGAGTGCCACCAGGGTTCGTCCTCACCAGAAAATCTAGGACAGGTATGCATCCTGTTCCCTCCGCCTCCATGGTCAACCTGACGTTATGCATGCATTCAAAAAGGCTTACGGAATCTTGTAGATATCCTTCACTGTGTGGTAAAATGACAAATCTGTTGTATATGTCGGTAGAAGGCCTTTGATTTGGGGCATGAGGCTTCGGGGGCTGTTCCTAGAAGTGTGCTGTATATATGTTAGGTATACCTAGCGATAGAATGTATCTCATAGCTACTCTGTCTCGCTGTTTATAGAACTTTGCACGATATTGTAAGTAAACAGTGGTGAGCCCGTTTGGTCAGTGTCACCATGTCGCTGTCGAAGTGACTGTTCATTTAACATCTAACGGTAGCCATGTGCAGGGGAGACGTGTCTTTCCAAGGTGACTGGAACATCTCCTTCGACAAGGCGTATAACTTGAAGTACTTACATCAACACCGTTGAGTTCATGACGACTGTGGACAATGATCTGCGATTGGTATTAATAGTTTCACCAGATGTTCGGCTTTCGTCACAATCTGACGAATTTGTAGTTTCCATTACCAGACGTAGTGAAACTACTGGATCTCTTTCTTGGCGTATTTTCGAGAGAACATAAGGCGGTGTGGTACTGGTGTTATGGCATGTAGCATTCTGACCATATCCGTACAGTTATGAGATGTAGAAAAATGAGATGGTCTTCACTGTGACGGTTGTAGGATTGCACTTGCATGTATGTTCGATCCTATAGTAGCATCCATAGTCCATACCACATCAAGTCTTCCACGCTCTCGACGATTGTCTCCAACACTGTAGTCAAGTACTCTGCGTGACCATCGTGAAACTGGTGGCGCATCAGCATTTATGCCCACAGGAAAGCTTTTAACTCCTCAGGTAGCGGCTGATGAAGTAGTCAAATCTTAGCGACAGTCAGTCCCCCCGCCCCTTTTCCAGTATTAACAGGTTGGTGAAACGAGGACTGAAATCATAGACAAATAAAAAGTTGTAGTCTTACTGGCAGACATTGGGGACGCTACGATTATCCTCAGTGCTACAGATTACCAGAAGAAATTGAGTTTGTTATTGGAAGAAAATACATACCACTTTCTTAAATGGGATCCTACATCATCTCTTTACAAGAAGGCAGTAGAGCTACTGAAGAACCCTGGCCTCCATCATGAACATGTGCGAAAGGCCAACACAACTTGACCACACAGGTTGTATGGTGCGCCTAAAGTAACCAAAACGGTATTCCTCTGAGACCATGTGCTATCAGCTTCCCCCCACCACCATCTCATTTTGTTTTTCTTTTTCTGGTCATTAGCCTTCTTACCGGTTTTATGCAGCGACTTCCTCATCTCAGAGTAGCACTGGCAACGCATGACCTCAATTATTTGCTGAATATATTCCAATCTCTGTCTTCCCCTAGGGCTTTTACCCACTACAGCTGCCTCTAATACCACAGACGTTATTCTTTGATACCTGAAGAGAAGTCCACCACCCTGTGTCTTCTTGTTCTCAGTATTTTCCATATAAAACTTCCTGGCAGATTAAAATTGTGTGCCGGACCGAGACTCGAACTCTGGACCTGTGCCTTTCGCGTGCAAGTGCTCTACCAACAGAGCTACCCAAGCATTACTTGAAAAACGACCAGAATATGGAAAAAGGCAACACAAAGTCATATTGCTCCTTTTCAACGCCCCATCACTTACGTAAAAACGGGTTGGGCATTCCATCGAGGCATTCAGTTGGGAAATACTAGGGCATACAGCTTATTCTCCAGACTTGGTTCCGTCCGATTATCATCTATTTACATCACTAGAGCACGCTCTCGATAAACACCGCTTCTGTTCGTATGAAAATGTACGAAAATGGTTCGCTGAATGGATCACTTCAAAGGAAGAACTGTTTTTTTTTTTGGCGGGATATTGATAGCCCGCTGGAGAGGCGGCAGAAATGTACAAACAGCAATGGAGATTATTTTGAGTAACATATTGTTTACCAGTTTCAAACAACAGACCTACTGTTATTGCAAGCAAATTCCGGTTTCATACTTCTACATCTGGTATTTAGATATGGCTAGTGACAGTTGCCAATCCACGGCTGTTCCATCAGTCGCCTCGTATCTCTTTCCCTGCTACAAAAATAAACGTTGATTTGGCGAAGATGCGAACTACTAATAGTTCAAATGTATCTTCCACTGGTATATTCGTATAAAGGGAGACCACGTTAAGGCTAATGATGACTTCACTAGGATCGGTCCTTATCATAATGTGTGTGTGTGTGTGTGTGTGTGTGTGTGTGTGTGTGTGTGTGTGTGTGCGTGTGTACGTACGATGAAAATGTAAGAAATCTCTCGTAAAACACACAATTCGTGGGTACTTAATTGGAGATATCACATGCGCAAGGAGTTCGATTTTCGATGTATGACATGGAGAGTTGTCTGTGTGTGTGTGTGTGTGTGTGTGTGTGTGTGTGCGAGTGTCGGTGTGTGTGTGTGACCGCTCGCGAGCTTTAGTGTATATCGTGTGTCTATAAGGCTAAATGACAATAGAGTTATTTTTTTCGTTTTCACCCTTTGAATCCCAAAATATAGAAAAACTTAATTTTAAATTTTTTTCTCGAAGCTAACCTTCATTGTCATCGTAAGCAAGTAACACGACAATAAATTATCAAAAGTAAACAACCGATTTTGTTAAATGAGGGTGCTTTCACATTGGAACCAATGGGAGCTGTAGGAAAAACCTCAGAAACAAGGAAGAGTCACAGCTCACATCAACATTTGGTACGATCTCATCAGAGATGTCACTCACGGCTGCTAATTTGTACATTGTACACCATTTGGTTTGTTAGTTTATAATGACAAGCTTACCTTTATTCTTCTGCATTCTCAAAGAACATTTCAGATCTGCGAAAGGAGATGAGTTTCCTGAAGTAATTGCCTGGTGGAGAACAATCACAGAAGCATCCTGAGGGTCACTTTCTGTCTCAGATGTGTCTGAATCCTAATCACTACGAATTCCTTCTACTAAAACAGGGACGTTTAGATCATGAGTGATGCCCCGAAAGTTCAATGAAAACATAATGTCTAAAAAAAAGTATATTCGTAAATAATATGGAAAAAAGTGCCTAAAATTCACACCCATTTGAAAAATTAATTAGAAAACTATATACCACCCCAGTGTTTCCCTGTCGAAACAACTCATATATGCTGCAGTACTAACTCAAATTTTCATTACGATAACGTTAGGTATACTACTGTCACTGTCATTGATCCCCTCAATACGATCACTATGTAAAAATACGTGTGAAGTAAATTATGTAACTAAAATATACACACACAAATGTTCTACAGTCAAGTAGAAAACACACTGTGCCAGATTTTGCTTTGAACGCTGGAAGCGACTGCTTCGCTACATTACCATTGTCGAAGTACCTCTGTCCACCGGTTGGAATCTGTGTCTTGCAGTAATATCGGTGTTTTTCGCGAAGAGCACTGGTAGTTCAAAAGTAATAGTAATAATAATAAAACGGTGGTTTGAGACGGAAACCTCTGATAATCAGACGGTTAACTGAATGCAAAATACCCAATCTCGGGGTGAATTGACTTGTCAGACAAGGGGAGCGTGACCTGATACAACATGCGTTAATATCTGACTTGTGGCCACCCCAATGGTCAAAGGTTATTTTTGCTTCAGACTCTCCATAACACACCCTATCGTAGTAAACAAAAACGTTGAGCTAAACAAACAAAAGAATACTCACACCTTGTAATTATACTGCTTGCTTCCTTTACGCTCCCTTTTTATTTCAACTGTCCTATGTTACCGTGGGTGTGTTCATGAAGCATTGCCTCCACCGTGTGGCGTTTGTGTTTCTTTAGTTTACAAGACACCGCTCTCCATACGTATATCTGTAAACTCGTTTCTTTATTTGAATCAGAATGTGATTTTCACATGACGCTGTTAGAACAATAATATGATGTTACATTTAGTCATAGCAACTTTTCAAATTTGTTTCAAATGTGTAATACATTAAATTTTCTTGAGAGTCAGAGTAGGGGATCGCTTATCTAGGAAAGTCAATTCCGGAATTATACATGTTTCTTGTGGCTGTCACTATTACGGCCATGGTGTCTGAGCAAGTTTGTTGAGAGCCAAGAACCTGAGGAGTTTTGTGCTTTAACGGAAGGTGACTCTGCCACTCGGTATCAAAAGTCGTGGACTCATGCGCCGGCTGTGTAATGTCTGAGAGTGGCAAGGTTGTATGTGAAATGAGTAGAATTAGCATACGCATGCACCTATAACAGGCAAGTTCATCTATGGTGCACAGCTCTTGGGGGCAAACAGAATAAACATCACCCTGATATTAACTTGGCTTTCACTGAGGGTTAAAAGTTTAAGGAAACTCAGCATGCTGAAATGTGAAGATTTGTGACTGTCTTTGAAGACTCACTTAGGTTTCCTCTTTACATGTAGAATTACCACTCCTCATGGCAGTGCAAGTAATTAAATGAAAAACTTGTAGTAATCGCATAAGGAAAAATTCATTTGAATGAGAGATATCTTTGATAAACATAATACCTCAGTAATATACGAGGGTGAGTGAAACGAAAACCTTAAATATTTTTTAAATATTATTTATTCAGCAGACGTGGTACAAAGTTGTATCACTTTTCAAAATAATCTCCCTCACGCCCAATGCAAGTCCTCCAGCGCTTACAAAATGCATAAATTCCTTAGAAAAAAATTCTTTTGGTAATCTGCGCAACCACTCATGCACCGCGTAGCCTACCTCTTTATCAAAACGGAACTTCTTTCCTCTCATTGCGTCTTCGAGTGGTTCAACCATATTGAAATCACTTGGGGCAAGGTCTGGGAGACACTCAAAATGCAGGTCTGTAATTGGTGCAACTGTTGTACGGGCAGTGTGGGGCCTTGCATTGTCATGTTTTACAAGGACATCTGCTGACAGCAATCCACGTCGCTTTGATTTGATTGCAGGCCTCGGATGATTTTTTAGGATATCTGTTTATAATGCACTGGTGACAGTGGTCCCTCTAGGCATGTAATGCTCCAAAATGACGCCTGTTTCGTCCAAAAATAGAGTCAGCATAACCTTCCCTGTTGATAGTTCGGTTCGAAACTTCTTTGGTTTTGGTGATGAGGAAAGGCGCCATTCCTTGCTCGCTCTCTTTGTTTCCGGTTGGTGGAAGTGAACCCAGATTTCGTCCCCAGTAAAGATTCTTGGAAGGAAGTCATCACCTTCTCATTCATAGCGCCGAAGAAGTTCCTCACAAGCATCAACACGTCGTTCTCTCATTTCAGGAGTCAACTGCCGTGGCAGCCATCTTGCAGACACTTTGTGAAACTGGAGCACATCATGCACAGTGTGGTGTGCTGACCCATGACTAATCTGTAAAGATGCTGCAATGGCATTCAGTGTCACTCGGCGGTTTTCCTTCACTATGGCTTCAACTGATGCAATGTTCTGTGGAGTCACAACTGGACGAGGAGCATCTTCCACTGAAGTCACACCATTTGCGAACTTCCAACTCCATTCGTAGACTTGCTGCTGTGATAAACATGCATTACCGTATTGAACCTTCATTTGTCGATGAATTCCAATAGGTTTCACACCTTCACCACCTAAAAATAACAGAACGCAGTTCTTCCCTGGTGCACGTCGCAAGTAGGGCAGCCATCTTTATACTGACACTGCGACGGTATGTGTGCATCTGCCCCCTACAGGCCATTCGGCACGCTGTTTGTAGCACGCTTACCAATTTACAGGTTAACGGGGCGAAATTTCGATTTGTTATTACAAATTTAAGGTTTTCATTTGACTCACCCTCCTATATTGACTCTAAGAAGTGGTAAGCCATTCAGCTCTTCTGTTTCGATTCATATCTGATAACTAACTCGATCGTACGTTAGCTAAGTTAGAGAAGCTGTGATTACATAAATTTTGATATGGATTATGCGAGTAGTTTTTGTATGAGCTGATTTCCTCTCTTCTTTTAAACATTCTGTAAATTAAACTGTTAATAATTATTTTAATTGCTTTTCTGGATGAGCTTTAGCACTGAGATACACTGCGGGTGTGAGGCAGGAGAGCCACACGGGTGTTACGCTAAAACGTACCCGCTGATGGCCGAGGGAGGACGACCTTTACAGAACCACTTGCCGGGAAATCGTGAGGTAAAAGCTACCTGTACTTTGTCTTGGAGAAAGTTGCCTCAGGTATTGTTACACTGGTGATCAGACTACGAGTATTGTCCAGATTATGCAGTGTATCAGCTTCAACAGGTGAGCTGAAGCCATTCGTTTCAGGCGACGGAACTATGCCAGGAAGAAAGTGCTAAGAGAAGTATATTCAGAAGATAAACATCTCCCAGCCACCCACAAAAACTGGCAAACAGCTCTACATATTAGAGCTTCACAAAATGCCGCAACGTTGACGGAAACCTTTGAGCACAGTCTTTTAGCCTTTCCCATGTGAGGCTATCCGCTGCCTGAGAGGGCAGAGATTGGTGAAATTGATGTCGCATCAGGAGGACGTAATAGGGTGTGTGTGCTTTTAAGTAAAAGTCAGGGGAATCAAGATTATTGGATTTTAGCGTTTCGCTTCTTCTGGCGGTTTACTTTGTCACAAGAAAGCAATATGGACATAGGGAGGCCAGTATAACCTGAAGGAGATTGCTTGCCAAGATCCTTTTTGTGAGTAAGTGAGCAGTCAGTTCTTTATCCTCCTCAGTCCTGAGCTCAGATTTTGTAAAAGAAAATTTATATTCTTGCTCATTCATTGTTGTTGAGCAAAATAAGATTGAAACAGTGAAATTAAAAATTTGGTGTGATCCGTAAAAATTTTAGGAGATGTTGAGACTGAGCGCTACTTATGCTAGAAAATGATTAAAATGTATACAGTACCTGGAACATTCAATATTAAACACCTAAATTAGGTTACTGGAATATGGAAGTACGAATAGTTGCCAAATGTAGTCCCAGTGCTACATCGAAAACAATGCATCGCTTTATTGTTGCTATGAAGTATACAGTCACTTATTCGATTGCGTAGGGTCTATCGGCTTGTTAAAGCAGGGTGTAAGTACATTCTAGTCAAAAATAGCTAAAAAGAATCATAAATTACCTTTATTTTTCATAGACGGGCTGTCATTGCGATGAACACCATTCTTAAGCTTATGGTGCAACCTACTGAGAAAATGCAGAGACAGATAATAAGCGTTGCGGTGAAAGCACACAACGTAGCGTGTAAGTTGCAGTTAGGCATAACAAATTCATTTTATTCCCTGAGCTAAGAAGAAATAAAATTTCAATGTAGCATATATGCTACATAGGGACTGAATAGGTTATCAGTTAGCATTTGGATACTTCATCTGTGGTCTTGGAGCTGAATGCAGAGTTGGCAGCAAGCGTCAACTCAATTTTTTAAAATAACAACAGCAGACACCATTAGAACAGTGTGGTCCAATGTTTGAGTCCTTGGCATATCAGTTCTAGTGATTGTTTGATGGCAGGCAGACGTGCTATCAGCGATTCGCTCATATCGCGCCGACGATAATGGTGAGAATAACTTCCAGTTCCAGCATGTTAGGACCATCATGATCTAGAAATACAGAACCGTGTTCAGTCTCACTCTCCCATGATCGTCAGCTGATTCACAGTTTCATGAGCTTCTTGGTTACTCCGGTTAGACAAACAAACCCTGTAATTTATGTTTAGCCAGAATGAGTTAAATTTCACAACAGTAAGCATATGCTTGTAAAACAATTCGGACCCCTCCAACTAACTCACAGGCCAGCCGGGGTGGCCGATCTGTTCTTGGCTCTACAGTCTGGAACCGCGCGACCGCTACGGTCGCAGGTTCGAATCCTACCTCGGGCATGGAAGTGTGTGATGTCCTTAAGTTAGTTAAGTAGTTCTACGTTCTAGGGGACTGATGACCTCAGAAGTTAAGTCCCAGAGTCCTCAGAACCATTTGAATTTTGAACTAATTTCACCAGTCGATACCTCATCAATCTTTTTCTCATAGTTTATATTTTGCATTTGAAATTTTCCTGATTTCATTACTTATTTAGATGCATGTTCATCGTTTATCTGTATGCAGTCAACAAAGATAACCTGTTGGTGGTCATGTTTAATGTGTGTCAATAACAATATGGATTTTCACTCCTTGGGTTGCAATGAGTCATTCCGTTACTTATTTCATTTCACACTTTTATTCCAGCGTTGGGTCTTAAGTGTGTGCGTGTATAGTGTATAGTTTTGATCTAGTTAACTTTACTCATACGCATGTGGGTTTTTGCATAAATTGGCCGATCCTCCCAGAATTGAATTAAAACAGGAAATTCTGTGATGCTGTCATAAATGTGTCTTGTTTCCGTTTTTAATTATTCATTTAAATACTTTGAACAGGCTAACAACAACCCAGTAGATGTCATGGAGCACAGTTAAGGCAGCGTTGGTGGTGATTCAAGTGACGAATAGTTGGTCTATCCCATGGAACAGTCAAATCCAATAGTTTGGATAAAAATACAGACATCATGTAACAAGATGACGAGTTGAAGGATACTAGTGGTAATAATAATGAGGAAGATGAGGTCAGTTTAGTAAATGTCGAAGCCATTGTAACAGAAACTTCGAGGTAGCGATGGGCTAGACAGACCAATGGAGGAAGGTACTTAAATGAATGACTGGAGAGGTAGATACTAGAGTGGTAGAATTCTTAAAGAAAGTTTATGCCGAAGCGTAGAAGAGGGCAGAGGAAATAAGGAAACTGCCAGATGAAATAAGAAAATAGTTAAGGAAGCAAGGAAAGCAGCGAAAGATGATCCATAAAAGACTTGGACAACTGTAAGGCAAGCAATGAAAGAAGTACAATAAGCTAGGAAAGAAAACCCAGGAAACGATAGACGTACTTAAAGTCTTCCCAAGATGAAAGAAGAAATTACTCTAGACGGTTGAAGACACTGAATAGGAACAATAAAAATTTTGGGGTTTGCACTGAATCAATACGAATTTCTGGAGTAGCAGGAGAAAATAGGAGAACGTGTTGATAAGACAGACGAGCTGGATGGGTAGGTCGAAGAACAGAGCGACAAGAAATTATAAGAAGCCATGAATCAGTTGAAGATTGGCAACCATGAAGTAGTGGAAGAAAAAATTCATACAGGTGGTGTGGTGTGAGATGTTACTTACCTGTGTTGTGTCTCAGGATGTCTCCGCAAGCGCAAGTGTACAGTGATACATAAACATTCCATATAAATGCTACTCCAGGGTATTTTTCCAGTTACTCTTTGACATAAAAGTTATAGATTATTCCATGCTTCTCGTCACCAATACTTTTACTTTCCCATACTTGCAAGTTGTTCTGTAAGTGTTACATGTGAAAATCCTATTTGGTTCTATCTGACGTCCACATACTTGGTGATCCCGAAGAGACAACACCACCGCACGACCGCGTCGCTTTCAGCGTTTCGCGCCGCATCGATACTTTGACGTCTGTCACTTCTGCTCTAGCCGCGCCGGGCTAGTTTTCTGGCGAAAATTTAAAATTTTCCAGATACTATAGAACCAGCTGCAATCAACGCAATTAATACCGTAACGATTAAACCACAGCCGTTGTGGCAAGACAACCGTATGTTGTGGTCTGCGCAGCTTGAAAGCCTGTTCGTCTTTGCGCAGATGTCAGTAGACGATACGAACTATAATTATGTGGTCACAGCGCTTACAGAGCACCTAGCCGCAGGGTATTCTAGCCAAACCGCCGGACACTGAACGGCATGCGGCAATCAGGAACGCGCTGGTGACGCGTCTGTCACAATCACAAGCGAAGCGACATTACAAACTTTTGCGGAGTGAGGGGATCGCCGCCAGTCAGAATTTTTACGCCGTTAGCACACATAGGCAGTGAAAGCGGTGAAAAATGACGTGCTGCGCAATACATGGCTGTCCCAATTACTGTTAGACACAAAAAAATGTGATAGCTTCCGCAGACAGTGGACAGGATCGTCGTGATGTATTCCGCAATGAACCTATCTGGACTGATACCGCGACAAGAGAATATGTCTGCAGTGACACTAGCATCGCTACAGTCACAATTAACGGAGCTTCCCCCACAAGTAGCCTCACTGCAAATGACGCACACCCGTCAGCGGTCAGCGAAGGCAATAAAAAAAATGGTTCAAATGGCTCTGAGCACTATGGGACTTAACTTCTGTGGTCATCAGTCCCCTACAACTTAGAACTACTTAAACCTAACTAACCTAAGGACATCACACACATCCATGCAAGAGGCAGGATTCGAACCTGTGACCGTAGCGGTCGCGCGGTTCCAGACTGTAGCGCCTAGAACCGCTCGGCCAGCCCGGCCGGCGACGGCAACACAGGTCGTCACGAAGTCGCAACACCTCACTGTCGGTACCCAGTATCTAATGGTACCACAAGAAGCTCAGCGCGAGAGTGTACACAAGAGTGCAAGTGGAACAATGAAGCGGAAACCATTGCTGCAAAACCCTCTTCTATTGGTAGTACACGTCTACATTTTGTCACCGACCGCAGCACGAAGATACAATACCTGGTGGACAGACGTGTGGAAATGTCATTGTACACGGCAGCTCATCTACCACGCCCGAGCTGCGACGATTGTTACGTGTTTTCCGCTAACGACTTTAAGCTTAAATCAGACGATGGGGTTGCGTTGTTCACCGTACACTCGAACGGCAGTTCACAGTGGCTGGTAAATATCGCAGACTATCGTAGAAGTTTTCTTAATCTTTTTAATTTGATACCTGATCTATGACGCCAGCAGGTGATCGATTCGACTACAAACCTGATTACGCATGGGAGGGTGCGTTATGTTACACTGGTGATGATACGTACAGTCACAGGCAATACGCCGTGCACACTACTACTATAAGATCTCTTGGAATCACGCAGCAGTTGCATTCTATTCAGCCACTTAAATACTCAACGGTGCATAATATTTTGCCCACGCCAGGGCCAAAAACTCACGAACGGCCTAGATGTTTGACTCCAGAGAAGCTGAAAGCAGTGAAGCCTGGTGTCATAGGCCATTTGCAGAGCTTCGAGGAACAGCTGGGTGTCGCCAATCCACCCAGAGGAATCGGTGGCGTCTAAGTGGCAATTACCGTCAGCTCAGTGCGATCATGCCGGATCGGCGTCCGTTGCCACACATAGAAGAATTTTCTTCCAACGTTCACGCTAAGACTATACAGGGTGGTCCAATGTTCGTGACCGGGCCAAATATCTCACGAAATAAACGCCAAACGAATAAACTACAAAGAACGAAATTCGTCTAGCTTGAAGGGGGAAACCAGATGGCGCTATGGTTGGCCCGCTAGATGGCGCTGCCATAGCTCAAACGGGTATCAACTGTGTTTTTAAGAATAGGAGCCCCCAAATATTTATTACATATTCTTGTGGTACGAAAAGAAATACGAGTGTTTTAGTTGGACAACTTTTTTCGCTTTGTGATAGATTGCGCTGTAATAGTCACAAACATATGGGTCACAATTTTAGACGAACAGTTGGTAACAGATAGGATTTTTAAATTAAAATACAGAGCGTAGGTGCGTTTGAACATTTTATTTCGGTTGTTCCAATGTGATACATGTACCTTTGTGAACTTACGATTTCTGAGAACGCATGCTGTTACAGCGTGATTACCGGTAAATACCACATTAATGCAATAAATGCTCAAAATTATGTCCGTCAACCTCCATGCATTTGGAAATACGTGTAACGACATTCCTCTCAACAACGAGTAGTTCGCCTTCCGTAATGTTCGCACATGCATTGACAATGCACTGACGCATGTTGTCAGGCATTGTCGGTGGATCACGATAGGAGATAGCCTTCTACTTTCCCCACAGAAAGAAATCCGGGGACGTCAGATCCGGTGAACGTGCGGGCCATGGTATGGTGCTTCGACGACCAATCCACCTGTCGTCAAATATGCTATTTAATACCGCTTCAACCGCACGCGAGGTACGTGGCGGACACCCATCATGTAGGAAGTACATCACCATACTGTCATGCAGTGAAACATCTTGTTGTAACATCGGTAGAAAATTATTTAGGAAACAGCATACATTGCACCATTTAGATTGCTATCGATAAAATGGGGGCAAATTATCCTTCCTCCCATAATGCCGCACCTATAATAACCCGCCAAGGTCTCTGATGTCCCACTTGTCGCAGCCATCGTGGATTTCCCGTTGCCCAATAGTGCATAATATGCCGGTTTACGTTACCGCTGTTGGTGAATGACGCTTCGTCGCTAAATAGAACGCTTGCAAAAAGTCTCTCGACGTCCCGTAATTTCTCTTGTGCCCAGCGGCAGAACTGTACACGACGTTCAATGCAATTCCTGGTGCGTAGAAGTATGTTACGGGTGCAAACGATGTTTATGTAGCATTCTCAACACCGACGTTTTTGAGATTCCCGATGCTACCGATGTGCCGATTAGCCGCGACGACAGCTAAAACACCTACTTGTGTCCCATCATTTGTTGCAGGTCGTGGTTGACGTTTCACATGTGGCTGAACACTTCCTGTTTCCTTAAATAACGTAACTATCCGGCTAACGGTCCGGACACTTGGATGATGTCGTCCAGGATACCGAGCAGCATACATAGCACACGCCCGTTGCGCATTTTGATTACGATAGCCACATATCAACACGATAACGACCTTTTACGCAACTGGTAAACGGTCCATTTTAACACGGGTAATGTATCACGAAGAAATACCGTCCGCACTGGCGGCTTGTTACGCGATACCCCGTACATATACGTTTGTGACTATTACAGCGCCATCTATCACAAAGCGAATAAAGTGTCCAACTAAAAAATTCATATTTCTTTACGTACTACACGAATATGTAATAAAAAATGGGGGTTCCTATTTTTAAAAAACGAAGTTGATATTCGTTTGACCTACGGCAGCGCCATCTAGCTGGCCAACCATAGCGCCATCTGGTTTCCCCTTCAAGCTAGACGAGTTTCGTTCTTTGTAGTTTTTTCGTTTAATGCTTATTTCGTGAGATATTTGGCCCCGTCACTGTCAATGGATCACCCTGTATTTTTCGCCTGTGATGTAGTCCGGACTGTTATCACATCCCTGCCGTGGAAGATATTCCCAAAAAAGCGGTGACAACAACGTTCGGTCTGTGCAGGGCAGCACAGATATCCCAGCATTTCATGGATGAGATCACTAGCGACTTAGACTTCTATTATGTCTACATAGATGACATATCGGTGAAATGAGCGTTAGAAGAACACTTTCCAGAATGTGGCCCAGGTATTTCATCCCTTACACATGCAAGACTTGGCAATTAACTATATTCGACTGCACGGGGTAAGGTAGAAGCCGTAAGCAAGTACCCTCGCCCTTTACAAGAGAGCTACGGTATTTTTAGATGTTGTAAGTTCCTGTCAGAGATTCGTATACAGTCACGCATTGATAACTGCTCCCCTGAACCAACATCTTAACTTTGCACCAAAACCAGACGACCGGGTGCATTGGACAACTAAGGCGGACGACGCTTTCCAAGCTACGAAAGTAACAGTAGCACTCGCCGTGCACAGATTGCTCTTGGGCTTGTGAATGATGGCTTGTCTACCGCTCCTAGCACTATGCCGCAACAGCCCATCGAGCAGTGCTGGCAGCCCATTGCATTCTTCAGTCGTAAGTTGTCACTATCCAGCAACTTTTGGGCAACCCATGTCAGCGAACTACACTGCTGGATATTGAAATAAGAACACCGTGAATTCATTGTCCCAGGAAGGGGAAACTTTATTGACACATTCCTGGGGTCAGATACATCACATGATCACACTGACAGAACCACAGGCACATAGACACAGGCAACAGAGCATGCACAATGTCGGCACTAGTACAGTGTATATCCACTTTCACAGCAATGCAGGCTGCTATTCTCCCATGGAGACGATCGTAGAGATGCTGGATGTAGTCCTGTGGAACGGTTTGCCATGCCATTTCCACCTGGCGCCTCAGTTGGACCAGCGTTCGTGCTGGACGTGCAGACCGCGTGAGACGACGCTTCATCCAGTCCCAAACATGCTCAATGGGGGACAGATCCGGAGATCTTGCTGGCCAGGGTAGTTGACTTACACCTTCTAGAGCACGTTGGGTGGCACGGGATACATGCGGACGAGCATTGTCCTGTTGGAACAGCAAGTTCCCTTGCCGGTCTAGGAATGGTAGAACGATGGGTTCGATGACGGTTTGGATGTACTGTGCACTATTCAGTGTCCCCTCGACGATCACCAGTGGTGTACGGCCAGTGTAGGAGATCGCTCCCCACACCATGATGCCGGGTGTTGGCCCTGTGTGCCTCGGTCGTATGCAGTCCTGATTGTGGCGCTCACCTGCACAGCGCCAAACACGCATACGACCATCATAGGCACCAAGGCAGAAGCGACTCTCATCGCTGAAGACGACACGTCTCCATTCGTCCCTCCATTCACGCCTGTCGCGACACCACTGGAGGCGGGCTGCACGATGTTGGGGCGTGAGCGGAAGACGGCCTAACGGTGGACCGTAGCCCAGCTTCATGGAGACGGTTGCGAATGGTCCTCACCGACACCCCAGGAGCAACAGTGTCCCTAATTTGCTGGGAAGTGGCGGTGCGGTCCCCTACGGCACTGCGTAGGATCCTACGGTCTTGGCGTGCATCCGTGCGTCGCTGCGGTCCGGTCCCAGGTCGACGGGCACGTGCACCTTCCGCCGACCACTGGCGACAACATCGATGTACTGTGGAGACCTCACGCCCCACGTGTTGAGCAATTCGTCGGTACGTCCACCCGGCCTCCCGCATGCCCACTATATGCCCTCGCTCAAAGTCCGTCACATACGGTTCACGTCCACGCTGTCGTGGAATGCTACCAGTGTTAAAAGACTGCGATGAAGCTCCGTATGCCACGGCAAACTGGCTGACACTGACGGCGGCGGTGCACAAATGCTGCGCAGCTAGCGCCATTCGACGGCCAACACCGCGGTTCCTGGTGTGTCCGCTGTGCCGTGCGTGTGATCATTGCTTGTACAGCCCTCTCGCAGTGTCCGGAGCAAGTATGGTGGGTCTGACACACCGGTGTCAATGTGTTCTTTTTTCCATTTCCAGGAGTGTATATGCCGCTTATGCGGCTGTCACGAAGTTCGGACAGTCATTGGCCGACGGTTCACTATTTATACAGATCACAAACCACTAATTTACGATTTTACTCTAAACCCGGAGAAATCACCGCCGTGGCAGCTATGCCATCTAGATAACATTAGGCATTTCACTACCTACCTTGCCAATGTACACGGGAAGCTGAATGTGACAGTGGACGCTCTCCTGCATTTAGAGTTTTCAAATACGACAGCAGATGCGTTGGTCATGTGTCAAACTGTAGCAACTGCAATTGATTTTGATGCCCTCTCACGGACCCAGCAATATAATGAGGAGCTACGTCATCTGTTGGAACAACTAGAAGGACTGGGGTTGCAACGCATCTCGACACCTGAAGTGAATGTCCAATTATATTGTGACTTATCCGGAGTGAAAGCACGTCCGTTTGTGCCGCAACAATTTCGAACCAAAGCAGTTGCATCAGTACAAAGTCTGAACCTTCCAGGAGCAAGAAGCACTTTCAGAATGGTCAAACGAAGTTTCGTCAGGAGAGTAATACACGCAAATTGCAGAAAATTTGTCAAGTGATACATAATGTGGCAGAGGAACAAGATCATGTAGTAAGTCAGGGTACCGTTAGACGCGTCCCTGCCGCCGAATTAATGTTTCGAAAATATGCGTGCTACAGTTACTGGCACTGAGCGAAAGATATCAGATCTGAGACCATAGCTGAAACTTTTTTTTTGTGGTTATCGCCAGATTCGGCGTACCACTGCGAATAACTTCTGAACAGCGGCGACAGTCTGAGGCTTAATTTTTCAAAGCGTTAGCTACGTTATTAGCCGCAAAAAAAGATGCACCGCAGCCTGTCATTCTGCACCAGATATTACAGTTGAGCATCTGAATCGACTATTGGATGTAGCTCTGTGAAGTCATTCGATGCAGGAGTGGATGAACGCACTACCTACTGTACTACTCGGTCTACGGACATCATTCAAAAGCAATGTGAAATCTATTGGAGCAGAATTAATATACGAACAAATGTACCATCTACACTTTTTCTTATGTAATTATGCAGTACACAAGTCGGTGCAGCCACCATCCGATGGACCATATCCGGTGAATTGCAGAGACAACAACACAATCCAAATTAGAATCAATGGTCTGCCTACCACCGCCATGCTGGACCGACTCCGGCCTACGTTTTTTGACGCACTGAATGCTGAAAACCCTTCAGGATCCACACAAGCGAAAGATGAGAATACAACGCCAGGAAATAATCCAGTGCGTCACAGTCAATACGAGACATGACGCAGGGCGCCTCAATGAAGAACACGACCCTGAAGATATGTACCTCACGTACCACTGGAACCACCGGCTCCAGAAGAACAACGGCGGGTTTCAAAAAGCAGTGCTAACGAGTGTTGGACGACACGTGAAATTTAATCTAAAATATCGTTATCACCAGAGGGGCGGTCATGAAGTGTCCTATTCTGTCCCTGGCAGCATGAGTGTACAGTGGTACATAAACATGCTATGTAACTCCAGTTAGAAAGTATTATCCTGGTTACTCTTTAACTTGAAAGTTATAGACTGTCGTATCTACACTCGACTCATAAATTCTCGTACTTGTAAGCTGTTCTGTACATGTTATATATGGAAATAAAAATTGGTTCAAAATGGTTCAAATGGTTCTGAGCATGATGCGACTTAACTTCTGAGGTCATCAGTCGCCTAGAACTTAGAACTAATTAAACCTAACTAACCTAAGGACATCACACACATCCTTGCCCGAGGCAGGATTCGAACCTGCGACCGTAGCGGCCGCTCGGTTCCAGACTGTAGCGCCTTTAACCACTTGGCCACCACGGCCGGAAAATAAAAATTGGGTTCTATTTGATGTTCACCTCTGGTATCGATAGGAGAAAATCGGAAGGTACAGTCACTATTTATCTTTCACAACACAACAATAAAGCATCAATGAATGGCAGTGTAGAAGAAACGCTTAGTCAGTTAGGAATTACAACAGTTTTCAAGAAAATATAACACAAGAATTAGGCTGGGAGACAAGAACATTTGAAACACATAATTGTGTCTCGCTGGGCAGGTCACGCTCATGGCAGAAGAAGAAGTAGTTCTGTACACAAAAATAGGTCTCAAAACGAAGGTACAATGTGAATCTCGCAAACTGCAGTTACATCGTGCATTAGAGAAGAAGAATCGGTCAAATTCAAACATTTCATCTTACCTATGGCGTATTTGGAGTGTAGGTCCTCACCAAAGTGGTGATTGCTTATTATTTTGTGTGGAAGTGGGTGCATTTTGTGTAAGTTCAATAGCAGGACACGTTTCCATAAAATGGTAGTTCGATGGGGATATCCTTCTATATTTTTAGCGTTCTCTACCTCAGTCGTAAATTACGGAACCCTTATGGGATCACATAGATGTCAGTGCGTCTTTCTGTCTGACCGGCTAATAAGGCCAGTTTTTCTCAGGAAATGGCTTATGTATCAAGTTGACATTTATATCACTTACGTCTTCGTATACGGTCCCTTTTCAGAGTAGAAAATGTAAACACATAAGCAAGTGCAATCAACAACTACAGCCATTTGTAGCACGTACGTTATTATTCGCAATCCCACTCATCAACACCTATAGGAAACTTCCCGTCGATCTAGAGTCATGAAATATGGAAAAAAGATCCTAATTTCTTAAATTTTTTGCATTATCACGCGAAAAAAGAATTTTTCTTCTCATTTGTTTTCTGTTTGTGTGTCTGTCCATCTATTTAAATCCCTTTTCGTCTCAGGTTGACAATTATGCCCCTTAGTATGTTCTATGGTCTATTGGGATGTGAAAAAGGCAAACTTCTAAATTAATGCAGTCGAAAGATACGACCATTTAAGTCAGAGAGTGTTACATAAGCTCGACATTTTACAGGAATTGCTTTGCGAGATATTTCTGAGAGTTGCCACAACGAAACGCTCTCTAAGAAATTGCCTGAAAAGTCACAGTGATAATGGTCCTATCTAAAGCACACCAAAGGCAAAAACCCAATCAAAATCTTCACAGCGCGATAACACTTGTTACGTTATTGATTACAGTGCTCTTAAAACAGAGTTACTAAACTCGATTTTCCAAAACAGTTTCTCAACTTAAGACGAAGTAAACATTCCAGAATTCTAATTAAGAACAAGGGCCGACATATGTAACGCAGAAAACATAGAAGTAGATATTATCGATGTAGCGAAGCATCTTAAAACACACTTGATGAAGGTAAGGCCACCGGTCCACATAGTATACCAGTCAGGTTCCTAGCTACATTCTTACGAATCAAATGCAGTAACTCCCTCGCAGAAAGATGCGTACCCAGAGACTGGAAAGCTGCACAAGTCACACAAATATCCGAGAAAGGAAATAGGGGTAATCCTCTGAATTACAAACTCATATTACTAAAGTATGGTAACACAGAGATTTAGGAACCAGGTTTTAAATTGTAAGACATTTCCAGGGGCAGATGTGGACTCTGACCACAATCTATTGG
The DNA here is from genome assembly GCF_021461385.2 of Schistocerca piceifrons. Classification (NCBI taxonomy): domain Eukaryota; kingdom Metazoa; phylum Arthropoda; class Insecta; order Orthoptera; family Acrididae; genus Schistocerca; species Schistocerca piceifrons. The sequence continues at coordinate 604,556,969 of NC_060142.1, forward strand.
TTATGACCTGTAGATTAAAACTGAAGAAACTGCAAAATGGTGGGAATTTAAGGAGATGGGACCTGGATAAACTGAAAGAACCAGAGGTTGTACAGAGTTTCAGGGAGAGCATAACGGAACAATTGAAAGGAATGGGGGAAAGAATTACAGTAGAAGAAGAATGGGTAGCTAGGAGGGATGAAGTAGTGAAGGCAGCAGACGATCAAGTAGGTAAAAAGAAGAGAGTTAGTAGAAATCCTTGGGTAACAGTAGAAATATTGAATTTAATTGATGAAAGGAGAAAATATAAAAATGCAGTAAATGAAGCAGGCAAAAAGGAATACAAACTTCTCAAAAATGAGATCGACAGGAAGTGCAAAATGGCTAAGCAGGGATGGCTAGAGGACAAATGTAAGGATGTAGAGGCTTATCTCACTAGGAGCAAGATAGATACTGCCTACAGGAAAATTAAAGAGACCTTTGGAGATAAGGGAACTACATATATGAACATCAAGAGCTCAGATGGAAACCCATTTCTAAGCAAAGGAGGGAAAGCAGAAAGGTGGAAGGAGTATATAGAGGGTCTATACAAGGGCGATGCACTTGAGGACAATATTATGGAAATGGAAGAGGATGTAGATGAAGATGAAATGGGAGATACGATACTGCGTGAAGAGTTTGACAGAGCACTGAAGGACCTAAGTCGAAACAAGGCCCCCCGGAGTAGACAACATTCCATTGGAACTACTGACGGCCTTGGGAGAGCCAGTCCTGACAAAACTCTACCATCTGGTGAGCAAGATGTATGAAACAGGCGAAATACCCTCAGACTTCAAGAAGAATATAATAATTCCAATCCCAAAGAAAGCAGGTGTTGACAGATGTGAAAATTACCGAACAATCAGTTTAATAAGCCACAGCTGCAAAGTACTAACACGAATTCTTTACAGACGAATGGAAAAACCAGTAGAAGCCGACCTCGGGGAAGATAAGTTTGGATTCCGTAGAAATACTGGAACACGTGAGGCAATACTGACCTTACGACTTATCTTAGAAGAAAGATTAAGGAAAGGCAAACCTACGTTTCTAGCATTTGTACACTTAGAGAAAGCTTTGACAATGTTGACTGGAATACTCTCTTTCAAATTCTAAAGGTGGCAGGGGTAAAATACAGGGAGCGAAAGGCTATTCACAACTTGTACAGAAACCAGATGGCAGTTATAAGAGTTGAGGGACATGAAAGGGAAGCAGTGGTTGGGAAGGGAGTAGGACAGGGTTGTAGCCTCTCCCCGATGTTATTCAATCTCTATATTGAGCAAGCAGTAAAGGAAACAAAAGAAAAATTTGGAATAGGTATTAAAATCCATGGAGAAGAAATAAAAACTTTGAGGTTCGCCGATGACATTGTAATTCTGTCAGATACAGCAAAGGACTTGGAAGAGCAGTTGAACGGAATGGATGGTGTCTGGAAGGGAGGATATTAGATGAACATCAACAAAAGCAAAACGAGGATAATGGAATGTAGTCGAGTGAAGTCGGGTGATGCTGAGGGTATTAGATTAGGAATTGAGACACTTAAAGTAGTAAAGGAGTTTTGCTATTTGGGGACCAAAATAACTGATGATGGACGAAGTAGAGAGGATATAAAATGTAGACTGGCAATGGCAAGGAAAGCGTTTCTGAAGAAGAGAAATTTGTTAACATCGAGTATAGATTTAAGTGTCAGGAAGTTATTTCTGAAAGTATTTGTATGGAGTGTAGCCATGTATGGAAGTGAAACATGAGCGGTAAATAGTTTGGACAAGAAGAGAATAGAAGCTTTTGAAATGTGGTGCTACAGAAGAATGCTGAAGATTAGATGGGTAGATCACATAACTAATGAGGAAGTATTGAATAGGATTGGGGAGGAGAGAAGTTTGTGGCACAACTTGACCAGAAGAAGGGATCGGTTGGTAGGACATGATCTGAGGCATCAAGGGATCACCAATTTAGTATTGGAGGGCAGCGTGGAGGGTAAAAATTATAGGGGGAGACCAAGAGATGAATACACTAAGCAGATTCAGAAGGATGTAGGTTGCAGTAGGTACTGGGAGATGAAGAAGCTTGCACACGATAGAGTAGCATGGAGAGCTGCATCAAACCAGTCTCAGGACTTAAGACCACAACAACAACAACAACAACAATAACAACATTACTAAAGTCGATTTGCAGTAGGGTTTTGGAAGATATACTGTGCTCGAACGTTATGAATTACCTAAAAAATTGATTTATTGACAAATAGTGAAAATTGATTCAGAATATATAGCTCTTGTGAAGATCAACCAGCTCGTTATTCTCACGAAGTGGTGAGGGCTTCGGCAGGGGATGTCAAATTGGTTCGATATTTTTAGATTTCCAGAAGGGTTTTAACATTATATCTCGCAAGTGACAGCTACTCGGATTTTGTGCCTTTGGTGTATCGTCTCATATGTAAGTGGATTCATGATCTCGTATCAGAAAGATAAGAGTTCGAGTAAAATAGAAGTAATATCTGGTGATCCTCCAGGAAGTGGTACAGTCTTTCTGCTGTTCTTGATCAACATAAAAGATCTGAGGAGCCCGTTTGGATTGTTTGCCGATGATTCTATCATTTAACGTCTTGTAAAAGTCATCTGATTATCAAAGCAATTTCAAAATGGCTTAGACATCTGTAACGTGCAGGAAATGGCAGTTGACTCTAAACAATGAAAGTCATCCACATTAGTACTGAAAGGAATAGGCTAAATTTAAGTTATACGATAAATCGCAAACTATAATGGCTGTAAATCCTAACAAATGCTTAGGGATTACAATTACGAATAGCTTAAATTGATGTGGTGACACAGATTATGTTGTGGGAAAAGAAAACCTAAGACAGTAATTTGTTGAAATGTAACAAGTCTACTAAAGAAACTGCTTACATTGCGCTTTTCCGCCCTCTCCTGCAGCATTGATGTGCAGTATGGAAATCCCTTCAGAGAAGATTGAAGAAGGACATCGAAAAGTTCAAAGAAGGGTAGTTCGTTTTGTATTATCATGAAATGGGGGAGAGAGTGGCATGGGTGACAGTCATTGAAATAAATGCGTTTTTCCATGCGGCAGTAGCTTCTCATGAAATTTCCATCAACAGTTCCCTCTTCCGAGCGTGAAAATGTTGTGTTGGCACTTACCTGCAAAGGGAGAACTGATGATCGTAACGCACGGAAAGATTCAAATGAGTCACGTAGACGTAACGTCCCTTTCATTTCGTGAACAGTCACACATATCGAAAGGCGGTACTCACAAATGTTGCAGCGTTGAGGGGCGCGTATGTTTTCGTTTGGCTGGTATCAACGGAGATACTGAAGGAGTAACTTTTTTTTTAATGGAATCGTATTCTTTTTATTACTGCGTTCCATGTCTCTTGAAAAGCCCGTTACAGTGTTGTAGTGTTTGTTAATGTAGATGATGGAACCTGTCGCAAAAATTCGAGAAATGTCCTAGAATGTGGGAGAACGGCGCCCGGAATCGGATGTAGCGCTGCAAACACCGCCAAGCAGAGCTCTAGTGCTACGCTGTCTCAGAAATTCAACACATTGGCCTGTATACTTGTGTCCACTGCCGGCCACTCATTTCTGCTTCAACATTCGTTGCGTGCAGACATGTACAACAGTGAGGAGAAGTTGGCTAAACTACATTTGTATGCTGAATGTAAAAGAACTGCTGTAAAAACAGCACAGTGGTATAGGACTCTCTAATCGGATGGTCAATGTTCGACGCGCCGGGCAATTGCAGGAATTATTATTATTCTAATGAGAACAGGCATCTTGAACGTCAGAAAGGCGACAAAGAAAGAAGACTGCAACTGAAAGACAAGTGGTTCTAGTTACAATGTTAACGAATCCTCAGGAAGCCGAACATCCACACTGGCTTTATCAGGAGCAACATCCGTAAAGGGTAAACGTATAGTGCGGCTTCATAGGAAATTCTATTGCGGCACCTCACTTCATTTCAGGCGCTCTAAATGGACATTTACGTACGCTTTCTGACGATTATTCTGCCGGGTCTTCTAGAATGGGTACCAGAGGATATTCGACAGTGTGTGTGGCTGCAACACGACGGTCGTCCAACTCACTAGTCTCGTTTAGCATCGCAAATACTGAATGAGAACTTTCTTGGACGTTGGATAGAACGAAATTCTGTTGTCAAATGGCCCGCTATGTTCCCCGAATAGACTGCTCTTGACTTCTTTATTTGGGGAGCGCACAAAGATGCAGTCTACGACGAAACCCCAACTACGCCAGACGATACGTGTCGAAGAATTGCCAGTGCATGCTCTACAATATCATCCACATTAATTACTTCCGATCATCGTTATTTCGAGCGGCGATTGTAAATGTGCCTTTCAGTTCACGATCAACAGTTTCAACACATGCTCAAATACAACATAAAGCTATTTTTGTGTAAGAGCAAATTTATGTAATGTGATTTGGGTGGTTACCAAATCTGATGTGTCGGCAGCTGGGCCAACACCTCGTAGTTCGAGATGGCTGAAAATGCACGCTAGACTAACGCAGACGGGCGTGAAGTACTGGAACAGGCTACGTAATTAATGCTATGAAGAAAAGTACGTAGCTGGATTAATACTTATCTTTAATCAATGGTACATCGCTCTTGACTATACACAGGAGACTTTAATTACAATCACTGTAAGGCTAATGGCGCCTTGCTAGTTCGTAGCCATTAACTTAGCTGAAGGCTATTCTGTCTCTCGGCTAATGAGAGAGAAAGGCTTAGTACATCTAGTCGCTAGCTAGGTCGTCCGTACCACTGGGGCGAGAGCTCTATCGTATCACGAGACCTGCCTTGTGGTGGCGCTAGGTCTGCGATCACACAGTGGCGACACGCGGGTCCGACATGTACTAAATGGACCGCGGCCGATTTAAACTACCACCTAGCAAGTGTGGTGTCTGGCGGTGACACCACATTCCTCCCCCACAAATCGGCGAACGGTCGTGAGATAAGGCTTCCGCCCGCCGTGGGGAGGACCCCATGTTGACGTATGCGATGAGGTGGGGAGCCTAACAACAGGCGAGGCTGTGCCACCCGCACCCGGCCATTCGGTCCGAGGGGAGCTAGGAAACGCCTGAAATCCTAGTCCAGGATGCACGTCAACATGCAGTTTATGCGCCCGTAAAGAGACAGGAGGGGCCGAAGGGTCGACCTCCATTGCGTCGGGGTAGCCGACGCGCGATGACGGCATGTGATCCGGAGCGGGCGGGAGTTCCATGGCGGAGGACAGCTGGTCACGGGAAGCGATCGGCGGCGCGTGACCCAGGGAGGCGCGTGGCGGCTGCAGCGAAGCGTCGAATGCGGGCGGCGCCGGCCGGAGGACCGGAGGCTGCGGCGGCGGCGGCGGCGGCTGCTGCGGCGGCGCGTCGCCATTGGGCAAAATGGAAGGCATCGTCGGTAACACCTGGGGATGAGGCGAGCCAGTAGATGGGTCCCCAGGGCGCTGACCAGACGGCACCGTCGCTGAAAGCAGACGGGGAGCGGCAGAACCCGTGCGACGACAGAGGCGCAGCAGATTGAGATGCCGACGCACCTCACCAGAGGCCCCCAAAACCAAATACATCGCGCGGCTGAGGCAGCGAAGAATGCGCCCTGCGAGCCAACGCCGTGAACCTCGATAGTTGAGATAAAATACAACGTCGCCTGGAGCAAAAGCAGGAGTCTGCCGCTGCAAAGGAACCTGATGCGGCGGATGCAGCAAAGACATTAAGGTGCGATGAGGACGACCATGGAGCAACTCAGCCGGCGAGCGACCATTTCGGGGCTGAGAGCGATACGAAGACAAAAAGAGCAACAATGCGTCCTCCCGAGAATGCGACTCTTTCAATTTCAACATCTGTGACTTGAAAGTCCGGACCAATCGTTCAGCGGCACCGTTTGACTGAGGCGAAAACGGCGCGGACGTCAGATGTTGAATACCATTGGCCTGGCAGAAGGACTGAAATTCTGCGGACATGAATTGTGGGCCATTGTCGGAAACAATATCCTGCGGAAGACCTTCAATGCAAAAGATAGCAGACAACGCTTGGATGGTGGCGGAGGACGTCGTGGAAGACATCCGGACAACAAAAGGAAAATTACTGAAGGCGTCGACCAGAACCAACCATCGAGCATTCCAGAATGGACCAGCAAAATCAATGTGCAAGCGTTGCCAAGGGGAAGTGGCTTTTGGCCATGCAAAGACTTTCCGCGGCGGTGCGGATTGTTGTTCAGCACACGCCATGCAAGAAGAACACATATTCGTAATCGCAGCATCGATTCCGAACCAAGTACAGTGCTGACGAGCTAGTTGTTTAGTTCGCACTATACCCCAATGTCCTTGGTGAAGAAACCGTAAGACAGAGGACTGTAACGAACGTGGGACCACGACTCGGGACTGATCATTATCAGAACGCAACAACAAAACACCACGTCGAACAAAAAGTCTCCCTGAGAGCAAAAAATCGGCGAACCAACAGATCCTCGATCCGAGACTTTGACAAAGGCCATTGCGTAGCAACAAAACGCAAAACAGTAGCAAGGACAGGGTCAGCAGCTGTGGCTGTAGCTACACGACGAAAATCGATCGGAAACGATTCGACCACTTCATCGGTTTCCGAATCAATGAACATGCAAGCAAGTTCGGAAGAATCGAATGCTTTATCCTCAGCAACAGGCAAACGGGACAACGCATCAGCGTTGCCGTGCTTAGCAGTGGACCGATACAAGATATCGTAGCGGTACTGCGAGAGAAAAATAGACCAGCGAATGAATTTCTGCGCCGTACGTGGAGGTACAGGCTTGTTCGGATGAAAAAGCGATGTCAAAGGTTTGTGGTCTGTGATGATGGTGAAGTGACGACCATACAAGAAATCATGGAACTTAGTAACACCAAACACGAGAGCCAAAGCTTCTTTCTCTATCTGCGAGTAATTTCTTTGCGCAGACGAGAGCAATTTGGACGCAAAGGCAATAGGGCGATCATGGGAGCAACTTTGTGAGCAAGCACAGCACCGATCCCGAAATCCGATGCATCTACCATCAACAAAAGGGGTTTCTGGGGATCGAAAGGCGTGAGGCAAGTATTAGAAAGCAACGCCGATTTCAACTGGCGAAAGGCGCGTTCGCATTCCGTCGTCCAGACGAACGGAACACCTTTACGGCGTAAGCGATGAAGCGGAGCTGAAATGGAAGAGGCATTGCGCATATATTTGTGATAATAATTAATTTTACCCAACACACTCTGTAGCTGTTTCACATTGCGAGGGGAAGGTAAATCTTGTATGGCACGGAGGTGCTCTGGACTCGGATGTATGCCTTGGGCATTGATGACATGGCCCAGGTATGGTAAGTCACGAGCAAAAAACACACATTTGTCCTTCCTCAAGCGAAGACCATTTTGTCGCAAGACCTGAAATAACGTTCGTAGGTTCGCAAGATGATCGTCTTCTGTCTGTCCGGAGATCACTATATCGTCCAGATAGTTTGCTGCAGTAGGGACCGACGCACAAATAGTTTGTAAATATTGCTGAAACATTGCAGGGGCGGATGCACACCCGAATGGCAGTCTTTTGAACCTGTACAATCCAAGATGCGTGTTAACCACCAATACACTCTGGGATTCGTCGTCCACAGGTATTTGCAAATACGCATCGGCTAGGTCCAACTTTGAAAAATATTTTCCCGGGCACAGTTTAGCAAAAAGATCTTCCGGGCGGGGCAAAGGAAAAGTAGCAGTCACTAGTTGTGGATTCACTGTGGCCTTGAAGTCCACGCAAAGTCTCAATTTTCCGGAAGGTTTTGGCAAAATTACTAAGGGTGAGGCCGAGAGAGAAGCTTGCACACGTTCAATTACACCCTGTGATTCTAGATCGTTTAATGTTCTTGCGACCTCATCACGCAATGCGTGGGGAACATTGCGCGCTCTGAAAAATTTCGGTTGCGCGTTGACCTTCAGTTCCAAATGTGCTTCATAGTATTTAGCGCAACCTAAGCCCGGTGCAAAAATGTCTGTAAATTCGTCACATAAGCGAGAAACACTGTCTGAAGGCACAGTTTGATTCACTGATAGGACCTGATTGACAATAGACATGTTAAACAACTGAAATAAATCTAAGCCAAACAAGTTCACTGCAGTAGAAGAACGAAGAACGTAAAACGACACAAGTTTTTTTTGTCCTTTATATGTTGCAAAAAGAGTGCACTGTCCTAATACAGGTATTGCCTGTCCGGAATAACTTTTTAACTGAACATTTGCGGCACGCAACGGAGGTGCGCCCAGTTGTTTGTACGTGTCGTGATTGAGCAATGAAACTGCAGCTCCGGTATCGAGCTGGAATGGTATGACCTTGCCATTAAAGTCCAAATCGACAAAAAGTTTATTGTCCTGCTGACGACAAGAGCGACTGTTTTGTGCAATTTGAAGAGACACTGGTACAGAATCACTTGCTAATTGACGTGATTTCCGGCGACGTCGACGCACAGTTTTTGTGGGACGAACACAGTCACTGTTAGAGAAAGTGGCACTGGACGAATCGGAATTAACGACATGAATGTCCATGGCCGAAGGTCCACGATCCTGAGTGTCCTTGGTTCCATTCCGGCGCGATGCAAAGGTCCTGGAATGATTGTGATTGTCTGATCGGAGCTTTTTCTGGCAAACACTTTGAACATGTCCTTTCCTATTGCAGAAAAAGCAAATAGCTTGGCGTGACGGGCAATGTTCGCGCGAATGTCTAGTAGCACACCGCGGGCATGACTTCACTGCATTTGTGGGCTGGCGCGGCACACGTGGCTGAGAGCGCGGCGGCAGCTGCGTTTGTTTGCGCGAGGGCAGTTGACCGGGCCGCGCAGCTCGCCCGGCGGGCCGGTTAATGTTACACACTGCTGGCGAAGTTTCAAAAGACTCCTGAGCACAGTCAAGTGTGTCTTGTCTATCCAATATGTCTATCACTTGTTGAAGGGAGGGATTAACTAGTTTCAAAATTTGCTCCCATATGCGAACATCAGAAACGTTCTGTGCAATTGCATCACGTACCATTGTATCTGAATAAGAGAGACCACAGTTACAGTCAAAGGCACAGTCCCTAGTAAGTCCTTGCAATGTTGCTACCCACTCCCTATTAGTTTGACCAGCCGTACGTTTTGTACGAAAAAACGTATACCGTTTTGCAACCACATTAACTGTTTCTTTGAAATAGGCATCTAAAGCAGACAAAATTTCCTCGTAGGATAGAGTTGCTACGTCGCGTCAGGGAAACAATTTCACTATCACACGGTAGGTGGACACACCGACACAAGAAAGCAAAAACGGCTGCCGCTCATTACCTTGAATTCTGTAGGCGGCGAGGTGGAAGGCAAACTAGCGGGACCATTCCCGCCAAGTCTCGTGGGTTTCATCAAAACTTCGAAATGGTGGTGCAACGGCAGGTTGTGGCTGCGGTACCGGTGAAGCGGCGGCGGCCGCATCGGTTTGAATGGCACGTTGACCCTGGACGAGCTGTCCAAGGGCATCCAATAACGCCTGCGTCTGCTGATTCTGCAAGCGATATAATTCGGACAGTACATCTGGCGAAGCCATGACACAAGTAAATGTAAGCAATCACAAAGAACCTCTTTAAATCGTCGCCATGTGATGTGTCGGCAGCTAGGCCAACACCTTGTAGTTCGAGATGGCTGAAAATGCACGCTAGACTAACGCAGACGGGCATGAAGTACTGGAACAGGCTACGTAATTAATGCTATGAAGAAAAGTACGTAGCTGGATTAATACTTATCTTTAATCAATGGTACATCGCTCTTGACTATACACAGGAGACTTTAATTACAATCACTGTAAGGCTAATGGCGCCTTGCTAGTTCGTAGCCATTAACTTAGCTGAAGGCTATTCTGTCTCTCGGCTAATGAGAGAGAAAGGCTTAGTACATCTAGTCGCTAGCTAGGTCGTCCGTACCACTGGGGCGAGAGCTCTATCGTATCACGACACCTGCCTTGTGGTGGCGCTAGGTCTGCGATCACACAGTGGCGACACGCGGGTCCGACAGGTACTAAATGGACTGCGGCCGATTTAAACTACCACCTAGCAAGTGTGGTGTCTGGCGGTGACACCACAAAATCATTGTTAGTAAATTGTTTATTTTCTTTATGTGTGTACGAAATTTCGCTGTAATGGCAAATAAGTCGCCAGCGTGTGTTACACGTGGCTGGTGTCACTGACATTATGGCCTACGTTCAGCATGAAACGATGTTTTGTGGCGTAAAATTTGTCACCAAAAAATTTTTCTAATAAAATGTTTAGTTCAACAAATGTATACTATGTGATATAATTTAGAGTAGTGTAGATAGGGACTGTTGTCCCACAGCATGTATTTTACATCTAAGAACAATACAGCCACGTCCAGGGAAAGATAGGTCGAACCTTCCTTCTAACGTTTCAGTACTCAATACAATAGTTGCATTTTACAGCGCATGTGACCTCCTCAGTTTTGAAGGATGAACAGTGCATTTCTCTGCTTCAGCACATATAAATCTCTAAGGATACCCAAATGTGAAAAAGTTTTCCTAAGCCCTTTGTGATACGCTAAATTCCAGCCTATAACGTATTTTCATTTACAGCATTCGTAGGGGAATCTGCATCTAGGTCGTAACTCGTTTCAGTCTTGTAGCACAGGTCTACCATACGGTATAAGACTACGGAGACTGCGCCGAGAAGCCAGTGTGGAAGTGTCTGGACCGTAAATGCCGTTTCCGTCCACCATACTCTCATATTCTAGGATATTTATCGAATATTTTACGACAGGGTTCTACGTAAACATTAACAAGCGCTATATCATTGTAATTGGCCTTTCAATAACTAACGAAGGGAATTACAAAAACTATACGGTTTCGTTTAAGAAAACGAACTTGCTTGAATGACTTCACTGATACTAACGCTAAAGACAATAACCAAACAAAGACGTATGCGCCCCTCGAAGCTCTAACATTTGTCGAAAGCCACCTTTAGACATGTGTAACCGTCACGAAATAAAAGGTGTCTCTTGCACACACACACACACACACACACACACACACACACACACACAGACACACACACACTACGAAAAAAGTGACAAGACTGACCCGAACAACTACAGAGGGATATCCCTACTCCCGGTAACATACAAGATCCTCTCTAAAGCCTTGCTAAACAGACTAGGATGCCAGACCGACCACTTGATTGAGGAATACCAAGCACGCTTCCGTAAAGGGCGGTATTGTGCGGAACAAGTGTGCAACCTGAAAATTATTTTACAACTCCAACAGAATCTGATCATTACCTTTGTCGACTTCAAATAGGTGCACGACTCTGTCGACGGTAAACTCTCTTCACAATTGAAGCTGAACACAAAACAGGCAACAAAACACGGACGATCATAGTGGAAACCTGGATCAACATGACCTCCAAAGTAAAGTTCCGTGGGAAACTATCAGAGCCCTTTAAAATTCGCACTGGTGTCAGACAAGGCGTTGGCCTCTCACCTCTCATTTTCAATCGAGTGTTAGATTAGGTAATAAAAGAATGGGAGACGTCACAATAGGGGATAACCTTAGGGAACCTACCGATTAAATGCAAGGTTTTTGCAGACGATTGGGGGATTGTCACGAAAGGAATAAACGAAACAAAAGAAGCTATTGAAAAACTACACGAAATCGCTTCCAAATCTAGACTTCAGATCTCCTACGAAAAGACACAGTTTATGAGCACAAATAAACTATCATCTCTGAACACAAAGTACGGTACGATGTAAAAAACGACAAACTCCAAATACCTCGTTGAAACACTACAGATGAGCGGACATAACACAGACTCAAACGAAGAAAGAAAAACTAAACTGGACAAGGCATACAAAGTAGTGTGGAATCATTACAACAAGAAGTCTATCTCACAAAAAGCCAAATTACGCCACTACGACACGGTGGTGCACTCCGAAGCACTGTATGCAGCAGAGACCACACTAATCCCAGGGCATACACGAATCAGACAACTAGAATACGTAGAACGGAAAATACTTAGGAAAATATTTGGCGCAACTGGATAACCACTAGAAACAACAAACGGGGGGCAGAAGTAAAAAACGACATGAACCAAATCAACATCACACCATACACAATAAAAGACAGAATAAAATAGGGAAACATCATTAAGAAAAGTAAACTACATGCGATACACTGTGAAAAACGAACAGGCGTAAAATGGACAGAAGAACGCAAACAAGATCACAGCCGGAAGATGAAAGAAATATGGGCAACCAGAAAGGCAACCAAGATGAAGCTGAAGACACAAAGCCGACAAGAATCATGGACAGAGGACCAAAAACATAAACACAGCGAGCGAATGAGGAAAGTTTGGACAGCAAGGTTCAAAATGGTTCAAATGGCTCTGAGCGCTATGGGACTTAACATCTGAGGTCATCAGTCCCCTAGAACTTAGAACTACTGAAACCTAACTTACCTAAGTAACCTAAGGACATCACACACATCCATGCCCGAAGCAGGATTCCAACCTGCGACCGTAACAGTCATGCGGTTCCAGACTCAAGCGTCTAGAACTGCTCGGCCACCACGACCGGCCGGGCAGCAAGGAAGGCAGCAAAAGGAAATGGCCATGTAGTTTAGTCTAATTGCGCTCTTTAATTGAAAAACTCCAATTTATATATATATATATATATATATATATGGAGACGGTTGCGAATGGTCCTCGCCGATACCCCAGGAGCAACAGTGTCCCTAATTTGCTGGGAAGTGGCGGTGCGGTCCCCTACGGCACTGCGTAGGATCCTACGGTCTTGGCGTGCATCCGTGCGTCGCTGCGGTCCGGTCCCAGGTCGACGGGCACGTGCACCTTCCGCCGACCACTGGCGACAACATCGATGTACTGTGGAGACCTCACGCCCCACGTGTTGAGCAATTCGGCGGTACGTCCACCCGGCCTCCCGCATGCCCACTATACGCCCTCGCTCAAAGTCCGTCAACTGCACATACGGTTCACGTCCACGCTGTCGCGGCATGCTACCAGTGTTAAAGACTGCGATATATATATACAATCCTGGAAATGGAATTGACACCGGTATGTCAGACCCACCATACGTGCTCCGGACACTGCGAGAGGGCTGTACAAGCAATGATCACACGCACGGCACAGCGGACACACCAGGAACCGCGGTGTTGGCCGTCGAATGGCGCTAGCTGCGCATAATTTGTGCACCGCCGCCGTCAGTGTCAGCCAGTTTGCCGTGGCATACGGAGCTCCATCGCAGTCTTTAACTCTGGTAGCATGCCGCGACAGCGTGGACGTGAACTGTATGTGCAGTTGACGGACTTTGAGCGAGGGCGTATAGTGGGCATGCGGGAGGCCGGGTGGACGTACCGCCGAATTGTTCAACACGTGGGGCGTGAGGTCTCCACAGTACATCGATGTTGTCGCCAGTGGTCCGCGGAAGGTGCACGTGCCCGTCGACCTGGGACCGGACAGCAGCGACGCAAGGATGCACGCCAAGACCGTAGGATCCTACGCAGTGCCGTAGGGGACCGCACCGCCACTTCCCAGCAAATTAGGGACACTGTTGCTCCTGGGGTATCGGCGAGGACCATTCGCAACCGTCTCCATGAAGCTGGGCTACAGTCCCGCACACCGTTAGGCCGTCTTCCGCTCACGCCCCAACATCGTGCAGCCCGCCTCCAGTGGTGTCGCGACAGGCGTGAATGGAGGGACGAATGGAGACGTGTCGTCTTCAGCGATGAGAGTCGCTTCTGCCTTGGTGCCAATGATGGTCGTATGCGTGTTTGGCGCTGTGCAGGTGAGCGCCACAATCAGGACTGCATACGACCGAGGCACACAGGGCCAACACCCGGCATCATGGTGTGGGGAGCGATCTCCTACACTGGCCGTACACCACTAGTGATCGTCGAGGGGACATTGAATAGTGCACGGTACATCCAAACCGTCATCGAACCCATCGTTCTACCATTCCTAGACCGGCAAGGGAACTTGCTGTTCCAACAGGACAATGCACGTCCGCATGTATCCCGTGCCACCCAACGTGCTCTAGAAGGTGTAAGTCAACTACCCTGGCCAGCAAGATCTGCGGATCTGTCCCCCATTGAGCATGTTTGGGACTGGATGAAGCGTCGTCTCACGCGGTCTGCACGTCCAGGACGAACGCTGGTCCAACTGAGGCGCCAGGTGGAAATGGCATGGCAAGCCGTTCCACAGGACTACATCCAGCATCTCTACGATCGTCTCCATCGGAGAATAGCAGCCTGCATTGCTGCGAAATGTGGATATTCACTGTACTAGTGCCGACATTGTGCATGCTCTGTTGCCTGTGTTTATGTGCCTGTGGTTCTGTCAGTGTGATCATGTGATGTATCTGACCCCAGGAATGTGTCAATAAAGTTTCCCCTTCCTGGGACAATGAATTCACGGTGTTCTTATTTCAATTTCCAGGAGTGTGTGTATATATATATATATATATATATATATATATATATATATGTGTGTGTGTGGGGGGGGGGGGGAGGAGGGGGGGTCGGACGTTGGGTTTGTTAGCATGTGGGTGGGTCTGTGGGAGTGGTTGTGTCATTTTTTACGTAACAGTGTTTGTCCAGCTGTTCAGAGCCCTACCTCTCAGCAACGGGTGGCTGTTGGAAGTTGTAATTTGTGTCACACAAAACCTGTGGATCCCTGGGATGTAAAAACGTTAAGCCTTTAACTCAATGCAGTCGAAAGCTGTGACAGAATTATGTCACATTATTTTACTCGTAAACTTTCGTCGAAACCTCTAGGATATTTCCCTTTGACCTAGAATTATGAATTTTGGCTAGAAGCAATGTTTCACCGTATAGGATAATGAAAAATTGTTAATGTGTAATTACATCACACCGAAAATATATTCTTTATTTATTTTTATGTTGCTGTCTGTCAGTCCGTTCGTTAAACCTCTTTTTGTTCGGTAACCAAGTAGCAATTTATGTGAGATACTAATGTCTACGATCCGTTTGCTAGACTACATCGCCGATCCCATTATTGTTTCTTCCATGGCACACTGTTTGTAGATACCTGAGGATGTCGCAGCCACACTTAAACTGGATGGTTTTCATGAGATTTGCAGACCAGACGGTCGTGCAGTTGCTAATGGACCTCCAGGTTTGGGATCTGTTGACTGTGTCCATCAGAGTCTAAGAGATGCTGTGACAGAAGGTCATGTAAATGGTGCAGTACAAAAAACCTGGGCGGTACAAAGTTTGAACATTTTTTAATGTTTGAAGTACAGTTGCTAGTCGTTTAGGGGTTGTCGCTTATCTAAACAATGTTGACATAGAATGGTTAGACATCGAGATGTGGGACAACAAGGGCAACAATTATATCTGTTGTCTGGTTGGTGTACAAGATTTCTACATAGATACCAAAACCAAACCCCAAAACGCAATTTTCAATATTCCCCTCGAGAGGCAGGTTACCTTCAATAAACGAAGGCACTACAAGAGCAAACACGATTATCGGCAATCTTTCTTCCAATTTTTGTGTAAAATGCGACACTGTTTATTCAATTTTCAGTCACCACTTAGAAATTTGGTTGAATCCTAGCAGTTAAGTAATCATTTCAACTGAATTTTCGATTTTCATACGGACTACTAAACTAGCGGTTGACCCAATCTCACCCGATTTTGAGTGAAGATAACGCAAAATGACGCCCTGGACTTATAAATACATAATCGCTTTCGCTATAATAATGTCAGCGTTGTATTTATACGTTTTAGGGACTGTTCGTTTGTGAAATATATTCTACTAAATTAAATACTCCACAGACTCCCAACACCCAGACTCTCCCACAAAATTTTAATTTACATTGAAAAATTGAAACCCATACCCTGGATACAAGAAACCAAAACAGATCTAGCAAATGCACAAATAAATTCTTCAGAAGTTATAAACAGAAATGTATACAGGCAGAAAGTCAATAGTTGGAAAGTACAACCCAAGAATGAAGTTTGCAAGAGACAGGGGACAAAATGGACAGAGGAAAGAAAGAGAATTCATGGGGAAAGAATGAGAGAAGTTTGGAGAATTAAAAAATTGAATCGGAAAAGCTTTGCGTGATCCGTATGGGTCCAATCGCACATAATAATAATAATACTCCTGGTTTCGATGGGAATTTCAGACCCTGCGTTAAATTTCAAAATTGTCTGTGGTTCGTCAGTTTCTATAATAATTAAACCATTTTAACGTTTATCATATGAAAACTTAACTGATGCCTGAATGCATAGGATAGCAAATAAGAATTATGTAATCTACGATTCAGCTATCTACAACATTATTTATTAACGAAAAATAAGGGCACCAAATTAGCATAGTGTGTAAATATAACTCCACAATTAAGAAGGTAAACTAAAAGTTACAAAAATTCAACTTCTGTCTTAAAAAATAAGTCATTGTTGAATGTCTTGGATTTTCGGGGACCAACATCTTGCCAGTGTCGATATCGATTACAGGCAAAAGTCGTCGAGTTTCTCTATTCCACGAATGGATGAACTGTCTGTGTAGATAATTGTACTGACCCGCCAGAGTGCCACTCACTCCTACACGCACTTTACCATTTCTTTGTTTTCTTTTGTTTTTTGTTTTCTTTATGAGCGGGTGAAACGCGTGGGCTGCTGTAGAGTGAGAAAGATTTCTAGCCTTACGAGAGACAAATAGGACGACTTCATATCAAAGGGATACGAGTTGTAGCTATTAGTCAAACGAACCTCAGTCTAAAGCGTTTATACAGGTAACAGATTGTAGGGAAGCAGCCTACTCAAGCTGCAGTAAATTCACATCAGTTTCCATTGTGTGCCAGCCAGTCTGCTCTAACTAGCTCTGACGTCATAAATGTTGCGCAATACATTAAAAATCAAGCACATGACCTAAAACTTTTCTAGCATGTCAGGAATAATACTAAATTAATGTGTGTTAAATATCAGTTCGATAACTTCAGCCATTTTCGAAATTTGGACGTTTTTCTGGAAAAATCATTGGCGCAACAGAAAAGAGCTAGAGACTTCAAAATTTATATTTAGATTCATCTTTCATAATGATTTAATAAAAATAGTACTTTGGATTTCACAAATTAAGACTTTAGTCGAAATTCATGATTTTCTGGTTTTCGTCTCAAAACTGAAGAAAGCAAGATAGATTAAGTAGGTTAATAAATAAGGCTAGGATGTTTAGATTTAAATAGGTTGGAGGTCTGCTATGACTATGAAGATGTGTAAAGTGTCTTTTGAATACCTATAAAATTATAGCGATAGCGGATCTCAAAAGGGCCAGTTCAGAGGTCATTTACTGCGTGCAGTGTAATTTAATTAATTCTCTCGCCCAAAATATTTAACTTAGCCACGTCAAAATTTTATTATCATTACTTACCTGCGTGCTGAATGCACGTTTAAATTAAGAGCTTCTTCGGCCATCAGCAAAAGAAGCCATAAATTAGCCGATCTGATCAGGCGTTCTCTTTGCCGTCCGCACCGCAGCTTTATATATAAGAACGCTGCGCGAGGAAGCAAGGCCCTAGTTCTCTCCAGACGCTGAATGACACGCCATCTGTGTCGGTAGTCGCGTCGCATCAGTGTATCTGCTACAAACAGCCTCGGGTGCCGTATTAAGTTACCAGAGATGCGCTGAACCATGAAAACATTTCAAGTGAAGTGTTAATTCTGGAATGATTTTCATTATCTAGCTTCAGTTTGCGTATTGTCGCGGTTTCACGCGCCGTCGCTGGACAGACATTCTACCAAATATTTAGCGTGGCGTTTGATGAAATATTTTCATCAAATTATGGCGAGCATTCTTTTTAACATTTAATTCGGACATTTATAGTTGCATCAGCGCATTAGACTCTGAACCGCTCTGTTAGTTAGGTTGTAGGGATACTTGTGTTTTTTATCAGTGAATTTCAGAATATACTCAACTATTTTGGAAAACCGTTTTTGATTAGAAATCCCGGACAATCTCCTAATTCCTCAGAGCTATAAGCTGCAGCTATAATAACATTCTCAGATAAAGTGGGCACTAGGATCTCTAATTACTGGTTCCATGTTTTATTAAATCACTTTCTGGGTGCCAAAAAGTAAATAGAGAGCCAGTGTTGAGAACGACGAAAGACAGCATTAACAACATTCTAAAAGCCAGAAACTGATTCAACATGCAAGCATTTATACAGCAATTTATTTTTACAAATTCTATCCGCCGCCCCACAAGATGGACATTAAACTAGAACTGAAGGACACTGTAATAATGTATTCTGAGTATTTGGTCCTTTAGCATTTAAGGTGAATGGAGAGATATCAATGGAAGGAGATCATGTTGGCGCAAAAATATCACTTACACAACCAAACGTTAGGAAAGACATGATTCCAAAGGGAAGTGACCGTCAAAGAAAAATATAGATGAAGTAGGTATGGACTTGAGTACACTAACGAAAAGATATGTAACTGTTAATATGTACATGAGAATATCATGAGTATTACCACTAAACTTCCCTTGTGATTCAGAAACCTAATTTAAAAATTTGGTGCAATAGTTTATGCTGTGTATAGCGTGAGCTACCATTCACAGAGAAATATGGCGTGGTCTGCACGTCAGAAGAAAGTTAAACGATGTGGCAAGAGAATAAGAAATGTAATAGCCGTAAGAAGACGATAATGGAATTGAGGGGTGCAGTAAGCAGAGGGGTGAAGAGAGACGAAATAGAAAAAAAAGGACTAAGGGCAGGAAACAGAGCATGACACGAAGAATCTCTTGGTGTCCTATTTGCCGAAATTTTATTTATAATTGGCTTAGCGGAAAATAGCTGACAGATGCACTGCGAGCATGTAACTAAATACCTTTCGTTGTTTCTTTCGTATGGCATGAGTAGAGCTAAATGTAAATTGGACAAATAAACTAACACAGTAACAAGACAAAATAATATGTAAACGTCGACGCATGGGGGCTAACAGATATTCAGTATTAAGCACACCAAAAGAAAAAAAAAAAAAAAGACTTTTGAAGGAAATGATTAAGGCCGTGTAAAGTTAATTTAAAATTGTATTTCGATTGTTGTAGTATTAGGATAATTTTTGGATGGATCTGGTTTTGAGAACTGTATTGTGCCATGAATATAGAAGAGGGGAACTCAGCCTAGTATCGTACAGAATCGGCCTCAGACGCCACGGTGGCTGCCACGTAGCTCAGATGGAAGCAGCACAGCACGACGAGTATTTCGCACTTGAGGCTCTTCTGCTAGGGTCACTGTGCTTCATAGCATTAATAATTCCGTTGTCAACACTTATTCTAGCGCTGGGTCTTATGGATAAGGTTTGATGCAGCGATCTTCACCCACACACACACGTAAGGATTCGCAACTTTCGTTTTCGTTTAACACCGTAGTAAGGTGGCACAATATGTAGTTCATAGAAATGCCGCATTGCTCCACAGTGACTCAGCGAGGGCCTTGGAACATGAAATTACACTGTGTACGTTAAATGTATTACAGAACTGTGTACCTGTGTATATACACTATGTGATCAAAAGTATTCGGACAACCCCAAAAACATACGTTTTTCATATTAGGTGCATTGTGCTGCCACCTACTGTCAGGCATTCCAGATCAGCGACGTCAATAGTCATTAGACATCATGAAAGAGCAGAATGGGGCGCTTCGCGGAACTGACGGACTTCGAACTTGGCCAGATGATTGGGTCTCACTTGCGTCATATGTCTGTACGAGATTTCCACACTCCTATACATCCCTAGGTTCAATGTTTCCGATGTGATAGTGAAGTGGAAACGTGAAGGGATACGTACAGCACAAAAGCATACGCACCGACCTCGTCTGTTGATTGGCACAGACCGCCGACAGTTGAAGTGGATCGTAATGTGTGGTACGCAGACGTCTATCCAGACCATCACACAGGAATTCAAAACTGCATCAGGATCCACTGTAAGTACTGTGACAGTTAGGCGGGAGGTGAGAAAACTTGGATTTCATGGTCGAGCGGCTGCTCATAAGTCACATATTATGCCTGTAAATGCCTCGCTTTGTGTAAGGAGCGCAAAGACTGGACAATTGAACAGTGGAAAAAAGTTGTGTGGAGTGACGAATCAAGGTATGCAGTTTGACGATCCGACGGCAGGGTGTGGGTATGGCGAATTCCCGGTGTCATCTGCCAGTGTGTGTAGAGCCAACAGTAAAATTCGGAGGCGGGGGTGTTATGGTGTGGTCCTCTTTTCCTGTTCATAGTGCACGGCCCGTGGGGGAGTGGTTACACGACAATAACATCCCTGTAATGAACTGGCATGCACAGAATCCTGACCTGAATCCTATAGAAACCTTTGTGATGTTTTGGAAAGCCAACTTCGTGCCAGGCCTCACCGACCGACATCGATACCTCTCCTCAGTTCAGCACTCCGTGATTAATGGGCTGTCATTCCCCAAGAAACCTTCCAGCATCTGATTGAACGTATACCTGTGAGAGTCGAAGCTGTCATCAAGACTAAGGGTTGGTCAACAGCTATTGAATTCATCATTACCGATGGAGGGCGCCACGAACTTGTAACTCATGTTCAGTCAGGTGTCCGGATACATTTGATCACATAGTATATATATGTATACACTGATAACTCAGGATTATTATGACCTCTGATCTACTGTCGATATAAACCCGCCGAGGGGACAGTAGCGGCACCAAGTCAGAAACACGCACGATGCATGTACAAATAATATCAGTGAGAGTGCTGTCCATGTGTAGAATGGGGAAGGCGCGCGATCTGTGCGAGTTTTACCGAGGACAGATTTAGATGGCCCAGAGGCTCGGGTGTTAGGGGAGTGGTATGAAGAGTGTCTTCAACACGTGGAGAAACGAACCTGCAACCCAGTCCAGACGTCGTGGGGCAGATTGTAAGACAGGACAGTGCACAGAACACTCCTAACGATAGCTCTCGGTAGCCAACGACCCACACCTGTGCCAGTATTAACACGACGACATTATGAACTACCAAATAGAAAACAGGCAGTCCTACCTTTATAGCAACTTCAGTTAAGTAAAATAACCAATTAGGCAGACCTTCAATAATAACAGCTTCTGTCTAGTGAAATTACCAAGTAGATATAATTCAGGCCATCTTTATTAACAGCTTCAGGTAAGTAAGACTACCAAATAGAAAACATGTAGTCTTTCATGAATAACTGGTTCAGTTAAGTGAAATAACCAATTAGGAAACAGGCAGATCTTCAATAATAACAACTTCAGGCAAGTGAAATTACCAAACCGAAATCAAGTTGGCATTCTTTAATAAAAGCTTCTGTTAAATAAGGCCGTCCGCGGTGGCTGAGCGGTTCTAGTCGCTTCAGTCCGGAACCGTGCGACTGCTACGGTCGCAGGTTGAAATCCTGCCTCGGGCATGGATGTGTGTGATGTCCTGAGCTTGGTTAGGTTTCAGTAGTTCTAAGTTCTAGGGGACTGATGACCTCAGAAGTTATGTCCCATAGTGCTCAGAGCCATTTGAACCATTTGTTAAGTAAGACTGCCAGATAGAAAAGAAGCAGCTCTTCATGACTAACCGCTTCAGTTAAGTAACCAAGAGTTAGAATTGCCTACTCACAAGATGTGCATAAGAAGGCATAGAAATGATACAACGAGAGGAACGGCCTTCCAAGGCCCTCTCCGTTGGGTACAGAATGGTAAAAGAAATATTAACGTAGTAAGGTTAATTGACTGAAAGCAATGATAAGTAGCCAAACGGTACACCCGCGTCACTGCAAAATACCGCCTCTACAACTACGGCGAAACGCCCGAAACAAAACTAACTTGCCAAACCCAGTTACACAAATTCTGAGACCCAAGCACCTCCTAAGCCAATGTAATTAACAGAACGATGACGTCTGGAACGGCCGAAGGTGTCTCGAAACCAACACCCGGCCGTATTACAAGAGAAAGGTACCTATCTGGTTTTCGAAGGTGTTCGGCAGGGACAACGACTAAAACCTAACCACCTAGGTACTGCGTCGGCGGTCGGGTAGAGAGGGGGGGGGGGGGGGGGGAGGTCAGGTCCCAGCATAGAAGAAATACGTTATCGCTACGGCTGGGGAAACACCATCAGCTCACACAGTTTAAGATGTCCTGTTAACAAACAACGAAATCCAGGAACGACACAGGAAAAGGAAACAACAGCCACAATTCAAGAAATCAACTTGTGGCTCAGCTACGAAATCACTATCATCGCAGCAGACCTATAGGTATCTATAAGAAAATAACAGTTAAGAACTCCAAATCCAAAATTTAACTAAAGTTCACGAGTCGAAGCTGAAGCTTGCCGGTTCCGAAGGAGGCCCAGAATTCAGCAAAGCCAAACTGGCTTCAACTCTCTCATCGGTGTGCCAAGTCCCAGAGCTGTCTGGCCAGACTATGCACGAAGACAGCACTCGAAGTGAGCCAAGGAACAAATCTGCCTGCAAATATGCCCAGCAACCACTCGCCGGACTCCGTCGCCAAGGCACTTGCGCAAGTCCTTGCCTTGCTCGCCGGGCGGGCCTCTCACACCGTCTCCTTCGCTCCGTTATCACTCCCTAACTCGCCACGCCACAACACGTCGCGTCCCCATCAACAACATCAAACCAGAGGGGCATCACACGACAGATTGAGCTAGTGGCGCCAGGAATTCGAAAGGCGACGCCAGCAACCGCGCCACAGCTCAACCACCTACCTAATAGCCATTATGTCCACCTTTGGCACGGATAACGGCGGCGACGCGTCGTGCCATGGAAGCAATGACGACTTGGTAGGTCGCTGGAGGGTGTTGGCACCACATCTGCACAACCAGCGTGCTAATACCCATGTATTCCAGGGATGAGGCCATGAGCTCTGACCCCGCATTCAATCACATCCCAGAAGTCTTTGGTCGGGTTCACGTTTTTCCAAGTGGGAGGCCAGCACATCAAAGGAACTCGCCACTACGTTCGCCGAAGCGCTCCATCACACTCCTGGTCTTGTGACAGGCGCAGTATGTTATAAGAAAATGTCGCTACCGGCGAGAAACCTTATCGTCCTGGAGTGGTGTGAGGTGGTCTGCAACTATAGTAATATTCACATCTGCCTCATGGAACCTCGCATCAACTCCACTGGATCCATCGATGCTTCCGTGATTGTTATCCAGAGTACAATAGGACCCCGCGTCACTACAGCATTACAGACTTAAAAAAATTGTTCCCCTGGAGGTCGACAGATTCGCGCCCTCCGATAGACGTGATGTAGATAGTGTCGGGATTCATTAGAACATGGAACGCTCTGCTACTGCGCCAACGTGTAGTGGCGATGGGCACGTGCCATATGGGCTGTGTGAGCCGATGGTGTTTCCTGAGCCGTAGCGATAACGTATTTCTTCTATGCTGGGGCCGGATCTACCCCACCCCCTCTCTCAACCCGACCACCGACGCAGTACCTAGGTGGTTAGGTTTTAGTCGTTGTCCCTGCCGAACACCTTCGAAAACCAGATAGGTACCTTTCTCTTGTAATACGGCCGGGTGCTGGTTTCGAGACACCTTCGGGCGTTCTAGACGTCATCGCTCTGTTAATTACATTGGCTTAGGAGGTGCTTGGGTCTCAAAATTTGTGTAACTGGGTTTGGCAAGTTAGTTTTGTTTCGGGCGTTTCGCCGTAGTTGTAGAGGCGGTATTTTGCAGTGACGCGGGTGTACCGTTTGGCTACTTATCGTTGCTTTCAGTTAATTAACCTTACTACGTTAATATTACTTTTACCATTCTGTACCCAACGGAGAGGGCCTTGGAAGGCCGTTCCTCTCGTTGTATCATTTTTACGCCTTCTTATGCACATCTTGTGAGTAGGCAATTCTAACTCTTGGTTACTTAACTGATGCGGTTAGTCATGAAGAGCTGCTTCTTTTCTATCTGGCAGTCTTACTTAACAAATGGTTCAAATGGCTCTGAGCACTATGGGACATAACTTCTGAGGTCATCAGTCCCCTAGAACTTAGAACTACTGAAACCTAACCAAGCTCAGGACATCACACACATCCATGCCCGAGGCAGGATTTCAACCTGCGACCGTAGCAGTCGCACGGTTCCGGACTGAAGCGCCTAGAACCGCTCAGCCACCGCGGACGGCCTTACTTAACAGAAGCTTTTATTAAAGAATGCCAACTTGATTTCGGTTTGGTAATTTCACTTGCCTGAAGTTGTTATTATTGAAGATCTGCCTGTTTCCTAATTGGTTATTTCACTTAACTGAACCAGTTATTCATGAAAGACTACATGTTTTCTATTTGGTAGTCTTACTTACCTGAAGCTGTTAATAAAGATGGCCTGAATTATATCTACTTGGTAATTTCACTAGACAGAAGCTGTTATTATTGAAGGTCTGCCTAATTGGTTATTTTACTTAACTGAAGTTGTTATAAAAGTAGGACTGCCTGTTTTCTATTTGGTAATTTTACTTAACTGAAGGTGTTATTATCGAAGGCCTGCCTGTTCCCTTTTAATTAAATTAAGAGATATTTGATAATTTGGTTTAGCTGAAATTCTTATTAATGAAGGGGTACCTATTTTTATTGCCCTGTTATTGAGGTCTAATATCTTACTCAATTTTGTTGTAATTAACTGAAACTGCGATTACTAAAGGCCTACCTGTTTGCAAGGTATTTATGTCTCTTAGGTAGCAACCGAAAGTGACACATGATGGTACCTGGGCCCCAACCTTTCGTCTTACATCCTTTTATCCATAATCCAGCCGAATTTCTTGTTCTTATCAACCATCTGAGTGATAGTTCAGTTGGAAAATCCTATTGTTTCTGTTCCTTTAATATATAATGCTGTTACCTCAATAGAAATTCTCACTACTACTTTTCCGATTGACGTCAGGAATTGGGTTTAGATCAACCACGCGTCTAGATCTCATTTCTTCGTATGAGGCTTTTCTTCAGCCTATCAGGGTATGTGCATCGTTATGCCTCTGAAACTCCTCCTCATTTGTTTGCAGAGACTTCACAAGAAATAAATATTGGCTTTTGGTGCTTCATGTCTGGTGTCCATTTAGTAACACGCTTCTTTCACCAAACTTTTGATCTTCCGCTTTCCTTTTAGGGTTCGTCGCGCCTGGTGGCAGGGTCCGCTGTACAGATTCCCTGTCTCCATTGTGTTCGATCGTGTGTCCTGTCTGGATGAGGCCCTGCCAAGACACATTGATTTCGATGGCCACCCAAATCGAGAATCCGAATCATTGGTACAGCACTTCGATGAGGCTCTGGCAGTGGTTTCACGGGTAGCTTGTCATGATGCATGTCGGCAGGCTGTTCACAAGCTGCTGCCAGCATGAAACTAGGTAGCTCCTGGCAGGGAGAAGAGACACTGCATTTCTTTTGTGTTATCTGCCAACTGCATCATACCAGTGGTCCGCATCTCCATTTTAGTTGCGATTTGGGAATTCCTTTTTTTTTTATGGAATGTGGTTTATCCTTCCTTCCATCGTTAGTGGCGTTATAGACTGACGCCTTCCATCTTCTAACTTAGTTACCACCATGCCTTTGTAGTAATGGCAAGAACTCCAGAAGCTTAGTTCTATCGGGATAAGGAAAAAACAAGAGGAAGCCTAGGATTGGGTCAGGAAAGATAGAAAGTGGTCGCCAAGCACGTATTTAATAGGTGATGTCACCAAAATGCTAGCCTGTACGTCCAGCAATGGTTTATTCCATATCTGGACCAATTCACGAAAATGAGCGACTATACGGATAATTCCACTATAAGATGTAGCAACACCATACAGCGCTTTGGCAACTTGTCTAGAGATTTTGTAATGTTCAGTGAAGAGAGGACAGTCAGCAAAGACAAGGCAATCTCATCGTCACATGGACCACCTCCTGTGTTTTTTACCTGTGGTGCAAACTGAAGGGTCGGGTTAATTCAGGATGTCCTTATACAATGGAAAAGCTACAGTACAATACTGGAAACGCTGTTATCTTTTACTCAAGACCACTGCGCATGTCTCACGTCGAGTGCAGAGATTCATCGGCGTAAACGGTGGCCATTTCCAGCATTTTCTGTTATGAAATTCCGTAAAGGACCGAGTTTCAAAATCGGAAGTTTTGCATTTCGCGGACAAGTGCTCTGCCAGCTGAGCTACCCAGCACGACTCAAGACCCGCCCCACAGCTGTACCAAATTCTCGCGAAAGGCAAAGTTCCCGAATTCAGGTCCGGCACACAGTTTCAGTCCGCCAGGAACTTGGATATCGGAGCGCACTCGGCTGCACAGTAACCTTATACTGCTTCTGGTGTGATATTCTATGACCAGGGTAAATACCACAACTGTCATATTGGAAATATTTTCTGGGACAGTTTTACTTTACTCAACTCATATATAAGACCAGTTACCAGTAGAACTTTTATAAAATAGATAAGAATGTTGTGTAACCAAGATTGTGTGAAGTGAAATTCTTTTATTTCACATAGAGTACCGTTCTTCTGGTGCGCAATCATAATTAGACACCAGCTGGGTAATATCAACAGACGCTATGCCTTTTTCCTCATTATCTTATTGCTTCATCAAAAGTCCTGATCATCTATGAAACATTAGCGTTGATTATATTGTTCGAGGTAAAGAAAGTATGTGTTTAACATGTGTGTTTGTTACCAATTAGTTCATTCACGGTACGTAGCACCAAATTTAGACCTCTATTCTACGACGATCAGAGAGCCTTTCCCTAGAGTGACAGTAGTGCAAATATTGAAAAAAATATTGCTTGCCAGCTTCTATAACCGGACGTTATCTACGACAAACTACAGTACCGGTCATTCTACTGAAAATATTCTCTCACCCCTAAAATATAAATTATGTAACTATACTCCCCATTTCAGTGGAACCCAAACTTGAAAAGACTAGGTACATCCTAAACCATCGGTGACCACGGCATGTCGAATTTCAAGCGGACCGAGTGTGGGGACCAAGTCTCGGCCTGCCTTGGCTTTGCTCATTCCTTCCCGAAATATTCAGTACGGAGCGACGTTTCATTTAGTACTAGGGTGTGGACTTTTATTTTGGGCGTCACTCCTTTCAGTTCGGTAGGACCGTGGTTACAGCGCTCTTTACCCTTCGACGTTTCTTCGTGGGATGCAGGACGTTCACTGATCCAGAGGCTGTTTGCACAAAGTGAGGCAATCTAGCGATCTATCGTCACAAGCGTTTAAAAGTTATAGGGAATGACAGAAGAGAAGCATGAGAATTCTCCATGAATAAACGATGCTGTGACATAGGTGATGGGTACCGTAAATTTGTTATAAAACGATACTGCCATATCAAGCGGAAAGAATTTAAAGATTTATTTCAAAATGAAAGAGCACACAATTACAACGATGGACAGACAGGATTCATTGTTCTGTACATCAAGAAGCACTTTGTGCTAAATTTGTAGGCATGTAGCACCTGATGAAATAGGTGGTATAAATAGCATAACGTCAGAAGTAGCATTCATTATTGCACTGTCAGTTCCAACAGTTTTGGATGACACTGGACCAAGAGTATGAAGACTTTATATATTATCTCAAAAGTAAGTTGATTAAGTTTAGGGGCAAACCTGAAACGAATTTTCCATTTAAAACTCTCTATTGTAGAGTTTATGAAGGAAAAGGAAGCGCAGGGACGAAATTTACAACATTCAGAACGGATTTTAGACCTAGCATTTTAAGTGGACTTGCCTGCACGATACCCACAGTAAGACACTGCAAGGTGAGAAAAAATTTATTTCTGAATAGATGGAGATGCATTTAAAATGTAAATCGCATTATAACACAGAAAATTTTGACAAACACAGTCCACTTCCCTAAGCTAACTGGCGTTGACGAAAACGCAAGGTCTGAAGAATATTACGAGGATTGTTTCCTCAATGTTTTGAGGATACTGCCAGCCTGACATCTGTTATCGAGCTGTTTCCGAAACTTTTTCAGTTGAAAGCGCCATTACGCATATGCTGATGTAACAGACTGACTTACAGGCTAATTCCCGTTACCATGATAGATTATTTTACGTTAAAAATGCACAGGAAGTCTACATGACCTCTCTCGGACTGAGTTTCCACGTCTCCATAACAAGGTTAAGAAAGTGCTACGATACATCTATTGACATACACTCCTGGAAATGGAAAAAAGAACACATTGTCACCGGTGTGTCAGACCCACCGTACTTGCTCCGGACACTGTGAGAAGGCTGTACAAGCAATGATCACACGCACGGCACAGCGGACACACCAGGAACCGCGGTGTTGGCCGTCGAATGGCGCTAGCTGCGCAGCATTTGTGCACCGTCGCCGTCAGTGTCAGCCAGTTTTCCGTGGCATACGGAGCTCCATCGCAGTCTTTAACACTGGTAGCATGCCGCGACAGCGTGGACGTGAACCGTATGTGCAGTTGACGGACTTTGAGCGAGGGCGTATAGTGGGCATGCGGGAGGCCGGGTGGACGTACCGCCGAATTGCTCAACACGTGGGGCGTGAGATCTCCACAGTACATCGATGTTGTCGCCAGTGGTCGGCGGAAGGTGCACGTGCCCGTCGACCTGGGACCGGACCGCAGCGACGCACGGATGCACGCCAAGACCGTAGGATCCTACGCAGTGCCGTAGGGGACCGCACCGCCACTTCCCAGCAAATTAGGGACACTGTTGCTCCTGGGGTATCGGCGAGGACCATTCGCAACCGTCTCCATGAAACTGGGCTACGGTCCCGCACACCGTTAGGCCGTCTTCCGCTCACGCCCCAACATCGTGCAGCCCGCCTCCAGTGGTGTCGCGACAGGCGTGAATGGAGGGACGAATGGAGACGTGTCGTCTTCAGCGATGAGAGTCGCTTCTGCCTTGGTGCCAATGATGGTCGTATGCGTGTTTGGCGCTGTGCAGGTGAGCGCCACAATCAGGACTGCATACGACCGAGGCACACAGGGCCAACACCCGGCATCATGGTGTGGGGAGCGATCTCCTACACTGGCCGTACACCACTGGTGATCGTCGAGGGGACACTGAATAGTGCACGGTACATCCAAACCGTCATCGAACCCATCGTTCTACCATTCCTAGACCGGCAAGGGAACTTGCTGTTCCAACAGGACAATGCACGTCCGCATGTATCCCGTGCCACCCAACGTGCTCTAGAAGGTGTAAGTCAACTATCCTGGCCAGCAGGATCTCCGGATCTGTCCCCCATTGAGCATGTTTGGGACTGGATGAAGCGTCGTCTCACGCGGTCTGCACGTCCAGCACGAACGCTGGTCCAACCGAGGCGCCAGGTGGAAATGGCATGGCAAGCCGTTCCACAGGACTACATCCAGCATCTCTACGATCGTCTCCATGGGAGAATAGCAGCCTGCATTGCTGCGATAGGTGGATATACACTGTACTAGTGCCGACATTGTGCATGCTCTGTTGCCTGTGTCTATGTGCCTGTGGTTCTGTCAGTGTGATCATGTGATGTATCTGACCCCAGGAATGTGTCAATAAAGTTTCCCCTTCCTGGGACAATGAATTCACGGTGTTCTTATTTCAATTTCCAGGAGTGTATTTGTGTCAACATTTTTTTTAGGTTATGAAACTAATTAAGCCACCGTCATGTATCTACCTGGTTGAGAAAATTATGAAAACATCTTTGTCTGTCCGTTCGTCCGCAACAGAAGATAAAAATTACTTTACGTCCCCAGTTCACCAAAAATAATTAAAAAATTTGTTTCATTTGTCATCTGCATTGTTAATAAATGAGGAATATAAGACCAAGTCGTATACAGTGAGACAGCACTATCACTTACATATGTTGCGTTTGCAATTTCCCCTTCTTCCCCCTCTCTCGCGCTAGGGCAGTATGGCGTGACGGTGGGGGAAGAGGGTATGGTTCATGAGCGGAATAAACACACACACACACACACACACACAATATGTGTTTCAGCTTCTGTATAAATGTACTTACAAATTTATGTGTCATAGTTAGAATAAAAAGCTTTGACTGATTGTAGCGGATGGTACTGTTTCTGGCGGACAAACAGCAACAGTTCATGCTCTGCGCGTACCTGTCAAACAAACAGCATAGAGAGCACGGAGCTCTTAAGAAAAATCTGCTGTTGATTGGCGACTGGTGGCGCTTCCCACAGGACTTGCTGTACGTCTAGCCTATTTTAAACGCTGTGTAACGATACGGCAAGATAAAAACGGTTGGAGGCAGTGTCTTGTAATACACTGACGGATAATATACTCATCTCTGCGAGCCTGTAAACCGCTGATGGGTGGAAGCGGTAGACCACCGATCGCAGAGACGAAAAACACAACCCTTGCAGACTGAACCGAAAGTTATGGCCCGCTAGCAGCGCGCTCATATAATGCGTCAGTCAATAACTGGAAATCTACCAAATGTTAAAACCTATAAACATTTACGACCAGCAAAGAATGACTACTGTGCTCCGCCTTTGGACGGCGCCTAAAATACTTTCTCCGATACTCGTAAATTTTCGAACGCTTGCCCTCCACGAGCGTAGCAGGAGGAGTTACCTTCGCGTGATGTACGTCGAGGATATTGAACTCTCCTGGAAGGCACGGCTGAACTTATCTCCTGGCAGGCTTTCAGCTCTCTGAGCACAGCGGTGCGGAGGTGAAGGTTGATATCTAACCACAGTGTTGTGTTGTTTCGTTTTATGAATGTTCTCCTACCGAAACAAAGTGTGAATATTATTTCCGTACACTTGAGAGTTCAGTATTCACCTACCTGCTTAGTGATATGTGACTGTGTCGTTAGCTGCTATCACCTGATGATTAATACTTAGTAACCAATCGAAATATCTTGAACATAGGTAGACTATCATGAAAATTAAATACAGAGGATGCTGAATCATTAGTGACTCTCAGAAATTATTTGTTTTATTTGACTGGATTTTTTGGTTGTAGGTATGTATTTAAAGAAGTACTAAAGTAATGCACTCGGTGACAGATATTTAGTTTCTTATGAGTCTCAGTTGTCATGTCTGTACTAAGAGTTTCCGACGTTTCTGAATCAATGAAAGCGAACTTCACGAGGTCTCGCTAATGACACACTCCCTAACAGAGGATGAACGTTTCAGTGCTCTGAGAATCTCTGACTCAGTACCGGACAAATTATTTCACCCAGCGTCTTTCTTTCTTGTCACATTAATTGTTTACTGTCTTGTAGATATACTGTGTAATTACTCATTATTTGCTCCGCTTCACAGTTTGATCTTCTCCGACGGCGACATGGAAGGTTTCACTTTTAATTTCGCTGAAACTTTGTATTTATTAAAAGGTTGTAGGCATCCATGAGATATTTTCATTTCAAACATCACAGATTTCCACTCCGCAAGCAGTTTCTATACTTACAAATGCCATTAAATCTCACGACATGCTCCCGTAAATACTCTGAAGCCTTGGAAAGAGTGTTTCAGAACTCTCCATTACCTAAAACAATATATCCAACTTAACGCTGTCCTTTGCATTGTGTAAGCACTCAGATATCGATAGTAACAATCTGAGGGCGAAACATGGGAGCGCGATTTTAAGCACCGTTGTGGACGACGTCTGTCTGCGGGAGTAGAAGGGTGGTGTCGGTCGAGAGCTCGGAGACAGGAGACGTGTCACGCTGCCCTCACGTCGGTGACGGCAGACCCTACCACACTCAGGACCTGATTTCATTGATATAGCCAGGAGAGATTATATGGCTTAATTACGCTTGAAGATGGAATTCGAGGTAAAATTCGCAAGCATAGCGCAAATAAATTGCAGGGTTAGGATCGTGGTTGTTAGTGCGAGTTTGCAATAATCCCATGTTTGGCTTGTCAGTGAAAGAAGCCTCCTTATCCTCCTAGTAATGCTAGTTATTCAACACATCTAAATAAAATGCTGTTGTTAATAAATGTTAATGTAACTTCGAAATGGAAAAAAATTGTTAATCTGGCACTCAACCATTATTGACACACATGTCTTTTGAAATCCCTTCTGAAAAGTTATTTAAGAGTTAACAGGACCCGAGCAAACTCCTTTTTTATTAAATTCATTCTTAGTAACAATAAGCTTTAGCCGTTACTACTGCGACTTGCTGTAAACCAAATGGAAAAAGGCAGTTATCTAAGGAGTTGAGTGTAAAACTTATGGCTGAAACAGAGACACTGACACACGACAACATGTCTTGTGCTGTAGTCCAGTAAATGCCGTTGCAAAAGTCAGATTCTGTACCACTTGAAAATTTATATTCGTATACGCAGTCAGATAGCTTATTGAAATGTTAGTTTTAAGTTTTTCATGTAACGATATGTTGGAGGCTTAAATGACAGTGAAACTGACATCCACACAACACGTACACAGTGTTACGCAGGTTAGATTCCGTTTACTAATAGCTCAGGTTGCTTATAGAGTCCATTTTCAATGACAAACATAGGCAATATTGGCTGTATCTACGTTACACAAATTGGCTGCATATACGTTACAACGTTTCTTCAAATATCCCAATTCCCTTCATTCCATAATGGTTCCTCGTGGAACTACATTTTTGTCACATGTCTTTTGCATGTTTCTGAATTGTTTGGGATTGATACAGGGTCAACATCTGTTACCTTCGAAATCATACTGCATTTCATAGTTTTTAACATCTCAGCTCTTGCCGGCCGCGGTGGTCTCGCGGTTCTAGGCGCTCAGTCTGGAGCCGCGCGGCTCCTACGGTCGCAGGTTCGAATCCTGCCTCGGGCATGGATGTGTGTGGTGTCCTTAGGTTAGTTAGGTTTAAGTAGTTCTAAGTTCTACGTGACTGATGACCACAGATGTTAAGTCCCATAGTGCTCAGAGCCATTTGAACCATCTCCGCTCTTTCTATAATACCTTTAACATCTATATTTAACAAGTCCCGAATGATGAGAGCTTCGACGGAACTTCTCTAAGGCGCCGCAGTCATGGACTGTGCGGCTGCTCCCGGCGGAAGTTCGAGTCCTCCCTCGGGCATGGGTGTGTGTGTTCGTCCTTAGGATAATTTAGGTTAAGTAGTGTG
Organism: Schistocerca piceifrons; assembly: GCF_021461385.2. Lineage (NCBI taxonomy): Eukaryota > Metazoa > Arthropoda > Insecta > Orthoptera > Acrididae > Schistocerca > Schistocerca piceifrons. The sequence continues at coordinate 604,590,080 of NC_060142.1, forward strand.
TAGGCTTAGGAACTGATGACCTTACTAGTTAAGTCCCATTAAATGTCACACACACTCACACGTAACTTCCTGCATGCAGCGTTAAAAAGAATATGAGGCCATACTTCATGAAATATCCTACACATTTACAAAACATAAAGTATGTACTCTCATCACAACACACCATTAATCAAGTGAATCACAATAGAACTGATCGTAGCAGAAACCAACATGTAATTCTTTCTTCTGTGAACGAATAAAAATGTCATTTTGGTTACAGGTGAATAATATGATGCTAAATAACTGATATCAACGTTCCACCCCGCTTAATGGAAGGTAGTTGGATGAACGTTTCGTGCTAGATGCCCCATGAATCTCTCTAGGCGCTCACGATACAATGAGGCAATGTGTTCGAGTAACTAATAAACATACCTACTGAAATAAGCCTGTTCTGTTTTGCAGGATTTCCTTAGTTAATAGGACACTACAGTAGTTGTGCTGAATGTCAGCCGATGTGTGGTTTTCTTTACACACATCTATTTATGAAGTTATGAAAGATGATTAGTGGAGTAGAAGCTACATTTTACAAGATCCAATTAAACTGTAGCATAACACTTTTTCACTGATTAGGCGCTGCTACGTCTCTACGTGCTATCTTGCAATTAACACAAGTCCAACAGCAGTTGTTCACACCATATTCCTAAGGTCTCCACCGCATCGAAAAATGTCAGGTGCTTTCATGCGTTAGTTTGTTATTCCTGTACTAATCATTTACAAAATGTCAGAGATGGCCTTGTAGAAGGAAACTATAGAAAAAACTCAACTAATTCATACATACAGCAATATTACCTTTTACACTACTTGTTAGTTTCACTTCGCTGCTGAGAGTTCACTGCTCGTACACATACGCACAAAATTACACACATGTGCGATGCACTGCGCACGCGCGTGTGCGCCATGTACGCATACGACCACACGAAAATTGAATAGAATGATGGAACTATCATCAATGTACTGATGTACCGTTGCCAGCCTAAGGAAAATACACACACACACACACACACACACACACACATACACACACACACACACACACACACACACACACACACACATATATATATATATATATATATATATATATATATATATATATATATATATATACTCCTTAGGCTCACAACAGTACATCAGTACATTGATGACAGTTCAACCATTCTATTCAAGTTTTCTATTTTCGTGTGGTCGTGTGGTACCCACGGCCAGCCTGTCAAACCTGGATCCACACCTCGTTACGATGAATGAGATGTTGAGCTCCAGAAAATGGAAAGACGCTAAATTAATAATCACAAGTCCTGGTCATTCGATTTTACAGCAATATTCATTGAACTTTGACAGTTTACTGTAGAATAAAACTTTTTATTGCTAGATAACGTCATTTTTTACGAAACCCTTCTCTGTGTTTTCTTAATCATCTCCGACTTCTAGTATGAGCCATTTGTGAAATTTTGTTAAACTGAATTTTCAAATTTTGATATTCAAGTTTAGTGTTTAATATTCCTGGAAAATTTACTGTTCAGTTGTACTCCACTGTAAAAATGCTATTTTGTGTTGTTGTTTGTTGACTTTTGATGAATGTATGGTACTTGTTCCATGGTACTGAATACTGGTGTTCGTGAGATAATTGCTAGTGTTCCCCTTCATGTGAATGTAAGACTGATAGATGTACTCACAAGGTGCAGTTAGAATCCTCAACTTCTCCACTGATCCATACACGGAGTTCAGTTGTTATTTTTAATTATTGATCCGAAGGGCTTTTTACTGCTAATTTGAAAGATATGTCTTTGTTTTATGAGCGGCTTCCCCCAAAGGGCAAAAGATGGAAGACGAATATTATATACAGGAAGATTTTTTCGACAACGTACAAACTCCACGGATTGCTCAATGAAAGTATATGTAACAATAAATGTCTAATGGACTTACATGGTTTCCACACTAGAGACCACTTATTCAGTCATACATTGTTACACAGTCTGCGGATTAATACGCTCTGTGCCATGCAGACACAATTACAGTAAGTGTAGAAAATGGATTCCATGTGCCTCAACGCATGCGTGACTGTGCCGTAGCACGTTCTGTCTCACACGCTCACATCGGCCAGGCTGTATCCGGACGGTGTCTCCACATCTGGAATGGGCTATGCCTACACGATATTTTTGAGAGGACCTCATAACCAGAATTCCCACGGCTTGAGATCCGGTGAACGAGCAGACAATGCAACTGGACCCCCTTGTCCGATAAAAAATGTTTGTGTGAATTCCTAAGTGACCAAACTGCTGAGATCATTGGTCCCTAGACTTACTAACTACTTACACTAAGTTAAACCAACTTATGTCGAGAACAACACACACATCCATGCCCGAGGGAGGACTCGAACCTCCGGGGCAAGGGGCCACGCAGTCTGTGACACGGCACATCAAACCGTGCTGCCACTGCGTGCGGCTCTCGTCCGATCCATCGATCTGGGAAGACACGACTGAAATGCGTCCGGAAGTTAATGGCGAAGAGGGCTGCAGCACCATCATGTAGCAGCCACATAACCCTTCGAATCACCAATGGCACTTCTTCCAGCAGGGAAGAAAAAGTCACCCGCAAGAAATGGTGATAGTTCCGACTTGTTAGGGGACGTGGAATGACAAGTGGTCCCAAAATACGGTCGCCAGTTATCCCTCCCCACACATTCCCGCTAAACTGATGCTGATGATTGCTGTCTTTGGAACTTAATAGTTTATGACATGCATTAATGACTTTTCAGTGTTAGTCAGTGTGACAGGATTCCTTTTGCTAATTATGTTGTAATCAAAGAGGAAAAACCAGGTCACTTAGTTAACAAAGGAGACAAAAACCTAAAGGAATGTTTATATTTAGTGGCCATGAAATAAACTTACTCTGAACGCAAAGAAAATGAAAAATATAAATTTGTGCTTACAGAAGTAAAATAATTGAGTAAAAGTAAATGTCGATGATCATTTCATAGGCTCTATAATAGGCAAAAAGTTTTCAGAAATTATTATTGTCACCTAAAATGGAAAAAACATGAAAATAAGTATCAAACTAAATATCATTAGCATACTATGGCCTCTACATTCTCTCTAACAGATGACTGTTGTGAAACTTGAAGATACCACTCTGTGTAAAGATGGCCTAATCTGTTAATAGGATGGATGACACAAATCCCAGAATCGTGGTTGCTGGTGAAGAAACCAGTGAGAAAATTGCTCCCAATGTGAAAAGTCTCTCGCTAGTAAGCCCTGCACATGCTGTAAGTGATAACAGTAGTAATAATTGAAAGAGAATGTTCGACATGGTCGTCTGGCTTACCCAGTACTGGTCGGCAAACTGCTTGGTACTGAAACGGTGGTCGCCTTCCAGTGTTAATCACATTTTCCTCCAAGTCTGGTGTCCGAACATTTCAGGTAGATCCTTCATGATTTCTTGCTTCCTGAAACGACCCTGTCTTAGACAAATGAAGAAACAATGTTGCAATCACTGAATGCTGTGGTTCTTGTCGGCTGGGATAGGTCGCCTGATACAACCTTGCTGCCCACATTGCCTTTCCGTGAGTAAAAGAAATGTCGGCAAGATCTTGATTCGAATACAAGCATTGTGTACAACACTGTATCACATGCACCACAGAATGATTCAGCAAGAGAAGTTAATGGGATACGTCATTACCAATGACTAAAGCAGGAGAGGGTGCTGGGGGATGATGTACAGGGAACAGTAACACCCTCTAGGAGGAAATCATGCATACTGTAACTGTGGCTGCATGGTACAGCGCAGATTAGACGGCAGTCACTGCAAAAAAGTATGATTCATTAAGTGGTCTCTAGTATGGAAAACATGTATTTCCCGACATAAGTACACGGTGGAAAAAATAACCCTGTATAATTAAAATATTTCTGTTAAACACAAGAGTTGAAGGGCATAGTATGCTAATGATATTTAGTTTGATAGTTATTATCGTGTTTTTTCCAATTTAGGTGACAATAATAATTTCTGAAAACTTTTTGCCTATTATATAGCCTATGAAATGATCATCGACATTTACTTTTACTCAATTATTTTACTTCTGTAAGCACAAATTTATATTTTTCATTTTCTTTGCGTTCAGAGTAAGTTTATTTCATGGCCACTAAATATAAACATTCCTTTAGGTTTTTGTCTCCTTTGTTAACTAAGTGACCTAGTTTTTCCTCTTTGATTACAACATAATTAGCAAATGGAATCCTGTCACACTGACTAATACTGAAAAGTCATTAATGCATGTCATAAACTATTAAGTTCCAAAGACGCTCTATTGAGGGACTACTGTGTTAATATATTTGTAACTCGTAAACGTTTCAGCGAAAATTTCGTTTTATTTGAAGCCTTTGCTACCTCTACACAATGTACCTCGTTTTGATGGGAACCAGTCACTGGTAATTCCTCTTGTTGTCTACAGTGGTCTACATTATCCAAAATAGATTCAAAAACACAACTGTGAGTCTTCTACGGATGATTCTGTACTGCTACCGCGTTAACCGAACCGTGCTTCGCTGGTGGAGGAGAGGGGGTGTGTATATTAATTCGAACAATTCACTGTCCTGCACTCCAGAATGGATTCTATTAGTCTTAGACTCAAGGCAACAGAGAAACGGGCTTGCTGTTGTCTATGTCTTCAACACCACATTTACTTAGTAGAGGTAACACTCCAGTCTGTGTGTGGTATCAGGTATGCTTCACCGAACAATTATCCAGCTGAAGAAACCAGTTGTTTCTTACAGGTGTGATGATACACTTAAAAGTCACACAATTTGCCACTACGTTTGAGGTATTAGCTTGATCATCGTAAGGCCTAATCATATTTCGTATGCTTTAATGATCAGCAGCCAAATTCGGTGTAAACACGATTTATCTGTGAGCCTTCAGTCTAAATGACCTGCTCATCGGACAGTTAGACCAATTTAAATAAAATAAATACTAATCAAAACGACAGAAAGAGTTGTATTCTTTGAACAATTGATTATAGGCAACAGTAAAGAAGAGCCGAGTAGAGGGTATGAATCAGCAGCTCAGGTGGTTCTGTGACCGTGTAGGCCGCAATATCCTTGACATGCGAAATCGGATATTGGGTTTCCGGGTTCCGCTTAATACGTCAGAAGTCCACTACAAACAGGAAGCGGCTACACGGGTAGCGGGGGCTATGTGGAAGGGACTGGGCGGTTTTTTTAGGTTTGAGGGTCTCAGGAAACCACAGAAGGGGCGTCCGTCAAAAAGGGGGCAGGAAAAACGCAGTAAGGTACACTACTGGCCATTGAAATAGCTACATCAAGAAGAAATACAGATGATAAACGGGTATTCAATGGACAAATATATTATACTAGATCTGACATGTGATTACATTTTCACGCTATTTGGGTGCATAGATCCTGAAAAATCAGTACCCAGAACAACAACCCCTGGCCGTAATGACGGCCTTCATACGCCTGGGCATTGAGTCAAACAGAGCTTGGATGGCGTGTACAGGTACAGCTGCCCATGCAGCTTCAACACGATACCACAGTTCATCACGAGTAGTGACGCGTATTGTGACGAGCCAGCTGCTCGGCCACCATTGACCAGACGTTTTCAATTGGTGAGAGATCTGGAGAATGTGCTGGCCAGGGCAGCAGTAGAACATTTTCTGTATCCAGAAAGGCCCGTACAGGACCTGCAACATGCGCTCGTGCATTATCCTGTTGAAATATAGTGTTATGCAAGGATCGAATGAAGGATAGAGCAACGGTTCGTAACACATCGGAAATGTAACGTCCACTGTTCAAAGTGCCGTCAATGCGAACAAGAGGTGACCGAGACATGCAACCAATGGCACCCCATACCATCACGCCGGGTGATACACCAGTATGGCGATGATGAATAGACACTTCCAATGTGCGTTTACCGCGATGTCGCCAATCACGGATGCGACCATCATGGTGCTGTAAACAGAACCTGGATTCATCCGAAAAATGACGTTTTGCCATTCTTGCGCCAGGTTCGTCGTTGAGTACAACACCGCAGTCGCTCCTGTCCGTGATGCAGCGTCAAGGGTAACCGCAGCCATGGTCTCCGAGCTGATAGTCCATGCTGCTGCAAACGTCGTCGAACTGTTCGTGCACGTGGTTGTTGTCTTGCAAACGTCGACATCTGTTGATTCAGGGATCGAGACGTGGCTGCACGATCCGTTACAGGCACGCGGATAAGATGCCTGTCATCTCGACTGCTAGTGATACGAGGCCGTTGACATCCAGCACGGCGTTCCGTATTACCCTCCTGAACCCACCGATTCCATTTTCTGCTAACAGTCATTGGATCTCGACCAACGCGAACAGCAATGTCGCGATACGATAAACTGCAATCGCGATAGGTTACAATCCGACCTTTATCAAAGTCGGAAACCTGATAGTACGCATTTCTCCTCCTTACACGAGGCATCACAACAACGTTTCACCAGGCAACGCCGGTCAACTGGTGTTTGTGTATGAGAAATCGGTTGGAAACTTTCCTCAAATCAGCACGTTGTAGGTGTCATTTGCATATCACAGCACCTTCTTCCTATCGGTTAAATTATGCGTCTGTAGCACGTCATCTTCGTGCTGCAGCAGCTTTAATGACCAGTAGTGTAGTTGTAGAAACGATCGGTATTTTAGTTGTAAATAGTCGTAGCTGTGTTGGGAAAGAACCAGAGCTCCAAGCCCTAATAGAAAGCACTGACGCTCAAATTGTTATAGGTACAGAAAGCTGGCTAAAGCCGGAAATAAATTCAGCAGAATTTTTTTTTTTCCATACGATCTAACAGTGTTCAGGGAGGATATATTAAATACAGTTGGCGGTGGAGTATTTATTGCTCTCAGAAGTAGTTTGCCTTGTAGTGAAATTCAAGTAGATAGTTCCTGCGAAATAGTATGGGAAGAGATTATACTTGAAAATCGGACTAAACTATAAACTTAGAAGATATAGTTGCTGAACAGTTCAAAGAAAACTTGAGTCTCATTTGAGAAATGTACCCCACTCGTCGGTGGCGACTTCAGTCTACCCTCGATATTCCCGAAATATAATACGTTTAAAGCCGGCGGCAGGCATAACGCGTCATCCGAAATTGTACTGAATACTTTCTCAGAAAAATTTTTTTCAACAATTAGATCATGAACCAACTCGAAGCGTAAATTGTCGCGAAAACATACTTGACCTTTTAGCAACAAATAATCATGGAAAAACGGGGAGTATCCTGACGTATACAGGGATTAGCGACCACAAGGCAGTTGCTGCTAAGCTGCATACCGTAACACATCAAAAAGAAACACAAAGTACATCTATTTACAAAAAAAGCTGATAAAAATGCTCTTAACCCCTTTTTAAGAGATTGTCTCCACTCCTTCCGATCCGATTACGTAAGCGTAGGAAACATGTGGAATGATTTCAAAGGGATTGTATGGACAACAATTGAGAGATATATACCCCATAAATTAATAAGTGATGATACTGATCCACCATGGTACACAAAATGTGTCAGATCGCTGTTGCATAAGCAGCGAAAAAAGTGCGTCAAATTTAAAAGAACGCAAAATCCCGAAGATTGGCAAAGTTTTGCAGATGTTCGTAATATAGCGAGTGCTTCAATGCGAGATGCTTTTAATAATTTCCACAACGAAATTCTGTCTCGGAATGTGGCAGAAAACTCAAAGAGATTATGGTCATATATAAAGCACACCAGTGGCAAGACGGAGTCAATACCTTCACTGCACGATAACGACGGTAAAGTCACTGATGACAGTGCCACCAAAGCAGAGTTATTAAACACAGTTTTCAGAAACTCCCTCACCAAAGAAGACGAAGTAAATATTCCTGCATTCCAATCAAGAACAACTGCGAAGATGAGAAACATAGACGCAGATATCCTCGGTGTAGAAATTCAGCTTAAATCACTTAATAAAGGCAAGGCTTCCGGTCCAGATGGTATACCAGTCGGGTTCCTTTCAGAGTATGCAGATGCAATAGCTCCATATTTAGCAATTATACAGGGTGTTACATAAAAGTACGGCCAAACTTTCAGGAAACATTCCTCACACACAAAGAAAGTAAATATGTTATGTGGACATGTGTCCGGAAACGCTTACATTCCATGTTAGAGCTCATTTTATTACTTCTCTTCAAATCACATTAATCATGGAATGGAAACACAGCAACAGAACGTACCAGCGTGACTTCAAACACTTTGTTACAGGAAATGTTCAAAATGTCCTCCGTTAGCGACGATACATGCATCCACCCTCCGTCGCATGGAATTCCTGATGCGCTGATGCAGCCCTGGAGAATGGCGTATTGTATCACAGCCGTCCACAATACGAGCACGAAGAGTCTCTACATTTGGTACCGGATTTTCGTAGACAAGAACTTTCAAATGCCCCCATAAATGAAAGTCAAGAGGGTTGAGGTCAGGAGAGCGTGGAGGCCATGGAATTCGTCCGCGTCTACCAATCCATCGGTCACCGAATCTGTTGTTGAGAAGCGTACGAACACTTCGACTGAAATGTTCCGGAGCTCCATCGTGCATGAACAACATGTGTCGTACTTGTAAAGGCACATGTTCTAGCAGCACAGGTAGAGTATCCCGTATGAAATCATGGCGGTGAATCGAGGAAGTACAGTACATACTGACGAAACTAAAATGAGCTCTAACATGGAAATTAAGCGTTTCCGGACGCATGTCCACATATCATCTTTTCTTTATTTGTGTGTGAGGAATGTTTCCTGAAAGTTTGGCCGTACCTTTTTGTAACACCCTGTATACAACCACTCGCTCACAGAATGTTCCGTACCTAAAGACTGGGAAATTGCTCAAATCACATCAAAACACAAAAAGGGAAATAGGAGTAATCCGCTGAATTAAAGACCATATCACTAACTTCGATTTGCAGTAGGGTTTTGGAACATATACGGTATTCGAACATTATGAAGTACCTAGAAGAAAACGATTTACTGACACATAGTCAGCACGGATTCAGAAAATATCGTCCCTGTGTAACACAAATAGCTCTTTGTACTCAAGAAGTAATGAGTGCTATCGGCAGGGGATGTCAAATTGACTCCATATTTTTAAATTTCCAGAAGGCTTTCGACGCCGTTCTTCATAAGCGTCTTCTAACCAAACTGCGTGCCTATGGAATATCGCCTCAGTTGTGCGACTGGATTCTTGATTTCGTGTCAGAAAGTCACAGTTCGTAGTAACAGACGCAAAGTCATCGAGTAAAACTGAAGTAATATCCGGCGTTCCCCTAAGAAATGTTATAGGCCCTCTATTGTTCCTGATCTACATTAACGACAAAGGAGACAATCTGAGTAGCCTTCTTAGATTATTTGCTGATGCTGCTGTCGTTTACTGTATTGTAAAGTCATCAGATGACCGAAATGAATGGCAAAATGATTTAGATAAGATATCTGTGTGGTGCGAAAAGTGACAATCTACCCTGAATAAAGAAAAGTGTGAAGTTATTCACATGAGTACTAAAAGAAATCCGCTACATATCAGTTACGCTCTAAGTACGCAAATCTGAAGGCTGTAAATTCAACCGAGTACCAAGGGATTACTATTACAAATAACCTAAGTTGAAACGATCACACTAATAATATTGTGGGTAGAGCAAACCTAAGGCTGCGATTCATTGGCAGAACACTTAGAAGGTGCAACAGATCTACTAAAGAGACTGCTTACACTACGCTTGTCCGCCCTGTTCTGGAGTATTGCTGTGCGGTGTGGGATCTGTATCAGGTGGGACTGCAGGATGATATGTAGAAAGTTCAAAGAAGGCCGGCTCGTTTTGTATTATCGTGAAATAGGGGAGATAGTGCCACAGGAATGATACGTAAATTGGAGTGGCATTCATCAAAACAAAGGCGTTCTTCGTTGTGACGGGATCTTCTCAAGAAATTTCAATCATAAGTTTTCTCCTACGGTTGCGAGAACATTCTGTTAGCACCCACCTACATAGGGAGAAATGATCATCACGATAAAATTAAAGAAATTTAAGTGCCCGTTTTTCCCGCGCGCCGTTCGAGAGTGGAACGGTAGGGAGACAGCTAGAAGGTGGTTCATAGAACCCTCTGCCAGGCACTTAATTGTGAACAGCACAGTAAGCACATAGATGTAGATTTAGATTGAATGAACTGTTCATATAGTTAATCAGTACAGTGAAACACATAAATATTCAACATAGTAGTATTACCAATAGTACCTTGTAAGTAGGCTCTTTAGGTTTTTATATTGGTAATCCCACGTAGCGCTCTGTATGAAAATCACTGGCAGTGCTGTGTGCAGTCTGTGGATAGTTTGCATTGTTGTCTGCCTTTGTAGTGTTGGCCAGCTGGATGTGAACAGCGCGTAGCGTTGCGCAGTTGGAGGTGAGCCGCCAGCAGTGGTGGATGTGGGGAATGAGATGGCGGAGTTTTGAGAGCGGATGATGTGGACCGAGACAGTAAATTTGTAAGACTGGATGTCATGAACTGCTATATGTATTATGATTTTTGAACACTATTAAGGTAAATACATTGTTTGTTCTCCATCAAAATCTTTCATTTGCTAACAATGCCTATCAGTAGTTAGTGCCTTTAGTAGTTTGAATCTTTTATTTTGCTGGCAGTAGTGGCGCTCGCTGTATTGCAGTAGTTCGAGTAACGAAGATTTTTGTGAGGTAAGTGATTTGTGAAACGTATAGGTTTATGCTAGTGAGGGCCACTGTTTTTTAGGGATTTTTGAAAGTCAGATTGCGTTGCGCCAATGAGACAGCCTTTCCATAGCACAACAATACGTTACAGTAGAGCACTTTCTTCATTACGGCAATAAGCGTATTAACTATACGCAAAGCATTGCGCTTTTGTTTATGATGAGGTGAGTACATTGACTGTAACAGAACTTTGCTTACAGAGGAGGATAACTACGACACTTCCACAGAATTATCTTACAGCAAGACGCACATTTAGCGCTAAAGGGCACGTATTTGAGTGATTAATTTTGCACTAAAAACATTTATTTTTAAAGATTTTTGAATTAAAATGATACAAAGGTTTTCCGTGATATGTTTCATTCCATTGCTGTAATCTGTAACACCTGAGGGTATAATTACATTAATCCTCAGGGGGGTACACACTTACTTTGTGTATCTTGTGTTTGGCAAGCACAAGGAGCCCTAGCTAATATGGTATTTGCTTATGAAACTTTACACATCGGTACCATTTTTCTCTAACACAAAATTACACAGCTATCTGATTATTTAACTGAGAGACACAAACATTTATTTTACTACATCAGTGACAGATGTTTACGCAATTACACAGTTGGATAACTTCACACTTATGAAATTGTATTTTGTATGTACTTTGTGAACTCTTCATATTCTTTCAGAACCATTGTGATACTGTGAGAGCTTCGAGTGATGTATTTGGTATGGGATCATGAGGTAGAAGACACTATTGAAATGAGAAGAGAATTTTTTTTAGGTTTTGAAATTATTGGAGGAAGCTAAAATGATTTTGAGATGTGATTGATCTGTTATGATGTTATTATTATGATGATGATGTGTATTATGCTGTTGAGGCATGTTTATGATCAATAAGCTGATGCCATATGAGGTATTTGATTATGCTACATATTTATTAAGATGAAATATTGAAGAAGTGTCGACGAATATGTATATGTGTAATAAGGTAAGGAATAATGAGTAAGGGTTAGGGATTCTGACTTGTGAAAAAGGATGTGGGAAACCAAGAATCGTACTTCAAGGGTTATGATATGTGTGTAAATGCATGAATGTATCACAATGCGTGCGAAAAATTTATGGACACTGTTATATTTATAGGATTTTGTTTCTACAGATTTGTAATGCAAATATTTCGACCTGTAGAATTTTATTTGTATCAAACTGTCACTGTAGCGGAAACTGATGTCGTATATATTTCGATAAGGAAGGTAGGTCACTGTAAGCACCCAGATGCACAACAATCACCTGGGCAAAAGCCATTAGTGTGTGCCTTTCAGAGGCACAGGTGGAGATAAAAGGAGGCCATTATCGTCGCTATTGACATTTCTTTGTAGAAAGCATCGCAAATACGACACGCTCAACCTTGAAAATATATGATTACACCGTGGAGCTCTTAATTTATGATATTTACTAAAATGCCTAATGAAATGATGAGAAACATTTTACATCTATTGTCTTTCTAGTTGAGACTTTGCTCATTTTGTTTAATATCTAGTTTCTAGCTGCACTGCAGCATTAGTTAAAATAAAATTTAATAGATGTACTAATATAACTAATTTCTGTCTACAGATCCAGTAAATAATAATTTTATGATATACTTCCAAAAAAAATGAGGGAGCACAAGAAAACATTTCCCTTCACATGAACTGCATACATAATTTTCTTTTCAACTACTTGTTAATATTTCTCGTAGAATAAGTTGTGGTGCACCACTTTAATTACATAGACATTAAGATGTGAATAGACATTTCGCTTATCTTAATTGTTGTCTTTAGTGTAATATTTTTTCTGCTTGAGCTTTGCCATAGTATTTACTGCTGCTGTTTGCCATGCATAGTGCTACTGAATGTCATTTGTATTACTCTGTTAAGCCAGTTTTACTACTGATTTATTTTTCTTCTTGCTGCACATTGGCTCATATTAGTTGTAATGTTGCATTTGCTCTGCTAGTTTAGACTTGATGCTGCTTGCTTTGACAATTTCCATTTTTTTCATTGCTGTTTGTATTAATTGTTTTGTGCTGCTGCATTGCCTCATTCCTCGGTTTGGCATCTGAGCTCGGTAGATTTAAGTTAGCTTAAGAGGGGGCAGACTATATTAGAGAATGAGTTGCGATGAATTGGAAGAAATGCATTGAGAATTTATACGAAAAAAGTACAGAAAGGAGGCATAGGTAGGATTTTATTGGAAATAAATGATGAGGTAAGATAATGGAAAATAAATAATGAGGTAAGAAATATGTGAACATATAAATACAGAAAGCATGCTTGGATCGGATTTTTTTGGAGGAAACAAATGTTGAAATAAGACGAAAGATCTATGGAATTAAGTTTTGGGTTGGACTGCAGTACCAAATGTTACACTGAAAACAAACCCTGTTCTTTCCTTTTCTGTTATTCCGCTATGTGTTTGTGTACTCTTGTATATTTGTGTTTAGCTGATGAGAGCTAAGTTGTAGAATTTTTCTAATACTATGTTATTTACTTCGTAAAGATGTTTAGACATTATTTATCTGTTCTGTTTTGTTGCTCATATGTGAAGTTGATGTTTCAAAAGTTATTCTGATCTTTTATGTATGTACTTATGTCATAATTCTTGTAACACTGATGTACATGTTTATTTCTATTCTTTTGCAAAGCCTGTATTACTACAAATGTTATCTGTACTATTATGGTTGTGGTGTCACCGCCAGACACCACACTTGCTAGGTGGTAGCTTTTAAATCGGCCGCGGTCCGCTAGTATATGACGGACCCGCGTGTCGCCACTGTCAGTAATTGCAGACCGAGCGCCGCCACACGGCAGGTCTAGAGAGACTGACAAGCACTCGCTCCAGTTGTACGGACGACTTATCTAGCGATGCAACACTGACGATGCCTCGCTTATTTGCAGAGAAGATAGTTAGAGTAGCCTTCAGCTAAGTTAATGGCTACGACCTAGCAAGGCGCCAATTATCCTGTGCCGTGTATCTAATGAAGCATGTACAGTAACAAGACCAATGTTCACCAATTGTGGATTAAAGTTAAGTATTCCAGCAGCTACGTACTTTTCTTTATAGCATTCATTACGTATCCTGTTTCAGACCTCACGCCAGCCTGCGTGAGTTTAAGCACGAGCCTTTCGGTTACCCGTCACTGTGGATTGGCTGTCTTGCCAGTCGACAACAATGGTCCTTAATGATGTATTTTGTACCTTTGTAATTGTATTCTTATGTTGAAAATTTATAATTGTATAGACACCAGTTCATGAAATTAAGTTACATTCCAGTGCACACTGTTTCTGTTGGTTATAGTATATGTACAATAGATGAGAAGTTGAGACTGTTAGTGCTTGCATGTGTGATAATAATTCAGCAAGTGACTGATTAACAGCATTGCTGGTTCTAAGGACAATTCCTAAAACTTTGTGAGTGCACAAGTGTTGGTTTATGGACTTGTTAGATTGTCTGAAAGACTCTTCGATGGCGATTGTGCACCTGCACAGTCACAACAGATGGCTGCTGGCCGTCTCTACAAGGACTACAGTAGGTCTGAATCTTTGATGGCCCACCAATACCATTGTTTCTACAAGGACTGCTGTGAGCCTGCACCTCTGGTGGCCCACCAATACCATAATATCTAACAGGACTACAGTGGTCTGCTCTGTGATGACCTACCTACCAATATTCTTCAAAACTTTGACTGACTCTGCTGTGGGTTTGCTCTGTTTTGGCCCATTACCTGTCTGCATGTCAACAGTGAGCACTGTCTTTCCGTTGGAAGGACAACACTACTCTTCAAGACTGCATGGAAATCCGCTACTTCTGTGTGCATTTTCTTTTGCTGCTCTGACTTTGTGGATAAAATTGTAATTAATGCTATGATGAATGATCAGGACTGTCTTAATGGACTGTGAGAAAATTTTAGCTTTTGACCAACAGTGTATCGATAAGTGTGTGCATTTGATTTCTTTGTCATTGTAATTATGAAAAAATTTTTCAAATCTGCATTGGCCACTGCCCAAAACAATTTGTAAAATTTTTTGTGGGGAGCATGGGAGCTATGTAAGTAGGCTCTTTAGGTTTTTATATTGGTAACACCACGTAGCGCTCTGTATGAAAACCACTGGCTGTGCTGTGTGCAGTCTGTGGCTAGTTTGCATTGTCTGCCATTGTAGTGTTGGCCAGCTGGATGTGAACAGCGCGTAGCGTTGCGCAGTTGGAGGTGAGCCGCCAGCAGTGGTGGATGTGGGGAATGGGATGGCGGAGTTGTGAGAGCGGATGATGTGGACCGAGACAGTAGGTTTGTAAGACTGCATGTCATGAACTGCTATATGTATTATGACTTTTGAACACTATTAAGGTAAATACAGTGTTTGTTCTCTATCAAAATCTTTCAATTGCTAACAATGCCTATCAGTAGTTAGTGCCTTTAGTAGTTTGAATCATTTATTTAGCTGGCAGTAGTGGCACTCGTTGTATTGCAGTAGTCCGAGTAACGAAGATTTTTGTGAGGTAAGTAATTTGTTAAACGTATAGGTTAATGTTAGTCAGGCGCATTCTTTTGTAGGGATTTTTGAAAGTCAGATTTCGTTGCGCTAAAATATGTTGTGTGTCAGTTTAGTGTTGATCAGAATAGGTAAAGAGCGAAATGTCTGAGCATGTTCAGTTCTGCTCAGCTGTCTGAAAATCAAATAGTGTAAGAGGTTTATCAGCACAGTAATTCATTAATTTTTCTAAGGGGTCGTTTCAACCTATGCATGGACAGTAATAGCCAATTGCTGTAGATATTGCAAGTATTAATATATTCCAAGTATTAGTTAAACATCACTGGCTCATAAAAACAGGTTCACATTCTGTTGATCTGTTTGAAATAATAATCGTTAGGCCACAAATAAATAAAATTCAGTATAGCAGTTAGAATGTTAAAGCTAGTGTAATCACGACTAGATTCCAACAGGCTATATAGTAATAATACATAAAAGATGCCGAAATGGATCCGAGTTCGGAGGAACCAATTGACTCTCGCAAAAAATTAGAGTATCAATTGGTGAAAAGATTTTAAATTCTGGAAATTCTTTAAAGAACAGATGAATTTTAAAGCACTTGCGCGGAAACCTGCCACCCAAACTAAACTACTGCACGAGTTTTAAATGGCGCTATCTCCAACATACAAGCTACCTCAATGATCACCGACGAATAGCCAAGGCGGCTTGCCAGCACTTACAAGCCTTTGGTAGCACACCAAATCTTACAACGAGCAGAAAATACATAACATTGACCACCATTGACAACATACATAACTCACGTATACAACATACACTACTCGGAAAAAATAGCGCACCTATTAAGATATCGTCGATTTTGATCCGATGACAGCTTGTACCACCTGTGGCGTAGTTGATTGTCTGAGAATGGTTTCAAAGTCGTCCGCCAAAAGACAGCGCCGTGACCGCCTACCAGATCATCATCTGCGTCTACCATTTAACAGGGAGTGCTCACGGCCGGAAAGCTCAGTATGGTGCTAACGTGTGAAGGAAGTATGGAACCACGCCAGAGAGACACACTCGTGTTTCCTATACTCAAATGAGGAAGTACAAAGAGGGTCAAAATGTGATCTTCCGATTGGCGGGAGGATTGTTTCGGACAATTGCCAGACAAGTGGTATGCACTGCGTCAGTTACACAGTATGGTGCTGGTACTAGTGGTCACGTGAATATTCCCACACTCGTAGACGAGGTTCTGGATGTCAACTCAGCCCAGACTCCCGTCAGGATCGTCGTATGTTAAGGGCAACAGTGGCTGATGGTACGGCTACCACATCACGGAAAAGAGGGCTTGTGAGTCCAAACGTGTCTACACGAACAGTTGCAATATAGTTATTAGCAGTGGACGGTTGAGCTCGTGGCCTCTAGCCCATCTTTTACTTACACCACGCCAAAGCATCGACGTGCCGTCGGAGGATCACTTGGAAGATGTAATAGCCCACTGTGGGCTTCAAAGCTGAGAGCAGATTCTGCCCACAAACAAGTGATACTCGTTTCCGCTTATGACGTAGAACCTGGTGAGTGCTGTGTTGTAGAGTTTGTCAACTTTCCGACGACTGGACTGCAGAGTGAGCACATGCATTGCCGCCAATAACGTGAGTATTGCACCATGGGTAGATACTTGACACTTCAGAAGTGTGTGACTGCCTGCGCTACTTATCTGCAAATGTAACAATTTATTCACTCCAAACACGCTGTTGCAACAGTAAATCATAAGTGAATTGGAAACCTCTAAAAGGATGTAAAATTTCTTTTAGGCAGTGTATATGTATTTTCTGGGTCGTTCTGAAACCATAAGCAATGTCCAATATAAAATAATTTATTAAAATGTGAAAGTTAATTAGAACATGAAATTATATTCTCACATGTGAAAAATAATAGACAAAGTAATTATGTTTAACATAAATGTGTTAAACACATTACAATCAGTGAATATGTCCTGCTCAGTAAAAGCATCTTTCACACTCTAATTAGTGGTGAGATCAGATGTTACACACAAAGCGTTTCTCTTAAATGATGGGTATCTTCATAAACTATTTTAGCTTTAATTCAACAAATAAAAAATCGCTTAATAAACTATACAAAGAATACATTGTTATATACGGAAATGTTTTGCTGTGTTAATTTTCTTTGTCAAAGTATACTCTGACACATTTACATAATCAAAATGAAAAATGAACCATAGGATGGTTCTGTTAATGGAATATCTCCAGAGGTGATAAAAGATAATGTCCTCCACTACCATACAGCACTCTGTTTGTGAAGATTACGTGAACAGTTCATCCAATATAATATATTATGATTTGTGCAGTATTATTTAATGATATTGGCAGTGTAACTTCTACAGTTTTTTATGACATCACTGTTATTAAGAGCTCATTTTATGCACATCAGTGCTATAATCACATTGGTGTATGTTTTTTTTCCCGCCACTAACCTTAGCCAAGCGACTCACACCCCACAGTGCCAGGGAAAACCCACTGCTTCCTGGCTACTGTTCACCTACCTGCAGCTACACAGTTAGTGGCTACCATGTCTGACATGGTCGGCTGCCACAGCTTGGTTCATCCATCACCTAGGCCCTCTGCCGAGCCTGTAATTACAAATCCACGATTTCAGTAATTTCACCCAACAGCATATGAACTGTGTCACAAGTTACCTGAGCTGAATGACTCACGTATTAGGAGGATTATATAAGTAGTGGGACAAAGAAGATTCTGAGCAACTTATGATATCAAATTGACATGCTGATTAATTGAACTGATCGATTCAACCATCTCTTCCTCCTTTCTGACTTTAACCTACCTTTTGATAATTCATTTATGACACCTGGTGGTTCATTTAAGACCTCCTGGGGATAATCCATCCTTTTAAGAGATGCTCACACCTCAGTGATTGTGGACGCCTTTAAGGTGTGAATCTCGTTTACTAGGATCTAGAATCCAGCAGAAGCATTCCTTCCTGTTGGGAAACAGAGCTCCTCACTGTGCATCGAACTGTTGCACGCTCTCCCGCCCCCCACCCCCCCCGTCCCCAACCAAGAAGGCCTCTGGCATCTGACATTTTGAAGGAACAAGCCTTCACTATCTCTGGCGCGAAAATGTCATGGTGTCGCAGAGCACACCAATCGCCGAGTCGTTTCATGAGTCCACCTTGAGTGTGATACTGGACCAGTTTTCTGTGACGGAAGTCAGAGTCTCAGTTGAGGTACTCTGCCTGATACGACATCTTGACATCCATAAACATTCATTTGATCCAGTAAATGGAGGATCCAGCTGTATCAGGCTTCCTACTGATATAGCTGACAAGATGGCACGTATTAATTTCAAAAATGAAACCGACAAGGCTTACTTTGCTTTTGGCCATTCCTGGCTTACAAAAGAAATTAAAACCATAAGGATCATCTGCAGCATCCAGATAGATACCTAAGGAGTATAACTTTGATGATATTGAATTCCCCATCAAGATCCAGGACATAAGTAAATATGAGATACAGAATACCGGAACATCAGTTCATATTTCTGACCATGAGAAACGGAGTTCAGGTTAGCAGAAAAAGCAGGATGAATATATAGTCGTCAGATTCCTCCACTTATCAGATTTTGCCAGTGAGCGTAACATGTATGTGAATTTGCTGCTTTTTCTCAGATAAAGAAAAATAGAAATAAGGCAGATATTATCATTTTTGTATGAAGGACATCCCAAACGAGCAAACACGGTCATAAACTTTGTATTTGCTTAAGGTGTCTCAGTGGCTTTTCCTCAGACAAGTTAGTTGCAGAGAATATTGTAGACTGCGCTTCTAGGAACCCGGTAAATGTTATTTAGCCTACAGAGGAAAATGAATTTATAAAGTTGGAGAATGCTCATCACCTGGAGCGATGCCCGTTTAAGTTGTATGCCGCCTCGCTGCTACGAACCGCTGTGAAGGTGACCCTACAGTCTCACATACTACCTTCACAGAAAAACACGTAACTTTACGGCAGTTATAATCCTGTGCCTTGAATTCTCACTGAGTGAAAAACTTTCATCGGAGGTTGCCAGGCCTTACAGTGTCAACACTCTCAAGACCAAATCGAAGGGGAACGATGATTTGTACAATAGCATTGCTGACTTTCATATTTGTAGGCTGCCGTTAGATACAAAAGCAGAAACTCCGTATAGCTTACAGGGAAGTTCCCTGTCACCGCCCATAGCACATGCTACTTGAAGTATCAATTACCTCAACATGAACCCGTCTTTTTTCATAACTCTGTGTGGTATGACACTCACTTCCTTGTTAATCACTAGGCTGATTTCTCTATGGACAAGAATCAGGTCTGTACCCCGCCTGAGAGTTTGAGGAATATATTTAATTCTCCAAGCGAATGACACAAAGAATTACCCTTCCCTTTCTTGAGTCGCTATAGTTCATGCAGGCGCCACTCCAGAAACTTGATGAACCTCTGACCCAGAAGTTTATGCACATCACTCAAGCTGCATTCCTGATGAGAAAACATTCAACTTTTGGCTTGGAAAGCGGTTTCTCCATACGAGTAACAAGGGCATTCTCTTGCATTTGGCATGGGAAACCTACCCTAAAGGGCGGAAGAATCAGCAATGATCAACGGCATGATGATGTAACAGGCAATGCAAACCACTTTATTCAAGACAAATACTGTGTGTCCACAGGACATAAGACCTCTAATGAAAATGTGACATGATGGTGTCTAGGATGGTTCTGCAAAGGGAGGTGAACATGCGTCCGGGCGCCGAATGTCAGAAGTCTGATAGTGATAAGGAAACTAGAAAGAAGAAAGCGCTAAGGCTCAGTATAAATATAGTGGGAGGGGGAGTCAGTGGTTCAAATGTCTCTAAGCACTATGGGACTTAACCTCTGAGGTCATCAGTCCCCTAGACTTAGACCTAATTAAACCTCACTAACCTAAGGACATCACACACATCCATGCCCAAGGCAGAATTCGAAGCTGCGACTGTTGCAGCAACGCGGTTTCGGACGGAAGTGCCTAGAACCGCCCTGACACAGCGGCCGGCGGGAGGGGGGTAAGTGAAATGAAATGGAATGAAGAAAAGGATTTCGGGTCTGATGAGTATAGGGTAATATCAACAGCACCGGATATTGGTGCAACGGGAGTAGCATAAATTATGAATAGGAAGGTAGGGGAAGGAATTTGTTGCTATGAACAGTTTATTCTCATTAGAATCGACAGCAAACTAACACCAACGGCAGTTCAGATATATATGCCGACGTCGCAAGCAGCAGATGAAGAGATTGAAAAACTGTAAGAGGATACTGAAAGCGTAATTCATTAACTAAAGGTAGATGAAAGTCTAATAATCATGGAGGACTCGAATGCGGTTGCACCGGAAGGAGTTGAAAAAATGTTATGGGGGAATAAGGGCTTGGTGCTAGGAATGAAAGAGGAGAAAGACTAATGTGTTCTCCTATAAATTGTAGCTAGTAATAGTGGATACTCAGTTCAAGGATCACAAGAGGAAAATGCCAGGCATACACGAAGGTTTTGGTGAGATTACAGCATGGTTAGGCAAAGAAAAGAAAATCAGACTCTGCCCTGTAAGACCTAATCAGAAGCAGATACAGTTTCAGATCACAATTTCTTAGTGATGAGGAGTAGTCTGAAGTAAAGAGATTTGAAAGGAAAAATCTGTGTTCATAGAAGTGAGATATGGAAGTACTGAGGAATCAGGTGATAAGCTTTAAGTCATCTGAAAGTATAGATAATGCGATAAGGAATAGGGCGGTGAGCTTTATAGGTGAAGAGAAATAGATACATCCAAAAACGCCCATCGCAGTAGCTAGAGAGGAAAACATAGGTGCACAGAAGGTAACTGAGAACAAACTATGAGTAACACAAAAAATACGATGGTTGAATGAAAATTAATGCCTCCACTGTCGTGAAATAGGTTTGGATGGGGATATTCTAGTAAATCAAATGCAGAAACAACCCCTGAAGGGTAATGATGTCCCCGCAGATCGTTTTTTATTATCGGGAACAGATGGAAGTCAGATGGTGCTAAATTTGGACTGTATGGAGGATGCCTTATGGTGGTGAATTTCAGTCTCAGCAGGTCTCCTGTGGTGTCACGTGAAGTGTCTTGTTTGGTATTATCATGCTACAGGTAAACATTTCCCTTTTCCTTTCACGTCAACTTAATCACCATAAACTGCTTTCATTCTCTGATGAATCTCCTCTGGGGTGACACCTTCTGCTGTCAAGAATTCAATGCTTAAATCGCATTGACCGACCGTCTGCGCAGGGTCCCATACTTTACTCTGTAACAACACAACAGTTCGTTGCTAAGGCTTCCCGCCAACTGGAGGTGTAGAGAAGAGGCTACGGAACAAGCCAGCACCTGCCGCATACCGATGTTGTCAAGTGTTGAAGAGTTAAGAAGGTGGAGGCATTACTTTTTAGTCAACCCTCGTACGCGACTGGAACAGGAAAGGGAGGTAATGACAGTGGCACGTAAAGTGCCCTCCGACACACACCGTTGGGTGGCTTGCGGAGTACAAATGTAGATGTAGATGTAGACTTCAGCTGACCGATGAAAGAAGTACGAATCAGTTCAGAGATGTTCAGGAGTACAGAAATGCAAGTCACTTTGAAATGAAATAAACTGGAAGTGTAGTGAAGCTATGACCAAAAAGCTGCAGGAAAAATGTGAAGATGTCGAACATGAAATGATTGAGGGAAGGACTGGCTCACACAGAAAAGACAAAGGAAACTTCAATGAAATTAAATGCAAGAGTGGTAACATTAATAGTGCTGTGGCTAAAACAGAGGAGAGGGAAGATATGTGTAAGGAGTACACTGAAAGTCTCTCTAAGAGGAAAGAATAGTCTGATGTCGTAATACCAGAAGAAACAGGAGTCGATATAGAAAAAAACAGGGGTTCCGTTTTTAGCACCAGAGCTTGAAAGGGCTTTGGAAGACTTACAGTCGAATAGGGCAGAAAGGATAGACAACTATCCCATCATAATTTCTAAGATCATTGGGGGAAATGGCAAAAAAAAGTTATTGACGTTTGTGTGTAAAATGTATGAGTCTGGCAATATACCATCTGAGTTTCGGAGAAAACATCAACATAATTCCGAAAACAGCAGAAGTCGACAAGTGCGAAAATTATCACTCAGTCAGGGTGAAACATCCCCTTTGTACAATTTATACACGACCGTGCCCAACCTGACACACATTACTCTTCAGCGCAACGCAATCTGACCTTCAAAATTCCCTACAAAGGAATGGCCCCGACCAACATCAAACTACACGTTTCACAAATCACCCACCTCACAAAAATCTTCGCCGCTCAAGCCACTGCAATACAGCGAGCGCCACTACTGCCGGCCAAATAAAAGATTCAAATCATGGAAGGCACCAACCACCGATAGGGATAGTTAGCAAATGAAAGACACTAGTAGAGAACAAACAATGTATTTACCTTGATATCATCATATATAAATATAGCAGTTCATGACAAATTACAAATCTCCGCCATCTCACTCCCCACATCCACCACTGCTGGCGGCTCACCTCCAACTGCGCAACGCTACACACTGTTCACGGCCAGCTGCCTAACACTACAATGGCGAGTATTACAACAATGCAAAGCAGCCACAGACTGCACACAGCACAGCCAGTGATTTTCATATTGAGCGCTACATAATGTTGCCAATAAGAAAACATGAACAGCCTACTCACATAGAGAAAACATAAACAGCCTACTTACATAGAGAAAACATAAACAGCCTACTTACATAGCCCCCATGCTCCCCACAAAAAATTTTACAAATTGGGTTGGGCAGTGGCCAATACAGATTTGAAAAAATTTTTCATAATTGCAATAACAAAGATATCAAATGCACACACTTATTGATACAATGTTGGTCAAAAGCTAAAAATTTCTCACAGTCCATAAAGACAGTCCAGATTGTTAATCACAGTAAAAATGCAGAGTTTTTCTCAAAGTCTGGGCAGTAAAAGAAAATGCACACAGAAGTAGTGGATTTCCATGCAGTCTTGAAGAAGTAGTGTTGTCCTTCCAACGGAAAGACAGTGCTGACTCTCGATATGCAGACAGGTAATGGGCCACAACAGAGCAAACCCACAGCAGAGTCAGTCGAAATTTTGAAGAGTATTGGTAGGTAGGTCATCACAGAGCAGACCCACTGTAGTCCTGGTAGAGATTACGGTATTGGTGGGCCACCAGAGGTGCAGACCCACTGCAGTCCTTGTAGAAAAAATGGCATGGTGGGTCATCATAGATGCAGACCCACTGTAGTCCTTGTAGAGATAATGGTACTGGTGGGTCATCAAAGAGAGATAGCCAGCAGCCATCTGTTGTGACTGTGCAGGTGCACAATCACCGTTGAAGAGTCTTGCGGATAATATAGCAAGTCCATAAACCACCACTTGTGCACTCACAAAGTTTTTGAAATTGTCCTTAGAACCAGCAATGCTGTTATCCAGTCCCTTGCTGAATCATTAACACACGTGCAAACACTATCAGTCCCTACTTCTCACATATTGTCCATATACTATGACCAACAGAAACGTGTGCAGTGAAATGTAACTAACAAGTTAATAATATCATGAACTGGTGACAATTATAATTTTATAACATAAGAATACAATAACAAAGGTACAAAACACATCATTAAAAACATAATAATACAGATAACATTTGTAGTAATAGGGGCTTTACAAAAGAATAGAAATAAACATATACATCAGTGTTACAGGAATTATGACATAAGTAAATACATAAAAGATCAGAATAACTTTTGAAACATCAACTTTACACATGAGCATTAAAACAAAACAGAATTAATAATGTCTAACATCTTTACAAAGTAAATAACATATTATTAACGCAAATTATATTCGATGATAACAGTATTCCTCATCATAGTTCATGTAGCTGAGTATGAGAAAAATTCTACAACAAAAGTCTGATGAGGTAAACATATAAAGACAGGAAGAACATATATACACAAGGGTACCCAAACACATAGTGGGATAACACAAAAGGAAAGGACAGGATTTGTTTCATTGCAGTATTTTGCATACAAAACTTTCTTTGCTTCTTGGAGATCTCCCTTCATTCATTACTATGTAAGTAGGCTGTTTATGTTTTCTCTATGTAAGTAGGCCGTTTATGTTTTCTCTATGTGAGTAGGCTGTTTATGTTTTCTTATTGGCAACATTATGTAGCGCTCAATATGAAAATCACTGGCTGTGCTGTGTGCAGTCTGTGGCTGCTTTGCATTGTTGTAATACTCGCCATTGTAGTGTTAGGCAGCTGGCTGTGAACAGTGCGTAGCGTTGCGCAGTTGGAGGTGAGCCGCCAGCAGTGGTGGATGTGGGGAGTGAGATGGCGGAGATTTGTAATTTGTCATGAACTGCTATATTTATATATGATGATATCAAGGTAAATACATTGTTTGTTCTCTACTAGTGTCTTTCATTTGCTAACTATCCCTATCGGTGGTTGGTGCCTTCCATGGTTTGAATCTTTTATTTGGCTGGCAGTAGTGGCGCTCGCTGTATTGCAGTGGCTTGAGCGGCGAAGATTTTTGTGAGGTGGGTGATTTGTGAAAGGTGTAGTTTGATGTTGGTCGGGGCCATTCTTTTGTAGGGAATTTTGAAGGTCTGATTGCGTTGCAAGTGTGTAGAAACAAAATCCTATGAATATAACAGTGTCCAAAAAAATTTTTGCCGGCGTTGTGATACATTCACGCATTTACACACACATTTCATAACTCTTAAAGTACGATTCTCGGTTTCCAACATCCTTTTTCACAAGTCATTAGTCCCTAACTTCTTACATTATTCATATACATATAAACACGTAATCACATTCCTCATATATGGTAGCATCATCTTATTGACATAAACATACCTCAACAGCATAATACACATCGTCGTCGTAAAAATAACATCATAACACCTCAGTCAAATCTCAAAAACGTCGTACCTTTCTGAAATAATTTCAAAATCTAAAAAAAATTCTCTGCTCATTTAAATAGCATCATCTACCTCAAACGTACTTTAAAATCATTCTCCCTTACCAAATACATCATTCAAAGCTCTCATAGTATCACAATGGGTCCGAAAAAATATGAACAGTTTACAAAGTACAGACAAAATACAATTTCATAAGTGTGAAGTTATCCAACTGTGTAATTGCGTAAACATCTGTCACTGATGTAATAAAAAAAGTTTATCTCTCAGTTACATGATCAGATAGCTGCGTAATTTATGTGTTAGAGAAATATGGTACCGATGTGTAAAGTTGTATAAGCAAATACCATATTAGCTATGGTTCCTTGTGGTTGCCACACACATGGTACACAAAGTAAGTGTGTACCCCCCTGAGGATTAATGTAATTATACCCTCAGGTGTTACAGATTACAGCAATGAAATGTATCACTGAAAACCTTTGTATCATTGTACTTCAAATATCTTTAAAAATAAATGTTTTAAGTACAAAATTAATCACTCAAATACGTGTCCTGTAGCGTTAAATGTGCGTCTTGCTGTAAGATAATCTCTGTGGAAGTGTCGTAGTTATTGTCCTCCAAAAGCTAAGTTCTGCAGAAGTCAATGTACTTACCTCATGATAAACAAAAGTGAAATGCTTTGCGTATAGATTTCTTAGTTATTACGCTTATTGTTGTGATGAAGAAATTACTGTGCTGTAACGTATTGTTGTCCTACGGAAAAGGCTGTCTCCTTGTAGCAATAGCACAAAAGTCACCACTAAAACATGTCTCACTTTATAGAAGAATTCAGAAAAAACTGTGCAGATATAAAACAGATACACCGCAAAAGCAACATTGTAAATTGTCATGCATTAGCAGCGTCGTGATAAAATCGTGTAGCTGTCACATAAACTAACCACAGTGTCATATGGCATTTCACAGAAAGCACCTCAAATCCAGAATCCACTCTAAAGCAAACCAAAATGTTGCATGAAAATTTCATTAGCAGTGCTGGTATATGTTCTAAGTATGTAAGCCGTATATTTGTTATGTAATCGTGCAACTAACAAGGAGGAATGTATAAATAACAACACTGTGTCGTCTGTTCGCAATAACAATGCATTCGCAATTACTTGTCTAAGTTACCTATGTTCTTGACTGGATAGTTAGTTAGCTTTAAAACATAGTTGCATGTTAACAGTTTCTCAGTGTGACAAATTGTACAAGTAGCGTGAAGTGAAAAGTGCAAAGACTAAGTTAAGAAGCAGATAATCTGTCAATAAATGGTTTTACATGAGAAATGTGGTGCAAACCTTTACTCTTCCTAGTACGCAGAGTTTCAGCTTGAACGCAATTATCATGCAGTATACGTCGGTAAAGAATACTGGAATTTTTCACAAGGTTAGCGTCTATGTTATTTTTCTCTGAGCCAGCCGGCGCACGTGGGTGCCTGCGGCGCGAGTCATTGTCTATTGTCTCTCTGTTGGCGCGCGTCGTTATTGGGATTTGGAGACCTAACTTCTACAGATTCATCGTGACGAGAGTGCTCTGCTCTGTTTAAATCTCGCCAGTTCTGATGCAATTCAGGTCTGTCATTACGATCATATCGTCTGTCGTCATGTCGGTAGATTCGATAGTTTCTTTCTTGTCGGTCACGTGGTGGGGAATTTCTCCCTGAATCGTAACTGCGCGCTGGACCGTTGCGTCTAAAGTTATTCTGTCTCCCTTGATAATAGTTATTTTGGTTCCCATATTGTCTGTTTCTCTGATTGTCTCTGTGATAGTCATTACTGCGGAGAGGTGATCTTTCCCTGTAATTATGACTACGCTGCCAACGGTTGTCATACGGGTAGTGTCTATTTTGGTCACGATTTGTGTGGTGAGAATAGCCTTGTCGCGTCCAGTTATCGTTTCTGTCGTCACGGAATTGCGACGGATGTGACCTGTAGTGATTGTTTTCCTGTTTTCGCATCCCGCGACTGTCTGTGTCAATTTCTAATTCTTGTAACAGTCCCTGAAAAGCTTCAATGTCGTCTTTGCAACGTCCTGCTAAAATAATATGTCGTAAATGTTCAGGCAGTTTGATTAAGCAAATGCGGATAAGTTCTGACGGGCTGTATGGGTTTGAAAGGTATTGATTCTTGTGCAACATGTCTTCAAAATATTTCACAAGACTGGAAAATTCAGATTGTTCGAAATGTTTCATCATTATGATGCTATGTTTTACGCGATCTTGTGTGGCTTGAGACCAATATGCTGAGAGGAAGGCATGGTAAAATTCTCCTTCACTGTGGCAATCGTGAATGACCGATCGCTTTCTTACAGCTGGTTCATTCTCTAAGTAGCCACACATAAATTCTAACCTGTGCTCCAGTGACCAGTTGGGAGGGAAACAATGAGAGAATTGATGGAGCCACGCTTGTGGATGAATGTCGTTGGCAGAATTATTAAACGTTTTGAATTTGCGTGTAGTAATGAACAGCTTATAGTCAAAATCATCGTGTCGGCGAGTAGCATATCGGTCATTGTTACGTCGTGTCGGCGGTTCCATCTCAAAATTCGGTGTACCTTGCCAATTTCTTTCATAATTACCGAAATGCCCTGTGTTATTATTTTGTGGCTTTTGCGTATTTCTAAGTTCCTCTTCCCGTGTTGGAGCGCGAGTGTCCTCTGAAATACGTAATTCTTGTATTACCTGTGTCAGCTGTTCTTGTACTTCCCGGATTTCTCTTTGGTGTTGCGTATTAATTTCATTCAGATTTTGTTTCAGTTTCCTAATTTGTTCGCACTCTTCTGTGTCATTAAAGACTAGCGGTTTTGTGTCATTCAGATTATCATCTACCTTCGTAGATAAGTTAGTGACCTGATCCGAAAGTTCGGCTACTTTCTCTGACAATGAACTAATTTCCTCCATGTGTCTTTCTGAACCAATTTTCAGAGTATCTACTGTGTCCCTTAAGTTTTCCTGAGTTTTTGCAAGTTGCGTAACCGAATCGGTAAATGCAACTGAGTCCATTTTAGTTTGCAAGGTCTCATGATTTTCATGAACAATAGTTTGCAGTTCTTTTATGGCTGCTTCGTGATTCTGTAATGCATTTTCATACCGCGAAAAAATAGGCTGAAAATGCTCACAAATTTGTGTTTTTACGTCATTACACACTTTTTGACATTGCGATTCAATGTTATGTAACTCAGTAGTTAAATCTTCACGTGTTTGTTCAAGTGTGGTGTCTAACTTCCGAAGATTTTGTTCCATTGTGTCTAACTGTTGCAGCTTTTGCTGTGTTTGTCTCTGATTTTGTTCCATTGTGTCTAACTTTTTAAGATTTTGTTCCACTGTGTCTAACTTTTTAAGATTTTGTTCCACTGTGTCTAACTTTTTGAGATTTTGTTTCACTGTGTGTAACTGTTGCTGTGTTTGTCTCTGGTGTTGTTCCATTGTGTCTAACTTTTCAAGCTTTTGTCCCATTTGTTGCATTAATTGTAATAACAATGCACTGGTGTCTGAGACATGTTCCTCAGTGCTTTTCGGCAGTGAAGTTGCACCGGCAACATTCACATTTTGACAAGCTGAAAATGTGTCTTGACTTATTTGAGAAAACGGTGAGGACGCAAAACCTGAATCTACAGTATTTGCAAAATTGTGTCTTGTCATTTCGGATTCCTGAGGCGAGCTGTTGCCGACCGATCGATCGATAATGCTTCCCTGTTCACTACCTATTTCACTGTCTACACCATTATTTGACGCCCGCTCCATTTCCCTGTGCACAGTTACCAAATTACTACTTTGAACATTAGTAAATTCATTACTCGGCGGCGCTGATAAGCTACGCTCGTCGTCACTATTATTTCTCAATTTAGTTTAGAGCCTAGTGTTACGTTTTTCACACGCCATTATTGTCACAATATTTCACACGATAACACAGAAAATCACAATTTGAATAGCAAAAATAAGAGAACACATTAATATAGCACTGAAAATAATATCTAGTTAATTGCAGCTGCGAAATACTTGGTGCAAATCTACATGCATGCCACAACTGTTTTACAGTACAACAATGAAAGACTGCAACTACAAAGGAGATTCTCTCTACAATTACGCGCTAGCAATAAACAAAAGCTACACTAAATACACAAACTACAAGAAAAAATCAGAAGATTCCAGTGAGGTATCCTAGGCTAAGGGTCGACATATGAAACGTCCCCTTAGAACTATTTATACACGAGACTTCCCCTTAGAACAATTATACACGACTGTGCTTAAGCTGATACACAATATTTTTTTTTTTTTAGCGCAACGCAATCTGACCTTAAAATTCCCTACAAAAGAATGGCCCCGACCAACATCAAACTACACCTTTCACAAATCACCCACCTCACAAAAATCTTCGCCGCTCAAGCCACTGCAATACAGCGAGCGCCACTACTGCCAGCCAAATAAAAGATTCAAACCATGGAAGGCACCAACCACCGATAGGGATAGTTAGCAAATGAAAGACACTAGTAGAGAACAAACAATGTATTTACCTTGATATCATCATATATAAATATAGCAGTTCATGACAAATTACAAATCTCCGCCATCTCACTCCCCACATCCACCACTGCTGGCGGCTCACCTCCAACTGCGCAACGCTACGCACTGTTCACAGCCAGCTGCCTAACACTACAATGGCGAGTATTACAACAATGCAAAGCAGCCACAGACTGCACACAGCACAGCCAGTGATTTTCATATTGAGCGCTACATAATGTTGCCAATAAGAAAACATAAACAGCCTACTCACATAGAGAAAACATAAACAGCCTACTTACATAGAGAAAACATAAACAGCCTACTTACAAGGGTAACAGCAAATAGATCCATGGTGCTGACAAGAATAACACGCAGGAGATTGGGGAAGAAAACTGAGGATGTGTTCGATAACTAACAGTTTGGCTTTAGAAACGGTTAACGCACCAGAGAGGCAAGTCTGACATTGCAGTTGATCATGGAAGCAAGACTTAACAAAAATCAAGTCATGTTCATAGGACCTGTCGACCCCGATAAACCGTTCGACAACGCCAAATGGGGCAAGATGTGCGGGATTCTAAGAAAAGTAGGCGTAATATGTAGGGAAATACGGGTAATGCATAATATGCACATGTAGCAAGAGGGAATAATGTCAACGGGAAATGTAGAACGAAGTGCTCGGATTGAAAGGAGTCTTAGACAGGTATGTAGTCTCTCACTTTTGCTGTTTAATCTGTACATCGAAGCAATTACGATATGAAAGAAAAGATCAAGAGTGGAATTAAAATTTATGGTAAAAGGAAATAAATGAAAAGATTTGCTGATTACATTGCTATCCTCAGTGAAGCTGAAGATGAATTAGAGGATCTGCTGAGTTAAATGAACAATGTAAAGGGTATGGAATATGGACTGAGACATAATCAAAGAAAGAGGAAAATAGTGAGAAGTATCAGAAATCAGAAGAACGAAAATATTAAAATGAGGATGAGTGATCAAGAGGTAGGTGAAGTTATGGAAGGTAACAAAATTACCTGTGATGGTAGTAGCAAGGAGAACATCAAAAGCAGATTAGCGTTATCAAAAACTTCATTTTTGCGCAGGAGAAGTCTGCTAGTAGCATACATAAGCCCTAATTTGAGGAAGAAATTTCTGGGAATATATGTTTGGAGCACTGCAGGGAAACACGGAATGCAGGAAAACCAAAAAATAATCGAAGCATTTATGATGTGGTGTTACAGAAGAATGTTCAAAATTTGGTACACTGATAAGATAAGGAATGAGAGGCTTTTCTGGCAAACCGGTGAAGAAAGGAATATACGGAAAACACTAGCAAGAAGAAGGGAAAGGATTGCAGGACATCTGTTAAGTCACCAGGAAGTAACATGCATGGTATTGGAGGAAGCTGTATAGGGTAGAAACTGTAGGGTAAAACAGACATTGGAATACACCCAGCAAATAACTGAGAATGTAGGTTGCAATTGCTACTCTGAGATGAAGAGCTCGACACTGGGGACTAATTCATGGTGCGCCACATCAGACCATAGAGGAGAGGGATGATTCAAAATGAAAAATGTCTCGATACAACGGCTAAACTCAACGAAAGCACGTTAGCAGATGACACAGCATTCCCCAGTAACCTTACAGGTGATGCATATTGGATGCAGAGTGTGAACATGCATTTAATGTCTGGCAGAAATTCAACTTCTCCACCTTAGGAGAGTACACACAGCCTTACATGGACGCAGAAGTGTGCTGGCTCACAGATGTTTTCGAGAAATTCCGGAGTCTATGCGTGAGTATATATTATATTTTCTAGATGCCCCCTAACCCCCCTCCCCACCCCCACCCCGCTATAATACACAGCACTTGGGTTGTCTGCTGTTGCTATGCTCAAGAAAACGAAGCACAGCATCGAACTGTTGACTGATGCTGCCATGCTTCTTTTTTCTGAGAGATACATCTGTGAAGGACGTCGTCAATGTATTCATGAGAGAGCAAATAACTCATGTCTCATGTAATATTGAGAGGTTCGCTGCATCCCTTGATTCAAGTTCAATCATGTACTTGAATGTCAATAACCTATGTGGGCACGCCATGCTGCGATCACTTCCGATTGGCGAGTTTCGATGGGTGCCCCAACCAAAATGCAAGGGATCTGGTGACAAAATCGAGGGCTGGTTCTGATTTGGGGTGTGTGGTAGAGGCAGATCTCTCATGCCGCATCATGATGTGCAGGCTGATTTGCCTGTGTGTCCAGACTAACTAATTTCACAGGGAAGCTCCACCCCAGAACTGATTACAACGCTGGGGAATAAGTGGAGATATATCATTCACTATTGTAATCACCAGCAGTGTCTCAGATTGGAGATGAGGCTGTTTAGTACTACCTAGACTACCTCCTTCAAGGAATCCCCCGGGTTCAAGGTGTACATAGATCTGTATATGACACTGAGGGCTTCCACAATGTATCACTTTGAGAAAGTTTTTTATATTAGTGAATAATAACATTTTTGGGAAACCAATTGAGAATTTGGGGGAACATAGTGCAGTTTTGATTATAATCGGATTGGATGGCGGTTAAGGGGCAAGAAAGTGCATTGCAAAACCAAATTTTAAATGGGTCGCAGTAGTCAATGTTAACTTTGCTTCTATGGAGATATCGAAAGTTGCAGTACACTTCACAAAGCGGTCTGCTGTGGCCGAGCGGTTCTAGGTTCTAGGTTCAGTCCGGAACCGCGCTGCTGATATGGGCACAGTTAGGAATCCTGCCGCTGGCATGGATGTATGTGATGTCCTTAGGTTAGTTAGGTTTAAGTTGTTCTAAGTCTAGGGGACTGGTGACCTCAGATGTTAAGTCCCATAGTGCTTGGAGCCATTTGAACCATTTTGAACACATCACGAAACCTATGTATGTGAGGATGTGCATACTATATATGTCCAAATTCCACGTTTAACGTTTTCACTCTGAGTTTGCGAAACATCATGAAGTTACGTTTATGGTTAAAGTTAGTTTCATCTATTGACTGAAGTACAGTGATCCATATGACGTAATCAGGTGCCACAGTGAAGAATTCGACACTTCTTGATACACGGCCGCTGATCCCTTGCAATCTCTGGCGTAACGAATGTCGTACACGCCGCAGTACATCTGGTGTAATGTTGCCGCAGGCTGCCACAATACATTGTTTCATATCCTCTGGCGCCAGCCCGATCTCCTGATTTCACACCTCTGGACTTCTTTCTGTGGGGTACGTTAGAGGAGAATGTGTACCGTGATATGCCTACAACCCCAGCGGATATGAAACAACGTATTGTGGCAGCCTGCGGCGACATTACACCAGATGTACTGCGGCGTGTACGACATTCATTACGCCAGAGATTGCAATTGTGTGCAGCAAATGATTGCCACCACATTGAACATCTATTGGCCTGACATGTCGGGACACACTCTATTCCACTCCGTAATTGAAAACGGAAACCACGTGTGTACGCGTACCTCACCCCTCATGGTAATGTACGTGTGCGTCAGTGAAAAAGACCAATAAAAAGGTGTTAGCATGTGGACGTAATGTGCTGTTCCAGTCTCTTCTGTACCTAAGGCCCATCACCGTTCCCTTTGGATCCCTACGTAATTCGGTGCTCTCCGATACACACGATCGAACAGCGGAGGAGTGGTACTCAAGCGTCAGCTATAGGTTACAATATCTCCGGATGTAATTAACATTTTACAATGCAACCAACGGCACTGATTACGTATTTGTTTATATGTTCAGATGTGCTAACAAAACTAACGTGGTTCCATTTAAAAAAGCGTAGGTTTGTGTTAGAAAACATACTTCCGTGCATTTTTGTATGGTTTGTATTAAACAATTACACTAGCCCCTCTCCTCAAGTTCTGTCAGTGGAATCGGTTCGTCAGTATTTGATGTGGTTTACGAAATATATCCAGCGGTAACGTTAGGTGACTCACCCTGCATATACTCACCTTGCACGTAATCAATATAGAATAGTTTTAAGTTTAACCTCCTGGTAGCTGTCTAACTAGTGAAAGTTTCTTTGTTATTGTTTAAAATAAGCATCTATGCGTTGAATATTGTAAGTACAATTACATGGTACCTCAAGAAAATAAATTGTATCTCAAGATTGAAACTGCATCTGTGATAACTGAGTAAACGAAGAAACTCGTTACCTTACGTTGTTCTTGTTCTTACCAAAACCAGTCCCAACTGTTTTTAGACGAAGGATGTGCAAGACACCAATTATACTAGTTTTCAGCGTTAAGGTGAGGCTTAAAACGGAAGATAACAGAATATGTAGAATGGTTGCATGGGAGTACACCAATCGTGCAGCGCAGATTGGTTGATGACAGTGGAGGAACGTGACCGTGTCTACCTCTAGAGACATACAAAAACAATGGCTGGGTGTTGTGTGCTGTCCTTAGGTTAGTTAGGTTTAAGTAGTTCTAAGTTCTAGGGGACTTATGACCACAGCAGTTGAGTCCCATAGTGCTCAGAGCCAGCCAGCCATACAAAAACATGTTCAAAATTATATCAGCAACAATGAAGGAAACCACAGACATAGTCTTTGGACAAAGCTGTTTACTATCCAGGTGGAAGCAGGGAGAAAAGCAATCATACACAAATGAAGTAGCAATTATTTTACTTTTTATCAAACTTGAAAGAAATTTTACATTCTTATAGGACGACACATCACTAAGTTCACAAATCTCTTTCTTTATCCGATGGAGACCAGGATACCAGGTACTGAGTAGCAACAAACTCGAAGATTCATCATACTAGAATCATTGCGGTGAAGCAGCAAGGTAACAGTTATTCTCGTTGATGTGTAGAGTCTATGAGTCTGGCGATATTTCACCTTACTTTCGGAAAAACAACATCCACACAGTTCCGAAGATTGTAATAGCTGACAAGTGAGAAAATTACCTCACAAATAGCTTGAAAGGCATGCGACCAAGTTGTTGATGAGAATAATAGGCGGAAGAATGAAAAAAAAAACTAAGATATGTTAGATGATGATCAGTTTGGCATTAGGAAAGGGAAGGCGGCATAGAAGTAATGCTGACGCTGTGGTTGATAATGGAAGCAAGACACGGTCATAGCATTTGTTGACTGGGAAAATCATTTGACAATGTAAAATGGTGTAAGACATTCGGAATTCAGAGAAAAATAGGGGCAAGCTGTAGGATTAAACGAGTAATATACAAAATGCACGAGAGCCAAGAGGTAACAATAACAGTAGAAGTCCAAGAATTTCGTCCCAACTATTCGATCCATGCTTCGAAGAAGCAATGACGGAAACAACAAAAGAAAAAAAAGAAGTTCAAGAGTGGGATTTAAATTAAAAGTGAAAGAAGCAATGGCATTGAAGAAGCAATGACGGAAACGGTGCTGACATTGCTGTCCTGAGCGAAACTGAAGGAGAATTACCGGATCTGTTGAATGGAATGAACAGCGTAATAAGAACACAGTACGGTTTCAGAGCAACCGAAGAAAGACGATAATAACGAGTAATAACAGAAATGGGAACAGCGAGGAACTTAACATCAGAATTGATGATCACGAAGTAGATGATGTTAAGGAATTCTGCTATCTAGACAGCAAAATAACCCACAACAGTCGGAGCAAGAGGGACATCAAAAGCAGAGCACCACTGGAAAAATGGAGATTTCTGGCCAAATGAAATGTTAGGCTTTAGTGTGAGGAAGTAATTTCTGAGAATTTACATCTGCAGCAAAGCTCTATACAGTAGTGGAACACTGACTAGGGGAAAATCTAAAAAGGAGAGAATGGAAGCATTTGAGCTATGGTACTACAGATGAATGTTGAAAATTAGAGAAAGTGATAAGCAAGGCATGAGGAGGTTCTCTAGAGAATCGGAGAGAAAAGAAATATATGGAAAACACTGACAATAAGAAGACACAGGATGGCAGTACATCTGTTAAGACATCAATGAATAACTTCCATGGTACCAAAGGAGGTTTTAGAGTGTAAAAACCTTAATGGAAAACGAATGTTGGAATATACGCCGGGCAAGTGCTACTCTGAGATGAAGACGTCGGCACATGAGAGGAGTTCGTTGCGGGGCGCATAAACACTTTAAAACTTGCCTTGAGGCATGTGGTAGTCGGTATGGTGATCTCCTTTATCATTGTAATGCACGTTGGTTGTGAAGAGATAAGCTGATTCTTTGGTTGATTCGGGGGAGGGGACCAAGCAGCAAGGTCAAGACCCCATCGGCTTGGAGAAGGAAGTCGGCCGTGTCCTTCCAAAGGAACCAACCTGGCATTTCTCTGAAGTAATTTAGGGAAATCACGGGAAATAGTAATCAGGATGATTAGACGCCGATTCGAACCGCCGTCGTTCCGAATTTGAGCCCAGTGTGCTGACCGATGCACCACCTCGCTTAGTAGGTAGTGGTATAGTGTTTCGTCGATTCTTAGAATTAAGATACGAAACAGCATGGCTAATAGGTGTCTGCCTTTTCCTCAGCTGCAGGAAAATACTTGGATTTGTAACTTCGCTTCTCTTGCTGACTTCAGCCACTTGAATGAACCAAAGAGGGGTGTCATCAAAGGTGATGTGTACTGTAATTTCGTCTATGGACGAATCAACTATTTGAGGAAAACGCTGTGCGTTTTCAGAAGTTATCGCACATATGTTTCGATACGTAGAAACACTCTCTACTGTGTTTCATCTCTTAGCAACAGCATAGTTAGTGGTTGTCAACGATTTTCCTAACACGTACAAAATTGTAGAAGACAAATACAACAGCAAAGGAGAGATTTCTATAAGAATGTTCCCTAAATAAAATTTATTTCGTTGTAAGGAGTTGCTGGACGGTTCTTGTATATGTTCAGTTCGGCATATTTCAATTGTTTTCTGACATTAAATTAGCAAAGTCCAATTCGCGAAGCACCTGGTCAGATCACGACCCAACAATCAATCTTGGATTACGAATATCTTAAACATTTCGTCGCAACATTGACAAATTAGGTAAAGAGAATCGAAACAGAAAATTTGGAAAAATTACCACGTAATTGTTCTCTACAGCTCTGCTCTACAATGTAGTCGAAGCTGTACTGTGTCCTGTTCTATTTACATTACGATATAACTTTTACTAACATTAAACTAGAATGTTGGTATGTTTTCCCATTTTATATAGCTAAAAACAACATAATCTTTGCGTATTATGCAACTGGAACGGTAAGTATTAAAATTGTGGTATCCAAGACGTCAGTTGTGTTTCCTGTCTTTGCTGAGATGCTGCATCCCGCGTGCTTCTTTCCCTGCGGCAGCAGTGAACAGGGCAGTGACGTCATGAGTTGACTTCTTCGCTGTGGGGATGTATGCCGGCACCGCCTGCCCTCCACTGCAGTAGATCCCCTTCCGCATAGTGCGCTTAATGAACCACTTTGAGCGGCTGCAGTAGGTGACCGAGAATCAATGTGGCTTTCCCTCTTTTTCTGAGTTTCAGGCGGCCCTCCAAGAATTCCTTTCCTGAGCTAACCTCTTCTTTCTGGAGTACCACTCGTAGCTTACGTCGTCAATTATTTCCTGGATGTGTTCAAATCTCTGTCTTTCACTACATCCACTAAAATTTTTATCCTCCGAAGTTCCCTCTAGTAGGTTAACAGTTATTCCTCGATGAACGTTACCTTTTTGCTGTTAGTGTTTCCTATACATTCCTTGTCAGTTCTTCGGTTAGCTTCATCGTTTCTCATCTCATCAGTCAACTTAATTTTCCACATTTTTTTGTAGCATCACATCTCAAACGCTTCAATTCCCTTCTTTTCCGGTGTTCCAACAGTCCATATTCCACTACCATAAAATGTTGTGCTTCAAACGTACATTTTTTAGAACTTTATTCCTAAAATGGAGGAGTGGGTTTGATATTAGTAGGCTTCTCTTGGGCAAAAATGCCCTCGCCAGTGGTGGCCTGCTTTTTATATCCTCCTCGCACAGTCTGTCAAGGGATATTGTGCTGCCTAGGTTGAAGAATTCCTGAACTTCATTCACTTCGTGACCATCACCATGAAGTTATGTTCCTCGCAGTTCCCATTTCCGCTACTTCTCATTATGTTCACATTTCTTCCATTTACTCTCAATCCACATTCTGTATTCGTTAGACCGTTCGTTCCATTCAACTGGTCATGTAATTCTTCTTCAGTTGCGCTGAGGATAGCAACTTGAGCAGCGAATCTTATGCTTGCCATCCTTTGTACGTAAGCTTTAATTCCACTCTCGAACCATTCCTTCATATCCGTCTCTGTTTCTTCTTTGTGTAGACTGAATCGTACGGCGAAACACTATATCCCTGTCGAACATCCTTCTTAGGCCGACCACTTCGCTCATGGTCTTTCACTCTTATCGTTCCCTCCAGGCTCCTGTACATATTTTACATTACCCCTCTTTCCCTATAGCTTACCCCTATCTTTCTCAGAATTTCTAACATCTTGCGTCATTTGATGGTGTCGAACACCTTTTCCAGGTCGACAAACATTTTGAGAGAATCGTGGTTTATCTTCAGTTTTGCTTCTATAGCAATAAACATGAATTCGGGATCCCTCTTCACATATAAGGTAATTACCATTCCTTATCACCGCATTCATTTCTGTCACAATCCTAGACTATATAATGAGATCAAACATTATGGTATACTAAGAACGAAATAACTTCACCCACAGAAATCAACATGTTTTCGCAAAGCTTCGATCACGAGAAATTCAGTTCGTCACCTTCACATAAAAAAGTATCATTGCTGTAGAGTGAAAAAAGTTGGATTTGTTCCAATTTTCTAGTCTTACGAAAAGCCATACCACGTCCATAACTTTATATTTAAATTTAAATGAAGTTTTGAATTATCATGTTAATGTAAGAACAAAAATAAGTCAGCTGCTCATTTGAAGTTTTGTTACTGTTTTGTATTTAAATACAATGTTCACGGCCATACAAACAGGTGTATCTTATTGCAAATACTACAATTCGATATTATTCTGTTCCTGGGTATTCGTGTTAATGCAAATCTAGTTTTAAGTATTTGCTCAGAAATTGACTGTACTATACGTTAATATACAAACTGAAATAACACATCGGATAACTTGAAGTTTGTTCTTGTTGTAATTAACTAATTTATTTATTTTATTTTGCGCTCTCATGTTTAACGCCACTCTGATTAAAGTATCTGCCCATATACCGACTTTAATACACGCAAACAAAAACAAATTACATCTGTGAGCCATATCTTTGTGTCAAGACCTTTGTTACAAGAAACTGTTGTATGGTACATGCTGGATGCTGGTAGAGTTTCGCTATCATTGTGTAAGTGCATACAGATTGTGTGATAGTGTGTGTGAAGCGACCCACTAATTGTCCCTCAAAATGGAAGCATACTAATAGAAAAGAGCTGCCCATACTCTCGCAGTAAGTACAAAACTAAAACTTTGCATCCATGTCATCAGATAGACAATACTCATGGCGATACATTAAAGCACGTTCCATCTTCTTGTCACCGAGGCATCATGTAGCATTATGCTAAACATAGTGCTGTAACTTCCAGAAAACCTTCTGAATGTGAATCTGAAAAGGTTCAAAAACCGGTTCATGGAATAATAAATAACTATTCAAAAAAGTGACCGGCTGCAGTTTTATATATTTACATTCAATTAACATTGAGGATTCTAAAATAACCGTAATGGAGAAGATTAATTTGGTATGGCTTTTTTAACAGTAACGATTCACATGTACAGGCTGATGTAACAAATTCGGTTTTAGGAACCGATAATTACACTCAATTCAAGTGTACCATTACTCACCTCTAAGAGCTGACTCTTAACGGTCTGTTGTGAATTGAGTGCGCGTGTAACTTTTGTATACTTTAAAAGATTACTTTGTCACACGGTAATCCGGGCACTCTGACCCCATTTTCATTTCTGCTATCCTAAATATTCTCTTGTGCGATCCTAAATATTCTCCTGTGCGTGTCCGAGCACATCATGAAAGTTTTAGGATTATTGAGGCTATTATAAGTTGGTTTGCGACCCATTTTCTGCCTGTATATCTGTTAACAATTGGACGTCGTTTAAATATACACTGTCCGTTAGCTTTTTTCGCCACATTGAAACGTTATTTCAACATCAGTTAAAAAAGTTAGAAAGCATCTTATACAGACTTGAAGATTTATTATGCTGTTAGCGGATTATGTCTGCAAATTAGATGCTGTAACACCGTTAGTTACTTCTTCCACCACACACTCTCTAACAAATGCATTACATTATTCACAGATATCCAGCTACCACCTTATAAATATTATAGCATGTGTTCCATCATGTGGTGAAACGTATGAAGTTAGAGCTTCATCACGTGTAATTAATTAATAAACAATGAACTCCATGCGCGAAAGGGCTGAATGACGAGTCAGCATGTTACGAAATGAACACAGTTTGCATCGATTTAATCGATGTATTTCCAATACAACTGGTTCTTGAATAAACCTCTACTACGTTGATATAGCAGCGGGTTTTTGCTGTTGTATTTTCAGATTTCACACTGTGTATTCCCCTTCACTTTTTTTCGCTTGTAATTTGTTGCGCTCATCAGCTACATTAATAATCAATTGGAGTGTTTAAAAGTGTTAGGTAAAAGAGGAGTAAAATCCTTCTTGAAATAGAAACCTGCCACCACAAGAGGTCTATGAGGATCCTTATTAATCGCTAGTGTCTGTAGAATAGCGTACTCACATTGTAGTCTGGACAACAACTCCATTAATCACATAGCCTTTGTAATGGTACTGGAATTACGTAACCATTACGGCACCCCACCTCAACCTCTCGATACCAGCAGTATTTTACTGTGTTTCTGTAAAGTAGTTAACATATTTCTGAGACAACATTTAGAATTTATTTCATTATTGTAGAGCTACTTTGATACATCGACATGTTTATATCGCAATGGTATTATTCTTATGTGTATTCTTTCTTTTGTCACAATGATTTTTGACGTACTTGTAACTCTGATTTATGGGTGCGTAAGCAGTTATTGGGAGTCAAGACTTGGTCGTCATGTTGAAAAGACACAAATTGTAGTCAGTTTATAAACTGTGAACTTTAACAGTGAGGAAGATATTTTCAAGTATGTTTTATATTGTGAAGTGATGTTTTGTGAGTTACGTGATATTGCAACAAAAGTAATAAAAGAGAAGTGTAACTTAAATTCTGAGTGCTGATTACTTTTTTACATCACCATTGTGTTAACTTTAAGTTAAATCTTCAAGAATGGTTTATGAAACACATCTATAAAACTTTTGAATATCGCAGAATAACACCTACGCCTCTTTGCATCCGAACTTGGAATTATCACCACCTAGATTTTCGACGATTGAGCCATGAGTTCACAACGAGACCAGCGTGGGAAACACGAAAAGATGAGTGCCTACATTATCCATTATTTTATGAAATGACTTTATTAACTGTGCTCTAATGACACCTGCCACACACATAATGTAACTTTGTTGTTGCCCAAAATTGCAATATTTAGCAGCGTGATCAACACTACAATCGTAATTAATTTTTGACCTTTGTTGTGGTAGGGTTGTTAGACCTTCCACATCGAATAAGCGAAATACCAAATCTTTCTAGCAGTTTTTGTCACACAGTAATTTGAAAACGGATTCTCTTCTCTTCCTTTTTTCTTTATTGTTATTTCATCTCTCTTGC
Organism: Schistocerca piceifrons; assembly: GCF_021461385.2. NCBI lineage: Eukaryota > Metazoa > Arthropoda > Insecta > Orthoptera > Acrididae > Schistocerca > Schistocerca piceifrons. The sequence continues at coordinate 604,631,665 of NC_060142.1, forward strand.
TCCACGTGGGGTGTAGTTGGGCTGTCAGTGTATAATTTTCCGCTCTTCCACTAACGGAATTAACAATATAACAAGGGTGAGAAAAACATGAGGATGGTTCTTCAGTTTTAAATTAAAATACAAACTAAGTAAAATGTATACATTTTGAAAACACATTCCACAATAGTGAGATTCTTCTGAGGAAAACCACTGAATCACTGCACTTTCACTTACAATTCTGTAGGATAGAGATTGAGAAAAGTTGTGTCCTCAGAATACTAAATGAGGTGGGCTGCTGGAGGTGGTTTGGAGAAACGTGCAGTGTAGTGGACATAAAGAACAGTAGAGCGGATTTAGGTTTGGGAAACTCTAGCATTGGGATGGAGGGTACAGGAATTAGTATTATTAATAGTGGCAAAGGACATACAATTAGAGATGAAAGGTGCATTAAGTTGATATAGTAAATGGGGAATGTGAATATCTGGGTTTTGAAGAGGAAACTAGATTGTCAGAAAAACCACGCATTCTTTCTGTTGAGGGAGGAAGATATTGTTGATTTACACAAGTTGAAAAACGAGGGCAGGGTAGAAATATTTGAGGATAGATAAAGCAGTCATGACCTTGAAAGGGGTTGCCCTTTTAGTGGGATTCTTGTTTCATGTCATTTGCTGTGAGTGGCATATTCTGTGTATGTTATATTGACCATAATTGAAAGCTGGGAGCAAAGGATAGGAGAGTGCGCTTTGTGTGTTCATGGACGGTTGGTAACAGGGAGTAATCAGAATGGAAATCATCAGCGATGATGAAGATTCTGGAGAGATACGATGCAAAGTGGTCAGCATTCCTCTCATTGTCAAGTAGGAGGTGGTTACTGTGGAGGATTGAGTAGTGCAATATGGGGTTATTGCCAGTTTTCTAGTACTTGGAGGAGTTGACAGCGAGTATAGTGCATGTCTGGTGTCAGTCCCCGCGTTTTCTAGCGCTAAATAAAATCCTGATATGTCTCTGTATTTGCCAGGTGTGTAAGTGTATATCAATCATGTGTCTTCAAGAGTGAGTGGAACAGATAACTTGATGTTTGAGAATGAGTAGGGCTTGGTGGGGAAGTTTGAGACAGTGAGTATACATGGTCTTGGTAGGAATGTTAGTGGATACAGCATCAGGCATGAGGGATATCGTCAGGTAGCTGGAAGGGCAGGGCATGGCTCCCAATCTTGGTTCATATAGACACCAGATACGCGTTCCAAGTGACATGGGAGTATAATCTTTGATGATTCTTGCGTAGGGTAGGAATGTTAGAGGATACAACAACAGAAATGAATGATGGGGTATGAGGGATATCGTCAGGTAGCTGGAAGAGCAGGGTGTGGCTCCCAATCTGGGTTTATATAGACACCTGATATGCGTTCCAAGTGACATGGGAGTATAATCTTTAATGATTCTTGCGTGGAAATTGGAATGGAGTCCATAGGGGTGAGACAGTGTGAAGGATATGGTGAGGAGTATAGGTAGGTATCACCTCTAGTCTGATCAAGGAGTTCTGTAGTAAGGTGTCGAAGGATGTTGAGAGTAGCTAAGTTTTCATCTGTCAGGACAGTTATGGTGTGGGATGGGAACAATGTTATTTTGAAGGAGGAGGTCTACTATGGATGTTGAGGTCAGCAGAAATAATATAAGTGGAATTTCTACAATCGATATGATTGAGGAAGTCATAGGGTATGACTGGGTAATTATGAGCAATGTAGATGCTGACACAGGTAATGATTAGGATTTGGAAAGAGAGGATAAGGATAAAGTGTGTGACGGGAGTATTGTATAGGAGTTGGCGTTGAACATGGATGTTGTTGTATGACCAATTCCAATGCCACATCTGATCAGGGGGAGGAAGTTGTCTGTGCAGTGTAGCATATAGGAGGAGGGACAGTTGATGAATAAGTTTCGAGGAATTTTTCAGTATTGTGCGTGGCACATAACGGCAGGTACAGATGGTGTGGTAGGGCTGGATGGACTTTTCATTTAGGATGAAACAATGGATGTAGTGTTGGGTCAGGTCATGCATGGAAAGATTTGTTACAGTATTGTGTATTCCCATCATGCCATTGTATGAGATGTTGGTGAGGAGGAGATGGAGCTTAGACTATTGTGGGTGAAGAGATGGACCTGGTTGTGAGAGTAGGAGGCTCCAGTGTTGAGATGGAGTGGGCAGCTAGCAAGATTTGTTGAAGGGTGCGTGGCTGTTGGAATGGATAATTATACTGAATTTTGTGATGTCTTGATGAGAAGGTTGGGGAGAGGAAATTGTTATTAAGAACTTGGGTATCATGGGATGGCTTGAGACAGTGAGTTAAGGTGTCAACGCATGAGGCTTAGCTTAACATTTCACGGAATAAGTGGGGTGGGAATCATAGCACATGTATGAGGGTTGGAGCAGATGAAGCGTGGACGGTATTGAAAGGGGGAGATGTTTGAGGTGGAGTAGTTATGTCTATATGCTGAATGTCACTGGAATCAGTTCATACTGTTTTTGATGTGTGAGTCGGTCTAACGCCAGTGTTTAGACGTTTAGATGGTTTTTGATAGCTGTTTGAGGGAAGGATGGTTATAGGATGGGAGGAGGCAGGATTTACCTGAGAGTTGTGTAGATCATTCAGCATGGTTTGGATAGACTGGTGCACTAAGGTTTGAGAAAGTGATGCTTGTGATGTCACCTGATGCATCTGTTGCTAAGTGGCCTGATACGTTTGCGGCAGTGGTGGATGTGGCAGCCGATGAGTCGTGGCTAAAAATAAAGTTATAGGGGAACTGGAGACGGAAAGAGATGCTTTACTCTTGTGGTGGGAGAGGATAGTGGGAGAGGATAAATTGGGTAAAGGAGGATAGATGTAGAGTGGTGAGTTATATTCCCTGGGGGCACAGTGGAACCAGGAGAAAGACCGGCAGAGATTATAGTTGTTGTGGGATGTTCCATAATGGCGCACAGTTAAGAGCAGTGGTGATTACGGTGAGTGGCTGGTGAAGAGCTGTCACAGAGTAGTGAACAATGAAAATGTCTCCAATGTGGCAGAGCTGGAAGCAGTTACGTTATGGGTGTTGCAGTGGCAGCGATAAACAGATGTAAGTGGTGGCAGCGATTGCAGTGGCTACAGTAAGAAAACCTCTGATGGATGTGTGCGGTCGCTGATGGGGACAGTGGCGACGGCGGGATGGAGACGGCAGCACAGTGATGGAGCGTCGTCAAAATGGTGGAGGCTGATGGCGGTGACGACAGCATTTGAGGATGATGGCGGCGGTGACACCGACAATCAGGTGATGAAACGGCAGTGACTGGCTGATGGAGTCGAAGACTGGCAAGGAAAATGTGGTCTGACGACCACTGGTAATGATCAGCGGTATGGGAGAGGTCTGGGCTGTTACTGACAGCCAAAGTGATAACTTTCAGCTAGGACTGGCAGCGAAAGTGAAGACTGACAGTGAGGACTAGCCACAAATGCAATGAAGGTAGCAAGGACTGGCAGTGAAGGCGATGACTGGCAGCAAATGCGACGTTGGGTAGCGAATACTGGCAGCAGAGTCCATGACTGGCAGCGAAGTCGACAACAGTGATGGGCTTAATCTTCCTTGCATCAAGAAGACAATGATGGGCAGCATAGTTGGCCAGCAATGGTGATGTCGTAGACAGCGATGGCTGAAACTTTTCCGATCGATATTCCAATCCTGAGAACAGTCTAGGCTGTTGTTAATTTATGCACTTATCTTTCCTCTTCTCTTATATCAACTGAACTAGCCGCCTGTGTCTGACAGTAAGTGCAGGCTTATCTCAGGAGATGTTGTATGGAGTTTGATCCGGTTTTGACTGCTACATACATTCACTCACAAACAGGATTTTAGAATGTCATTTATGAATATCTTGTACAAATTGTGCGAATTATGATGGAAATTTCCCTCCTGGCACCTAAGGAGGAGCCGCCATAACTCGAGAGAGAAGCAGAGCTGAAGAATGCAAAGCGTAATCCAATTTCCATCTTCCGTGGTGCTTTAGTACGCCATATTCTCACACAAGGCGACACAGGTAGGATGTTGTTTATTTCCGCACCGTCACAGGGCTACGAGTATTCAAGATTAATATTTATGTGATGTTCTGTCCTTTGTGAGCATAGACCCTACATATTTGTGTTGGTTTACGTGTGCTCTTGTCCGCATCTTTTGTTGACATAGCGTCTAGGACCGATCCATGTAATTTGTTTTTAGTCGACCCGTCACTTGTTTTGATAACGAACGGTGTGTTTTCTTGGAATAAGATTTCTCGGTTTCCAAGCAGCGTCAATTGGAATTCTTTTTGTTTTGAAATCAATAAAAGTAGAATAATTAACATATTTATAAGGCTCTTTTCCGTCAGTGAGCACAACCCTTCTTGCGAATGCTGGTGCTGAATACACGAAGGACCATGTGTCCCCTGTCTCATTTACAAGTATGAGGTTACAGTGCACACGTGATATATCGTGGCCAGGTGGAGACGTGCTTCTTGTGTAACGAGAGTGATCATCTTCATCCAAAAGCCCGCGAAGGCATTATGTATCGCGATCTTCCCTTGAACAGAAGCGTAAGTCAACGATGGTGAACCTTGTGTCCAACGTCACAGACTCAAGGGACGGTCAGTCTTGTGCTAGTCTCGCCCAGTTGGCTGCAGGTGATTTTTCCCTATTAGGAACGAAGACCTTCTGTGATGTGTCTTTCCCTTGCAAGGATGATCAGGTGAGCGAACGAACGAAGGCCCTGAACACTATGGGACTTAACTTCTGGGGTCATCAGTCCCCTAGAACTTAGAACTACTTAAACCTAACTAACCTAAGGACATCACACACATCCATGCCCCAGGCACGATTCGAACCAGCGACCGTAGAGGTCGCGCGGTTCAAGATGGCGGCGCCTAGAACCGCTCGGCCACTCCGACCGGCCTGCTCAGGTGATGCAGAATAAGATGCACCGTACACATGATGGGGATACACTTTCCAGGCTCCCCCGTCCCCCCGCCCCCCTCTCCCACCCAGGAACCTCGTGGTCCTTATCCCGATCCCCTGGTTGTTGGGGTCGGGGTGAGGACGAGAAAGATGGAGTGTTCTGAAGCTGCTTTGATGCCCGCAGCGGTGGTTCGTTCCTGTGAACCTGTCCAGCGATCGCAACACTTAGTGCTGATTCCCTTGCTGCCTGTTGAGACACAGAGCCCACATTCCTGTAGTCTAGTTCAAAATCTGTTCAAATGTGTGTGAAATCGTATGGGACTTAGCTGCTAAGGTCATCAGTCCCTACGCTTACACACTACTTAACCTAAATTATCCTAAGGACAAACACACACACCCCCATGCCCAAGGGAGGACTCAAACCTTCGCCGGGACCAGCCGCACAGTCCATGACTGCAGCTCCTAGACCGCTCTGCTAATCCCGCGCGGCTGTAGTCTGTTATCCCCGACAGTGGCTCCGTTTGCTCATAGAGAAGACAAATTCGGGGCAGTTTCACGTGATTTGTCCTCCACGACGCCCATCTGCTATATGATTGTTTTGTTGACGAGGATCGGGAATTTTCGATGGCGGTTCCTCCTGTATAGATAGCATCCGTTCAGGGCAGACTACGACGGACCTGAATTCGGTGAACGATAATTTCACCTCGTCGGCGGTAGAGGATAACTTACCATACAGTGAAAGTAAACTACGAATCCCGCCGGATTGTGCAGTTGCAAGGAAACAGCAGAAGCACATAGGTTCGGCAGGACGTGGCACTAGCCCTCCCTCAGACTGGACAACGTATGCCTCGATGGATTGTGACGTTCGGGGGATGAAATAAGCTGTGTTTGTCTGTTGCCGTTTTCACCTTTTTCTTATTTTGATGCTGACCCATGTTTACACTTTATTAACCTAAATGTTATTACAACAATTACGTTTGGCTTGGTTACGTCTATTTATCTATGATTACTGTGCTAACAGTGTACTTTTATGAAGAGTTCTTCTCATCAGTTTTGCTCTTCCTGGATTTCAGACTGTTTTTAATGTGGCCCGTGAATGTGCAACGGGTACAGGCCTTTCTCTCGAGAGAGTATTCAGTTGCCGATATTGGAAAACTTGATTCTGGCTGGGCGATAGGGTGTCGTCTTTTGAACCCCCCCCTTTATTTGCTTTGTATCCGCCGTCTGGTTCGGATAATACAGTAGCGTGTTCGCGGTTCTACAAAGAGGAAGTAGTCTATTTTTTGCGTCAGAATCCTCGCTACTTCATGTTGGGTGGCGGTTTTTATTACGTTTTTTGTCTTAGTGATCAATCCCAACATTATAATTTTTTTGTGAATTAAGTGAATTGCACCATTCGATGTGTCTGCGTGACGTGAGGGAGCAGAAATATTCCATCTTGGTTAAATACAAGTTTTTCTCCGCCACCTCTTGTAGCCGTATCGACAGGCTTTATTTTTCTGATTGTTTATTCTATACGACTCTTGCGGTTGACGTTATTTCAGTCTCCTTTGCCGACCACTGTGCCAGCGGCCGCCGTAAATATTGAACGCCAACCTGCGAAACTGTGTCAGACTCAATGGATGCTGGATGTCCGCTACTTCGTGAATAGCACACCAAATGATTTGGATGACACGTATCGGAGCGTTGCCTCAGCCCCGCTGTTGGGTTTATTGACAGATTTACCAAAGCTGAATCTTCATCAGTCCCTAATATCATTCCACGCCGTTCGAGCGAGGAACGTTAGGAAAAGTTACTAATTTTATAACACTCTGCTGCGTGAATTGTGTGTACGAATGGATGACGCTCCCTTACGAATCGAAGTGTTCCGCCGTATTAAAGCAAATCTGCTGCAGCTCGAGAGGTGTAAGACGGAAGGTTTAAAGAGCATATACGAACCTCGGTCGCTTGTTAAAGAGGAACTGACATCCTTGTCTCACCTGCTTCCGCGTTTATCCTGCCGCCGTCGCTCCTTCATTTACGTGTTTCACGGTTGCTCAAGCCCGTCAACTGACTGCGCAAGGCGATATTGTGCTCGCTGTCCATTACTATTATTTGAAACTGCATGCGCGGGATGGCATTGTGAGACCCTTTCCCGATAACGCTGATAGAGTGGGATGACCAGAAGGTTGAATATTTGGCCGTCTTTAAGGCAAGTGTTTGCTCATACTGTTGTTTCTCCCTCCCGTAAATCACACTGTCCCGGTGGTCCCCCTAAGGAGTTTCATGTCCGTTTTCCACTCCTATTGAGTGCAACGTTTAAGGCGATGCTAAAAGGAAGACTGTGGCCACAGCCATTCAGAAGAGTAAAACCGAATCACTCTGTCCATTTCACTGCGTACTCAATCGGTCTCATACTCTGAATAATTTTGGTTACAAAACTGCCGCGAGGGTAGTCAATAGATGGTTTTCTTCTCTGTTGGTGAATATTATTGGAGAGCATCAGAGTTACCTTTCTGATCGCTCGCCTTTGACTCCAGTAATGTAGTACCGCAATATGACATCAGTTTGTAAAGACATTGCTTTCCCCGAAAGTCGATAATTTTTTTTTTCTGTGGGGCATTACCTTGTCATAGTACGTATGTATCATTTATTTCAACAATTATTTATTTGTTTGTACTTCACATTGTTTCTTCATTCATATTGCTACTGTTTTACATTTTATATTGTACGAATACGAATGTTCTGGTTTTATATGCTTTGTAAATCTATGGTTAGGCTAGAAGAAGTTCTGTGTGAGAGAGAGAGCGAACGACTATCGATAGAGAGCGTGCGAGTTGTTGTGGTATCGTGGCCGGTTCGCGGGTGGAGAAACGTTGCAAAGTTTGGCGTGAAAGACGGTGGTACGTGGAGGAACAATTAATTACAGTGCGTCCGCTGTGTTAATAGGAGATCGTGCATTATTAACTGAACAGTAAAACCTGAAAGGTTTATCGAGTGTTAGCGGTGACGATTTTACATACTGTGTGAACTTCTGACAATTAGGCGTGAACCAGACACCACCATTGTCGTGTGGAGACACTAACTGTTAGAATTGAATGAAAGTGGAACAAACCAAAATGCTAAGTAAAAGAACAGTGCTGTGATTTGATCAAGAAACATTTATTATATCGTCCAAACTGTCTTAAAGACGACGACGTAAATTGAACTGGTGTTTAACTAACTGTTATAGTGATAAACACGTGTGACTGTTTTCCTGTGGCAACACGGTGAAAGAACTGTGCGAAGTATTGGCATTGACCGGCTATATATCTTAAATACTAAAGACATTGCATAATTCCTACCTACCCGCACCACTTGATTAATAAACTTTTAATAATAAAACGTCGCGCGCGCAGCGACAACGCACATACTGGAACTATTATTATCGCGTCAGTGCTGCCAGCTGATTCAACTACGAGGTGCATTCAAGTTCTAAGGCCTCCGATTTTTTTTCTCCGGACTGGAAAGAGATAGAAACATGCGCATTGTTTTAAAATGAGGCCGCGTTCATTGTCAATACGTCCCAGAGATGGCAGCACCGTACGGCAGATGGAATTTTACCGCCAGCGGCGAGAATGAGAACTGTTTTAAATACTTAAAATGGTGACGTTTTCCTTACTTGAACAGCGTGCAATCATTCGTTTCCTGAATTTGTGTGGTGTAAAACCAATTGAAATTCATCGACAGTAGAAGGAGACATGTGGTGATGGAGTTATGGATGTGTCGAAAGTGCGTTCGTGGGTGCGACAGGTTAATGAAGGCAGAACATCATGTGACAACAAACTGAAACAACCTCGGGCTCGGACAAGCCGGTCTGACGACATGATCGAGAAAGTGGAGAAAATTGTTTTGGGGGATCGCCGAATGACTGTTGAACAGATCGCCTCCAGAGTTGGCATTTCTGTGGGTTCTGTGCACACAATCCTGCATGACGACCTGAAAATGCGAAAAGTGTCATCCAGGTGGGTGCCACGAATGCTGACGGACGACCACAGGGCTACCCGTGTGGCATGTTGCGAAGCAATGTTGACGCGCAACGACAGCATGAATGGGACTTTCTTTTCGTCGGTTGTGACAATGGATGAGACGTGGATGACATTTTTCAATCCAGAAACAAAGCGCCAGTCAGCTCAATGGAAGCACACAAATTCACCGCCACCAAAAAAATTTCGGGTAACCGCCAGTGCTGAAAAAATAATTGTGTCCATGTTCTGGGACAGCGAGGGCGTAATCCTTACCCATTGCGTTCCAAAGGGCACTACGGTAACAGGTGCATCCTACGAAAATGTTTTGAAGAACAAATTCCTTCCTGCACTGCAACAAAAACGTCCGGGAAGGGCTGCGTGTGTGCTGTTTCACCAAGACAACGCACCCGCACATCGAGCTAACGTTACGCAACAGTTCCTTCGTGATAACAACTTTGAGGTGATTCCTCATGCTCCCTACTCAACTGACTGGCTCCTAGTGACTTTTGGCTTTTTCCAACAATGAAAGACACTCTCCGTGGCCGAACATTCATCAGCCGTGCTGCTATTGCCTCAGCGATTTTCCAGTGGTCCTGACAGACTCCTAAAGAAGCCTTCGCTGCTGCCATGGAATCATGGCGTCAGCGTTGTGAAAAATGTGTACGTCTGCAGGGCGATTACGTCGAGAAGTAACGCCAGTTTCATCGATTTTGGGTGAGTAGTTAATCAGAAAAAAAATCGGAGGCCTTAGAACTTGAATGCACCTCGTACAACGGAGACGTGGACCACCGCTGTAACAGGAATATTAATGGAACAGGAGGATCCATCATTATATTCACGACACGAACCAGGATTAACTTCGCACATCGTCCGCGTGGACCACCGCTGATGTCATCGCACTACCTGCAGCAACAGATAAGGCATTAAAAGAAAACTATTACGCTCTCTCTCATTTCAAAATTAAAGGCAATTGCAGTTAAATTATCTGATTTAAAAACTGTCACAATATTAAGGTTCAATTTGTTTAGTTCCAATAAATATTCTTTCCATTATTTCGTGTTGTTGACAGTGTTGAAAACCTACCAAATTAAAGTTCCGTTAATAATTCTCTTTCAAAATTCTTCTCAGACATTTTTTTGCTCATCATAGATTTATTTTAATGTTTGTGTATAACTTCTTTTGGAGGGAGTACATATCTTATTTTTTGTGCAGTAAAATTAGCTACCATAAAATTACGAATATAACCAGCTGATGCTGTCCGCCATTACTGCTTGAAAACTAACCAATAGCATTTTTGCACCTATTTTCGCATTGGCTGTCAGCTTCAAAACAATATTACGTATTTCATGGGCATCTAGCAGATGCGGGGTGTCAATGTAGGCCCCTACAATAATTTTTTTTTGCTTTTGCCGGTTTACTGGAATTATATTGACTTTACTTGTTCATTTGGCCCCCGTTAAAGTGGTTTATCGCATCTATATAATAATTGCACTGAATTGCCTAATTTATTTTTTTATTATGTAAACATTGGCATACCATATGTAGATTAAAATTGACGTCTTATTGGCCCCACATAAGATTCTGCACGTTCTGACAAAGACTATGCCAATTTTTTATTCTTTTCGTCCATGACTAACACGGGTAGTCAGATTCCTTTTATAGGCCACGTTTTAATATTTAAAAGGTTTTTTTTTCAGAGGTAGAGACTCGATTTTACCCCTGCGGCTCGATCATGTCACTGCAGCGAAGCTATATGTTAACGAACGCGATTATTCGTGATGAGCCCCAGAGCACCCTGCTTTCGATGTCCTCATTTTTTTTTCTCATTCAGGAATCCAACCGTCTCCGAGTCTCAGTTCATTTCCGTGACGCTTTGTGGTGTGACCTTCACAGTTAGGACGTGTACCGACGATGTGCAAGTTTTTCTCCACGTTAGGCAAGAGTGTCCCTTGTTAATGACAGTATTAGATGACTGTCTTCGAGTCTCTGGAAAAAAGGCTGAACGAGGAAAAAAGTTAAATGCTTACGCTTCGCTGATATTGTTGTTCCCTGGGCTACTGTTGCAGACCTGCATACTTCTTTGGGAGTCATCGTCAACCGTCGCCTTATTAAAATGGCAACAGTTGAGTGCAAAGCTGTATCTTACAAAATCCATGAAGCTATAGCGGAAAAGAAAGGACCCCGAGTTACAATTCTCCAAAGAGGTCTCATTTCCGATCCTTATGTGTCGAGTAAGGAAAGAAAATTGAAGCAACTGTCGGGACGGTTTTTATTGAAACGTTCCGTAATTAGGTTTCGCTATGCGATGAAGGCCAAATCGTGTTATCTGTGGGTCTGGGTCTCTCTGACATTGAGATCAAATTATTTGCTTGATACATTTGACGCACAGTTTTGATTGTTACTCAGATGTGACAAACTTTCGTGACTCGGCTGTTCCCATTTGTGCGTACTCTGAGTCTTGCTCCGCCGTTGGTCGCCTTTACTTCCAACTTCACCACGTCAGAGAATTTCAGCTCAAAATGAACAATCTAGCTGCCGATGCATTGCAGCAGCCGGCACTTACGACCATGTCTTTGCTCACAAGCTGGGAGGGGTGGTCTGTTACCGCGGATACCCTGGAAGACAGTGTGGAACAATATTACTTCCGCTCGAACAATCCACAGGTGTACTGCCTGTCCATAGTGTCCAACGGGCACAATATTTCGGCGATCAGACATGTCACCATCGTCAGGTGCGCTGACCAACTGAGCTCCTGCGGACGGCCGGCCGTCCTAAATCCCCTTCCCCCGCGAGGCGTTCTCTCCGCGGTCCGCGCCCGCGGCCGCACGTCGGCGGTCGCTGAGAGGCTGGCGTCGGCGTCTGTGATGGCGTCGGTGTAACTGCCTCGTCCACCCTGGTCGCTCGTTCGTTTCCTTTGCTGAGCCTCTTTTTAATTAGACTCACTGCTTGTTCCCATGCCTTGCTGAGGTTGTAGCCGCAATCTCTATTGATGAGTCCGTTCCTGATACGAATTTCGATAGCCTCTCTAACGACGGTGCCCCAGTATTTAGATGTCTGATATGTTGGTATTCAATTTCATGATTTTCGGACAAACAGTGCTCTGTGACTGCCGACTTGTTGGGGTACATAAGTCGAGTGTGTCTCTGATGTTCGCGGCAACGATCTTCGATGGTGCGCACTGTCTGTGGAATATAACTATTCCCACACTCACAGGGAATCTGGTATATGCTGGCCTTCCGCAAACCTAGATCGTCTTTGACACTTCCCAATAATGGTCGAGTTTTATTGGGCTGGCAAAAGACAGTTCCTACTCTGTGTTTCCTCAATATTCATCCTATTTTCCCCGATAGTGCGCCAGTATACCGTATGTAGGCTGTGGCGATCTCTTCCTCCGTGACTTCGTCCATCTCCATACGCTGTACTGTAGAGGTGGGAGTACCCGTTTTTCCGAAATACAGTTTTGAGGTGTTACAGCTCATGGGGAGACACTCTGCGTCCGAGATGGTGCGCGCCCTGTGCACCAGTGTTTTTAGTAGACCATGTCTCTGCGAACGGTGGTGGCAGCCGTTTGCAAGCAAATACAGGTCTGGGTGCGATTTGTTCCTGTATACCCTATGGCCCACGGTGCCATCCACTCTTCTTTTGACCATGACGTCGAGGAATGGAAAATTTCCTACTGCTTCGGTCTCCATAGTGAATTTGATGTTCGCATGTGTGGAGTTCAGGTGTGTAAGGAAGTATAGGAGCTCGTCCCACGGGGCCATATCACTAACGTCTCATCAACATAACGTAGATATCAAGTAGGTTCCCATTTGGATGACGCCAAAGCTTCCTCTTCGAAATACTCCATATAGAAATTCGCGACCATAGGCTAAAGTGGGCTCCCCATTGCGACTTCTTGTGTTTGCTCATAGTATTCTCCATTAAACACAAAATACGTGGAGGTCAGAACGTGCCTGAAGAGGTCGGTCGTCTTCTCGTCAAATTTCTGTGCAATGAGCTCAACTGACTCTCGAAGGGGCACCCTGGTGAATAACGAGACAACGTCAAATCTCACCAGGATATCTGTGTTTTTCAGTTTGAAATTCTCGAGACGTTTTATGAAATACATAGAATTCCGAACGTGAAGAGGCATTCACCCACATTAGAGTTTAGTACTTCTGCCAGGTATTTGGCCAGCAAATATGTAGGTGCCATAATGTTGCTGACCATTGGGCTTAACGCCATCCCTTCTTTGTGGACTTTAGGGAGTCCATAAAATCTTGGCGGCACAGGTCCTTGAGGTGTCAATTTCTTGACGACACCCTCTAGTAAATCAGCGTCCTTGAGCTCTACAGTACAGCGTGTGGGGATGGACGAAGTCACGGAGGAAGAGATAACCACCGCCTATATACCGTATACTGGCGGACTATCGGAGAAAATAGGGCGAATATTGAGGAAACACCGAGTAGGAACTGTCTTTTGCCCGCCCAATAAAACACAACCATTATTGGGAAGTATCAAGACGATCTCGGTTTGCGGAAGGCCGGCATATACTAGATTCCCTGTGAGTGTGGGAATAGTTACATTCCACAGACAGTGCGCACCATCGAAGATCGTTGCCGCGAACGTCAGAGGCACACTCGGCTTATGTACCTCAACAAGTCGGCAGTCGCAGAGCACTGTTTGTCCGAAAATCACGAAATTGACTACCAAAATACCAGACATCTAAATACTGGGACAGCGTCCTTAGAGAGGCTATCGAAATTCGTACCAGGGACGGACTCATCAACAGAGATTGCGGCTATAACCTCAGCAAGGCACGGGAACCAGCAGAGTCTAATTAAAAAGAGGCTCAGCAAAGAAAACGAACGAGCGACCAGGGTGGACGAGGCAGTTACACCGACGCCACCACAAACGCCGACGCCAGCCTCTCAGCGACCGCCGTCGCGCGGTCGCTGACGCGGACCGCGGAGAGAACGCCTCGCACGGGGAGGGAATTTAGGAAGGCCGTCCGCCCTCAGGAGCTCAGCACGCACGCACGCAGTTAGCGTTGAGATGTAGGAGCGAGAGGACGTCCGTACAGCGACGGGTGTAGCGGATCGCCGTCCGGCAAAGCCCGCTTTGTCGACAGCCCCATCCGCCCCCCCCCCCCCCCCCCCCCCTCCCACCTACGGTCACCGTGGCAACGAATATGCATACGGAAAAGGAATACGTTTCGGACGCACTGCAAGTTCCGCTGCCCGATTCGGACGACGAGTCGACGGCAATAAATGACGCTTCCATCGCCGCCAGGACGACGTAAAGCCGAGCGACGACTGGCACAGGAACAACCCGAGCCTCTCCTAAGGGCAGAAAGGAGAAACAGGCAGATGTCGTCGATGACGAAGGGTATCAACTCGTCAAACGACCGGCCAGGAAGGCTCACCTCTCCTCAGCGCCGCCGGTTCAGATGGCAAACGCCTATGATGAGCTCGCTGACGGTGTGGAGATGCCTGCTCAGAAGACGGAACCTAAATCGCTGCCCGTTGTGGTCCAACACAAGGAAGACTACGACGGACTCTACAGGATGCCCCTTCGCCTTGTCGGCCAAGATAACGTCGTTATCAAGCCAGCTGGCACGAACCTATAAAAGGTCACCTTAAAAACGGCAGAAGATTACAGAAAGGTTACGGCTACATTCGGAAAACAAGGGACAAGACACTCAAGATCGTCTTTCTGGGCCTCCCTCGAAACTACAGCCTGGATCACGTCCGACGACAACTGGAGTAAATGGGCTATGCGTTTGGTCTCCGGTCCATAACCCACCTACCCTCTCGCCGCACCCGAAAGGAGACTCCGCTAGTCCTCGTGGTCACCTGTGATACCCCACACAACCGCAGGCTATGGCAAGTAACGAAGATCGCGGCGACACCTGTCACTACAGAAAAACTGCGCTCGAAGAGGGGCGAACCGCAATGCTACAACTGTCAAATAGTTGGGCATGTATCGCGGCTCTGCACGCTTCCCCCACACTGTGTTAAGCGTGCAGGGGAGCACGCCAGTCAAGACTGCACACGGCAGCGGACAGATGGACAGCCCAAATGCGCTGGATGTGGTGGGGAACATGTGGCCTCCTACCGCGGCTGTTCCAGCTTCCAACGGGCTGCAGCACGAAGCTGTGGTCAACGACCTGGCTCAATAAAGCGACCGGCACCAGTCATACCTGGCGTCAGTTTTGCTGCTGCCACTACCTCTGGCTCCTCACCGCGGGCCTCCGTCCCTGCGACGAAGGCGGCCACTGTTGCAACAGCTACCAACACCGAGATGGACCGCCGCCCATGGGCCACAGCGCGACTACCAGCTCGGCGATCTGAACAGCAGCGGGGTGAAGACCAGGGACAACACGACCTCTCCCAACAGGGACGTAAGGCTGGCGATGTGGCAAGCCCGGCTCAACAGTCCTGAGCTGCAACTGTACCATTCCAGGCGGCCGATACCAGCATGGACGAAACGAAGCTCCTCCTGCCAGAACTTCAGGAGCTTCTCAAAGATATCCCACAGCAACCCATTGCTGCTGTCAGTGCAGCCATTCAGGCAATCTCCACCGGACCACTGGCCTCCAGCATGGCCCGTAGTCAATGAGGCGTCACAGTCTGCGTGTGGAATGTCCAGGGCATCCGCACCCAAGATGGCGAATTTCGACAGCTGCTGTGGGATGAAGACATCGACATTTGCCTGGTTTCTGAGACTTTTCTCAAGCCTGGTGTCCATGTCCGAGCCGCCAACTACGTGTGTTACTGGACCGACAGACCAACTCATGGCGGTGGCACAGCGGTCTACGTCCGGACTTCACTGGTGCACCATCAAGTTCCACTCTCGCCTCTACAAGCGATGGAGGCCACTGCTGTAGCTGTCGACACTTCGCATGGGCGCATCACGTTTGTTGCTGTCTACCATCCGCCTGGCTGACATATACTCTTCAGGACGTTGAAGCATTGCTGGCATTATCTGGACAAGTCTTTTCTGGTGGTGACTTTAACGCAAAGCACACCGAGTGGCATTCCGTGTCACCAACAACCATGGGCGCAAACTTCTCCGAGCAGCCCAGCGGTGGAACGCCATCATCCTTGGACCTCACGAACGCACACACCTTCCCAACAACGAGGGCCTCTGGAAGTGCTCGACATTGCGGTGGTCAAGGGGGTGCCCTATGTTATATCCACCAGCACCCGCAATACTTTATCTTCGGACCACGTCCCAGTTATATTTGACATCAACGTCGATGCCTAGCCAGTGAAGCGGAGAGGAATCCCGACCAGGAACACTAACTGGAACCGATATCAGGAGCTGATGGAAGAGGGTCTCCTTGATGCACCTGACGCAGACGATGTTGGGATTGATGGCTGTGCCGATTCGTCCAAGACTGTGCTCTACAAGCAGTGCTCCGCGCCACACTGCGGCCGCCATCTGACCCACCTGACCGATCCCAGCAACTACCGCCACATCTCATGGAGGCGATAACTGCCAAATACCGTCTCTTTCGTGAATGGCAGCTGACGCGCAACACAGCGACGAAGACAGTTCTCAAGAGGATGAGGAGTTACATAAAAGTTGCCATTAGCAAACCACCGCCATCAGGAATGATCCAACCGCCTGGCCACTCTTTGGGTTGATGATGGTACCGCCTGGAAAGCCACATAGCTCTTCCTCCGCCGGCGTCAGAAGATTCCGCCGCTACAAGTTGGTCAAAACACCGTCAGCAGCCCAGTGGACAAAGCAAACGCTATTGCTGATGTTTTTGAACAAAATTTCCAGCGCCTCATGTACCCCATGGATGCGGATCTCGTTCGACTCGTTGCTCAATGTCTCCCGGTGTTCCTTGATGCCCCTACGGGTGACTAACGTATCCAAGAGGTGGATGTTGCTGAAGTCTCAGATCAACTTTGGCAGCTCAACAAGCGCAAGGCGGGAAGCCCTGACCAGCTTACAAATGAAATGCTGCGATGGATGCCACCAACAGCTACTGAACACCTGTCTCGACTTTTCAGCAGCATCCTCCACACTGGCTGCTATCCTCAGGAGTGGAAACATGCCGAGGCAGTTCCCATCCGGAAGCCTGGGAAGGACTCTCGTCTACCGAGCAGCTACAGGCCCATCACTTTGCTACCAGCACTCAGCAAAGTCTTTGAACGGCTGTATCTCTGCCGTCCCTGCGTCACATAAGGGAATAACGTCTCCTACCGGACGAACAATGTGGTTTTCGCCATGGACACGCAACAACGCACCAACTGCTTCGACTCGTTGAAGAGGCCCTTGATGCCATCGAACGACGGGAGTATTTCGTGTCATCTTCCTGGATGTTTCATGGGCGTTCGATACTGTATGGCATGAGGGGCTTCTCTTCAAGCTCTTGAACTTCGGTGTGCCCCTGCCACATGTCCACCTCTTAACACCTTACCTCGCCAACAGAAGCTTTCATGTACGCATGGAGGACCTGTCGACGCGCCACTGGGTCAGGGCTGGAGTTCCTCAATGCTCTGTCCTTGGCCCCATATTGTACATCCTGTATACCAAAGACATGCTGCTAGTGGACAGGGCCCATCTTGCCCTCTACGCGGATGATACGACGGTGTACACATGAAGCATTAATGCAGCTCTGCTCCAACGATGCATGCCGGCAGCAGCTGACACACTTAGTCAGTGGGCCAGGAGGTGGTGCCTCAGCTTCAATGGGGCTAAGAAGCAAGTCCTCCTCATCACCAGGAAGCATATCCCAGCCGACCTACCGCAGATCACCATCAGGGGAACAGCCGTTCCTTGGGGCAATAGAGCCAAGCACCTGGGTGTGACGCGGGATAGAAGGCTCACATGAAGACACCATATCGACGACATCGTCAAAAAGGTCAGGGGTAGAATGACTCAACTCTACCCCTTCCTAAATCTGACACCTGCACTCCCACCAGAACTGGATGATGCGCTTCATCTTACACTCATACGCCCGCTCATCGACTACGCTGCTGTGATTTGGGGCAATGCTGCAGCGACCCACGTCGAACCACTCCAGAGACTTCAGAATCGGATTCTTCGTCTGGCACTGCACCTCCCTCGGGACTTACCGTTGGACGACCTTAACCGAGTCTCCAACATCCCAACTGCTCGAGACAGGTTTCGTCAGGCTGCACGGCACTTTTACGAGAAGAACGCGCGATCCGAAAATCCGCTCCTTCGAGCACTGGGCCACCGGGTACAGCGTTTGAACGCAACCAGACGGCCCCACCTGCTTCGCGACCAATGAGTTGCCAGCACGTTCAGGACACCGTCCCAGCAGACTGACAGGCCAGTTGGAGGAATAGCCTTCCGGCTTAGACTCCACTGACCCACAGGGGCTCATCTGTCCCTGTCCGGCAGCAGCAGCAGCAGTCAGTAGCTCAGTTCGTCAGAACACCTGACGACGGCGACATGTCTGATGGCCGCAATATTGTGCCTGTTGGACACTATGGACCGGCAGTACACCCGTGGACTGTTCGAGCAAGGAATACGCCGGGAAAAGTTGAAGAATCAATATTACTTCCGATTTATTCCACGGCATTAATCTCTCCAAGGAATAAAAAGTACTACATTATTTTATCCCGACTAATGACCGTTTACATCGAATTTGGATTAATGATACGGACAAATGTAGTAATTCAGCTCTTACAGACATCACCCAGCATCGATATACCCACTGTGGAAATTTAGCGAACTGTAATTGTCTTCGCCAACAGTTGGCTTTCCTTACTTGCACCTGGCAGTTTTTTCCGATAATGAAAAACAGTACCATGATGTGGTTTCTTCATCACTTTGTACACTTCGTGATCACTGGTGCTGGAGAGAAGATTATTTGGCATTTCGCAAGTATATGCACTATGCATACTGGTGAGGCCGTCAGTAGTTCCACCTTTGTCAGCATGCTCACTCTTATGTTTTACCGGCACAGCACTGGCTAAGCTTGGATGCGAGTGGGGAGAGACTTGTTATGGCATGTTATGTTTCAAAACTGCATAACAACACTTATTTTCGAAGAGACTAAATTTTCAGTAATTGCTGATTGTTAGTGGGTATGTAATAGTACACGTGCAATGTACAGTGAATAGCAAAAGCAACTGATACACCTGCCTAATATCGTATAGGGCCCCAGGCAGCAAGCAGAAGTGCCACAACACGACGTGACATGCAGGACTCTCCATGAATCCGTAAGAATACGAGAGGGCGGAGATCCCTTCTGAACAACATGTTACATCTCTGATGTGCTCAATAATGTACATGTCTGTTGAGTTTGGTGGCCAGCAGAAGTGTTTAAACCCAGAAGAGTATTCCTGGAGCCACTCTTAAGCAATTCTCGACGTGATGGAAGTCGCACTGTCTGCTGGAATTGCCTAAGTCCTTCGGAAGGCACATTGAACATGAATGGATGCAGGTGATCAGACAAGTTGCTTACGTACTTGTCAAGTCGTATTTGGACGTATCAGGGGTCCCATATCACTTCAACTGCAAACGCCCCACACTATTACAGAACCTCTACAAGCTTCAACAGTCCCCTGACGACATGCAGGGTCTATGGTTTAATGACGTAGACTTCATACCGGCACACGTCATCCGCTCTATACAATTTGAAACGATACTCGTCCGCTCAGGCAACATGTTTCCAGTCATCAACAGTGCACTCTCGGTGTTAACGGCCCCAGGCGAGACGTAAGGCTTGTGCAGTTATCGAGACTATACGAGTGGTCCTTCGGCTCCGAAAGCCCATATCGACGATGTTTTGTTGAATGGTTTCTACGCTGACACTTGTTGATGGTCCAGCACTGAAATCTGCAGAAATTTGCGGAAGGGTTGCACTTCTGTCACAGGAACCAATCTAATAAGAGCATCAGACACTTTTTGTCTGATATAAGCGTTGCTGACCACAGCGCCGTATTCTACCTGTGTACATATTCCTGTATTTGAATACGCATGCCCATACCAGTTTATTTAACGTTTCAATGCTCACATACAAAAATAGATAAAAATAACAATACAATTATATATCAGCAGGCTCGTGGGGTGCAGTCCCTTCACAGAGGGTCTTTTGCTTTTTATTTTCATTTTTCGAGTGGCGTATACTGCGGATGGACCGATAATATTGAAAGGCATGGTTAAATCCTCAGGACGTAACAGGTAGTTGGAATAGTGGAAAGGGACCAAAAATAAGCGGCTGTCAGTTTCACTCGAAAGCACAACTTTATTTATTTATATTGATATTTATTTATATTATAGCGCAAATTTCCGAGCTTAACTATCCACTGAATATGTCACACAATCTTATGGCTTAAGGGCACAACCCCATTAATTTTTAAAACGGCTGAAGGCCCATGGTTTAAAAACACAACTACAACAAATTTTCAAAGGCAGAAGGCCCAAATCTTTGCCCTTAAATAATTTTAGAAAAGGAAGCTGTAGGCCCAAACAATCTAAGACGTAACAATAAGGACTTTACTTTAAAAACGGCTGCAGGCCCATGATTCAAAACATAACTACAATAAATTTTTACAAGGCAGAAATCCGAAGGCTTTATGCTTAAATAATTTTTCTTAATGAGACTGAAGGCCCAAACAATTTAATATTTAACAAGTAAGGAATTTAAATTTTAAGACGGCTGAGGGCCCACAACTACAATAAATTTTATCAAAAATTAATTCAAATGAGGCTGAAGGCCCAAACAATCTAAGACTTAAGAAGTAAGGAATTTTAATGTTAAGACGGCTGAAATCCCATGATTGAAAAGCAATTTAAAAGGCAGAAGACCCATTATTTAAAACCCAACTAAAAGCATAAAAATTCAAACCATCGGCTATGAGCCATTAAAATACACAATCAAACACTAATAAAAAAAGGCAGTACAGCCAGTGGCGCTCAGAAGTTTCCGGTGGTCGTCCTGCACTTGAAATATCAACGTTCGCTTAGTGGAGGCAGGTAGTCGGCCGGACTATACCCGATCCGCCGGCCACCCAACCAAGAGAAGTCAACGGACCCACAGACCAGTACACAAGGAACTCCAAAGCCAAAGCGTAAAAGGCGTAGCCGCCCACAACTCAGTATGGATAAGCTGTTAAAACTACACACACATGTTGGACAGCGACAACACAGTCAGCGGCCAGAGCAGGTAACCGGAACGCTAACGGCCACAAGGCAGAAAATTCCGCTGGTGCACTTGGACTTCAAATAATTAAAATACAGTTTAACTCCACCGGATTGTGGCCAAACTTTAGCCAACATGAACACTCGCTGTTGCTCGCTGCAATACCCCCAACAGCCAACCATGGAAACCAACGACACAATCTGAAGAGACGGGCTTTGGTAATTAAATCACCACTCAACTTCGATGTCCTGGGTCGGTGAGCCACGAAACTAGTAGCAATTGGAACAGCTTTCACACACTCTGACACTGCGTAGAGACCGCCAGCTGACTCGGTCCACTGCGCCGCGCGGAGATTTCCTGACTGATCCACACCAACCGACCGACTGTCAACGGATCCACCTAAAAGATAATATGTCCCAACAGCCGACAACGAAATCCAAACGGCATAATGCGAACAGTGGTGACTTTCTGGTAGATTAAATCAAACTTAACTTTCGCGTCACGGATCGGTGACCTATGGAACTCATAGCAATGAAAACAGCAGGATACTCTCCGACCGCGCGTGGACGCGGCCAGCGGGCTCGGCCAAAACATGCGCCCAGGTTGCCTCGCTGCTCCACGCCATCCGACGAACTGCCTGTTGGTCCGTCCGCGACTGCTGCTCCGTCGCGACTGCACTGTTGGTGCGTTTCTCACTCACTTCCAGACACACGACGGCGGAAATACTGGCTCGGACCCTACCATGCTGAGGCTCAAAATGGCTCAAATGGTTCTAAGTACTATGGGACTTAACTACTGAGGTCATCAGTCCCCTAGAACTTAGAACTACTTAAACCTAACCTAAGGACATCACACACATCCATGCCCGAGAGAGGATTTGAACCTGCGACCGTAGGGGTCGCGTGTCCCATGCAGAGGAAACACGACCATTGCCTAACCGACATCACTGCAACAGGAAAGGACCGACGGAAGTTCCACAAGATGGTAATCGAAGGGGCCCAGAAGCGGTCAGAGAACGTTTCACCCGTCGCTCGATGATACGATCGACCGACCGATAAACCAACTGTTGTCCCCGCTCAAATCTCCTTCCATCGGACAATGCACGTGTTTGATCAGCGGTCGGGCGAATACTGACTGTCGGCGCCTCATCGGCGCTCCGTCCCAGACTTCACTGCTGCTGCGTCCCGACTGCACTGCTGGTCCGTTTCCAATTGCCCTCACGAAACATGACGACCGGGAAGTAAAATCAGTGCCGCAAAAATAATACAACAGGGATAATATCGATAAGCGCTACTGCTGCCGCTCACGGGGAGGCAAAAAAAAAAAAAAAAAAAGGCTTCAAATGGCTCTGAGTACTATGGGACTTAACATCTGAGGTCATCAGTCCCCTAGAACTACTTTCAGTCTGGAACCGGGTGACCGCTACGGTCGCAGGTTCGAATCCTGCCTCGGGCATGGATGTGTGTGTTGTCCTTACGTTAGTTAGGTTTAAGTAATTCTAAGTTCTAGGGGACTGATGACCTCAGATGTTAAGTCCCATAGTGCTCAGAGCCATTTGGAAATTTTTTTTAGAACTACTTAAACCTAACTAACCTAAGGACATCACACACATCCATGCCGGAGGCAGGATTCGAACCTGCGACCGTAGCGGTCTCGTGGTTCTAGACTGAAGCTGCTAGAACCGCTCGGTCACACCGACCGGCGGGGAGTCAAAGCAGCAACTGAGTGACATAAGTAATTGAAACTAACACAACGAGATGGCAGTACGGCTAAATCAGCATGTTAAATAAGAGACGGCACGAACACGAACCACGCACGGCTCAATTATATTGTCCAGTGTTGTCTTTATTGGAAAGCGCGTGCCTAAAAATGAAGAGATCGGAATGAAGTTCAAGTGATAAAAAGACAAGTCGAATGTATCGTCTCGCATCAGAAAACCCTCTATGCTTAAATATAAAAAAAAATGTAAAGCTAGAATTAGAAAGGTTAAACAAGCGTTAAGGCTTCTAGTTAGAAACCGACGTATTGTAGGATCGAAGCCTGGCTGGGTCACTTCAATCCCCTCTGTCTCTTAACCTAGCATTAAAAAAAAATAGTTCAAATGGCTCTGAGCACTATGGGACCTAACACCTGTGGTCATCAGTCCCCTAGAACTTAGAACAACTTAAACCTAACTAACCTAAGGACATCACACACATCCATGCCCGAGGCAGGATTCCAACCTGCGACCGTAGCAGCCGCGCGGCTCCGGACTGAGCGCCTAGAACCGCTAGACCACCGCGGCCGGCTAACCTAGCATTAACCTCTCAGTGATGTGGACATTCTCCAGAAATTGAGCGTTGCTCGGGTTCCACGTTTCGCTGTAGCTCCACTTGTCCAGGTTGGACAATTAATCAGGAATATGTAGGTGACATACAATTGTTTGTAATCGTTTCCGAACAACTGCATCGCGGAGCAACATGAATATCCGAAACCTGTTGTTTTCAATTCTTTATGTGTTAACTAAATCGCAGAACGGCGTGCAGCCTTGCATCTTTATGTAAAGTAAGTTCTACAGCAGCGCGACATTTGTCTCAACTTCGAACATCCTGTTTTCCTTAAATCAAAGCTTGATGTGGACACGATTATCTGCGTGGCACAGCGAAGGCAAAGAGTCTCAACTCACACTGCGTACTAAGCTTCACAAGAAGTGTGCTGTAACATGACCTAAATATGTACATCATGTTTGGTTGTTTTTCATTTATTTGTGCCACCTCAGCTAGCCTCTGATACATACGGAACAACTCATACACACATATGCAAATGACTTGCATACAGTAAAATTTATATCATTACGTGCTGCCATCTTTGTCAGGAGATGTCACTCCAGACGCCAGGTCTATATGGAACACGTAAATATCTGATATCAACTGTCGTTTCAGAATGTTCGCTCGTTTTCAGTTAAACGATTATAACTGCATTTTACTTTGAAAACTGGTCACAACTTCATACACTTTAATCCTTGTGTTCCTCCGTTTACGCAGCCCTGTAACAGCCACATTCATATGAAACCCGACCCATAATTCAAGACAATCTACCCATGTTTTAGATTTCGAACTGACAAGCAAATTTCTCATAGTGCAACTGAATGATTAAAGGGGATGTTTGACATAAACGAAACCAAGACAAAACTTGAAGCATAATCCTTACAACATACCTCAAATACGAGGTGCGACAATGAAGTAATGGCAACCCTGCAGGCTTGCGTAGGCACAATATCTTTGACCTTGGTCTAGAGGCTGCTTCTAGTCCCAGCGGCTCATCGATGCAAATGCTCAGTCTTGAGGTGTGCTGTAATATGTAAACACGTGTTTGTGTCTCTCGTCACGTAAATGGAACCGCATAATATTGTGCAACGGTATGCCATTTCTTTTTGCGTTAAATTGGGTGAAAAGGCGACGACAACTTACGGTATGCTTCAGAAGGCTTTTGGAGAGGAGGTTATATCAAGAGCTCAAGTTTTTCGTTGGCATGAAGTGTTTAGTGAAGGCAGAGCAAATGTTGAAGCTGAAGACTGCAGTGGACGACCATCAATCTCTTTGATTCCAAGGGATTTCTTCATAAAGTGAGGGTGCCTCCTGGACAAACAGTTAACCAGTATTACTACAAACAAATTTTAGAAAGACTATGTAAAAGAGTTCTCCGTGTCAGTGCCAAAATTGCTGATAATAGGATTCTGCATCACGATAATGCGTCATCCCATACTGCTCTGTCACTACAGCAATTTTTAACTTGAAAACAAATTTCAGTACTACCACAGCCACCTTATTCACCAGACATCACTCCATGCGACGTTTTTCTATTTCCAAGAGTCAAATGGGCAGTCAAGGTATACCATTTTTAAACAACACAAGATGTCTAAAAAGTTGTTACGAGCTCTTGGAGGACATTACAGAAGATGAGTTCCAGAAATGTTAACACCAATGGCAGAAGCGCTGGAAAAAGTGTGTGCCATCAGAAGGGAACTACTTTGAAGAAGGCAGCACTAAACTTGAGTAAAACGGTAGACCAAATTTTTTTCACATTTGTGTCACTACTTTATTGTCGCACCTCCTAAGTACTCGCTACCTCTGCCTCTGACATACGTCTTATAGATGTAATATGTACAACGCAAATGTGATTTCTCTCTATATCATACAATACGTAGCAGACTGAATGTATCAGAGCTGAAGTGATACCAAAGTATCGATGATTTTTTTCACTACTACCACGTGCGTTGGAATTCCATTGCACCACGTACTAGCTGAAATTTTCATTTAAAAATCGGAAAATGTCAAGACTGCTTAACGCAATTTACTCTGTGTCTCTCCACATGAAATACAGTGGAAGATAAACAAAGTCCATATGAGCACGTAGTTTCTTAAGTGAACTAATTGAACTACTGTAAATTCTTGAATACGAATTAGAGGAGTCAAAAACAAGTGTGTAGAAGTTCGTGAAGTACAGTCGTAGTGCGTCGACCCCTGATGTTTCCTACAGTTTTGTTATAAATGTGGGAAGGGGTTTAAATACTGATTACACGGGTTGAAGAAGAAATATCGCACTTCGGGGTCGGCATGCGATACCTCGTTCGAGTTCAAAACAAAAGTGTATCTAGGAAAACCTAGCCCTGGCAACAGGTTTGGTAGAAATGGGATTTAAAGAATGAGGCTCTGACATCGCTGTGGCCATGGACAGGTACCATGAACGTTGCAGTGTGTCACAGCTGTTCAATTAGCTCAGCGTGACGAGGCTATGCCGTGGAGGACGATATGCAGACTCGATGAAGTTCGAGTAGCGTTCACGCCAAAGCATCAAATTGTACCAAATTTACACCTCCATAAAGCAGTATCATGTGTTCCTTTCTGTTTCCTTTATTTAAACATTAAGACATAGCTTCGACCATATTATATAAACTACCACTATGTCTCGCCCATGATACAAACGAAGCCAATAGAAAATGATAGTGGATACAGTGATATCGTCTGGATCCAGTGATGGTCAACCCTCACAAATAGCAGACTGCACTACACGGCACATTACTCTACGCAGAATAATTCTATTCAGACCGTTTTACGTCAAGGCCTATCTTCACAGAGACAGTTCTTACACAAACCTGCCACGTTCACTTTAAAGAAGACATTATAAACGATCATCTTGCATTAGCATACACTTCGCCACTCGTTCGATGATTTCTGGATCCAATACAACACACCCATATCCACCATCGTTGAAGTGGCCTGCATGTGAGCTCTTAGATGGTGTACATTCATTGCTGGTGTAGTATAAACTTGTTCCTGTAAGTGGTCCACAAATAAAAATCTAATAGATTGAGGTCGAGGGAATATGGTGGCCAGAGCGGAGGACCTCTAAGATCAACCCGGTTTGTTGGAAACGTATCATAGAAGTGCGAGGAAATATATTGCAAAGAAACACAACGCCACAGTTCACTTTTCCTGCAATGGGTAAGGGCCGGAAAGTACCCCTCTTACGATTGCGGCCCACAGGTTTACTGCAAAGCGTGCTTCAAAGACGATCACAGGTGACATGTGGGTTGTATTCCGAGCAATAATGACCGTCGTGGAGGTTCAAAATACCTTCACGAGTGAAGCTAGATTCGTCTGTCCATATCACGATTTTTATAAAGTGTTGGTTTCCTTCAAATTGGTGCTAAAGCCATTCACAATACCCTACTCATCGAATGCGGTGTTGTGACCGCTGGTGTTGCGTTAACCTGTAATGATATGGATGGAGTTCTTCATCGTACAACACTTCAACAACCAGTCATTGAGATACTGTGACCTGCCTGGGAATATCACGGGTACTTCATCGAGGTGATGGGTGAACGGTTTCAAGAATCGCGTCCTCAGTTTGGGGAATACTTCAATTCCTTGAAAGGACTCTGCCAGTTACTTCTGCACCAAGATTACCAGTTTCCCGTAAACGTTGCTTCAGCCGACGAAAACTATCCGTATCAGGATGGCGCCTTCGAGTGTACTACGCAGCATACGCACGAGCAGTAGCAGCAGCTTGGTTAGCGGATGCACCCACCAACGAAAGCATGTCGACGTATTCGTCGATGGTGTACTCCATCGAGAACCCACCATAAATGAAATTCAATGGACGAGTTATAGTGTGCTCTTGGCGGTTATTAGACACATACATGCTGTTAAATGGATGCCACTGGCACTTGATAGGCTGTTGTCTAGTGACAAAAGGATGTCCCGCTAATAGACGACGGGAACTAGGGAACGGACATCATAAAACTAAAAAAGGAACATGACGAGGATTCGAAACATATTTCCTTGGAGGAAGTATGTTTAACGCCCCTGCAGTCTTCTCAGTGAGCAAGTGAGTCTGGATGATGGGAGAGTGTTGCAAGCTCCTCGTCTGCAAATCTGTGTTTACAAAATGCACCTGACCTAATTTTGCTAGGTAAACTTTTGTTCTGAATCTGGTTGAAGAATCTGTTGCAAACCTCAGTAATGGGCAAACGCCGGTACTTAAAACAGGGGCAGTGATCTTGTGCAAACAAACCAGCCACTTATGCTACGCTGATTTAATGGTCCTTATGTAAACAACGTGTTCACTTGGAGGTATGTTTTCTTTCTTAGGTCATAATTAATGGGCAGTGACTTTCATGACAACTACCACAATTTATGTGCGAGATGGCGACCTATTGGGTTCATGTTCCTTAGATGAACACTCTTTTTAGCTTGACTTTGTAATTGTCATTTTTAATTATGGTAATTCATGACCTATGAAAACATTGCCCCCAATTCTCCACTGAGCTGTTATTGGTCGTCGTCCCCCCCCCCTCCCCCCACGAGATTGTTATTCTTAATCCGTACCTCGGTCGAACAACACTGCCACCAACTTGAAGCGTCATCTATCTCCACTGAGGAGAATAAGAAGGAGAAATCTGTTTCATTCGAATGTAAGTATTATTATTGCATTTCTGTTCCCATTATTATAATTATTTACTATTTTCGTACTGTTTTTCCTTTCTCCTACTGTGCAGCGTACTTCTGATGACAATGCAGTTCACCAGCATGATTTCTAGGAGTCATTCCATTTTTCTCCACTCTTACCCGATTTGATGGACAAACTTGGAGTATGCTTGTTAAGCAATTCAGTGAGCAGTGTACGACCGTGTTGGTAGGTGGGACTGTGTTTGGCGATTTTTTGGTAGTGATTGCTATGCGCTTTCAAACTTCTGAGGATGTTTTCGCAAAACTTCGATATGTATTGTGAATCTGTACGTAGCATGTATAGTGCGTCACCAGTACCTGATGTAGGCAAGGATATGCGTGTATGTTCACATATGTTTATCTTCAACACAAATGTTATCCGAATTTAAATGCGAAAATAAATGACCTGTAGAGACTCCTGAGGAAATCTAGCCCACGTGTACTAGTAATAAGGATTACACAATAAATACCCCAAGGATATCTAATACTCTTTTGGCAGTGGTGGCCGCCTGAGGATGGCGGTAATGTGCCGCCGAAACTAGTCGTGTGTGACAATTATCATATATATCATTCAGCTAAAGTCCTCGTCCATGCAATAGAATGCACGTCCATAAATTGCATAAAAATTATTGTATGGAGAGAGAGAGAGAGAGAGAGAGAGAGAGAGAGAAAGAGAGATGGTTGGTTTGGTTTGGTTTGTGGTATTAAAGGGACCAGACAGCTACGGTCATCGGTCGCTGAGAGAAAGAGAGAGAGAGAGAGAGAGAGAGAAACACATATACAAGGCATCGAATAGGGATTACAGAGATAAAATTTTTTCCTTTTATATATCTACAAGTTGAAAAGATACATAACACTGATTAGAGATACCTTTCTTTTGTTTCCTTAATGACTCGATACATTTTATATGAGTGGAAACTACGTTTCCCGTGGCCATCGTATTTTTTATTAATGGAGTTGTCACCTTTTACAGTACTGGAGAGAATCTCTTCATACAGTATTAGCAATTTTTTGTGTTGTATTTGTTGACTTTGACGTGGAACGAGATGAGTGAAAAAACATACGCACTAATAATAATGGAGTGGTTACCAGTAGGGGAAAAAATAACTGTACATACAGATAAGCGCACAGTCAAACGTGTACACTCAGATTATAAATAATTTGTTACTTACACACACAGTGTACCCCACACAACCCCATTTACGTAACTATGACAAACGTTTTATTTTTCAATTCCACACTCATACACGGAGGCGCAATCACACGCACACGCGCGCGCGCGTTCACACACACACACACACACACACACACACACACACACACACACACAAACACTCAGCTTAGAAATAAATACCCCATTCACATACTCAGTCACTCAAGCAAATAGTGTAAGAGTGGGAGACTCTCGATTCTGTCCTCGCTCATTGACTCGTTTGTCGTCATGACGCGTCAGAATGATTTTAATTTACTAGTAGGGTGCACCTCATGCTCTCGTGATCAGATGCTTACTTGTTGCGCCAGTTTTGGAGAAGAAGAATTCTCACCAGGTAAGAGGCACTCCAAACAGTAATCAGCCGCGAGAACCGTTGAGGCTGCACGATGCACGTCCTTAGTCCACCTTTCGGTAGGACTTGTTTCTGTGTGATATGCACACATTTTGAATCCAAGACGCACAAACCTAGCTAAGAGCCATTCGTCTCGTCCTTTATGAGTCTGATAACCTACTTATTTTGAGAAGAAATACCGTATGGATTCTCAGCTACATATATGGACACGTCAGATCATTTGCTGTGATACCTACTCAGTTTATAGTTATCAAACCTTTCCCCAGTATATGAAACCGTCTATATAAACATAAAGTATCGATAAACGAATTTCTTCTTCGCAACGTCGTAGTGAAATGGTACATGTGGAATTTGGAAATGTCCAATATACACATACCGGCATGAACATACAAGTTGTATTTAATACTGTGGTGTCACCGCCAGACACCACACTTGCTAGGTGGTAGTTTAAATCGGCCGCGGTCCATGTAGTACATGTCGGACCCGCGTGTCGCCACTGTGATCGCAGACCTAGCGCCACCACCAAGGCAGGTCTCGTGATACGAGAGTGGACTCGACCCCAGTTGTACGAGAACCAAGCTACCGCCCAGTTGTACGCGAACCTAGCTATCGCCCAGTTGTACGAAGCCTTTCTCTCTCATTAGCCGAGAGACAGAATAGCCATCAGACGTTAATGGCTACGAACTAACAAGGAGCCATTTGTATCAGTGCCTATAGCTTACGAGTATTCAAGAGAGATGTATTCCAAGGAATTATTAAAAGTTAAGTAAAAAGCATCTACATACTTTTCTTCTTATTCATTCATAAGTTTTTATGTTCCAGACTTCACGCCCGTATGCTTATTGCCGTTCGTGCACTATCGGCCACAGCGTTAGTTTAGCATTCCTTTTCAGCAATCAACATCACGGTGTCGGTCCAGCTACCGACACTACAATTATTGGCGACGAGGGAAAAGGACCTTTTTCTGATTGCTTACATTTATTTCTGATTGCTTACATTTATTTGTGTCATGGCTTCGCCACATTCTCCAGATGTACTTTCCGAATTTTATCGCTTGCAGACTCAGCAGACGCAGGCGTTACTGGATGCCCTTGGACAGCTCGTCCAGGGTCAACGTACCATTCAAACCGATGCGGCCGCCGCCGCTTCTTCGCTACCGCTGCCACTGAACGCTGTTGCACCGCCTTTTAGGCACTACGACCCGAACCAAGAGACCTGGCAAGAGTGGTCCCGCCAGTTTGCCTTCCACCTCGCTGCCTACAGAATTCAAGGTAATGAGCGGCAGCCGTTTTTGCTTTCTTGTGTCGGTGTGTCCACATACCGTGTGATAGTGAAATTGTTTCCCCGACGCGACGTAGCAACTCTGTCTTACGAGGAAATTTTGTCTGCATTAGATGCCTATTTCAAAGAAACAGTTAATGTGGTTGCAAAACGGTATACGTTTTTTCGTACAAAACGTACGGCCGGTCAAACTAATAGGGAGTGGGTAGCAACATTGCAAGGACTTACTAGGGACTGTGCCTTTGAATGTGACTGTGGTCTTTCTTATTCAGATACAATGGTGCGTGATGCAATTGCACAGAACGTTTCTGATGTTCGCATACGGGAGCAAATTTTGAAACTAGTTAATCCCTCCCTTCAACAAGTGATAGACATATTGGATAGACAGGACACACTGGACTGTGCTCAGGAATCTTTTGAAACTTCGCCAGCCGTGTGTAACATTAACCGGCCCGCTGGACGCGCTGCGCGGCCCGGTCACCGGGCCTCGCGCACGGCGACACAGCGACCGCCGCGTGCTAAGCCAGGTGTGCCGCGCCAGCCCACAAATGCAGTGAAATCATGCCCGCGGTGTGCTACTAGACATTCGCGTGAACATTGCCCGTCACGCCAAGCTATTTGCTTTTTCTGCAATAAGAAAGGACATGTTCAAAGTGTTTGCCAGAAAAAGCTCCGATCAGACAATCACAATCATTCCCGGCCCTTTGCTTTGCGCCGGAATCGAACCAAGGACACTCAGGCTCGTGGACCTTCGCCTATGGACATTCATGTCGTTAATGCCACTTCGTCCAGTGACACTTTCTCTAACAGTAACAGTGATCGTCCCACAAAAACTGTGCGTCGACGTCGCCGGAAATCACGTCAATTAGCAAGTGATTCTGTACCAGTGTCTGTTCCAATTGCACAAAACAGTCGCTCTTGTCGTCAGCAGGACAATAAACTTTTTGTGGACTTAGACTTTGACGGCCAAGTGATACCATTCCAGCTCGATACCGGAGCTGCAGTTTCATTGCTCAATCACGACACATACAAACAACTGGGCGCACCTCCGTTGCGTGCCGCAAATGTTAAGCTAACTACATATTCCAGACAGAAAATTCCTGTGTTAGGACAGTGCAGCCTTCTTGCAACATTCCAGGGACAAACAAAACTTGTGTCATTTTACGTTCTTCGTTCTTCTTCTGCAGTGAACTTGTTTGGTCTAGATTTATTTAAGTTGTTTAACATGTCTATTGTAAATCAGGTCCTATCAGTGAATCAGACTGTGCCTACAGACAGTGTTTCTCGGCTGTGTGACGAATTTGCAGACATTTTTGCACCGGGCTTAGGTTGCGCTAAAAACTATGAAGCACATTTAGAACTGAAGGTAAACGCGCAACCGAAATTTTTCAGGGCGCGCAATGTTCCCCACGCATTGCGTGATGAGGTCGCAAGAACGTTACACGATCTCGAATCACAGGGTGTAATTGAACGTGTGCAAGCTTCTCTCTGGGCCTCACCCTTAGTCATTTTGCCAAAACCTTCCGGAAAATTGAGACTTTGCGTGGACTTCAAGGCCACAGTGAATCCACAGCTAGTGACTGCTACTTTTCCTTTGCCCCGCCCGGAAGATCTTTTTGCTAAACTGTGCCCGGGAAAATATTTTTCAAAGTTGGACCTAGCCGATGCGTACTTGCAAATACCGGTGGACGACGAATCCCAGCGCGTATTGGTGGTTAACACGCATCTTGGATTGTACCGCTTCAAAAGACTGCCATTCGGGTGTGCATCCGCCCCTGCCTTGTTTCAGCAATATTTACAAACTGTTTGTGCGTCGGTCCCTACTGCAGCAAACTATCTGGACGATATAGTGATCTCCGGACAGACAGAAGAAGATCATCTTGCGAATTTACGAACATTATTTCAGATCTTGCGGCAAAATGGTCTTCGCTTGAGGAAGGACAAATGTGTGTTTTTTGCTCGTGACTTACCATACCTGGGACATGTCATTAATGCCCAAGGCATACATCCGAGTCCAGAGCACCTCCGTGCCATACAAGACTTGCCGTCCCCTCAAAATCTCAAACAGCTACAGAGTGTGTTGGGTAAAATTAATTATTACCATAAATATGTGCGCAATGCCTCTTCCATTTCAGCTCCGCTTCATCGCTTACGCCGTAAAGGTGTTCCGTTCGTCTGGACGCCGGAATGTGAACGCGCCTTTCGCCAGTTGAAATCGGCGTTGCTTTCTAATACTTGCCTTACGCCATTCGATCCCCAGAAACCCCTTTTGTTGATGGTAGATGCATCGGATTTCGGGATCGGTGCTGTGCTTGCGCACAAAGTTGGCTCCCATGATCGCCCTATTGCTTTTGCGTCCAAATTGCTCTCGTCTGCGCAAAGAAATTATTCACAGATAGAGAAAGAAGCTTTGGCTCTCGTGTTTGGTGTTACTAAGTTCCATGATTTCTTGTATGGTCGTCACTTTACCATCATCACAGACCACAAACCTTTGACATCGCTTTTTCATCCGACCAAGCCTGTACCTCCACGTACAGCGCAGAAATTCATTCGCTGGTCTATTTTCCTCTCGCAGTACCGCTACGATATCTTGTATCGGTCCACTGCTAAGCACGGCAACGCCGATGCGTTGTCCCGTTTGCCTGTTGCTGAGGATAAAGCATTCGATTCTTCCGAACTTGCTTGCATGTTCATTGATTCGGAAACCGATGAAGTGGTCGAATCGTTTCCGATTGATTTTCGTCGTGTCGCTACAGCCACAGCTGCTGACCCGGTCCTTGCTACTGTTTTACGTTTTGTTGCTACGCAATGGCCTTTGTCAAAGTCTCGGATCGAGGATCCGTTGGTTCGCCGATTTTTTGCTCACAAGGAGAGACTTTTTGTTCGACGTGGTGTTTTGTTGTTGCGTTCTGATAATGATCAGTCCAGAGTCGTGGTCCCACGTTCGTTACAGTCCTCTGTTTTACGGCTTCTTCATCAAGGACATTGGGGTATAGTGCGAACGAAACAACTTGCTCGTCAGCACTGTACTTGGTTCGGAATCGATGCTGCGATTACGAATATGTGTTTTTCGTGCCCGGCGTGTGCCGAACAACAGTCCGCACCGCCGCGGAAAGTCTTTGCGTGGCCAAAAGCCACTTCCCCTTGGCAACGCTTGCACGTTGATTTTGCTGGTCCATTCTGGAATGCTCGATGGTTGGTTCTGGTCGACGCCTTCAGTAATTTTCCTTTTGTTGTCCGGATGTCTTCCACGACGTCCTCCGCCACCATCCAAGCGTTGTCTGCTATCTTTTGCATTGAAGGTCTTCCGCAGACTATTGTTTCCGACAATGGCCCACAATTCATGTCCGCAGAATTCCAGTCTTTCTGCCAGGCCAATGGTATTCAACATCTGACATCCGCGCCGTTTTCGCCTCAGTCCAACGGTGCCGCTGAACGATTGGTCTGGACTTTCAAGTCACAGATGTTGAAATTGAAAGAGTCGCATTCTCGGGAGGACGCATTGTTGCTCTTTTTGTCTTCGTATCGCTCTCAGCCCCGAGATGGTCGCTCGCCGGCTGAGTTGCTCCACGGTCGTCCTCATCGCACCTTGATGTCTTTGCTGCATCCGCCGCATCAGGTTCCTGCGCAGCGGCTGACTCCTGCTTTTGCTCTAGGCGACGTTGTATTTTATCGCAACTATCGAGGTTCACGGCGTTGGCTCGCAGGGCGCATTCTTCGCTGCCTCGGCCGCGCGATGTATTTGGTTTTGGGGGCCTCTGGTGAGGTGCGTCGGCATCTCAATCAGCTGCGCCTCTGTCGTCGCTCGGGTTCTGCCGCTCCCCGTCTGCTTTCAGCGACGGTGCCGTCCGGTCAGCGCCCTGGGGACCCATCTACTGGCTCGCCTCATCCCCAGGTGTTCCCGACGATGCCTTCCATTTTGCCCCATGGCGACGCGCCGCCGCCGCCGCAGCAGCAGCAGCAGCAGCAGCCGCCGCCGCCGCCGACCGCATTCGACGCTTCGTTGCAGCCGCCAAGCGCCTCCCAGGGTCACGCGCCGCCGATCGCTTCCCGTGACCAGCTGTCCTCCGCCATGGAACGCCCGCCCGCTCCGGACCACATGACGTCATCGCGCGTCGGCTACCCCGACGCAATGGAGGTCGACCCTTCACTACCTCCTGTCTCTTTACGGGCGCATACACCGCATGTTGACGTGCACCCTGGACTAGTTTTGCAGGCGTTTCCTAGCTCCCCTCGGACCGGATGGCCGGGTGCGGGTGGCACAGCCTCGCCTGTTGTTAGGCTCCCCACCTCATCGCATACGTCAACATGTGGTCCTCCCCACGGCGGGCGGAAGCCTTATTACACGACCGTTCGCCGATTTGCGGGGGAGGAATGTGGTGTCACCGCCAGACACCACACTTGCTAGGTGGTAGTTTAAATCGGCCGCGGTCCATGTAGTACATGTCGGACCCGCGTGTCGCCACTGTGATCGCAGACCTAGCGCCACCACCAAGGCAGGTCTCGTGATACGAGAGTGGACTCGACCCCAGTTGTACGAGAACCAAGCTACCGCCCAGTTGTACGCGAACCTAGCTATCGCCCAGTTGTACGAAGCCTTTCTCTCTCATTAGCCGAGAGACAGAATAGCCATCAGACGTTAATGGCTACGAACTAACAAGGAGCCATTTGTATCAGTGCCTATAGCTTACGAGTATTCAAGAGAGATGTATTCCAAGGAATTATTAAAAGTTAAGTAAAAAGCATCTACATACTTTTCTTCTTATTCATTCATAAGTTTTTATGTTCCAGACTTCACGCCCGTATGCTTATTGCCGTTCGTGCACTATCGGCCACAGCGTTAGTTTAGCATTCCTTTTCAGCAATCAACATCACGGTGTCGGTCCAGCTACCGACACTACAAATACTAAACACCCATGACAGTGCTCAGGCATTATTGGTTCTAGAATTCGTGTGATTTCTCAGCCTCTATATGAATTACAGTTGAACGGTGAAAATAAACTATTATAGACACTGTCTACACAATTCAAGGGGGATTTACAACGAAACACTGTGTTCATAATGTCAATGGTTGGATCATTTTGAGCTTAGAGCAGAGCTAAAGTCATTGAATCTAAAACCATCTATGATCGATTTTTGTCCACCTTATGATCAGTAAAACCAACGAAATCATTAATTTAAAGTCTTTAGCTTCAGTTTATTCTTTCAAAGTGATTTGTCCCGCCTCCTGAAAATTAATACTAAAAAATTTCACTTAATTCATTGTGTTTTCTGTGGGGGACACCTTACCAAAAATGGTTCAAATGACTCTGAGCACTATGGGATTTAACATCTGAGGTCATCAGTCCCCTAGAACTTAGAACTACTTAAATATAACGAACCTAAGGACATCACGCTTATCCATGGCCGAGGCAGGATTCCAACCTGCGACCGTAGCAGTCGCGCTGTTCCGGACTGAAGCACCTAGAACTGCTCGGCCACCGCGGCCGGCCGACACGTTACCAGTATAACTATTTTCTGTTAAAAGCTTCAGATGCTTGAACCGCCCTGATACTCACGTGTGTTAGCATGCCGCTTCCGCTATTCGTTGAAGCGCGCCGATTTGGATCCAGCTAACCTGGGGGTGGCTTCTTGGCAGTTTTCCACATACGTCAGGGTGAAAACGCGTCTGGTATGCGCAGTCATGCGTCAGTTACAGGCTTCGCAAATATTTATAACATGTTCTCAAACTCTCACATCTGATAACACAAGATGCGGACGGGGTGGTAAGCAAGTTATTTTTCGTGGACATCCGAACACCCTCATCGACTAATTTCGGCAAATATAAGAAATAACATGGCAAACCTGTAACACATGGGATAAGGGCTGTATAGAGAAGGAGAAAGAACTAATAATGGTTAATTTTTCTTTTATTTTCATGACAGTGTAATTCTGTGTCCGTGACAGTACAGGGCCCGTTATGTTTGTTAATTGTGCTGTAGGGTTACGCCTCCTGTGATTCTGAATGAAGCGTTGGAAATGGTGAAGCATTTAGTGTACCGAGAGAAGACAACGGAACGTAAAACCGGAGGACTACGCAACGGGGCCAGTCCGTTACGTCGATAGTCAAAGCGACAGCCAGCGTAAACTGTCGTACCCCGATCCCTGTTAATACAGCGGCGATAGCAACTGCTGCAATCAAAGCCCGCCGCAGGCATCCGGACAATGTTGACGTGCAAAGGCGGATCAGGCCACACATGCCACCCCTGGCCTCTGCATTCTGCACGCGATTGCGGCACCACGAATACCGCCAGCAGCTGAGGATGTGGCGTGGCGGCAGGTTTTATGAGAAACCGGCATGTGGGCGCGGCGGTTACGATGGATGAGATCTGACCTCTATACGCGTTGTGGCACTGATCCTGCGAGAATCCGGCGATTGAGTGGCAGGCGGAATTGTTGACACTGTACTCTGGGCGAGATGCTTAGAAACTCGACGAAACTGACGTGGAAATGGGGCAAACATGCGGGCACAGCTAGCGGTGAAAACAAACGAGCAACGGCAATTGAAACATGAGCTCGCTATGAAGGCTGGTGATAGCATTCTGCAGACTGGACTGTGGCCGATTTAACGAGAGTAAGCAATGAAAACAGTACATAGAATTTCGTTCTGTTCCTGCAGATGATGTGTGATGTGGAAACGTAACTATAGCCCGTCGTCACCATATAGTTTTTCATCCGCCCTCTTCTTCCTCTGCCGGCCGGAGTGGCCCAGCGGTTCTAGGCGCTACTGTCTGGAGCCGTGCGACCGCTACGGTCGCAGGTTCGAATCCTGCCTCGGGCATGGATGTGTGTGATGTCCTTAGGTTAGTTAGGTTTAAATAGTGCTAAGTTCTAGTTTTCTGCGATATGACCAAGGGAAGAAATATTGGAAAAGACGTACTAGAGGCGGGGTAGAATGAAATGATGTTGGTTAAGACATCAGAGAATAGCTTCCATGGTACAAGGGCAAGTAGTAGAGGACAAAAGGCGATGACTGATACTAGAACACATACAACAAGAAGCTGAGAACGGTGGCTATTGGCGCTACTCTGAGATGAAACAATTCGCACAAGAGAGGAAACCAAGGCCGAATCATAGATATTAATCAGAGGTTAATGAGTCAGACTAGTGAAAGTATCCAGCAATATTGCGTGAGATCAACGCCGAATATCTTCCAAAGGTTCCCATCTCAACCCATAAACACTGAATTATAATCAATTATTGTCATAATGCCTGTAGAAGAAACACATCGACTGGAAGTTTAATTGTTAAACGATAACTAAGTGTAGACGATAAGATGATAATTTCATTTCACTAGTTTAGGCCAGTTGAGACCATAAACTTCGGCGATATTTGTAACGCAGAGTGCAGTAACCTTAGTATAGGACAGAAAGAAGTGAAGTAATGAGTCATGATAACCTCTAGCCACTTCGCCAGAAGCATGAGGAATTTAGAAGAAAGTAAGATTAACTTCAGGCACAACTCAAAATCATATTTACCTTCAACGCCTTCTACTCAATACAAAAAATTTCCGAATCTGTGAAGATACGTAGTTGTGTTCAAGTGTGGGTGATTGAGAAAATATATACTAAAGAGGCAAAGAAATTGGTATACCTGACTAATATCTAGTAGGGCCCCCGCGAGCACGCAGAAGTGCCGCAACACGACGTCGCATGGCCTCGACTAATGTCTGAAGTAGTGCTGGATGGAACTGACAGCACGATTCCTGCAGTACTGTCCATGAGTGCGTAAGAGTACGAAGGGGTGGAAATCTCTTTAGAACAGCACGTTGAAAGGCATCCCAGATATGCTCAGTAAATTTCATGTCTGGGGAGTTTGATAGCCAGCGGAAGAGTATAAACTCAGAAGACTGTTTCTGGAGCCACTCTGTAGCAATTCTGGAAGTGTGGAGTATAGTATTGTCCTGCTGGAATTGCCAAAGTATGTCAGAATGCACAATGGACAGAAATGGATGCTGGTGATCAGACAGGAAGCTTACGTACGTGTCACCTGGCATATCTAGTCATATCAGGAGTCCCATATCACTCCAATATCACACGTCGCACACCATTATAGGGCCTCCATGAGCTTCAACAGTCCCCTGCAGACGTGCAGTGTCCTTGAATTCATGATGTCGTCTCCATACCCGTACACGTCTATTCACTCGATACAATTTGAAACGAGACTCGTCCGACCAGGCAACATGTTTCAGTCATCAACAGTCCAATGTCGAAGTTGCCGGACTCAGGCGAGGCGTAAAGCAGTCATCAAGGGTACACGAGTGGTCCTTCGGCTCCGAAAGCCCATATCGACGATGTTTCGTTGAATGGTTTGCACGCTGACACTTGTTGATGGCGCAGCACTGATATATGGTGCAATTAGCCGAAGGGTTCCACTTCTGTGACGTTGAACGATTCTCTTCAGTCGTCGTTGGTGTTTTGAATGGAATGAACAGTCTACTGAGTAAAGAATATGGACTGAGTGTGAACTGAGGAAAGACAGATGTAATACACGTATCATAAATCAGAACAGCGAGAATTTAACTTCAGAACTGGGATCACGAACTAGACCAAGGTAAATTCTCATATTTACTCAGCAAAACAACCCGGATGGATGGAGGAAAGCGGACGTCAAGCGCAGTGCGGAAAAAGGCCATTTCTGACCAAGGAAGTCTACTAGTATGAAACATAGGCCTTAAGTTGACAAAATAATTCCTGGGAATGAACGTTTGGCGCACAACATTGTATGGTAATGAAACATGGACTATGGGAAAACCAGAACATGACAGAATCGAAGCATTTGAGATGTGATGCAACACAGGAATGTTGAAAATAGTTTGCCCTGAAGAGGTAAGAAGAGAGGAAGTTTTCCACAGAATCGGTGGGGTAAGGAATGTATGGAAAACACTGACAAGAAGACAGAACTGGATGATAGGGTATCTTGTTGTGACATCATGGTTTAAGTTCCATGGTGCTAGAGAGAGCTGTAGAGGAAAACATTTATTGGAATACGTACAGAAACTAAGCGAGGACGTATGTTGTGAATCCTATCTCAGATGAGAAAATTGGCAGAGGAGAGGAATCTGTGGCGGGCCGCATCGAACCAGTCAGAAAACCAATGTCTTAAAACAAAAAACTGTGACGGGTACGCCTTATCATGATATATCGCAGTTCTGACTGTTTTCATTTGTTAGTGCCGATTCCGAGAGTTTCATCTTCTAACAAGACAGGGCAGTTACTTATTGGAGAATTGGTGTCTGGCGCTACCTAAACGATGAACTTTCGCGTGACTTGATTTGCCATATTGGTGAAGATGATACGGCTCTGTTCTCTTGGCCTCGCATGTCACCGTACATAACGGCTTGTGGCTTTTCCCTTTGGGGATCTTTTTTACCCACAGCAACTGCCAGTAACACTGCTTTGATGATCACTGATTGGATGTTGCTACTTTCGCTACGGAACCAATTTCACTAGCGCTTGGACATGTGTCGTTTGACCATGCGGGCACTCATAGGATATGCATAGTGTGTAAAATGAAAATTTGGTAGTTTTACACATCTGTTCATCCGCGAAAAATATTTACACGAGTACATACAATACTGTACAAAATATACAGCACTGAACTGAGAAGAGGAAGAAAAAATTTCTTGAAAAAAGAAATTTGAAATTTCCTGGAAGACTCGAACTCGTGACCTTTGTCTTTCGAGGGCAAGTGCTCTGCTGGCTGAGGTACCAAAGCACGACTGAGGACCCCTCCTCACAGCTTTACTTCTGGCAGTACCACTTCATGTCCTGCCTCCCACACTTCACAGAAGCTCCCTTGCGAACCTTGCGAAATTAGCACTCCTGGAAGGAAGGATACTGCGGAGACACGGGTTTGACACAGCCTGGTGGATGTTTCCAGAACGGAACTTACAATCTGCAGCGGAGTATGCGCTGACACGAAACTTCCTGGCAGCTCTCTTGCGAACCTTGCGAAATTAGCACTCCTGGAAGGAAGGATACTGCGGAGACACGAATTTGACACAGCCTGGTGGATGTTTCCAGAACGAAACTTACAGTCTGCAGCGGAGTGTGAGCTGACACGAAACTTCCTGGCAGGTTACAACTTGTGCCAAATCGAGACTCGAACTCTGCTCCTTTGCCTTTCATGGGCAAGTGCTCTGCAAACTGAGCTACCCAAGTGAGCCTCACGAGACGGCAGTTTTAATCTGCCAGGAACTTTCATATCAGCGTCCACTCCACTGCAGGTTGAAAATTTCGTTCTGGAAAGAGGAATTGTTGATATCTGACACAGATTTAAGTGTTACGAAGTATTTTAAGAAAGTGTTCCTATGGAGTGTAGCCTTGTACTGTAATGAAACGTGAACAAGAAACCGTACAGATACGAGGAGCAAGGAGGATCAGTAACGTGGTGCTACCAAAGAATGTTAAAAATTAGATGCCTCGATCGAGTAGATAAGGAGGCACTGAATTGAACTGGGGAGAGAGATAATTCATGGGAGAACTTCACACTATTAATAAATCGGTTGATAGCAGACATCCTGAGACGTCAAAGTGTAGTCAGTTTGGTAATGGAGGTGGAAATGGAAATGAGCGTTTGGCGTCATTGGCCGGGAGGCCCCTCGCGGGGCAGGTCCGGCCGCCATATCGCAGGTCTTATTACAGTCGGCGCCACATTGGGCGACCTGCACGCCGGATGGGGATGAAATGATGATGAACACAACACAACACCCAGCCCCTGAGCGGAGAAAATCCCCGACCCAGCCGGGAATCGAACCCGGGCCCAGAGGACGGCAATCCGTCACGCTGACCACTCAGCTACTGGGGCGGACGGTAATGGAGGTAAGTGTGGGAGATAAAACTTGTAGAGGTAGACCAAGAGATGACTACAATATGCAGGTTCAAATGGCTGATCGCTGCAGTAGTTATTCGAACATAAAGATACATGCAAGTGATAGATTATCGTGACGAGGTGCACTGAACCAGTCATTGGAACGAAAACTGCGAAAACGTACAGAATTACGTAAAAATGACAAGTTATCAATATCTGCAAACCGCAAAGCGTCTAATCTATCAGATATTAGTAGCATTTTGTACGAAAAGATCTTACTGCCATTAAGATAAGAAATTATTTAGGGGAAAGCTTTTATTGATTACAAAATAGCGTGGCTGAGTGCAGTTTCCTTCCTCTCTGAAGTTCCCGGAAACAGCCGCTCTTTTCCCAGGCAATCGCGAATAATAAAATACACGTCTGCCATGGAAAGTCATTTTACGCAACTGTAGCAGCCATGCAAAGAGATCAGTCCTCAGTGATTCCACCGCAAACGTCTCAGAGTTAATATTTCTGTAATCGTTCGGCCTAAAGCGATGGACAGGTTTGAAGACCGTAGACCCAGATGCGTAACTGAGTCTGTTAGAAAAGTTTACTAGCAGACTGTCGAGAGAGGGAACGTTTTGTGAGTTTGTCCGTGACCTTCCTGAATGCTACGGTTCGGAATCGTCGAAAATGCGTCATTCAGACACGTTCCTCAGTACTGCTTTGTGGTCCAGTGTCCACAACGCCTACCGAAAATAACACACTGTTCCTCCTTCAAGTGCAGCGCCTCAGAACGTGTGCTCTGCGTTGGTAAAAAGTACCACTTTCGCAGGCGGCTTTTTCTATATGTACGATGCACGCTAGCCGTTTCCTGTCAGGTTACAATCCGCTAAATGGCTTAAGGAATATCATTCTTACTCTGTCCCTGAAGTTGGAGAGAGATCCCCACGTTAATTTGCCAGTGTCAGGTGAGACCGTATCATTTTGTCGAAGTTGCAACATCTATGCTGTTTCTTTTGTCGGACCTCAGTATCAAGTATCAGATGTGATTCTGTTTGATCGTCTTTCTTCCAGCAACCCAGTGTTTGTATATCCACATCTAGATACATTTCATACTGCGCAAGCCTCCTAATGGCGTGTGGCGGAGGGTACTAAACTGAGCCCTCCAATACCCACTCGTCAATAGAGCGTGGGAACAATGATTCTCCACAAGCCTCTATATTGGATCTAATATCTCAAATTTTCTCCTCATGGTCAGTACGCGAGACGTTTTAGCAGTAGTACAAAGTTGTTCAGTAGTAAACCTCTCCGTGACGCGCAACGCCTGTCTTGTAAAGTCTGCCAATGGAGTTTCTTGAGGATCTCCGTAACGCTCTCGTGCCGCTCTTCTTTGGGTCTTCTCTATCTCTTTTTATCAGTCCTATTAAGTAAGGACCCTGCAGATGAACAATACTCAAGAATGGGTC
Source organism: Schistocerca piceifrons (assembly GCF_021461385.2). Lineage (NCBI taxonomy): Eukaryota > Metazoa > Arthropoda > Insecta > Orthoptera > Acrididae > Schistocerca > Schistocerca piceifrons. The sequence continues at coordinate 604,674,843 of NC_060142.1, forward strand.
GAACAAGTCCCTTATGACCCACTTTCTTCGTGGGCGAGTTAAATTTACAGAGATTCTTCCTATGAATTTGAGCGAGGCATATGCTTTGCCTTTTCTTTTGTATGGTAATTCCATTTAACCCTAGAAATGTGGGGTTGGGTCTCTGAGACCCATTATTTTTTGTTCCGTTGAATTTAAATTCTCATAGTTGCTGATTTGACTCGAGCGCTCTTTGACTCGAGCGCTCCGCTAGCTTCCTGTAACATCCGAGAGAAAGCGTTAACATCTGATTGCGGTTTTGCTTTGCTGAATCATTGTACAGCAGTCTTCCCAAAAGCGCGCGAGTCTGTCACACACGGCTCGACCGTTTAAGAAACTCGTTTCTGGCAATGCGGTCCCATTTTTATTTTGGTGTACACTTATCATTGAATTACTTGGGAAATAATTTGGATGTAGGAAAACCGAATCATCATTGTCAATAATTTACAATTTAAAAGGCAACAGGAAGTGCATCTCCCATAACTAACTCAGGTACGTCACCTATGCGATTTTATAAAGAAAGGAACGGTTCGTGGAAAATCGAGAAAAGCTTGTTTCCTACAAAGTGTTCGAGCAAGACGTCACAAAATCGTTACCATGCATTTGCCTGGAAGAATTCCATCTGTGATCATTAGAATCATTGCTGCTAGTTTTTAGCAATCATGAACTGAAGGCATATTTTGGCCTTCCGTACTTAAATGGAACATGTACTGCTGTAAAATAAATACCGAATACTTTTGGAATGCAGATGGGCTCGGAACAGAAATCTTTCGAGCAAGAATGTCGTTGAAGAGATTCAGATTTTTGACTTATTGTAGCAAGTTTGACAACATTCATACGAGGGAACAAAGAAAAGCAGAAGATAATCTTGCTGCCATAGGATCCGTTCTTGATATGATTGTCTACAGCTGCAGTGCATATTTTGATCCGTCAAAAATGTCACTTCGAACGAAATGCTTGTTCCATACAGAGCCGAGTGCAGGTTCAGTATGTATATCCAAAATAAACTTACCAAGTATGGGATCAAGGTTTTCATCCTAGCTTGTTCAAAAACATAGTATATAAAACATTCGGAAGTCTAAGAAGATGTACCACCACAAGGAACATACAAAGTCAGTAATATGCAGACGATATTGTATTCCGTCTTATAGGCCCAGAAAGAGGGTCTGCGAAATTGTTGTTGTTGTGGTCTTTAGTCCTGAGACTGGCTTGATGCAGCTATGCTACTCTATCCTGTGCAAGCTTCATCATCTCCCATTACCTACTGCAACCTACATCCATCTGATTCTGCTTAGTGCATTCATCTCTTGGTCTCCCTCTACGATTTTTACCCTCCACGCTGCCCTCCAATACTAAATTGGTGATCCCTTGATGCCTCAGAACATGTCCTACCAACCGATCCTTTCTTCTAGTCAAGTTGTGCCACAAACTTCTCCCCAGTCCTGTCCAATACCTCCTCATTAGTTATATGATCTACCCATCTCATCTTCAGCATTCATCTGTAGCACCACATTTCGAAAGCTTCTATTCTCTTCTTGTCCAAACTAGTTTTCGTCCATGTTTCACTTCCATACATGGCTACACTCCATACAAATACTTTCAGAAACGACTTCCAGACACTTAAATCTGTACTCGATGTTAACAAATCTCTCTTCTTCAGAAACGCTTTCCTTGCCACTGCCAGTCTACATTTTATATCCTCTCTACTTCGACCATCACCAGTTATTTTGCTCCCCAAATAGCAAAACTCCTTTACTACTTAAAGTGTCTCATTTCCTAATCTCATTCCCTCTGCATCACCCGACATAATTCGACTTCGACTACATACCAGTATCCTGGCTTTGCTTTTGTTGATGTTCATCTTATATCTTCCTTTCAAGACACTGTCCATTCCGTTCAACTGCTCTTCCAAGTCCTTTGGTATCTGTGACAGAATTACAATGTCATCGGCGATCCTCAACGTTTTTACTTCTTCCTCAAGGATTTTAATACCTACTCCTAATTTTTCTTTTGTTTCCTCTACTGCTTGCTCAGTATACAGATTGAATAGCATCGGGGAGCGGCTACAACCCTGCCTCACTCCCTTCCCAACCACTGCTCCCCTTTCACGTCCCTCGACATCGGGGAGCGGCTACAACCCTGCCTCACTTCCTTCCCAACCACTGCTCCCCTTTCATGTCCCTCGAGTCTTATAACTGCCATCTGGTTTCTGTACAAATTGTAAATAGCCTTTCGCTTCCTGTATTTTACCCCTGCCACCTTCAGAATTTGAAAGAGAGTATTCCAGTCAACATTGTCAAAAGCTTTCTCGAAGTCTACAAATGCTAGAAACGTAGGTTTGCCTTTCCTTAATCCTTCTTCTAAGATAAGTCGTAGGATCAGTATTGCCTCACGTGTTCCAACATTTCTTCGGAATCCAAACTGATCTTCCCCGAGGTCGGTTGGTTGGTTTGGGGAAGGAGACCAGACAGCGTGGTCATCGGTCTCATCGGATTAGGGAAGGTTGGGGAAGGAAGTCGGCCGTGCCCTTTCAGAGGAACCATCCCGGCATTTGCCTGGAGCGATTTAGGGAAATCACGGAAAACCTAAATCAGGATTGCCGGACGCGGGATTGAACCGTCGTCCTCCCGAATGCGAGTCCAGTGTCTAACCATTGCGCCACCCCGCTCGGTCCCCCGAGGTCGGCTTCTACCAGTTTTTCCATTCGTCTGTAAAGAATTCGCGTTAGTATTTTGCAGCTGTGATTAATTAAACTGATAGTTCGGTAATTTTCACATCCGTCAACACCTGCTTTCTTTGGGATTGGAATTATTATATTCTTCTTCAAGTCTGAGGGTATTTCGCCTGTCTCATACATTTTGCTCAACAGATGGTACAGTATTGTCAGGACTGGCTCTCCCAAGGCCGTTAGTAGTTCCAATGGAATGTTGTCTACTCCCGGGGCCTTGTTTCGACTCAGGTCTTTCAGTGCTCTGTCAGACTGTTCACTCAATATCGTATCTCCCAATTTATCTTCATCTACATCCTCTTCCATTTCCATAATATTGTCCTCAAGTACATCACCCCTGTATAGACCCTCTATATAATCCTTCCACCTTTCTGCTTTCCCTTCTTTGCTTAAAACTGGGTTTCCATCTGAGCTCTTGATATTCATGCAAGTGGTTCTCTTTTCTCCAAAGGTCTCTTTAATTTTCCAGTAGGCAGTATCTATCTTACCCCTAGTGAGATAAGCCTCTACATCCTGACATTTGTCCTCTAGCCATCCCTGCTTAGCAGTTTTGTACTTCTTGTCGATATCATTTTTGAGACGTTTGTATTCCTTTTTGCCTGCTTCATTTACTGCATTTTTATATTTCCTCCTTTCATCAATTAAATTCAATATTTCTTCTGTTACCCAAGAGTTTCTACTAGCCCTCGTCTTTTTACCTACTCGATCCTCTGCTGCCTTCACAACTTCATCCCTCAAAGCTACCCATTCTTCTTCTACTATATTTCTTTCTCCCATTCCTGTCAAGTGTTCCCTTATGGTGTCCCTAAAACTCTGTACAACCTCTGCTTTAGTCAGTTTATCCAGGTCCCATCTCCTTAAATTCTCACCTTTTTGCAGTTTCTTGTGCTTTAATCTACAGTTCATAACCAATAGATTATGGTCAGAGTCCACATCTGCCCCTGGAAATGTCTTAAAATTTAAAACCTGGTTCCTAAATCTCACTCTTACCATTATATAATCTGTCTGAAACCTGTAAGTATCTCCTGGCTTCTTCCATGTATACAAACTTATTTTATCATTCTTGAACCAAGTGTTAGCTATGATTAAGTTGTGCTCTGTGCGAAATTCTACCACTCGGCTTCCTCTTTCATTTCTTAGTCTTGAAGATAGCTGACTATAATCAGTTATTTTACTTCCTATCCAAAAGTGAAACGTCCCCTTTGAACAATTATACATGACTGCGCTTAAACTGACACACAATATTTTTAGCGCAACGCAATCTGACTTTCAAGAATCCCTACAAAAGAATGGCCCTGACTAACATTAAACTATACCTTTCACAAATCACTTACCTCACAAAAATCTTCGCTGCTCAAGCTACTGCAATACAGCGAGCGCCACTACTGCCAGCTAAATAAAAGATTCAAACTACTGAAGGCACTAACTACTGATAGGGATAGTTAGCAAATGAAAGATATTAATAGAGAACAAACAATGTATTTACCTTGATATCATCATAAGTCATAATATATATATATCAGTTCATGACAAATTACAAACCTCCGCCATCTCTCTCCCCACATCCACCACTGCTGGCGGCTCGCCTCCAACTGCGCAACGCTACGCGCTGTTCACATCCAGCTGCCGCTGCCCAACACTACAATGGCGAGTATTACAACAATGCAAAGCAGCCACAGACTGCACACAGCACAGCCAGTGATTTTCATACAGAGGTGGCGTTACCAATAAAAAAACCTAAACAGCCTAATTACATAGCCCCCATGCTCCCCACAAAAAATTTTACAAATTGGATTGGGCGGTGGCCAATACAGATTTGAAAACATTTTTCATAATTACAATAACAAAGAAATCAAATGCACACACTTATTGATACAATGTTGGTCAAAAGCTAAAATTTTCTCACAGTCTATAAAGACAGTCCTGATCGTTCATTACGGTAAAATAGTAGTGTTTTTCTCAAAGTCTGAGCAGTAGAAGAAAATGCACACGGAAGTAGTGGATTTCCATGCAGTCTTGAAGAAGTAGTGTTGTCCTTCCAACGGAAAGACAGTGCTGACTCTTGACATGCATACAGGTAATGGGCCACAACAGAGCAAACCCACAGCAGAGTCATTCGACGTTTTGAAGAATATTGGTTGGTAGGTCATCACAGAGTAGACCCACTGTAGTCCTGGTAGAGATTACGATAGTGGTATTGGTGGGCCACCAGAGGTGCAGACCCACTGCAGTCCGTGTAGAAATAATGGTACTGGTGAGTCAGCAAAGGTGTAGACCCACAGTAGTCCTTGTAGAGATGGCCAGCAGCCATCTGTTGTGACTGTGCAGGTGCACAATCACCACTGAAGAGTCTTGCGGATAATACAGCAAGTCCATAAACCACCACTTGAGCACTCACAAAGTTTTCGGAACTGTCCTTAGAACAACAATGCTGTTATCCAGTCCCTTGCTGAATTATTAACACACGTGCAAACACTATCAGTCCCTACTTCTCACATATTGTCCATATACTATGACCAACAGAAACGTGTGCAGTGTAATGTAACTAACAAGTTAATAATATCATGAACTGGTGACAATTACAATTTTATAACATAAGAATACAATTACAAAGGTACAAAATACATCATTAAACACATAATAATACAGATAACATTTGTAGTAATATGGGCTTTACAAAAGAATCGAAATAACATATACATCAGTGTTACAGGAATTATGACATAAGTACATACATAAAAGATCAGAGTAACTTTCGAAACATCAACTTCACACATGAGCATTAACACAAAACAGAATAAATAATGTCTAAACATCTTTACAAAGTAAATAACACATTATTAATGCCAATTCTATTTGAGGATAACAGTATTCCTCATCATAGTGAATGCAACTTAGTATTAGAAGAGAAAAAAGTTCTATGAAACAGTACACAGAGACAGGAAGAAAACAAATACACAAGGGTACACAAACATATAGTGGGATAACACAAAAGGAAAGGACAGGGTTCGTTTTCAGTGTAACATTTGGTACTGCAGTCCATCCCAAAACTTCATTCCATAGATCTTTCGTCTTATTTCAACCTTTGCTTCCACCAAAAAAATCTTATCCAAGCATGCTTTCTGTATTTATTTCACATATGTCTTACCTCATTATTTATTTCCAAAAAGTCCTATCTAAGCCTGCTTTCTGTATTCTGTTCATATTTCTTTCAAAATAATTATTTCTGATTGTACAATACTCATTTGGGCCCAAATCTTTTTTATATAACTTTCAAAGCATTATTTCCATATTCTCCATAGTTAGTTTCTTATATAGTCTACCCCCTCTTAAGCTAACTTAAATCTACTGAGCTCAGATGCTAAACTAAGGGACGAGGCAATGCAGCAGCACGTAAAACAATTATTATAAACAGCAATGAAAAAAATGGAAAATCGCAAAGCAAGCTACAGTAAATCTAAATTACCAAGCAATTCAACATTACAACTAATATGAGGCAATGCGCAGCAAACAAAAAAATAAATCTGGCTTAGCAGTGTAACACAAATTAAAGTTCAGTAGCACTATGCCTGGCAAACAGCAGCTTATATCTAAACATGACATAGCTCAAGCAGAAAAAATAGTACACTAAAGATAACAATGCAGATAAGGGAAATGTATAATCACATCTTAATGTCTAAGTAATTAAAGTGGTGCACCACAACAACTTATTGTAAAAGAAATATTACCATGTACTTGAAAAGAATATTATGTATGCAGTTACTGTTACTAGTCCCTTCTTATTGTTCTTTACTTTCCGAGTGCTCCTTTTTTGAAGAATGTGGATCACAAAATTATTATTGAATAGATCTGTTGACAGAAAGTGTTCACATTAGCAAATGCATTTAATTTTATTTTATGAAACCAATGCTGCAACACAGCTGGAAAACAGATGTCAAATGAAATAAGTAATTACGCAAACCAAAGCATAAAAACATCATTCAATAGTCATGTGGTATTTCGTAAGTTAGTAGAAAAATCTCTCAACTAGAGAGACAGTAGTCATAATCAGGTGTATAGACATAAAAATATTTCTCGTCATTTCATTAGGCATCCAGTGTAATCATATGTTTTCAAGTTCGACCGTGTCGTTTTTGCTATGCTTTCTACAAAGGAATGTCAGAAGCGAGGTTAATGGCGTCTTTTTTTATTTATTTTTTTTCTACCTGTGCCGCTAAAAAGGGCTCGCAATAATGGCTTTTCCTCCAGGCAACTGGCACACCTGACCGCTCGCAACGCATTACGTCACGGTTACTTACCTTTCTTACCGACATATTTACGACAGCAGTTTCCGCTACAGTGACAGTCTCATATAAACATTTCACAGGTCGAAAATTTGCGTAACAAATGTGTAGAAAAAAAAATCCTGTAAATATAACAGTGTCCAAAAAATATTCGCCAGCATTGTGATACATTCACGCATATACACACATTTCATAACTCTTAAGGTACGATTCTTGGTTTCCAACATCCTTTTTCACAAGTCAAAGTCCCACTACTCATTACTCCTTACCTTGTTACACATATATATATTCGTCGACACGTCAATCTTGCGACGACACTTCAATATTTCATCATAATTGCATCAGCTTATTGATCATAAACATACCTCAACAGCATAATACACATCGTCGTCGTAAAAATATCATAACACCTCAGTCAAATTTCAAAAACGTCGTAGCTTTCTGCAATAATTTCAAATCTAAAAGAAATTCTCTGCTCATTTCAATAGTGTCATCTACCTCAAACGTACTTTAAAATCATGCTCCCTTACCAAATATATCATTTAAAGCTCTCATAGTATCACAATGGTTCCGAAAAAATATGAATAGATCACACAGTACAGACAAAATACAATTTCGTAAGTGTGAAGTAATCCAACTCTGTAATTGCGTAAACATATGTCACTGATGTAATAAAAAAGTTTATCTCTCAGTTACATGATCAGATAGCTGTGTAATTTGTGTGTTAGAGAAATATGGTACCGATGTGTAAAGTTGTATAAACAAATACCATATTAGCTAGGGCTCCTTGTGCTTGCCAAACACATGGTACACAAAGTAAGCGTGTACCCCCCTGAGGATTAATGTAATTATACCCTCAGGTGTTACAGATTACAGCAATGGAATGAAATGTATCACGGAAAACTTTCTTTGTAATTCAAAAATCTTTAAAAATAAATGTTTTAAGTACAAAATTAATGACTCAAATACGTGTACTGTAGCGCTAAATGTGCCTTTTGCTGTAAGATAATCTCTGTGGAAGTGCCGTAGTTATTGTCCTCCGAAAGCTAAGTTCTGCAGAAGTCAATGTACTTACCTCATGATAAACAAAAGTGAAATGCTTTGCGTATAGATATCTTAGTTATTACGCTTATTGTTGTGATGATGAAAGTACTGTGCTGTAACGTATTGTTGTGCTATGGAAAAGGCTGTCTCCTTGTAGCTATACCACAAAAGTTACTAATAAAACGTGTTTTGCTTTGCAGAAGAATTCAAAAAAACTGTGCAGATATAAAACAGAAACACCGCAAAAGCAACATTGTAAATTGTCACTCATTAGTAGCGTCGTGATAAAACTGTGTAGTTGTCACTTAAACTAACCACTGTGTCGTCTGGTATCTCACAGAAAGTACTTTAAATCCAGAATATATTTTCAAGTAAACCAAAATGTTGCATTAAAATCTCATTAGCAGTACTGGTAAATGTTCTAAGTATGTAAGCCTTATAGTCGTTCCATAATCGTGCAACTAACAAGCAAGAATGTACACACACAATAACACTGTGACGTCTGTTCACTATAACAATGCATTCGTCATTTCTGTTTCAATAAGTTCTCTTGGTTCTTTACTGGATATTTAACTTTAAACATTGTTGCATGTTAACAGATTCTAAGTCTGACAAGCATACTAGTAATGTGAAGTGAAAAGTTATATGGCAAAGAAAAAGTTAAAAAGCAGATTAACTTTCAACAAACGGTTTTACATTTGAAATGTGGTACAATCTTTTACTCTTCATAGTACTCAGAGTTTCAACATCAACCCAGTTATCGTGCGGTATACGTCGGTAAAGAATACTGGAATATTTCTCAAGGTTACCGTCTTATGTTATTTTTCTCGGAGCCAGCGGGCGCACGCGGCTACCTACTGTGCGAGTCATTGTCTGTTCCTTTGTTGGCGCCCGTCGTTATTGGGATTTGGAGACCTAACTTCTACAAATTCACATTGTCGAAAGTGCCCTGCTCTGTTTGAATCCTGCCAGTTCTGATGAAATTCAGGTCTGTCGTTACGATCAAATCGTCTGTCGTCATGTCGGTAGATTCCATAGTTTCTTTCTTGTCGGTCACATGGTGGAGAATTTCTCCCTGAATCGTAACTGCGCGCTGGTCCGTTGCGTCTAAAGTTATTCTGTCTCCCTTGATAGTATTTATTTTGGTTCCCATATTGTCTGTTTATCTTATTGTCTCTGTGATAGTCATTACCACGGAGAGGTGATCTTTCCCTGTAGTTATTACTACTCTGCCAACGGTTGTCATACGGGTGGTGTCTGTTTTGGTCACGATTTGTGTTGTGAGATTAGCCTTGTCGTGTCAAGTTATTACTTCTTTCATCGCGGAATTGCGACGGATGTGACCTGTAATTGTTGTGTTCCTGGTTTCGCGTTCCGCGATTGTCAGTGTCAATTTCTAATTCTTGTAAGAGTCCCTGAAATGCTTCAATGTCGGCTTTGCAACGTCCTGCCAAAATAATATGTCGTAAATGTTCGGGCAGTTTGATTAAGCAAATGTGGATGAGTTCTGAGGGGCTGTATGGGTTTGAAAGATACTGATTCTTATGCAACATGTCTTCAAAATATTTCATAAGACTGGAAAAATCAGATTGTTCGAAACGTTTCATCATTATGATGCTATGTTTTACTCGGTCTTGTGTGGCTTGAGACCAATATGCTGAGAGGAAGGCATGATAAAAATCTCCTTCACCGTGACAATCGTGAATGACCGATCGCATTCTTACAGCTGGTTCATTCTCCAAGTAGCCACAAATAAATTCTAATCTGTGTTCTAACGACCAGTTGGGAGGAAAACAATGCGAGAATTGATGGAGCCATGCTTGTGGATGAATGTCGTTGCCAGAATTCTTAAATGTTTTGAATTTACGTGTAGTAATGAACAGCTTATAGTCAAAATCATCATGTCGCCGAGTCGCATATCGGTCATTGTTAGGTCGTGTCGGCCGTTCCATCTCAAAATTCGGTGCACATTGCCAATTTCTTTCATAACTTCCGAAATGCCCTGTGTTATTATTTTGTGGCTGTTCCGTATTTCTGTGTCCCTCTTCCCGTATTGGGGCGCGAGTATCCTCTGAAATACGTAATTCTTGTATTACCTGTGTCAACTGATCTTGTACTTCCCGGATTTCTCTTTTGTACTGTGTATTGATTTGATTTTGATTCTGTTTGAATTTTCTAATTTGTTCATACTCTTCTGTGTCAGTGAAGGCTACAGGTCTTGTGTCATTCAGATCATCATCTACCTTTGTAGATAAGTTAGTGACCTGATCCGAAAGTTCGGCTACTTTCTCCGATAGTGAACACATTTCCTCAGTGTGTTTTTCTGAACCAAGTTTCAGAGTGTCCATTTGTGTTGAAATCGAATCTACTGTGTCCTTTAAGTTTTGCTGAGTTTTTGCAAGTTGCGTAACCGAATCGGTAGATGCAACTGAGTCAATTTTAGCCCACAAGGTCTCATGATTTTCATGAACAATGGTTTGCAGCTCTTTTATGGCTGCTTCGTGATTCTGTAATGCATTTTCATGCCGCGAAAAAATAGGTTGAAAATGCTCACAAATTTGTGTTTTTACGTCATTACAGACTTTTTGACATTTCGCTTCAATGTTATGTAACTCAGTAGTTAAATCTTCACGTGTTTGTTCAAGTGTTTGTTCCAATGAGTCTAACTTTTTTAAGATTTTGTTCCACTGTGTCTAACTTTTGAAGCTTTTCCTGTGTTTGTCTCTGATTTTGTTCCATTGTGTCTAACTTTTGAAGCTTTTGCTGTGTTTGTCTCTGATTTTGTTCCATTGTGTCTAACTGTTGCTGTGTATGTCTCTGATTTTGTTCCATTTGTTGCTTTAATTCCAATAATAATGCATTAGTGTCTGGAATCTGTTTCTCAACGCTTTTCAGCAGTGCATTTGCACCGGCAACATTCACATTTTGACAAGCAGAAAATGTGTCTTGACTTATTTGAGAAAACGGTGATGACCCAAAACCTGAATCTACAGTATTTGCGAAATTGTGTCCTGTCATTTCGGATTCCTGAGGCGAGCTGTTGCCGACCGATTGATCGATAATGCTTCCCTGTTCACTACCTGTTTCACTGTCTACACCATTGTTTGCAGCCCGCTCCATTTCCTTATGCACAATTACCAAATTACTACTTTGAACATCAGTTAATTCATTACTCGGTGGCGCTAACACAATGCTTTCATTTTCACTGTCATTTCTCAGTTTACTTTGGAGCCTAGTATTACGTTTTTCACACGCCATTATTGTCACAATATTTCACACGACAATACAGAAAAGCACAATTTGAAGAGCAAAAATAAGAGAACACATTAACATAACACTGAAAATAATATCTAGTTAATTGCAGCTGCGAAATACTTGGTGCAAATCTACATGCATGCCACAACTGTTTTACTGTACAACAATGAAAGACTGCAACTACAAAGGAGATTTTCACTACAATTACGCGCTAGCAATAAACAAAATCTACACTAATTACACAAACTACAACAAAAAATCAGAAGATTCCAGTGAGGTATCCTCGGCTAAGGGTCGACATATGAAACGTCCCCTTTGAACAATTATACATGACTGTGCTTAAACTGACACACAATATTTTTAGCGCAACGCAATTTGACTTTCAAGAATCCCTACAAGAGAATGGCCCTGACTAACATTAAACTATACCTTTCACAAATCACTTACCTCACAAAAATCTTCGCTGCTCAAGCTACTGCAATACAGAGAGTGCCACTACTGCCAGCTAAATAAAAGATTCAAACTACTGAAGGCACTAACTACTGATAGGGATAGTTAGCAAATGAAAGATATTAATAGAGAACAAACAATGTATTTACCTTGATATCATCATAAGTCATAATATATATATCAGTTCATGACAAATTACAAACCTCCGCCATCTCTCTCCCCACATCCACCACTGCTGGCGGCTCGCCTCCAACTGCGCAACGCTACGCGCTGTTCACATCCAGCTGCCGCTGCCCAACACTACAATGGCGAGTATTACAACAATGCAAAGCAGCCACAGACTGCACACAGCACAGCCAGGGATTTTCATACAGAGGTGGCGTTACCAATAAAAAAACCTAAACAGCCTACTTACATAGAAACGTCCCCTTTGAACAATTATACATGACTGTGCTTAAACTGACACACAATATTTTTAGCGCAACGCAATCTGACTTTCAAGAATCCCTACAAAAGAATGGCCCTGACTAACATTAAACTATACCTTTCACAAATCACTTACCTCACAAAAATCTTCGCTGCTCAAGCTACTGCAATACAGCGAGCGCCACTACTGCCAGCTAAATAAAAGATTCAAACTACTGAAGGCACTAACTACTGATGGGGATAGTTAGCAAATGAAAGATATTAACAGAGAACAAACAATGTATTTACCATGATATTATCATAAGTCATAATATATATATCAGTCCATGACAAATTACAAACCTCCGCCATCTCTCTCCCCACATCCACCACTGCTGGCGGCTCGCCTCCAACTGCGCAACGCTACGCGCTGTTCACATCCAGCTGCCGCTGCCCAACACTACAATGGCGAGTATTACAACAATGCAAAGCAGCCACAGACTGCACACAGCACAGGCAGTGATTTTCATACAGAGGTGGCGTTACCAATAAAAAAACCTAAACAGCCTACTTACAAAAGTCAAAAAAGTACTACAAGAAAAGAATATTATTTTTGTCGGTAACTTACAACATTAATCCTAAAGTTCCAGTTGAATTATTACCCAAAAAAAATTGAAAAGAACACTTAAATATATTTGGATTTCAGGAAGGCGTCACATTACTTTCATATGAACCAAACGAAACAAATCTGTACTGCTTATTTTTGCAGAGCATCATGATGATGAAACTGATAGTGACAGCGACGAAAGTAAGAAAAGCAAGTTTAACAACGTAATACAACAAAACAAAGGGTGTCGTAGATGTCGTTGAGGCTACGTGTTATGAATATGCAATTGCTAGAGGGACAAGACGGTAGCCTGTCTCTTTTTTCTGTTCCTGAACATCGCAGCTCTCTACGCTTAAACTTTATTAAAAGAATACAAAAACGGTTCATTTAGAACGGAATACCTCAGACGCTAGAAAAGTCTCTCATATAACCATATCTTACGTTGCTTGCTACCAGACAAACCTCCTGCTCGAAATTCGAAGGCTTACCTGTTACCTCTTCGGCACAAAAGAACGAAGAACTGTTGAACATCCAAAACCATGGAAAAGGAGAATATTCTACAAATGCAAGGACCGCAAAACTAAATACTTCTGCAAATTTTTCAAGGTGTGGTTACGCATGGCGCTTGCTGATATTGTCTGCTGTGACTGTTTTGAATAATGATGATTATAAGGGATGATAAATCATTAAATATTCATCAAATTCCTACATTCCACTATATAATATAAATTAAACTTTTTTTGCGTCTTGCTTCTACAACATGTTCTCACTTATAGTCGTATTTCATGCAAATTGACTTGTATTTCCAGTTTACTTACATTTAGCACTACAAAGAAGAATGTTTTTCAGTTGCTGGTTATTACAATTATTGTGTAATTCAGAAAGTAAAATAATGTCAAGCTAGCATTTAGTAGCACCTAAAGAAAATAAAATGTAATATATATAAATATAATATTTGTCACAAGTAATAAGTGTTTTATTTATTGGTCCCCCCAGACCCAGCCCGACTGATCTTAGAAATATTTTCGCCCTACCGTTCTATGGTTAAGGTTGCTCTAGATAGTTACTCCTAGATATTTTAAGAGGGGTAGGACATGAAACGGGCCGACTTGGAGCAGGAGAGGCACCACAGGACATTTTAACTTACACTGCCTATACTTTTACAAATAAATTCATAAAACTTTGTCAGCATGACCAGTAAGGATTCAGGATTCACACTAATAACAAAGGAAGTTCAAAAACACAACAAAACCAGTTTTTTTTACATGTGAAATTTCATAATTTTTTTCACTTGGCATTGGCTGCATTTGTTGCTGTAGGAACACTTTTCTTCATAAGTAAGAGAGATTCTTCGATGAATTTTGCACAGCATACAAACCATACTTAGAGGTGTATAAAAGTCCACAATTTCCCAAATCTGTTAAAACTGTGGTAAAAATTGAGATAATTAACTATAAAATTCTAGTTTTTTTCTGAACACGTTTAAAACTAACAGCCCATTCATTTTTCCATAGATTAAATAAATTCTAGAGTTTCATACACCTGTAAGTATGATTTGTAAGCTGTGCACAATTCATCAAAGAATCTCTCTTACTTATGAAGGAAAGTGTACCTATAGCAACAAATGCAGCCAACAGTAAGTGAAATAAATCTGAAATTTCACATTTAAAAAATATTACTTTTTCGTGTTTTTTAACTTCCAATGCTATGAGTGTCAATCCTGAATCCTTCCTGGTCATGTTGACCAAGTTTTATGAAGTTACTTCTAAAAGTATAGACAGTGCAAATTAAAATGTCCTGTGGTGCATCTCCATCTCGAAGTCGGCCCGTTTGACGTCCTACCCCCCTTAACGCAGACAGTGTTTCCTGCGGTTTGTCATCAATAGTGTAACTATACAGTAGTGTATACTATTAAAAACAGTTTTGATCACGACTTATTTATTACGGTGACCGGTTTCGACCACTGCTGTGGTCATTTTCAGACCATTGAGTAGGAACCTCTCCAGCAGAAAGAAGTTCCCAGTCAAAGGTCTGAAAATGACCAGAGCACTGGACGAAACAGGTCACTTTAATAAATAAATCGTGATCAAGACTGTTTTAATAGTAAATATTTCTAACACATTGATCGCTGCCACTCCAATAATGTATTAAAAAGTAATTATACATTAGTGGATTTCTTTTCCCATGTACACGCAATATAGTACATGTACCGTGTTTCCAGGTCGAACGGACGTCTTCCCAAGAAGACCAGCAAATACACTACTGACCATTAAAATTGCTAGACCAAGAAGAAATGCAGATGATAAACGGGTATTCATTCGACAAATATATTTTACTAGAACTGACATGTGATTACATTTTCACGCAATTTGGGTGCATAGATCCTCAGAAATCAGTTCCCAGAACAACCACCTCTGGCCATAATAACAGCCTTGATACGACGGGGCATTGAGTCAAACAGAGCTTGGGTGGCGTGTACAGGTACAGGTGCCCATGCAGCTTCAACACGATACCACAGTTCATCAAGAGTAGTGACTGGCGTATTGTGACGAGCCAGTTGCTCCGTCACCATTGACCAGACGTTTTCAATTGGTGAGAGATCTGGAGAATGAGCTGGCCAGGGCAGCAAACGAAACTTTTCTATATCCAGAAAGACCCGTACAGGACGTCCAACATGAGGTCGTGTATTATCCTGCTGAAATGTAGGCTTTCGCAGGGATCGAATGAAGGGAAGAGACACGTGTAGTAGCACATCTGAAATGTAACGTCCACTGGTCAAAGTGCTGTCAATGCCATACCATAACGCCGGGTCATACGCCAGTATGGCGATGACGAATACATGCTTCCAATGTGCGTTCACCGCGATGTCCACAAACACGGGTGCGACCATCATGATGGTGTAAACAGAACCTGGATTCATCCGAAGAAAATGACGTTTAGTCATTTGTGCACCCAGGTTCGTCGTTGAGTACAACATCGCATGCGCTCCTGCCTGTGATGCAGCGCCAAGTATAACCGCAACCATGGTCTCCGAGCTGATAGGCCATGTTGCTGCAAACGTCGTCGAGCTATTCGTGCAGATGGTTGTTGTCTTGCAAACGTCCCCATCTGTTGACTCAGGGATCGAGACGTGGCAGCACTATCCGTTACGGCCATGCGGATAAGATTCCCGTCATCTCGACTGCTATTGACAAGCGGCCACTGGGATCCAGTACGGCGTTCCGTACTACCCTCCTGAACCCGCCGATTCCATATTCTGCTAACAGTCATTAAATCTCGACTAACACGAGCAGCAATGTCACGAGACGATAAACCGCAATCGCGATAGGTTACAATCCGACCTTTATCAAAGTCGGAAACGTGATGGTACCCATTTCTCCTCCTTACACTAGGCATCACAACAACGTTTTACCAGGCAACGCCGGTCAACTGCTGTTAGTGTATGAGTAATCGGTTGGAAACTTTCCTCATGTCAGCACGTTGTAGCTGTCGCCACCAGCGCCAACCTTGTGTGAATGCTCCGAAAAGCTAATCATTAGCATATTACAGCATGTTCTTCCTGTCGGTTACATTTCGCGTCTGTAGCACATCTTCGTGGTGTAGCGATTTTAATGGCCGGTAGTGTATGTGTGTTGATATTGTACAGATGGCGACTCTCGATCTCAGTAACTGAAAAATTTTTCGTGATATGTGATCTATAATCCTAGTTGTCCGACAACAAACTGGTATACAGACAACCTATCTAACTCTGTCCGAACAGACCATGAAAGGCCCAATGGTACCGACCACCCGCCATGTCATCCTGAGCTCATAGTCGTCACTAGATATGGATGTGGAGCGAAATGTGGCCAGTGACCAGTACGCTCCTCTCCGGTCGTTGTCAGGTTTTGTGACCGGAGGCGCTACTTCTCAGTCAAGTAGCTCCTGAATTGTCCTCACAAGGGCTGAGGGCACCCGCGTTGCCAACAACACACGGCAGACCCAGACGCTGACCGATCAACAGCGCTTATCTTCGGTGGTTTGATGGGAACCTGTGTTACCACTCGGGTAAGGACGTTGGCCTACTTACGTCCAGGCTGCTTCAAAAAGGAATACCTTGTATGTGAATGAAGACAGAAACCAGTGGTAAAGTTTAAATTACGTATAGTGCTTCAACGTTTTTATCTACAAAAAGCCTTCGATTTTCTGAGAGCGTAGCTACAACCTTGGACCATAGACAAATGAAAGATAGATTTTCAGTTACGTTTAGAATTAAAGTTTTCATACACTTGTCATAAATGTGTAGAGTTCCCTCCATCGGATGCACGGTGAACTTCATAATAAAGCGAAACCAGTCCCATACTTGAAGGAGCATGCCTAACGTTACCAATTTCACTGCAGCAGCTATATCGCTTCACCATTTACCCACATTCGTAGAAACTGAGAATGAAAACAACGTGTTGTTGATATTCTACCTCTATCCCGACTGTAAACACGCTGAGCAATGAGCGTGCGAGGAGTCGTGATAACAGGGGTTGGACGGCACCTTTTCAGTGTCCGAAATACGTTGCAAGGGTCTGTCTGGTCAAGACATTGTTGTCTGTAGGAGTGAATGCATTATCTCGAGAGTGCATTATGTCGCAGTTAAGTGCATTCAAATTGGCAAATTGTTGGTGGTCGTATGGTGGGTGTTTCCGCAATCAACTGAGCCCAGACGTTTGGCTTTTCGAGATTTATACCGCGCGCAGCGAAAGCAGAGAAACATCATCCACTGAATCACAACGTGGACGAAAGTCTGTGTTGAGTGATCCTGAAGTTTGGGACGAAAAATAATATGACGGCAGCTGCAAAAGTCATCAGAGAATTGAATGTCGAATTCACGTACTTTCTCATCGGGTCGAAGTAACGCAAAGAGCAACTGCAGCAGCTGGGAATTGTAAGGCCAGATGGAAAAATAAAACCACTCCTCAGTGATTCAAATGCCTATAGCAGGAAAATGTGGAGCCAAAGCCGTGAAATCGGGACTATATAGTCATAGAAGTAAGTCATCTTTTCGATGAATATCTTTTCAAACTGTTCTCAATTTCTGGCCGAGTATCGGTACAAGCAGTGCAACGTGACGACGCTTCGGTGATGAAGTGGGCAGACATTTCACGGTATACCGTCGACCTCTCTGCAAGGTTGCATCACTGCTAAGAGCTCTGTGAACATTTGCCTGATCAAGTCCATCCCAAGGTAAAACTTCTGTTCCCCAATGCAGTGTTCCAGGACAACGGGGCCCGTGTCCACATAGCTGGCACGTCCAAGGCTGGGTCTGTTGCCATGAAGATGAATCTTCACATCTACCCGGGTCACCGCAGTCACCAGATCTTAGTATTATTTAGTCTTTGGAGAGAGGGGTATGTGATCACTATTCACCTCCATCGCCCGTACCTGCACTTGCACTATTTTTCTGGAAGAAATGTACAAAATTCCCTTGAAAACGATGCAGGATATGTATATATGCAAATGAGAGGAAGCTGTTTTGAATTCCAATGGTACTCTGGCACCGAATTCGGCATACTAATGTATTGTGTTTTTGATTGTGTCCGGTTATCTGACTAATCCCTGTAGTGTTACCGTTTATTTTCAATCAGTATTGCATACTCATAAGACTGTTAATCAACATATCATTTAATTCTTCTTCATTTTTCACCGACGATCGCAATTTCATCAGTGAACCACATTCACCTTGAATTTTAATCTCACTCTTGAAACTTCCTTTTATATCCCCAATTGCTTTTCCGATGTATAGATTGAACGCTAGTGGCGACAGATCGCATCCTCGTGTTACTTGGTTTTAACCCTAGAACTTCGTTTTTAGTCTTCCACTCTTATTTTCGATACCTCACAACAAGGGTCGGAATAATCTTAAGGAAAGACACGTGCAAAGTCGTCCCACATATTTTGTCATTCGTCAATTTACGAAATATTCTTTATTGCTTAACACAATTGTTACGATTAAAGATTACCTTGTAAAAGTACTAACAATTCCCAAGCATGGATAAAACCTCAAAGATATACACAACGCCCACCGAAAATACAGAAAGGATAACAAGTCATACCACAGACTGCGGCTGTCGTAAAGCCCTTAACTGTCTCTATATCTCAGCAAAATCCCTTAAGCAGTAAAATACACATTTCCCCGAGACACAAGAAAAGCAGGGAAGGCATACAAATTAAAAGTGAATCCCAACTGGTACACACCAGCAGAAACATTAATAATGACCCTTAAACAAACATACAATCCCACAAAATAGAAGAAGGATCACAAATTACAGAAATCAGAAATCGCTGCAAACTGTCTGCAACCACGTAAGTTTGACCATGAACACAGTTACCTAATGAATGTGGATATAAAAACTCAACAGTTCATACTCAATAAGAAAAAGACTTTAAACCTTAAAACCCACCAGAACTAGGAAAACAGGGCCTGCAACATTTAGACAGCTGGTAGAGAAGCATGGCTGCGGGCAAACCTAGATATCGTGCGACGACGGAAGTGTTACCACAGCAGAACTTCTCTGCTCTGGGCCCAAGAAACAGGAATGCGTCGTCCGCTGCGAGAACTACCCTGCCAACAAATATCATAGAGGAAACAGTAATCTACCACAATAAGGCTCCAAACGAAAATATGTAAGATGTAGAGAATATTAATTTATTGCGGAAGCGGTTACACACTCTTTAGTGTTACATGAAAATTGAACTAAAGCCACCTGAAAATCCAAAAACAAGGCCACACCCTTTTTAACAGTCCATTTCCTTTGAAATTAACTCTATCGCAGTCACAGTTACATCTACTCAAGGATAAAATCTTCTCAGTTTTCGGCCGTGTCAATTCCAAAGAAAATCACAAGCTTTCTATGACTAGCTCCACCATCCATCGGGATTGACATGGCTTGAAAACCCAGAAGATTTTATAGAGTGATGCTTCCGCGAAACACCCTGAGGAGACTTACATCAACTCAGTTTACGATAGAGATAATTCACACACTTGCAACCGTATGATCTGCTATAAACGCATTAAAATCAGTTAGACTGACCGGTGAGCATCCACACAATCACTTTGAGGCGTAAGGAACATGAGAAGTCTAATTCAACATTAACACAGACGTGGGATTGCTATAACAAGTACCAATATAACACTTAACTTCTCTCAAGTGCATAGGAGCCATGACTTCCAGGACTCGAAGCAGGGGTGTTATTGCCTCTAGTCTGTGCATGTGGTCTACAGGTGCCGTAATGTTTAAGCCTCCATAGTTAGGCAGGTGCTTGCTAACCTGGTTGCATGCAGCATCAGCTGCCATTCCCACAACTCTCCGTTATCAATACTTAATCCAGCAGCAAAACTTTGGCTGTGACGAACTTAACAACTCGCCTCTCCACGAGCCCCACGCCCAGGCAGCAGGAGTGTCGCATAAACCAACTCGCCAGCCACGTGTCATCCCGCTAACTACCAATACCACAGCCCGCCAAACCCAACAACACACTCCTCGTCCAAAGACACTAGACCTGGCATACGACCGGCAGCGATTTCGGCTGTGCAAGTAGTTTCGAAGACAGTGCACCATATTACATCTTATAAAGCTATTCCCAGGTCGAAAAACTCTAGGAACGTTTCTTGATTTTTCTTCAGTATAGTTACAATTATTAACAACAACGTCATAACTGTCTGTCTGGGGCCTTTACCACTTCTAATGCCAAACTGATCGTCATCTAATGGTTCTTCAGTTCTCTTTTCCATTCATGTGTATATTATTCGATGCATGAGCTATTAAGCTGTTTGTGCGAAATTCTCGGACCTGTCTTCTCTTGCTCTCTTCGGAATTGTGTGGATCACGTTTTTCCGAAAGTCTGATGATATATCGCCAATCTCATACATTCTACACACCAACGTGAATACTCGTTTAGTTGTCAATTCCTACACTGTTTTAGGAATTCCGATGCAATGTTATTTATCCTTTCTGCCTTATTTGATCTTCTATCTTTCAAACCACTTTCAATAATTAGATTCCAATACCGGATCCCCTATCTCTTCCCCATCGCCTCCTGTCTCTTCTTGTATCACTTCATTCCACAAGTCTTCCCACTCATAGACTCCATGTATGTACTCTTTCAGTCTATCTGCTCTTTTCTCTGCGTTTTACGGTGGACTTCCCTCTGCACTCAGTGTTACCGCTCTTGCTTTTAATTTCACAAGAGATTATTTTAACTTTTCTATATGCTGAGTCAGTCCTTTCGACGATCATTTCTTTTCGATTGCCTCACATTTTCCGTAAAGCCATTTTGCCTTAGCTTTCCTGCACTACCTGCTTATTTCATTTCTAAGTGACTTGTATTTTCGTATTACGAGGTTTCCCTGAATATTTTTTTACTTCGTTCTTTCAAGGAGCAACAGAACTAGTTTTTTCTTACCCTTGGTTTCTTCGCAGTTACCTTCCTTGCAACTATGTTTTTCGTTTCAGCTTCTGTGATTATCCGTTTCAGCGAAGCCCATTTCTATTGAACCGAAGTGCCCACTGAGCTATTCATTATCGCAGTGTTTATAGCCTCAGAGGTCTTCAGACGTATGTCTTCATTCCTTAATACTTTCGTATCCCATTTCTTTGCGCATAGATTCTTCCTCACTAGTCTCTTCAACCTACTCTTAATCACTACTATCTTGTGATCGGCGACTGTATCTGCCCCTGGGTACGCCTTCTGTTCCGATATCTGACCGGCATCTGATTCTGACCATGATGTATTCCAAATGTAATTTTCCCTTTATTCCTGGCCTTTTTCCGGTATACATCCTCCTCTTTTGATTCTTGAACAGAGTAACACAGTATTGGCCGTTATTTGTTGACGAATTCATTTAGTCTTCCTCCCCTCTCATTCCTACTACCAAGCTCGTATCCTCCCTAACCCCTTTTCTCTACTCCTTCCCATATAACTATACCACACTCCAATCCACCATAGCTATTAGGTTTTCATCGGCCTTTATGTACTGAATTACATGTTGAATATTCTCATATATTTTCTCTGTCTGTTCATTTTCTGTTTGCAGCGTCGGCTTGTGTAACTGAACTGTTGTTATCGGTATTGGTTTACTGCCTTGTTTTCGTGAGAACAGACATATTACTGAACTATTTGCCGTAACTCACTCTCTGCCCTACCAGCTACACATGACAAATCTTACTCCCTTTATACCAACTTCTGTTGCTGTTGGAATTAACGTAAAGTATACTAAGCTGACGAGAAATCCTTGTCAACTCTCCACTTCACAGGCCTGCACTATATCTAGGATGAGCCTTGCCACTTATCTTTCCACATTTTCTAGGTGCTATTTCATTTGAAAGAAAATCTGTGTTGTGGAAGATTCTGCTGATTCGTTTATGGATCAGGGTGAGGTGAGCTACACGATATTACAGAACGATTACGCCACTCAACAACATGGCGTCACCTTTCGCGAACAACATCCCACAAGAATTTGCCTACATAAGGGCACACTTTTGGCACAAAGTAGATAAATATCTGTAAACATCTTTCAGATGGTGGGAGATAATATCTGATATCAGTTACAGGCGTTATTTCTTAATAATAAATGGAAACTTAACTTCAGATTTGGTGCTCCCGAAGTAGGTGAAGTTAAGGAATTACGCTAACAATGCAGCAAACTAACCCATGAGAGGTTGAGCGAGGAGGGCATAAAGAGCAGAGAAGTCTAATAGTATCCAACACGGGTGTTAATTTATGGAAGAAATTTCTGAGAATGTATGCTTGGAGCGCAGCATTGTTTGTTACTGGAGCATGGTCTTTAGGATATCAGAACGGAAGGGAATTCAAGCATTTCAGATGTAGTGCTACGGAAGAAAGTGGAAATTTGGCGGCTGGTAACGTGAGGAATGCGGAGGTTCTCACAGAACCGGTGAGAAAAGGAGAATTTCGAAAACACTGAAAAGAAAAAGGGACAGGACTATGATACATCTGTTATGACATCAGGGAGTAATTTACGTGGTATTAGAGGGAGATGTATTGGGAAGAAACTGTCGAGGAAGACCGAGATTTCTAAAGTTCCAACAAATAACTGAGGATGTAGGTTGCAAGCGGAACTATGAGATGAAAAATTTGGCACAGGAGAAGAATTCGTAGCAGGCCACATAAAAACAGGAGGTTTCCGAACTTCTTCGTTAAATGTCGTTACTCACTTCAAAGACAAAATATTCCTGAATGTTATTTGTACTTCCAGTTAACAAATGGAGAGAAGTATTTCTTTTCTAAAATCAACCTCAGATGAAGTAAGCACAACTTGCTATTATTTGTGCCTGCCATTGAGAACAGATTTGTAAATAAATAACTCACTTCTTTTCCTGTATCATACGATTCCCATGAGTCTACCACATGTTTCGTTTTCTTGTCCAAAACGTTGAAAGTCAACAATTTGAATACTTTGTTGCGTTTATGAAATATCGGTAAACTGTTTCAGTTTCACATTTAAATTCTGTTATTTATCATCTTAATACTTGCTCAGGTTAATGGTGCAGCACTACCAACATTGATTCACATGTGTGCCATCATAAACATGTCTGGCAGCACCAAGGATTGACTCAGCAATCTACCATACTGGTGTTAAATGACTCTTTGATTCTCAGCTACGATGAGTGAAATGAGACGAGAGGACTGCTGTGGTTTTGTTCAATTGGCGTATTTATTCCAGCCCTCGGCCATAGTACTTCAGGAACAGCTTGGTGGAGGCGTCCAGTTACTTCTCATGCAGAACAATAGACGTTCGGCAAAGCTGACCATGCAAAGAGTGGACCCGAGTTCGGAATCACTTGAGTGCCATTGTCAGCGGCATCTCTGGCTATGAGAATGGTGACAGCCCAGAGACGCAGCTGACGATGGCTGTGAACTCCTTCCAGCGAGCAGGTGGTTCCCTGCTCTGGCGGCGGCTTTCATCGAACAGCAGACGCCATGCTGCACTGTAGGATGACACTCCAGGTCTCACAGTCTTGCTGTGTAGGCTCTGGTACGAGAATGATTTAGTACAGGAATTGCTGAGTCGTTATAAGCTCCAGCCTAGGTTCATTTGAAGGTTTAAGGCATGTACTGGTGACAAGTAATGATAGGTTTCCACCTTTCCACTAGCATATTACAGCCCCAGCTGTTCCTTTATCATGGCTAGCTGGCAGCACTGCCCAATGCCCGTTGAACATGTTTTGCTTCAGAATGCATAACATTCTTCCCTGCCTGCAGCTGCCTCTGTTGCTCTGGTACATTTTTTGACCGAATACGATCGAAATGCTACGCAGTTTTTAACCGCTCCTTCAATTCATTGATGCTCCACTTTGACAAAATATTTGCATATTGCAGTCTGTAAACGGCAGGTATTTTCTTGCTTTTAATACATATGGAAGATGGTAACAGTGTAGTAGTTTGCACAACTGTGAACAAAACGTTTGGAAGGTAGGAGATGGGACACTGGCAGAAGGATGGCTGTGAGGGCAGACCGTCGTCATGCTTAGAGTGGTCAGTTAGTTTGCCGGCACGGTAGCTCAGGATGTTTGTTCAGCAGGATGCGCAACCTCTGTAATAAAAATACTAGAAATATGTTATATGACAGCCGCACGAAACCACTTACGCAAAATAACGAAGACAGAGATCAAGAAACAATGAAGACCAAAAGGTAGCATGCAGAGCATTATCCACAAAAGGCAAAGGTCCCATGTAAAAGCAGAGGTCCCATGTTCGGTGACCAGTCCAGCAAAAAGTTTTAGTCTGGCAGGAAGCCCCAAAACGTTACTTTTCTGTGTGCTTGTCGCTACAAGGTGATTAAATGATGGCTCGTTTGGAATGAACTGAGAGGTGTCAACAATGAGATATTTTGTGAAACGCTAAAATAACAATTTGTTGCATGAAAAGAACATTCAATTACTCTGGTTGCAGTTAGTTTCATAAACAATACGTATCACTTGAACGGTTGTGTTTACAGCCAAACGATACACGGAATTACAAGTACTCTTGCGCCAGACAGTGCTGATTTATGAACTTAGAGTGTAATTCTAGTGCATCTATTTCTCTAATGTAATTCTCTAACACATGTTATCAATGATAGACGGTTGTTATTTTGTGTGCTAGCTAGGTATCTGGCATAGTCCATGTCTGTACATAGTCTTTTATTAGTTCCTCTCCTCCTTGCCGCTCCCCCTGGCCATCTCCATCTTCACCCACTCTCTCTTCATCCTCTACAAATCTTCTCTCTGTCCATCTACTCTCCTCTCCCACCTTTGTCCATTCCATCCTGCTCCTCTCTCTGTCCATATCCTCCTCCAACCTCAGGTCCTCTTGCCTCCACTCTGTGTCCATCTCCTCATCATTGTCTCGCCCTGCCCACCTCTTCAACCCCTCTTCCTTTTTATCCCCTCTTCCATTTCTCCATCTCCTCCTCTTCCCTCTCACTGTGCAATCGCCTTCCTTTCAGCTCATCCGGCCATCTCCTCCTTTCACC
This sequence comes from Schistocerca piceifrons, assembly GCF_021461385.2. Lineage (NCBI taxonomy): Eukaryota > Metazoa > Arthropoda > Insecta > Orthoptera > Acrididae > Schistocerca > Schistocerca piceifrons. The sequence continues at coordinate 604,700,138 of NC_060142.1, forward strand.
TCTCTTTGTCTATTCTTTTCTTCCTTGTAACATATGTATAATTATTAGTCTCCTTATGGTGTAACGTTGTTCAATACACCGTCCTTAGTCATTAATAGAACTAAATGTGCGTATACCCGATGCGTGTATATTAAAAAATGTTTTGCATCATCCCAGTTCCCAGAACTCCTGAAGATAGACGTTGAATGTAGATATTGTACCACAGACACAGTCCCTTTGGCTGTTCAGAGATGTCACTAAACACGCACAAATATGTAAACAACCATGCATGAGCAGCGCCTATTAGACGGAGGAGTCCGACATCCGATCACTTCCAGTGATCCCACCAGGAAGAAGGTACACGCCTCGTTTTGTCTGTAGGTCAACAATGCCTATACAGTCAATACCGCAGTTAGATAGCATCCACATTGTTACATTGTGCCAGGAAGGCTCTCCATAAGGGAAGTGTCCAGGCGTCTCGGAGTGAACCAAAGCGATGTTTTTTTGGACATGGAAGAGATATAGAGACTCAGGAACTGTCGTTTATATGCCTTACTCACGCCGTCCAAGGGCTACTACTGCAGAGGATGACCGCCACCTACGGATTACGGCTCGGAGGAACCCTGGCAGCAACGCCACCGTGTTGAAAAATGCTTTTCGTACAACCATAGGACGTCGTGTTATGACTCAAACGTGCGCAATAGGATGCATGATGGGGAACTTCACTTCCGACGTCCATGACGGAGTCCAACTTTGCAACCACGACACCACGTACCGCACTAGAGATGGGCCCTATAACATGCCGAAAGGACCGCTCAGGATTGTCACTTCGTTCCCTTCATCGATGAGTGTTTCATATGCCTTCAACCAGACATCGCCGGATACGTGTTAGGAAGCAGCCCAGTCAGGATGTTACTGGGTATTACATGAACTGGTGTGTACAGCAATCTGGACCACACCCTCTGAAGGTCTCGCTGTATGGTGGTTTTTCAAAAATGGTTCAAATGGCTCTGAGCACTATGGGACTTAACTTCTGAGGTCATCAGTCCCCTAGAACTTGAAACTAATTAAACCTAACTAACCTAAGGACATCACACACGTCCATGCCCGAGGCAGGATTCGAACCTCCGACCGTAGTGGTCGCGCGGTTCCAGACTGTAGCGCCTAGAACCGCTCGGCCACTCTGGCCGGCTATGGTGGTTTTCATGAGCAACAGAAAGGTCAGAAATGATGTTTATGTTGATCTCTATTCCAATTTTCTGTACAGGTTCCGGAGCTGTCGGAACCGAGGTGATATATATATATATATATATATATATATATATATATATATATATATATATATATATATATATGTGTGTGTGTGGGTGTGGGTGTGTTTGTGGGTGGGTGTTTTGCATTATTAAACGTCTATTGGTGACTGATGAAAGTTAACTTAGTGCGGAACAATTTTCCTTACAGACAAAATATAATTGATGCTCTTCAGCATTTCTTTGTATTCGCCAGCTCTCGGAAGACGAGATTTCACAGAATTAACAGAGTGTACTAACCAGGTGTGCTGCATACAACCTGCCACAGTAAACTGACAGAATAATCATGCAAGCAAAACAATTTCCAGATTATTATGAGAACAAACTGCTGAAGAGAAAGAAGATTTATTACGTATCACATATATTTCGGTGTTTGTGATGTTTACTCCCTGAGGCCTTGACAGGGAAACAGTAGAAAAGTCTTAGATCATGCGTAATGCAGTATTTACATTGTAATCAGCGTGAGTCACAACACGGTTTTCTAAGATTACGGTTTAATGTCCCGTTGACGACACAGTCATGAAGGGTGGCCACAGATCAGGAAAGGATGGGAAAGGGAAATGACCCAGCAGGATTTATGAAAATTACGGTAAACTTAGGTGTAGATGGATGTATGGCGCTGTCAACCGTTGTCTTCTTGAACTGGTGTCCAAAGTCTTAACACTGCTCCATCTCGCTAGATACCGTTTTAAAACCCTAACACTTGTCCAGCAGGGTATATCCATTGGTCCTTAGCTGTTTAAAAACTTTTACAATAGGGGAAATTAATTCACCTTCTTGCAAAACTAATGTCTTAATAAAAATGATTAAAGCGTGCTGCACTGGAACCTATGAGCAGCTCTTCCCTAAGTTGTTTTCGATTGGTGAATACCAAAACTGTTTTGGAAAATAGACTTTTGTAACGTAATTGATAAGTGGAGATAATTCATAAGTAAAATAACGTAGTATGTTCATTTAATTCCAAAACACCAACATTTATAACACAGTTAGTACACCAACTGGCCGTTTTTTTTGCAAAAGAGAGACAGGAAGAGAGAGAGAAAGGAGAGAGAGAGAGAGAGACAGAAAGAAGGAGTCAGGAAACAAAAGAGAGACTGGTTGTGGGAGAGGCACTGCAGTGTGCTTACGGCAAATATCTAGAGTATACATTTTCTTCTGGCTCTGTTGGAAATTAGAGTCCGAGCAGAGCAACGTACGATGAATAATATCTCTCATAAAAGTGCAACTGTTCCTATTGAAGCAAATCCCTTAGAAAACAGCAGTGGTTGAAGGAGGAGGAATAACAGCAATCAGTTACATTAAATGCAGATCTCACAACATATCACAGATCGAATGAAATTTTTGTACATTATCTGTGGAGTGAAGGGATTGTTAAGTGTAACAGAAACGGTATTTCACTCTGAAAGAGAGGTCAATTTAGGAGTCGTTACAGTAACCTTTCAATGTTACAGGAAAACTTGCTAAAATACACTGACAGAAGAAAAAATAGGACACATGGGAAGGTGACGTCGATTTTGATTGGCTTATGCCACCTGGGGAATAACAGATGTACTGATAATGGTTTCAGTGTCGTCCGCAAAAAGATAGTGAAGTGGCATAGCAACGCTATCTGTGTCTTTCCTTTAATAGGGAATGTTCACAGCCAGGCTGATTTTCGTGCAAATGTGTGATGCAAGCAGATAACCATGCCACGGGGACGCCCTCGTGCTTCCTACAATCAACTGAGCGAGTTTAATAGTGGTGGCATGGTCCTTTCGGAGAATTGTCACACAAGTTGGACGCCCTAGGTTCATTGTGTAACAATACAGTTATTAGTGCACATGTGAAGTTTCTCACACCCATAGACAAGGTTCCGGAAGTCCAAGCAACCTAGACGCCCACGAGGATCGTCGTATTATGAGGGCAACAGTGGCAGATCGTACATCTACCACGGTGCGGGTAAGAGGACCTGTAACTTTTACGAAACGGTTATTAGTAGTGGGACTACGGGCACTCGGCTTCTAGCCCGTCTTCTAGTCACGCCACATCATCTGCGTGCACGGCTCGACTGGGGACGCGCCGGATCGCTCGGAAGACGGAATAGCATGACGTGGCCTTTAGCGCTGAAAGCAGATTCTGCCCGCACGCAGATAATGGTCGTTTGCTGATATGAAGTAGACCTGGTGAAGGCTGTCTCGTAGAGTTCATTCGTCCAAGACACACTGGGTCTCTAAGTGGTACCTCAAAACCGCTTGTGTATTGACCTGTAATTGCAATCATCTCATGTACTTCATATGTAGTATTAAACCAATAAAACTTCAGTGAACTGAAAATCTTTAAAAGAGCGTATTAATATTTTTCGGAAGTAGTATAATGGAAGCTGAAGTAGTATCTCTAAGTGTTAAAATTCCCGGAATTCCCTTACACCTTAGTTGGTGAACTACACTCATGCTCATAAATTAAGGATAATGCTGATACATGGAGAAACAACGCTCCGGTGGGCGGTTTGCGGGTTTAAATCACCTCGGGGTATGCAGAGTTGTGGTGGTGCACGTCAGAGTACGGTGCAGCGCGTTAAGTGTACACACGTTTTCAGACATGCTAATGGTGTCTGTCTGTTGAAAATGGCTCAAAGAACACGTATTGATGGCGTTATGAGTGTCTGAATACTAGGGCGAGTGGAGGCTGGTCCAACACAGCAGGTTGTGGGACTGGCCCTCCATGTGCCACAAAGTGTGGTCTCAAGATTATGAGAATGATTCCAGCAGAAAGGAAACGTGTCCAGGCGCTATAGTACTGGACGTCCACAGTATACAGCACACAAGAAGAGCGATATCTCACCATCAGTGCCCCAGGCGGCCACGGAGTGCTGCACGTAGCCATGCTCGAGACCTTACCACAGCCACTGGAACAGTTGTCTCCAGACACGACTGAACAGACGTGGTTTATTCGCCCAGAGACGTGCAAGGTGTATTACACTGACCCCTGGTCGCAGAAGGGCATGCAAAGCCTGGTGTCAGGAACACAGTACATGCCCATTGGAACAGTGGTCCAAGGCTATCTTCACGGACGATTCCAGGTATAGTCTGAACAGTGATTCTCGCTGGGTTTTCATTTGGCGTGAACCAGGAAGCAGATACCAACCCCTTAACGCCATTGAAAGGGACCTGTATGGAGTTCGTGGTTTGATGGTATGAGGTGGGGCTATGATTGGTGCACGTGCACACCTGCATGTCTTTGACAGAGGAACTGCGACAGGTCAGGTGTATGAGGACGCCATTTTGCACCAGTATGTCCGCCTTTACAGGGCTGCAGTGGGTCTCACCTTCCTCCTGTTGGACGATAAAGCACGACCCCACCGAGCTGCCATCGTGGAGGAGTACCCTGCAACAGAAGATATCAAGCGAATGGAGTGGCCTGCCTGTTCTCCAGACCTAAACCCCATCGGGCAAATCTCGGATGCTCTTGGTCGACATATCGCTTCACGTCTTCAGACCCCTACGACACTTCAGGAGCTCCGACAGGCACTAGTGCATAAATGGGAGGCTATACCCCAGCAGCTGCTCGACCACCTGATCCAGAGTATGCCAACCCATTGTGTAGCCCGTGTACATGTGCATGGTGATCATATGCCATATTGATGTCGGGGTACATGCGCAGGAAAAAGTGGCGTTTCGTAGTACATGTGTTTTGGGACGGTTTTCTGAACTTTATCACCAATACTGTGGACTTACAGATGTGGGTCGTGTGTGTTCGCTAAGTGCCTATGGTATTAGCGCCAGTTATGTGTAGTGCCACGTTGTATGCCACCACGTTCTTCAATTGTCCTTAATTTGTGAGCATGAGTGTAGCTTCTCCATTAAAGCACACAAAAGTCTGTTGTCATGGGCTTCATTTCTTGTTCACTAAAAGCCACACTAATGGAAAAATATCGACTGACGCCAGCAAGAAATAACGTCTGTCGTTAATCAAATACGTATCGAGCATTTCTTTCGTCACCACCTGTTTTCATTACAAGTTACACGACGGGCTTCATCCACTTTCTGTAGTATAAAATAAAACTAGTTGGTGGTATTCGCATCGTCGCTAGTAACAATGATCTTATGTTACAGTTCAGGTACCAGCATTACGTGTACGTGCATTAGGGATTACTTAGGAGACTTAGCTTCGTTGGCAGCGTCACTCCATTCTACAATATTTCTTCAGAGGACGACGAAGAATAGTTTAGAATGGACGAAAGTAGAGCCATAGTTCTTATACGCCACTTCCCACACGATACACCTCGAATGTACAATTTTACGTAGTTGCCGAGAGGACAGTTTGTGAAGAAGTAACTGGTGCAAGAAATCCCGTGGCGGCCGGGAAGTCTACCTCCATTTCGAAAGGACGCACCCCTCTCCACCCCTTTCCAGCTTGATGTATGGCCAGCAGACGCTTTCGGGCGCCGTAGACAAAGGCCGCCGGGGCGACCTCCGAAGAACTATTTGCGGAGACCTCCGCCCGCAGCAATAAATTCCGAAGATTGCGCGGTCGTCATGCGCCGCTGCGGAGCACCGCTGCCGTGGAAAGAGCGAGCACTGTTACGTTCCCTCCCAGCCCCTGGTAGCAGACGCCTTACTCGCTACTGTGCGCGACGCGACTTGATTAATTGGTCCGAGGAGCACCAGATGGCAGCACTGGCTGCCGCCGGGGCGCACTGCATTAATGGGACAAATGGAGGCGTCGACCGGCCGCCCCTCCTTCACGTCGTCGCTCGCTGGCCACGGCGGGGCCTCCGCCGTTCTGTGCGGCCGCTCGTAACTAATGACGTCTTACTCAGCGCCCGGTTCGCACCTGCTTAATGAGCGGACGCGTCCGCGCGCTTCAGCGGGCGCCGTCTTCCCAGCCGAAGCAGCCATTGCGAACAGCGAACGTGCGCTGCGCACACGGCACTAATGAGGGACGCAACAGTGCCGTTGTAGCTGTACTGCCCTCGCCCTTTCACATAAAAGTTGTGTGCCTGTACGTTTCTACAATGAACGTAATGTATTAAAGAGGTAATTTTATTTCAACTCATTGCTTTTGTCAGATACTCGACTATAAAACAGGCCTTGCTCTCTACGTCCGGTAACAAAGAAAATTTTAATTTTTACAAATTCCACATCCACGATTTGGGTATACAGTCCCAAATGAATTGATGAAAATTAAAATACCTTTCATCATTAGAGCAGTCATCTAATCACTTAGATTTGTAGCCATTTTCAAGTGAATAACATTCTCCCTGAAACACACACACTGAGGTTACTGTTTAAATTCCGTCCTACGACGCTCTGCTTATGTAATTGAGTGACGTATGAAAGTATGTGGACTGTAACACTTTTTATCCTTTAACGGCTGATACTCTTAATTTGAGAACGGCCACACAGCCGAAACTTGTTAGTAGTAAGCAATAAAAAATTTAAAGATGTTAATTCAAATGTTTCAAATGGCTCCAAGCACTGAGGTTATCAGTCCTCTAGAACTTAGAACTACTTATATCTAACTAACCTAAGGACATCACACACCTCCATGCCCGGGGCAGAATTCGAACCTGCTACCGTAGCAGCCACATAGTTCTGGACTGAAGCGCCTAGAACCGCTCAGCCACAGCTAACACTAAAAGACATTACGGCAAATTAACATAATTCAAGATATTTGTCATGGCTATGGACCCGGTTGTAATCAAAGTAGTGACCAATTTCTATCAAAATCAGATATACACTATGTGCCGGTTGCCCGCACAATTGAAATCTACAGCTGACTCTACAGTCAGTCTACAGGCAACTACCTATCTGTCCATCGAAACATGAACTTATAGTACGCGCGGGCCGCATATACCAGGCCGTGTTAAAATTTAATGTCTCCTAGATTTAATGCGAAATCCCTTACAGTTTAAAAAAAAGAATCAAAACGTTAGTACTATTTTACATCTTTAATTTTCATATGTACCCATTTATTTTTGAACATAGTGACCGTCGCGACGAACATGATACTCCCCTCGAGAAGTCAGTTTTACGATACCATCACCGTAAAATGTTTTATTTTCCTGACGGACTCACAACCTCACGTCTGCTTGCACCACTTAATAATTATCAAAGCGAAGTCCTCGAAGGTGATCATTAAATTTGGGAATCAGATGAAAACTGTAGCTAGCCAAACCGAGATTATACAAAGGATGACCGGTAACAGTGAAACAAATGTTCAAATTGGCGTCACTTCATACGGGACAAAACTGCTGAGTTCATCGGTCCCTAGACTTACACACTACTGAAACTAACATATGTTAAGACTAACATACACCCATGCCCGAGGGAGGACTCGCACCTCCGGCCCGAGAAGCAGCGCAATCTCTGACATGGCACCTCTAAACGCGTGGCCACTCCACACGGCTGTAACAGTGAGCATGAGACTCCAGATTGTTGCACATGTCGTAGCTATTATGTGTGGTCTGAAATGTTCATGCTTAAGGTGACGGTGCTCCATGTGTGAACAAACTCTTCGAATTCGATATTCGTTTACAGTACCCTGGTTTTCACCTTCCGACGTAGTTACGTTACACACTTCGTGGACACTTGCAGCATAGACCTGGAAACATGTAGAGATGAAGAATAAAGATATAAATTTTACTATCGTTTGTTTTATTTAAAAACCTTTAAGACTTTTCACATAAAAATATTCGGAGACTTCACTTTTCAGCACGCTATCGTAAGAGTGGCTCGTCCCGATGGTCGTCAGACGTGTTAATCTAGCGCGGCTCAACGTATCTGTTGGGGACTTAAACCTCTCGAAAGACAGAACGCTACAAGGGAACGTGCTGAATTCCAGATTATAGTAGCGAGCGGCAGCAACTTCGAAGACAGCGTCACGAGTAGCAGTGGCTATGGCAGTCGGGCCACTGATAGCGACTTCGCGTTCATCAGCGTCGGCAATGGCATCTGCAGCGTCTACACATTCGACAGTAACAGCTCAGCAATAGCAGCCAGCATCAAGCGATGAGTTGGTCGCGATAGTATACGTGATTTCGCAGGGTCATCGTCATTGATGGAGCTTGCAAAGCTTAAGCCATCACACAGTGTGTGTGGTTCACATGATGCTATTGGGTCAGTTATTAAAAATTCTGCACGTGATAGTGTTAACAGGGACGATATTAGACGGGCACATAGTCCTGAATCAGAGAATGGCGATGCAATTCTTGTTGGTTCAATGGCGTGGTAAAGGGCAGTTTTGTCAAATTTGAACATTAGTATGATGGCAATGAAAACAAAGCTAGGTTCGAAAATTGAAAATGTGCAGACAAAAACTGACAAAGTAGAGACGATTGTGGAAACTTGAGAAGCTCAGGGGGAAACGTTAACTCTAATTTTGAAACGATGATATATACAGGGTGGGTCACCTAACGTTACCGCTGGATATATTGCGTAAACCACATCAAATACTGACGAACCGATTCCACAGACCGAACGTGAGGAGAGGGGTCTAGTATGATAAAAAAAAATATTATTTAGGTTAAACATATCTCAATTCTTTCAATTTAAATCTGTGTTTCATATTAGAATGTCGTGTTCTCAGTTTGGCACAGCTTTGCCACAGGAGACACGAAAGCGGTCGAAGACGTCCGTCTTTTGGTCGGCTCCTGATCGTTGTCAGAAGGAGGCTAGTTTTTGATTACGCAAAGACTTCTATTATTTGGAAAAGAACAACCCGGATTTCTTTACGTAATCACTATGAATTTTATAATTACCTAAGGGACCTTTCACAATGAATAGTAAAAAAAAAATTGCTTTTGCAAATGAAATCATTAATAAATGGGGCAGCTATGAGTTGTATAGAAGACAAGAAGCGGCCTTCTGTCTACGACCAGGATGCCGCCGTATTCTCTGCTGTAGTAAAGGCTGTTTGACATTTACAAAAATAATATGGCATGGAGGATAAAAAAGTATAAAGGAAAAAGAACAGAATAAGAAGTCTGGTAAACACTGAATATATTCAAACAATTCTCACTAGCAAATTAGGGCTTATTTATAAACAATATAACTTACATAAGTATTTTTTTTAACAGTATGGTGCGATCAGATTTCAACCTGTCCTGTACTGTTTCCTTGGTTCACGTTTTTGTCACAAATTACAGTCATTACTTTTCTCCTTTCGTTAAAGACAATTCTTGCACTGTTCAACACCTCCGATAACAATAACTTGCTGAATTACAGTCTCGAACGTAAATTACTTTAATTTTATTAATTAATAATATCTGCACGCTGGCAAGACCGCTCACTTTTTTTTAACTTAAAGTCGACCTCCTTTACGTTTTCGCATAACAAGCAGAAGCACATTAAAAATCTGGAGATCTAACAAAGTTTTTTTACTGTCATCTTTTATTTAGATCGAAGCGGAACGTCAGTTCAGCTTCTGTTAAAATGTTTCTTTGACTGCGCAATCGATGTACTAGCGTCCGCGCTAGATGCGCATCTTTACAGTTATGTAAATTAAACAAATCAAATGTCTTTCAAAGAATATGTCTCATCTTATAAGTTGATCAATTAATATACAGATTGGTGAATGCCTTTCCAAGGGTACTCAAAGCTTTCATAGGACGGAAATACCAATAATATTACATCGCTTCCCGCGTGAGGAGTATGAGTCTGAAAGATCTTTACGACTCACGCGCAGTCGTAATATTATTGGATTCACGAACTTAGTGAATGAAGTATTTAAGGACCTCTCCTTGTAGGGAGCAAAACAAACATAACATAAGGCACATAGAATTATATACGTTTCACACTAAGTCGTCAAAGCTACTCACAGTTGATTAATAATTAACAAACTTGGTTGTGGCATGATGCCATCATAAGTGTTCAAGGATTTAACATAGGTTCCTTTTTTTTTTCGTGTTCTCAAGAATTACTCTCACTCAGTCAATTGAAACACTGAAATACTAACATAGATACAAGTACAAATTAAATACACATACAGATACAAATATACATAAATACTGACAATGTTGTTGTTGTTGTTGTGGTCTTCAGTCCTGAGACTGGTTTGATGCAGCTCTCCATGCTACTCTATACTGTGCAAGCTTTTTCATCTCCCAGTACCTACTGCAACCTACATCCTTCTGAATCTGCTTAGTGTATTCATCTCTTGGTCTCCCTCTACGATTTTTACCGTCCACGCTGCCCTCCAATACTAAATTGGTGATCCCTTGATGCCTCAGAACATGTCCTACCAACCGATCCCTTCTTCTGGTCAAGTTGTGCCACAAACTTCTCTTCTCCCCAATCCTATTCAATACTTCCTCATTAGATATGTGATCTACCCATCTAATCTTCAGCATTCTTCTGTAGCACCACATTTCGAAAGCTTCTATTCTCTTCTTGTCCAAACTATTTATCGTCAATGTTTCACTTCCATACATGGCTACACTCCATACGAATACTTTCAGAAATGACTTCCTGACACTTAAATCAGTACTGGGTGTTAACAAATTTCTCTTCTTCAGAAACGCTTTCCTTGCCATTGCCAGCCTACATTTTATATCCTCTCTACTTCGACCATCATCAGTTATTTTGCTCCCCAAATAGCAAAACTCCTTTACTACTTTAAGTGCCTCATTTCCTAATCTAATTCCCTCAGCATCACCCGACTTAATTAGACTACATTCCATCATCCTTGTTTTGGTTTTGTTGATGTTCATCTTATATCCTCCTTTCAAGACACTGTCCATTCCATTCAACTGCTCTTCCAAGTCCTTTGCTGTCTCTGACAGAATTACAATGTCATCGGTGAACCTCAAAGTTTTTATTTCTTCTCCATGAATTTTAATACCTACTCCGAATTTTTCTTTTGTTTCCTTTTTCTGCTTGCTCAATATACAGATTGAACAACATCGGGGAGAGGCTACAACCCTGTCTTACTCCCTTCCCAACCACTGCTTCCCTTTCATGTCCCTCGACTCTTATAACTGCCATCTGGTTTCTGTACAAATTCTAAATAGCCTTTCACTCCCTGTATTTTACCCCTGCCACCTTTAGAATTTGAAAGAGAGTATTCCAGTCAACATTGTCAAAAGCTTTCTCTAAGTCTACAAATGCCAGAAACGTAGGTTTGCCTTTCCTTAATCTTTCTTCTAAGATAAGTCGTAAGGTCAGTATTGCCTCACGTGTTCCAGTGTTTCTACGGAATCCAAACTGATCTTCCCCGAGGTTGGCTTCTACTAGTTTTTCCATTCGTCTGTAAAGAATTCGTGGTAGTATTTTGCAGCTGTGACTTATTAAGCTGATAGTTCGGTAATTTTCACATCTGTCAACACCTGCTTTCTTTGGGATACTGACAATAAGAAAAAAAATTCTGTTACAGTATTGGTGCATTTCCGCCAATTGTGAACAGAACATAAAACTTTTATCAATCTTTCTCGTAGCGACATCACTCTTCACTTTGTAGTTGGTAGTATTTCCCATGAACTCGGATGATTTTCACAGGGGAATTCTTTCATCACCTTTCACTTTTCACTGCACTAAAACTGGGGCTCAAGTTTTCACATTCTGGTGGAAAACACTGCGAATTTCACTATGTGAAGGGGGAAGTGATATTTCTTGACTCGACGATCCATCGGGTCATGTCGGGAATCAGGAAAGTTGATGACTGGTTCAATGGCGAATGAGTCAGTTTGGTGGCTGTCTTAATCTCATTCCAATTCATGTTTCAGCACATGAAAATACAGAAAAAAAATCTGTATTAGGATTTGCTCATTAACTAGCATCTTAATCTAAGGGAATATAGAGTAAGAATTTAAGACAATATAATTACTACATAGACTATGTACATATACATTGTATATTATTCATATTTTGTGTATAGGTTTCATATTCTTTCGTTAGCAAATATTAGCAAAACACGTTTCGTCTTGTACAGGTCTTTCTTAAGCAATGTATTTAGCAATATTGCCGTAGCAATTTTCATAGTTAAGGAAAAATCATCATTAGTGTCCTTTTAATGTAAATATAGTAAAATCGTGCGTAGTTTATCAACGTTTTATTATATTTATGTCCATTTTCATCTCAAATCTTGAGCACGCTTGCGCCCGTTATGGAGAGGAATGCTTATTGTTGAGTGTGAGCCGGCGAGCAGTCATTGAATGTTGCCACAGTGCTTCACAGTCACGTGGTAACGAACTGGCGGTTTGACAGCGTTGGCAGTCCGGGAGCAGCTCGTCAAGGCGACATGGTCAACCTGGACGGTAAATTGACTGCACCAGCTACGAAGAACAGTCATCGATGAAAATGACTACTGTCACCTCTTGCAGTGAGTACAATAGCTTGTCTATCCTTTGACTGATAGTCACTGTATCGTCGTTACAACGTGAGAATACTTGTATTGCTACTTCACACGCGGAACATCACTCGTGTCCATAAGTTTATTACAGTTTTGATTCACACAAGAGATAACTAGTTTTTCGTGTCCATACATGTGTCAAATTACGATTTTACACACGTGTCCATTATTTTGCCACTGAGTCACACGCAGCAATCCATACGTGTCCATATAGGTGTCTCTATACCACAGAGTAGCACAGGTAATGCTAAAATTACTTATTATGAAAGGATCATTTGCAAAATATGCATAGTTTTTTTTTTTTATTACTGTCCAAGACCTAACGAAAAACGTGTTTGCTATTCTGAATGGTGCTTCTGATGCACGTTAGATTTTACATGTATTTTAAATCTGATTGTTTTCCTTTTCTTATTATTCTATAACAGCCTTTTTTTGTTTCTTTGTTCATTTATTCAGTTACATCAATAATCAGTAAAATATACCCACTTTGGCATGCCGAACAGTTCACGTTCAAAACTTCATCTAACAGAAATCGGGAAAATTATTCCTATTTCCTAGGATGCTTTTGCTCACAGCAAATCAGATTTACATCACGTTTCGATAAGTACCCATGAGCCATGATCGTCAATACACACAATATACACACGTCAAGTCTTTTGAACCAATTTCCAAATTTCTTCCCCTACCGGGTAGGGTAGAAAGGTAAGAATGCTAAAGAAGAAAACTACAATAGGATAGTGCAAGGAAACGAAAGATACGAAGATAAATAATAGGTGAAATAATCAGTTTAGCAAATTCATTCTTCGGCTCCACCGTTTTTAGTGTCATCCACGTAGCATAACTTGACTTCAGTATTAAAATGTCGCACAAATCCGCTTCCAAAGCATCTTCAAATATATTTCAAAATCACGGCATGCGGACATAGCAGAAGAATATAATCAGATTATCTCAGCCCTCAACTAGGTGTCTTAATATCGAAGGTTTCTGTATAATACTCGTGACATAGAAATAGTCTCTCTAAGTTTCTCCAATACAGGACCTAATTCTTATTATAAATGCAAATTTCTTAACTGGTTGACTCATAGTAATAAATAAATTAAAGTTGCTCTCCAGTTGCGGGTACCATTATTCATTTCTTAGTACATTAACTATATGTTGCTGATTATACTCGGTGTAATCTACAGATTACAATGTATCAGTTTTGCATCGTACATGGTTCTAGCGACTTAAAATATCAATCCTTTGAAGGCTTAACTTAGGATAATGCTTCACATATACGGACATTCTGGTCTGAATGAGGGATTTAAAGAGAAACCTTTACTACTTGGTAAAAATTAGATTTGCCATAACTTAAAACTAAAGCAGCAGGTGGCACTTTGGCACATCCCTTACTCATTTCAACGACTGCAGTCTTGTCTTGCTCAAAAAACTTAAAACTACCTTAAAACTAAAGTAAATCTTATTTTCCAAATCCGTAGAGCACCTTCTTCAATCACTTCATATCTTTCAAGCTCCATCATTACTTCGTGTCCACCTCACTCAAATGATTACGTCACCAGCAGAATACATGTACATGCTGTTGATTCACATACTTTCTAAACAGATCACACTCTTGTTTCAAGTTGCAGCTTAACATAATAAATGATATATATTTTTTAATGTTTTTCATGGTACTTCTTTAGGTCTACATGGTGGTAAAGTCCTTTTATTCGTCCACTAACTGGATCTGCCAACACGTAACAACCAATATGTGGCTTCCTGACTATAACAAACGGTCCTTCGTGTAGGTGTTGCCACTTAACGATTTTTACGTAAGATGAGAGATGGTTTGAAGTGTGTCCTCAGAAGAACACGCTCGTTCAAACGATACGACAGAACTTTATTGACATGCTTGTCAAATGCCTTTTTTCTTAAATTGGCATGAGTTGTGAGAGAAACCAGGGCTTGTCTTAACTTATTATCCAGGTTGACTTCTCGACCTTGTATCTTGGGAATAGGATCAGTCCATTCATTGCTTTCCTTTTGCCTGGAGATTAGTCCTGAAGGTATGACATCGGTAGAAGTGTGCTTTTAGTTTTCCGCATGATCACTAGGTTGAATTTCGCTCACAATTACCTTTGAAGTACAGGGCGGTACGCTCGGTACGAAGTTTGCTTCCGTATTCCACCTAAGTTGCGAGCTATTTGCCGGAATTTCAGTAGAGATGGTGTGTGTTGGCGGGTTTGCTCGGGCATAATAGATGCGAGAGTTTTGAGGTTCATGATTTTGACTTTGATAGTTAGTAAAAAGTGGAGGACTATTCCTAAAGTTTGGAGCATACTGTTGTTTGTATTGCTTGGAAGGATCTGGAGCATTTCTCCCTTGAGTACAGTGCTGGAATCTAGGCTGGTTACCATACTGCTGTCGACTGTTGGTGTTAATCCAACGTCCTTTTCCACTGAAATTATTATTATTTTGGCGATCGTTACTGTAGTGATAGCGATCATTGTAATTAACTGGTGAATAACCGTATTGCTGTTGTTTTGTCTGGTATATGGTGTGGTACCTGTTTTGATCCTGGAATTTATGTTTCTGCTTCGCGTTACGGCGATAGTAGTTGTTATTATCGCACGGAACGTCGTGTCCTTTACTGTTGGGTTGGTATGACATACCTAAGTCTGCGCCTACACCGTGCGGCTGTGTGGTGTGCGGGCCAAGATTACAATTACTCCGCGCACTAGCACGCACGTCTTCTTGAATCATGTCAAGGTTGTCAAGAACTGACAGAAAAACCTCCGTGTCGTCGTCACTGACATTTACTAACTTCTCCCTGATTGATACCGGTAGCTTTGACTTAAGGATCATAATTACGTCCTTCGTGGAAATGGGCGTGTCCCAATATTGTATTTTTTTCAGGTATTTCTCGAAGTACCTACGGAGACCAGCACTTCTCGTATTAAACGGTTCAGCATTATATCCTTCCTTTCTAAGGCGTTGTTGTATACCTGAACTCCAAAATTTGTTCAGAAATTGCTTTTCGAAGTCAGCGTAATTATTACATCTGTCAATTACTTCTGTTCCCCAGACAGAACCCTCTCCTTGAATGTAACCTACTATAAAGCGCATACGTTGCTTGTCATCCCAGCTCTCAGGAAAAACACCATTAAATGACTACAGAAAAACCATTGGGTGGATGTTGCGTTTCTCTGGCAGAAAAGGCTGGAACACGCGGTCCTTGAGAACGCTTTCTTCTTTCATTAGCTCGACAAGAGTTACTTGATCATTCTGGTTGCGTACTAACGGATTCTTACTGCTGTGTCCATGTACAAGTGGAGAGAATTCTACACGAGACACGGGTTTATTATCGTATTCATGTTCTGAAGAAAGCAAGTGTGAATGCTCACTTCTATTGTCATTAGGAAAATCATTGACTTGTTGTTTCAACTGCTCGATTTCCTCAGTGAGGTGTCGTTTCCACTCGGGAAGATCTCGTTGAAAAACTCTACGAATCTCTCCTAATTCAGTGAGAATCGTATCTCCTGATGTACCTGGAGCAGCTAAAACTTCAACTGTGGCTGACTTAACGGCTTCTTTTAAGTCGTGTTGAACCTTGTTTTCTATGTACTGTTCATTAGTCTCGACCCATTCTACAAATTCTTTTCCTATCGTGGAACGTACGTTGGCTGCAGCATCATTCACCCTCTTTTCAATGTTTATTTCGGATAGCGCCTGTGTCAGGTCATTGACCTAGCCTTGCAGAGTGACGACATTGTCTGCAAGCTTGTTTACTTTAGCTCCGACCTCAGCGGACTTTTTTGAAACTTCTGTTGTAACTGCCTGGCAACTTTCGATTTGTACTTTGATGTCTTTGTGCACGTTACCTACTGTGCTCTCACATGCATCTACCTTCTGCAGAATACCTTCTATCCTTTCATTAACTTTACTACTTAATTCCGAGATATATTCCACCGTGACTGTCCTTATTCTTGCCTCTAAGTTGGCATCAATATTATCTAACCTATTTTTCATTGTATCAATCATGGTATTTAGGTCAAACCATTTTCGCTCTGTCTCCCGTTCCTTTTCCTTTTCTTTTTGTTCCCTTTCTTTTCTATCTCGTTGTTTTTGTAATTTATAAGCTTCCCTTTCCCGTTTCTCCTGTTCTCTATCACGTTGTTTTTGTAATTTATAAGCTTCCCTTTCCAGTTTCTCCTGTTCTCTATCACGTTGTTCTTGTAATTTATAAGCTTCCCTTTCCAGTTTCTCCTGTTCTCTTTCTTGAAAAAAAAATTATCATCATTTCAACCATCAAATTTTCTCCCGCTTGCTGTGACGATACGTCACGCACACCATCATCGTCTACCGTTCTCTCCATTCGCGAATCGGGTCTGCCTGTTCCCGTTCGCGAACGTAGTGGGTATGACTTGACAACTGTGTCATCACCGTCATCCACACTGTTTGTCGGCTTTCCTTTGTCATCTGCCATGTTTATTTTCAAGTTTGTGACGTAACTGCTCAAAGAAATATTTCGCGGCATGCCGATCGTCAACTCTCAGATGCGCACGCTGCGACGCTTCCTGATAGTCAAACGTCACACCGCGGTAGGTGACAATTGCAGAGCTATACCGGGTAGAAGACAAGATGGCACCTAACTTTGAAAATAAGTGACAAACACCTACTAGACACTGAATCCTGCTATTATGGCATCCATCTTGTGTTCTTAACCGTAGCAACAATGAAGATGCTCATAACACTAACAAATAAACTTTGCATGAAGAGATGATCAGAATTCTAACTACGTAAATAAGCAACTCTGCAAGGAAATAACAGCGATAGGATAAAATGAAGCAGTAAGGAAAGAAATTCCGGAAATCAGTTTTTTTTTATACAAGACGCGAGATTTTATGCGTAATGAAAACCGTACTTACATCAGTCGTTTTGCGCACTGCTGTTATTTTTCGATTTTTTTTTAATACTTCCTCGGTTTCGTTCAGTACTTCCTTTACGGCTTCCCGATGTCCATCGGATGATGTCATGAAACAATAACAGAACAGATTAAAAAATTTTTTTTTCAGGTCCTTGTTCGGGCGCCACATCTAGTATGATAAAAATATATTATTTAGGTTAAATATATCTCAATTCTTTCAATTTAAATCTGTGTTTCATATTAGAATGTCGTGTTCTCAGTTTGGCACAGCTTTGCCACAGGAGACACGAAAGCGGTCGAAGACGTCCGTCTTTTGGTCGGCTCCTGATCGTTGTCAGAAGGAGGCTAGTTTTTGATTACGCAAAGACTTCTATTATTTGGAAAAGAACAACCCGGATTTCTTTACGTAATCACTATGAATTTTATAATTACCTAAGCGACCTTTCACAATGAATAGTAAAAAAAAATTGCTTTTGCAAATGAAATCATTAATAAATGGGGCAGCTATGAGTTGTATAGAAGACAAGGAGCGGCCTTCTGTCTACGACCAGGATGCCGCAGTATTCTCTGCTGTAGTAAAGGCTGTTTGACATTTACAAAAATAATATGGCATGGAGGATAAAAAAAGTATAAAGGAAAAAGAACAGAATAAGAAGTCTGGTAAACACTAAATATATTCAAACAATTCTCACTAGCAAATTAGGGCTTATTTATAAACAATATAACTTACATAAGTATTTTTTTTTAACAGTATGGTTCGATCAGATTTCAGCCTGTCCTGTACTGTTTCCTTGGTTCACGTTTTTGTCACAAATTACAGTCATTACTTTTCTCCTTTCGTTAAAGACAATTCTTGCACTGTTCAACACCTCCGATAACAATAACTTGCTGAATTACAGTCTCGAACATAAATTACTTTAATTTTATTAATTAATAATATCTGCACGCTGGCAAGACCGCTCACTTTTTTTTAACTTAAAGTCGACCTCCTTTACGTTTTCACATAACAAGCAGAAGCACATTAAAAATCTGAAGATCTACCAAAGTTTTTTTACTGTCATCTTTTATTTAGATCGAAGCGGAACGTCAGTTCAGCTTCTGTTAAAATGTTTCTTTGACTGCGCAATCGATGTACTAGCGTCCGCGCTAGATGCGCATCTTTACAGTTAAGTAAATTATACAAAACAAATGTCTTTCAAAGAATATGTCTCATCTTATAAATTGATCAATTAATATACAGATTGGTGAATGCCTTTCCAAGGGTACTCAAAGCTTTCATAGGACGGAAATACCAATAATATTACAGGGGCTAGTGTAATTGTTTAATACAAACCATACAAAAATGCACGGAAGTATGTTTTTTAACACAAACCTACGTTTTTTTAAATGGAACCACGTTAGTTTTGTTAGCACATCTGATCATATAAACAAATACGTAATCAGTGCCGTTTGTCGCATTGTAAAATGTTAATTACATCCGGAGATATTGTAATCTAAAGTTGACGCTTGAAACCTCCGACGTTCAATTGCGTGTTATAACAAACACGGGCCACGGTCGGCGAGCAGCATCTGCAGGGACATGTTTACGATGGCGACCGTGTTCACGAGTGTGGCTATAGTGCACTGTTGTGGTTTGGTCTAGCTGTCGCAGTGTCCGCATGTAGCGCTTGCTGCTATTGTTATTCTGCATTCATCTCCGCACGTAGACCAACTGTAGTACACCGTGTTACCAGACGTCTGTGATAGTGTAGTGTTGTAGGAACTGTGACCATGGTGTATTCGAACTCTGAAAAGGCGGAGATGATACTCATCTATGGCGAGTGTCGACGAAATGCAGCTGAAGCCTGCAGGGTGTATGCAGAACGGTACCCGGACAGAGAGCATCAAACGTGCCGCACATTGCAAAACATCTACCGCCAACTGTATGCAACAGGTATGGTCGTAGTACGCAAACGGGTCCGTAACAGGCCCATCACAGGAGAGGCGGGTGCAGTTGGTGTGTTAGCTGCTGTTGCCATGAACCCACACATGAGTACACGGGACATTGCGAGAGCCGGTGAACTGAGTCAAAGTAGTGTCATGCGCATACTGCATCGTCACCGCTTCCACCCGTTTCATGTGTCGCTACATCAGCAATTACATGGTGATGACTTTAATCATCGAGTGCAATTCTGTCAATGGGCATTGACAGAGTATGCGTTGCAGTTCTACCTGTTTACCGATGAAGCGGATTTCACAAACCACGGGGCAGTGAATTTACGGAACATGCGTTACTGGTCCGTGGTCAATCCTCGCTGGCTCAGTCAGGTAGAGCGACAGCGACCGTGGACTGTAAATGTATGGTGCGGAATCATTGGCGACCACCTGATTGGTCCTCACTTTATTGCAGGGGCCCAAACAGCTCCAACATACATCGCGTTTCTACAGAATGATCTATCAACATTGCTTGAAAATGTCCCACTGGAAACGCGTCGACGTATGTGGTATCAGCATGATAGTGCACCTGCACATTCCGCAATTAACACTAGGCTGACCCTTGACAGGATGTTCGACGGGCGTTTCATAGGACGTGGAGAAGGCATGAATTGGCCTGCCTATTCTCCTGATCTTACACCTCTGGACTTCTTTCTGTGGGGTACGTTAAAGGAGAATGTATACCGTGATGTGCCTACAATCCCAGAGGATATGAGACAACGTATTGAGGCAGCCTGCGGCGACATTACACCAGATGTACTGCGGCGTGTGCGACATTCATTACGCCAGAGACTGCAATTGTGTGCAGCAAATGATGGCCACCACATTGAACATCTATTGGCCTGACATGTCGGGACACACCCTATTCCACTCCGTAATTGAAAACGGAAACCACATGTGTACGTGTACCTCACCCTTCGTGGTAATGTACATGTGCGTCAGTGAAAGAGACCAATAAAAAGGTGTTAGCATGTGGACGTAATTTGCTGTTCCAGTCTCTTCTGTACCTAGGGTCCATCACCGTTCCCTTTGGATCCCTACGTAATTTGGTGCACTCCGATACACACGATCGAACAGCGGGGGAGTGGTACTCAAGCGTCAACTTTAGGTTACATTATCTCCGGATGTAATTAACATTTTACAATGCAACAAACGGCACTGATTACGTATTTCTTTATATGTTCATATGTGCTAACAAAACTAACGGGGTTCCATTTAAACAAACGTAGGTTTGTGTTAAAAAACATACTTCCGTGCTTTTTTTAAGGTTTGTATTAACCAATTACACTAGCCGCTCTCCTCACGTTCGGTCTGTGGAATCAATTCGACAGTATTTGATGTGGTTTACGAAATATATCCAGCGGTAATGTTAGGTGACTCACCCTGTATTAGACTATAAGGCCAACTACATATTTTTTTCTTTTTGAGACATCTGTTTCCTGACTGGTTTGATGTAGCCCGCCACGAATTTCTTACCCGTATCCACTTCTTCACATAAGAGCAACACTTTCAACCTTCTTCCTCAATTACTCGCTGGATGTATTCCAGTCTCTGACTACTTCTACAGTTTTTCCCCTCTACGGCTCCCTCTAGTACCATGGAAGTAATTCCCTGATGTCATAACAGACATTCTATCATCCTGTCCATTCTTCCTGTCAGCAGTACTTTCCTCACCGATTCTACGGGACACTTCTCATTTCCCACCTTATCATCCAAACCAATTTTTAGCCTTCTTTTCTAGCACTATATCTCAAGTGTTTCGATTCCATTCTGTTTCGGTTTTGCCACAGTCAGTAGCACACAATGCTGTGCTCAAAATGTACACTCTCAGAAATTTCTTCCTGAAAATAAGGCCTATGTTTGACGCTAGTAGAATCTCTTGGCCAGAAATGCCTTTTGCAAGTGTGTCTGCTTTTTAAGTCCTCCTTGCTCCACCTACCTGCCTAGAGAGCAGAATATCTGCTTTGTGATCACCAGTCCTGATGTTAATTTCTCGCTGTTCTCATTTCTGCTACTTTTCATTAACTTCCTCTTTCTTCGATTTACTCTCATACCATACTCCATATCCTGTACTCATTAGACTCTTCTGCCATTCAGCAAATCTGTAATTCTTCTTCACTTTAATTGAGAATAGCAATTCATAAGTGAATCTTATCATTGATCTCATTTCACGTTGAATTTAATCTCACTTCTGAACCTTTCTTTTATTTTCGCACTGCCTTTTCGACGTACAGTAGGGATGGAAAGCTACATTCCTATCATACAGCCTTTCTAATCAGAGGAATACGTTCTTCAACTCTTATTGTTCAGTCTTGGTTCTTGTACATTTGTATATTGGCCTCTTTTCCTGTAGCATACCCATAATTTCCTCAGAATTTCGAAGACCTTGCACTGTCTGCCAACGTCGAATGCTTCTTCCAGGTAGATGAATCCTATTGTGTCTAGATTTTTTCATTAGTCCTGCTTCCATTATCACCCGCAACGTCACAGTTGTCTCTCTAGTCATTTTACCTTTCACAAAGCTAACTTGATCCTCATCTAATGGATCCTCATTTTCCTTTTCCACCCTTCTGTATATTATTTTTCTCAACAACTTGCATGAGCTGCTACTCTCACTGTGTGATAATTCTCCCACTTGTCGCCTCTTACAGGCTAGGGAATTGTATAAATGATGTTTTACCGAAAGTCTGATGGTATATCTCTACACTCATACATTTTACACACCAAAGAGAATAGCCGTTTTGTTGCCACTTCCCACAATGATTTTAGAAATTCTGTTGGAATGTCATCTATCCATTCCGCCTTACTCGAAGTTAAGTTTTCCAAAGTTCTTTTAAAATTCTGATTCTAATCCTGGTTCATTCGTAGTCAAAATTTCTGAGGATGGTTGCCTAGTTGACACAAAATCAACACAGTGGAACGATATTTCGGTGATAATTTGGAAAAGATAAAGGACGAAATAGGTAGCGAGGTAACGAATTGTTTGCTGAGGCCAAATACGATAAAGAAATGAACCACTATATCTGTTGACTATTTGTCGGGTGGAGTGTAGAGTGTATGAAATAGATTATTAGAAATAAGCAACCTTTTGAATGTGGAGTAAATAACGAAGCTGTGCAACGAGGACAACAGATTCAAGATGTAAGGGCAAAACAAAATTCCTTACGAGTGAATCAGGCTACCGCTGTGGCAGGTGTTCCTTTGGTTAATTGAGGAACCACAAAGGTTTTTGCCTCTGATAAAAAGCACCTCGCTGTCAATTTTATTCCTGCAGGTAGAGAAGGTTTTGCGCGGTGAATGTCGGATGTTGCTAAAATTAAGTTAGCTAAAAACATCTTTAGGGCAACGCGAAATAATGTGAAAATTTATTGAGTGACTCATTTACCACGTATGAAGTGTTTGAGAGTTGTTTCTGAACAAACTATGGAGTAAAACGATGCAAATGCGACTTCAGAATGAGATACTAAATTGACCAATGTTCTAAAACAGAACTAGAACTATGTGGGATTTTTGTGTGCGTGAACTGACCAAGTTCACGCCTACAAACCGTCGACTGGGAATCTTGAGGGAGTTTATGACACTCGAGAGACGTTTACGGGGACTTCCACAATGGGATCTTCCCTACAATCAGACAATTTCCATCCATGATTTTCTAGATTTTATTGGAAAATTATAACCGGCATTAAAATTCAACCCGCATAATGGCAAAAATAGACATGAAATTGGATACCAGAACTGGATCCATATTAATCACCAAAATAGTTATTATCATGGTGCGCAGAGTACCTACCATCGCAATGGAATTAACAATTTTCAAAGAGGAATGGAAACAGAAATATTCACAACGGGAATCAAAACAGGTAATGAACATTTGTAGGGCAAGCCCACCTCGAAAGGCAAAACCAAAATAAAAGGTCGGAAAACTAGAGTTCGTTACATCTCAAGTCTGGAGGTGGGAAAATAAAGTGGCATTGATGACCACACGTTACGTTAAAATTCTGTGACTCTCGAAGATTGGGTAATTCGGCGAAGCGCTAAATATTGGAAATGGAGGAAGTAAGAACTGACAATAAAATGGGGAATAGTTTTAAGCAGCACAATAAATATTGCAGAATGTGTTGAGAAACTTTATATTTATGCTATCGTGCTGAAAATTTCATTTTGTGACGTGGAAATAAATGATAGAGTGAATGTATGTTTGCTGAAAACCTCTGTGATCAGTAGAGAGCCTCAACTTGTGTTTGATGACAATAATTTTTATTCAGTATTTTCTCTTAATGACAAGGGTTATAATATGGAGGTGGAATTCGTGATGAAATGTGATGGGGTACTAATTATACAATTATAATGATGTAAGTGATAATACTGCGTGTTAGTGAAGCGAAATGGAAAGGAGTTATGGATATCTGCTGTAACGAATATCGGTTAATGTGAATAGCAGCAGAAAATGATATAAGTGGAGTACAGTTTAATAAGCACGTTTCATTGGGAGGGAGATCAAGATAGATAATTAAGTAGCATCATTTATCAATCTCTTTAATAGCTAGTAGTGTGGGTTCGGCAACATCTACAATGTCACTTCAGTATTGACTGACGAACATGCAAGAGGAATGATCAAAAATCTTTTGCGAATTGTGTGCTAGATTCGTTACCCGTAGCTTGAAGTTGAGTCAATCAGTAGTACGTCCTCTCTGCTTTACGGACGCTCTGAAAAGTTATTCCAGAGTCTTCTCGCCAATCGACGTCATCGTTACGTTGTCTTCACCATTTTCGTAAATACGAACATTTTCTTCTGTCCAAAGAGTTTCTTGCTTCAGGAATATCGACAACAACATGGCATCTTTGTTTCAGCAGATGCATTGTCTGTTGAACGCTGAATATGTACTGGAAGCGCAATGAAAGTTGTGATTGCTTGTTGCATAGAAACCAGCAATATAACCAATTCTAAATACTATCCAAATGGAATCGTGACACTTTTGGCAGTTAAACTGACTGATCATCTAAAAATATTTGATGGAAGAATTGAATATATTCCTTTACATGCATTTTACTGTAGCGTCCCTAATGAAGTTTACATATAAGAAAATTTAGAACGATAAACAGGCTGTTGCTGCATCTTTGCCATGAGATGTCGTAGTAAACACAGGCTGAGACTAAGCAACTCAACAAAAAAGGAATGGTTTATACGCTTAATATGTAAGAAGCGTATTGAATTTGAGTCTCTCAATAACTTTTCAGACAACATATTTAAGAGACTCCCTGAGTTTATTAATTTTCTCTTTAGATTTACTTGTTTATACCGGTGGAAGATGGTACTCCTTTCTCGTATTAACGATTTTAATAACTCGTTATCACTAAGGCTACATACGCTAACCTCAAATGTTAAGTACTCCCAGTGACCCAAAAATCGTGTAATATAAATAAGGTAAACCAAGAATAGCCACGAGTAATACGAGTCAGTGCTGAATCTCCGAGTACAATATGGGAAATCTAGTGCGGGGGTGTTGAAAATGCATGTTTACTTCAGTTTAATCTATAACGTAGCAATATTGACCCAAAAGAAAGGCTACATTCACACATTATTCGCTGAAAATGTACAGACAAAACTAAAGCTTAAGGTGAAAAAGGCAAGACGACAGTTAAGGAAGACTTCATTCTCAACCCCAAACATACCCCATTAAAGGACATTAAGACTGATAACTCGATTACACTGTTCCTCCCGTGATGGCCAACAAAGTTACCCAGCAATTCCACGAGTACATCGTACATCAATGTTGTTGTTGTTGTGGTCTTCAGTCCTGAGACTGGTTTGATGCAGCTCTCCATGCTACTCTATCCTGTGCAAGCTTTTTCATCTCCCAATACCTACTGCAACCTACATCCTTCTGAATCTGCTTAGTGTATTCATCTCTTGGTCTCCCTCTGCGATTTTTACCCTCCACGCTGCCCTCCAATACTAAATTGGTGATCCCTTGATGCCTCAGAACATGTCCTACCAACCGATCCCTTCTTCTGGTCAAGTTGTGCCACAAACGTCTCTTCTCCCCAATCCTATTCAATACTTCCTCATTAGTTATGTGATCTACCCATCTAATCTTCAGCATTCTTCTGTAGCACCACATTTCGAAAGCTTCTATTCTCTTCTTGTCCAAACTATTTATCGTCCATGTTTCACTTCCATACATGGCCACACTCCACACGAATACTTTCAGAAATGACTTCCTGACACTTAAATCAATACTGGATGTTAACAAATTTCTCTTCTTCAGAAACGCTTTCCTTGCCATTGCCAGCCTACATTTTATATCCTCTCTACTTCGACCATCATCAGTTATTTTGCTCCCCAAATAGCAAAACTCCTTTACTACTTTAAGTGCCTCATTTCCTAATCTAATTCCCTCAGCATCACCCGACTTAATTAGACTACATTCCATTATCCTTGTTTTGGTTTTGTTGATGTTCACCTTATATCCTCCTTTCAAGACACTGTCCATTCCATTCAACTGCTCTTCCAAGTCCTTTGCTGTCTCTGACAGAATTACAATGTCATCGGCGAACCTCAAAGTTTTTATTTCTTCTCCATGAATTTTAATACCTACTCCTAATTTTTCTTTTGTTTCCTTTACTGCTTGCTCAATATACAGATTGAACAACATCGGGGAGAGGCTACAAACTTGTCTTACTCCCTTCCCGACCACTGCTTCCCTTTCATGTCCCTCGACTCTTATAACTGCCATCTGGTGTCTGTACAAATTGAAAATAGCCTTTCGCTCCCTGTATTTTACCCCTGCCACCTTTAGAATTTGAAAGAGAGTATTCCAGTCAACATTGTCAAAAGCTTTCTCTAAGTCTACAAATGCTGGAAACGTAGGTTTGCCTTTCCTTAATCTTTCTTCTAAGATAAGTCGTAAGGTCAGTATTGCCTGACGTGTTCCAGTGTTTCTACGGAATCCAAACTGATCTTCCCCGAGGTTGGCTTCTACTAGTTTTTCCATTCGTCTGTAAAGAATTCGTATTAGTATTTTGCAGCTGTGACTTATTAAGCTGATAGTTCGGTAATTTTCACATCTGTCAACACCTGCTTTCTTTGGGATTGGAATTATTATATTCTTCTTCAAGTCTGAGGGTATTTCGCCTGTTTCATACATCTTGCTCACCAGATGGTAGAATTTTGTCAGGACTGGCTCTCCTACGGCCGTCAGTAGTTCCAATGGAATATTGTCTACTCCGGGGGCCTTGTTTCGACTCAGGTCTTTCAGTGCTCTGTCAAACTCTTCACGCAGTATCATATCTCCCATTTCATCTTCATCTACATCCTCTTCCATTTCCATAATAATGTCCTCAAGTACATCGCCCTTGTATAGACCCTCTATATACTCCTTCCACCTTTCTGATTTCCCTTCTTTGCTTTGAACTGGGTTTCCATCTGAGCTCTTGATATTCATACAAGTCGTTCTCTTATCTCCAAAGGTCTCTTTAATTTTCCTGTAGGCGGTATCTATCTTACCCCTAGTGAGATAGGCCTCTACATCCTTACATTTGTCCTCTAGCCATCCCTGCTTAGCCATTTTGCACTTCCTGTCGATCTCATTTTTGAGACGTTTGTATTCCTTTTTGCCTGTTTCAGTTACTGCATTTTTATATTTTCTCCTTTCATCAATTAAATTCAGTATTTCTTCTGTTACCCAAGGATTTCTACTAGCCCTCGTCTTTTTACCTACTTGATCCTCTGCTGCCTTCACTACTTCATCCCCCAAAGCTACCCATTCTTCTTCTACTGTATTTATTTCCCCCATTCCTGTCAATTGCTCCCTTATGCTCTCCCTGAATCTCTGTACAACCTCTGGTTCTTTTAGTTTATCCAGGTCCCATCTCCTTAAATTCCCACCTTTTTGCAGTTTCTTCAGGTCATAACCAATGGATTGTGGTCAGAGTCCACATCTGCCCATGGAAATGTCTTACAATTTAAAACCTGGTTCCTAAATCTCTGTCTTACCATTATATAATCTATCTGATACCTTTTAGTATCTCCAGGGTTCTTCCATGTATACAACCTTCTTTCATGATTCTTAAACCAAGTGTTAGTTATGATTATGTTGTGCTCTGTGCAAAATTCTGCAAGGCGGCTTCCACTTTCATTTCTGTCCCCCAGTCCATATTCACCTACTATGTTTCCTTCTCTCCCTTTTCCTACACTCGAATTCCAGTCACCCATGACTATTAAATTTTCGTCTCCCTTCACAATCTGAATAATTTCTTTTATTTCATCATACATTTCTTCAATTTCTTCGTCATCTGCTGAGCTAGTTGGCATATAAATTTGTACTACTGTAGTAGGTGTGGGCTTCGTAGCTATCTTGGCCACAATAATGCGTTCACTATGCTGTTTGTAGTAGCTTACCCGCATTCCCATTTTCCTATTCATTATTAAACCTACTCCTGCATTACCCCTATTTGATTTTGTGTTTATAACCCTGTAGTCACCTGACCAGAAGTCTTGTTCCTCCTGCCACCGAACTTCACTAAATCCCACTATATCTAACTTCAACCTATCCATTTCCCTTTTTAAATTTTCTAACCTACCTGCCCGATTAAGGGACCTGACATTCCACGCTCCGATCCGTAGAACGCCAGTTTTCTTTCTCCTGATAACGACATCCTCTTGAGTAGTCCCCGCCCGAAGATCCGAATGGGGGACTATTTTACCTCCGGAATATTTTACCCAAGAGGACGCCATCATCATGTAATCATACAGTAAAGCTGCATGCCCTCGGGAAAAATTACGGCTGTAGTTTCCCCTTGCTTTCAGCCGTTTGCAGTACCAGCACAACAAGGCCGTTTTGGTTATTGTTACAAGGCCAGATCAGTCAATCATCCAGACTGTTGCCCTTGAAACTACTGAAAAGGCTGCTGCCCCTCTTCAGGAACCACACGTTTGTCTGGCCTCTCAACAGATACCCCTCCGTTGTGGTTGCACCTACGGTACGGCTATCTGTATCGCTGAGGCACGCAAGCCTCCCCACCAACGGCAAGGTCCATGGTTCATGGGGGGGCGTACATCAATAACATACACATCAATAACATACACAAATCCCTGCAAACAATACATAACACTCACTGTTGGAAATAATGCTGTATCTAAGGAGATGAATGACTCTCCGAGACAGTAACCTAAATATGCCATTATTTAAAGGCTAATGTCGTTAATTAATTGCAAAAATTTAAGTCTGCACTTACACTCACCTTAAAAAAAACCGTTGCGTGGTTACCATCCTGCAGCTTCCCTATCCGCTGACATCCTCAATGGCAGCTGCACTGTGGCGTAAGATCATATGCAATCAAAATTTCAACGTAAGGTGCTTTATCACGGCAGCTAATCACATCTTTCGATCGCTGCTGCTGGTATTTCCAAGCAAAAGGCAACTCCACGTTTTTAGTGAGTGTATTTAATGCACGCAGGGTTTTCGAATGACTAGTCGTGGGCTGCATGTAACTTTGATCTCTGCACTAATTTAATTACGAACTAAAATTATACAGGGTGTACATTAATAAAATCAACAAATTCATGAACGAATTCCCGACTAGAAATGGAAGAGAAAAGGTAATATGAACACGTGACCGAAAATGCATCGCTGCCAGGATAGATGTCGCTGACGAATAGAAGTTCCTCTCACTTTTGTGATAATCCTGGCAATTGTAGCAGGTGATAGGGATGGTAGTGGTAGTCATGCTGTATACACATAATAGTACTTTGGCTTACACCGTGTTGGTGGGACACTTATCTGGTTCTTGTAATACAGTTCGCCTCAATATCATATTGAACCTGGTCTTCCAAATTAGGTGTACGCACTGTCCGCCGCTTCCGTGCTCGTTCGTCTGTCTCAAAAGACTCCAAACGGGACTAGGAATGTGGTGTTACGTGGTCGGTGTCTGTGAGGGTACTTGTTTTAATATAGCCATGGTGCCTCTAGACCGTTTCCATCTGCTTCGCCGTACAGAATCACAAACTCTGCGTTTTCTCGACATGAATACCACAGCAATCTGCTGATTACAGTATGCTGGATGATTCACACAAGCAGTAACACACTAGGAACACACGGCACGTAGTCAGAGTAACTTTTCATTCGACAGTGCCATCCACCTTGGCAATGATGCTTTTCTGGACACATGTCCGTAAGACCTTTTTTCCTCCATTTCGTGCAGTTGGTCGGTTTCTATTGGTTTTAGAAAGGTTCACCCAACACAAACATCTCCCTTGCACATGATGAAAGGGGTCGCTTGCGCTCCCTCTCTCTCCTCTTTTTTCGACAGATGTAGATTCTCGTTTACATTGTTGGGTTTCGCAGCCGATACTGATTCCCAGCTTCAGGCAGTGTTGGCTTCGGTCACACAGCTTGAGGCTGTTGCCAATGGGCGTCACTGTGGGGGTCCAGATGGGGGTTTGTCATGGACGGCCAGCTCGTCCCACGCATCCCCCTAGCGGACTACGGCTGTGGCTGCCTGCGATACTGCTCACCTTGAGGCTGACCCCTTACCCGTGGTAGAGTGGGAGGTCGTCTCGAGGTGTGGCAGGGGCGAAAGACATGTGGAGGGCTGAACGGAAGGCCTCTCCAGTTTGTCTGACGAACCGGCTGATACTTATCTTTGGCTGGACATGGCTGCTTGTCCTGCTCCAGAGGTTGCCCCTCAGTCTGCAAGATACGGGTGGTCGCAGAGGGTGGGCTTACTGGTAGCTGGGAGCTCCACCTTCAGGCACGTAATGGGGCCCCTTAGGGATATGGCTGCAAGGGAAGGGATGAAAACCAATGTGCACTCCATGTGCATACCTTGGGGAGTCATTCCAGATGTGGAAAGAGTCCTTCCGGAAGCCATGAAGGGTACAGGGTGCACCCATCTTCAGATGGTCGCTCATGTCGGCACCAATGATGTATGTCGCTATGGATCGGAGGAAATCCTCTCCGGTTTCAGGCGGCTATCTGATTTGGTGAAGACCGCCAGTCTCACTATCAGGATGAAAGCACAGATCACCATTTGCAGGATCGTCGACAGGACTGACTGCGGATCTTTGGTACAGAGCTGAGTGGAGGGTCTGAATCAGAAGCTGAGACGGTTCTGCGACTGTGTGGGCTGCAAATTCCTCGACTTACGCCATAGGGTGGTGGGGTTTCAGGTTCCGCTGGATAGGTTACGAGTCCACTACACACAGCAGGCGCTACATGGGTAGCAGGGGTTGTGTGGCGTGGACTGGGCGGTTTTTTGGGTTAGATGGCCTCGGGCAAGTACAGAAAGGGCGCAGTCTGGACATGCGGGGACCAAGCAGCAATCGGTATTGTAATTGTAAACTGTCGAGGCTGCGTTGGTAAAGTACCAGAACTTCAAGCGCTGATAGAAAGCACCGAAGCTGATATCGTTATAGGGAAGGAAAGCTGGCAGAAGCCAGAGCTAAATTCTGCCGAAATTTTTACAAAGACACAGACGGTGTTCAGTAAGGATAAATTGCATGCAACCAGTGGTGGCGTGTTTGTCGCTGTTAGTAGTAGTTTATCCTGTAGTGAAATAGAAGTAGATAGTTCCAGTGAATTATTATGGGTGGAGGTTATACTCAACAACTGAGCTAGGTTAATAATTGGCTCCTTTTACCGACCTCCCAACTCAGCATCATTAGTGGCAGAGCAACTGAGAGAAAATCTGGAATACATTTCACATAAATTTCCTCAGCATGTATTAGTCTTAGGTGGAGATTTCAATTCACCAAATGTAGACTGGGACACTCAGATGTTTAGAACGGGTGGTAGGGACAGTGCATCGAGCGACATTATACTGAGTGCATAATCCGAAAATTACCTCGAGCAATTAAACAGAGAACCGACTAATGGAGATAACATCTTGTACATACTGATAACAAACGGATCCGAAATTTTCGACTCTGTAAGCGCAGAACAGGGAATCAGTGATCATAAGACCGTTGCAGTATCAATGAATATGGAAGTGTATAGGAATATAAAAAAGGGAGGAGGGTTTATCTATTTAACAAGAGTAATAGCATGCAGATTTGAGACTACCTGACAGATCAAAATGAAAATTTCGTTTCTGACGATGACAATTTGAGTGTTTATAGAAAAAGTTCAAGGCAATCGTAAAGTGCGTTTTAGACAGGTCTATGCCGAGTAAAACTCTGAGGGACGGGAAAAACCCATCGTGGTTCAACAACAAAGATAGGAAACTACTGCGAAAGCAAAGAGAGCTTCACTGCAAATTTAATCGCATCCAAAACCTCTCAGACGAACAGAAGCTAAATGATGTCAAAGTTAGCGTAAGGAGGGCTATGCGTGAAGCGTTCAGTGAATTCGAAAGTAAAATTCTATGTACCGACTTGACAGAAAATCCTAGGAAGTTCTGGTCTTACGTTAAATCAGTAAGTGGATCGAAACAGCATATCCAGACACTCTGGGACGATAATGGCATTGAAACAGAGGATGACACGCGTAAAGCTGAAATAATGAACACCTTTCTTCAAAGCTGTTTCACAGAGGAAGACCACACTGCAGTCCCTTCTCTAAATCCTCACACGAACGAAAAACTGGCTGACATCGAAATAAGTGTCCAAGGAACAGAAAAGCAACTGAAATCACTCAACAGAGGAAAGTCCACTGGATCTGACGGGATACCAATTCGATTCTACACATAAGAGGCGAAAGAACTTGCCCCCCTTCTAACAGCCGTGTACCGCAGGTCTCTAGAGGAACGGAAGGTTCCAAATGATTGGAAAAGAGCACAGGTAGTTGAAGTTTTCAAGAAGGGTCATCGAGCAGATGCGCAAAACTATAGCCCTATATCCCTAACATCGATCTGTTGTAGAAACTTAGAAGACATTTTTTGCTCGCATATCATGTCATTTCTGGAAACCCAGAATCTACTCTGTAGGAATCAACATTGATGCCGGAAACAGCGATCGTGTGAGACCCAACTCGCTATATTTGTTCATGAGACCCAGAAAATATTAGATACAGGCTCCCAGGTACATGCCATATTCCTTGACTTCCGGAAGGCGCTCGATACAGTTCCGCACAGTCGCCTACGGAATATCAGACGAGCTGTGTGGCTGGATTGAAGAGTTTTTAGCAAACAGAACACAGCATGTTGTTCTCACTAGAGAGACGTCTAAAGACGTTAGAGGAACCTCTGGCGTGCCACAGGGGAGTGTTATGGGACCATTGCTTTTCACAATATTTATAAATGACCTGGTAGTTGGTGTCGGAAGTTCCATGCGGCTTTTCGTGGATGATGCTGTAGTATACAGAGAAGTTGCAGCATTCGAAATTTGCAGCGAAATGTAGGATGATCTGCAGCGGATAGGCACTTGCAACAGGGAGTGGCAACTGACCCATAATATAGACAAATGTAATGTATTGCGAATACATAGAAAGAAGGATCCTTTATTGTATGATTATATGATATCAGAACAAACACTGGTAGCAGTTACTTCTGTAAAATATCTGGGAGTATGCGTACGGAACGATTTTAAGTGGAATGATCATATAAAATTAATTGTTGGTAAGGCGGGTGCCAGGTTGAAATTCATTGGGAGAGTCCTTAGAAAATGTAGGCCATCAACAAAGGAGTTGGCTTATAAAACACTCGTTCGACCTATACTTGAGTATTGCTCATCAGTGTGGGATCCGTATCAGGTCGGTTTGACAGAGGAGATAGAGAAGATGCAAAGAAGAGCGGCGCGTTTCTTCACAGGGTTGTTTGGTAAGCGTGATGGCGTTACGAAGATGTTTAGCAAACTCAAGTGGCAGACTCTGCAAGACAGGAGCTCTGCATCACGGTGCAGCTTGCTGTCCAGGTTTCGAGAGGGTGCGTTTCTGGGTGAGGTATCGAATATATTGCTTCCCTTACTTATACCTCCCGAGGAGATCACGAAAGTAAAATTAGAGAGATTCCAGCGCGCACGGAGGCTTTCCGGCAGTCGTTCTTCCCGCGAACCTTACGCTACTGGAACAGGAAAGGGAGGTAATAACAGTGGCACGTAAAGTGCCCTCCACCACACACCGTTGGGTGGCTTGCGGAGTATAAATGTAGATGTAGATGTAGA
Source organism: Schistocerca piceifrons (assembly GCF_021461385.2). NCBI lineage: Eukaryota > Metazoa > Arthropoda > Insecta > Orthoptera > Acrididae > Schistocerca > Schistocerca piceifrons. The sequence goes on from NC_060142.1 coordinate 604,733,730, forward strand.
TTTTACCGTGAGTCGTCAAGTACAAGTATTTCCCTAGCGATCATTCGCAAGTTACTTGTGGAATAAATACATCCAGTTAGTCGTATGAACAACGAGTGGTGCCTACTAATCAATCTTATCGCAACCAAGTTTCACAGAATAATTCGCTCTACGACATCCTGTAACAGCTGCCGACATTTTTGAATATTGGCCTGTGACTATGACATACAGTGTAGTTCAGCATTCATCAGCATCTAACTTACTTGCAAAAGTGTGGTGAACAGTTCATGTCTAGACGTTCTATGACACCAGCTAAGTTGATCTGCTAGCAAGAATCAGGACCGTATGTGAAAATCCTGAATGGAAAGTATGTCTCACAGCTCATCAGTCTGATCAGCCAGGTGATGATGCGATCTCATTGACATATATTAAGCGAATTGGAATGAGACATAATTTCATCATGAAAATGTCCGCCCCGATAGCTGAGTGGTCAGCGTGACGGATTGCCGTTCTGCGCGCCCGGGTTCGATTCCCGGCTGGGACGGAGATTTTCTCCGCTAGGGTCTGGTGTTGTGTTGTCTTCATCATCATTGCATCCGCATCCGGCGCGCAGGTCGCGCAATGTGACGTCGTATGAAATAAGACCTGCACCAAGGCGGCCGGACCTGCCCAGCAAGGGGCCTCCGGCCAATGACGCCAAATGCTCATTTCCATTTTTCCACCATGAAAAAGAAAATTTCGCTTTTACGACAGAGATGTACAGACGCAGGTTTCGTGGATACTGTCAGAAAGATCTGAGGCTTATATACATGAACGGCATTTTAAACGAGAAGGAGAAAGGAATGAACCTACGTCAGGTGGCATAACTAACCTCATATCATTTACTTAGAAAAAGTGTACAAGAGGGCAGCTACAAGGAATTGATAAGCTATGTAATAAGCTACGCGTAAGGGCTCTGAGTGAAATTCCCCTTGAGAATCACTGAAAACAGGGGAAAACCATTAGGTGGTGTTATGAGACCACAGAGATAGCAAACAAAGGGGTGTTCAATTTATCTGATGACCGCACGCACGGCGCAGAAGATGGCAAGCACGAAGTGCTTCATTACCCGGCGAATCAGATGCCCTCTCGGCCGTCGACTGCTGCAATAGTAAATTTAAAACATACGTAAATACATTTTACACTCATACATTTCACGCAAGAACGTGCCGGAACCGCCAGCCATTGCTTTCCAAGCATATTTGACATCTACGCAAGAAATTGTTCATTGTCAAGGAACACGCCATGAAGTGCGTGGAAAGATTCATTAGATGTGCGAACCCCTGCCAGATCCTGTGGAAACACGCGAAGCTTCATTACATTTAGCTGAAATCATTAAAAAATTGTTGCCGAATGTGTTGCACATATCTTTCACTGTCAACTCTGTCATTAAAAATTATCGGCCTAATATTCTGTGACCTCTAACTGCGCACGACAATCGTATTTTGTGACCATGTAGGGCGTTCTCCACGAAGCCGAATGAGTCCATTGGGGCTCCAATGTCGACAGATGTGGCAATTGAAGTTCCCGTGTGGATGGAACCAAGCCGCATCCGAAAACAGAATGAGGTAAGGATCCATTTGACTGTCTAGCACTTCTTTCAAAACTGATCCGCAAAACCTAACGCTGTGCGCGGTATGAAGAGAAGGGTTATGTCCTTACATTGCTGTTACTTTATAGGGCCTTAGCCCAAGTAACTTAGCTTTTTTTTTTTTTTTTTTTTTTTTTTGAGAGGTGCAAGAAATTAGCGTTTGCCGTGAAATACACCTAAGAGAATTTTAGTGGAATTTTCCAGGCAATAACCAGTTCTCAGAGATGAGCTACTGTGAGCACTGCACGTCGTTGTATACTCTTCGTGTCATAAACTTTTCCTGTTTCATGAAATTTATTCACTGCTTTGTGAATTACATCACAATTTGGAACTCGAACGCCAGGGAACATCAGCTCAAACGATCTCCAGACAGTATTAGTGTACTCTGTACTCACATACGAATCGTAAATAAACACTCTTTGTGGAATAGCATAATCCGGTGTGGCCACTGTTGCATTCGGAGACTTCATAGCTACCACTCGTGATATTTGTTTCACCGTTGAAACGACACTGACAGGAAAGCGGCGTTGTGCGGCATTAACAGGCAGTCGCGGCACCGATTTGATCGGCTTGCACGGCCCCGGTGGCTGGCCAACACAACCTCGCACGTGCAGTCATCAGGTAAATGAAACACCCCGTAGACTCCTTGACACCCCCGCCCCCCTGCATGGTTGGGTCTAGAGGAGAGCCAGTAAGAGAAGAGCAAAAATTTTCCAGCTAATGCCTATGGCAGTCTTCCAGGGTCGCTGCGTAAACAACAGAGTACTTCTATGATGGCTCCCCTTAAAGATGTCTCATAGTCTCCGAGCACATGGATGGTAACTAGATACAGTGCGTATTGCAAATAATAGGGAAAATTAATTTGGTAGAAGTATACGAGGTGCGACAATAAAATAATGAGACCGATGTGAAAAAGATGTTGCTTACCGTTTTGCTCAAGTTTAGTGTTGTCTCCTTCAAAGTAATTCCCTTCTGATTGCACACACTTTTTCCAGCGATTCTGCCATTGATAGTAACATTTCTGGAACTCATCTTCCGTAATATCCTCCAAGACCCTCATCACAGCTTCTTGGACATTTAGTGTTGTTTGAAAATGGTATCCCTCGACCGCCGTTTTGACTCTTGGAAATAGAGAAAAGTCGCACAGAGCGATATCTAGTGAATAAGGTGGCTGTGGTAGTATTGAAATTTGTTTTGAGGTTAAAAATTTATGTACTGACAGAGCAGTATGGATGGCGCATTATCGTGATGCAGAATCCAATTATCAGGAATGTTAGCACAGACACGAAGAACTCTTTTACGAAGTCTTTCTAAAAGTTACACTACTGGCCAATAAAATTGCTACACCACGAAGATGATATGCTACAGACGCGAAATGTAACCGACAGGAAGAAGATGCTGTGATATGCAAACGATTAGCTTTTCAGAGCATTCACACGAGGTTGGCGCCGATAGTGACACCTACAACGTGCTGACATGAGGAAAGTTTCCAACCGATTTCTCATACACAAACAGCAGTTGACCGGCGTTGCCTGGCGAAACGTTGTTGTGTTGCCTCGTGTAAGGTGGAGAAATGCGTACCATCACGTTTCCGACTTTGATAAAGGTCGGATTGTAGCCTATCGCGATTGCGGTTTATCGTATCGCGACACTGCTGCTCGCGTTGGTCGAGATCCAGTGACTGTTAGCAGAACATGGAATCGGTGGGTTCAGGAGGGTAATACGGAACGCCGTGCTGGATCCCAACGGCTTCGTATCAATAGCAGTTGAGATGACAGGCAACTTATCCACATAACTGTAACGGATCGTGCATCCACGTCTCGATCCCTGAGTCAACAGATGGGGACGTTTGCAAGACAACAACCATCTGCACGAACAGTTCGACGACGTTTGCAGCAGCATGGGCTATCAGCTCGGAGACCATGGCTGCGGTTCTCCTTGACGCTGCATCACAGACAGGAGCGCCTGCGATGGTGCACTCAACGACGAACCTGGGTGCACGAATGGCAAAACGTCATTTTTTTGGATCTCCAGGTTCTGTTTACAGCATCATGATGGTCGCATTCGTGTTTGGCGACATCGCGGTGAACGCACATTGGAAGCGTGGATTTGTCATTGCTATACTGGCGTATCATCCAGCGTGATGGTATGGTGTGCCATTGGTTACACGTCTCGGTCACCTCTTGTTCGCATTGACGGCACTTTGAACAATGGACGTTACATTTCAGATGTGTTACGACCCGTGGCTCTACCCTTCATTCGATCCCTGCGAAACCCTACATTTCAGCAGGATAATACACCACCGGATGTTGAAGGTCCTATACGGGCCTTTCTGGATACAGAAAATGACCGACTGCTGCCCTAGCCAGCACATTCTCCAGATCTCTCACCAATTGAAATCGTCCGGTCAATGGTGGTCGAGCAACTGGCTCGTCACATTACGCCTGTCACAACTCCTGATGAACTGTGGTATCGTGTTGAAGCTGCATGGGCACCTGTACCTGTACTCGCCATCCAAGCTCTGTTTGACTCAATGGCCAGGCGTATCAAGGCCCTTATTATGGCCAGAGGTGGTTGTTCTAGGTACTGATTTCTCAGGATCTATGCACCCTAATAGCGTGAAAATGTAATCACATGTCAGTTCTAGTATAATATATTTGTCCAATGAATACCCGTTTATGATCTGCATATCGTCTTGGTGTAGCAATTTTAATGGCCAGTAGTGTATTTACGGTAATATTTTTTAATTATTTGTATAGGAGGCGCCCACTCTTTATGAACAATTCCCTTGGAATCAAAGAAGCACACAAGCACACATTTCACCTTTGACTTTGACATGCGAGCTTCTTTGTGTCTGGGTGATCCCTTCGAGCACCATTGTGAAATTTGGCGTTTTGTCTCTAGATAGTACTGAAAAAAACCAACTACCATCACAAGTAATAACAATTCTGCTTTGATTTCCGTTTGCTCTAATAGACCGGCTGGCACATTTTTCCATGTTTCTCGCTGTTTTGGTGTGAGATTTTTGGGGACTATTTTGCACAACTCTTCGTCATACCAAGATCTTCAGTTAATATTAGACGAACTACTTCTCGATTGATGTTCCGTTCTTCTACTATCATTTTCACTGCGAATTGGTATGGGTGGAGGTTATACTAAACAAGCGAACTAAGTTAATAATTGGCTTCTTCTATCGTCCCCCACACTCCAATGATATAGTTGGTGATCATTTCAGAGAAAATTTGAGTCTCGTAATAAATAAATACACCACTCATACGGTTACAGTTGGTGGGGTCTTCAACCTTCCCTCGATATGTTGACAAAATTACTTGTTCAAAACCGGTGGTAGGCAGAAAACATCTTCCGAGATTGTCCTAAATGCTTTCTCCGAAAATTATTTCGAGCAGTTAGTCCACGAACCCAGGCGAATTGTAAATGGTTGACAAAACACATTTGACCTCTTAGCCACAAACAATCCAGAGCTAATAGAGAGCATCATGACTGATACAGGGATTAGTGATCACAAGGTCGTTGTAGCTAGGCTCAGTACCGTTTCTCCCAAATCCACCAGAAACAAACGCCAAATAATTTTATTTAAAAAAGCGGATAAAGTGTCACTAGAAGCCTTCCTAAGAGACAATCTCCATTCCTTCCGAATTGACTATGCAAATGTAGACGAGATGTGGCTCAAATTCAAAGATATAGTAGCAACAGGAATTGAGAGATTCATACCTCATATATTGGTAGCAGATGGAACTGATCCCCCGTAGTACACAAAACAGGTCCGAACGCTGTTTCAGAGGCCACGGAAAAAGCATACGAAGTTGAGAAGAACTCGAAATCCCGAAGATTGGCTAGAATTTACAGACGCGCGAAATTTGGCACGGACTTCAATGCGAGATGCCTTTAATAGGTTCCACAACGAAACATTGTCTCGAAATTTGGTAGAAAATCCGAAGAAATTCTGGTCGTATGTAAAGTACACAAGCGCCAAGACGCAGTCAATACCTTCGCAGCGCAGTGCCAATGGTACTGTTACCGACGACTGTGCCGCTAAAGCGGAGTTATTGAACGCAGTTTTCCGAAATTCCTTCACCAGAGAAAACGAATGGAATATTCCAGAATTTGAAACGCGAACAGCTGCTAGCATTTTCTTAGAAGTAGATACCTTAGGGGTTGCGAAGCAACTCAAATCGGTTGATACGGGCAAGTCTTCAGGTCCAGATTGTATACCGATTAGGTTCCATTCAGATTACGCTGATACAATAGCTCAATAGCTCCCTACTTAGCAATAATATACAACCGCTCGCTCACCGATAGATCTGTACCTACAGATTCGAAAATTGCGCAGGTCGCACCAGTGTTTAAGAAGGGTAGTAGGAGTAATCCATCGAACTACAGACCTATATCATTGACGTCGGTTTGCAGTAGGGTTTTGGAGCATATACTGTAGTCAAACATTATGACTCACCTCGAAGGGAACGATCTATTGATACGTAATCAGCATGGTTTCAGAATACATCGTTCTTGTGCAACGCAGCTACCTCTTTATTCGCACGAAGTAATGGCCGCTATCGACAGAGGATCTCAGGCTGATTCCGTGTTTCTGGATTTCCGGAAGGTTTTGACACCGTTCCTCACAAGCGACTTCTAATGAAGCTGCAGGCCTATGGGGTTTCGTCTCAGTTGTGCGACTGGATTCGTGATTTCCTGTCAGGAAGATCGCAGTTCGTAGTAATAGACGGCAAATCATCGGGTAAAACTGAAGTGATATCAGATGTTCCCCAGGGAAGCATCCTGGGACCTCTGCTGTTCCTTATCTATATAAATGACCTGGGTGACAATCTGAGCAGTTCTCTTAGGTTGTTCGCAGATGGTGCTGTAATTTACCGTCTAGTCAGGTCATCCGAAGACCAGTATCAGTTGCAAAGCGATTTAGAAAAGATTGCTGTATGGTGTGGCAGGTGGCAGTTGACGCTAACGAAAAGTGTGAGGTGATCCACATGAGTTCCAAAAGAAATCCGTTGGAATTCGATTAATCGATAAATAGTACAATTCTGAAGGCTGTCAATTCAACTAAGTACCTGGGTGTTAAAATTACGAACAACTACAGTTGGAAAGACCACATAGATAATATTGTGGGGAAGGCGAGCCAATGGTTGCGTTTCATTGGCAGGACACTTAGAAGATGCAACAAGTCCTCTAAAGAAACAGCTTACATTACACTCGTTCGTCCTCTGTTAGAATATTGCTTCCCGGTGTGGGATCCTTACCAGGTGGGAGTGACGGAGGACATCGAAAGGGTGCAAAGAAGGGCAGCTCGTTTTGTATTATCACGTACTAGGGGAGATAGTGTGGCAGATACGATACGCGAGTTGGGATGGAAGTCATTAAAGCAAAGACGTTTTTCGTCGCTGCGAGATCTATTTACGAAATTTCAGTCACCAACTTTCTCTTCCGAATGCGAAAATATTTTGTTGAGCCCATCCTACATAGGTAGGAATGATCATCAAAATGAAATAAGAGAAATCAGAGCTCGAACAGAAAGGTTTAGGTGTTCGTTTTTCCCGCGCGCTCTTCGGGAGTGGAATGGTAGGGAGATAGTATGATGGTGGTTCGATGAACCTTCTGCCAAGCACTTAAATGTGAATTTCAGAGTAATCATGTAGATGTAGATAATCCTCGATCAGATCGTATGATTTCACACACCCTTGCCAAGTTGACATCCGTCCGTGAGGTTGATGGTCATCCACTGCTGTCTTCACCTTCAACATTCGTTCTGCCTTTACTAAACATTTTGTGTCAGCGAAATCTTGAGCTCTTGCTTTAACCTCCTCTTCAAAAGCCTTCTGAACCTTACCGTAAGTTGTCGTCGCGTTTTCACCCAATTTAGAGCAAAAACAAATGACACACTCTTGTCCAATATTATACAGTTCCAGAGGCAAGTTTATGAAGTTGTACTCATTACCACGAAAAATTCGAGAGGTGAAGGTGGAAGTTGCTTCTCTACATTTTTACCCCTCAATGTGACATTTTTCCCCGATGGCCTGGATGTGTAAGTCTGAATTTACTCTGTTCAGGAGACATTCACCCTCAGAAAACGGCCTTATCTTTCTCGAAATACTTGTCACGCAATGATTTCCTCATCCGGGGAAAGAGGAAGATATCAATGGGCGCCACGTCTTGAGAAAACTGGAGGCGAGGAACACGTTTCCATGTATAGTGCAGTTTTTTTACCTTTGTCACCTGACAAGCTGAATGAAGAGATTAATATAATAAAAACTTGTGCAGTTAATGACGGCTATGATCCCACGTTAGTTGACGTGTTCGATTTCAGTACCAGTGAGCTAGTGTGCAAGCCTACTCACCTGAAGATGACACCCAGGTGGACCCCCGAAATGTTATGTCCAGATGACGATATGTTCCGGGTGGAGACCCGACATGAATACAACCGATTATTATGCCGGGAAAGTTTACGGAGCCACGTCAAGATCTTCAAAGTTAAAACTGACGCTAATATGGCCACTTTAGGTAGCAGTGCTATTTGTGACAGTAACAAGTACAAAAATGTTTTATCGATTCCATGTTAACCATCATTTTGTGTAATATTCGTCGTCCTCTGATTAAACAATACAGATTCAAAGTTACCTTTTCCATTAACAATAACTTGCAAGAAAATCTCATTCAAAATCTCAGTTCCACAGTCGCTCCTATGTACAGTTCAGAAATGTATAAAATTACTTGATACGTGTTTTGTTTATTAAGTAGGATAAACTGGAAGGTCTTTTAATGTCACATAAAAGGAAATTTAATGGGAAAAAGAGGCACTAATATACACAATTATAGTTTTGTTGATCTTCTGCTAATTTCTGGACACAAACCAAAATGCATTGAACAGATTTCCATTTAACCTAGGGAAATCAAAGATCATAGGCTAAACGCACTCGAAGATCTGGAGATTTTAAAGCACGTATCTAAGAAAGAAGGCCTCACCCTCAATGAACCTTTACAACTACGTAACAAAAGTTTTCTCAGTGAATTTAAGCCACTCCTCTCGTTTTACTATTTTTCCGTTTCTCTGGTCCAAAAATATCAATTTCTTCGAATCTCAGAGATGTGTTCCACTAAAGTTACCTTCATGCAGATATTTTCTGGATTGTACAGCTCTTTGTATAACTTTTATATATCATTCTGTCCCTTATGTAATAGTAATTTCTGTAAAGCTTAATAGATGACTATTAGTTGCACTTCATCTGCTTGACTACTCTGTATTTTCAAAAAGAGATTTACCTCGCTTTCTTTGTATTTTAGCAATGTAAGCCACTGGGCCGACCAGTCTTACGTTGTTCCTTCCTAGACACAAGTGGTAGTGGCTACAACACGTTTTATTTTATTTTTGACTTGAGCATAGTTGCTCTAAATTCTTATCGTCGCTTCATCACAATGTAATTTTATGTAAGTAACCTTTGTACGTAATGACAATATTGTCATCTTGGTTAAATTTTTTTGTCATTCTTAATTTTCTATGTATTATTTTATGGGGTTTCTCAAAATTTCATTCTGATGAAGACACCCTTAGTAGGTGTCGAAACGTGGGTCAACGTACCAAACAGTTAACAGCAACCAGTTGGTTGTATAATCGTATGTTTAAACACCCATGTTTAGAACTGTAAAATTTCATAACTTAAAAATGCAAATGTGAATGTGTCCCACGCTGAGTGGTCCGAGGTGTTGTCAGGCCGAAAAAACACCTACTATCCCGTAACACTTCGTGTCTAAGGAAGGGGGGGAGGGGGCGGGGGCAGACCGGTGTGGCAATTCCAGGGGGCGCCAAATTCATATTCTTCAAGAAAAAACCTTGTTTCACATAGCACCTACTGTGCAACGTACATTGGTCTATCGATTATTCATATGATTTTGAAACGCATCTCTACTGGTTTTAGAATTTTGAATTAATCATAACTTCATTTTGAACGCGTGCATAGTGTATGTGATGTCTCTGAGAGGGGAATCGGCTTCGCATCAAGAAATGAAAAACTTTCTTGCAGACAAAAGGGGTGGGGCTCTGCGAGACGAATAAATCCGAACGGGTGAATAGCAATTACTGTTTCTTTACGTTGTTGACTGGGTGTGCGAATGATAAGTGTTATTATAGTTATTTGCGAAATCCATAGATTGAGTCTACCAGAACGGAAATAAGCGACCAACAGGAATAGTAGGTAATAGGCCTAAGGATTGCATATTATTTCTTCGGTGTATCCAAGAAAATGATATAATGACAGTAAATTTTTGCCAGATCGTTACACTATTAATGACCAGTCGTAATGTTCTCTGTTAGTAGCCGCTGAAGTTCTATTCTCGCAATAGCGCCAAAAACGCGTTGTACGAACACATCACTACGCCTAATCGGAGAATAAACGCAGGATAACTGAACCAATGATTCTGGCAAGATTAGTGAAGTTAATGGGAGAGTAAGTTTTGACAATGGCAGGAATAGTTACAGAATTAGTAAGGACAAGATTGTTTGAACGAGAAAGGAGAAGAAACGGGGACATCACACAAATTGTATGGAACAATATGACGATTCATGCTTGAGAAACTGAAGCATATGAATGAAATGTTAAACTGTTTCTAGACATAAGACTTTCTGCTTGTAGCAGGCCTAATATGTATTTCATCTGGTACTTCGTGAAATATATTCTGTCGTGTTATTTATGTAAATGAGATAGATAAAAGTGACCATTTGTGGCAAAACAGTCTCTCTTAGAAATACCAGTTTCATTTTATCTAGCAGACAGTGACAAAATTCACGCAATGACATTGAGAAACCACCCCAGTCTTGGGTACTATTCGTATTAACAGCTTCTTCAGTATTAGACAAAGAAATTTTGGTTTTTCATGTAGAACAAACGTTTGAAAATATTAGATGAGGTAATAGATTCTTTCGCAGAAAGGAAAGCACGTCGAGTGAAGCTGTAGCAAGATTAAATAGAAAAAAATTTTTCGATATGAGGGTTAAGGAAATACACTCCTGGAAATTCAAATAAGAACACCGTGAATTCATTGTCCCAGGAAGGGGAAACTTTATTGACACATTCCTGGGGTCAGATACATCACATGATCACACTGACAGAACCACAGGCACATAGACACAGGCAACAGAGCATGCACAATGTCGGCACTAATAGAGTGCATATCCACCTTTCGCAGCAATGCAGGCTGCTATTCTCCCATGGAGACGATCGTAGAGATGCTGGATGTAGTCCTGTGGAACGGCTTGCCATGCCATTTCCACCTGGCGCCTCAGTTGGACCAGCGTTCGTGCTGGACGTGCAGACCGCGTGAGACGACGCTTCATCCAGTCCCAAATATGCTCAATGGGGGACAGATCCGGAGATCTTGCTGGCCAGGGTAGTTGACTAACACCTTCTAGAGCACGTTGGGTGGCACGGGATACATGCGGACGTGCATTGTCCTGTTGGAACAGCAAGTTCCCTTGCCAGTCTAGGAATGGTAGAACGATGGGTTCGATGACGGTTTGGATGTACCGTGCACTATTCAGTGTCCCCTCGACGATCACCAGTGGTGTACGGCCAGTGTAGGAGATCGCTCCCCACACCATGATGCCGGGTGTTGGCCCTGTGTGCCTCGGTCGTATGCAGTCCTGATTGTGGCGCTCACCTGCACGGCGCCAAATACGCATACGAACATCATTGGCACCAAGGCAGAAGCGACTCTCATCGCTGAAGACGACACGTCTCCATTCGTCCCTCCATTCACGCCTGTCGCGACACCACTGGAGGCGGGCTGCACGATGTTGGGGCGTGAGCGGAAGACGGCCTAACGGTGTGCGGGACCGTAGCCCAGCTTCATGGAGACGGTTGCGAATGGTCCTCGCCGATACCCCAGGAGCAACAGTGTCCCTAATTTGCTGGGAAGTGGCGGTGCGGTCCCCTACGGCACTGCGTAGGATCCTACGGTCTTGGCGTGCATCCGTGCGTCGCTGCGGTCCAGTCCCAGGTCGACGGGCACGTGCACCTTCCGCCGACCACTGGCGACAACATCGATGTACTGTGGAGACCTCACGGCCCACGTGTTGAGCAATTCGGCGGTACGTCCACCCGGCCTCCCGCATGCCCACTATACGCCCTCGCTCAAATTCCGTCAACTGCACATACGGTTCACGTCCACGCTGTCGCGGCATGCTACCAGTGTTAAAGACTGTGATGGAGCTCCGTATGCCACGGCAAACTGGCTGACACTGACGGCGGCGGTGCACAAATGCTGCGCAGCTAGCGCCATTCGACGGCCAACACCGCGGTTCCTGGTGTGTCCGCTGTGCCGTGCGTGTGATCGTTGCTTGTACAGCCCTCTCGCAGTGTCCGGAGCAAGTATGGTGGGTCTGACACACCGGTGTCAATGTGTTCTTTTTTCCATTTCCAGGAGTGTATCTACTGTTCTGGTTGTCTCTTGTCTTTACTGCTTTAATATTGTCAAACGCGCGGACTGGGAGTAGGAGAGGCGCCACGGGACATTTGAATTTCCACTGTCATCAATATAGATTTGATGGCTTCCATTGCAATATATACATGCCTGAATTCCACAAAGTGAAATACAGTGACTTCTGATAGAAAAATTCTGTATGAAGAGTCGTGGCACTGCACTTTGGCACGCTTAAGACCAAATAACATGACTTACATTTCCTCGACATATATGTGTTATTTATCAAACTCTTCAGAAAGATGTGAGGAACAAAATAAACATATTTTTAAAAAATAGATTATTTTTAGTTTTTGATGTCCTTTTTGATGTCCTATCTCAAATGATCGAGTGGGTGGGGAGGCGGGCTCCACTATCAGATTTTTTCCAGTGTTCGGACATAGCGTACATCTGGGGCTGCCAAACAGCCGTAACCTCGTCAGGAGATAATGGTAATGGGCTCCTGTAACGGTTGTCTACTCACAAACATAACAAAATGTACCACACCATGGAAAAATCATGAAACGCTCAGCAGGTGATTCCACATTCATCCAGTGCTAGATCCACTCCTTTCCGTCGGGATCATTTTTATATCACCAGTACTATTCTTCGCACAGATGATCTGAAACAGCTGAAAAAAATTATGTCTGCTCTCTCGCTTAGATCTGCTGTACACATGAGTGTGAGCAGTTAGAGAACCCTGAGGGTTGTAACATTCTTTGTGTTCAAAATGTCACGCAAGACTTTTATAACTAATACCATTTCACTTTTTCCACTAACACCATGGTTGTCATACACCTATCTACGAGCTCAAGGCCTCCATTTATTACGTCATTATCGATTCTTCATAAAGAGATGATGTCCTCTTGGTTGTTCAACATTCGAGCTTTTCGAACGAACTGGAAGCTTGAGAGATTGCAGGGCACTCTCACTTCTGATACTACACTCCTGGAAATTGAAATAAGAACACCGTGAATTCATTGTCCCAGGAAGGGAAAACTTTATTGACACATTCCTGGGGTCAGATACATCACATGATTACACTGACAGAACCACAGGCACATAGACACAGGCAACAGAGCATGCACAATGTCGGCACTAATAGAGTGCATATCCACCTTTCGCAGCAATGCAGGCTGCTATTCTCCCATGGAGACGATCGTAGAGATGCTGGATGTAGTCCTGTGGAACGGCTTGCCATGCCATTTCCACCTGGCGCCTCAGTTGGACCAGCGTTCGTGCTGAACGTGCAGACCGCGTGAGACGACGCTTCATCCAGTCCCAAACATGCTCAATGGGGGACAGATCAGGAGATCTTGCTGGCCAGGGTAGTTGACTTACACCTTCTAGAGCACGTTGGGTGACACGGGATACTTGCGGACGTGCATTGTCCTGTTGGAACAGCAAGTTCCCTTGCCGGTTTAGGAATGGTCGAACGATGGGTTCGATGACGGTTTGGATGTACCGTGCACTATTCAGTGTCCCCTCGACGATCACCAGTGGTGTACGGCCAGTGTAGGAGATCGCTCCCCACACCATGATGCCGGGTGTTGGCCCTGTGTGCCTCGGTCGTATGCAGTCCTGATTGTGGCGCTCACCTTCACGGCGCCAAACACGCATACGACCATCATTGGCACCAAGGCAGAAGCGACTCTCATCGCTGAAGACGACACGTCTCCATTCGTCCCTCCATTCACGCCTGTCGCGACACCACTGGAGGCGTGCTGCACGATGTTGGGGCGTGAGCGGAAGACGGCCTAACGGTGTGCGGGACCGTAGCCCAGCTTCATGGAGACGGTTGCGAATGGTCCTCGCCCATACCCCAGGAGCAACAGTGCCCCTAATTTGCTGGGAAGTGGCGGTGCGGTCCCCTACGGTACTGCGTAGGATCCTATGGTCTTGGCGTGCATCCGTGCGTCGCTGCGGTCCGGTCCCAGGTCGACGGGCACGTGCACCTTCCGCCGACGACTGGCGACAACATCGATGTACTATGGAGACCTCACGCCCCACATGTTGAGCAATTCGGCGGTACGTCCACCCGGCCTCCCGCATGCCCACTATACGCCCTCGCTCAAAGTCCGTCAACTGCACATACGGTTCACGTCCACGCTGTCGCGGCATGCTACCAGTGTTAAAGACTGCGATGGAGCTCCGTTTGCCACGGCAAACTGGCTGACACTGACGGCGGCGGTGCACAAATGCTGCGCAGCTAGCGCCATTCGACGGCCAACACCGCGGTTCCTGGTGTGTCCGCTGTGCCGTGCGTGTGATCATTGCTTGTACAGCCCTCTCGCAGTGTCCGGAGCAAGTATGGTGGGTCTGACACACCGGTGTCAATGTGTTCTGTTTTCCATTTCCAGGAGTGTACTTTATGTTGCGTTATGTTCTTAGGTAAATTGATCTTTTTTACTTGGTTGCTATATGGGATACGATCTGACTTCATTCGTATGTTGAAATGGTTGGCAGTAGTTAACGCTCTTGCTTGTGTGCTCTAGTGACGGAATACTGGTAAGCTTTACCTGCATTCAAAGAAAGAGGGTGCTGATTTAAACGACTTCAGTAAAGACATACTGGAGATGAGGGCCGAGGGGAGCGTTTTCTCGGCGGAACCAGGGTGAAAACATTTGCGGACTGTCCAGTCCCTCGGTCTCATTGTGCAGACACGTTGGATGGCGCCGGTCGGTCGCAGCGGCGCCCAGGTAGGCTGACTAGCGCCAAGGAGTCGCCGTTGCTGTGGGCAGAGCATTGATCACCAGCAATGAAGCAGAGGATGGGACCTTGTTAGGCAGGAAGCCGATGAGACGAATGTGTGTTGCTGCGAATTTCCGTTGGGCAGATCAGTGGCGCCCAGACGTCTAGGCTCTGCTACAAAACATATTTGTGAAGGCATGAGGCTTTAGCGAGTTTATGGGCGTTTTTTGGGAAGCTCTAAATGGACGCCACAGAAGAGAGAACAATCTTGTTATGGATGGCTGTGGTTCCACCCAGGTCATGCTTTTAGCAAAAGACATGGCGTAAACACGTGGGAAAGACGCCGCTATTCTGAATCTTTTAAAGTCGTTGATTGGTGAAATTTGTGTGTGCAGAGCAAGGGGCGGTCTCCCAGTTTCAAGTGCCATGCTCCAGCTAGTGATTGGCTTGGGCTAAAGTGAGAGTAGTCTAAGATGTAAATGTGCTAGGCTACCGAGCTGGCGAGGAAAGCTGAGAGAAAGAGAACTCTTTACTGGCGCTTCACTCGTAAAGAAATGCAGGTCTTTACCTAAGCGGTGAGACTTGTACCTTTGCTAGTGTGCCACTCAGAGCCTGTGCCGGTCATCATCTGAACCGTCAGAGGTACTGCTTCTAGCGTCACGCTCACAATGAGAGATAGGTGGGCGTACTTATTTGTTTTGAGGTGGCAGTCTATACAATTGACGTATTACGTCACGCAAAGCTGTGGCATGGAGTCATATTCGTTTGGCAGACCAGCAAATTGGTTCACCTACACACTGGATTCCACCGGGTTTTCAGAGCCTCGTAGGGACGTACCAGTGTTCCAGATTAGCTGACGTTAGACCACATGCTTTTTTTTATTATTTTTTTTTTTTTTATTTTTGGGTTGCACGTCTTTAATAACAGATTGATGCCGTCCATGATTCCAGTCGCCGAGTATGCATCGTGGTGTGCTGGCCTGATCTGCAGAAGGGTGAAATATTCGCTGCTATGCCGTAGGGCTCAAATATATCAGCACCCTGTTCTTTAGAACCATATTTTTCTTTATGGAATTGTAGAGTATAGATGCCAAATATTAGCCAAATTTTTGGGCCATACCACTGATTGACATGTATGAAGTCAGGTAAAGCGATTAGTTCTAATTATTGTCGTGTGATGATCCACAGCTGATCACTTTGTTCACCATATACCTCATATTAGTGGACGCGTTTGTCAAATAAAATGGTTTGTGCGATGTTTCTTAAGCATTTTTTTGTCTTGTGATGCTAAGAATTAATACATCTGTTTTTATTTAGACCACAAATCCTCTTAGTGTTCTGATTAACATTACATTTGCCATTTTTGTTAATGTCTTGATTGCAGCAGAAAGTAGGAAGCTAGCAAGCCTCTGCGGCACATGACCACTGTGTCACATTGAAACACTCATATCGGTGCCCGCCCCCCCGGTTGCTGAGTGGTCAGCGCGACAAAATGTCAAACTCAAGAGGCCCGGCTTCAGATGATCAGATCGGTGTGAAATCTTATGGGACTTAACTGCTAAGGTCACCAGTCCCTAAGCTTACACACTACTTAACCCAAATTATCCTAAGGACAGACACACATACCCATGCCCGAGGGAGGACTCGAACCTCCGCCGGGACCAGCCGCACAGTCGGCCCGGCTTCGATTCCCAGCAGGGCCGGAGATTTTCTCCGCTCAGGGACTGGGTGTTGTGTTGTCCCATTCATTATCACTTCATCCCTATCGACGTGCAAGTCACCGAAGTGGCGTCACATGGAAAGACTTGCAACTGGATGTTGGTCTACCCGACGGGAATCTCTAGTCACACGACATTTTTACGTATATCTATTAGGGGTGGGTTAATTTTAAGTAACAGTGTGTCTGCAATTTACGAAATGTGCATTCTGTATTGTTTGAACTCCTTGATGTGTCGCAAGGAAATTAGAGTTTTGCAATTATTACAATATGAATATGTTTACGGAAAAGTATGTTTTGTTAAAAAAATAGTTCATGCTTAGGGCACTTGTATTTGCAAAATGTAAACGCGGTAGTGAATTGCCTCCGCACTGAAAGTGACATGGTGCGATGTAAAAAGTGGTTTTGGCTGTCGAACTGAGCGGCTCCTTTGTGTGAACGGTACGCAGTGTGTGGCTAGCCGTAGCACGGTACACCTTGACGGTGCTAAGAGAGGCAATTGGAAGCGGCATTAGCAGGGATTTGCCTCGGATGTGGATCTGGCTATTATTTGTTATTCACAGACTAACGCAGTGGCTGTAATATGCTGAAAATCCGAAGCGAAGAAGAGATTTTAAAGAGCATTCGCACATCAACAGCCGTGAGTACAGTTAGTCGCCATTTCGCCTGCCACTAATCTTCGCTACTGCTTCACAGACTTTATACAATCTGATATGTAATGTGTATTGACATGGACCAGTTAATTTGTGTGTTATCTCAATAATAATAATAATATAGAACGTCAGTTTGTTTTCGAAATCATAACTTCAATCCTATTCATAAACCTACGCAGGGCCCTCACTTAAGTGCGACTAAAACCGAGTATCCTGATTTAAAGGAACAATTCTGGCATTTGTGTTGTAGGGAAGCAGCCTACTCACGCTGTAGTAAATTCGCATCAGTTTCCATTGTGTGCCAGCCAGTCTGCTGTAACTCTGTAACTAGCTCTGACGTCATAAATGTTGCGCAATACCTTAAAAATCAAGCAAATGAACTAAAACATTTCTAGCATGTCAGAAATAATACTACATTAATGTGTGTTAAATATCAGTTCGATAACTTCAGCCATTTTCGAAATTTGGACGTTTTTCTGAAAAAATCATTGGCGCAACAGAAAAGGGCTAGAGACTTCAAAATTTATATTTAGATTCATCTTTCATAATGATTTAATAAAAACAGTACTTTGGATTTCACAAATTAAGACTTTATTGGAAATTCATGATTTTCTGGTTTTCATCTCAAAACTGAAGGAAGCAAGATAGATTAAGTAGGTTAATAAATAAGGCTAGGATGTTTAGATTTAAATAGGTTGGAGGTCCGCTATGACTATGAAAATGTGAAAAGTTTCTTTTGAATACGTATGAAATTATAGCGATAGCGGATCTCAAAAGGGACAGTTCAGAGCTCATCTGCTGCGTGCAGTGTAATTTAATTAATTCTCTCGCCCAAAATATTTAACTTAGCCACGTCAAAATTCTATTATCAATACTTACCTGCGTGCTGAATGCACGTTTAAATTAAGAGCTTCCTCGGCCATCAGCAAAAGAAGCTATAAATTATTATCTAACTTGAAGTGGTGCGTTACTAGCCCAGCGGCTAGTCGAGAGAGCCGAAAAGATCAGGCGTTCCCTTCGCCGTCCGCACCGCGGCTTTATATATAAGGACGCTACGCGAGGAAGGAAGGCCCCAGTTCTCTCCAGACGCTGAATGACACGCCATCTGTGTCGGTAGTCGCGCCGCATCAGTGTATCTGCTACAAACAACCTCGGGTGCCGTATTAAGTTACTAGAGATACGCAGAACCATGAAAACATTTTATGTGAAGTGTTAATTCTGGAATGATTTTCATTATCTAGCTTCAGTTTGCGTATTGTCGTATTTTCACGCGCCGTCGCGGGACAGACATTCTACCAAATATTTAGCGTGGCGTTTGATGAAATACTCTCATCAAATTATGGCGAGCATTCTTTTTAACATTTAATTCGGACATTTATAGTTGCATCAGCGCATTAGACCCTGAACTGCTCTGTTAGTTAGGTTGTAGGGATACTTGTGTTTTTTATCAGTGAATTTCAGAATATACTCAACTATTTTGGAAAACCGTTTTGGATTAGAAATCCCGGACAATCTCCTAATTCCTCAGAGCTATAAGCTGCAGCTATAATGGTATCTCAATTGAAGTGGGCACTAGGATCTCTAATTACTGGCTCCATGTTTTATTAAATCACTTTCTAGGTGCCAAGAAGTAAATAGAGAGCCAGTGTTGAGAACGGCGAAAGACAGCATTAACAACATTCTAAAAGCCAGAAACTGATTCTACATGCAAGCATTTATACAGTAAAATATTTTTCTACAAACTTACCCGCCGCCCCACATATGGTGCATCGGCCGGGAAATCAACTAAGTGAAAGTGATTTTTAACTATTCGGATTCGCGAGTGAAATGCGACACGCAACTGAGAATAGAACAGTGAATGTGTTACGTGTGTATGTGGACGACGCAATTGGATTAACAACGCCTCTGGATTGACGGAGCTGGCACTGGGTCTAGCGGTGCTGCCGGCATCGCGAGAAGCCAGTCTCGCCGCACCGCAGTCGTCCACTGGAGCAGCCGGCGCAGCGCCAGCAATTGCGGGCCACGCAAACACACAACAGCCGTCGGAGAGCCGTCTGCAGTTCAACGTGCCACGTCGCATCAGGAATCCTGGTACGCCGAGCCGGCAACGTCATACGTCGTGCAGAAGGAACTAAGTTAAGTGAAAAGCTGTTAAAAATTTTACTAACCTGCACTAAAAGACTGTTGGCGATGGAACCGCCAAAAGAAACTGAGGTTAAACTTATATCAGAACCTATGTCTGTTGAGGGAACTGTGAATCCAGACAACGGTTCGAGTGTAAATATGCATGAAAATAGTAATGTTAAAGTGAAAAATGAAGTATTGTCTCCGGACAGTAGTGTGCGAAGGGGAAATGATTCAATAATAGAGACCCCTGTAGTAAAGCGGAAAGTAGAAATTGTAAATTTATTGGATGATAGTTTCTCTGATGAATTAAAAATGAAACAGTCATCAGAGATGGTAGAGTTTAAGAAGGAGAAGTTAGATATGACTAATCAGTCAGAAGTTCCATTTAGTTTTGATGATTCTGGTGTTGGAGCTAGTTTTTCGTCACCTGAGTGTGATAAAAAGCCAGCCAGTGAGCAACCCAAAGATGCTGGGGCTTTTGATCTAAATGTTATATTACAAGCAATAGCTGCCAGTAATGCACAAATGACAGCTGAATTAAAGTCTGAAATGGTGGCCATTCAAACAAATTTTAATAAACGGTTTGAGGCAATGGACAATAAATTATAATCCAATAATGCTGAAATGTCAGCCAGTAATGCTGAATTAAAGTCTGAAATAAGTGAGGTCAAAAGCAGTAATGCTGAATTAAAGTATGCGATTATGGCCAGCCAAACTAATTTTAATAAACGATTGGAGGTAATGGACGATACCTTCAAGGCTGGTTGCAATAAGTTGAAAGAGGATCTGGACAGTTTGAATTATAAAATTGATTACAATCATGAGGATATTAAGAAGAAGGTTGCTCAACAGTTTTCTGAAATGTATAAAACAGTTAAATCCGAAGTCGCTGAGGTTCGCAAAGACTTCCAAATGGAAGATGCGAAGCTGGAGCACAAGTTAACAGAAAAGATCGAGGCGGAATCTGAACTGTGCTCAGATAGATTTAAAGATGTTAATATAAAAGTAAACATATGTCAAGCAGAAGTAGAAGCAATCAAAACTGACACTACTCATATTGTACAAAGAGTAGACAATGTTGAAATGAAAGTAGAAAATATCAGTACTAACATTGCTAACATTGAAAATAAAGTAGCTTCAGTAACTTCTGGTAATGGTAGTATACAACAAGTTGTAGCAGCAAACGCCGCTTTTATCGGGTGTAGGCAGTTCTTGCGGTTCGATCCAGATAAAAATATCCATCCGCTAGATTTCTGGAACGATTTTGAAGATGTGATTCCACCAACTTGGTCTGAACGAGAGAAAATCTCGTTTATTAGAAGTCATTTAGCAGGTGACGCCATGCGTTGGTCAGCTGATGTTATGTTGAAGTGTAAAACATTAGCGGAGTTTAAAACAGCTTTCATTAATGAGTATTGGTCTAGTAATAAGCAAAATGAAGTGTTGACAGAATTTTGGAGTGGGAAACGCTTCAATGCAGGCAAGGAATCAATTAAAGAGTTTGCTAGGTCATGGATTTCACGTTTGTCACATTTGGCGGAAAAGCTAAAACCAGAAATGATTATAATAGGTCTTGAAGCCAAACTGCCATGGTATTGGCAAACTAGAATTATATCTGCCCCTAGAGACAATCTGGATCGTTTCATTGAGTATTTGGAACGTGTAGAACGTGTTGCTGCCAATGAGGAGCAAGCACGTAATAACCGAAATGCCAATAACAATAATAGTAATTTTAGGAACGAGCAAAATGGCAATGTAAACATCAGAACAGTAGGTGTTCGCCATCCTAAGAGAGGTAGGAATTGGGGAAATAATTATCAGAACCAACAATGGCATCCAAGGGATAATAATTCTGTTCCAAACAGAAATATGCATGTAAACAACAGTACGGAAAGTAATGCTGTGCCAGTTAACTATAATGAAAATAAAGGAAACAGCAGTAGGCCGAGGCAGGAAAACTAGTTCCCGTCTATGAGGACACTGGCGCTCACCAGGCGGTTACTTTTCCTATGCCAGTAGTTAAGGGAATGGGTAAGACAGATCAGGATACTCAAACTGAACGGGTGGATGAAGAGTCCGTAGCACCTAAGAATACAGCAGAAATATTAGATCACTCACAGTATTTGATAGATACCGTATTAGAGACGCTTTCTAAGTGGGAAGAGAAAGAGAAGGCGCAGTTGTGTAACGATAGGGACGAGCTACAAAATACTGAATTGTCAGGTGAAGAAGCTGAAGAAATTCATGCTTATATTTACGATGAGAATGATGTGCTCTTATGTAAAGTGCCTGTGCAGGATGTTGATATTGTACTAATAGATTTAGGACAGGGAAGAAGTGAGAATGTAGAGGGTAGGCTGTTGAGGGTCAATGAACCCAGTAGCTGTGACCAGTTGTCACTTGAGAAGGAAACCGACGATAATGGTGAAAGTGGTTTAGCTGTAACTAATGTTATGCCCGGTCTGGAGGCGCAGAATCGCTCAGACTACAGTAATTTGGGTTATGTTCAGCAAACTAAATGTAATGAAGTCGTGCGGTGTTTCGATTTAAAATTAATAGACCGACTGGAAAAGGCAGCTGAAAATGTAATTCAGGAAACCCCTACATACTGTGACCTAAATGTAATGAAGACAGATGTCGATCACTTTAGTTGGAGACAAATCCAAAAGGAACTACTAGATGAATTTGAGGAACCACCTGTACAACCTAGAATAAGCCACCCTATAATAATAGTGAATATGTTGGGTATCAATGTACGTTGTCTCTTAGACAGTGGAAGTGAGGTGAGTGCAATATCTCAGTCCTTCTTTGATGCATTACCTGGTAAAGACAAGCTTACAGTAATGAGAGTATCAGGACTAAGAATAATTGGTGCTACTGGCAAGGTGTCAAAAACGGTAAAGCAAGAAGCTTTACTGCCCTTTAACATTAATGGTAATTTAATTGATCATCCATGTTTAATTGTAAACAATCTCAGTATTGAGGTTTTAATTGGCATAGATTTCTTGTCAAAATATCAGAGTGTTGTTGACTTTGAAAGAAGCCAGTTAAAAATGGTCTTGCCAATAACCGGAGTAATTATAGTACCTTTTAGTGATAAACATGTAGTAACTGATCATGAAACTTGGGAGCTGCCTATACGAGTTCTGAAAAATAGGAGGTATTGGGACGAGGGTGTTAATCTTAGTAACAGTAAGCTGAACACAGAAGAAGAAGAAGAAGCAATTATTTTAGACAAAATAGAAGCTAAATTGCAGGAAATCGATAAGATTTCAGCCAATCAGAAAGAAAAACTGAGACAGGTTCTAAAAAGGCATCATAAGGTATTTTCAGATCGACCTGGCATAGTCAAAGGTTATGAATGTCAATTAAAAGTGAAACCCGGCCAAGTGTTTTTCAGGAAGCCATACCAAATACATGTAGCTAGGAAGGAGGCAGTTCGAAGGGAGATACAGAGAATGCTGGAGTGGGGTGTGATTGAGAAAGCGGTCAGTGAGTACAATAATCCTCTTGTTGTTGTACCAAAAAGAGACGGGAGTGTCAGATTGGTCTTGGACGCTTGTTGGTTGAATGAAATAGTGGTTAGGGAAAGTGATAGACCGCAGAACATGGACGAGTTATTGCAAAAGTTCAGGGGAGTAAAATTCTTAACTTTTATGGACATCACGTGTGGATATTGGAATTTGCCACTGGCGGAAAGTTCAAGGAAGTACACAGCTTTCTTGTACGAAGGAGTTTGTTACCAATACCGTGTGGTACCTTTCGGACTTAATATCTCTGTTTGTGGCTTCGTACGTGTGATGTGCCATGTTTTAGGACCAGCTTTAAGTAATAAAATAACAGTCTACGTAGATGATCTGTTAATAGCAACTCCTACCTGGGAAGAACACATAGTTTTATTAGAGGAAGTGTTAGAGGCTACTGAGAAAGGTGGCATGAAACTAAAGATTAAAAAGACAGAGTGCGTTAAAGAGGAAATAGGTTTCTTGGGATATAGGATAAGTGGAAAAGGTATTCTGCCTGACCCAGGCAAGCTAGCAGTCATTGAAAAATTTGAGGCTCCCAGAAACAAGAAGCAGTTGAGATCAATGTTCGGTCTTTTCGGCTTTTATAGGCGTTTTGTTAGTGATCAGGCTTTTAATGCTCCCTGTCTTCACCTCCTGCTGAAAAAGAATACCCCTTGGGTTTGGACAGCAGAATGTCAACAGGCGTTTGAGGTGCTTAAACAATCTTAAATTAATAGTCCAATTTTGCACCATCCTGATTTTGAAAAACCATTCTGCATGTCTGTTGACGCTAGTGGCTATGGTATAGCTGTGGAGGTATTCCAAGTAGAAATAGAGAACGAACAAGAAGTGCACAAGACTATAGCTTTCGGCAGTCGATCTTTACAGGCAGCAGAGAGAAATTACGGCATCTCAGAACTGGAAGCATTAGCAATTGTATTTGGGGTACAGAAGTTTGAGCAGAATGCTCGTTTGGTAAGATGGTCATTGTATCTCCAGCAGTTTGACCTTGAAGTTAAATATATTCAAGGGAAAGACAATCTGGTAGCTGATGGGTTATCTAGAAGTGCAGAGCTCTGTGATGACGCGGGAATTACAGCCACCGACCTAAATGAAGTTCGAATGTTTGCATTGCACGAAGTAAAGGAAGAAAGTGCATTAAAGAGGGTGATTAAGAACTTGAGACGTGAGCAGAATGCAGATGACCAACTGAAATTAGTGAAGAGCTATTTAGGAAATGCGAGCTATCCTAAGGTTTCGCAATACTATTGTCTGCATAAAGGTATTCTGTTTAGGAGGAAAAAGGTAGGTGTTTCTGATTGGAAGCTGTGCTTTCCCTCACAACATGTAGACTTACTAATCGACTATGTACACCTGAGGTATGGGCACTACGGTGCAAAGAAGTGCATTGCAAAATTACAAGAGAAGGTTGTGTTTGACAACATGTACCGCCGTGTGGCCAAGCGTGTAGCATCGTGTGTAGTGTGCCAGAAAGTCCGTGCTGCCAACACCAGAATACAAGGGGATGTGCATTCAGTAGAGCCAACTGAAACCCTAGAATCACTGGCTTGTGATTTGTTTGGCCCTCTTCCTGTTTCGAGAGGTGGTTGTACCCATGTTTTTGTTGTGGTGGATGGATTCAGTAAATATGTTAAACTATACCCAATTTAAAGAGCAAATGCAAAAACATTGGTTGAAAAGTTGGAAAAAGATTTCTTCGTGAACGTTGGCGTTCCGAAGAATTTGCTGTCAGACAATGGAGCTCAATTTACTTCTGATAGATTTAAGGAATGTCTAGATAAGGCCGGCGTGAAACATCCGAAAATATCTGCGTATTTCCCCCAAGGAAATATGAGTGAACGTATTATGAGGGAATTGAATAGGCTTTGCAGAACTTATTGTGCTCGGAAACACTCAAGTTGGGCAGAGCACATTAAGTATTTTGAGAATGTAATTAACAACCTAAGACATGATGCAACTGGTTTTGCACCTTGCGAATTGATGTTTGGCCAAGAACCGCACAATGTGATTGCAGATATGGTAGAATTCCCTATTCTAACGCAAATATCCACAGACGAGAAGAAACTAAAAGCTAGGGCTAATATGAGAAAAAGAGCGTTGGAAAGGAAGAAGCGTCATAACGCAAAAGCTGTACCTACTAGCTTTGAAATAGGTCAATTAGTCCTTGTCAAAACCAAAGAAAAATCAAAGAAAGTAAATGCAGAAACAAAGAAATTCATGTTCGTATACCAAGGACCTTTCAGGATAATAGGAAAACCACATGCCAATGCATATAGGCTGGAGTACCCAAAAAGTAAGAAGCTATTAGGTCTCAGGAACGTGATCGACCTAAAGAAATTCATAGGTAGTGAATGAATGCTGTAGGGAGGAGGTTGTTCTGTAACCTCTACACAGTGTGGCAGCTGTGCAGTCCCAGCTGTGTGAGATCTTCTTTCCATTTCAGGTCTCACTCATTCTTCATCTTTCCTATCCACAAAAATTTCGACCTTTTCTTTCCAAATACTAAAATTTTCCGTTATGACTATCAAGCCAGCATTAAGCTAATGAGTGCTATAGGGAGGAGGTTGTTCTGTAACCTCTACACAGTGTGGCAGCTGTGCAGTCCCAGCTGTGTGAGATCTTCTTTCCTTTTCAGGTCTCACTCACTCTTCATCTATTCTATCAACGTAATATTTCTAACTCTTCTTTACAGCATTAAACCAATGAATGCTGTAGGGAGGAGGTTGTTCTGTAACCTCTACACAGTGTGGCAGCTGTGCAGTCCCAGCTGTGTGAGATCATCTTTCCCATTTCAGGTCTCACTCACTCTTCCTCTTTCCTGTCCTCAAAAATTTCGACTTTTTCTTTCCAAATACTAAAATTTTCCGTTATGACTATCAATACAGCATTAAGCTAATGAATGCTGTAGGGAGGAGGTGGTTCTGTAACCTCTACACAGTGTGGCAGCTGTGCAGTCCCAGCTGTGTGAGATCTTCTTTCCATTTCAGGTCTCACTCACTCTTCATCTATTCTATCCACCTAAAATTTCTAACTCTTCTTTACAGCATTAAACCAATGAATGCTGTAGGGAGGAGGTTGTTCTGTAACCTCTACACAGTGTGGCAGCTGTGCAGTCCCAGCTGTGTGAGATCTTCTTTCCCTTTCAGGTCTCACTCATTCTTCCTCTTTCCTGTCCTCAAAAATTTCGACCTCTTCTTCCAACACATAAAATTTTCCGTAATGGTTACCAAGCCAACAATAAACCAATGAATGCTGTAGGGAGGAGGTTGTTCTGTAACCTCTACACAGTGTGGCAGCTGTGCAGTCCCAGCTGTGTGAGATCTTCTTTCCTTTTCAGGTCTCACTCACTCCTTATCTTTTCTATCCACCTAAAATTTCTAACTCTTCTTTACAGCATTAAACCAATGAATGCTGTAGGGAGGAGGTTGTTCTGTAACCTCTACACAGTGTGGCAGCTGTGCAGTCCCAGTTGTGTGAGATCTTCTTTCCCTTTCAGGTCTCACTCATTCTTCCTCTTTCCTATCCACTAAAATTTCGACCTCTTCTTTCCAGATATGAAAATTTTCTGTCATGGCTATCAAGCCATGAGTTATGTAACCATTCTATCTACCGATTAGTGACAAAAAAAAACCTAATGTGACAAACCTAATAGTGACAAACAATAGAGAGGTATGACGTAATTAAGATACAAGTGTATTTGAGTAACAATTATGTATAGAACCCTGGTAATATTGTAAGTACAAAGTGTTGTTTTATTGGAAATGGTCCACCAACAGTAATTTAAAAAGATATATGAATTCATGTACAAGCAGGATCTGAAGTGGTAGTGAAACCTAGTGTATGCATTAGAACTAACTAATAAATAGTAAGAAAGAGATTGCTTAGTGGTATGAAAAATATGCAGATAAGTAGTAAGATTAAACTCACCTGATGTAGCAAGGAAAGGCAGTGTAATAGAATTGAGCAGTGTTTGTGGTTAAGACGTGAAGGACACGTCCCTGAAGTATTTAAAAGGTTGGAGCTGGCCATTATTTTAGTGTAGTGTGTGACAGGATACACCTACACGTGTTGAGGTTATGAGTTGGAGGCGTGAATGCGACCATAGGTACCCTTATGTTAGATGAGACAGAGCAGCTCATGGTGTCCTATAGGTTTAAGGAATTTAGCATTACGCTCGTCTATAATTACTTGATGCACTTTAGTAGTAGGTCTGAGAGAGACTACTTGAGGTTTCAGCGTCCGATTAAGTGGAAATGGATTGCCACGTGAGCAAACTAATCAGCTGCAATACACTATGAATATGAGATAAATGTGCTTTTCTATGCTTTAAATTTAAATGGAATGAGTATTACTTAAGTTCATGCACTAGCAAAGTAAGTAAATAACATACTGACAGACGTGAAACATTATTTTAGCTCAGCATAAATACGCTTCAAAGTAAGTAAGTACCTAATTGCAGATGTGGAACTGACAACAGCAGAGGACCAATAAGTGGATTTAGTAGTCAACTAAACGTAGTGTGTTTTGAACACTCAAAACTGTACTATTACCAAAAGTTACTCACATGTACATGGAAGCTGAGAAAACAACAACTAATCATACTCATACTATCTCTAAGAATAAGGTAATCAAAGATGAGTCAGTTAAGTAAATAAAATGCAGATTAGTCAGGAATGTACCTAGCATTGGTTCAGTGTTCCGGCCCAGAAATAATAAATTGATGTTATATAGGATTCATAGATTTTCTCTAGTACGTGACTAACGGCGTTTTGAGCCATTTGTTTACCGATATTATGACAATTAAGTAACCACGAGAGTAAAATTGAAAAAGTTCTGTTAACTTTGTTCCAGCAACATATTGAAGGATAAAATGGATATATCCCCATTTCATTGTGACCCACCCTTAGAGATTAAGTGAACAGAGTCTGAGGCACTCTTTTTGTTTGTTCTACAGGACAAACCAGATAATGGCAGCCTTGTAGCTGCGTGAAAGCGTGGAGTGACTTGGACACAACTCACAGTGACCCCTCCCCTTTCCCCCATGTAATTTAGAGTGAACGTGAAGGACGCACACCATAGCAACTTCCCCTCCTCTACCCTTGTGAATGGAAGTGTAGGACGCCACCCAAAGCGGCTACAACCACGTGTGTAAAAATTGTTTGTGAACTTTCCTTTCAGGTTTAGAAAAGACTGCTAAGAGATATTCATCTGTTTATGTATCACGTTATTTTCTTTGAATTTGTGTATGTAAAAATGTATTTAATGTATTTAATGGATCTAAAATTTTCATAATTTTTCAAATTGTTTGTCTAAGGCAATATGTATGCCAAAATATTTCATTGACTTTGCTTAAAATTTTGAGTAATGCCATTGTTTAAAAGGCAGTGAACATGCCCACAATTTAAATAATTAATGTAGGTAATCAGTTTTCTTTAATGTTTCTACAGGTTTATATTTCAATTTTGATTTTTCATAGGGAGTTAAACTGTAGTCTTGCTTCCCTTTTTGTAATTAAATTTTTTTTTCATTCATTAACATTCATAAAAAAAAAGTTTAAGTAGAGGGTGATGTAGGGAAGCAGCCTACTCACGCTGTAGTAAATTCGCATCAGTTTCCATTGTGTGCCAGCCAGTCTGCTGTAACTCTGTAACTAGCTCTGACGTCATAAATGTTGCGCAATACCTTAAAAATCAAGCAAATGAACTAAAACTTTTCTAGCATGTCAGAAATAATACTACATTAATGTGTGTTAAATATCAGTTCGATAACTTCAGCCATTTTCGAAATTTGGACGTTTTTCTGAAAAAATCATTGGCGCAACAGAAAAGGGCTAGAGACTTCAAAATTTATATTTAGATTCATCTTTCATAATGATTTAATAAAAACAGTACTTTGGATTTCACAAATTAAGACTTTATTGGAAATTCATGATTTTCTGGTTTTCATCTCAAAACTGAAGGAAGCAAGATAGATTGAGTAGGTTAATAAATAAGGCTAGGATGTTTAGATTTAAATAGGTTGGAGGTCCGCTATGACTATGAAAATGTGAAAAGTTTCTTTTGAATACCTATGAAATTATAGCGATAGCGGATCTCAAAAGGGACAGTTCAGAGCTCATCTGCTGCGTGCAGTGTAATTTAATTAATTCTCTCGCCCAAAATATTTAACTTAGCCACGTCAATATTCTATTATCAATACTTACCTGCGTGCTGAATGCACGTTTAAATTAAGAGCTTCCTCGGCCATCAGCAAAGGAAGCTATAAATTATTATCTAACTTGAAGTGGTGCGTTACTAGCCCAGCGGCTAGTCGAGAGAGCCGAAAAGATCAGGCGTTCCCTTCGCCGTCCGCACCGCGGCTTTATATATAAGGACGCTACGCGAGGAAGGAAGGCCCCAGTTCTCTCCAGACGCTGAATGACACGCCATCTGTGTCGGTAGTCGCGTCGCATCAGTGTATCTGCTACAAACAGCCTCGGGTGCCGTATTAAGTTACTAGAGATACGCGGAACCATGAAAACATTTTATGTGAAGTGTTAATTCTGGAATGATTTTCATTATCTAGCTTCAGTTTGCGTATTGTCGTATTTTCACGCGCCGTCGCGGGACAGACATTCTACCAAATATTTAGCGTGGCGTTTGATGAAATACTCTCATCAAATTATGGCGAGCATTCTTTTTAACATTTAATTCGGACATTTATAGTTGCATCAGCGCATTAGACCCTGAACTGCTCTGTTAGTTAGGTTGTAGGGATACTTGTGTTTTTTATCAGTGAATTTCAGAATATACTCAACTATTTTGGAAAACCGTTTTGGATTAGAAGTCCCGGACAATCTCCTAATTCCTCAGAGCTATAAGCTGCAGCTATAATGGTATCTCAATTGAAGTGGGCACTAGGATCTCTAATTACTGGCTCCATGTTTTATTAAATCACTTTCTGGGTGCCAAGAAGTAAATAGAGAGCCAGTGTTGAGAACGGCGAAAGACAGCATTAACAACATTCTAAAAGCCAGAAACTGATTCTACATGCAAGCATTTATACAGTAGATTATTTAACAAACTTACCCGCCGCCCCACAGTGTGTTTAAAAGCAACTTTTGTCTAAAGTAAAATTAGTAGCAAAAGATAAAGTAAGATTATAATTTGGATGCTTTGCTTATAGTTATCTTCAAGTGAATCTGTTAAGGTAGGGTGTACAAAAATTTAAAGATCAATTAACACGAAAGTGAAAACCTTAATTATTTAAAAGCTAAAACAATAAAACTGAATTTTAATAGGAGTTTTCTAAATTGTCCTTAGTTTATAATCATGTATAGTCTTGTAGGAATATAGTGCAAGACTGTGTAAATATTACTGCCAAGAATACCTGCTTCACAAGTGATTAAAGTACAAAAACGTATAAATCTTTAATCAACTAGTTTGTGGTAGTAAATATTAGAAGTGGAGTGACACACTTTTTCAAAGATTGTGTAGTTTTGGTACCCATCATGAATGGTTCGTTTTGAAGTTAATTAAGCCAATTGTAGCATTTTATTACCTTGCAAAGTAATTTAAGCGAATGATTAGCATTTAGAGATAGGTTTTATTTTTGCCATAGTCAAAGAACCTTGGCTAGTTAAATTAAAACAGTTCATGAGTCCTTATCGTATAGTCCTCCTATTAAGAAAAAAATGAGCCATTACTTTTACTAAAGAAAACTGCTATATGCAGAGCAGTTTAAAAAGTGTATATAAGATGTTATTCATCTTTATTTGGTTTATTGATGTCAGTCAAGATAGAAACCCCATCATGTCAAAATTAGTTCTGCACTTCATGCAGAGCCGACCGCTGTGGCCGAGCGGTTCTAGGAGCTTCAGTCTGGATCCACGCTGCTGCTACTGTCGCAGGTTCGAATCCTGCCTCGGGCATGGATGTGTGTGTTGTCCTTAGGTTGGTTAGGTTTAAGTAGTTATAAGTCTAGGGGGCTGACGACCTCAGATGTTAAGTCCCATCGTGCTTAGAGCCATTTGAACTATTAGAACATCATGCAGTGATGTTTGAGTATTTGATTAAATAATGCATAAATATGAGGTTGGTGCAATTTTGCTCCCCATAATTTACTGGTGTATGTGTGTTGTTGGTAACTACTGCTACACACAGTACAGAGTGCACTTTTTCAGTTTGTATCCTGTTTGCTACTCAAAGGGAAATCTCGAGAAAATTTTATCAATTATATATTTCCTATTTAATGTGCCTAATCAGGCAGGCGACCATTCATTTTTTTCATTTATTTACAATTTTACCTCTTCTCTTAGCTCCCAAGGTTAAGACCTGTTTGCTTTTACTGTAAACTCCACAAAATTCAAAACTTTAGTCCGGTACCCTTTTCCATTACACACACGCGCGGTCGAACTTTGAAACCGTCTCAGAGGGTAACATTAGCGTTTTTCACGGCACGTTAGTGTTATAACATGCCCTGCTACTGTTGTGCCACATACTTCCACAAACTCATTATGAACCGTTGAAATGTTGTTCCCTTTCAGATGCAGAAAATACATTACCGGACGTTAATCTACTTTAATTTTCCTTTGCTTTACGTCTATCGCCACATTTTTTTTTTTTTTCATCAGACCACCGGTTTCGGTCTATAATGACACATTTTTATAAAACGGATCAAAAGATTGGCATTATAGACTGAAACCGGAAGTCTTACTACAAATCATTGTGACCATAGATGTAAAGTATAGGAAATTTATTCTAGTTTCGGGTCACTGTCTTATTCGCGACCATGTCGCAACTTGTTAATCTACTTCGTCGATGGGCAGCGCCAAGTTGTTTAACCTGCTACACTGATGTTTTACGGTATTGTGGCACGGGAGCTTTATGCCTACGGGGACTACATCGATGAAGCAATGATGTAAATAGAAGAAAGATTCAGTAGTGGAGTTAAAATTGAAATGAAAGAATATCAGTGATACGATTCGCAGATGACATTGCTCTCCCGAGTGAAAATGAAGAAGAATTATGTGATCTGCTGAATGGAATGAACAGTCTAATGAGTACAGAATACGGATTGAGAGTAAATGAAAGAAAGACGAAATGAGAACAACGAGAAACTGATCATCAGGTTTGTTGGCCACGAAGTAGATGTAGTTAAGGAATTTTAATACCTAGGCAGCAAAATAACCAACGACGGAAGGAGCAAGGAGGACATCAAAACCACACTAGCACTAGCAAAAACGGCTTTCACTTAACGAAGAAATTTCTGAGAATGTGCACCATACTACGGCAGTGGAACATGGTCTGTGAGGAAACTGGAACAGAAGGGAATCGAAGCATTTGAGATGTGGTGCTACAGACGAGTGTTGAATAATAGGTGCACTGATAAAGTAAGGAATGAGGAGGTCCTCTGGAGAATCGGCGAGGAAAGGAACACATGGGAAACACTGACAAGGAGAAGGGATGGGATCATAGGACATCCATTAAGACATCAGGGAAAGACTTCCACGGTACTAGATGGAGCCGTAGAGTACAAAAACTGTAGAAGAAGACAGAGATTGGAATACATCCAGCAAATAACTGACGACGTAGGTTGCAAGTGCTACTTGGCGATGAAAAGACTGGCACAGAGAGGAATTCGTGGAGGGACGCATGAAACCAGTGAGAAGACTGGTGAGTTGAAAAAGAAGAAACTAGCAAATGGAAGAATTTTTTTCAAGTCCCTTGAACTTACGGAAGGTTACGCAGAAATGGCTGCCAATCACCACGTGTTCTGATGAAGTAAAAGACGAGAACAGCTTTGTAGCAGTTTCCATGGCAAGTCTGAATGCAAATGGCAACTCGAAAAGGACACGATTTTGAATAACCCGCAAAACATTCGTCATTCCTCACTACGCCAATAAACCCAAATGCTAGTAGTTTATTGCTATCTCACCATAGCCGAGGACGAAAAAAAAAAAAAAAAAAGAGAACACGGACTGCGCACATTTAGCTGCATACAGTGGGAAGCGAATGACGAAAATTTACTTTTCTAAGTAATGATTAAAATTTTATACCTGTCCTTCTTACTTCAAGTCTTAGTATAAATGTAAAAGTTTTTGTTGAATCACAATATGTTCTTCAATTTCAGCCACCACCTATCTTAACAACACGCGCAATACTGCTTCGGCACATTCATGTTTGAGCTTACCGTACATCCGTACCAGTAAAAGTAGGAGTTCGACGAGGCGTCTACAGATTTAAATGCAGAGCTCGGCAGGGATTTAGCTATTATTGGTCATCTCGAAATTTTGTTGAGAGTGTACAATTTACTGCTACAGTTTTTCAATCATACCAAGAGGAATGCTGTACACTACACTTTTCAAATGACCATGGGTAGGAAAATCCAGAGATTTGAGATCAGTTGACCTTGGTGGCCTTGCTTGAAATATTCATTTGCATAGCAGCAAAAGAGCTGGCCGACAATCAAGCATACAATACATTCGCAAACGACGGGCTCTGGATACAATTGGAGAAGAGGTAGACGGGAATCCATTTATAAGTTTGCACTTCAAATACAGAAGTACTAATGCGTAAAATACGGAAACAGATAGCAACTCGTAACCTCACAGCCGTTATTATCTCGCCAATGCCTCGATTGTGGACCCCTGTTTACGGTAATGTTATTGCTTCTATTTTCGTATACTTCCATTATTGTCAGTTATGCTACTTATTATTATGCACCCATTACATTTTATAGAACAACGTCAAATATGGAGATGCATCTGGCCGTACCCAGAATTTCAGAAATAAAACAATACAGCTCTATGAACGACCTTCACAACCGTTTCTGCTAGCTTCACAAGCTACAACATGGTCGCGAATTGAACAGTGACCTGAATTTAGAATAAATTTCCTTTACTTCATGTCTAGAGTCACAAGTTTTTATGGCATCAGGCTACCGGTTTCGGTCTATAATGACCATTTTCGGATCTCTTTTACGAAAACATATCCAAATGTACTTGAGCCATAGTGGCACTGCCGAATGCTAAACACAAAAACAGCGTGTGACGATGCTGGCACTGATTTTGTGTTTAGCATTTGACGATTCCACTATAGTTCCAGAATATTATAACCAGTTTTTATAAAACAAATCTGAAGATGGTCGTTGTAGACCGAAACCGGTAGTTTGGTGACATAAAAATTTGTGGCCACATACGTGAGGTAAAGGAAATTTGTTTCCTTTAGCTTGGAACAGAACTCTGTCTGAAAAACTTTCTATGAAGCGTAAATGTTTAATTAGTTTTTCTAATATTCCAATATTATCTGTTATTCTTCTCCAACGTATATCTTATCGATTTTCTATTCAGTCAGATATAAAATCTTACTCCCGTACAATATCATATTCCTAGAATCCAATGCGACGATTTTAATGTTTTCTGGAAGTGACGTTCCAGTTCACTCGATTGCCTCTGCTGAATGTTCTTTACACCTTTGCGATCAGCTCTCGTAACGGCTCTGCCTGGGAGTAGGGGATCATTAGTACTGGAAGCGTATTTCCTGCGCTAGTCTTAACAATACGTCGTCCTTTAGCGAAGTTAGAAGGGATGACAGGCGCGTTGGTGCGTAAAAGATGCTAGTTTGTCACGCTCATTACAGTATTCCTGGAAAGTCTCCGCACTGCCATAGCCTCTTTTATCCGTAAATCTCATACCAGGAATTGGATTCATCTCACAATGCCGGATTTTGCCTATCAACTTTCCCAAGAGACTAGGGATATGAGACATTGTGGCAATTACTTCTGAACAAGAGCGCATTGGCACGGATGCACCGACTCAGGTGTTCCCCAAGATCGGTAGATACGGCCTCTTTGGCTTGTGGCAGGTGGCTACTGACTACATCAGGATGTCGGGGCGTGGGACAGACGGCCGGTGCCTAGAGATGGCTAGAATCGCTCAGCAGTACTGAGCCGGTGGTGAACACTGAGCCACAAAGCTGTGGAACAGCGGCAGCAACTTCGCTATATCTCTGTGTCATTTAAAACACTTGATTGAGTCCCAGGTCAGACTGCTAGAAATCCATGTAGTCAGTCAAAGATCATTGGTTTGCATCCTAGAGGTGGTGGTGGCGGCTGTGGTATAATGACGGCGTCGAGTAGGTCAGGCTGAGTGTCGTTACGTGACCCACCTGTGCAGATGGTGAACATCTGGTAGTGGAGGGAGGGGGAGGGGGGGGCGATTCAAACACCAATGTCTAGCACTCACCAATACAGAAGAAGCGTTGTTGCTGTGTAGTGTGGAAACATCACGAAGAGGGCTGGTGTTGTAGCTGCGAACGCCATCACCCGGAAGGAGATCGACATGAGGGGTTGCTGTGTCGTACGGTCTTCTGCAGAAAGTGACTGCGATGGCAGCCATGTTACGTTTCTGGATTGTGGCGGAGTTTTTTACATCACATACAATAGAATTTCTTGACACCTGCTATATTGTGAAACTCTTGTTATAAGGAGAACATTCATTTCGAGAAAGAGAGACTTTCTCACAGAAAGAAATTGTTGTAAGTAGAACAAACGTGAGTAGAGATTCATTGTGTTCATTGGCTTGTCGAATTAAATGTACGCTATCAGCTTATATGTTTTTCGTTCCTTGTGTTACTGTAAGACCTCTTGATTTACCGTGAGTTGGACGCTGGGCATATTTTTATAAACATCCATAAAATTATGTAGGATTATATTTCACCATCATATAATAGCTCCATTGCAGTATAAATTTATTTTCTACTGACTGTAACTAACTTCCTGGCAGATTAAAACTGTGTGCCGGACCGAGATTCGAACTCGGGACCTTTGCCTTTCGCGGGCAAGTGCTCTACCAACTAAGCTACCCAAGCACGACTCACGCCCCGTCCTCACAGCTTTACTTCTGCCAGTACCTCGTCTCCTACCTTCTAAACTTTACAGAAGCTCTCCTGCGAACCTTGCAGAACTAGCACTCCTGAAAGAAAGCTGTGAGGACGGGGCGTGAGTCGTGCTTGGGTAGCTCAGTTGGTAGAGCACTTGCCCGTGAAAGGCAAAGGTCCCGATTCGAGTCTCGGTCCGGCACACAGTTTTATTCTACCAGGAAGTTTCATATCAGCGCACACTCCGCTGCAGAGTGAAAATCTCATTCTAAATGTAACTACTTTTTCTTTGCTTAATTTACCACGAACACAAAGTGTTTAAGGGAATAACGCCAATTTTCAAGTAACTTTTATATTTATGTGATAACGACTTCAGTGTCGTTCTTGTTTTAGCAGGTGCTTCGTTGTTTGACACCTTCCCCAATACGGCAAACTTGCCTTAGACACATCGTTCATATGCACAATATTTGGGGCACTCTGATATGACAGTGAACCGACGAAGGAGTGGAAGGGAACGTATGAGCAGATACACTTGACGTCAAGGTTCAGATGGTTCAGATGGCTCTAAGCACTATGGGACTTAACATCTGAGGTCATCAGTCCGCTAGACTTAGAACTACTTAAACCTAACGAACCTAAGGACGTCATACACATCCATGCCCTAGACCGGATTCGATCCTGCGACCATAGTAGCAGCGCGGTTCCGGACTGAAGCGCCAACAACCGATCGGCCACAACGGCTGGCGTCAAGGTACTGCGGATGACGGCAGGAAGGGGAGATCGTCGTGCTGTGTTCCATATAACATAAACCCATTACTTTTGCGCCTGTCATCCGAGAAGGCGTTATGCCCTCCCTATGACATTGGTGTCATCATGCAACATTAGTCGGAGACCAGCTGGAGGCCCACTGGGAATTACCGTCCCATGCATAGGTTGTTGTTAAAACCACGACACAAACCGGTGCTTTCCCCGTGTTGCCTTGACTGGGATGCAAGGACCACGTCGTATTGAGTTTCCTGTCAGGAAGGACGCAGTTCGTAGTAATAGACGGCAAATCATCGAGTATAACTGAAGTGAAATCAGGTGTTCCCCAGGGAAGCGTCCTGGGACCTCTGCTGTTCCTGATCTAAATAAATGACCTGGGTGACAATCTGAGCAGTTCTCTTAGGTTGTTCGCAGATGATGCTGTAATTTACCGTCTAGTAAGGTCATCCGAAGACCAGTATCAGTTGCAAAGCGATGTAGAAAAGATTGCTGTATGGTGTGGAAGGTGGCAATAGAGGCTAAATAACGAAAAGTGTGAGTTGATCCACATGAGTTCCAAAAGAAATCCGTTAGAATTCGATTACTCGATAAATAGTACACTTTTCAAGGCTGTCAATTCAACTAAGTACCTCGGTGTTAAAATTACGAACAACTTCAGTTGGAAAGACCACATAGATAATATTGTGGGGAAGGCGAGGCAAAGGTTGCGTTTCATTGGCAGGACACTTAGAAGGTGAAACAAGTCTACTGAAGAGACAGCTTATACTACACTCGTTCGTCCTCTGTTAGAATATTGCCGCGCGGAATGGGATGCTTACCAGGTGGGATTGACAGAGGACATCGAAAGGGTCAAAAAAAGGGCAGCTCGTTTTGTATTATCACGTAATAGGGGAGAGATTGTGGCAGATATGATACGCGAGTTGGGATGGAAGTCATTAAAGCAAAGACGTTTTTCGTCTCGGCGAGATCTATTTACGAAATTTCAGTCATCAACTTTCTCTTCCGAATGCGAAAATATTTTGTTGAGCCCAACCTGAATAGGTAGGAATGATCATCAAAATAAAATAAGAGAAATCAGAGCTCGAACAGAAAGATTTAGGTGTTCGTTTTTCCCGCACGCTGTTCGGGAGTGGAATGGTAGAGAGATAGTATGATTGTGGTTCGATGAACCCTCTGCAAAGCACTTAAATGTGAATTGCAGAGTAATCATGTAGATGTAGATGTAGATGAATCGTGGTTCTGCGCTGCCGGGATCGACCAACGTCTATATGTATGACAGTGACCCCATTCATCCAAAGATTTGCTTTCCCCGTGTTGCCTTGACTGAAGTATTAACTGCTTCGTCCTCCCCTTCTAGCTGCTCCAGATTTTCTTGTTAGGCAGTGTATTTTCAAATACACCTGTTTCTATCCGAGCACATTGTTCTTGGTCTTTCAGTCTTAATTTTCCTCTTGGTTCATGTACATATTGTATACTATCCATCTTTTCCAACAGCTCACATGACGTTGACAGAAATGGGGCATGAATTCAGGTCACGGCTGGTTGGTGACTGAGGAAACGCAGCAGGCATAGCGTATGTCACGAACATCCTGTGTCCTCATCTGCTAGCCGTAGAGGGACAGTATCGTGGTGCCATTTTTCAACACGATGATGTTCGCTCACACATAACGCACGTCTCTGTGAAGTGGGAACACATACTAAATTTGACTCGATATTGTAACTACAACATTAAAATCACCTACCTTCTTATCCCCTGAAGTATTAACTGTTTCGTCCTCCCCTTCTAGCTGCTCCAGATTTTCTTGTTAGGCAGTGTATTTTGAAATACACCTGTTTCTATCCGAGCACATTGTTCTTGGTCTTTCAGTCTTATTTTTCCTCTTGGTTCTTGTACATATCGTATACTATCCACCTTTTCCAATTTTTCTCAGTATATAGAACATTTTACGCCATCTTACACTGAAAATACTTCTTGAATTTTCTTCACTCTGGCTTCTACGATCAAGAGCAACATAAGATCTTCATGCATGGTATCATTAAATTTCCTAAAGCGAAGTGAAATGGAAATAAGGCAGAAAAATCTTGTCAGATGAATATAGGGTAATATTAACAGCAGCAGAATATGGTTAAATGAGAGTACGATGCGTTATGAATAGGAAAGTGAAGCAGAGAGCAGGTTCCTGTGAACAGTTCAGACGTAGGGTTGTTCTCAATAGAATCGACAGTGAACAACGTCAACAACAACAGCTCAGTTACACATATCGACGACGCAAGTTTCCAACTGGATTGCGTCATGGTAAGACAGGAGTTTGAAATCAGATGTTGGGTTGTAACGTGCATCCAGGAACAGATATAGACGCAGCTTACAAATTAGATATGATGAAATGTAGACTGAAATTGAAGAGCCTCGTAATGAAAAAACAGTATGGAAGAAAGGGGGACACTGAAGTACTGAGAAATAATGAAGCGCGTTTGATTTTCACCAAACGCGTGGATACTGCTGTAGCAAATACCACGAACGCAAATCAGTTGAAGAAGAACGGACATTTTGAAAGAAAAACTGTCACATATTGCAAAGACAAACGTACGTCCTAGTTAAGGAAACGCGATAAAATCTTGCGTAACAGAAAAATTACTTCAGTTGGTCTACGAAAGAAGAAAGTACAAAGATGTTCCGGGAAAAGAGTGGAATTCATCAGTATGACTCACTTAGGAATGAAATGAGTAGGAAGTGCAGGGAACCCAAGGCGAAAGGACTGCGGTAGCAATGTGAAGAAATCGAAATAGAAGTGATCGTCAGAAGGACTCACTGGGCATACAGAAAAGTCAAAACTACCTTGCGTGAAATTAAAGGTAAGGACGGCAACATTCTAAGTGCAATGGGAATCCAGCTCTTAAATGTAGAGGGGAGAGCGGATAGGTGCAAGGAGTACATCGAACGACTCTACGAAGGTGGCGAATTTTCTGATGGCGTCGATACAAGAGAGGTATGCCGTCAGATTTTAAAAGCGCCTTGTAAGACTTGAAATCAGATAAGGCGTGTTTGAAGTTCTATGAAAAATAGAAGTCTGTAGGGAAAGACGGGTAATATACTGTGTTTAGGAACCGAGTCGAACCATTAAGACTTGAAGACCTAGAATGAAGTACTCGAGTTAGAAAGGAGGTAAGACACGAATAAAACGTTTCACCCCTGATGTTATACTTTGAGGAAGGCATGGCGGAAATAAAAGAAATAATCAAGAGTGGGATTAAAATTCACGATGACAGGTTATCAATGATTAGTTGATGACATTATTATGCTCGGAGAAACTGAAGTATTAATTACAGGATGAGCTGAACGAAATATACAGTGTAGTAAGTACAGAATGTGGATTGATGGTAAATCGGAAAAAGACAAAAGTAATGAGGAGCAGCAGAAATGAGAATAGCGAGAAACTGTAGATCAAATTGGTGATCACGAATCAGTCGAAGTTAAGGAATTCTGTTATCTTGAAAGCAGAATGACCCATGACGGACGACGCAAGGAAGACGTAAAAAGCAGGCTACCACGTGCAAAGAGGGCCTGTATGGCCAGAATAATTCTACTAGTATCAAACATGTATCATAATCTGATGAAGAAATTTCTGAAAAATTAAATCTGGAAGGTAATGCATCATGGGCCGTGGGAAAACTGGAAAATAAGAGAATCGAAGCATTTGGGATATCGTGTTGTATAAGAATTTTGAAAGTTAGATGGACTGATGAAGTGGGGAATGAGGAGGTCCTCGACAGACTCGGCAAAGAAAGGAACTTATGGAAAACACTAATAAGAAAAAGGGACAAGATGATAGGATATGGCTTGAGGTAACAGCACGCATGGCACCAGAGGAAGCTGTAGAAGGTTAAAAATGTAGAGGAAGACAGAGATTGCATCCAACAAACAACTGAGAAGGTAGGGAGCAAGTGCTACTGTGAGGCGAATAGATTATCGAACCGATCCTCACTATTATTTTCCATTCCTCTGTTGGTTATTCTTCTCAGCATCTTGGATGAACAACCTGTTAAGCTTGTAGTGTGATTACTCTCGCATATATGTGATCATGCTATTTTTGGACTTGTGTAAACGATATTTTTTCCCAAAGCTCTTTTAAATTCTGACGCTAGTATTGCATCCTCTATATGTTCGACATAGACTCCAATTTCTTCCTCTACCACAATAGCAGACAGCTCCTCCCCATCAAAAAGACCTTTATTCTACTCTTAACTCCATTACTGTTGTTGGTGTTGTGGTCTTCAGTCCTGAGACTGGTTTGATGCAGCTCTCCATGCTACTCTATCCTGTGCAAGCTTCTTCATCTCCCAGTACCCACTGCAACCTACATCCTTCTGAATCTGCTTAGTGTATTGATCTCTTGGTCTCCCTCTACGATTTTTACCCTCCACGCTGCCCTCCAATGCTACATTTGTGATCCCTTGATGCCTCAAAACATGTCCTACCAACCGATCCCTTCTTCTAGTCAAGTTGTGCCACAAACTTCTCTTCTCCCAAATCCTGTTCAATACCTGTTACTATTGCACTGTTAATGCTGATACCCTTACTTTTAATGTCACAAAAGTTTATTTTTATTCTTCTGCCAATTATCACAAATCTTTCGATTTCGTCACATTTCTACCAGTGTCATTTTGCTTTGGCGTTCCTGCATTGACTATTTATCTCATTCGGAAATGATTATATTGTTGTGCTCCTGCTTATTCCTGAACAATTCCATACTTCCCACCTTCGTCGATCAATCGGGGTACTTCTTCTGTTCCCTAAGTTTCCCAGAGTTTCCTCCCTTGTGTCCATATTTGTCTGCCAAACATCTGTGACTGTTCTTTTCAGATATGTCCACTCCTCTTCAACTGATCTGCCTGCTCTGGTACTACTTTTCGCTGTATTCGCAGTCTTAAAGAATACTAAAAACTCTCATCATTCCCCTGTACTTCAGTGTCCTGTGTCCTCAGGTCTTTGCAAGTGGACCTCCTGGTCTTGTGATTCCTGAACAATGTATTCCTGATGACTAGCTCTAATTTATTCCAGAACCCAATTAGTTTTTCTTCTCTCTTATACCTCCCACCAAGCCCATATTGTCCTATAGCCACTTCCAAAATTAGTATATCACATGCCTTTAGATAATGAATTACCTGTTTACTAACACCATACATTGCCTTTTTCTCTTCATCTTCTGCTTGTGACGTCGACGTCTAATGCTCAATCGTTGTCGGCGTTGGTTTGCTGTCAAATCTGATTTGAACAACACTATCACTGAACCACGGTCTGCCCTATCTTGCTGTTCACAACGAAAACTACTCCTATTACGCTATATATCTCTGCTGTTAATGTAGTTACCCTACGTTCTTCTAACCAGAAATCCTTCTATCCATTTCCCTTCACTGACTCCTTACTACGTCTCTTCTGAGCCTTTACATTTCTCTTTTCACACTTTCTAGATTTCCTGATACAATCGTACTACAGAGAGACCACGTTAGGACTCGTAGTTACTCTTTCGTTGGTCGTTTCATTTTTGTTTCATGGTCACCTCCACGTTGGCAGTCCCCTCGCAGCGATCCAAACGTGAGTTATAACGGATTCTTTTGTCTATAAAGAGTCATCATGAACCCTTTTGATTTACATGCCGTCCTGCGGATACACATTATGTTTCTTTAATGCAGTTGTTTTCTTAATCATCTGCATCCTCATGATGTTGAACATTGCTCTTCCATCTTCCAGCCAAAGGGCTAGAGAGTTCACTGAACCTCTGTCGTCTTTTTCACCATGCCAGACAGGCCTTTGAGGGGTTAATAGATGCACATTTTGAACGTGAGCGGCGTGATACGGAGCAATTTGTAGAATACAGTACTAAAATTTAAAAACCGGAGCTGTACCACTACTGAAGTAACGCCTTTATATGACAAAGTTAAAAATGGCCGGCAAGGCTATTTTTTCTCTTTTAGTCTGACACAGAGATGGAAACCAACATTCTACAGGAAGTCAATCGACTAGACAGATCGCGCATATGTTTGTACGACCATTCCAAACGGTCCAAGTTTAGAATAATTAGCGTTTAAAATCGAGGTTATTAAATATGTTGATCACAGTTGTGGGCGGTAGACAAGTGAGATAGCTCGCACACAAAGAAAACAGATGGTGAGTTCAAGAGGCGAGCTAACGTAGTTGTTTAACCAGTGGTACCAAAGGACACTTTATGCGGGGGTGCCCCAGAGAACTAAGGACACTTGTGTGCCTAAGTACGGTATCGAAAGAACGTAAGGGGCAGGTAGTAGGATTTTCTCTATCGCTGCCCTAGACTCATCTTACCTCAAAACTCCGTTGGTGTGTTGTAAAATGAATAAAAAGCCACTTCATAACCTCTTGGATACTGTTAGTGCAATATCTATTTTAAGTGGGTCTTGATTCCGGTCCCACCAATCTGCGTATGTGATTGAGCAGAGGCCACGTCATATGTTACCGCAAATTACGAGTGTTACGCTGGATAAAAGCCAACACTACAGGAATTTCGACTGCTTCAAATCTGGTATCCGACGTCTTTCGCAAGACTGGCTTCAACCCTGAGTGGAGACAGGATTATTTTGATGTTTGGAATCAGCAAAAACAGGACCTTGTCGTTTTGACAGAGTGTGAACTACCGATATACAGTTAGATCTCTTTTTCTTTGGGTAGAGAGAATAATTGAATGTATTGCGCTAAGAGTCAATCGAAGCGTTGATGGACATGTTGAGGCTAACTAACTTTATTAGAAACGGAACTGAGGTGACTCACACAGATTTGGTCAGATGGCGACCTTATCATTTGTCACCACTTCGGAAGAAAGCTTTAAAGTGCCTGATAGAGGAATTGTTAGGTCAGGGTGTCATCTGTCCCCCGAAATATCTCCGTGGCAGAAACCCGTAATTTTGGTACCGAAGCTAACAACCAAATTCTGGTGGATAAGGGATCTAAACACACATCACAGCCGTAGCCAATGGC
The DNA here is from genome assembly GCF_021461385.2 of Schistocerca piceifrons. Lineage (NCBI taxonomy): Eukaryota > Metazoa > Arthropoda > Insecta > Orthoptera > Acrididae > Schistocerca > Schistocerca piceifrons. The sequence goes on from NC_060142.1 coordinate 604,777,160, forward strand.
TGAAATCTTTTAGACATTGTTCTCCACATCGCTGTGCTGAGTGTGCTGCAACCCTGTTGCAGTTAGATTAGTTACGAGGCCGGTTCAGAAAGTAAGCCAAATTGAAACCACAGTGAACATCAGAAATGTTTTAGTTGTAACAATTAGCTGCACCTTTCAGCTACTTCTCTACGTAGTCGCCGTTCTGACTTAGACTTTTGTCATAGCGTTGTACCAACTTTTCAATAGCCTCATCATAGGAGGCAGCCGCCAGTGCTTTCCGCCAATTCTCCACGCTGGCCTACACCTCGTTGTCTGTGTCAAAATGTTGTCTTCAAAGACAGCGGTTCATGTGACCAGAGATGAAACGTAGGGGGAGACAATTGCGGACTGTATTGTGGGTAATCTCACATTTCCATTTGAAAACGATGCAGGAGCATCTTCATTGCCCCTGCAGAATGCGGCTGAGAATTGTCTTGAAGAAGAAACAGCACGACAGTTATGTAATGTTAGCTGCATAGCTTCAGGCGAAATTTCTCACTAGGCCCTCGTACTTGGCGGCAGACATTATTTTCTAGACATCTTTACGCACTCACTGCGAGCTCAGAAATGAGAAGAGCGACGTGATGCTAACTGGGGTTATACTAGAGACACTACCCAACACATCTGTGCAAAGCTTTATCGGATTTTCATAGTCGTTTCCATTTCGCGACCGATCGGAGCTTACTTTCTGAACGCCCCTCGTATATTCTGACACTAAGTTGAACTTTGTTTATCGTTATCTGGGTTATCTAGCCACTCTTAGTAGCCACTGGGAAGAATGTGTTTAGCATCTGAGGGAACTATTCACTGGATTTAGGAAGGCGGGTTTAACTGTTACGAACAACAATATCTCAACTGATTTCCCGGATCTGTTGTTTACTGTGCATATCGAGTTACCAGAAGAGGATGAAGTCGATTCAGTTCACGCGCAGGCTGGAAGTGAGTATCCACGTCTCAGGAATCCTTAGGTCGTAGCTAGTTCACCCCATTTTGGCTCAGATAATCATGCCGTTAAACGAACTGCGACAGAAGTTGGAGATGGGGGAGAGTCGCTACAGGTTTCTTTTGAAGCACTGAAGAACAACATACTGTGTATTTCTTTGCTATCTGTTCGTGAATTCGAGATCATTCAGTGATGCTTCCCTATGCGATATCTCAGCTGTGCTCCTGCAAGAAGATTCGGCGCGTTGGACAGCAGGTGTCCTATGTGCCTCAGGGTTTATCTCCTATGGAGAAAAAGTGCTCTGTTTATAAACTGAAAATCCAGGCTGCATTGTTTGCTCTGCACATAATTCGATTGTATCTGTAGCATCTATAAATCAACTATGTATTTGGTGGGCCTAGGTGTACGATAAGAATAGCAAGGCCTGTTACATGAATACTGGGATTTCAGTTGGATACGAGGCACATAACGGGGCCTCTTAATGTGATTTTTAACCGATTGAGTAGAATACCAAAAGATAATCCCAAGGATGATGTCACAGAAAAGTTGGAGGAGCAAGTGTGTAAAGCTCAGCTAAGATCCGATATTAGGAGTTTTACCGAATTGTTCAAAGAAATCACAAGGTACGAGGTGGATCAATCGTTGCATCAAGTAAGAGTCTAACCAAAGGTTAGGAGATTATGCCTTATTTAATGAGAAAGGAATGGTATCGTGTATTGTTAAGTGGGGGGGGGGGGGGGGGAATGGGTAGGTAGTCACCAACCTATGTTAGTGGTTTTTCAGTAAGTTAGTACTTATGTTGTGCACCAGTTACCACCAATAACTGATGAGTAGACACCTGGGAGTACACTATTCATGCTCTAACAGTACATTGGGACAATGTTATTGGCATGTAAAACCTATTACATCAGTAAGCAGCCTCAAGATACTAAAAGGGGGAAGTTAGCTTAAAAACTTGCTAAGGAACAACTAGAAATACTGTACGTAGATTTAGTGGGTCCATTCGCTAGCTCTCACTCTGTAAACAAGTACGCAGCAGTGTACGTGGAAGCCTTCTGTAGATTTTCTTGGCTGTTCGCCACGCGTACAGCGACAGTGGAAGTAGCTTTATACTTACTGAAGTGGGTGTCTGATAATGCGGTGGCGTTTGCTTCCAAGGCCTTTAAGGAGTTCTTGTTCTAGACTAGGTGTGAAACACTCTATGGCCACTAACTTTTATCCTAACCACCATTTGCCAGAGGGTTGATCGCAATACGTGTGCAGCCTTAACTGCCTTTCACCACGTGGACCACTCACTGAGACGAGACACTGGAGTGGTCGATGTACGCTTTAATACCTCTAAGCACGAGACTCATAAGGATACTTTGGCGGAGGTTGATGACTGCCTTCTGTATAAATTCCACGTTATCTAACCTACGATCATCTGTTGTCTAGTATTCCTAGCGGAGATGAAGAAATTACTTTGGGCTCTTAGTGATACGTTGGTGGCACATGACCAGGCTATCTGCTGTATAACTATCAATTTTGTGACTCTAGTTACAGAGGTATTTAGGGATATGAATGACTACAGCAAGAGAGTGCAGAGCACAAGTGTCCTACCTAAAACTGCGTGGTACGTCATTTATAAGTAACGTCACATGTTTGTGTCCTGGTTGTTGGCAATTTTAATTGCTCGTTATGTTGAAATTGTATTTTTATATTTTAATGAAGTTTGCTGTTACAGAATGTTTTGCCCTTTGATAAATTGATGAGGAGTTTCGGCGGTGGAGGTTGTGTCTTGAATTAAAGCGTTTTTTTGTTTTGTCTCTTTTTTTTTTCGCGCCAACAAGTGGGGAGTGTCCAGTGTATGTCAGCGCGTCACGCAGGGGTCGCCTGCAGCGTAGTGACCAATAACAAACACCAGCACGCGAGAGCGAAGTGAGGCCTTAGCGGAGAGTTGCGTGTAAAAAGACGGCCAGCAAAAAGGCATGACTGCTGGTGACTACCTAAGAGGGCAGCCAAATGAACGAGCCGAAACAGAACTTCGTGCGGTACGGCAGCGGAGGAAGTCTGTTCACGGTCTACTTGTGGTGACTTTCTGGCAACCCAGAGAATTAATTCCAGTCAAGACGAGCAGCTGGTGGTTGGTTTCATGAATCCAAGATGCGTGGGGCTGCCATAATACATAATTCTATAATTTATTTAATTTATGAAAAAATGAGTGAGGTGTTACATTTTAAACTTCATGTTTAGATAAAACTCAAATTTTATAGTAAATTATCTCAATTTGAACGCAGTTTTTAATAGGTTTCGAAAGTTCTAGAGTTTCATACACCTATATGTGTGGTTTGTATAGTGTGCAACATTATCGGAGTATCTCTCTTACTTATGAAGGAAAGTGTACCTATAGCAACAAATGCAGCCAACAGTAAGTGAAAAATCGACGCAATTTTACATGTATCAAAAAATTATGTTGTTATCTTTTTGAACTTCGGCTGCCATGAGTGAAAATCCTGAATCCTTCTTGGTCATGCTGACAAAGTTTTCTGAATTTTTTTGTAAAAGTATGGATAATTGAAATTAAAATGTCCTGTGGTGCCTCTCCCGCTCCAAGTCGGCCCGAATGTCGTCCTACCCCTCATTAAAGGATGCTGTGCCGGTTGTGTTCAGTGCAACCCATTGTCGCACAAACGACTGTGTTGGCTTGACCAATTTAAATCATGTAAGAGGCCACTTTGCGAGCAGCATGTTCTAGTGTTTTAAAAACCTGAGAATCAATATTTCTTTGTTTACTGTTCTCCATGATTTATTTATTTATTTATTTTGCTGGTGTTGACTGAATTCCTCTCTCATACATTTGGGCTGTGAACTGCACTGGGTAACTTGGTTGGTCTACTTATGAATCGTACACTCTTCTTTCGTCAATAATTACTTCACTTTATGGTTTCAGCTTTTCTTGTGTGTGTTTTATTCGGAGTTGAGATTTCATTATTGTGGTCCCTCTTATTGTAATGATGAAGACTCTGAGAGAGGCAGGAGATTTCAGCGTATGTTTCAGTGTCTTAGATAGTTAACTGGTACTTGTAAAGATGGTGCTGGTTTATTTTCTTATGATCGTCTTGTGCACGCTTTCGTATTTGTTGACATTTATTAATAAATGAATGTACTTGTTGAGGATTTGCGCCAACACAACACCCCGCCGCCTTCCAGCTCCACCGTTTCCACACATTCAGGTCGGTGCCTGTCTGGCTCACAGCAGACTGTATGGCTCTGATTTCGTCAAAAGTCTACGGTCATCATATTTAGCAGTATCCGACTGTGGTAACATTGTCGCTGTGATACTGAAGGTCGACCGTAGACAGTGTTGATCTTGGAAACCTGAATTCCGGTTTAAAATGCGATACCCTGTTTCTCACACGTCTTGCAACGAATTACCTTTCGAAGTTAAAAGTTGTTCTGATTACTAAGAGCTGCCACTTCCACCGAGAACATGTGAGTAATGCAGTATGATTCACTTCTGAGTGGCAATGGACTTGATCCTACGTGCTACCCTCCTAGTTGAAGGGCAGTCGTTGTAACACGAGAGTCTTATCTTAGTCCTGCACCACTGCGCCATGTCACTTGTAAACTGACAAACGATTCCTCACTAGTGTCGCCTTGAGTGGTACATCTACGAAACAGGAATGGGTAGGTATCTCTTCTGGAGAACGTAAGGATTTGACCAGTGCCAGAAATTCAGACCGCTGGGCCCATATTTTTCGGCTGGAGGCCTCTTGCCTTTCAGGCAAAAAGCACTACCTTCTCGGGCACCACACTAAGCAGAAGTAATTTAGGCATTTGTATTTTGAATTCGAAAGGGCGCATTTGACAAACGACGTCGAGCAATAGTGTCGCATTGAAGTCCTATTGCACGATTCGTTGGGAGACCCCGAAAGGCAGGTTCGGCTGAGTTATTGGTGAGGTATCTGGTATCCTTTGTGCATACTGGCACTTTTTCCTTAGCGAAGTGTGGAATTCGTGTGTTGCATGTCAAGTATATCTCACCCGTGTAGACGACTGTAATGTTTGTCTGTATGTAGTGTTTTGTCGTGCTTGCTTCGTATGATGATGGGAGAAGGGAGGGGGTGAAACACACACACACACACACACACACACACACACACACACACACACACACACACACACACATATATATATATATATATATATATATATATATATATATTGGTGCAAAGTCTGGTGATCAGAAACCTCATGCCACCATCCCTCCACTCCTCTATCGGAAAGGCAAAGGGCTAAGTGTCAACAGCGCTTCACATATTCAGGCGGTTACCCATCGAAGCACCGTCCATATCAGCGTTGTTCAACTTGGGTTATCTGACGCGAACCTTTGTATTCAACAAGGAAAATTCCTTGGCTATGGTGAGATAGCAATAACCTACGAGTATTTCGGTTTATTGGCGTAATTTCAAATGACGAATGTATTATGTTTATTCATAATCGTTTCCTTGTACAGTTGCTATTTGCATTCAGACTTGCCACGGAAATAGGTACAAAGTTGTTCTCATTTCTCATTTCATCAGAACACGTGGTGATTGGTAACCGTTTCTGTGTAACCTTCCGTAAGTTCAAGTGACTTGAAAACATTTTTCCACTCGCAAGTTTTTTTAGACGTGGCCTGCCACCAATACGTCTCCTGTGCTAACTATTTCATTTCAGAGTACTACGTGCAACTTACGGCCTTAACTATTTGCTGGATGTATTACAATCTCTGCATTCAGCAACAGTTTTTAACCTCCATAGCTCCCTCTACTATCCTTTCTGATGGCTTAACAGGCGTACTATTAAACTTCCAGGCAGATTAAAACTGTGTGCCGGACCGAGACTCGAACTCGGGACCCTTGCCTTTCGCGGGCAAGCTGTGAGGACGGGGCGTGAGTAGTGCTTAGATAGCTCAGATGGCAGAGCACTTGCCCGGGAAAGGCAAAGGTCCCGAGTTAGAGTGTCGGTCCGGCACACAGTTTTAATTTTTCAGGAAGTTTCGTATCAGCGTACATTCCGCTGCAGAGTGAAAATCTCATTCAGGCGTACTGTTGTACAACAACTTCTTCTTGTCAGTGTTTTACTTGTATGCCTTTCCTCGCCAATCTTGCGGAAAACCTCCATATTCCTTACCGTATAGGCCAGCCTTACTTCCAAAATTTTTCTGTAGCATCACATGTCAAATCCAACAGCAACATCACAGCTGCTTCTCTTTGTCTCCATCTTACCCAAAGGCAGACTGGCCAGCATCCAGCAGACACTTCTTGTTCTTTTCCTTTCTTCGGTATATCATTCTTGTCACAAACGTGGATGCATGAGACGTTTAGTTGGTTGTGCGATAATTTTTGCATTTGCTTTCTTCGTGATTGTGTGGATGATGTTTTTCCGAAAGTTTGCTGGTACATCGCTAGTCTCATATGTTCTACACACAAATGTGATAGATGTTTTGTGGCCACTTTCGCCAACGATTTTAGGAATTCCGATGGAATGTTATCTCTCCCTGGTATCTTATTCGTTCTTAACTCGTCCATAGCTCTTTTAAATTCTAATTTTAATACTGGGTATTCTATATCTTCTGTATCGAATTTTGTTTCTTATTTTATCACGTTATCAGACAATTCCTCCCCCTCATAGAGGCCTTCAGTGTAATCTTTCCACACATCTGATCTCTCCTCTTCTTTTAACAATGTAATTACCATAGTTCTCTTAGCGTAACCAACCTTGGTTTTATTTCAGCCTAAGGTCGGTTTCACTTTTCTGTATCCCGAGTCAGTCCTTCCCTAGGTCATTTTCTTCTCGATTTCTTCGAGTTTTTGATGCAACCTTTTCTCCTTAGCTTCCTTACTCATCCTGTTTATTTCATTCCTAAGTAACTGTTATCTCTGTATTTCTAAATTTCATTTTTAAAAATATAATTTAAGGGAACTTTAACCTTGATGCTCTGGGGAGATGTTCATCGGCTTAATGCGATATTTGTGCCGATGGCTATTAACTTAGCGTTCTTCTTTCAGCAGAACATGTTAATGGATTTGTAATTTCCAAGAATGATTGCCTGTCGATGTCGCGGGATCCCAACGATACATATCGAACGTGCAATTTCAAATCAATCATGCGATTCTGGAGGCGGGCATTATGATCAGTTACATGTCATCGTCATTTTTATCTGTTTTTCGTCGTTCCATTAGTTGCTCTAAATTACATACCTCCGAGAATTACTTGTGAATAGCTTGGGAAACCTAAGCGATTTCTGTCGATAGTGAGTGGGATGTCTGGTGTTCCTTCACGTGGAAGAATCTAATTCTCTGCTTATCAAGCATAGAAAATTTTTTGACTTTTTGGCGCAAATATGGAGAACTATCGGCCGAGGAAAGGAGGGACTGTGTAGACTTTGATGGTGCGAAGTGTGTAAAACATCGTAAGAGGAGTTTAGATGCTGAAATACCGTTACAATTTCATTGCGGACAGTGCGGAAAACGAACGAGTATCAGGACGAATACGTGGTTCGACTCTTCCAAATTATCCATCCAGCCGAGCGTAATTTTTCTATGTTGCTGGATTTGAGACTACACCTTGCAAGCAACAGCATCGGAAACTGACTTATCTGTTACTACCGTGTGTGGCTTTTTCTGGTTCAAAAATGGATCTGAGCACTATGGGACTTAACAGTTGTGGTCATCAGTCCCCTAGAACTTAGAACTACTTAAACCTAACCAACCTAAGGACATCACACACATCCATGCCCGAGGCAGGATTCGAACCTGCGACCGTAGCAGTCGCACGGTTCCGGACTGCCCTCCTAGAACCGCGAGACCACCGCAGCCGGCGGGCTTTTTCAGGATTTGCAGAGAATTGTGTTATGTGGTAGTGACAAACGACAGTGGACCAATTGGTGGACCGAGTAAAGTTGTGGATGTGGGCGAATCTTATATAGCTAGAAGGAAGAACCAGAGAGGACAACCTACAAAGAGCGAAATCGACAATAGTTGGGTATTCGGTGGAATTGAAAGAGTCCCGGAAGTGTTTCGTTGTCAAAGTATTGTCCTGAGACAATGTCACTTTAGTGGGTCTGATAAAGCACTTCATACTGCCTGGTACTAAAGTCATTACACGCGGGTTTCAGTCCTACAAGACTCTGAAAGCTAAAGGATTCGACCACGAGTTCGTCAACCACTCTGCAGGGTTCGTGTTTTCGTATGACCCCAGTCTGCACACGCAGAACATCGAGCGGCTATGGAAGTCTGTGAAGTCTTCCATTAAAAGAGAAAGGCGTCTAGGACGAAGAGACGATCTGTATTGGCTCAGTACCTCTATTTCCATAACTTGCGTTTGCAGGGAAAAGTTAACGCATGTGACACTCTCCCGTTATTCTTGCGTGATATAGACAGAATTTACTCAGCCTATGGCAAAAAGGGAATTGTCCCTGTAGCGTACACATCACATGGACTTTCACATGACGATAACGCCGACGACGAGTAAGGTAAGTCTTCTCCTTTGTAATTACAAGTATTTTTGTAACGCTCTTCTTTTGTCATTGTTGTAGTGACCACCGTAAATACATTCATAACGCCCGCCACCAGAGTGTCACGATCGATTTACTATCGCATGTTCGATATGTATCGTATGGCCCCGCGACCTCGATAGGGAATCATTCTTGGAAATTAACAGTGTATTTATCATAGGTTTGCTCTTTAAGGATTTGTTATTTTACAACACGTCATTTATTCACAACATCCGCCATGTCTGCCAGCCTTCTTGAACAAATACTTGAGACAATTTCACAACAAAATGTACTCCATGCTGACAGACTTTCAGAGGCCGTTCAGGGATACCTCCTGAGGTCTCAAGCTGCTCGTTACAGAGTTACTATATTTCGTTTTGTTTTCTTGTACCTCCTAGCTCTGTATCTGTATTTTATTGAAAGTAGTGCACTACAGTTCAAATATCGACAGTATAAGCAGTTGTCATTTCTCTGGAAACAAACTTGTTGCACCGAGTCACAATATATGCTCAGTCCAGCAGTGACATCCACTCTGCTCCTAGCCGTGAAGCTAGCAGTGTGTACTGCTCGGTTCTTACCGGAGATTGTGTTTACGGAATTATTATTTGTACGTGAATATCGGTATGGAAAGGTCTAATGACGAAGATCTGGTCAATACGCATCTCGTTTGTAGTGCAATGAATACAGTAGAAGAACATCACATACACTGCGCCAAGCTAATTCGTCAGCGACGACAACTACGTCACTGCATTTCTGCATCTCTTCATAGTTGTTATGTGTGGTACAGTCGTGCTCAAAAGTATCCGAACGACCTGAATTGCATTTCGCCTGATTCGAATGCAACCCACATAGCGCAGCTGTCTAGCAGGTCCTCTAATCGCCCCTCGGTACAGTCGTTTAACTATTGAAAATGGTCCCAACAAGTCACCACTAGAAAACATTGCTCTGTATCGCAATAACTCAAGATGTAAAGTAATACCAAGGTACTACAAATATCAGGGAACATCTTATCACAGATAAGACGGTTATTCAGGCTTGTAAGTTCACATTCATTACAATAAATGACACTCACGAAATGTTACCACTCTCATTATTACGTCAGATCGGTAATTCACGTAGTAAGTTCGTCGTATTCATGATTTCCTCTTCAAAATAACATACCGTACTTATTATGTAACACAAAATGAGAATAAAAGTTTAAGTTATTAACGAGCATCTAGTTGAGAATAAGTATGAACATCAAATGACACGACTAACCGTCTCGTTCTGGTTATGGATTCAAACCCAGGACATGCAGACTAAGCAAAGACTTCGTGACTGACGGAAACTAACAGTCATTCCTGTCGAGGCATACAGAGAGTGATATACCTCGATTTTAGACAGTATCAGATGGCAGATATCAACTTTAAATTACAGAACGTAAACATTGTTAACGGACGCGAATTCCTACCCAGCATCTATTGTCCTTGTTAACGAACTACGAGAGATGTAAAATATTGCTTCTCCAGAAGCAACTTACTTGAAATGCCGTGAGGTAAAGCTTTGTGTAGGACAGGGATTCGAACCCAGAGCCTAATTGGATTGTCATCGAAGCACAATCAACTGTGACATATCGGATTTTCTCGGCAGTAGCTATATGTTTTAACGAAATGACAAGACGAAACAGTAATTTTTGCTTTCCCAGCACTCCAACCTGGCTCCTACCGCTGTTAAATTCTAGAGAAAACGAACGTTAAAATGGGTTTGTTACATCAGCAGCGACATGTGAGCATATTTGAACTATAAATAATATGACTAAGAGTTCAGTGCTGACTAGGAATCGAGCCCCACACGTATCGCTGTTGAATGCACACAAAGAGACGTCAACTACCGAATTTTTCCCCACCAGCAGCTCGGAATAACGTCCTTGAATTTACAATGATTTTGCAAACAGATCTGTGTCTCACTGGGACTCAAAAACGTCAGATACCGTTAGTGTTGACAACGAATGAAAATACACTAAAAAACAAAATTATTACCCACCAGCAGATAGGTGTTCTCATGCTAGAGCTTGGTAATACATAACGAAAGCTTTGATTCCGGGCCAGGATTCGAACCCTTTCAGGCGCAGTATGTGGAGATGTTGAGGAATCTGCAGATTTGAACAAACAACAAATTGCAGTCGAGCTGTATTGTCACGAAGGGATCAAATTCCGCGTTAGGGGCGGTCTGAGTTGCATTCCCACATCAGAATCAATTTTATCGACATACAGAAGCTCAAATAAAATATGGAATAAGTGTCCTGTGACCCTACATTGCGTTTGTTTCGTCACTAGAAATAAATAACTAGTATAAGAAAGGTTACTGCTGATAGAGTTCCTACGTGACGCGACTCCTGACTTCATTGCGGTTCAACCTAACGTCTACTTGGTAGAGAAGGAATATCATGTTTAACGTGAATATCAGACCACAATGCCATTATACCTTCTTCAATTGGCGTAGCCAGAAGAGATCAGAATCTGACTCTCCTTATCAAATATCATCAACAGAAGTCGGAATCGAACCCAGACCATAAGTATACTAACCTAGCATCAATCCAAGATACCACCAAATTCTCTGCGCATTAACTCATTGTCCTATCATAACAATAGTGCGCCACACTGGATGAGAATTCTGACACACAGACTCCCTGTAGTGGTTTGCAGCATGTCCAGCACATTCTTTTACTTGGTTGACCGAATCACCATGAACTAGCTGCCTCGGCTACCCAGTGCATACATTCGACTCTTTTGTACTAACCGAAATAATTTCACGTAACTGACACCTACACAGAACTGCGAACAATGTAGGATGCAGAAATTTAAACAGGAAGTGTTCCTTTCAACTTGAACGACTTTATTGCGCTGTCTGTTTGTTGAAAACGTCGTGCAGTGCAAAAGAAAAGGTGTAAGTGTCTGTCTGTCAGGAGTCTGGATCCGGCCATATGCATTATCTCACAGCACTGTGCAATGCGCAAGTTCTGGAGGAATTATTGTTGAGTTATGGAGGTGTTGTAGCTATGTGTCAGCGAGTAGCGTAAAGGTAAGCGTCGCGCACTGTTGATGTGTGTGTGTGTGTATGTGTGTGTGTGTGTGTGTGTGTGTGTGTGTGTGTGTGTGTGTGTGTGTGTGTGAGACAGAGAGAGAGAGAGAGAGAGAGAGAGAGAGAGAGTCTGTGAGGGAGAGAGATAAAAATAAAAAAAAGATGAGAGAGGGAGAGAGAGACAGTAAAAAGTTGTAGTAAATAAACCTTTCATTAAAATGACATCATTACGAAATGTTGTTTTCACGCTCTGCTGAACAAGTATTAATCTAATCTAATCTAATCATATCATATTGCTGACTACTCATGAACAGGCACGAATTATAGAAATTTTCGCCAATATAGGTAACCAAATCTAAACTTGAAAAAAAAAAAGACGACAGTTTCTGTAATGAACCCGGACTCCCTTAAAGACCCTTTCGTCCCTGTTAACTAACCCCGAAAGATGTTTGATATACCTCCATCAGAAGGAACAAAGTGTTCATGCATTTAAAGATGAAGCGCATGATGTGAAGTTCTGTGACGGAGATACGAACCCAGCACGCAATCGGATTGTTAACTAAGTAAAATCAGAAACGTTAATTTTCACTAGCAGATTGGTATGCACGTGATATGGCTTGAAATGAAATAATGAATATTTTTGTACTGGATCAGGATTCGGACCCACATACTTACCATTGGAGGAGACCTAGAGAAGATTGCAGTTTCGGGAAAAGCAACGAAATGATTGAACTATACTGTTCCTAGAGATTCGGATCCTCGAAAGATGAGATACGAATTCGAATCACAGTCCAGCACCAAATTTTTCATCACCTCTAGTTCAATCAAGTACAAGAAAAATAAGAGCCCTGTTCCTTTAAATCAAATAAAATAAAATTTTCTAATGTAAGTAAGTTTACTGAAGACAGTATTTCTGTTTATCATGACTTTTTCACCTATGTCATTTCCCAACGTAAACCGGCTCTGCCCAACTGGTAAGGAAGGAACGTGATGATTAATGCGGATTCTGGATCATTATGTCTTGCCCTTGAGGTTACCAGAGGCAAAGTAAATCTGTTTGTGCGTCTTAAAAGTAAATGCCTGAACCCATGCACTGCACCTGTGACAGTTCGTTCCACCACACCATTGTGGCCACATTCCTAGCGCCAGTAGTGTGCTGTAACGGATGATGTGCTTAGCTTACACACACATACACACACACAGTCTTTTTTTATTTATATTTGTTTGTTGTGCTCGACTGTCGGCGAGGCACGAAAACGTTTGTCAATAATTTTCTTAGTTTTGAGTACACTTACGAAAGATATATAAAAAGAACTATGAGAGTTACTGATTCATTAAACTTAGTTTGCAGTCAGTTCTGAGTATTATTAGTAACTACGTTCCAGTCCCTAAACCCAGTTTCAGACGTGAATCAGACGGATTACGTATTTCAGGCCGTAGCGGCCGCGTCTTTGAGACGCCAGCTATGGTCACTTCCCAGCCCGCTGTAGGATCACATCCGTTCGTCTTCTTCCTGCTGGCAATGTAACTGAGATTTGGCAACAAGGGAAGGAATATTTGGCAACTCTGTGATCGACGAGTTACTTCCTGGTGTGCACGAAATTAAGCCTCAAAGATCACTTGATTTTTCCTGTCATTTCCATTGAATAATCTGGGTTATTATTAACGCTTGAGCTGTAACAAAAGATTGTAAATTTACGGTTTACAGCCGAGGAAAGTCGTTGCACGTGAAAATAGCAACTAATCTCGTCCTTTTAATAGCGGTTTACGAGTTCTAGCGGCTACTAGTCTCGTAAGAGGAGACCTAGCCGCATACCTCTTCCCTAGCTCTGTGGAAACGTGCTAACCTGAGAGAGAGCGTCCGTTATGGTTTGCGGTTCCCGTGTTGCTGACCGTAACGTTTTTATCCCTTCTGTGAAAGAGCTACAAGCAGTCAGATCACACATCGAAAATACTTTCGGCTCATACTGCAATGGTGAAAAACTTACAATGCTGCACAACAGGTAACGCCTCTTTCCGCTGCTGACAAACAAATTTTGGGTTTCTAGGAATACATAACTTTATTTATGAAACGCCACATTTGCATACCACTTGAATATGACTCAGCATACCAGTCAAACACAGACTCAATCGAAATCTAAGTGATTAGTATTTTACTAATTCGTGCCGATAGAGGCACGCTTGTGTACAGATACTTAGTTGTTTTGAAACAGACTTTAGTCGAAAGGTTATCGTGGGTAGTTTTATTTTATTTCTTATAATACAGTGCACAATTTTCGTACGGTTTCTTTTGGTGTTGTTTAAACATTAGTTATCATGGGAGAGAAATTAAATATCTACGATATGTGCGAATTCTCTGAAGTTACCTATAACAGTCTAACAATGCACATGCAGTTTATTGATTACATGCATGCAGAAAACTTGTTCTGAGTTAAAGCTGTCAAACAAGGTTTTATGAAGAATAAAATGTCACTGCCACACGACAGCTAATGTAGAAAATACTTTTCTGACGTATTTTGGCACTATGCGCTCTCCCCATACATAATACAAAAGTTTCGAGATGCATCTGCAGCCTGACCATCTATTAAACCTGAAAAGAACAAAATGTCGTATAAGTTAGCCCCTTTTTCCACATGCTACTATTTTGGGTTGAGAAGTGAAGGGAATTATGTTCAAAGTTCCATTAGATAAAGAACTTCAGCAGACCGCAGTATGACGTTTTAAAAAATGTATGCATATGGCCGGATCTAGACTCCTGAGAGACAGACAGTTACAGCTTTTCATTTTCACTGCTTGACTGTTTTAACAAACAGATAGCGCAATAGAGTAGCTCAAGTCGAAAGGAACACTTCCTGTTTAAATTTCTGCATCCTAAATGTTGGCAGTTCTGTGTAGGTGTCAGTTACGTGATTTTATTTCGGTGAGTACGAAAGAGTCGAATGTATGCACTGGGTAGCCGAGGCAGCTAGTTCATGGTGATTCGGTCAACCAAGTAAAAGAATGTGCTGGACATGCTCCAAACCACTACAGGGAGTCTGTGTGTCAGAATTCTCATCCAGTGTGGCGCACTATTGTTATGATAGGACAATGAGTTAATGCGCAGAGAATTTGGTGGTATCTTGGATTGATGCTAGGTTAATATACTTATGGTCTGGGTTCGATTCCGACTTCAGTTGATGATTTTTGATAAGGAGAGTCAGATTCTGATCTCTTCTGGCTACGCCAATTGAAGAAGGTATAATGGCATTGTGGTCTGATATTCACGTTAAACATGATATTCCTTCTCTACCAAGTAGGCGTTAGGTTGAACCACAATCAAGCCAGGAGTCACGTCACGTAGGAACTCTATCAGCAGTAACCTTTCTTATACTAATTATTTATTTGTAGTGACGAAACAAATTCAATTTAGGGTCACTGGACACTTATTCCATCTTTTATTTGAGCTTCTGTATGTCGATAAAATAGGTTCTGATGTGGGAATGCCACTCAGACCGCCCCTAACGCGGAATTTGATCTTTTCGTGACAATACAGCTCGACTGCAATATGTTGTTAGTTCAAATCTGCAGATTCCTCAACATCTCCCCATACTGCGCGTGAAAGAGTTCGAATCCTGGCCCGGCACTAATGCTTTCATTATGTATTATCAAGCTCTAGCATGAGAACACCTATCTGCTGGTGGGTAATAATTTTGTTTTTTAATGTATTTTCATTCGTTGTCAACACTAACGGTATCTGACGTTTTTGAGTCCCAGTGAGACACAGAAGTGTTTGCGAAATAATTGTAAATTCAAGGATGTTATTCCGAGCTGCTGGTGGAGAAAAATTCGGTAGCTGACGTCTCTTTGTGTGCAGTCAACAAGAATATGTATAGGGCTCCTTTCCCAGTCAGCACTGAACACTTCGTCACATCATTTACAGTTCAAACACGCTCACATGTCGCTGCTAGTGTAACAAACCCATCTTTAAGGTTCGTTTTCTCTAGAATTTAACAGCGATAGGTGCCAGGTTGGAGCCTGGGAAAGAAAAAGTTAATGTTTCGTCTCGTCATTTCAGTTAAATCATCTAGCTACTGCCGAGAAAATCCGATATGTCACAGTTGATTGTGCTTCGATGACAATCCAGTTAGGTTCTGGGCTCGAATCTCTGTCCAACTCAAAGCTTTACCTCACGGCATTTCAAGTAAGTTACTTGTGAAGAAGCAATATTTTACATCTCTCGTAGTTCGTTAACAAGGTAAATAGATTCTGGGTAGGAATTCGCGTCCATTAACAATGTTTCCGTCCTGCAAGTTAAAGTTGATATCTGCCATCTGATACTGTCTAAAATCGAGGTATATCACTCTCTGTATGCCTAGTCAGGAATGACTGTTAGTTTCTGTCAGAAACGAAGTCTTTGCTTAGTCTGCATGTCCTGGGTTTGAATCCATATGCAGAACGAGACGGTTTGTCGTGTCATTTGAAGTTCATACATATTCTCAACTAGCTGCTCGTTAATAACTTAAATTTTTATTGTCATCTTGTGTTAAATAATAAGTCGGTATGTTATTTTGAAGAGGTAATCATGAATACGACGAACTTACTACGTGAATTACCGATCTGACGTAATAATGAGATTGCTAACAATTCGTGTATGTCATTTATTGTAATAAATGTGAACTTACAAGCCTGAATAACCGTCTTATCTGTGATAAGATGTTCCCTCATATTTGTAGTACCTTGTTATTACTTTACATCTTGAGTTACTGCGATACAGAGCAGTGTTTTCTAGTGGTGACATGTTGGAACCATTTTAAATAGTTAAACGACTGTACCGAGGGGCGATTAGAGGACCTGCTAGACAGCTGCGCTATGTGGGTTGCACTCGAATCAGGCGAAATGCAATTCAGGTCGTTCGGATACTTTTGAGCACGACTGCATATTAGAGATTTAAAAGCTAGTGTGGAGGTAGTTACACAGGAGAAAGCTAATTTGATTAACGCACGGAGTAAATCATAATGACACTATTCTCGTATAACACCTCATTGAAGAACACCATTCCCTTCTACATGTGCCATGAATCTCAGAAAGGATGCCTGGACAGCCTTTGAGCTTTTGTATGTGGCGTTCTGGTTCACACTGGAAGCATATGTAGTGCTCGCAATTGTCTTCCATAACAAATTCTGCGGCAGTTCAAGCAAGGCAATGTAATAGCGGTGTTTCGAGATACTCGGTGGCAGTGACGGCGTCATCGTAAGTTCTTCCTGCAATCACACAAGCTCTGAGGTTCCATGTTATTAGGCAGAGTGGGCATCAAATTACCAAAACATTTTTCCTGCAAACATTGAGCTTACCAAGCCAAGTTTGTCAGTCTTTGAGGCAGGATGAATTGCTGCTAGCAGCCATCGCTCTAATTAATTTTAAGTTCAGTTATAATATTTCTAATTTCCTCCCATTCCCCTTTGGTTGCGCTTCGCCGTAATTTATGACGTCTCCGAAACTTAATACACTGCTGGCCACCGTAAATGCAACACCAAGCAAGACAAGAGGTAGCACAACAAAATTTATTTTGTAGATCACATGAGGACCAAGTATCAAATGATCACGTTTACAGACGTCTGTGACATGTGGTTCCTGCCAGAATCAGTAGCCAGTGTAGCCGCCATTGTTGGAGATCACCGCTGCCACACGTCTCGGCATTGAGTCAAAGAGACGTTGAATGTGTTCCTGGGGTACAGCAGCCCAAGCAGCTTCCACACGTTGCCAAAGATCATCTGGTGTGGCAGCTGGGGATGTAATCTGGGTCACTCGTTGAGCAACCATGGACCACATGTTTTCTATCGGCGAAATATCCGGGGAGCGAGCCGGCCAGGGAAGCAATTCAATCTGGTTATTGACGAAGAACCTTTGGACAATGCGTGCCACGTGTGGTCGCGCATTATCCTGTTGAAATATGGCTGTGGCCGAGCCCTGAAGGTAAGGAAGGACAACTGGCTCCAGCACCTCGGATATGTAGCGCCGGCTATTTAAAGTACCGGCAATGCGTACCAGAGGCGTGCGAGAGTAATATCCAATACCGCCCCATACCATAATACCCGGTGCAAGACCAGTGTGGCGGTGCATAATGCAGCTGTCCAGCATCCTCTCTCCACGGTGTCTCCACACTCGAATCCGACCATCGTGGTGCTGCAGACAGAAGCGTGCCTTGTCAGTAAAGACAACGTCATTCCATTCTGCCGTCCACCTCCGTCTGTCATCACACCATTGGCGACGGAGACGTCTGTGGTTCTGCGTCAGTGGTAGACGAAGCAATGGACGTCTTGCGGACAGACCACTCTGCTGTAAACGGCGTCGAATGGTACGCGCAGACATTGGATGATGCGTTACAGACGCAGTGTGCTGTGCTGTGGTTCGGGATGTCACTGAGCGATCCGTCACTGCCATGCGCACAATTTGCCTATCAGCACGTGCAGTGGTGCACCGAGGTGAATGCGATAGACCACGTCGGTCCGTCGTACCCTCCTGCATCCAACGGTCACATATCCGCATTACAGTTGTTTGGTTTCGTCCAACACGACTAGCGATTTCTCAGTATGATAATCCACAATCTCGGTAAGCCACTATCCTTCCTCTGTCGAACTCGGATACTTGATCAAACAATGTTCGCTGCTGTCTACGAGGCATAACTGATCGTCTTGTGAAACAACCTCAAGGTAAACACACGTGCCGAACGTACACTCGTTGAAATCGCCAAGCCTTAAATGGCGCTATGAGGTGGCGCCACAGGCGCGCGTGATGTGCGTCTGCGCTGAAATTCTAATCAGTTGCATATATCATCGCTGCAAACCCACGGTGTAAATTTCACTTGATTCGGATGCTTCCTTCAGGGTGTTGCATTTACGGTGGCCAGCAGTGTATTTGCAGAGTTGTCAGTGGGGCATATTCACTGTCTGATGGTATATATCAGGGCACAAAACTAGGTTCTTAATCTTATGTTAACACTCAGGTTTACTTTCCAAAGGATTAATGGGCTCACACACTTGACTCATATTTGGGAGTAGCAAGGGTCGAATTCTCGTTTGCAACTATTGATTTTAAGGTGTCCAGGTGTCAGCAAATCTATTACCGCAAAGGCCATAATAGTTCCTTTTCCAGTCTCGGTTACTGCATTGTCATCAATGACAGCGATATCTACATGCTGTTAAACCCAAAATTTCTTTTTACTTTTCTACAGTCTGTGTTTGTGTGGCTGTATTACGTGTTGATAAACCATCCAAGAAATTCACATAACGTAGTAATTTGCAAATAGTTTTCCTTCGAAATTGATTGGTTCCAAGAAATTCCACACCAAATTAAAGGAACCGAATCAGAGCAAAAATTTGTGAAAGTTTGAGAAATCGTAGCGTTCGAAAGGGTTACGTAAGTCAGCAAGGAAAACAGCATTTAATAAATGAATCCCATGTATAATAAACTAATTTTTAAATATGTTTTTTTAAGTAACTTCCTTTAATATCTGCTTGATTTTCTTCTGTTTCATTAGTCGTCTGCCGGATTTGATGCGGCTTCCTCACCTGTGACAACTATTCACCTCAGAATAGCACCTACATTCAACGCCCTAATTTATTTCTTGGATATTTTTCAATCACGGTTTTCCTCTACAGTTTCCGCTAGTGTGTCGGAAGTGATTTTCTGCTGTCTTAACACATACGCCATTCAGTCCTTTCATCTTGCCAACGATTTTCACTCATTTTTGCGATAGCGTCCAGAGATCGAGTTGCCACACCAAAGTCGGCAACGCATTTCGACATTATGAAAACTGCTGCAATCCGCGACAACCAACGGGAGGCGCTCCCGAATCCATGTTTCCCTCCCAGCTTAGCAGCGGTGGCCTCACGCTGAGCTTGATATAGTGTCCAGCTAGCAAGATTTCAGCCCAGTTCGAGACAACAGCAGAATCGTGTGGGACAGTGACAGTTACAGTTTATGATATATTGTACTTTCGTAAACGTAGCATTTTGTACTGAAAGAGAATGCTTTGTCAATCAATGCATCAAGTGATACTTTCATAGTCCATGACAGTTGTTAATTATCCAGTACTGCTGTTCCAAAGTAGTGTATCAAAGTTAAGTAAATCGTTTATTCATATATGTAAGAAAGCGAACTAATATTTAATGTGTTCTAGTTTGATGAGCCTTCTCACAGAACAATCGAAAACTCCACAATTATGGCACGACGAAATTAGTTTCGTCTGGGCCAAAAATATCTATTTTCGCCACTTCTGTGGAAAACGTCTTCGTTTCATGTCTTATTTGTCTTATAGGTCCAACAAATTTTCTACATCTTTCTTAATAATACAGGAATCGACAATTGTCCCACGTAACGAATCTGGCCCTTGCTCAGATCTGACAGTCCACACCCCACAAGTGGCGCACGAATGCCTCATTTTGCGAGTGCAGGAGGTGTTGGGCTGCGGCCCCGACTTGGCGCAGGGCTGTTGAACCTGTGGATGCCTGCACAATGGGGAACGCGGGTTCGCACAATCACTAAACGGAGCGCAGAAAGTAAGTGCCAAGATTATTAACTGATCATTCACGTTAGTTTAATGAAATGAGACAACGTATAATATTTTCAAGTGAACGTGTCGAATCAGAAAACTATGGCTTACTCGAGTGGGATAGTGGAATCGTGTGAATGTAACGTACTGCAAATAAGGCTTTAGGCGTTGTAGGTATGTTTTCTACGGACTAAAAGTATTTCAAATCCAGTGTCTAATACGAAATGTCTCACCATGAACAATGTAACTTGCCGTTGGTGAAGTTGCTTGCGTGCCTCAGCGATACAATAGCCGCACCGTAGGTGCAACCACATCTGAGAGGTATCTATTGAGAGGCCAGACATACATACGATTCCTAAAGAGACCCTTTTCTAAAATTTCAGGGCCAACTGTCCGGAGATTGACTGATCTGGCGTTGTTACATCGACCAAAAAGGTCTTGCTCTGCTGGTACTGTGACTGGGTGAAACCAATGGGAAACTATAGCCGTAAATCTTCGCGAGTGCAGGCGGCTATACTCTGTGGTTAAAAGATGATGGCATCGTCTAAGCGTAAAATATTACAAAGGTAAGATAGTTTCCTTATGGGGACAACTCAGGAGGATGTCGTCATCACGAAAAACAATACTGTGGTCACTCTAGTTGGAAACTTGAATGTTAGATAGCTCGATCGGGCAGATAGGTTAGAAAATTTAAAAAGGGAAACAGACAGGTTTAACTTATAGTACGAATTAATGAAGTTTGGTGACAGCAGGAACAGGACTTCTGAATAGGTGGATATAGGAATATAAATACAAAATCAAACAGAAGTATTGCACGAGCAGGTTTAGTATTGAATAATAAAATAGGAACGCTACTATGAACAGCATAGTGAACTCAATATCGTAGCCAAGATAGACACGACGCTCATTCCCATGAAAGTAGTACAAGTTTGTATACCAACTAGTTCTGCGGATGATGAAGAGTTTGAAGAAACGTGTGATGAGATAAAAAGCAATATTCAGATAGTTAACGGAGACCGAAATTTAACTGTGGCGGCAGTAGGAAAAGGAAGGGAAGGAAAAATTACAGGTGAATATGGACGGGGGCGAAGGAATGAAAGAGGAAGCAGCCTGGTAGAATTTGGCACAGGGCATAATTTAATCATCGTTAATACGTGGTTTAAGAATCATGAAACAAAGTTTTATATGTGGAAGAGACCTACGGACACCGGAAGGTTTCACATTGGTTATAAAACTGTAAGACAGAAATTTCGGAATCAGATTTCAAATTGTAAGATATTTCCAGGGACTAATGAGGATTCTGACCACTATTTATTGGAAATAAACCGTAGATTAAAAGCAAATAAGTTGCGAAAAAATGCAGGAAATTCAGGAGATGGGTCCCGGATCAAATGAAACAACCAGAGGTATTTGAGAATTTCAGATGGAGCATCGGGCAACGACTGACTAGAACAGGAGAATGGAAAACAGTTGAAGACGAATGGATAGCTGCAAGAGAGGAATTAGTGAACGTAGCCGAGGATCAAATAGGTAAAGAAAAACAAGGCCTGCTAGAAATCCTTTAATAGCATAGGAGATATCGGATTTGAGTGATGAAAGGAGAAAATGCAGCAAATGAAGTAGTCGAAATGGAGTACAAACCTGAAAATAAGAGACTGACAGAGAGCAATCAGGCTAAACAGGAATGGCCAGAGGACAACTTTAAGTATGTAGAAGCATGTATCACAAGGGGAAAGACAAATACCGCCTACAGAAAAAACAAAGGCAGTTAGAGAAACGTGAAGCCGCCTTGTGAATATGAAGAGCCTAGATGGAAAATCAGTCCTAAGAAAAGGTGGAAAATCTGAAAGGTGACAAGAGTATATAGAGAGTTTGTACAAAGAAAATGAACTAGCAGGCAATATTGCGGAAATGGAGGACGACATAGGTGAAGAGGAGATGGGAGGCATGATACTGCGAAAAGAATTTGACAGAGCACTGAAAAGACTGAGCCGAAAGAAAGCCAAGTAGACTACATTCGGTCAACCAACTGAGAGGTTTGGGAAAGCCAGCCATCACAAGACTCTTCCTTCTAGTGTGTAATATATACGAGACAGGCGAAATACCCTCAGACTTCAAGAAGAATATAGCAATTCCAGTTCCAAAGAAAGCAGGTGCTGACAGGTGTGAATATTACCAAATTATAAGTTTAATAAGTCGTGTTTGCAAACAATCTGTGCAAATTCCTTACATAATAACGGAAAAACTGGTAGAAAGTGACTTCGGGGTTATCGCTTTGGATTCCGGAGAACTGTGGGCACAAGCGGGACCACACTGATCCTGATTGGTTAACGAATGGCAAAACCACGTCTATAGCACTTGTAGACTAAGAGAAATCTTTTGGCAATGTTCACTGGATTATTCTCTTTGAAATTATGAAGGTATCAGGGGTAAAATACCAGAGCGAAAGGCTATTCTCAACTTGGACAGAAATCAGACGGCAGTTTTAAGATTTTTGTGACGTTATAAGGAAGCAGTGATTGAGGAGGGAGTGGAACATGGTTGTAGCTTATCCCCAATGTAGTTCAATCTGTGCACTGAGCAAGCAGTAGGGGAACCAAAGAAAAATTTAGAGAAGGACCAGACATTCAGGGAGAAGAAATAAAACCTTGAGGTTCACCTATTACATCGTAGTTCCGGCAGACGCAGAAAACGACTTGGAATAGCAGCTGAATGGAATGGACAGTATATTCGAAGGTGGGTATAAGATGGACATCGACAAATGTAAAACAGGGATAATGAAATCTAGTCGAATTGAAGCCGGTAATGCTGAGGGAATAAGATTAGGAAACGAGACATAAAGCAGTAGACGAGTTTTGCTATTTGGGCAACAAAATAACTGATGCTGCCAGAACTAGAGTTCTTATAAAATGTAGCCTGGCAGTGGCAAAAAAGTTTTTCTGAAGAAAATAAATTTGTGAACATCGAATATAGATTTAAGGGAAGTCTTTTCTGAAAGCATTTGTGTGGAACGCAGCCAAGTATGGAAGTGAAACATGGGCGATAAAGAGTTTAAACAAGAAAAGGATAGAAACTTTTGAAATGTGGTGCAACAGAAAAATGCTGAAGAGGAGATGGGGAGATCACGTAACTAATTAAGAGTTGCTGAATAGAATTGGGATGAAAAGAAATTTGTGGCACAACTTGACTAGAAGAGTAAAAGGTTAATGGAAGACTTTCTGAGACAGCAAGGGAACACCAAGTAAGTACCGGCGGGAAGTGTGTGGGATACAAATCGTAGAGGAATATCAAGAGATGGCTACAGTAAGCGGCTTCAGATGAATGTGGATTGCATTACTTATTAGGAGATGTGCACAGGATAGAGGAGCATGGAGAGCTGTAACAAACCAGTCTAGGGACAACAACAACAACAGTACTAAATGTTTTGATTTCAAGAGGTCCTCCTCATCTCTTTATCTATATGGTACTGCCTTATTGATGCAGAGGAGTGAGAGTGGTATTATGACACGGCATGTGTCACTTGCGCAGACGGTTAGAGAATTAGATTACCTTGATACTTGTACGCTGAAGATGAAACTGCCAGCCCTTTCTGCCAAGATCAGGTCAGATGCCAAATAAATATGTGTGCAAACGTGAACTCCAGTTTATAACGATCTAGATTCATATAAATCCAGCGTGTCGCTTTATAGGTTCTACAGCACCACATCTCAAACGCTCCGAAGTTTTTGTTCTTACCTCCCCCCCCCCCCCCCCCCACGCCACAGTGCATGATTGAAACCCATTACAATTCTGTGACGTAGATTGTCAGAGATTTTTTCATTCGATTAAGGCCGATATCTCTTACTAGCAGCCTTCTGTTGGCCCGGAATGCCTCTTTTGCCTGCGCTAGTCTAATTTTTATGTCCTCCTTGCTCCGGCCATCATAAGTTATTTCGCAGCTAGGCAGCATAATTCCTTCACTATGTGTACTTCGCGGTCTCCAATCTTGACGATGATTCTTACACTAATCTCATGTAAACTAATCTTCATCACTTCTCTCTTTCTTTCTTTTATTTTCAGTCCAAATTATGTGCTGATTGGATTGTTCATTTCGTGCGGTATATGCTACAGTACTCTGTCGCTTCCACTGAGGATAGCATGCCATAATTGAATTCTGTCATCGAATTTTTTTCACCCAGCATTTTAATCTCAGTCCTAAAACTCTGCAGTGGTTCTTCCACATACTGATTGAGTAGTAGGGGTGAAAGGTTGCATTTACGCCTTACACCATATGGTAATCCGAACACTTCAGTCTTGGCCTCCCAGTCATATTATTCCTTCGGGTTTCTCATACATGTCGTATATTACCCGTCATTCCCTATAGTTTTTACCTATTTTTCAAGTAATATGAAACATCTTGCACCACTTTAGATTGTCGAACGCTTTTAATACATCTACAAATGTGATGAAGTTGACTTGATTTATTGTTAAGCTTAATTACGTGCGTGTGCGAGTGCGCACGAGTGTGTTTGCATGTGTGTGTGTGTGTGTGTGTGTGTGTGTGTGTGTGTGTATGCGTGTGTATGTTTGTGTGTGTGTGGGTGGGTGGGTGTGTGAGTGTGTGAGAGTGAATGAAAGAAAGTGCGTATGAGTGAGAGAGAGAGAAGAACGGAGAAAAAAGGGTAAGAGGAAGGGAAGGGAAGTTGAAGGATCAGAAGGTGTAAACAGAGAAAGTGTGACGTAGATTGAAAGAGGACATAAAAATTTGATGCCTTTCCGTTTTGGTGGTCGCCACAACCTTCCTCAACAGTGTCGGTCATGTCCAATAATCGATATAGCGTTCACATGCGGTGTACCGCAAAAAATTACGAACCTGGTGCTCGAGGCATCCCAAGATAGGTTTAATTATTTTCGTGGCTACTCCTTGCGGCCGCTTTGTCGTCGGCGTCTGTGTGTGCCAGTGTGGGAGTATTAGAGCACCGTCAGTGTCGCGCACAAATTAGCCCACCAGACGGAGGGAATGAAAGCGACGCCTGTGGGCGAAAGCGGTGTGTGTGTGTGCGCGTTGGCGGTGGTGACACCGGGGTCAAAGTATTAATGTGCAATTTAAATTCGCTGTTCGGTTATTGGCGCAGCGCCGCCGCGTCGCCCGACGTGTCCCGTCTCGCGGCTGGGTTTGTCCGCCTGCGCATGTAATTGCCTCCCCCTGCCCTCCCTCACACACTCCCGTGCCACAGCGCCCACACTACCGCAGACCAAAAACCATCCACTGTTCTGGCCTGGCTGCGAAGCTGCGGCGTTACCAGTGATGTAGCCGGCCACAGCGGGTGGCGCGTGCTATAGACAGTGGCCATAGATTCGTCGTTGACTCCCAGACTTGTAGCGTATGGCGTTCGCTGTGTTATTCAGTGGTTTGGTATTTAACTAATTTGTAAATGAAAATGATAATCTTATTTTATTACATTGAGTAATTACTAAATAATTTTTCTCCCAGCTAAAGATTTGGTCACGTTGCTAAAGAACTCCAAGTTAATGTCGTGTTAAAGTGTAGTCTATAAGTTGAGTAAGTGTCACTAAATCACAGTTCATACAACAGATTCTATACAACTATTGATTATGATGAAAATAGTTATCTTCAGCAAAATGATCATTAAAACCACCGAATATCAGCCGCGCACAACACTGACGTATGTTACCTGAAACAATATTCTTCGCAACTCGTGCGTAATTAATTTCGGCTCCATACATCAGCTAGTAAAGTTTCTTATAAGGATCGTGCTATGAGCACTGTTTTCAAAGAACCAATCTCATTCGAATCATTTTCATTAAAATGAGTTCGGGACCACCGGTGCACATTTATTTTTACACAATTCTATTACGTTCGGCATTTATGTCTGCAGAGTTGCGTAATTTGAATTAGCCGCTGAGATAATTGTTAAGATGGCGGCAGACAATTGATAGCGACTTTCTATTGTTAGACCAAATAAGTAAGTATTTGAAATGCTTATTAAACTCTATAAACTCTACTTTCGTATTGTGCACTATTTAGACTTCATCAAGCAAACATTTGATTTGTTTCTAAGGAAAACACAAACAAAAACGCCATACAAATCGCTATCATCAATGGCTCCGCTCGTTGCAGCGGAAAGAAATAATTAACACAGACAATGCTTACTGAGAGAGGAATTAAAGTTAAAAATAATTCTTCACTCATATTTATAATAATAATGAATTCTGTTTTCAAGTAATAATTAACAAATAATTACAATTTCTTAACGAACCTCAGTTTGATATGCGTCCGCAACCTACAAAAGCCAACCAACAAAAGGTAAAAACAAAAGAAGACAAACGCAGATGATAAAAGAAATTTACAATTATCATTGTCTTTGTATGATACACATCGATATGACCAATTACATCATAGAATATTATATAAATAATTAATATTTGTCATAAGAATGAGATTTTCACTCTGCAGCGGAGTGTGTGCTGATAAGAAACTTCCTGGCAGATTAAAACTGTGTGCTCGACCGAGACTCGAAATCGGGAACTTTGCCTTTCGCGGGCAAGCGCTCTACCATCTGAGCTACCGAAGCATGACTCACGCCCGCTACTCACAGCTTTACTTCTGCCAGTATCTCGTCTCCTACCTTCCAAACTTTACAGAAGCTCATCTGCGAACCTTGCAGATCTAGCACTCCTGAAAGAAAGGCCTGTGGCTACGGTCCCGAGTTCGAGTCTCGGTCGGGCACACAGTTTTAATCTGCCAGGAAGTTTCATATCAGCGCACACTCCGCTGCAGAGTGAAACTCTCATTCTGGGAACATCCCCCAGGCTGTGGCTAAGCCATGTCTCCGCAGTATCCTTTCTTTCAGGAGTGCTACTTCTGCAAGGTTCGCAGAAGAGCTTCTGTAAAGTTTGGAAGGTAGGAGACGAGATACTGGCAGAAGTAAAGCTATGAGTACCGGGCGTGAGCCGTGCTTCGGTAGCTCAGATGGTCAGTCTGCCGCCGGCAGTGCTGCGAGGCGGTCACGCGCCAGAGCGCTGCGGGCGAGGCGCGCACGGTGTGTTTGTGTTTACTTCGGCCGCTGTAAGTGCCGTTTTCCTTCTAAACCACCATGGCGCACAACTATCGGAAGAAGACATTACGTTTCAACTTTTGTTCCGACTTCGCCCGACCCAAGGCCCTGGAGGTAGAACGATTTATACGCGATGAAGTTAAAATACCACCAACGGATCTAATTGGTATCCACTTGTCCATAGTTAGCAGTACCGTCTACGTCAAAATGATCAACGATGCGGCGTGCGACAAGGTGCTTCAAGAGGCAAAACGTGGACTGCGCTTCGGTCATTCCGACGGCAACGTCGGACCCGTTACCGTCGATCACGCAGGTCTCGGCACACGGACGATAAGGATCTTCGAACTGCCGTTCGAACTACCTGCAGACAACATCATCGAGGCGCTCCGTCCCTATGGCAACATTCTGGAACATGTTGCCGAACGATGGGTCCAATTTCAGACCTATCCAGTTTTAAACGGTGTTAGACAGGTCCGCATCGAGTTGCAGAAACACGTGCCTTCCTATCTACGTATCGGAGGCTGCCGTGCCATTATAATGTACGACGGCCAACCTCGGACCTGTTCCGGTTGCGGGAAAGAAGGTCACCTACGGTCTGAATGCATTCAACGACGTGTCGCGCAGCTCCCGTTGTCGGAAGCGTCCGTCACACCCACGATGACCGCCCTACCGGTCACTTACGCAGCGGCTCTTGCCACGTCTACAGTTTCGTCCAGTCCGTCGCCCGGTCCTTCCGATCGGCACGTCCCACCGTCCCGGTCACCGACGTACGGTACAGACGTCCCATCTGACAACCTTGCCGCCGAACAGGCTCCCGCACCGGACGCTGAGGAGACCAGTACATCTTCACAACACTGGTTTGACAATTTCATTGTACCCACCGACGCCTTCGAACCAGGTCGACGCTCCTCCTTGCCGTCGTCCGACACTGAGGAACACGTGCGCAAACAACGCTCGCCACGTAGGCGCAACCGCCGTCGCCGTTCACCCACGGGCTCTCAGAGCGTTGCCACCCGCGACAACGAAGACGACACCCAAGCAGCCGACATTTCAACGCAGAGGTCGGCGGACAACTTTCACGATGAACAAGACGTTTCGCAGGACGGGACCACTATGGAGGTCGCCACGCACAATGTAACGATCGGTGCGCCGGATGAGACGCCTGTCTCCCCGCCGACAACTCCAGATCTCTCTCACCACGACGCAATTCCCATGGACATTGGGCAGACCCACGGCACAGGAGCATGGGCCGACGACATTGAGGAAGGTACGCCCCCTCCTCCGGATGAGTTACCTCCGCCGGACGAGGCTACCTGTTAACATCAAAAGCGAGGCATTGCAGCTGATGGGACGGGACTTCCTGTCGGTGCCCTCCTCTTACTTCCCTTGGTGATGGTAGATGCGCGTCCACCACCACTGAAACAAACGTACCGGTTTGCCACACTGAACATCAACATGATCGGCACTGCACCCAAGCTGCAACTCCTATGTGACATGCTTCGGGCCTCTGACGTCGACGTCGCCCTTCTTCAGGAAGTACACGTTGCCACACTACCACCAGTCTACGGCTACGGGTCATACCCGTCCACATGCGATCAATCAGGGCGTGGAGTGGCTTTCTACATACGCGAAGGAATCCCACTCACGGACACGACAATCCTTCCCTGTGGAAGAGGCATGGCTGTTACCATCTTCGACACGCGCGTCATCAATATCTACGCTCCGTCTGGCTCCACCAACCGTCGGCAGCGGTCCACTTTCTTCGGACATGACGTGGCGCCCCTGTTTTCTGGACGCTATGATCGCCTTATCATGGGAGGCGATTTCAACTGTGTCCTCCATCCACAGGACCAAGTACCTGGTTATTCGCCATGCCCGGCGCTGCTCACCTTAATCGAAGATTTTCATCTAGTGGACGTTTGGGAGAAAATTCATGGCAATACCCCCGGTTTTACCCATTATACAGCACAGTCTGCGAGCAGACTGGACCGGTTTTATGTCTCTGCTCACCTCGGCAATGAAGTCGCCCAAGCTGAACGATGGCCCCTTGCATTTTCGGACCATTGCGCCGTCATTTGCTCCCTGGCTCTGCCACCTCAGTCAGTGTGGCGCAGCAGAGGTTACTGGAAGCTTAATACCTCCCTCCTTAATGATCCACACTGCCGACAATGTATTGCCACTACATGGGCGTCTTGCGAAAGACGCCTTCCGCAGTACACATCCACGTTCCATTGGTGGCTCAAATGTGCCAAACCTGCAATCAGAAAGGCCTTCATACAATGTGTCAAGGAAGCAGCAGCATGGCATCGAGACACCACAAATTTTCACTACGCCGTCCTCCGTGAGCTCGATGCGCTCCCTCCATCACCTGACACCCAAAGGGAACGACAACGTACTAAAGCTCGTCTCCTCTCTCTTCAACGTGCACGACTGCATGGTGTCGTGGTGCGTTCCCGACGACAGGACCTCCTCCACGACGAAACCCCATCCACAATCCATGCCGCATCCGACCATAGTCGTCGACGTCGGCTTTTCGTCCCCAACATCACGACCTCCGATGGTGTTCACCACACAACACAGGCGGCGGTCGTGTCCGCCTTTGCTGAACATTATCGCCAATTTTATGATAATGAACCGATGGCGACGCCCATTCCTGATGATCTCCGTCCTTCCCCTGATCGGACCCTCACCGCAGCGGTGTCAACGTCCATGATGTCTGCAATCACCGCAGAAGAGGTGGTAGATGCGATCAACAAAGGGGCCAAGAACAAATCACCCGGACCAGATGGTCTCCCAGTGGAGTTTTACCGGGCGTTCACCACGTTAATGCTTCCTCGCTGGACGGAAATGATTCAGGAACTCTTTACTCCGTCCTTCCCAATTCCACCTGAATTCGTCACTGGCATTCTTCTACCTGTGCCTAAACCGAAGGGAAGGTCTCATGTCTCTGCATATCGCCCCCTTACACTACTGAATGCAGACTATAAAATCCATGCACGCCTCTTAGCAGCGCGCATACGCACCGTCTTACCTACGGTCCTTTCACCTGAGCAGACTGCACGTGGTTGTGGGGCCACCTTACAAACAGCCCTAGGAGAATGCCGTGACCTCATTGCACTGGCGTCGGTTTGTCGCCTTCGTGCAGCACTGGTATCCGTCGATTTCACGAGTGCCTTTGATCGCGTTCGACACCCATTCCTCCTCATGGTGGCGACACGTATGGGGTTCCCATTGCTTTTTGTCGATGCCATTCGCCGGTTACTCCTTCCCGCGGTCTCGATGGTACAAGTCAATGGGAGGCTTGTAGGACCGATTCCTATACGCCGCTCTGTGCGTCAAGGATGCCCTATGTCTACTTTGCTATATGCCATTGCACTTGAGCCCCTCATCACTGGACTTACCTCTAGACTGCAGGGCCTCACTTTGCGTGACCACACCTTTCACTGTAGGGCTTATGCGGACGATCTCCTCTTTCTCACCTGCTCCTCCACGGAACTCAATGACGCCATCCAATGGATCCACCAGTATGGACGTCTTTCTGGTAGCATTCTTAATGTCCGTAAATCGACTATGATGCACATTGGGCGCGGCCTCCCGGCTATGGTGCCGACCCCACTCCCAGTTAGTGCCACCCTTCGTTACTTGGGTATCGAATTTACGAGCTCCACACACCGCACAGTGGCCCTGGCTTACCGGCGGCTTTTGCAGTCGATTCGGCACCATGTTCGCGGTCAAGTGCACCGTAACTTAAACCAACTCCAACGTGTGTCCTATGTCAATATCTATGTCGCCCCTAAACTGGTACACGTCGCCCAGATCCTCCCAATGCCGTTACCCCTTGGCCGCCGCATCCAAGCAGCCTTTGGATATTTCGTGTCAGCAGGGGCACTTTTCAAAGTACACTACAACACTCTAACACTGCCTCCTGCAAAAGGTGGCCTCGGACTCATCAACGTGCGGGCACGCTCTTCTGCACTCTTTGTCCACACTCTGTTGCGGCACTGGCAGGGGCCGGTCCCGTCTTTAACACGCAGTCTCTTAGATATCCTCCGACGAGCTTCTCTCGATCCACCGATCAATGTGGCACCTATTTCTCCATTATTGTACTACGTCGCCAATTGTTTCATGGAACTCAGCTACGTTCGGGCCGATCTTCCAGTCACCCGTCCTCCCCGTACAAAAGATTATTATCGTTTGTTCATGCTGTCCAACCCTTGCGAACCCATGGTGCTACAGCATCCTGACATTAACTGGCGCACGGTTTGGGGGTGTGTGCATGCACCCTTTTTACCGTCGTCTGTGTCTGCACTCTGGTATGTTTTAGTCTATGGAAAATTCCCGACTAATAGTCGACTTTATCGCATAGGACTGGCCACCTCCCCACTCTGCCCTGACTGTCAGCTCGAAGACACCGACGAGCACCGTCTTACGTGCCCCCTGAAACAAAACGTATGGCTCCTCATCCAACGAATCGTGGGCTTTTACCTCCGTGCCCCGCCAACGACGGTAACCCCGGATTTCCTGTTGTTGCCCCAGACATTTCACTACCCTCTTGCTAAGCACCATACCCTAATCTGGTTTCGAGGACAGGCTTTAGAATATCTCTTTCGGAGTGGTCCGCATACAGTCCTTGACTTCTGGTACAAAGTTGTGACTGCGCATAGCACCCTCACCCGAAAACCATCTTACCGACAAACTTTTGCCGGCTATCTCCGCAGCGTCTTCCTTGACCCCCCTCAAAGTTGGGGTGTACCATGCCTACCTGTCACATGATGCAACACCCTTATCCACGTTCTCATGCATCGACCAAAAACAAACACAATTTTTTTTTTTTAAAAAAAAAGGAAGAAGACAGAATATGTTATATTTTGTTGTATTTAATGTTTTTCTTTTTTAATATTTTTTTGTTTAACTAACAGTCATTTGTATATTTTTACATGGTACCTTGAAGAACTCTTGCATAGTGAATATATATGTACTTTTAGTTTGTTCAATACAAATTTTTAACCAAAAACAAAAACAAAAAAAAAAGGAAAACAGGATACGTTCTAATTTGTTGTATTTCATGTTATTCTAATAAAAAAAAAAAAAATGGTAGAGCACTTGCCCGCGAAAGGGAAAGTTCCCGAGTTCGAGTCTCGGTCGGGCAAACAGTTTTAATCTGCCAGGAAGTTTCAATATTTATCATCTTTTCACTGTTTGTTTATAACTATTAGAGGCATAATTTCCTCTCGTCACACAGTAGCTAAAATTTATGTCGTGGATGTTACAAACGTCATCCAGTTATATGACATTGAGGTGAAAGTGAATGTTTAGAATTGTTCTTGTAAACGTGTTCTCCAAAGGAGGAAGATAATGCTTAAGTCAGCTGAATGTGAGGAAACACAGAAAATGCACGGACAGTGCACGAATGAATTAGCAGATTGACTGCTCCCCCTAAACTGAACAGTTCAGCTATTCGAGATATTGCGTACGTTGAAACGCATGCTGACTCACGACTGATTTTAGCGACCTAGGACATACGGAGGTTGCTCGGAGAGGGCTGCAGGCATGAACGCCTAGCTCAGGTGCATGGTAGATGTGTTCCTCAATAATAAGGACACGTGGACTGATGGAGACGCCAGAGTCTCCTTATTTAGAGAGGGATGATGTGATACATTGTATTGATTAAGGCAAATGTCGCCAGAGTCGTATTGTTGGCAAGCAAGCGAATGCACATGATGGGACATTAGATTAAAGTTGATAGTGCTCTGGATTTTCAAGCAGTAGCAGTTCAGTTACGGTGATCGAGCTCTTCATAGCTGCCACCGCCATCGATCTCACAAGCTAAACCCCCAGTTTAAACTGCGATAAATATATGCACCGCGACTTTCCAGCCCCGTACTCGTTGCCTAACCAGTTTTCCAACTGAAAATAAGTTCTAAATGCACGTTGACTGGCAGTTCCATCATTGGGAGGAAAATTTTACAATTGCAATGAAGCTCAGGGTGTAGATCGTTTAAAACATTGAAAGTAGTGTTCATTAAGCGTCCTTTCTTTCTTTATAGCATTATAGCAAAGAAATAATATGGCACATACTAATTGAAAACTTTTCGTGAAGAGCATTATTTGTTCAGAAAACATAGAAAACTTCTATTGGTTCAAAATGATCTGTACTGAAATTAAATATTTTTAATAACTTATTCTTCCATTGATCGTAAAACGAAGGGAATGTGTAACAACCCGATACGAAGCGAAGAAAGGCTCCCTGATTTGATAATTTTGGATATTAGAGGTTGGCATTTGACTACCATCGATCTACATTTCGTCCAGGTTTCGTAATGGCAATCAATTGCTTAAAAGTAAAAACAAACATACATTTCCTCGAACTACCATAATATTCCACAGTTTCAATAATTAATAAACTTCATCTTCTTCCGGTACTTTATTTTTAAATAGAGCATTTTGAAATTCAGCACAAAGCATACTAATAAGTCTCATGTTATTGCTATTATTGGCAAAGATTTCATCGAATTCTCAGTGATTTTTTTATTTTCATGAAAATGAAATTTCCGAGATACAGTGTGACGTTGCCATCTGAGTCTTAATCACATTCTCAAAGTAATGCTTAAATTCTCGCGATATTAATCGAATACTTCAACTGCTTTCTTTTATTGACACGAGTCTAAGTGCAGTACACATTTAGGTTACGTTGCCAAACAGCACTGTGTAGTAGACCGCCGCGGTCTATAACTAAAATTTCATTTGAATTTATCACTGGAGACTGAGATGAATCCTCCTAACTCTCATAAAAACTATATTTTTCCGTTTAGCGTTTTCCGTCTACATCAGGGGAAAGTGGAAAAGCTTGAGATCTTATTGTAGATACTTCCCCACATCTACTTGCTTTATTTAATTAAAAGTAAATTCGCTGAAGAATTAACAGAGGATTAATTGTGACGCCGTCATCTTCAATTTTTATCCTGGATGTCACAGAGCGAAGAGACCGAATTTTATTCTTTCATGAAGCTTTCATACATCAAAAAGGTTCCCCAGTGTAGGTCTGCAATACTTTCATTCATCCTTTATGCGCATTGTAGGAATTTAAACTTGCATTACCAACCATTACAGAATAAACAGACATTACAAAGTTGGTTTCTCGGAACTGATTGTACTTCCGAAAAATTTATCAGTTTTCTGAAGATCTGCCGCGTCTCTTGTTATTCTTAAAGTACGAGTCAACATGTTGCTGCGACGTATCGAACTAAGGGCTACAAAATCTTATCATTTCATTACACAGCTCAGTCGACGCTTTGGTGGATAAAATCCACTTTGTTTCTACATCATCAGAAATATCAAGCCCACGGGTCAACCTATCAGTAATTTCCATGCCCTTAATCATACGCAGCTCGATGGTCGTATCTGCAAAAATACCAGACATTGGGTTTTCAGACCTCCTGTTCTTAATAAAGCCACCCTTTACAAATTTAACACATTCAAAAGTATCCATAGAGGATGCTAATGCTGTGATATCTTGAGGGTACATGTGATTGCATTTAGCATACAAGTTATGTCCGCTAGCGTGGAAGTACGGCAACATACCTTTCAAACATTGGAAGTGAAATCCTCTTATTCCTAGTACATTCAACTTCAAGAAAATGCTTTACGATGTTTATCATAGTAAAATATTGTACCCACAATTTACATGTTGGTCCTCTTTCCTCGATTTTTCGTAACTGGTACTAGACAATACAACGACGGAAGTTGCAGTGCAGCATCTTCGAGCCGTATTACTAGTGCAAGATGTGAATAATAGTATTGTCATTCAATCTCCTGAGGTAAATTTGCGGTTGGCAATAACGATGTTAAAGAAAAAGAAAGTGCAAGGACTCGATAGAATACTGGTTGAAGTGGTGCAAAAGCTAGTGGATAAAATTGTACCAAATATAATATTGTCGTTAAACGAGCGTCTTTTGCAGGGTCAGATGCCCAGAATCTGGAAAAACATCATCATACTAAGAGAAGGGGAAGACCCAAGAGAATCGAAATCTTACAGGTTGATTTGTTTGATAAATACGCTAGACGAAGTAGAGGAAAAGGTTATGTGCCACCGCTTGAGGGACAATAGACAGGTTGTAGGCATGAGGCCCCTGCAGCGTGGTTTCACGAAAGGGACATCTATCAAGGAGACGATAAATCACGCAATGAATATTTTCGGCAAGTGTATTTCAGGTGCAGTGACTGACATAGGTTGAAGGTTTGATAATTTGTGATTGCCTCCCCTGATCAGAAAGGTGCAGCAGATGGACTATCCCTGATATCTCTTTAAAAGTCTACGAGTTTATTGCACACACACGATAATGTCATGGAAGAAGAGTTCTTGGATGTTGGCACAGAGCCATTACTGAATCAACTTCAGGGTATAAGAAACAACAGAGGTTGCAATAGCTACGAGATGATCTCTTAATTATACACTCCTGGAAATGGAAAAAAGAACACATTGACACCGGTGTGTCAGACCCATCATACTTGCTCCGGACTCAGCGAGAGGGCTGTACAAGCAATGATCACACGCACGGCACAGCGGACACACCAGGAACCGCGGTGTTGGCCGTCGAATGGCACTAGCTGCGCAGCATTTGTGCACCGCCGCCGTCAGTGTCAGCCAGTTTGCCGTGGCATACGGAGCTCCATCGCAGTCTTTAACACTGGTAGCATGCCGCGACAGCGTGGACGTGAACCGTATGTGCAGTTGACGGACTTTGAGCGAGGGCGTATAGTGGGCATGCGGGAGGCCGGGTGAACGTACCGCCGAATTGCTCAACACGTGGGGCGTGAGGTCTCCACAGTACATCGATGTTGTCGCCAGTGGTCGGCGGAAGGTGCACGTGCCCGTCGACCTGGGACCGGACCGCAGCGACGCACGGATGCACGCCAAGATCGTAGGATCCTACGCAGTGCCGTAGGGGACCGCACCGCCACTTCCCAGCAAATTAGGGACACTGTTGCTCCTGGGGTATCGGCGAGGACCATTCGCAACCGTCTCCATGAAGCTGGGCTACGGTCCCGCACACCGTTAGGCCGTCTTCCGCTCACGCCCCAACATCGTGCAGCCCGCCTCCAGTGGTGTCGCGACAGGCGTGAATGGAGGGACGAATGGAGACGTGTCGTCTTCAGTGATGAGACTCGCTTCTGCCTTGGTGCCAATGATGGTCGTATGCGTGTTTGGCGCCGTGCAGGTGAGCGCCACAATCAGGACTGCATACGACCGAGGCACACAGGGCCAACACCCGGCATCATGGTGTGGGGAGCGATCTCCTACACTGGCCGTACACCACTGGTGATCGTCGAGGGGACACTGAATAGTGCACGGTACATCCAAACCGTCATCGAACCCATAGTTCTACCATTCCTAGACCGGCGAGGGAACTTGCTGTTCCAACAGGACAATGCACGTCCGCATGTATCCCGTGCCACCCAACGTGCTCTAGAAGGTGTAAGTCAACTACCCTGGCCAGCAAGATCTCCGGATCTGTCCCCCATTGAGCATGTTTGGGACTGGATGAAGCGTCGTCTCACGCGGTCAGCACGTCCAGCACGAACGCTGGTCCAACTGAGGCGCCAGGTGGAAATGGCATGGCAAGCCGTTCCACAGGACTACATCCAGCATCTCTACGATCGTCTCCATGGGAGAATAGCAGCCTGCATTGCTGCGAAAGGTGGATATACACTGTACTAGTGCCGACATTGTGCATGCTCTGTTGCCTGTGTCTATGTGCCTGTGGTTCTGTCAGTGTGATCATGTGATGTATTTGACCCCAGGAATGTGTCAATAAAGTTTCCCCTTCCTGGGACAATGAATTCACGGTGTTCTTATTTCAATTTCCAGGAGTGTAGTATCTATGATCACATGGGCTATATTGGAGAAAAATAGTAGCATACTTACTGAATGACTAAGTAACTGATGTGTAGAAAACCAACGAACGGTAGCAGCTCACAAAACAGTTTATATGTTAATAAAAGGAAAATTAACAAGAACAAGCAATACCACATTCAGAATAAACGCCCAGTCTGTCAAAAGAAAGCTAACATATAGGTGCTTCGGAAATGAGATGGACGAAAAGGAAAAGTTTCTTACAGGTGTCGAATTCCTAAATAAAATTGCTACCATTATCCAAAGAAGGTTTCAGCTGTCACTAAGTGCAACAAGAACATACTACAACGGCTGCGCGTAAGGCACAAAACCGACTGAGGCGCTGCTGGTGATATTAGGCTTGCTACCTCTAGGTATAGCCGTAACAAAAATAGGTGCACAATATTGGCTCAAAGACCTACTGGGCACAAGAGCAGTATCGAATAAGGAAATAAAAACATGCATTAATAGGGAATTTCTAGAAGTCTGGGACAGGGAAGAAACAGAGAGGAGAACCTACTATTTCCTTCTTAAGAACAAGAAAAACAAGAGTGACATACTTACGTCCGAAATAGAGAGCTATACACTACTTGTCAGGACATGGTCCATATACCCAGCTGCTTACTAAAAATACGACAGCGTACCACGAATTCTGTGAGTAAGGAGCAGTCGGCATCCCGGATCTCTTTGTCTCGTAATGTGCCATTAGATAAAGTTTACACGCTAGGACAGCAACGCATTTGGTAATGCAACAGTCTATAATATAACAAGAAATGAGAGATTGTGGCGCAAGCTGAACATGGTGACATAAAAAATATCAGCTTATGAACTGCAAGCCTACACGGGCGAGACGTAGCCAAGAAGAGGCGACAGATCATGATAACGAGACGCTATACCGAAGAACATCTGCCTACTACAACCTTCTGGAAGTAGTGAGTCTCAGGGAGAACGAGGAAGGTATATATGAGACCCTGATAGCAGTCTTCCAATCTCTACACTTTGGTTGGCGCAAGAGCTTCTTGGCGCACCGCGGCCAGCCTTCTACACAACTGGGAAATTCTGTTTGGCTATGCTACTTGGCTATGATACTAATTACAGTGGTGTAATTCAAAGTTGGGTAGTTTTGCGTCGTGTAGTAAAGCTTGTATAATAGAGTAGTCCAGCATTACAAAATTGTGATCAACCAATACTGCATAATAAACAGACATGTAGCGTGTGCCTTCTGCATTCCGGATTCTGGTTATGTGTAGACTTACATCTCATGTAGATACTCTAAGTAGATTTTTGTCCCTTAAACAGCTTAAAGCACACTACTAACGCATTTGAAATTATATTAAAATACACTAATGGCCATTAAAATTGCTACACTAAGAACAAATGCACATGATAAACGGGTATACATTGTACAAATATATGATATTAGAAATGATATGTGATAACATTTTCACGCAATTTGGGTGCATAGATCCTGAGAAATCAGTACCCAGAAGAACCACCTCTGGCCGTAATAACAGCCTTGATACGCCTAGGCATTGAGTCTAACAGAGCTTGGATGGCGTGTACAGGTACAACTGCCCAGGCAGCTTCAACACGATATCACAATTCATCAAGAGTAGTGACTGGCGTATTGTGACGAGCCAGTTGCTCGGCCACCATTGACCAGACGTTTTCAATTGGCGAGAGATCTGGAGAATGTGCTGGCCAGGGCAGCAGTCGAACATTTTCTGTATCTAGAAAGGCCCGTACAGGACCTGCAACATGCGGTCTTGCATTATCTTGCTGAAATGCAGGGTTTAGCAGGGATCGAATGAAGGGTAGAGCCACGGGTCGTAACACATCTGAAATGTAACGTCCACTGTTCAAAGTGCCGTCAATACGAACAAGAGGTAACCGAGACGTGCAGCCAATGGCACCCGATACCATCACGCTGGGTGATACGCCAGTATGGCGATGACGAATACATGCTTCCAACGTCCGTCCACCGCGATATCGCCAAACACGGATGCGACCATCAAGATGCTGTAAACAGAACCTGGATTCATCAGAAAATATGACGTTTTGCCATTCGTGCACCCAGGTTCGTCGTTGAGTACACCATCGCTGGCTCTTCTGTCTGTGACGCAGCGTCAAGGGTAACCGCAGCTATGGTCTCCGAGCTGATAGTCCATGCTGCTGCAAACGTCGTCGAGCTGTTCGAGAAGATGGTTGTTGTCTTGTCAATGTCCCCATCTGTTGACTCATGGACCGAGACGTGGCTGCACGATCCGTTAAAGCCATGCGGATAAGATGTCTGTCATCTCGACTGACAGTGATACGAGGCAGTTGGGATCCAGCATGGCGTTCCGTATTACCCTCCTGAACCCACCGATTCCATATTCTGCTTACAGTCATTGGATGTCGATCAACACGAGCAGCAATTTGGCGATACGATAAACCGATAGGCTACAATCCGACCTTTATCAAAGTCGGAAACGTGATGGTACGCATTTCTCCACCTTACACGAGGCATCACAACAACGTTTCACCAGGCAACGCCGGTCAACTGCTGTTTGTGTATGAGAAATCGGTTGGAAACTTACCTCATGTGAGCACGTGGTAGGTGTCACCACCGGCGCCAACCTTGTGTGAATGCTCTGAAAAGCTGATCATTTGCATATCACAGCATCTTCTTCCTGTCGGTTAAATTTCGCGTCTGTAGCATGTCATCTTCGTGGTGTAGCAATTTTAATGGCCGGTAGTGTATAATGTAATATATGAATGACAACTCAGTTTATTCTTTTATATAGAAAACAGACTAATAGAAAATAGCAAATAAATAAATAACTCTTCAATAATACATAGCAAATAAATAAGTAGGTCTTCAATAACTTTAGTAGCAATTACTTGATCATGGTAGACCGTCGATATCTCATATACTTCCTTAAGCGTCTCTGTATATTTAAACAGCAAGAAATATCTTGTTGACTTAAAGGAACTTCATAAAAAAAGTTTATTAGCGCGTTTGGTTGTACTAATGTGTGTCCTTTCATCTTTCTTGATTTTGAATGGAATTCAAGTTCATTCTCGGACCATTTTTCAGTATATAAAACGCAAAGTACTTGTTAGGGACCAGATACCTTCACAATAAATGCAACAGATTCCAAGAACCTTACAAGCATGTGGAAGCCTTCGAACCACACTGCAATTCATTTTAAATTGCAAGGATCGTTTGCAGGATCTACAAAAGAAATTATTTGACGTGTTTTGACGTATAAAGGCTGATCGAAAATAATAAACCGTGCTCCTGAGACTTTGATTTGCACCATTGCCCTGTGTTGACAAAAACTGTAAATACTGTAATGGAATCACTTTGAGGGTTGCTTATGAATGAAACTGGTATTATTCCTGATGTCTTATAATCGATATTTGCATTAAATTCCTCTCGGTGTTCCTGGTGTCCACTCCATCCTTTCGTTGCATGCCAGTGTATGCTTTTTTATGTAACTAAAGAAAATCTGCTATTTAAATTTCAACTTCATCAAGGTCATCAACAATTTATTTTATTTATGTGCCTCTGCCAAATAACTTAAGAGGAATAAATCCAAATTTGCCAATTTCCGTAGTTGTCAGTACGGTGCTTAATGTTTTTACTAGACTTTCTGACGCGATAGTCGAAGAAAAGAGTGACATACGTTGTGTCGCCCATGGCATGAATACTTTGAAAGACGTCAGTTGCACTGGTATCATGGTGTGGATTATCAGAAGAAAAATGGAAAAGGCATCGCCATAAATTTTAAATTGTTCGGGATCATTTATCCTAACGGTTCGATCTGCAGAGTTTCGTGGTAATACGCACACAGTCCCAAATAAGACTAGGTATCTAAAACACCTCTCGCGGCAGATGTCTAGTGTGTGAAAGAAGACAAACCTAACAAAACTGACGACAAGATTGATCGAGGTTTGACACAAGGTATCAGCATGTACATAATCCTTGAAACCCGTTTGGCCTATTCAATTTGCAATGAATGTTAAGAGGGCATGTTGCTCTTGATAAAAGTATCTAAAAATACCTGAATAACATTAGGAACGTCTTTTTCAAAATCATTTAATGAGGATCTTGACGTGATATAAAAGTGTGCATATAATGCCTACTTTCTACATTTTCACAGGCAGTACGGGTAGCCATTTCTACTACTTTTTATCTCTCATCTTTATCTTAAGGAACTTTTTTGTACCATTTAATGTCAGTTGCTTTACCTTCCCTTTTTAAAAAATATATTACTGCATCGTTAGGCACTGCATACATAGCTAAGACACCTTCAAAATAATTTTGCACACGATAAGGAAAGTAGGCTGCAGGTTAACACAGAAACCTTATATCATTCGTTTTAGAGGATATTGTGTATCGTCAGACTTCTCTGTCACATGATTAATTAAGTAATGCGCTGCCGCAGTCTCATTTTCAGCACAGGATGATCACCTATTTTCGTAGGATACTGTGTGTAAGGAGCTTTTTTATTTCGTTGGTCTTGAGGCAAACGTGATCAGAGTTTTACTAGTCTACTAAAATCATCATTTCTTATAGTGACAGTGATTTCAGTGCTTTAAAAATGTTGTCTTTAGTATCCCCACTAGAGACTAATTTAATTTGTTTTTCGTGAGTATCAACTGTTGCATCAGAACCACAGAAAATGCATGAAAAGCCGAAATCACATTTGCACGCTTCTTTTCTACCTCTTTTTAATTGTGTCAGTATCTCTGAAAAGAGCTGGATTTTGGGTTTCATTTGGGATGGTTTAATGCATAAAATTTTGAAGTTTATATGAATATTCAGAAACGGTAAGTCATTCATTTTCCAATGTCCTTAAGCGCTTTTATAGAAGTCTTTATAGCTTTCTCACCGCTGCGAGATTTCTCTTCCTCCTTGATTCATTTATTACACTAAATACACACTACTCAATCTCTCTCTGACACTGTACGTCTATACCCTCAAACAAAAATTGGTGTTGTATTTAGAATGCAACTTTTACAATTCTACTTACAAATAATGAAACATGGTATATCTGTGGAAATAATTACGAGAATAATATACAGGTTTAGTTAGGCTTAATATAAAAATAAATAAATTTCAGTGCAATGTCATCACACTAGAGCGTGTTTTTTTTTCATTTCAGAGTACATACTACCCTCTAACCTACCCACCCGGATAGCCACATAGTCTAACTCGCTGCTTCCCGAGTGGGAAGGCGTGCCGGTACCCAGCACGAATCCGCCCTGTGGATTAGTGTCGATGTCCGGTGTGCCTGCCAGCCTATGGACTGTTTTTAAGACGGTTTTCCATCTGCCTCGGCAAATGCTGGCTGGTTCCCCTTATTCTGCATCAGTTACACTGTGTCGGCGATTGCTGCACGAACACCGTCTCCATGTACGCGTACACCACAATTACTCTACCACGCAAACTTTCGGTGTTAATTTGTCTGGTATCAGATGCACCTGTAGGAGGGGGCGGTGGTTCCACTGGGGCCAGAACCGCACAAAAATAACCCTGGGTTCGGTGTGGGGTGGTGGTGGGGTGGTGGTGGGGTGGTGGTGGGATGGGTGGACTGCTTTGGCCTTTTGTGAGGTTGTGAATCGCTGAGGCCTATGGCGGGACGAAGCCTCTCCGTCGTTTCTAGGTTCCCAGTTCAATACACAATACAAAATACCCACACACACACTAACATTGCGAGAATACCTCCAATGTGCACTCCGTGTGCATACCGGGGGGAGTCATTCCAGATGTGGAAAGGGTCCTTCCGGATGCCATGAAGGGTACAGGGTGCACCCATCTGCTGGTGGTCGCTCATGTCGGCACCAATGATGTGTGTCGCTATGGATCGTAGGAAATCCTCTCTGGCTTCCGGCGGCTATCTGATTTGGTGAAGACTGCCAGTCTCGCTAGCGGGATGAAAGCAGAGCTCACCATCTGCAGCATCGTCGACAGGACTGACTGCGGACCTTTGGTACAGAGCCGAGTGGAGGGCCTGAATCAGAGGCTGAGACGGTTCTGCGACCGTGTGGGCTGCAGATTCCTCGACTTGCGCCATAGGGTGGTGGGGTTTCGGGTTCCGCTGGATAGGTCAGGAGTCCACTACACGCAACATGCGGCTACACGGGTAGCAGGGGTTGTGTGGCGTGGGCTGGGCGGTTTTTTAGGTTAGATGGCTTTGGGCAAGTACAGAAAGGGCAACAGCCTCAACGGGTGCGGGGCAAAGTCAGGACATGCGGGGACCAAGCAGCAATCGGTATTGTAATTGTCAACTGTCGAAGCTGCGTTGGTAATGTACCGGAACTTCAAGCGCTGATAGAAAGCACCGAAGCTGAAATCGTTATAGGTACAGAAAGCTGGCATAAGCCAGAGATAAATTCTGCCGAAATTTTTACAAAGGTACAGACGGTGTTTGGAAAGGATAGATTGCATGCAACCGGTGGTGGAGTGTTCGTCGCTGTTAGTAGTAGTTTATCCTGTAGTGAAGTAGAAGTGCATAGTTTCTGTGAATTATTATGGGTGGAGGTTACACTAAACAACCGAACTAGGTTCATAATTGGCTCCTTTTACCGACCTCCCGACTCAGCAGCATTAGTGGCAGAACAACTGAGAGAAAATTTGGAATACATTTCACATAAATTTTCTCAGCATGTTATAGTCTTAGGTGGAGATTTCAATTTACCAGATATAGACTGGGACACTCAGATGTTTAGGACGGGTGGTAGGGACAGAGCATCGAGTGACATTATACTGAGTGCACTATCCGAAAATTACCTCGAGCAATTAAACAGAGAACCGACTTGTGGAGATAACATCTTGGACCTACTGATAACAAACAGACCCGAACTTTTCGACTCTGTGTGTACAGAACAGGGAATCAGTGATCATAAGGCCGTTGCAGCATCCCTGAATATGGAGGTTAATAGGAATATAAAAAAAGGGAGGAAGGTTTATCTGTTTAGCAAGAGTAATAGAAGGCAGATTTCAGACTACCTAACAGATCAAAACGAAAATTTCTGTTCCGACACTGACAATGTTGAGTGTTTATGGAAAAAGTTCAAGGCAATCGTAAAATGCGTTTTAGACAGGTACGTGCCGAGTAAAACTGTGAGGGACGGGAAAAACCCACCGTGGTACAACAACAAAGTTAGGAAACTACTGCGAAAGCTAAGAGAGCTCCACTCCAAGTTTAAACGCAGCCAAAACCTCTCAGACAAACAGAAGCTAAACGATGTCAAAGTTAGCGTAAGGAGGGCTATGCGTGAAGCGTTCATTGAATTCGAAAGTGAAATTCTATGTACCGACTTGACAGAAAATCCTAGGAAGTTCTGGTCTTACGTTAAATCAGTAAGTGGCTCGAAACAGCATATCCAGACACTACGGGATGATGATGGCATTGAAACAGAGGATGACACGCGTAAAGCTGAAATACTAAACACCTTTTTCCAAAGCTGTTTCACAGAGGAAGACCGCACTGCAGTTCCTTCTCTAAATACTCGCACAAACGAAAAAATGGCTGACATCGAAATAAGTGTCCAAGGAATAGAAAAGCAACTGGAATCACTCAATAGAGGAAAGTCCACTGGACCTGACGGGATACCAATTCGATTCTACACAGAGTACGAGAAAGAACTTGCCCCCCTTCTAACAGCCGTGTACCGCAAGTCTCTAGAGGAACGGAGGGTTCCAAATGATTGGAAAAGAGCACAGATAGTCCCAGTCTTCAAGAAGGGTCGTCGAGCGGATGCGCAAAACTATAGACCTATATCTCTTACGTCGATCTCTTGTAGAATTTTACAACATGTTTTTTGCTCGCGTATCATGTCATTTATGGAAACCCAGAATCTACTATGTAGGAATCAACATGGATTCCGGAAACAGCGATCGTGTGAGACCCAACTCGCCTTATTTG
This sequence comes from Schistocerca piceifrons, assembly GCF_021461385.2. NCBI lineage: Eukaryota > Metazoa > Arthropoda > Insecta > Orthoptera > Acrididae > Schistocerca > Schistocerca piceifrons. The sequence continues at coordinate 604,822,102 of NC_060142.1, forward strand.
TTCATGAGACCCAGAAAATATTAGATACAGGCTCCCAGGTAGATGCTATTTTTCTTGACTTCCGGAAGGCGTTCGATACAGTTCCGCACTGTCGCCTGATAAACAATGTAAGAGCCTACGGAATATCAGACCAGCTGTGTGGCTGGATTGAAGAGTTTTTAGCAAACAGAACACAGCATGTTGTTATCAATGGAGAGACGTCTACAGACGTTAAAGTAACCTCTGGCGTGCCACAGGGGAGTGTTATGGGACCTTTGCTTTTCACAATATATATAAATGACTTAGTAGATAGTGTCGGAAGTTCCATGCGGCATTTCGCGGATGATGCTGTAGTATACAGAGAAGTTGCAGCATTAGAAAATTGTAGCGAAATGTAGGAAGATCTGCAGAGGATAGGCACTTGGTGCAGGGAGTGGCAACTGACCCTTAACATAGACAAATGTAATGTATTGCGAATACATAGAAAGAAGGATCCTTTATTGTATGATTATATGATAGCGGAACAAACACTGGTAGCAGTTACTTCTGTAAAATATCTGGGAGTATGCGTGCGGAACGATTTGAAGTGGAATGATCATATAAAATTAATTGTTGGTAAGGCGGGTACCAGGTTGAGATTCATTGGGAGAGTGCTTAGAAAATGTAGTCCATCAACAAAGGAGGTGGCTTACAAAACATTCTTTCGACCTATACTTGAGTATTGCTCATCAGTGTGGGATCCGTAGCAGATCGGTCAGACGGAGGAGATAGAGAAGATCCAAAGAAGAGCGGCGCGTTTCGTCACAGGGTTATTTGGTAACCGTGATAGCGTTACGGAGATGTTTAATAAACTCAAGTGGCAGACTCTGCAAGAGAGGCTTTCTGCATCGCGGTTTAGCTTGCTCGCCAGGTTTCGAGAGGGTGCGTTTCTGGATGAGGTATCGAATATATTGCTTCCCCCTACTCATACCTCCCGAGGAGATCACGAATGTAAAATTAGAGAGATTAGAGCGCGCACGGAGGCTTTCAGATAGTAGTTCTTCCCGCGAACCATACGCGACTGGAACAGGAAAGGGAGGTAATGACAGTGGCACGTAAAGTGCCCTCCGCCACACACCCTTGGGTGGCTTGCGGAGTATCAATGTAGATGTAGATGTAGAAAGGAGGACAACTGAAAAAAGGATAACACCTACCATACTCGGATTAAGCATGTAGTCCACATGGTTAATATTTTACAAAATAAAAATCCAAACATATATTTGCTACATGAAAATATCCTAAACAGGTTTTTGCTGCACGAAAAAGTCCTGCAAAGGTATTCCCCTTAAATATTCCATATTTTGTGACCTTACTGTTACAACAATGTATAACAATAAGTTATTCAATAAAGAAAACTTCTGCAGTGAATTAAAATAATGGAAAATATGTGTAGACTATTCTCGTGTAGGAAATATTCGCAAAGAAATGTTTCGTTGTAACATAGTACATGTTTAGATTACTTTTTTCTTTTCTCAAATCCTAGAACATTATATTTCAAAAAATTATTACTCACTAACTGCTTTAAAAAAATATCTCTTCACTCCACATACTATTGGTAATGCACTTATAACTACTACGTTAATAATCAAAAAACAAAATCATTTGTAGACGAAGTTGAGGTACTATCTGCTGTTGCACTGAAACATCAAATATATTGTAAGAGTGGCGGTATAGAATCAACTTCCAGAGAGAATGCACTCCGCTTCCTTCTCCTCTGATGCCTGCTCTAGCTGACGAACTCCACGCTTGCATGCTTGACTTTACTGAGCAATCACTATGACTAGAACTCAATGAAATGTAACCTAGTAGGTTTTTCTCGAAAATTTCGATATTCATTATTAACTTCCAGTAAGCACGTCGTGACACGTTAACTGCCTTCACTAGATCATTAAGAAAGTAATTTCTCGGCTTCAAAAGGACATAGTAGCATTTTTTTTAATTCAAGACGTAACGTCAGTGTTGTCCTCCTGTAAAAGTTAATTACATAAAATAAAAGTTAAGATAGGCGAAAAAATCACACCCAATAAAAACAGATGCTTTTCGAAGTCGTCGTTTGAGGCTTACTAAAAATAAAATTATTTTGTAGTATGGTGGCACAGCTCCTTGCGAAGAAATGCAACGTCAAACAGTTACTGTTGGGCCATCTTTTGAAAAGATGTAGCCAGTTATCGAGAGCGCCTTTGGTCAAAGAAGTCATTGTGTCCCTAAACACAATTAACATTTTTAATCTTTCCAGCAAGTACCTTTTTGACATCCCGTGGACTACAGTTAGAGTAAAGAACAAGCATTTGGACATTAATGCTGAAGAGTTATAGAGAGACTGATTTTCAGCGGTTCTTAACGGGTTTTTTGCATATAACATGGAACGTAACAAAGCAACAGTCTTATAACAGTAATCGATACATCGTTTTAAGCCACGCAAATTTCTCATACAACAGATTTCGCCCCGAGTTATGGTTTTTTACTTATTTAAGAAACCCGTTTCTAGCAACTTTGCAGAAATTTTGTTCAAGTTCGTCTTATTGAACAGAGTTTCATGAAAAAGAATTACTGTTTAAAATTTCATTTCCTGTACACTCTTATTTTTGGTTTTCAGTTAATAATTTTTGCAGTCGCTTCCCTCGATAATGCTTTGGCTGTAAAGTTCCAGTGGTAGGCCGAATCAACACATACAGGACATGTGGGTTAAGCAGCTCGCCACAGCAACGGCATGCCAAGTGTGTGAAGACGTGTTTGAAGCTATCGCTCTCACGGACAAGTAACGTCAAACATATTCCTCTATTTCCTAAAGCATTTATTTCAGCGTCACTTCCCCTATTAGGGACAGTCTGGCAAAATCCTTACAGTTACATTATAGCTACACAAATGTCAACACCTTGGGATATAACATCAAAATATTAACAGGAGAAACAGGTGACACTAGAAGGTAGGTGTAGGATTAGGTTACGATATTCATGATGTTAAACTGTATATGCTGAATTTAATCGATTTTGTGAACTTAACAGACTCGACTCCCCGACTCTTGGTGACAAGCTTCAAGTTTGGTGCTTCGAGGGAATTGAATTAGTCATTGGGGGGGGGGGGGGGTGAGGCTGGCAGATTAAGTGAGATGTAGATACTTACATGATTTGATTGGTACTTGAGCATTGTGAATATCAGGGTAATGGGAAATTTGTGTCACTGTGAGAAAGGGAGTACCGTATGTTGTAAGACAGATTCTGCTTCTCAGTGTGGGATTAGACAAACGTAGGCAGCAAAATAAGAAAGCGAATATATGCGGAATGTGCAACTGGCAGTCAGAGTGCCCTGTTAAGCGATGTGGGAGGTGCTAAAGAGCGTAAGTATTATGCTCGACGATGAAGACACATCTTGTTGATTCCCACAACATTTCTTCGGCGCAACTGACAGACGTCTTTGGTGCAGCGAAAACTCTTCATAGCTGCATACCAGTATGTTGGTCGCGTCTGAAGGTGTCTGTCAATTATCCTGATGAAATATTGTGGGAATTTCAGAAGGACGTCCGACCTGCTGACTCGGTACTGTTTATGTAGAGTCCGTCGGAATGCGTCATGCATGAGATAACTGATAACATTTTTATTGGTAGGAATAGGATGTAAGATGTTGCTTAGGTAGTGGGACCAAACTTTTCGGACGTATAAACATGCTCGCTCGTTTTCTTTTCCGATTTAGTGTTCTTGGCAGAATGTGTATGTTTAGGAGATTTTTGTTACCGATTTAAGCTGAATTGTGATGGTTTTGTTGAAAAATTAACCCCAGTAGACGAAACGTAGGCTCCTGTTTTAATAGTGTGGCGAAAAAAATTGCTATGACTGCTAACAATACAAAGTGGAACAGCTAACACAAGTCATTCCAAATTCATCCGAATGGAGTAAATATATCGAGGTGCGGTTTTCGCTCCGTTATCGCGAACAATGCCGTGAACTTACGTAGCATCTTTCTGATCATCCTGTGTTAGCACTCACCTCAAGCAATTTACAGGAAACCACAGTAATCCAAATATAGATGACGGCAGCTTCTCATTACGAGATCTTCATTAATCACTGCATCATTTCCCTCAATTGGGCAGATGTGCTTGTGTGAGCTTGAGTGGAGAGCTTGTGTGATCTGTGTGAGTGTGTGTGTGTGTGTGTGTGTGTGTGTGTGTGTGTGTAAGTTTGTGTTTTACTGTCTTTTAGCAATATTGCTGTGTTTCGTGTTGATATTCTCCATATTTTTTCTGCTTGCCATCCAGTTGTTTCAGATGGAAACTGTGTGCTGTGTGTGTAACCATGAGTATAAATTATTAAAAAATAATTTTGACAACGCCAAAAAATGACTACCTCTATGATTAACTTTCGAATGTAATGGTGCGTAATTCGGCTGTGTCTCAAGAAACAGTTTATTAACAACTAATTCCAGTCCTCGAACTGAAAATTCCTATTTTGAAGTGTCGCAGAGGAAAATAAAAGAACTGAAATACACTCCCGGAAATTGGAATAAGAACACCGTGAATTCATTGTCCCAGGAAGGGGTAACTTTATTGACACATTCCTGGGGTCAGATACATCACATGATCACACTGACAGAACCACAGGCACATAGACACAGGCAACAGAGCATGCACAATGTCGGCACTAGTACAGTGTATATCCACCTTTCGCTGCAATGCAGGCTGCTATTCTCCCATGGTGACGATCGTAGAGATGCTGGATGTAGTCCTGTGGAACGGCTTGCCATGCCATTTCCACCTGGCGCCTCAGTTGGACCAGCGTTCGTGCTGGACGTGCAGACCGCGTGAGACGACGCTTCATCCAGTCCCAAACATGCTCAATGGGGGACAGATCCGGAGATCTTGCTGGCCAGGGTAGTTGACTTACACCTTCTAGAGCACGTTGGGTGGCACGAGATACATGCGGACGTGCATTGTCCTGTTGGAACAGCAAGTTCCCTTGCCGGTCTAGGAATGGTAGAACGATGGGTTCGATGACGGTTTGGATGTACCATGCACTATTCAGTGTCCCCTCGACGATCACCAGTGGTGTACGGCCAGTGTAAGAGATCGCTCCCCACACCATGATGCCGGGTGTTGGCCCTGTGTGCCTCGGTCGTATGCAGTCCTGATTGTGGCGCTCACCTGCACGGCGCCAAACACGCATACGACCATCATTGGCACCAAGGCAGAAGCGAGTCTCATCGCTGAAGACGACACGTCTCCATTCGTCCCTCCATTCACGCCTGTCGCGACACCACTGGAGGCGGGCTGCACGATGTTGGGGCGTGAGCGGAAGACGGGCTAACGGTGTGCGGGACCGTAGCCCAGCTTCATGGAGACGGTTGCGAATGGTCCTCGCCGATACCCCAGGAGCAACAGTGTCCCTAATTTGCTGGGAAGTGGCGGTGCGGTCCCCTACGGCACTGCGTAGGATCCTACGGTCTTGGCGTGCATCCGTGCGTCGCTGCGGTCCGGTCCCGGGTCGACGGGCACGTGCACCTTCCGCCGACCACTGGCGACAACATCGATGTACTGTGGAGACCTCACGCCCCACGTGTTGAGCAGTTCGGCGGTACGTCCACCCGGCCTCCCGCATGCCCACTATACGCCCTCGCTCAAAGTCCGTCAACTGCACATACGGTTCACGTCCACGCTGTCGCGGCATGCTACCAGTGTTAAAGACTGCGATGGAGCTCCGTATGCCACGGCATACTGGCTGACACTGACGGCGGCGGTGCACAAATGCTGCGCAGCTATCGCCATTAGACGGCCAACACCGCGGTTCCTGGTGTGTCCACTGTGCCGTGCGTGTGATCATTGCTTGTACAGCCCTCTCGCAGTGTCCGGAGCAAGTATGGTGGGTCTGACACACCGGTGTCAATGTGTTCTTTTTTCCATTTCCAGGAGTGTATTTAATTTAATATTGCGTGCAATGTAATGACAACAAAGAGAAAAATAGGAATTTCTCTTACTTTCAGACATATTCGTGACCTTTTTATTTATTACAGAATATGTAAGAAACAAAATAATATATGAAGATCTATTAAGAAACTACAAATAATCACTAAAGTGATATCTAATATGTTCATAGCAAGCTGGTAGTTAACAGAGTTATCTTGTGTTTCCTCTATATAAAATGTAGTGGAACAAGAAGAATTGATTAGTATATAAAAATAGATTTTCATAAACAATTGCCGACTAGTTCCTTACAGAAAAAATAAAAACTTCCCCAACTGAAAAAAATTGTCCGCTAGGTTAATGTAAAGTTATTATACTGGCGTCATCAACATACCGTATTATTTTACTGGGTTTCATCTCAGATGACAGAGGGCTCCACATAAATAATTACAAATTACTACTTTTTTCTGTTTCTTCACGTAGAACCCCTAGTAGGTACGATGCCTGATATCAGCTGAGGTCTGGACCTTGAAAATCCAGTTTAGACCTAAAGTGTCGACATGATATATCGTATAGAGTATGCTACATATATTAAGTAAACAGGTTATTTTTCACACGTTGTATGCTCCCGATTATCAGTATTCATTTTGCAATGAATACCTATAACGTGCAACAAATATATCTATTTCCTGGCCTTTGCACTCTCTCTGGTTTACTTTTATTAGTAAGAAATCTTCATCCTCTCTGGTACTCTGTTACATATAACTTAAAAGTTTATTATGCGTATATGATATAGAGTTAATGTTTGAACTTTTCTTCCTCTTATTTCTCTGTGGGTTCGGTTTGTTATATGTCTTGAAGCAATTTGAATGGCTGTTGGATGCTGGATGTTGTTCTTGACGGCCCTCACTCACTCCCCCTCTGGACCAGGCTCGCCTCCCTGAATTCCAGAAGTTAAAATACTCAATGTTCATAGCAGGTCAAAATTAAAGTTCAAATGCAAAGGGAAAATCTATTCGAAGTAATCGTTTTCTGTATCAGGCTGTTTTTCTTAAGCTTGGAGCTAAGAAAGCTGACAGGTAATATTTAGGTCACATCACGGAATCAGCCTGTCAACAGAGAGTTTAGTTTATTGAACTTCACAAATTTATATCATCTGACATTATGGTATGTACTGGAACACAGGCAAACACTGTAATGTGTTCCATAAAATTTCGGGGGTTCAGATACATAAATTCAGCTTCTTCTCTTTGTATTACAACTAAATACCATTTAGCCATTTTTGGCCGCATATGCAGTGGTTCGGTCCTCGAGTTTAAAAGGACGGAGCAAGTGCTGGAGCGTTAGTCACCTCGGCTCACTCTGATGATGGCAGGACGGTATTCAACCGAAATATTAGAAGAAGCAGCTTAATTTATGCAGCTGCACGCCCGAAATTTTATGGAACAGTCTTTACACCGCAAAAACATGAAGATGCACTGTAATGTGTATTCAAATTTGACGCTGTTATTGCTATTACGAAGCCTCAGGTAATCGTCCCTATCATCGTTATCTACATCATCATCATTAACCTTTCAAGGATTATGCTATTTCATATTCTAAACCCACAAACAAAATCATTTATATCTTTTTAGATGTCTTCCAATAATTCATTAAATCAGTCATTGGGAAAGTTATGGTATTAGTCATTTATGAGACTATTCGATAATACAGTATACTGACTGAGTGATATGGCAATGTTGGTTCTGGTCCGTAGCTCAATAAACCATCACTAGTCAGATTCACAATTGCAGTACTTCAGTCACAGAATCCTAGACAACACTGGGAAACTGAAAACTTCGAAATGGCAACAAGGGAAACGAAAAATTACAGTGGGGGAAGAACTGAACAAGGTGTGCTAGAGGAAAGTTAGAAAGGTAAAAAAAAACCAGATGACGGCACTAGTACACCTATGCTAGTGGCCATTAACCTGTCACATTGAAAAAGATCCAAGCGAGCTGAAGTCTGCACGATGTAACTTATTTGAGCACTTTGACTTCTGTACTATCTTCAAAAGTATCCATATAACATGATTAATTTATCAAGAACTATGTAAAAGATGTAACATGCAGCGTTTCCACATTAAATAGATGACTACAGCTACACACTTACACAGACATACAGACACAAAGACACACAGACACATACACAAACACCCCCCCCCCCGCCCCACACACACACACACACACACATGCACATGCACACAAATTAAGACATTCATCATGCATTGGGTGAAGTGACTGAATTGTCCAGCAAACTACATCTGGGAATGTAAGACAGAACAAGCTTGTGATTGTGCATTTGTCCATAAATGATGCATTATTTAAGTATTTGGTTTCAACTTACAATAAATGAATACATTATATTGATGATAACTATGAGGTGTTTTTACTAAAGAGCAAACATTATTCGTAATTTTAAATCTTGATTTATTCATCCAGAACTGACTCTCATGTTAGGTAATTAACTTTGTCTTGCAGTACCTTTTTTCTTCTTTTGGTATGAATTCTAACTGATGATGCCACACTATACAGACTCTGTGACACTTCGATATAATAGGATATATGTCCGTACAGGTAAGAAATGCTATCAACTATACACTTTCATCTACTTTGCAGAAACAGCCATACATTATAGTGACCACAAGGCAGAATGTGTCCAGTCTTCTGCTTGTAATGTCAACAAATGCTTTTGCACAGGGAAATCTGTATGTCATGCAACGCCGTATTATAGCAAAATTGTTACAAATTACCATATATATATCGCCATTTCTCCGGGAAATTGTAACAAATGAACTAAACATCGCTAAGTTGTAGCATAATTGTAATGAATTAGAACATACAGCTGCATATTACAGGAAAATGATACCAAATTTCTCTACATATCATTAGTGTACATCAAAATTAAAAATCAAATTATCTTACTGATTAAAATTTTGGGGAAAAAATGTAACAAATGGCTCCACTTCATCATATTATAGCAAATTTATAACATTTTACTCCATATATGAGTGCATCACAGGAAAAATGTAACCAATTGCACCATACATCACAGTTTAATGACAGAATTGTAACATATTGTCCAATACATCAGCACTGATATTCAAAATTCTAAAAAATTGACTTATACATCGACATCGACCCGAAAAACTGTAGAAATCTGACAAATGCATTGCCACTCCGTGGCAAAACGGAAAAATATAATCCATACATTATCGTGTTGCAACAAAGGTACCAATACGTCACCAAGTTACAGCGAAATTCTAACAAGTAATCCAATTTATCGTCATGTTACCACATAATTGGAACGAATTCCTCCGTACAACACTATTTTAATGCTTCATGCGTCATTATGAAACAGCAAAATTCAAAGAGATTTAACCCATGCATCACAACTGTTACACTAGAGTTTTAACCAAATGTTGTAGTATTCCTGTTTCAGATAAACTGTAAGAGGAATCCTCAATCTACAGCAAAATTATGATGTAAGCTCACAACATCATTATATTACAAGAAATCTGCAACAAATTCTGCCATAGTACATCAATATTGTAACACATTGCTCCATACATGACTGTGTTGCAACGAAACTGTATTTAATTACTTCATACATATACATAATGCAGCAAAATTGTAACAAATTTATTCATGCATAGGCACGCTGCATCAAAATTCTGAAAATTGCCCAATATTTTCCTACATTTTGGCAAAATTTAACAAATTTCGTAGTTGTGTGCATTGAAACATTTGATAAGGTTAGGCAACTACAAAAAGATGAAATGACACTTCTTTAACATGAAATTACCATTTCAGTGAATTTGATCATTTCCAAAACTGTAACATTTCCTGCCACAGGAGAGATTGTTCAGTCAATAACAGGGTTAGCCCTGTAAGACAGTCAAGAATATGTGAACTATATTCCTGGCCTGATGTCCTTTTTTGTGGTTGAGAAATTTCTCCCTACTGAAGTACTTTGTGCAGGAATAGTGAAATTAGGTTCAATAAATTTCACTCTTGCATCATATAGAGTCTGTAGTGCGTTTAACAATTAAATTCAGTGAATCACCAAAAACTTTGCGATTCATTGCTCCAAAATTATGCTTAACAATCAGCTGCAATCTTTAACATGGAAAAGGGCTGCTTAGCAATGTCTTAGTTACTGTGTTCAAGTTCAGGCCAATAATATATTGATCAGAATTATATACATTTCTAAGTTCTAAAAATAACAGTAAAAGTTGCTGGATCCATTTTATAATCCTCTCAATGCTGTTTCCAAAATTTTACGTACATCCTTGCAACTTTTGTTTGTAATCTGATAGCAGCATCACGTAACAGGATGTTTAATTATTGGTGGACCCTCAGTTTTGGTCACGAATGACTCCTTCCAATATTCTTTCCTATATGTCACGTACGGGTTTCATTGTTTACAAGAATTCATTACTTTCAGTAATATATTAGCCAATGCCATAAGCTCTGGTTTGAAATATATCGAAGAAAGCACCATGGAGGGGGAAAACTTCTGCAGAAGCATGTAGAACACAACTGACTGACATAATTATTTCAAGTCGATGTGCAGCACTAGAAGTTCCTTTGTCCCTCCTCTCTGGACATATTATCATGTTGAAAAGATAAACTAGTTTTCTAAGATACTAGGTTTTGACTAAACTTTACGCCAATCTTCACAGTGTGGAAGGTTTGAGCAGATGTTTCTTTACTTCCTCATTTAGCACTCAGGTTCTCTTGGCTGATTTTGAAAAAAATGTAGCGAGATTATTTAAAATCAAGGAAGAAATTCTGCATCTTATGTTTGACACTATATGTAGCTGCAGTAATTTTGGTGAAGGAGGATAACTGTTAACGCAAACTGTAGTTGAAAACGTACGCTCTTCAATGCAGTCTATTCAAATGAGCCATGGTATCTGCAGCACCATCATAGCTCTGAGCGTATTCGTATATTGTAAAAACCTTCCATCTACTTCATCAAAAACTGTCATATGAGACGTACTGAGGAGCTATACGAGAGATTACGTACGTCAGTTGTGTAATCTACATATACGTAACTACACCGTGCTTGGCGGCTGGATCCTTTCTGGTTCCTTGTACCAGTATAAATCATTTTCACTCCAACTCGACTCACAAATGGAGTAAGGGAAAAATAACTGTCTATATCTACATCTACATAGATACTTTGTAAGTCAAACTTAAGTGCCTGGCAGAGGGTTCATCGAACCACCTTCACCATAATTCACTATTATTCCTCTTTCGACAGCGCACGGGATGACGAACACCTATATCTTTCCATGAGAGCCCTGATTTCCCTTAATTCTTTATGATGATTATTTCTCCCTACACAGGCCGGCGTCAAAATTTATCGCTTTCGGAGGAGAAAGCTAGGGATAGAAACTTTGTGAGAACATTCCGCCGCAACGAAAAAAGCCTATTTATTAATGGTGTCCATCCCAAATCCTATGCAATGTAGGCGCCACTCTCTCCCCTATTCCACGATAATACAAAACGTGCTGCTCTTTGTTGACCTTCCTCGATGTACTCCGTGAACCCTATCCGGTAAGGATCCCAGACCGCGCAGCAATACTCCTATACAGGGCGCACAAACGTTGTGTAGGCAATTTCTTTAGTAGATCTGTTACATTTTCTAAGTGTTCCGCCAATAAAACACAGTCTTTGGTTTGCCTTCCCCACAACATTTTGTGTGTGTTCTTTCCAAATTAAATGATCTGTCGATGTGATTCCTAGGTACTTATTTGAATTTACGGCCTTTAGATTAGACTGATTTATCGTGCAAAACTAAATTTAAAGAATTCCCATAAGTACACATGTGTATGTCCTCACACTTTTCTTAATTTAGCGTCTACGGTCAATTTCTACGCCATTCAGGTACCTTTTCTAAATTGTTTTGCAATTTGCTTTGTTCTACTGATGAGTTAACAAGATGATAAACGACAGTATCGTCTGCAAACAAAGTACGACGGCTGCTTAGATAGTTTCCTAAATCGTTTACATAGGTAAGAAACAGCAAAGGGCCTATAACACTGCCATGAAGAACGCTATTTCTGTTTTACTCCATGACTTTCCGTCTGTTACTAAGAACTGTGACAGGAAATCTCGAATTCAGTAACATAACCGAGACGATATTCCATAAGAACCGCAATTTCACTACCATATGCCTGTGCGGTAGAGTCTCAAAAGTCTTTTGGAAATCCAGAATCAATTTGAAATCCCTCTGTGGGTGTCAAGAGCCAGTTGTGTGTCGCAAGAACGATGTTTTCTCAATCCGTGTTAACTACTTGTCAACAGACCGTTCTCTTAGAGGTAATTCATAAAGTTCCTACACAGTTTATGTTCCAAAATCCTGCTGCACATCGATGTTGATGTTTCGGGCCGTTAACTTAGTGGATTTATCGTACCTTTCTTGAATATTGGTGTGATCTACGCAACTTCCAATCTTTTCGTTAGGATCTTAAGTCAAGCGAGCGGTTGTGTATGATATTAAGTATGAAGCTATTGCATCAGCATACTGTGAAAGGAACCTAATTGGTATATACGTAGTCTGGACCAAAAGACTTGCTTTTATTAAGTGATTTAAGTTGCATCACTACTCCGAGGATATCTGCTTCCAAATCACTCATGTTGGTTGCTGCTCTTTATTGGAATTCCGGAATATTTACTTCTTCTTCGTTGATGAAGTAATTTCGAAAGGCTGTGTTTAGCGTCTCTGCTTTCGAAGCTGTGTCGTCGACAGTATTTGCACTGCTATCTCGCAGAGAAGGCATTGGCTGTGTGTTGCCGCTAGTGTACTTTACATACGATTGGAATGTCTTTGGAGTTTCGTCCTGATTTCGAGATAAAGTTTGGTTGTGGAAACTATTGTAAGTATATCGCAGTGATATCAGCGCTAAACTGTGAGCTTCTGTAAAAGGTCGCGAATTCTTGCGATTTTGCGTTCGTTTGAATTTGGCATGCTTGTTTCGTTGTTTCAGCGACCATGTTCTGACCCGTTTTGTGCACCAAGGGGAATCAGTCCCGTCGTTTGTTAATTTATTTGTATAATTCTCTCATCTGTTGTCGACACTATTTCTTTGAATTAAAGCCAAAGGAAGGAGTGGAAATTGTCTGAATATCTTTCGTTTATTTATGGAGTATTTGCTGGTTATAATATTCAATCTCGCTACGACCCTGTGTTCACTAATTGCTGTATACGTTTTGATGCTTCTTACTAGCTCAGGATTATTTGTTGTTTAGAGGTCAAGTGTGTTTTCACAACCGTTCACTATTCAGATGGGCTCATGAAATAACTGCTCGAAATAATTTTCAGAGTTGCGTTTAGCACAATTTTGATGATGTTTTATGCGTGCCTCGAGATTGAAACATGCATTCTCATCAACATAGCAAAAGCAAATTAAAATACCAACAACTATAATTGTGAGTCATGTATGTGTTTGAAATTAAACTGAAGTTTTCTTTGAATTTTTCACCAACAGTATCATCTGAGTTGGGATGTCTGTAAGAGGATCCCATTATTATTCTATTCCCGTTGCCAAGAATGACCTCTGCCCACTCTAACTCACAGGAACTGAATGCTTCAATATCGATACAAGATAAACTACTGCTAACAGCAACGAACATGCTTCCGCCAATTGTGTTTACCTATCCTTTTGGAAAAATCTTAGCTGAGCTTCTATCCGGCTTTAGCCAGCTTTCAGTGCTTATAACGATTTAAGCATCAGTGCTTTCTATTAGTGCTTGGAGCTCTGGTACTTTCGCAATATAGCTACGACATTTAATAACTGTTATACCGATGGTTCCTGGATCTACGTTCTTCCTATGTTCGACCTGTGCTATTTGAGTCTGAAGCCCTTTTTGTATATCCCAGAGATCCTCTACTCTAAAAAACAGCCCAGTCCAAGCCACACAGCACCTGTTAGCCAAGTAGCCGCTTCCTGCATATAGTGAACTCCTGATCTATTCACCAGTAACAGAAGCCCCAGCACCATATGGTAGAAGTTGAGGAATCTGCTGCCTACACGGTCACAGAACCGTCTGAGCCTTTGATTCAGACCCTCCACCGGGCTCTGTAGCTAAGGTCTGCAATTGGACCTTTCGACTATGCTGCATATGGTGAGCTCTGTGTTCATCTCGGAAGCAGTACTGGCGGCCTTTACCACTGCTGTCAGCCCCTCAAATGCCAGCCCCTCAAACCAGGTAGAAACTCTTCCGATCCAAAGCGACACACATCATTGGTGCCGATGTGAGCAACCATCAGTAGTTGTTTGTACCCTGTGCTCTTCATGGCATCTGGAAGGGCCCATTCCACGTCTGGAATGACTCAACTTGGAATGTACATGGAGTACACATTGGCTTTCCTCCCCTCCTTGGCAGCCAAGTCCATAAGGGACCCCATAACGCGCAAAACACTGGAGCTCTAAACTATCAGTAATCCCACCCTCTGTGACTGCCCAGTTCTTGCAGGCAGAAAGGTTCCCTGTGCATCTGGTTGAGGGATAGCGTCAGCCACAGACAGCACCTGGCACCTGTTTGTCAGATTATCTGGGGAGGCTTTACTTGGGGTCCCATGGGAAGTATTTCGCCACCTGCTACGCCCCGAAGAGACCTCCCTCTCGACCATGGCGGTGTGGTCAACCTCAGTCCGAGCAGTAACTGGGCTGGTCGTCGGCGAGGACTTAGACGAGATGGACGTCCGTTGGATCCGCATGGCCGGCCCACAACAGTGGAACCCATCTACTGCTGTGTAACCGAAGCCATCACAGCCTGGAACTGAGAACGAAGTGTCACCAACTCGGCTCGCATCCGCACACACAGCCCTACTAAAGATTGTGGAAAGCTATACTGCACAGACAGACAAGGGAAATCGACATGCGCTAGCAGATCTCTACTGCAGACACGGGGGGAAACGCTAGAACCGTGTCCAATAAATTAGATTATCATGCAGAGATTCAGAAACTGAACTACCAAAGCACTCAGGTGACACTAAATAATTCACTTCTATTTAGAAACTTGAAATGTGTCACAAAATCTGTTTGATTTCCCATGCAAAGGAAAACACAGGAACTGTATATTAAACATTAAATTAACACGCAGACACTTAAGATCCCAAACTACCAAAGCACACAGGCGAAACTACACAATTCGCTCCATACAAGCCCTAATTTCTTATCCTCATGGTCCTTTTTTGAAATGTACGTTGGCAGATGTGGAATCGTTCTAAGGTCAGCGCCAAAAAGTGGGTTCTTTAAATTTTTTCATTAGTATTCCTCAAAAAGAACGTCGTCGTACCTCAAGGGGTCTCCATTTATGTTTATGAAGCACTTTCATAATTTGGGTTCATTGAACCTACTGCTGACTGACCAAGCAGCCTGTTTCATAATTTCTTCGAACTTTCATTTAACATGACCTGGTTGGATCCCAAACTCCCCAACACTAACCAAGAATATTGCATGTTTATCCTTGCTATAGTTGATTATAAGGGATGGGGCTGTTCATTATGAAATGAAAATAAACGACCTGCAGCTGTCTCTTTTGCATTTTTTTATTTCTGCAACTTCCGTGTTCCAGAATACCATCTTCATGCCCCTTGACCTATGTAAATTTGGAGGAATCCGATTTCATGTGCAGTCATAACAAGAGCCCACGTACAATTAACAGTATCCCTAGATCTCCGATTTACTGTCCCTTCGTTCATCAATGGACGACTCGTGTAAAGCAGAGATTTGTGAACACCGATTGTTTAATATTGACTGCTCTTATGACTGCTCACGTGATTAGATTCCTCCCTATTTATGTCGGTCAAGAACTTGAAGGTGGTGTGGTGGATTACGAAAACAGGTTGCGCAAAAAATTCAAATACAAAAAGGTGGCTAGAGGTGTTTCAATTTTCATTTCATTATTCAAGATTGATTTGCACGAGTCTCTACATCGATCTTCCTTAGAGATAAACGACTCTTTTCTAAAATTCGCCCACTAAAACTAATTTGACCTTTCACCTTCATTACGAAGAACCATACATGCTCATTCCATTTGAAACCGGTTTGAAACCTTTTGACTAAACATTTATTCAATGTGCAGCACGGTATCAATGTTGAATTCGAATATTATGAGATCTGTTTTTCTTCTCATGTTAATGAACTCACATTTTTCCATATTTAGAGCAAGGTGCCATTCATGCAGCCGTCTAGAAGTTTCGTCCAAGTTACCTCTCGCCCTCCTACACCCAATGAACGACGGCACCTTTCCATACAACACAGCCTCTTTGACAGTCACAAATTGCAGCTCGATTTGTGTGTCAGGTAATTTACATATAAAGAGAATAAGAACGGTCCCATCATACTTGCCTGGGGCACTGTTGACTGTATCTAGGTCTTTGACGAACACTCTCCATTGAGAGAATGTTCTGGATTCCATTCCTTTATAAGTGTTCGAACCATTTCTGGGAACCTATTCTATATGCTCATACCTTCGTTAATAGTCGGCAGTGGGACACCGTGTTAAACACTTTCCAGAAATTTAGAAATATGGGGGCTGCCTGATACCCTTCGGCCGTGGTTAAGGGGCAATTACGTGAGAAAAGGGTACGTTGAGTTCGGCATAAGCAATGCTTTCTAAATTCACGATGATTTGAGGACAGAAACTTTTCTGTCTCAAGAAGGTTTATTACTTTCGAACGGAGAAAGTGTTCAAAAGTTCTGCAGAAAATAGATGCCAAAAGTGGCCTTTAATTTTGGGGGTCCTTCATCTCCCTTTCATATATATGGGAGACACTGCGCTTTCTCCCTGTAGCTTGGGACTTTTCACTGGCTGAGAGATTGGCAACAAATGCAAGCTAAATTTTGTTAAGATGTAGAGAATCCACTAACTGTATCTGGTTTTCCCATATTTTGCTGCAGATTGGAAGATGAACATCACTGACCGAAACTGGTAGTCTAAGGACCTAACAATTTTGTGAAAGAAATTTAATCTAAATTTTGTGGAACACAGTTCTATTCAGGACTGTGTCGCCACTTGGATATTTATGCTTATAGTCGGTCTTACAATGTTGAACTCTGTGTATTTATTCATTATACAGGGTGTTTCACAGTTCATGTTACACACTTCCAGAGGTTGTAGGGGGCGGGGGGGGGGCTTAGTATGTCAGGCTTAAATAGGAAACAATGAGCTCTTGCTCAATAGAGTCGTGTTTCACAGTAGCGAAGATGAACAAGCGCTCGTAGCTCCACAGGCATGCATTTTACAGCCCATCTCTATTGGACTTTTCTTCTTGTTTTGGTCCATACTACCACCTTTTAAAGTTACTTACCCTATAGTCTCAGCAACAACAATACTAGCATATGTATTCCACTGTCAGAGATTCCAGAACGGTCTTCGCTTGTAACTTTCGATCCGCTCATTTCCTATACATGGTCACTTACCTCTGATTCATACTTTTATCCTTTTCCCAAATCCTAGAAAGTTAGTAGTATAATCACGGAATAACCCTGTAGGTACATATAATTAAAGCCGACGGTACCTATAACTTTGACACTATGTCGTTGACTGATGTTTCCAGAAATGGGTGCCAATGTAAAACTGGGCCTATTACGTCACCTCTACAGCACCTAGAAGTGTATAGCATGAATTGTGATATATTATGCATCTCCATAAACATTTTTCATTCAGTATATCAGAATATTCTTATCCCATTTATGGTTATATTCCATGATGTGAGTCCTTTTGTTAATCCCGTCGGCAGTGTTTGGTCCGAGATTTGTAAGAAACAGAGCGTCAGTTATAGCACTGTTACTCCAAGCAGATGAAATGCCAGTTATATTCTCACCAGTATTGTTGTCGTGCTGGACTTGGAATTTCATTGTTGACCTAGGAAGGAAGTTTAAACAAAGAATTGAAAGTGTTTTTTTTTCTTTCAATTCTTATCCGAAGCTTTTACTTTTGGACAAGTGTTAATGTATATAAGACTTTCAAAAATTAAAAAAAAAACTGATAATCCAGATGATAATGTGACCAAGATAATGACAACTTGTGGTATGATGAAGATGAAAACGCTGATGATAAAGTTATCTAAGACGATGATACTGTCATAGAAATTAGTGACATTCATCCAATGAATGTGCCATTAGGAAAAGAAAATTCATCAGATGATATCAACTAGGCCAAAAACCACTGTTTCATGTATGGTCAAATCTAAGAGTGATCTACCGTGGCATTCTACATCCTTTATGTTATACGTAGGTATTCTAATAACGGAGTTACGAAGTTTCGGTCGAATACAACGAAATGCACACATAGAACAACCTAAAGATTGACACAACGCAACAAATCAGTAATTGTTGGCGTTTATTTCCATACACTTGGCTCTACACAAGACCCATGGAGTTGGAATTATGAACTGGGCGCCCAGATTTATGATATCAGTTTTTCCCGACTGTTATGTACGCACCAGATTTCAAATACTTCTAGCTGTTTTGTGGTGGCATGACACGAGAAGTTCGAACATCAGAATTTCAGATACATATGATAATCTTCAGGTAGTAATGTAGGTTTTTCTTATCTTTGTGGATGCATGCATCAATGATTACGTATCTCTTGAGCGTATGACCGTTGATGAAAAGGTGGGAACAGTTCGTGGCAACTGCCCATTTGGAGTATACATGAAATAGGAAAGAGGACACACAGCAAAAATATCTAGGTATATTCAGAAGTAAAAAATGGATATATGTGTTCTGGTATCTTGCCTTGACGTCAGGTAAGTTGGGTCTAGGAAACCTGCCTTCTCGAATCGCTAGAGCCGGCCGGTGGGTCCGAGCGGTTCTAGGCGCTTCAGTCTGGAACCGCGCGAGCACTATGGTCGCGGGTTCGAATCCTGCCTCAGGCATGGATGTGTGTGATGTCCTTGGGTTTACGTTCTGGGGGACTGATGACCTCAGATTTTCAGTCCCATTGTCCTCAGAGCCATTTGAACAATTTTTTCGGATCGCTAGACAACATTCAAACAAATTTTGTAAGTAGACTGTTTAGGTTTTCTTATTGGTAACGCCACGTAGTGCTCTGTAGGAAAATCACTGGCTGTGCTGTGTGCAGTCTGTGGCTAGTTTGCATTGTAGTCTGCCATTGTAGTGTTGGGCAGCGGTAGCTGGATGTGAACAGCGCGTAGCGTAGCGCAGTTGGAGGTGAGCCGCCAGCAGTGGTGGATGTGGGGAGAGAGATGGCGGAGTTTTGAAATTTGTAAGACTGGATGTCATGAACTGCTATACACATTATGACTTTTGAACACTATTGAGGTAAATACATTGTTTGTTCTCTTTCAAAATCTTTCATTTGCTAACTATGCCTATTAGTAGTTAGTGCCTTCAGTAGTTTGAATCTTTTATTTAGCTGGCAGTAGTGGCGCTAGCTGTATTGCTGTAGTTCGAGTAACGACGATTTTTGGTGAGGTAAGTGATTTGAGAAAGGTATAGCTTAATGTCAGTCAGGGCCATTCTTTTGTAGGGATTTTTTAAAGTCAGATTGCGTTGCGCTAAAAACATTGTGTGTCAGTTTAAGCACAGTCATGTATAATTGTTCAAATGGGACCTTTCATATGTCGACCCTTAGCCGAGGATACCTCACTGGAATCTTCTGATTTTTTCTTGTAGTTTGTGTAATTAGTGTAGATTTTGTTTATTGCTAGCGCGTAATTGTAGAGAGAATCTCCTTTATAGTTGCAGTCTTTCGTTGTTGTACAGTAAAACAGGTGTGACACGCATGTAAATTTGCACCAAGTATTTCGCAGCTTGCAATTAACTAGATAATATTTTCAGCGCTATGTTAATGTGTTCTCTTATTTTCTGTGTTATCGTGTGAAATATTGTGACAATAATGGCGTGTGAAAAACGTAACACTAGGCTCAAAAGTAAACAGAGAAGTAATAGTGACGACGAGCGTAGCTTACCAGCACCGCTGTGTAATGAATTAACAGACATTGAAAGTAGTAATTTGGTAACTGTGCATGGGGAAATGGAGAGGGCGTCAAATAATGGTGTAGACAGTGAAACAGGTAGTGAACAGGGAAGCATTATCGATCGATCGGTCGGCAACAGCTCGCCTCAGGAATCGGGAATGACAGAACACAATATTGCAAATACTGTAGACTCAGGTTTTGGGTTCTCAGCGTTTTCTCAAATGAGTCAAGACACATTTTCCACTTGTCAAAATGCGAATGTTGCCGGTGCAAATTCACTGCCGAAAAGCACTGTGGAACATGTTTCAGACACCAGTGCATTGTTATTACAATTAATGCAACAAATGGGACAAAAGCTTCAAAAGTTAGACACAATGGAACAAAATCAGAGACAAACACAGCAAAAGCTTCAAAAGTTAGACACAATGGAACTAAATCTTCAAAACAGAGACAAACACAGCAACAGTTAGATGCAATGGAACAAAATCTTCACACCACGCTTGAACAAACACGAGAAGATTTGACTACTGAGTTACATAAAATCGAATCGAAATGTCAAAAAGTCTGTGACGACGTAAAAACACAAATTTGTGAGCATTTTCAACCTATTTTTTCGCGGCATGAAAATGCATTACAGATTCACGAAGCAGCCATAAAAGAACTGCAAATTCTTGTTCATGAAAATCATGAGAGCTTGCAAGCTAAAATTGACTGAGTTGCATCTATCGAATCGGTTACGCAACTTGCAAAAACTCAGGAAAACTTAAAGGACACAGTAGAAAGACACATGGAGAAAATTAGTTCATTATCAGAGAAAGTAGTTGAACTTTCAGATCAGCTAAATAATTTATCTACGAAGGTAGATGATAATCTGAATGACACAAAACCGATAGTTTTTAATGACACAGAAGAGTGTGAACAAATTAGGAAATTCAAACAAAATCAGAATCAAATTAATACGTAATACCAAAGAGAAATCCGGGAAGTACAAGATCAGCTAACACAGGTAATACAAGAACTACGTATTTCAGAGGCCACTCGCGCTCCAATACGAGAAGAGGGACATAGAAACACGGAACAGCCACAAAATAATAACTCAGGGCACTTCGTAAATTATGAAACAAATTGGCAAGATACACCGAATTTTGACATGGAACCGCCGAAACGACTTAACAATGACCGACATGCGACTCGCCGATATGATGATTTTGACTATAAGCTGTTCATTACTACACGTAAATTCAAAACATTTAAGAATTCTGGCAACGACATTCATCCACAAGCATGGTTCCATCAATTCTCTCATTGTTTTCCTCCCAACTGGTCATTAGAGCACAGATTAGAATTTATGTGTGGCTACTTAGAGAATGAACCAGCTATAAGAATGCGATCGGTCATTCACGATTGTCACAGTGAAGGAGAATTTTACCATGCCTTCCTCTCAGCGTATTGGTCTCAAGCTACACAAGACCGAGTAAAACATAGCATCATAATGATTAATCATTCCGAACAATCTGAATTTTCCAGTCTTGTGAAATATTTTGAAGACATGTTGCACAAGAATCAGTACCTGTCAAACCCATACAGCCCCTCAGAACTCATCCGCATTTGCTTAATCAAATTACCTGAACATTTACGACATATTATTTTGGCAGGACGTTGCAAAGACGACATTGAAGCTTTTCAGGGACTCTTACAAGAATTAGAAATTGACACTGATAATCACGGAACGCGAAAACAGGAACACAATAATTACAGGTCACATCCGTCGCAATTCCGTGACGACAGAAACAATAAGTCTATTCTTACAACGTAAATCGTGACCAAAACAGACACCACCCGTATGACAACCACTGGCAGAGTAATAGTTACAGAGAAAGATCGCATTTCCGTAGTCATGAATATGACAGAAACAATCATAGAGACAGATAATTTGGCAACCAGAACTATTATTATCACGGGAGACAGAATAACTTCAGATGCAATGGTCCACCGTGCAGTGATAATTCAGGGAGAAATTCTCCACCACTTAACCGACAAGACAGAAACCACAGGAACTACCGACATGACGACAGACGATATAATCATAACGACAGACCTGAATTTCATCAGAACTAGCGGGATTTAAACAGGGCTGGGCCCTCTGGGCAAGGTGAATTTGTAGAAGTTAGACCTCCAAATCCCAATAACGCTGCGCGCCAACAAAGAAACAGACAATGACTCGCACCGCAGGCAGCCACGTGCGCTGGTTGGCTCAGAGAAAAATAACATAGACGCTAACATTGAGTAAAATTCCAGAATTCTTTACCGACGGATACCACATGATAATTGCGTCGAAGTTGAAACACTGCGTACTAGGAAGAGTAAAGGTTTACACCACATTTCACATGTAAAATCATTTTTTGAAAGATAATCTGCTTTTTAACTTAGTCTTTGCTATAAAATTTTTCACTTTACATTACTAGTATGCTTTGTCAGACTTAGAATCTGTTAACATGCAACAATGTTTGAAGTTAAATATCCAGTCAAGAACCAAGAGAACTTATTTAAACAGTTATTGTTATTAAAAGTTATTGTGAACAGATGACACAGTGTTATTGTGTGTGTACATTCTTGCTTGCTAGTTGTACAATTACGTAACGACTATAAGGCTCACATACTTAGAACATTTACCGGTACTGCTAATGAGATTTGACTGAGGTGTTATGCAACATTTTGCTTTACTTGAATATACATTCTGGATTTAAAGTACTTTCTGTGAGATACCAGATGACACAGTGGTTAGTTTATGTGACAACTACACGATTATATCACGACGCTACTAATGAGTGACAATTTACAATGTTGCTTTTGCGGTGTTTCTGTTTTATATCTGCACAGTTTTTCTGAATTCTTCTGGAAAGTAAAACATGTTTTAGTAGTACCTTTTGTGGTATAGCTACAATGAGACAGCCTTTTTCGTAGCACAACAATATGTTACAGTATAGTACTTTCTTGATCACGGTAATGTACGTGATAACTACGATATCTATATGCATAGCATTTCGCTTTTGTTTATTACAAGGTAAGTACATTGACTTCCACAGAACTTTGCTTACGGACGACGATAATTACGACACTAGGCACATTTTTTACCAGTGCTACAGTACACGTATTTGAGTGATTAATTTTGTACTTAAAACATTTATTTTTAAAGATTTTTGAATTACAAAGAAAGTTTTCCGTGATACATTCCATTCCATTGCTGTAATCTGTAACACCTGAGGGTATAATTACATTAATCCTCAGGGGCTTCGCGCTTACTTTGTGTATTATGTGTTTGGCAAGCACAAGGAGCCGTAGCTAATATGGTATTTGCTTATACAACTTTATACATTGGTACAATATTTCTCTAACACATAAATTACACAGCTATTAGATCATTTAACAGAGAGAGAAACATTTTTTTTTTACTACGTCAGTGACAGATGTTTATGTAATTACACAGTTGGAGAACTTCACACTTACGAAATTGTATTTTGTCTGTACTTTGTGAACTCTTTTTTTTTTTTGCGGAACCACTGTGATACTATGAGAGCTTTGAATGATATTTTTGGTATGGGATCATGATTTTAAAGTACGTTTGAGGCAGATGACACTATTTAAATGAGCAGGGAATTTTTTTTAGGTTTTGAAATTATTGGAGGAAGCTACGACGATTTTGAGAGTTGACTGAAGTGTTATGAAGTTATTATTACCATGACTGTGTGTATTATGCTGTTGCGGTATGTTTATGACCAATAAGCTGATGCTATATGAGTTATTTGAGTATGCTACATATCTGTTATGATGAAATATTGAAGAAGTGTCGACGAATAAGGTAAGGAATAATGAGTAGTGGTTAGGGACTCTGGTTTGTGAAAAACGTTGTTGGAAACCAAGAATCGTACTTTAAGAGTTATGAAATGTATGTAAATGCGTGAATGTACTACAATGCCGTCGAAAATTTTTTGGACTCTGTTATGTCAATAGGATTTTGTTTCTACAGATTTGCAACGCAAATTCTTGACCTGTGAAATATTTTTATATGAGACTGTCACTGTAGCGGAAACTGCTGTCGTAAATATTTCCGTAAGAAAGTTAAGTGATCACCTGCACGTAATGCGTCATGAGCAGCTGCATGACAGGCGCCTGGAAAAATGCCATTAGTGTGTGCCATTCAGATTCACAGGTGGAAAAAAAAGAGGCCATTATCCTCGCTATTGACATTCCATTGTAGAAAGCATCGCAAATACGACACGCTCAAACTTGAAAACATATGATTATACTGTGGAGCTTTTAATTTATGATATTTACTATAATGCCTAATGAAATGATGAGAAACATTTTGCATCTATTGTCTTTCTTGTTGAGAGTTTACTCATATCTAGTTTCTAGCTGCACTGCAGCATTGGTTAAAATAAAATTTAATAGATGTACTAATATAAATATTTTATGTCTACAGATCCAGTAAATAATTTTATGATCTATTCAAAAGAAAACAAAGGAGCCTAAAAAGACATTTCCCTTCACAGGAATTTCATACAGAATTTTCTTTTCAACTACTTGGTAATTTTTTTGGTAGAATAACTTCTTGTGGTGCACCACTTTAATTACATAGACATTACGATGTGAATATACATTTCCCTCGTCTGCATTGTTGTCTTTAGTGTAATATTTTTATCTGCTTTCATGTTTAGATATAAGTTATTTCATTTGCTGCTGCTGCTTGCCAGGCATAGTGTTACTGAATTTGACTTTGTGTTACCCTGCTAAGCCAGTTTACTACTGATTTATTTTTCTTGTTTGCTGCTCATTGCCTTATATTAATTGTAATATTGTTGCTTACTATGCTAATTTGTATTTTTTTGTCCTTGCTGTTTGTGTTAATTTGTTATGTGCTGCTGCATTGCCTCGTCCCTTAGTTTAGCATCTGAGCTCAGTAGATTTAAGTTAGCTTAAGATGGGGTATGCTATATGAGAGAACGAGATGTGATGAATTGGGAGAAATGCATTGAGAAGCTATAAGAAAATGGTTTGGCCAAAAGAGTAATTTGAAAGTAGATACGAGCAAAAAAGTTGGGTTTAGGGACAACAGGTTTACGTAGGATTTTCTTGGAAATAAATGATGAGGTAAGATAATGGAAAATAAATAATGAGGTAAGAAATATGTCAACATATAAATACAGAAAGCATGCTTGGATAGAATTTTTTTGGTGGAAACAAATGTTGAAATAAGAGGAATGGTATATGGAGTGAAGTTTTGGGGTGGACTGCAGTACCAAATGTCACACTGAAAACAAACCCTGTTCTGTATTTTTGTGTTATTACACTATGTGAATTTGTGTTTTTCCTGTCTTTATGTGTTTAGCTGATATGAGTTATGTTGTAGAATTTTTCTGATATTATGTTATTTTCTTTGTAAAGGTGTTTAGACATTATTTATTCTGTTTTGTTCTAATGCTCATGTGTGAAGTTGATGTTTTAAAAGTTATTCTGATCTTTATGTATGTACTTATGTCATAATTCCTGTAACACTGATGTATCTGTTTATTTCTATTCTTTTGTAAAGCCTGCACTACTACAGAGTTATCTGTGTTGTTATGTTCTTTAATGATGTATTTTGTAACTTTGTAATTGTATTCTTATGTTATAAATTTGTAATTGACAATAGTTCATCATATTATTAACTTTTAAGTTCCATTTCACTGCACACGTTTCTGTTGGTCATAGTATATGGACAATATGTGAGAAGTAGGGACTGTTAGTGTTTGCACGTGTGTTAATAATGCAGCAAGGGACTGGATAACAGCATTGCTGGTTCTATGGACAATTCCAAAAACTTTGTGAGTGCACAAGTGGTGGTTATGGACTTGCTATATTATCTGCAAGACTCTTCATGGTGATTGTGCACCTCCACAGTCACAACAGATGGCTGCTGCCCATCTCTACAAGGTCTACAGTGGATCTGCATCTTTGATGACCCACCAATACCATTATTTCTACAAGGACTAAAGTGGGTCTACACCTTTGCTGACTCACCAGTACCATTATTTCTACAAGGACTGCAGTGGGTCTGCACCTCTGGTGGCCCACCAATACAGTAATCTCTACCAGGACTACAGTGTGTCTGCTCTGTGATGACCTACCTACCTATATTCTTCAAAACTTCGACTGACTCTGTGGTTTGTTTGCTCTGTTGTGGCCCATTACCTGTCTGCATGTCAAGAGTCAGCACTGTCTTTCCGTTGGAAGGACAACACTACTTCTTCAAGACTGCATGGAAATCCACTACTTCCATGTGCATTTCCTGTTACTGCTCAGACTTTGAAAAAAACACTGCAGTTTTACTGTGGTGAAGGATCAGGACTGCCTTTATGGACTGTGAGAAAATTTTAGCTTTTGACCAATATTGTATCAATAAGTATGAGCATTTGATTTCTTTGTTATTGTAATCATGAAAATTTTTTTCAAGTCTGTATTGGCCACTGCCCAAAAAAATTGTAAAACTTTTTGTGGGGAACATGGGGGCTATGTAAGTAGGCTGTTTAGGTTTTCTTATTGGTAACGCCACGTAGCGCTCTGTAGGAAAATCACTGGCTGTGCTGTGTGCAGTCTGTGGCTAGTTTGCATTGTTGTCTGCCATTGTAGTGTTGGGCAGCGGCAGCTGGATGTGAACAGCGCGTAGCGTAGCGCAGTTGGAGGTGAGCCGCCAGCAGTGGTGGGTGTGGGGAGAGAGATGGCGGAGTTTTGAAATTTGTAAGACTGGATGTCATGAACTGCTATATACATTATGACTTTCGAACACTATTGAGGTAAATACATTGTATGTTCTGTAACAAAATCTTTCATCTGCTAACTATGCCTATTAGTAGTTAGTGCCTTCAGTAGTTTGAATCTTTTATTTAGCTGGCAGTAGTAGCGCTCGCTGTATTGCAGTAGTTCGAGTAACGAAGATTTCTGGTGAGGTAAGTGATTTGTGAAAGGTATAGGTTAATGTCAGTCAGGGCCATTCTTTTGTAGGGATTTTTGAAAGTCAGACTGCATTGCACTAAAAACATTGTGTGTCAGTTTAAGCACAGTCATGTATAATTTTTCAAAGGGGACGTTTCAATTGTATTAAGGTTTTTTAATACGAAACCAACAATGACATTGCTTAAGTTTGACAACAGCACAAAAGGGTCGCAAGCAAAGGGCGACATGCAAATAAATAATGTTCTTCAGTATATACAGTTCCCAAGTCGCTGGTCTTGAAGTGCGTAATCTTGATGGTGTTGTAGATATGGACCGCGACCAGTCGGGAGCGGCCCTTACTTTCTCTTCACGTACAGGCCGCTGCTGTCGCGTTGTCGTGTTGGAGAGGTGTCGGTCAGCGTGCAGTTGGCTGAAATCTTCTTCAGAGCCCTCTTTGCTCTCTTGTTTCCGACTGGCGTTGGCACTTGACATTATTCCATAACATATGCAGTACACAAATATGTACAGGCATGAAGGGCAAACAGAAAGAAATAAAACAAGAGCTTTGGGCGAACCATATTATCAGTCAGCAAGGGGAATGACTACCCAAAAATTATGTGCATCCACACCGCTAACAGAATAATTGTTCGATCACAACAGAACATTATGGTGATTGTAGCTAAACCACACGAGCAAGAACGAGTAAGAAATGCAACTGGACAATTTAGAGGAGTTTTAAGAGTCATTGAAGGTACTAGAATCGAAGTAAAGAAGAGATATTTTTCAGAACATAGGAGTCCTCCAAGTCTCCAACAAGAAAAAGATGTACATCGTATCTGAGATATGATGAACGGAAGATTAATTTCATACGCATAAAGTACGACGAACCATTGTTCCAAACCCACAGAAGAGACCTAATTGTGACAAGATGTCTTCAGTGTTAGGAGAAGTCATCTAACAAGACTAAAGTTATTTGCAATTTAAAATTTGAATTCTTTATTCTGTCAACGGAGTGATTGCAGATCAAGGGTTCTAAATTCTGTGTTATGGACAACAAACCATTAATGATTACTTCACATCCTTAATAAATCACCATTCAACGTTCATAACTGTCACTATCATTGTGCAGCACATAATAACAAATTCTTGTACAATGTTAAGCCACGATTATAAACTTTCTTACTTACTCTCACGCGTAAAGCAGCATGCCAATGTGTGGTTATTATAAACTGTTGAGACTTTTATGGCAGGACATGGTGGCATAACTTGGCAGTTAGTTGCGCTTCCTGGGGCTGCAGCCTCCGCTTATGTAGCACATTCACAGATCATTTCTCCTTGCCTGACTTTTAACTTATAGTGAGCAAGATGTACCTGATCCTTATAAAAATTCTACAGCGCTAATACGAAAATATTGCATTGCATCATGGCTCTCCACCAAAGCGTTTAATATTTAATGTTTCTATTAGATTCGCCTTCGTTTCTTGGTTATGCTGAGTAAGCAGTGCTTACCTTGCGTCCATCGAATATGCGCCTGTCTTTAACATATTGAGTATTGTGCCAATGATGGTCAGTTGATTTCGTTACCTTTATTATGGCAAGCACATGATGGATGCTATTGGAAGCAATGTGAGCGGTTCAGATGGTAACTGCTTTTACCACATACAACAGTGGAAACTACAACAGGGCAATGATTGTCGGTTTATAGTATAACCACTAACAGTCCAGACATTATAGTGGGTCACTGATGATGAGGTAACATGATGACTGCCTCTACCATCGATATTGTGGTGTGGCAAGGATTATCATTAGACATAAGGTGATTGACATGACCCCAGATGGTACTGGGGCAATAAGCGTTGATAGAATGACTATAACTAACAAAAATTATCTTGTAGGGTTACGTTTGTCCATTGACGTGGCCATTGCTGTTATCTTTCAAACGGTTGTGACCAGTGATTGTCACAGAGAGGATTGAAGTGGAAGTATGCTGGTTGGAGAGTGGAGAGGTACTGTGATCAAAAAATGAAGTATACTGTGACGCCGATTTTTTAAAATAAATGTCTTCATTTTCGACTATAACTTAAAACAGGTTAGGTCGTCAGGCTATCGGTTTTGGTTTGTAATGACCATATTCAGACCTGCAGCAAAACATGGGAAAAACACGGATACTATTAGTGGATAATTTACAGCTTAAAACTATAAAATAGTCTGTAATGAAAAATGTTTCTGGCATACATGTGAAAACTATGCGCTTTAAATATACGGTAACAAAACTGCTTTAAAAACATGTCCTAACATAATGGAACCATAGTAGCATCGTCTAACGTGAAAACAGAATCAGGTCAGCATAGTTACACACAAAAAATGTTGCATGTACTCGTATTAGAGTCACATTGTCGATAGCGCTACTCTTAAAAACAATTTGCCGCACAGGAGCCACAAAATGATTGTGCCATAAGCTCGTGAGACATCACTACTGTAGATGTACACATATTTTTCGGTCATATAACAGTGTAATATGGAATAAAATGAAAAATACAAACGGCAGTCTGAAGTAGGCGTACCAGGTGTATAAGTCATTGAATAATAAAACGCAGTAAATCAATTTACAACGAAAACTTGTTAAAAAAGAAATAGTTAAGTGACAATAATTCTGGTACCCTCTTGTCGCAAAATTTAGATAAAAGAGAACTCCAGTATCTATCCTGACATTATTAGAAACAAAGTTGGCAACAAATATAAATTATGGGTTTTCAGAATTCCTACATGTTCATGTACTTACATCGACGCGAGTTCATGCTATCCTATACGACACAGGGAAGTCATCTACACTTCAGTGTTTCAACGGCTCCTTCGTCTACCTCTGGCCGACAGCTAAATACGCAAATAACTCTGTATCTGGAAACAAATTGCTATAGGTAATGGTTTTTCTTTAACGATATCAAGCGCCCTTCTAACACGCTAAAGAAATCTATAATAACCAGCAGGTAGACGCACACTTGTCAACAAAATGGAACAAATGAAGAACGAATGAAAATCATGCCATTGAAATTTCACGGCAAAATGTCGTTCAAAAATGTGTTCGATTGTGTGTGAAATCTTATGGGACTTAACTGCTAAGGTCATCAGTCCCTAAGCTTACACACTACTTAACCTAAATCATCCTAAGGCCAAACACACACACCCATGCCCGAGGGAGGACTCGAACCTCCGCCGGGACCAGCCGCACAGCCCATGACTGCAGCGCCTCAAACCGCTCGGCTAATCCCACGCGGCCAAAATGTCGTAGTAAACAGAAAAATGTTTCAGGAAATCTAAAGTTAGATGTGGCTTTCAAATGAACAACACCCTAAAACTGCCACGAAACCTAACTACCTTGAGATCTCATTTATCAGAAACTGGTCATTCAACAAAGAGCATTGCGAATAATATCCACATTCTCCAGAAGGTGCTAAAATGTCGTGCTCTCAACTTGTTAGATGAGCTCGAAATTTGTAACGCGAAAAAACAAGAGCCAGCAAAAATCCTCAGTGATTTGTTTGACAGTGTTTTACTTTAATCACTGAACGTCCTTACCTATCATAGAGCGCTTTGTATACCGTATTTTCTTGTCCTTTCTATGCTTATTATAATATATCTCATTAACTAGATTATCTCATTAATTGACTGGTACGGTGTTTTATCGTCCTTTTCTTGGAACAGTGTATCACAGAATACGAGGGATCGCCTAGTGGTTTTGTTCATCTGACCACTTCTTGCCCAAGCCGGCATTCCGGCCGTCACACAAACAAAGGGTACTGATTACTCGCTACAGTGTATTTCATCCATTTTGTTTCTTCACCTATTTGTTTTATCACTTTTATATTATTTTGTGCATTTCCTAAGCTTGTCCTTATATTTGCTTGTCTATAAAACACTTGTAAATGTGGACGGTACTCTTGGTGCTTCCGCATCTTCCTCGAAGGGAAAAAAGAACGAAGTACGGGGAGTAGGTAAAACTGCTCAATTTGTTCTTTTAAACGGACCTACATTGTTTTGTGGGGCGAGGTTTAATTTTTCTCTAATGAAAACTTCATCTTCTTCGAGTTTGGGTAATGGATGGATAACTGTTGCTTTCGTTGCCTGTAACAGTGCAGGGAGAGCTGGTTTGGAATCCTTTGAAACCCGTGAAATTTTGGCCTACCGTACTATACCTGTATCAGAGATTATTATCTCTGGTGAGGGTTCCTACATTATGCCACATGGGAGTTTGTCTTTGACTTGTCGTAGACGTCTTAAGATAAATTCTGATTCCAATCTTCATTTATGTATTGTTATCTAAAATTCGCCGCAAGAGCATATCATTTTCCTTTCCAACAGTCCCATTTTGCTCGCGTTTTACTTTAATGCATTTTATTACTATAATGCCTCGTACGCTTAGTAAGCCGGCTACCGACTTTACCGATTGTATTCTTCTTTTTATTTCGTATCACACAGTTATATGATTGAAGGATCTGCGTGTGCCTACAGTGGCGACATTTGTCGAAATGCGACAGAAACATTTTGACGCTTCTGTATGGCAGCTTGTTTCGAACGGTAACGTTGTTAACATAATGACTTAGTAAGTATCGTAGTTAATTTAAGTCTGACGATGCTGAGTAGATTCTGTGTTTATCTTTTGACTATGCCACTATGGCTCCATTATATTAGCACACGTTCTTAAAACAGGTATGCCACTTCACATTTAAAGCCCCAATTTTCATATGTATGTTAGAAATACTCCTGATTATGAGCTATTTTATTGTTTTTGCTGCAGAGAATCCATTTTCTATTCGTCTCTTTCCCATGTATTGCTGCAGATGTGAAGATAGACATTGCTGGTATTATGAAAAGCTAACAAGTTTGTGAGCATGGACAAAAGTCAAGAAACTTATTCCACGCCTTCTCGTTCACTGCTTTCTATTCCCGAGCATTTTGGGGTGACAACATGCACAGTTAAATACAATATTTCAAATGCATCAGAGCAAGATGAAAATTAAAAAAAGAAGAGAAAAAAGAAAAGAAAGGGAGAGGGAGAGATCAAAGGTCACACCACATTGCCAGACTTGAATTAAATTATCAGACAATGTACTAAGCAGTTATGAGATAATTGAAGAACATTGATTCATTATACTTATAAACTGCACCAAAGTCTTAAACAAGGGGTTCGGGTGGTGGTGGTGGGGGGGGGGGGGGCGGTACTTGGTGCCCTCATTCTCAAAACATTGTTAACTATTCAGTTACCTTATATTTTAATATTTTGGAAAAAATGTTTATTGTTGGCAATAAGTTGTTCTACAACTCTCCATAATATTTTTCAATTAAACATGAGCCAAAAATTTAAGTCTTAGTAGTAAATGTCATTTTCCACAATGAACGTCATCTTTTAGTTCGGAACGTTACATACACATCAGCATCTCTTTAAAAAGTAAGTTTTGAGTAAAACTGAAAAAGAGACAACAACCGATACGATATTGCAATACCTGCGTTATTCTGAATTACGATACAAAGTTCCTTTGGACATGCGTGCATGTTCAAATTAATAGGCACTGCGGATCCTACAGCTTTTATGAAATGCCTTTAATGTATTCTCAATTGCGAATACGTTTAATGTATTTCAGAACGGCTGTAGTCGCCGCAGTGCCTGTTCCTTTGGACATTGCGTGTCCAAAGGACCTTTTCATCGTAGTTCAGAATAACGCAGGCGCTGCAATATCGTATTTATCCGCCGACGCCGGGGAAGCGACTTCCGAGTAAAATATGTCACCTGTAGGGGAATACACGTAACGGGAGAACGAATACAGGTCGTAGACGAATAGTTAACGACATATGGAAGTTTTGATGTGGCCATGAGTCGAGCTCGGAAAGCCAAACTGTGAGGCGGCGGCTCGCACTAAGACGGAGGTACGGGTTCGAGTCCGTCACAAAGTTTCATTGTTGTCATTCCATTACAGCTGATGGTTGTTCACATTCGCAAATGCGAATACTTTTAATGTACAACTAACGAACTGTTGTTGTTGTTGTTGTGGTCTTCAGTCCTGAGACTGGTTTGATGCAGCTCTCCATGCTACTCTATCCTGTGCAAGCTTTTTCATCTCCCAGTACCTACTGCAACCTACATCCTTCTGAATCTGCTTAGTGTATTCATCTCTTGGTCTCCCTCTACGATTTTTACCCTCCACGCTGCCCTCCAGTACTAAATTGGTGATCCCTTGATGCCTCAGAACATGTCCTACCAACCGATCCCTTCTTCTGGTCAAGTTGTGCCACAAACTTCTCTTCTCCCCAATCCTATTCAATACTTCCTCATTAGTTATGTGATCTACCCATCTAATCTTCAGCATTCTTCTGTAGCACCACATTTCAAAAGCTTCTATTCTCTTCTTGTCCAAACTATTTATCGTCCATGTTTCACTTCCATACATGGCTACACTCCATACGAATACTTTCAGAAATGACTTCCTGACACTTAAATCTATACTCGATGTTAACAAATTTCTCTTCTTCAGAAACGCTTTCCTTGCCATTGCCAGCCTACATTTTATATCCTCTGTACTTCGACCATCATCAGTTATTTTGCTCCCCAAATAGCAAAACTCCTTTACTACTTTAAGTGCCTCATTTCTTAATCTAATTCCCTCAGCATCACCCGACTTAATTAGACTACATTCCATTATCCTCGTTTTGCTTTTGTTGATGTTCATCTTATATCCTCCTTTCAAGACACTGTCCATTCCATTCAACTGCTCTTGCAAGTCCTTTGCTGTCTCTGACAGAATTACAATGTCATCGGCGAACCTCAAAGTTTTTATTTCTTCTCCATGAATTTTAATACCTACTCCGAATTTTTCTTTTGTTTCCTTTACTGCTTGCTCAATATACAGATTGAACAACATCGGGGAGAGGCTACAACCCTGTCTTACTCCCTTCCCAACCACTGCTTCCCTTTCATGTCCCTCGACTCTTATAACTGCCATCTGGTTTCTGTACAAATTGTAAATAGCTTTTCGCTCCCTGTATTTTACCCCTGCCACCGTTAGAATTTGAAAGAGAGTATTCCAGTCAACATTGTCAAAAGCTTTCTCTAAGTCTACAAATGCTAGAAACGTAGGTTTGCCTTTCCTTAATCTTTCTTCTAAGATAAGTCGTAAGGTTAGTATTGCCTCACGTGTTCCAGTGTTTCTACGGAATCCAAACTGATCTTCCCCGAGGTTGGCTTCTACTAGTTTTTCCATTCGTCTGTAAAGCTGATAGTTCGGTAATTTTCACATCTGTCAACACCTGCTTTCTTTGGGATCGGAATTATTATATTCTTCTTGAAGTCTGAGGGTATTTCGCCTGTTTCATACATCTTGCTCACCAGATGGTAGAGTTTTCTCAGGACTGGCTCTCCCACGGCCGTCAGTAGTTCCAATGGAATATTGTCTACTCCGGGGGCCTTGTTTCGACTCAGGTCTTTCAGTGCTCTGTCAACCTCTTCACGCAGTATCATATCTCCCATTTCATCTTCATCTACATCCTCTTCCATTTCCATAATATTGTCCTCAAGTACATCGCCCTTGTATAGACCCTCTATATACTCCTTCCACCTTTCTGCTTTCCCTTCTTTGCTTAGAACTGGGTTTCCATCTGAGCTCTTGATATTCATACAAGTCGTTCTCTTATCTCCAAAGGTCTCTTTAATTTTCCTGTAGGCGGTATCTATCTCACCCCTAGTGAGATAGGCCTCTACATCCTTACATTTGTCCTCTAGCCATCCCTGCTTAGCCATTTTGCACTTCCTGACGATCTCATTTTTGAGACGTTTGTATTCCTTTTTGCCTGTTTCACTTACTGCATTTTTATATTTTCTCCTTTCATCAATTAAATTCAATATTTCTTCTGTTACCCAAGGATTTCTACTAGCCCTCGTCTTTTTACCTACTTGATCCTCTGCTGCCTTCACTACTTCATCCCTCAAAGCTACCCATTCTTCTTCTACTGTATTTATTTCCCCCATTTCTGTCAATTGCTCCCTTATGCTCTCCCTGAATCTCTGTACAACCTCTGGTTCTTTTAGTTTATCCAGGTCCCATCTCTTTAAATTCCCACCTTTTTGCAGTTTCTTCAGTTTCAATCTACAGGTCATAACCAATAGATTGTGGTCAGAGTCCACATCTGCCCCTGGAAATGTCTTACAATTTAAAACCTGGTTCCTAAATCTCTGTCTTACCATTATATAATCTATCTGATACCTTTTAGTATCTCCAGGGTTCTTCCATGTATACAACCTTCTTTCATGATTCTTAAACCAAGTGTTAGTTATGATTATGTTGTGCTCTGTGCAAAATTTGACCAGGCGGCTTCCTCTTTCATTTCTGTCCCCCAATCCATATTCACCTACTATGTTTCCTTCTCTCCCTTTTCCTACACTCGAATTCCAGTCACCCATGACTATTAAATTTTCGTCTCCCTTCACAATCTGAATAATTTCTTTTATTTCATCATACATTTCTTCAATTTCTTCGTCATCTGCAGAGCTAGTTGGCATATAAACTTGTACTACTGTAGTAGGCGTGGGCTTCGTATCTATCTTGGCCACAATAATGCGTTCACTATGCTGTTTGTAGTAGCTTACCCGCATTCCTATTTTCCTATTCATTATTAAACCTACTCCTGCATTACCCCTATTTGATTTTGTGTTTATAACCCTGTAGTCACCTGACCAGAAGTCTTGTTCCTCCTGCCACCGAACTTCACTAATTCCCACTATATCTA
Organism: Schistocerca piceifrons; assembly: GCF_021461385.2. Classification (NCBI taxonomy): domain Eukaryota; kingdom Metazoa; phylum Arthropoda; class Insecta; order Orthoptera; family Acrididae; genus Schistocerca; species Schistocerca piceifrons. The sequence continues at coordinate 604,857,761 of NC_060142.1, forward strand.
ACTTCAACCTATCCATTTCCCTTTTTAAATTTTCTAACCTACCTGCCCGATTAAGGGATCTGACATTCCACGCTCCGATCCGTAGAACGCCAGTTTTCTTTCTCCTGATAAGGACATCCTCTTGAGTAGTCCCTGCCCGGAGATCCGAATGGGGGACTATTTTACCTCCGGAATTTTTTACCCAAGAGGACGCCATCATCATGTAATCATACAGTAAAGCTGCATGCCCTCGGGAAAAATTACGGCTGTAGTTTCCCCTTGCTTTCAGCCGTTCGCAGTACCAGCACAGCAAGGCCGTTTTGGTTATTGTTACAAGGCCAGATCAGTCAATCATCCAGACTGTTGCCCTTGCAACTACTGAAAAGGCTGCTGCCCCTCTTCAGGAACCACACGTTTGTCTGGCCTCTCAACAGATACCCCTCCGTTGTGGTTGCACCTACGGTACGGCTATCTGTATCGCTGAGGCACGCAAGCCTCCCCACCAACGGCAAGGTCCATGGTTCATGGGGTAGGACTAACGAACTATGAATTGTTAATTTTTCACGGTACGTATGAAGTACCCCGCCATTGGTAGTACATGTCGCCGAATTTGTGTTGATACCGGTAAGACTGTGCTAAAAGATATTACCACTGTCTGGAACCTACTTACGCAACAGTCTATCTTCAAAAAATATGTTTTTATTATAAGTCAAAAAACAATAAACGGTATTTTTAAAAAGTTTTTATAGTGCGCGCGAAGAGCCTCCCTATTCCTCCCCCCTCCTTCACCGGTAATGAGCATTGTGGGAAATACTTTGGTGTTTCTGTGGTTAAGGCTCAATGATAAATGTCCTCCTCAGCAAAATATGGAGTAATTTAAAGCACGAAGCAGTTGCTGTAATGGTGGATCACAGATAGTTGGGAGTCAACACGGTCAAAAAGTACCAAAATGCACTAAGGGCTTAAGGAGCAATAACAAGTGCCACCCACGGTGTAGCCACAATAATTTGAAATATTAAATCGCTGCAGTACATATGGATAACAAATACACACACATAAAAATGTTATGCATCACCTCGGTTCCGAGAGTTGCGGAAGCTGTACAGAAAATTGGAATAGAGATCAACATAAACATCATTTCCGCCCTCTTTATTGCACATGAAAACCACACATTGCATGTTAAACCACAATACAGCAGACATTCAGAGCAGGTGGTCCAGATTGCTGCACACACCGGTACCTATAATGCTCAGTAGCATGTCCTCTTGCATTGATGCATACCAGTATTCGTCGGGCATATTATCCACAAGTTCATCAAGGCACTCTTGGTGCACATTGTCCCACTCCTCAACGGCGATTGGGCGTAGATCACTCAGAGTGGATGGTGGCTCCCGTCGTCCATAAACAGCACTTTTGAATCAATCCCAGGCATGTTCGATAGGGTTCATGTCTGGATAACATGCTGGCCACTCCAGTCGGGCCATGTCGTCATCCCAAAGGAAGTCATTCACAAGTTGTGCACGATGGAGGCGCGAATTGTCGTCCATGAAGACGAATGCCTCGCAAATATGCTGTCGACATGGCTGCACTATCGGTCGGAGGATGGCATTCACGTATCCTACAGCCGTTAAGGCGTCTTCCATGACTAGCAGCGGAATACGTCGGCCCCACATAATGCCACCCAAAACATCAGGGAACCTCCACCATACTGTACTCGCTGGATAGTGTGTCTAAGGCCTTCAGCTAGACCGGGTTGTCTCCAAACACGTCCCGACGATTATCTGGTGATGGCATGTGCGACACTCATTGGTGAAGAGAGCGTGATGCCAATCCTGAGCGGTCCATTCGGCATGTTGTTGGGCCCTTCTGTACTGCGTTGCATGGTGTCGTGGATGCAAAGATTGACCTCGCCATGGGCGTCGAGAGTGAAGTTGCGCATTATGCAGCCTACTGCGCACAATCTGAGTCGTTGCACGACGTGCTGTAGCTGCACGAAAAGCATTATTCAACATGGTGGCGTTGCTGTCAATGCTCCTCCGAGCCACAATCCGTAGTTAGCAGTCACCCACTGCAATAGTAGCCCTTGGGCGCCCTGAGTGAGGCATGTCATCGACAATTCCTGTCTCTGTATCTCCTCCATGTCCGAACAACGTCGCTTTGGTTCACTCCGAGATGTCTGGACGCTTCCCTTGTTGATATCATTTCCTGGCACAAAGTAACAATGCGGACGCGATCGAACCGCGATATTGACCGTCTGGGCATGGTTAAACTACAGACAACACGAGCTGTGTACCTCCTTCCTAATGGAATGGCTGGAACATTTTGTCTGTCGGACCCTCCCTCCGTCTAATAGGTACTGCTCATGCATGGTTGTTTACATCTTTGTGCCGGTTTTGTGACATCTATGAACAGTCAAAGGGACTGCGTCTGTGATAGAATATCCTCAGTCAACGTCTATCTTCTGGAGTTCTGGGAAATGGGGTGATGCAAAACTTCTTTTGATGTGTGTAGTTGTAGGTCCTGCCCAATCGAATAATTATTTCCCGCAACTTAACGAACAGCTTAAGGTCCAATAGTTGAAACGAAGGGCGTTGACTAAGTAATGCAACAGTTTCGTTTTTGGTCAGGTTGGATCGGAAAAATTCGGAATTTGTTGTGAGACATTGCGGAAAATTCCTGCTTCAGCCCCTATAGCTTCATGAAATTCCGATAGGTAGCTGCGCTATATGTAACCTTCAAAATGGGGTCTGTAACTGTGGTGCGTCCCAAGCAGAGAGCTGTCATTGAGTTGCCCTCAGCGAGAAACCAGGCATTGCAGATATTCATAGGCGCTTACAGAATGTTTACAAAGATCTGGGTTGTGAAAAGGAGCACGGTCAGTTGTTGGGCGAGGCGTCTGTTGTCATCCCACAAGGCCGTACAAACCTGTCCGGTCTCACACTTGCCAACCTGCCACACACGCTTCATAACATAGGAACGTGTGGACACTCTCATTCGAAGTGATCGATGGATCACGATCAAACACCTCACTGCACCAGTGTACATCTCTTTCTTTAAGGCTGATACACTCGTCCATCAGTTGAGGTACTCAAGGGTGGGTGTTCACTGGGTTTCTCGCTACCTAACAGCAAACCGTAATGACCGACAGAGGACCATGTGTGAGGAATTGCTTGAATGTTACGAGGGTGAGAGTGTCAGTGTTTAGTCGAACATCGTCACAGGTGATGAAACAAACCGGCAGTCAGTGGAATGGTGCAACACTAGCTGTACTCTGAAGAAAAAGTTCAAAGCCACTCCCTCTGCCGGTAAAGTCACGGCCGCCTCCTCTTGGGACATTAAATGACTTATTCTGTTTGATCTCCTACTTCAAGGTGTAACGATTGTCTCTGAAGTGTATTGTGCAACCCTCAGGAATTTGAAGACATGACTTCAGCGTGTTCGTTGCCATAAAAATTGAAACGAACTCCTCCTCCACGACAGCGCAAGGCTTCACACAAATCTGCATACATGAGAGGAGATCACAAACCTTCATTGGACTGTCCTTCTCACACAGGTTGGTAGATCGGAAAACTGGATGTAAGAATTGATGCGGGCTTCATGCAATCAGCGGCCCAGCTGTCTTACCGAAACAGATACCTTTTCCACACACGAGCTACCAAATCGTCTCCGAATTCCATCTGTATCGCCGACTGCAAAAAGGACTGCAAGGAAGGTAGTACGTGGATGATGTGGAGGTTATTCATGAGGAAGACGTTGACTCTGACGTCGACCAGAAGAGTGGCATCATGCGGGCATAGAGGCCCCCCCCTTTCCCCCTTCCCCAGAAAGCTGGCGTAAGGATGTGGCACTGAACGGGGATTGTATTAAACAAAGAGTGTTTTGTAGCCAAAAGTGGAGAACAACATGGTGTGTAAGAATACTGAATAAACCAAACCTGCTTTCAGAAAATAAATGTTTTGCATTATCTACTGAATGCCGCTTGTATCTACCATGGCAAACCACTTTTAAATAATACAACTTTACGTACAATTTTCATTAACGGACATGATCACAATAAGTTTATACTAAAACCGCCTCTAGATTGTGGCAGCCTTACTGAAGCATTGTTTAGAAGAAATCAGTTGATTAAATAATACACCACTGACAAAGAAAAGGTAAAGCAAGCACTTCAATTCCGAGGTTGTAAGTGAGCAAACAGCAACAATGGCCGACAAAATGTAGAGATGGTGTCTGCTACCACGGTGGACAGCAAAAGTAAATAAACAAATGAAAAGCTAAGTATCACACGGGTTGGTAGGTAGGAATACAGGAAGTAAGAAATAATGCCGACTTGATGTAAACAGTTGGCCAGTTGTCTTACCGAAACAGATACCTTTTCCACAGATGAATTACAAAATCGTTTGGTGAATGCCGAAAGGCCGACCTTGAAAATAATTCATTAACTAATGTCTAATCTGTACTAAACCAGAGACTTATAGGTTGAATTATACACTTTCCTGATTAAATGTAAATTAAATAGATAAAATAAGTTTCATGAACACTTACAGCGTTAAACAGTATTCTAATAAAATACAGGACACTAATGAACTAATCGTATTCGGCAAGAAATAAGCGCTAAGCACTTTTATAATGAATCGCAAGAACCGTCGATTCTCATGAGCATTGAATAAGCAGTATTTTCATGAAATCAAGACCCTAGATAATTAGTCAGACAGGTGATTTACAGTTAACCTTAACGGTAGGTACTTTAAACATCAGTGAAATACACAACCCTTTAAAGGGGGAAGGCAGTTATGGCGTAAGAATACATGAAAATACTTACAGAATGATATTACAGATAGTATACCGTGCAACCCCAAACAAGGCCGCCACGCTGCTCAGTAACGTGGCGACTAGACAACAAAATTTTAAGTCCAATATGTTTTCGCCGCAAATCGCGAATACGTGGCCAGAAAACTCACTAGAAAGGACAAACTGCAAAACACAAATGAGTGCTTTTGGCTCACAACAACGGACGGGAGGAACGACAGAAATCTTAAGCTGGCCCAAAAGAAGAACGATGCTGTGTCTCACACGTTGTTTGAGAATAAGATTACTGCCCATTACCAACAGGCCTTAACATGTATTCCATAACGTAGGCACGCAAATGTTCCCGAAGCACACTCGCTTCCTTAAGGCTTGTGATGATGTCGGTAACTCTCCACATGGCAGGCCACCCACTACCAGGAATGCTCGGCCCAACAGAGCGCTCACATGTCTTCAGCCCACTGCTGCCAACAAGTCATTTCCCCAGAGGTAGTCGAGCACGCCTCTACATATCCGCCCACCGCTGCTTGTGCGACATCTCGATCAGAGACAATTGGAGGGCAGATGTAATGGATAGCAGATGACCAGGGATGTCGTTCGTCTACAGCAGAAAGAGGAATACATCTGTAACGACTGGGTGGCGAGTAATGATCCGTTAACATGGCATCTGTTATTACACCACATATTAATTTACTTTGAGTTGGTGAATTATTTATGTGCTTGGAGACTGAGTCAATACACAAGCACACACATGCACCTTTCAACAAAGGCTCCCTTACAATGCATGCAGACAGTGATGTGTGCTAGTAAACGGAAGGAGTGGAGATGCACGTACATGATGTAAGGAGGGCTGTGGTAAGACATATGCATATGTAGAAGTGACATCACTCTGGTACCGAGTGCCGCAGGTTTAGAATCCAGCCAGACGGCATGGAACTCGACGGCCAATAGAGGTCTCTGCACCAGTCGCGCAGTTAGCCGTCGCTGTGCGCGCTCCTGGCCCCGAGTCTAATGTGAGGGCGCCACCGTGGAACACGTGGCCCCAGCGGAAAATAGCAACATACCCTGTCATGTATTTGGGCGGCTGCCTCTCACTCAGCTAGGAAGACACCTCTGCCATCTCTGGCGGTACCTCGTAATGAGTACCGCCCTTCGATAGTGGCATTTGCCTCTGATCGAAGCGTTAGGGTTTTTGCTGGGCCAGCAAGCCAGCCAGCTAGCCAGCCAGCAGCAGTACAGCCAGCCAGTAGCGGTCCAGCCAGCCAGCAGCGGTCCAGCCAGCCAGCAGCGGTCCAGCCAGCCAGCAGCGGTCCAGACAGCCAGCAGCAGCAGCAGCAACAGCAGCAGCAGCAGCAGCAGCAGCGGTGGTCCAGCAACAGCTGCAGCATTTCCTGCCAGCCAGCCAGCCAGCGTTCCTGCCCACCAGCCAGCGTTCCTGCCGGCCAGCCAGCATTCCTGCCAGCCAGCCAGAATACCTGCCAGCCAGCCAGCTTTCCTGCCAGCGTTCCCGCCTGCCAGCCAGCATTCCTGCCAGCCAGCCAGCATTCCGGCCTGCATTCCTGCCAGCCAGCGAGAGTTCCTGCCAGCCAGGCAGCATTCCTGCCTCTCCCATCGCGTCCCGCCAGTGGCAGTGGAGTGGGGCTTCGGCCCCAGTCGGCGTTTCGTCGGCCTTCATATGTCTTCGTCTGTCTTTGTCTATCTTCGTCCGTCTTCGTGAGTCCCTTGTTTCCTTCTGTAACTTTTGTCCTATCTATTCCTGTCCTCCTTGTCATCATGTCAACCCCCCACCACCACTACCACTGCCACCACTACTGCCGTAGTGTACACCTCTCCCTCCGCCACCACCTTCCACAATTACGTGGTGTGCCCAATCACCCCCCTCATTCCATTCCCCCACTTCTCACTCTCCCTTCTCCTTCACTCTTCGTCGCCCCGTCCCTAGCTCCTTCCTCCCACGCCTCCTCCTCTGATCCCTTCCCTCCCCTCCCTCGCTCTGTCTCTGCAGCCCCCACTAGGGTAGTGGCCACAGCCCACCCCCCACTCTCGCCCCCGCCTTCACCACCGTTGTCATCTTCATCATTGCCATCGCCTTCACCATCGCCATCCCTGTCTCCGGCGCCAGCTCCAGCATCCATGCTGGGACCTGCCACTTCGTGCCACCTCCCAGTTGCTCCTGTCCCACACGCCCCCTCTCACCCTTCCATCACCATCAAATGCCCCAGAGGCACCCCTGCCTCCTCTGCTTCCAAAAAGGCCCAGCCCCATCCTCCTTCCCCCCCCCCCCAAGGATGTCATGGATGTCGCCCCGCCTGTCCCTGCTACTTCCTCCTCCTCCTCCTCCTCCCCCTCCTCCTACAAATACCTCCTCTCCCATCCTGATTCCTCCCTCCTTGAGGCCCAGAACATCATGCTCCTTCTCCCGGAACACTTTCCCGGAGCCCCCATCTCCTTCCTCGCTCCCCACCGAGACTACGTTCTCATCTCCTCCCGCAGCCCCACCTTTCACACTGACATCCTCTCCCGAATTCCTTTTACCCGGTTTGGCCCCAAAGCTTCCCTCACCTCTGCACCTTCCCCGTCCCCCTCCTCCCAACCCCTGCCCCAGTGATGCCCACCGAACCTCACTTTGATGATCACTCGGCTTAGTTCGACGATCAAAGAGGAGGAGGTGTTGGTGGAGCTCAAGGCACACCCCTCCTTAGAAATATGGGCAGTCTGCCGCATCTTCAACCCAGCCAGCCCCACCCGCCTTATGCGGGTGTTCTCGGAACATGCCCCATACATTGACCGTCTCCTGAAGGAGGGTGCCCTTCTCTTCCACCAACGTTACAAGGTCGACCCCTCCTGCTCCCCTCCTCAATCCCTCCACTGGCAGAGGTGTCTGCGCTATAACACACACCTTACATCTGAGTGCCGCGAGGCCCCTGTCTGCCCACACTGTAAACAGGCGCACTTCCTCCGGCAGTGCCCAACCTACAGTCCCCTCCCTCCGGCAACACCTGTAATCCCCCACATCCCACTTACTCCCAGAAATGTAAAGCCTGACCCCCTCCCACCACTCTTGAACTCACTGTCCCTGTCCGCCCTCTGGACGCCCCCACCCCTCCTGGCAATTCCCTTTGTCCTCCCCCCCCCATCGCTTAGGACATCATCAGGTTCCTAACCATCGTCCTCCAAAATGTCCACCCATTCATGCGCCCCCCAACCTCCAGCAGATATCCCTCACAGCCCAATCCCTCTTCCACCTCAACATGTATGCCACCTACTCCCATAATCAGCCCCATTTCACCTTCTCCCGTCTTGAAACCCTCGTTTATATGCCTATCACGCTCGACAGCACCATATCTGGTTCAATAACATCTGTTCCCTTCCTGCCAACAAGAACCTCTTCCTGCACACCCTCGCAACCCATTGCGTGGATGCCTTCCTCCTCAATCAAACCTTTGTTCAGCCCCAGCACACTGTACACACCTTGCCCTGCCTCCTTCACTGCTCCGATAATCCCCTCCCGATAGCGCGTGGTGGAGTAGCCATTTTTCAGCACCGCCAGATCCCTGTTCAGCTCCAACCTCTCCTTCCTGACCCCACAAAACACCTGATCCTTAGTCTCTTCTTCCCTGGCCTTACCATCACCTGCGCCACCATCTATGTCCGCCCCAACGCCCCTATTCCTTTTGACTTCCTCTCCCATATTGACTGTACCTTCTCCTCCTACATGATCTCCGCCAACCTCAACATCCATAGTCGTTCTGCTGCCCAGTTAAGGCGGTGGCATCATTTGCCCTCCTCCCTCCAAGGCGACCTCATCCCCATTCCCCAGCACACCCGCCCTGAGTCCAACTCCCCGCATAGCGGTGGATGACCTGGACCCCATTGGTAGTGACCATCACCCTGTCCTCCTCACCATTTCAGATGGTCATCACCCCCGTCCCGACACTCATACTGACCCTTCCCCAAAATACGTCCATGAATATTCCCATGCTGACAGGAATGCCTACCGGGATACCCTCTCTACCCAGTTTGATAGCCACACCCTCACCTACCACCACCCTGATAATATTACCCGAGCTGCCTCCTTTCTCCAGCAGACCTTGTCTGAGGCCGTGCAGTCCCACGAGTCTTCTGTTGACATCCATCCCCACCATCCTACTTTACCCCCACAGGCCATCCTCCTTCTCCGTGAATACCACCGTCTCTACCTTGACTTCCTTCACACGCATGACCCGGACACACTACTACCCAACGGCAACTATGATGACACGTCAGAAACTTGCTCGCGGCTAAGAAACACTGGGACTGGCGAAAGAGATGTACCTGTCTTATTGCTACACTTCCTATCAACTCTTCCAAGTACTGGTCAGCCTTCCACCACCTTACTGGATCTAAACGCCCTCCCTACTACTCTCTCCTTCATCATAATCAAACCTTCCCTAATAACCTTAATAAGGCCAAACACTTTGCTTCCTACCCCTCCGATGTCTTTAACATCCCAGACGATCCCCAGTTCGATTACTCCCTCTTCCCGGATGTCCGTGATCGAACTGACACCTCTGTCCCTCCCCTCGCTCCTGGTTTCCAGTACTTGGACAACATTGCACACACCGAACTCAATGCCCCCATCACTACTCAGGATATCATCGCTACACTCCACATGAAACGCAAAACAGCTCATGGTCACGATCGTGTCATCTATCACCACATTCATGAAGCTCCTGCCTCCTTCCTCTCCACTCTGGCCAGGTTCTAAAATGTAGCCCTATCCACCGGCTACTACCCCAACCTGTGGAAAACCTCCCGCATCCTTATGTTCCTTAAACCCGACAAACTGCCATCCGCTGTCTCTTCCTACCATTCCATCAGCCTTACCTCAGTCTTCAGTAAGGTCCTGGAATCCATCCTTCCCCAACGCATCCACTACCATCTCTGTCAGCACCGCCTCCTTCCCATTACCAAGTGTGGCATTCGGCCGTCCTTCTCTACCAGTGACCTCCTTCACCTCACTCACCTCCTCTCCAAACAGCTCAATTCCCGTCGCCCCTCTATCTTCCTCTCCCTCGACCTTGAATGCGCCCATGACCATGTGTGGCATTCCGGTGTCCTCTTCATCCTCCAAACCTTCACCCTTCGTATTAACTACGTCCGTCTGATCGGGTCCTTTCTTTCCCAATGTCCTTCCTACGTCACCATCCATAACACGGAATCCTACTACTCTATCCCCTCCGCCGATGTGCCCCAAGGTTCCGTCCTCTCCCCTCTTCTGTACCTTTTGTATTTGGCGGACATGCCGCCGCCTTCACCCCCCGGCCACCTTCTCCAGTACGCCGATGACACCACCATCCTTGCCCTCGCCGCCACCCTGCAGTGCTCCCAACACCTTCTCCAATCCCATCTTGAGCGGTTCACCACTAGGTGCAAGCAGTGGTTGGTCAAGGTCAATCCTTCCAAAACCCAGGCGATCATTGTAGGCAAAACCACCCCTTCCTTCCGCCTCTTCGACTTCTATGTCACCATCTATGGCCATCCTATCGGCCTCACCCCCACCCTTAGGTACCTTGGCATCACCCTTCACTGTTGCTCCTCCTGGACCCCCCAACTCCGGACAATCCAAGCCAAGACACGCTCCTTTCTGGCTGTACATGGGGTCTGGCCCCCTCCACCACCCTCCACACCTATAAACCCCTCATCCGCCCTATTCTCTACTAAGGCCACCCTGCCTGGATCTCCTCCCCTCCTACCTTTTACAAATCTCTTCAAATCCTTGAGCGCCATGCTCTCCGCCTCGCCTATCGCATCCGTCTCCCCTCCCCCACGTGGATCTTGTACGACCTTCTTCCGTTTCCCCACCTCCTCCTTTTCCTCGAACGGACACGGATTCTCTACACCTCCCGTAAACTAGATTCCCCTCACCCACTTGTCTCTCACACCCCATCCCATCCCCGCCCGCTGCCGTGCCTGTATTCCCGCCTGCTCTCCATCTCTCCATTCTCCTTACCCTCTCCCAAGGGGGCTTCCACCAGTTATAATTATGTGTGGTTGTGTTATATGTAAGGGCCAAGCGTCAGTGGCATTAGATGTAAATAAATTCAGTGACTCTGTTGCTTTTGCTGGTTTACTTTAACACGCTATTGTGAACACATTTGATAAGCAACAGATGTATATCAGGAATATAGAAATACAAGTCGCTGAGGAATGAAATAAATAGGAAGTGCAGGGAAGCTAAGACGAAATGGCTGCAGGAAAAATGTGAAGACATCGAAAAAGATACGATTGTCGGAAGGACAGACTCAGCATAAAGGAAAGTCAAAACAACCTTTGGTGACATTAAAAGCAATGGTGGTAACATTAAGAGTGCAACGGGAATTCCACTGTTAAATGCAGAGGAGAGAGCAGATAAGTGGAAAGAATACATTGAAAGCCTCTATGAGGGTGAAGATTTGTCTGATGTGATAGAAGAAGAAACAGTCGATTTAGAAGAGATAGGGGATCCAGTCCTAGAATCAGTATTTAAAAGAGCTTTGGAGGACTTAGGGTCAAATAAGGCAGAAGGGATAGATAACATTCCATCAGAATTTCTAAAATCATTGCGGGAAGTGGCAACAAAACGACTATTCACGTTGGTGTGTAGAATGTATGTGTCCGGCGATATACTATCTGACTTTCGGAAAAGCATCATCCACACAATTCCGAAGACGGTAAGAGCTGACAAGTGCGAGAATTATCGCACAATCAGCTTAACAGCTCATGCATCGAAGCTGCTTACAAGAATAATATACAGAAGAATGGAAAAGAAAATTGAGAATGCGCTAGGTGACGATCAGTTTGGCTTTAGGAAAACTAAAGGGACGAGAGAGGCAATTCTGACGTTACGGCTAATAATGGAAGCAAGGCTAAAGAATAATCAAGACATTTTCATAGGATTTGTCAACCAGGAAAAAGCGTTCGACAATATAAAATGGTGCAAGCTGTTCGAGATTCTGAAAAAAGTAGGGGTAAGCTATAGGGAGAGACGGGTCATATATAATAAGTACAACCAAGAGGGAATAATAAGAGTGGACGATCAAGCACAAAGTGCTTGTATTAAGAAGGGTGTAAGACAAGGCTGTAGCCTTTCGCCCGTACTCTTCAATCTTTACATCGAGGAAGCAATGATGGAAATAAAAGAAAGGTTCAGGAGTGGAATTAAAATACAAGGTGAAAGGATATCAATGATACGATTCGCTGATTGCTATCCTGAGTGAAAGTGAAGAAGAATTAAATGATCTGCTGAACGGAATGAACAGTCTAATGAGTACACAGTATGGTTTGAGAGTAAATCGGAGAAAGACGAAGGTAATGAGAAGTAGTAGAAATGAGAAAAGCGAGAAACTTAACATCAGGATTGATGGTCACGAAGTGAATGAAGTTAAGCAATTCTGCTACCTAGGCAGTAAAATAACCAATGACGGACGGAGCAAGGAGGACATCAAAAGCAGACTCGCTATGGCAAAAAAAGGCATTTCTGGCCAAGAGAAGTCTACTAATATCAAATACCGGCCTTAATTTGAGGATGAAATTTCTGAGGATGTACGTCTAGAGTACAGCATTGTATGGTAGTGAAACATGGACTGTGGGAAAACCGGAACAGAAGAGAATCGATGCATTTGAGATGTGGTGCTATAGACGAATGTTGAAAATTAGGTGGACTGATAAGGTAAGGAATGAGGAGGTTCTAGATTGCCATTGATAAAATGGGGGCCAATTATCCTTCCTCCCATAATGCCACACCATACTTTAACCGCCAAGGTCGCAGATGTTCCACTTTCACTGCCATCGTAGAATCTCCGTTGCGCAATAGTGCATATTAAGCCGGTTTACGTTACCGCTGTTGGTGAATGACGCTTCGTCGCTAAATAGAACGCGTGCAAAAATCTGTCATCGTCCCGTATTTTCTCTTGTGCCCAGTGGCAGAGCTGTACACGATGTTCAAAGTCGTCGCCATGCAGTTCCTGGTGCACAGAAATATGGCTGAGTGCAATTTGAGATTCCCGATTCTCGCGCAATTTGTCTGCTACTGATATGCGGATTAGCCGCGACAGCAGCTAAAACACCTACTTGAGCATCATCATTTGTTGCAGGTCGTGGCTGACGTTTCACATGTGGCTGAACACATCCTGTTTCCTTACATAATGTAACTATCCGGCGAACGGTCCGAACACTAGGATGATGCCGTCCAGGATACCGAGTACCATACATAGCACACGCCCGTTGTGCATTTTGATGACAATAGCCATACATCAACACGATATCGATCTTTTCCGCAATTGGTAAACGGTCCATTTTAACACGGGTAATGTATCACGAGGCAAATACCGTCCGCACTGGCGGAATGTTACGTGATACGACGTACTTATACGCTCGTGACTATTACAGCGCCATCTACCACAAAGCGAGAAAAGTGGTCCAACAAAAACATTCATATATCTTTACGTACTACACGAATATGTAATTAAAATGTGGGGTCCTATTTAAAAAACGCAGTTGACATCCGTTTGACCTACGGCAGCGCAATCTAGCGGGCCAACCATAGCGCCATCCGGTTTCCCCCTTGAAGCTAGGCGAGTTTCGTTCTTTGAATTTTTTTCGTTTGATGCTTATTTCGTGAGATATTTGGCCCGGTCTCTGTCAATTTGGTGACATGCCTCGAATAATGAGGCTAATGGGGTATATGTTGAGAATTTGGGTCTAACAGGAGGCGTGCTACTGTGGTTCGCGCAATTGTGGCGACCACAGTGCCTGGATGGCACAGTGACCAGGTGTATCAGCCTAGTAAGGAGGAGACCCTGGTAGTAATTTTCAACTTGTGCCATTGATATGAATCAATGCACATTGTCAGCTAATGTCTTAATTCCTTTGTGTCTTGAGGAAGTGGATACTCTGTTCTTTTGTTTGGTGCCCATTAGTGAAGCCAATCTCAGGTAGAAACAAAACGTCACTTTATTTTGTACAGTCGCTCTAGGTTTTAGCAATAATATTGTATTTGTATAAGATACATCGATATAAATTATCATGGTTTCTGTCGTATATATGGTTGCTCATGGTGAGATGAGCTTAGTGTAATAGTAATAGGGTGACAAACAATACTGATCTTCTGTATAATTAGGTTCATGATTATTCTAGAAACTGGAAGGCTATGGTATTTTAATATCTTCTTTAATTATGAGCTAAACTTTGCACAAACCTCAGCCAAAGTCTTCTTCAGCCAAATCATGCCGCCATGGGTGCTTGGAAGTTTGGCTGATCATGTTAATATACTACAGGACTATTTCATAGTTCTTACACTTTAGTTGTGTCGTTCATTTATTGATCAGTACATCCATTATCACTTTATAATCATCATTACAGGACACACATCCTTTGATAACATGAGCTACTCTGAAATTTTACTTCAAAGTAAAATTAAAAATTCTAGAATGGGGTCACTGTCATGTTTGTCTCACTCTAATAGCAGTTTTAGCTGACTATTGAGGGTTCTGGACAATTATTGCCAACAATTTACACTTGTGAATAATAATGTTTTTCTCGGTAAAATGATCGAAATAACCTCATCTTTATAATAGTATCATGTCTCAGTGTTTTTATTGTCATTTTATACCTGTCGTGCATTATTTGACCTTCCATACAAGACCAAATGCTTCACATGCGTCATGCACTGACTAGGTTATACTTCATAATGCCTTTCAGAATAAGGAATGAGCTGCACGCCGACAACCATGAGCAGGTGTTATGCAATATGTGTCAAGTTTCATCAAAGCCAGAAAATCCAGCCCTGATAAAACTTGTGACAGTAAGTCATACAGCTCTCCCTCCGATGCACTGTCCAGTTAGCTAGCTGTTTGTATTACACCAATTCTGTTGTGATACTTCTGTGTACGATGCTAAGATGACAATATTGTCATTGCTGTGTCAGTTACTGAATTCCAGTAGTTCAGATATTATTGAACATGATGTTAATTTATTCATATTCAGATCATTTAGATACTTTCGGACAGTGCTCCAATTTTTGGAACATTCAATTTAACTGCTTTTGAATGTGGCGTAAAATTCAGATCATTGCTATCTTTTGAAATGAAGTTAACTTCCACTAAATTCTGATCGTTCACATACTTTCGCACATGGCTCAAATTCAGTTCGTTTTGAAACTTCTGAACATGATGCGAATTAACACAAAATTCATATTGTACAGATACTTATGAACAAGGTACCAGTTTACATATTATTCGGATTACTGGGATACTTTTCGAACATTACAAGAAATTCTGATATATCGGATACTTTTGAACCTGGCGCAAATTTACGCAAATTCAAGTAGTTTAGATACTTTTGTAGACGGCACAAAACTCAGAACTTTCAGACTTTTAGAGCATGGTTGAGATGGCAGCCACATACTATATTTACCCCAAAAATGTTTCCAGTCTGGTTTACTTCGAAATACAGAATAGTGAACATGTTCTAACTTCACAGGTGTTACATGTGTACTAGATAGTCTGCTCCCATTTGAGTATAGTGGGCAGCACTTTCATACAATCATATGAAACAGTGGGAAAAGTCCTTGTTTTGGATGTTGTTCAACTCGTGTATCACAATGCTTTGAATTCTGGCCTGGCTATGTCGCAACTACTATGGAGCTTGTACCACGGACATCGTTTAATTTCTGTATGAAATACGTAAAGGATCTAAGGACAAAAGTTGAACTGACTTAAATTATGCTCTGGAGACTTACGTGCCAAGTAAGTGGGTTAAGGATGGAATGAACCCAATCTGGTTTAATATGAAACTAATGAAAGTGCTGCTGGAAGCAGAGACTGTTGTACTCTCAGTTCAAAAAAGAATGCGCAGATGTCGAAAGGTGAATTTAGTGGAAATTTGTGTCTCCGTAAGAAGACGATGCGGACAGCATAGATTAATTTCCACTGCCATACCTTAGGGAAAGATCTTGCAGAAAACCCAAGAAAAGATCGGTCTTACGTTTAGTCACGAAGTGAAACGAAGGCTTCCAGCTACTGCAAACCTGATGTTTTTTATTTCATGTTTAAGAGACGATTTAGGCTGGATTATCATACAAATATACCATGGTATGACTGTCACGCAGGCTCATGCACGGGGAACATAGATTAGGCAAACGTTACGCAGAAAATCAGATGACTTGAGTTGAAAACAAAGAAGTCACACAGGAACAGACGGACACTCAGTTCGGTTTTGCAGAGAGCAATATCTGGCAAAGACTCCTCACTTAAATTGTGGTTATTGCGAATCTGTCACCCAGCAC
Organism: Schistocerca piceifrons; assembly: GCF_021461385.2. Classification (NCBI taxonomy): domain Eukaryota; kingdom Metazoa; phylum Arthropoda; class Insecta; order Orthoptera; family Acrididae; genus Schistocerca; species Schistocerca piceifrons. The sequence continues at coordinate 604,873,851 of NC_060142.1, forward strand.
CAAGTTCCAAGCGGTTTGAAAAAAGCGCTGCCGATTCCCGCACATATAAATGTTTGCAGAACAGGCCTGCATAATTATAGGCAAATACCCTTAATATCACATCTTCGGTTGTCGGGTGTTCTGCCGGATATCAGCGTCGTACTTGCACGATATTTCGGTCACGTAGCTCGTAACCTTCACCAGGTGCGACCTGAGACTGCTCCTCGAGTGGACCTGGTCCAGTATTTATGCCTATGGCCTTCCCCCTCCACCAACGGCTGTTGGCGCTTCCTCTGTGGTCCGCGCCCATTCCCTGCAACCTGCTGGAGCGTTGCTGCTCCGTTTTCCGTCCGCTGCGGTTCTAGGTGTTCCCTCTGCGGTCTGCGCCCATCTAACCCGATCCTGGGGGTTTCATCTACGGTCTGGGGTACCAAGTGTTCCCCCTGCGGTCCGCGCCCGCTCACCACGACCTGTTGAAGCGTTGCCGCTCCGTTTTTCGTCCGCTGCGGCTCTGGATGTTCCCTCTGCGGTCCGCGCCCACCAGTCCCACTTCTGGGTGTTCCATCTTCGGTCTGGTGCGCCTGGCAGTCCGTCAGGGGCTCGTTTTCCATCTCCGTGTCTCTGGTTCTTCTGTTTGTGTAGTGTTTAAGCTGGCCCCGTTGCTCCTTTAACAATTCCAGAGCCGGATCCCAGGCTCTGCTTAGCTGGTACCCTGTGTCACGGTTCAGAAGATCGTCAGCCATTTTAATTTCTATCGATTCTCTTACAACACTGTCCCAAAATCTGGGTGTTTGAGCTAGAATCTTGGTATCCTCATACTTCAAGGCATGAATTGTTAAAGGAGCAACGGGACCAGCTTCAACACTACACAAACAGAAGAACCAGAGAGATGGAGATGGAAAACGAGCACCTGACGGACTGCCAGGCGCACCAGAGCGAAGATGGAACACCCAGAAGTGGGACTGGTTGGCGCGGACAGCAGAGGGAACATCCAGAGCCGCAGCGGACGAAAAACCGAGCGGCAACCCTCCAACAGGTCGTGGTGAGCGGGCGCAGACCGCAGGGGGAACACTTGGTACCCCAGACCGTAGATGAAACCCCCAGGAGCGAGTTTGGTGGGCGCGGACCGCAGAGGGAACACCTAGAACCACAGCGGACGGAAAACGTAGCAGCAACGCTCCAGCAGGTCGCAGGGAATGGGCGCGGACCACAGAGGAAGCGCCTGCAGGCGTTGGTGGAGGGGGAAGGCCATAGGCATAAATACTGGACCAGGTCCACTCGAGGAGCAGTCTCAGTCGCACCTGATGAAGGTTACGAGCTAAGTGACCGAAATATCGTGCAAGTACGACGCTGATAACCGGCAGAACACCCGACAACCCAAGATGTCATTAGATCGCCGGGAAAGCCTGAAGAGTTACACCCTTAATATCGATTTGTTGTAGATATCTTCAACACATTCACAGTTCGTATGTAATCAATTCCACTGATTCTGTTAATAAATCATAGCGGTTGTAGGGAGTACTACCAGTGTGAAAAGCAGGTTGCACTTTTCTTAAATGATACTTTGGGAAACATGGATAAAGAGCAACAAGCAGATTCCAAATTACTAGATTTCCTGAAGCATTTGACACCGTGCTCTGCCGGCCGTTGTGGCCGAGCGGTTCTAGGCGCTTCAGTCTGGAACCGCGCTGCTGCTACGGTCGCAGGTTCGAATCCTGTCTCGGGCATGGATGTGTGATATGTCCTTAGGTTAGTTAGGTTTAAGCAGCTCTAAGCCTAGGGGACTGATGACCTCAGATGTTCAGTCCCATAGTGCTCAGAGCCATTTGAACACCGTGACCTCCTGAAGATTGCTGATGTAGCTCAAACCATATAGTTTGTCCCAGATGCGTCAGTGTCTGAAAGACTTCTTACGTTGTTCTCGATGGCAAGTGTCGATCAAAAACATGAGAGCTTTATGGACATCTGAAGGGAATACTCATTTTCGGTCTACAGGGTGAATCACCTCAAACTTGCAACACAATAAAACGGAAATGGAAAGTGCAATTGAGGTGAGGTTTCCGCAGAATGGATTGGTAGCCAGGGACACGTTTAGTTAACCAATAATCAGAGTGTAGTAATACTAAGAAAGTGTACTTGTGTGCAAACATACAGTCTTTTAAGTGGAACAAAGCCTATTGACATTAGCAGACAAAAATGAGGGTAAATTAAGAACTCAGGGTTTTTATTGCAGGAGTATTGTCGGGGTCATTTACAAGATATCGTATTTCGAAAACTTTTCACCTCGACACTTGTTTGTGACTTTCAACCTGCGGCTATTCAACCTACGCGGTTGCTAGATACGATGTCGTTACGTCTGCTTAAGGTGTGCTTGTGTGTTCCTCGAGTGCATTACAACTTGTTAGTGTGTCACTGCCCAAGCAGCAGGCCATGAGAGGGCGGCGGGACTTACCAATGCTCATGGTGTGTGGCGTGTGTAGGATGAATGCATTCGTTGTTGTAACGTGTATGCGGCAAGATACCCCAATAGACGTCAACCATCTCTGCAATTATTTATGAACCTCGTCAACCAGTTACCTGATATTGGTAGTATAACACTTCAACAACGTAACAGAAAATATGAGTGACGACGTACACTACGTGATCACATGTGTCCGGACATCTGGCTGAAAATGACTTACAAGTTGTTGGCGCCCTCCATCGGTAATGCTGAAATTCATTATGGTGTTGGCTTCAGGCATACGTTCAATCAGGTGCTGGAAGGTTTTTTGTGGAACGCCAGCATATTATTCACTGAGTGCTGAACTGAGGAGAGGTATCGATGTCAGTCGGTGAGGCTTGGTACGAAGTCGGCGTTCCAAAACATCTCAAAGGTGTTCTATAGTATTAAGGTCAAGACTCTGTGCAGACTTGTCCATTAGAGGGATGTTATTGTCGTGTAAGCTCTCAGTCACAGGCCGTGCATTACGAACATGTGCTGGATCGTTTTTACGGATGCAATAGGCATTCCCGAATTGCTCTTCAACAGTGGGAAGCAAGAAGCTACTAAAAACAACATTGTTGGCCTGAGTGCAAGCATCCTCCGTGAAAAACACGACCACACCGTAACACCACCGCTTCCGAAATTTACTGCCGCCACTACACACGCTGGCAGATGGCGTTCACCAGGAATTCACCATATCCACACCCTGCCATGGGATCGCCACATTGTGTACCGTCATTCGTCACTCCGTACAAAGTTTTCCCACTGTTAAATCGTCCAATGTTTACGCTTCTTACACCAAGTGAGGCGTCGTTTGGCATTTACCGCCTAGATGTGTGGTTTATTAGCAGCCGCTCGACTATGAAATCCAAGTTTTCTCACCTTCCGCCTAACGGTCATAGTACTTGCCGTGGATCCTGACGCAGTTTGGAATTCCTGTTGAGTGTCGGCGGTCTCTGTCAGTCAATAGACGACATCGGCCTGTACGCTTTTGTGCTGTACGACTCCCTTCACGCTTCCACTTCGCTATCACATTGGAAACAATGGACCTAGGAATGTTTAAATGTGTGGAAATCTCGCGTACAGACGTATGATACAAGTGACAACCTATCACCTGACCATGTTCGAAGTCCATGAGTTCCGCGGAGCACCCCATTCTGCTCTCTTACGCTGTCTAATGACTACTGAGGTCTCTGATATGGAATTACTGGCCGTAGGTGGCAACACATTGCACCTAATATGAAAAGCGTATGTTCTGGAGTTGTCCGTATACTTTTCGTTACATAGTGTAAGGAGAAGAAATTAATGTTCTTGTTGCCGTTGGTGTTGATCCGCACATTACTTCCCGCACCATCGCAAGAGGAGGTGACGTGGGTCAGGCAGGTACCATAAGCATTCTCCAGCGGCATATTCCATCCTTAACCGTTTTCGCATCGTCTTCGGTGCTAATTTTAGGTGATTCACTTTCCATAAATCAGTCACCTGACGTTCAGGGTGAGTAGCAATTCAGGACTATTGCTGATGACGCTTTGACGTCCAGAAAGGTGTTGTCGCTGAGTGACTTTAGGAGAATACAGATCTGATTAGAAAAAAATTCTAGTTAGTTTGATGAACTGCTGCATGCTTTAAATGTAGACAAATGTAAGTTAATGTGGAAAAGTACTAAGAACAGTCTTTTAAGTACTGAACGCAGCATTAGTAGTGTATTGCTTGACATAGTCACATAGATTAAATATCGAGCTGAACGTTGCAAAGCGATATGTAAAATAACAAGCACGTGGGAGTGATAGTAGGGGAGGCTCGTAACCGACTTTTCTTTATTGGGAAAATGTTGCGTAATTATAGATCGTTTTTAAACGAGATGGCACAAAAACGATCGAGTACGACCTTTTCTTGAGTACTGCTCGAGTGTTTGGAGTGCCTGACGAGCCGAATTCGAGACAAAATAGAAGCCGTTTAGAGGCATGCTGCTAGATTTGTTGACAGTAAGTTCGATCACCCTGCAAGTGTTCCCTCAATCCCTGGAGGGATGAAAATGCGAGGCACTACTAAGAAAATTTGAAGAAACGGGACTTGAAGCTCACTGTAGACTGCCACCAACATACATATCACAAAAGGATCACGAAGATAAGATGAGAGAAATTAGGATTCGTGCGGAGGCTTGTAAACATTCTCTTTTCCCTCACTCTGTTTGCAAGTGGAACAGGAAAAGAAATAACTAGTCGATTCGTTGTACGTTCCGCTGCAAGTGTTCCCTCAATCCCTGGAGGGATGAAAATGCGAGGCACTACTAAGAAAATTTGAAGAAACGGGACTTGAAGCTCACTGTAGACTGCCACCAACATACATATCACAAAAGGATCACGAAGATAAGATGAGAGAAATTAGGATTCGTGCGGAGGCTTGTAAACATTCTCTTTTCCCTCACTCTGTTTGCAAGTGGAACAGGAAAAGAAATAACTAGTCGATTCGTTGTACGTTCCGCCATGCTCCGTATGGTGGCCGAGCGAGGTGGTGCAGTGGTTAGCACACTGGACAAGCATTCGGGAGGACGATAGTTCAAACCCCCGTCCGGTCATTCTGATTCGGATGTTCCGTGATTTCCCCTAATCACTTCAGGCAAATGCCGGGACGGTTCCTTTGAAAGGGCATGACCGATTTTCTTCCCCATCCTTTCCTAATCCGAGCTTTTGCTTCGTCTCTAATGACCTCGATGTTCACGGGACGTTAAATACTTATTTTCTCCTCTCTTCCTCAGTAGGGTGGGTTGCGGAGTATCAGTGTAAATGTAGATGTAGATTAATGTGAGCATCTGCAGTTTATCATTTGTGACGAATTCACATCATCTGTGATGTTCTTATTCCACAAAAGAATCGTCTGTGTTTTGCATTTCCATCAAGTCATGGCAGCCGTCTATGCGTCTCTGGTTTTGTTTGTACGTCAAAATATATCAGACAAACATTGTACATACGTTCCTCTTCATCAAAAGAATTTGGGATAACGTCCAGTACACGTTACGGCATTACAGTTTGTGCTCAAGAACATTGACACAGTAGACCGCACATCCAGTACGAAATACTGCATGCTCACAACAGACTGCTCGAACGCCTTACAGTTGTTAGTTTGAGCTTCCACTGCAGCTACTTTCTTCACGTTGCTTTTACTTCAGGAAGAAACTCAATCTTAGAACTTTTCAATCGATAGTGTACTGATGGGGCTGCTTCATTTTATTGGCCAGTAAAATACACCTGTTACATTTTTATGGCTGGTAAAATACTGGCCTTTGATTGACAGAGCAAAATGTATCTATGTATGTATGTTGCTTGTGTGTGTGTGTGTGTGTGTGTGTGTGTGTGTGTGTGTGTGTGTGTGTGTGTGTGTATGTGTGTGTGTGTATGTGTGTGTGTGTGTGTGTGCGTGTGTGTGTGTGTGTGTGTGTGTGTGTGTGCGTGTGTGTGTGCGCGCGCGCACGCGCGTTGCATGTGTGGGAGATTGGATGGATGGATGGATGGATGGATGGGTAGGTGATGTTAATGTATCTTTGGTCAGTAACTCAGCTCGTTGAAAAGCACTTGGGTATTTGGGTAGGTGATAGTTACAAAACGCTGTGCCGATTCATAGAGCGTCGTACTCTTCATCTTCCATCACCATTCACACAGTAATATAGGTCGTACAGATACTTTCGACCGTGGTGCTGAACTCATATAATCTGGATACATTTGAACATGGCACCTACATATCGGTTGAGGCTTTTGTCTTAATGGCTAGTAAAATACTGTGCTGTGGTGGCTGTTTCATTTTAATTGCTAGGGAAGTCCTGACATGTGATTAGATCAAAATATGTGAATTATGTGGGTGTTCCCGTGTAATAGAATTTGCTGTCGAGGCAGAATTTTTGTTGACGAGGTAGACTCTTGGAGGAAAAAATGTGTATCAAGTATTGGTGACACAGCGTCTGAGCTACCTGCTTCTAGGCAACCAGTTCCTTTCACTCTTTACGTGTGGTGCTGAGACGCACGTTTGTCAGCACAAGGGTTGAAGATCGGTCAATCATCGCCAGATGTGCTATAGCAATCCTGCTTAGTTGCATTCATATAGTTTTGTGTACATTATCTCATCATGCAGCTGCTAGCTAAACAAACATTCTAGGTTTCATTCGTTGTGTCAGTCTCATCCTGTTCATTATGATTCCTTAAATCTGTTATTTGCTATTTTCCATCTGTGATGGTCAGCTGAATTTCCGTAATAGAACTGATGCTTTGTCAGATATAGTTTCATGTGTAGCTCGGTACCATACAGCAACATACTCGACAAGAAACAACACTGAAAGATGCCGTCCTAGGTTGCTCCAAGTTAGTTAATTGACGTACCAGAAACAAAGCACTGCAATAAGTCAACATTACAAAATGGCTCTGAGCACAATGGGACTCAACTGCTGTGGTCATAAGTCCCCTAGAACTTAGAACTACTTAAATCGAACTATCCTAAAGACATCACACACATCCATGCCCGAGGCAGGATTCGAACCTGCGACCGTAGCGGTCGTGCGGTTCCAGACTGTAGCGCCTTTAACCGCTCCGCCACTCTGGCCGGCAGACAACATTACAAGTGGCAGTTTATGGCGATGTAGTTTCTAACATAATGTAGATTAAAAGAGGGAGTACAGGGATGAAATTACTAGACTGGACCCTATGTGTATTCAGAGCATTCTACGAGACTCGGCGTAACTACTAATAAAGGAGTCTGGGTGCAAAGAACAGAGAGTAAAACCAAAACAACACGGTCTTTCATGACTGCAAATGCTGCCGCAAGAGAAAAGGAAAGAAAAATGAGAGAGTGGCATCGGTAATGTAATTCGGTCTGCAGCACGCGAGACGACGCCAGATCAAAGGGCAGACCGGAGACCGGAGGGGTGGCTGGGCTGGCTGCTGGTTTATCAAGCGGGGGTATCAAGCCCAGAGCGGGCGGTGGCGGCGGCGGCGGCGGCCGATGCGGTGCGTCCGATAGTATCTACGGCAGCGCCACCAGTTCTTTCTTCGCACGTGATAAATGTATTGCGCGCACCCGCCCCTCCACAGCACCCTTCCCCGCCGTACATTCACGGCTTTATTTGAAATATCAGCCAGTATCCGCCCTCTTCACAATGCTACTACGCCCAACTCCTCCCTCGCTGTTCTCTGTGCTCTTCCCTCCTTTTCTCTTCTTTCCATGTCCTCTACCAGTTTCTTTCCTCTAAATCACCCTTCACCGCATATAGAAACACATACAAACCCACACAAACACACACATACGCATGAACACTTAATCGTACTCTCTCTCTCTCTCTCTCCCTCCCTCCCTCCCTCACACACACACACACACACACACACACACACACACACACTTGCGATCTTCGCCTGTGTGGGGTAATGTTTTAGAGCATAATTCACGTTGTTGTGGCAGGGTATTGATACGCCTCGTTCCCAGTTTGCATTCTCGGCGGTTTGTGTATGATTAATAAACCATGTATTGTGAGATACATGGATTTAGTGCGCAAGGAATTTTCCTTTCTTTCCCTACCATAGTTTGTCCTTTCCAGTACGCCATGTTTCCACGCATGTGTTTCACAGTCTCGAAGAATAAAGGTAGGACCGTATGTAGAGCGCTACAGACGTCCAAGGTGTGACTCATATGTGCTTGATGTAAAATTGACCAATCCGATGCTGAGAACTGAGTTGTTAACGCACTATAATTTAATTCAAAATGAAAAGTTACCTTTAAGAAATAATATGCAATTACTACACGATAAAAAACCTTATGAAGCTTTATTTGACTGCGGTAATTCTTTGATTGTCCTATTTTCCCAGTTGAAAACAGGTGCTCAGTCTTTCAAAAGATTTTTAAGGATGTAAGTCAAATACTCGATATTATTCTCCACACGTAAATGGTTTCTGCGCTCAGAGATTTGTATTCCGTGATATAATCTATTTCAGAATTGAATTTTCGTCCTAGATTCTGAAATAGTTATTCCTTGAGCTAGTTTCCTGTAAAAATGATGCACAGATTCAGTGTATTTGAAGAATGGCGCCGTGTAACAGCATAAAACTGTCGTAGTGAATGATATCTAAATCCCTAGCTTCGGTCAAGCGACTTCCTCCAAGTCACGGTTTACACTTTATCAGTCTACTGAAGGTTTCTTGGTGTCAGGTACACTTGACAGCACAATTCGCCTACAGCAATCGCATTAGGTGCAGCAGGGACGTGAATAAAATGCAGCGTGCCACAACTGGGTGTTTCACAAGTCATTCTCAATAATTCACACATGGAAGGTACAGGCAATAAACAGCTAGAAATTTCCATTAAAAATAGGTCTACAAATCAACCGTGACCAAAGTATCGCATTAATTCGAATTTGGAACCAATTGTAAATGACCCTGGATACCGCGTATTTACGTTGGTTTCTCAAGGTTTGGGATCGATTATCTGTTTATTTACACATGCGCAACTACTTCCCTTTCCCCCTCCGTGCACTTTGCCGTACCGGCCTCAGAATCAGTCACTAATGTTAAGGCACCATGGACAGAGATTACACCAATGAAGTGTTCGCTGACATGCAGTTCATGTGCGGTAAAGCTAATGGTACTACCCTTGAGGCTGTACGATTGTATGAAGAACGTTTCCCTCTCCGTATGCAGCCCGACAGGCGTACATTGAGCTGCTTGGATCGGCGCCTTAGAAAAAACCGGGAATTTGGCAGACCGTGCACTAGAAGATTGACCATGATCCATAACGCCCCATGTTGAGGAAATGCTGTTATGCATTGTACACGAACGTCTGAATACTTCAGCAAGGAGTACTGCCACTCAAGAGTGTGTCATGAGTCATAGCACTGTGTGGCGGATTTTGCATTGTCAAGTACTATATCCATATCATCTCCGGAGAATAAAATTTCTCACCAATGGAGACTTACCTGCTAGAGAGAATTTCTGCAATTGGGTACAACAACAGTATACCCTAAATCCCCTGTTTGTAAACAGTATTCCTGTTCACGGATGAGGCTGGAATTTTAACTACAATAACTAATCACATCAAGACATCAGCAGCGTTATTCGTTGAATGTCTGGACGCTAATAGACAGTATAATTGGAAGACACTTCCTAGCACAGAGACTAACCGGACAGGACTACATGCGGTTTCTGCGCACTGTACTTTCGGATGTACAAGATGCTGTCCCAATGAACAACGCCTGGGCATGTGGTTCATGCATGACGGTTCTCCTCTTCACGGGTGTGCTGGTTTCAGCTCGGACGTATGGTCAACATTGGAAACGTAGAGAAGGCAGTATGCCATGACCTCCCGAGTCTTCGGATTTAAATCTCAATGATATCTGTGTCATATCAAAAGCCTGGTCACGTTACCAAGGTCAACTCTCTTGAGGAATTAGGCTTAAGGATTGGGCAGCCTCCCAATATTCACAGAAGTCCCCAAGACTGCTACAGAGGATTCTCAACTCTTTTCAGAGACGGGAACAGTGTTCTGATTTGATCCATTATAAATGGTTTTTGAAAGCCTGCGACTGTAGATACAATAGGTTTGTTTAAAAATAAATAAATCTTCTGCTACCAGTCACGATTTTCTTTATTTTACTATTCGCACGACGCGTTTCGAGAAATAATTCCCATTTTCAAGTGCGTTTTTTTGATGTGTGTTAAGCCATTTCTTTTGATGTTGTCAGCGTGTGTGAGTCTGCTTCATTTTGTTGACTTTTACTGTAACACATAAGAAACGCGATTTTTAGTTGGGTATCAATTCTTTCTGTGAGGTTAGTGGCTTAAGTTTGAGAACAATTTGTACTTACAGTTTTCTAATGGTCCATTTGTGTAGAGAGTCACACACACTTAACATCACACACAACTTGTAAATTTTACACATCGAAAATATCTTATATAAACAAAACAGTTACAAAGATCTTCTTACAGGTAGTGCACAGAGATAGCATTATAGGTCTTCCACAGATCATGACATGCTTTTGTACAGAGGTTAATTTATCTTTACAATTTGGCTCATCAATTACTTATACTGATTTTACAATTGTGCTTATTTCTATGTTTTACTATTTTTATTTAAATATATTATCGAAACATCTGAAGAAATTCACTGATTCACTTCCAAGTTTTTCATTTAATATTTTATCTTCATATTTTCTGTAATGTGAATGTATCTCCAGTTCTTCAAGCAAATCCATTTTATGTCCTTTATTTAGTCGGTGGAGTACTTTGACATTTTGCTCTATTTTTCCAAATGGGTGTCCTGTATTATGTATGTGTGTTGCTATTGCTGATGTAGTGTGTTTGTTGTGTGTGTATGCTCTAATGTGCTCTGTGTACCTGGTGTTGACATTTCGGCCTGTTTGTCCTGTGTAGAACTTGGAGCATTCCTGGCATGTTACCTTGTATATTCCAGAGTCTGAATATGGATCATGATTACACTTTATATTATGTATTTGTTTTTGGTGTAGGTTATTGGATGTAGAAAACCCAATTTTTACTCTGTGATTTTTGAAAATATTTGCAATCTTCTGTGATACATTGCCTATGTATGGAATGCCAGATATATATTTGTTTTTCTCTTTTTCTTCTGTGGTGCAGTTTGTACCTGGGTTTCTCTTCACTTTGTCTAAGATTGTGTCAACCATGGAAGCATTGTAACCATTGGCAACTGCAATCTTCTTCACTGTGTTTATTTCTTGTTGCATATTTTCTTGGTTCAATGGTATTTTTGTTGCCCTATGCAGCATTGACCTGTAAGCTGCCTGTTTATGAATATTTGGGTGACATGAGGTTGCAGGGATTGTGGTGTCAGTCATTGTGTTTTTCCTATAAATTTTGAATGTGCATGTGTTGTTGTGTCTTGTAATATTTAGGTCCACAAAGTTGATACTTTTATTTTGCTCATGTTCCACTGTAAATTTGATTTTCTCATTTAGATTATTGAAATGATTAAGAATGTCTGTGATGTCTTTGGTATCTCCTTTCACTAACAGTAGTGTATCATCTACATATCTCCTATAAAATTCTATTTTCCTTAGGCAAGATTCTTGGCTGTCAAATAATTTTTTTTCTAAGTGATTTATATGTATGTCAGCTATGGTACCGGATATACACGATCCCATTGCTAGGCCATCTGGTTGCTTATAAATGTTGTCATTAAAGGTAAAGTAGTTGTAACTTAGGGTTAGCTGAAGCAGTTCCATAAAATCGACAATCTCTGTGTATGAAAGTTTCTTGTGTTGCATAAGGTTCTTTTGTATTACTGTTAGAGCTTCTTGTATGGGTATGTTTGAATTAAGGTTGGTGATGTCAAGTGATATAAACTGTGCATCTTGGGGGAGCTCTCAGGTTCTTAGTTCTTTGGCTAGAATCATGCTGTTTTTTATGGAATATGTAGTTTCATATGTATAATTTTTCACCAGTATGAGCGAAGGTGCCGGAGTACTTCACCGGGGTCGGCGTCCACTACAAGCAGCAGGCCGACATCCCGTCGGCTGGTTGGCAACATTCGTGTTCGACGACCGCTCGTGGCATGGCTGTCCTCTTCTACTTGGCTTCCATCACTCATTAACCGCTGCGACGCATCGTGGATTTATGGAACTGCTTGCTGATAAAGGCGAGAACATTCTGTAAACCTCGTGGTGCTTTGTTTCATTTTCTACCGGCCTTCTTATTATTTTATGATTTGTACCCGACTCACAGAATTTTACTTGGTCGGCTCTCTGGTCGTAAACATGAGCATTATATTGTACTAAGACACTAGTTCTCGTTTGAAAATTTGTCCTGCTTTTATATGGCCTTTCATTTCTGGTTTGTACCCGACCATTAATGTTCTAATTAATCAGCTCTTCGACGTACATCCGGAACAATTGTACTAATCGACAGGTTGCCGCTAAACAAAGGAGGTACCTTGTGGTTAGATATAGCTGTTAACCGGTTGAATTCTTTGACTGTAACTGCATTTCTCAGTCATTAGCCATAATCTGAACAACCTGCTGTACTAAGCTGTTCGTTTCTGTGTTGGAAGACCGGGTTGTTATTGGTATAGTTTAACTGGATCTTTCGGTTCCTTCGAGTGAGTTCTCTTGTAATAAGTGTTCACAGGTCATGTTCTAAGCCGTTCGTTCAGTGATATTAATAACTGACCATTAATTTTTGAAAATATTTGCAGCGAACTGTCACCAGGGCTTTAGTGAAAATAAAATTGTCAGAAGGGACGATTGAAATTAAGAGGTTGATTGCCTTGAAGTAAGCGTTACCATTGTCACATTCTTTGCTAATCTGTTTAACCTTTAAGCCCAGGATCGCATCGTAACCCAAAAGGTTTCGACTTTCAGCTTTCAAATTAAAAGTTAAGTCATCTGTTCTGAGTAACTGAATCACTCTTGCCATCATTTGTACTTATAAAGTTTTAATGTGGTGCAGAAGGGCATTTAGTAAGACATATTGTGTCCAGCTCTTTCACTCGATAACGGGCGGGCTGCTGGTCCTGCCGAATTGTAACCATTGTCGTTTTGCAAATTTATTCATTTGTGAAAGAAAATTTTATGGTTAAACGCTTCGATTACCTATAAAACACAGTTTATATATTGTTAAATAAATAGGTTGTGTAAAAAAAGTTATATTGGTGAGGCCTCCCTTCCACGGTTACCTTAATTCCAGTAAGCACTACGTGTAAGTTCTGTCTAAGGTATTTTCGACCATCGAAAGTATGTGGTTTCTTTACCCCATAATATCCTGTTCTAAAGCTTTTGTCTTCGTTAGCTGTCTACAATCTGCGAAGAAGGCACTCTGTGAAGTGCGGTAATAATTGAACCACATTTTAACAATAAACGGTCTCTGTTCCTCATTTTTTTTACAGCAAAGAATAAACTGTGACTATGGAAAAAAATAATATTTTTTTTCTTATTTTGCTGGTCGCTGTTGCAACCAGAGTATTTTTGGATTATGTACAACCTCATTCTTTTTTTAAGACCTCTCCCGCAGCATTGCTGGAACGTGTGCCGGGCCCTATTCTTGCTTGAAAAACATTACTTCCTTAGGATATAGTTGTGACTCTGATATCACGATAATATTAATATTAGGGTGTAATTGGAAGCTTCAAATCGATTTTCTATCTTGTGAAACATTCCAAGTCTGTGGAGCACATCCAGTCCGAAACTGCTACAGACACGCGGCCACTGCGAGATCACTCGTGGACTCATCTGGGGCCGGAAAGGGTACTTCATGGCACTTATACTCGTACTGGACTATCATTCGCTGAGGATGATACTGATTCATCACAAAATATCAAATTCCACCACTCAACGCCAACTTTTCCTCGGCGAACGCTAATCCGCAGAATTGATGATCGTTTCAGAGGCGCTCCATGATGGCCGCTCTTTCCTTGCATCAGACATCCCGAAGCCAGCGCCGAACCATATGCACCGACCTGAGAACGTAATAGTGTGTTTCAGCTCCATCGCGTTTAAAAATGGATTTTGCGTTAAACATATTGTCGTGTTCATTATCCCGGTCAGGTTTTGCTACACGGAAAGGTACAGTTCACGCACGCCTCCTGTATTCGTTTTTCTTTTTATTTTCCATAATAGCGCAATGTGCTCAGGAAAGCCATATTGTGCCTCTGACACTGTATAATAATCAACAAGAATCTGTTGATGATAAGGCGTGGTGAATGCATGGTGTGACTCGACTGAAAGCGATGTGGTACACATGTTTGACTTTGCTCGTGTACTGTCGTTGACTATTATAGAACGAATGGTGCAGTTGCAGACCTAGCTCGCTGCGACAGATTGTCAGTCGATTACCGTGTAATCTCAGTTCTACTGTGTGAATAATTCTCAAGTATTCTGTCAAATCAGACAGTAAATTTAATTTTGGGAATCTAGGGGGTCATTCTCCAACAGAATTGTCCCTCACTGTTTCGTAGCCATCGCTCCGTCGCTTTTTCGGTGGGAAAGTAACTGTACATTTGTGCTGTGAGCCCGCCACTAGTGCCAATAGTATCTACGTATGCTTCTGGCCCGTTTCTGGGAGAACAGAGGACGCTTTGCCGCGTAAACAGCAACGGAAGGGGTATAAGACTGTTTTCGCCTGCGTGGATTGTGGAGTAGCTCGCAGCAATTGCACCTGGGGTCCGTTTACTTTCACAATGTGGGGAGTGCTTGCCATTGTTCGCACATTGCTCGAAGGTGATGGCCTCTCCTGGGGAGTGCTGTCGGCACCGCCACTGAAAGAAGCGAGCCTGCGCATGGGTAACTGTTGCCTGGCGACATTGTGGACTATGTTGAGATCGTTTGGTAAAAGGCACAAGATTTGTGCACTGTTGCGGCATTTTAGTTCCCACCGTGACTTTTTGGTGTTTTCCTCCTTACATCGATCTGGGTTTATGGGCTGAAGGCGCTCGTTAGTGTGGTACATGTGTCCGCAAGCTGTCGCTAATTGGCATCAAGCATGTTGTGTACTCATCATGTTACTGAACGGCATCAGCGTCATTTAGTATCTTTAAGGATCTTGTTCTAATTGTAATTTGTAGCAGCATAGCACTGATTTTTTTTTCTTTTTTGAGTCACACCTGCCCGTTTCTTTCCAACAGTAGTGTCAAATTAGCCAGTCACTGCTCATACCGATATTTCATTTAAATTTAGCCCTTGGTACTGGTCCAGTTTACTCTATATTTTGACATACTGAGGCTTGTGTATTGGCTTATATGTAACGTGAGTGACGTTAATCCTATTTACATGTATGTGTTGCAGAATCAGCCATTATTTAATGAATTGAATGTCAGCACTTTACTCTGACATTCACAAAATAGTTTTGCAGTACGACTGACAAAAAGCTCCTATTATGACAAGGCTACTGGCCAGCTCGTTACTTCAAGTCCGTATTACATGTCATTTGTTGCCTTGTAAAACTAGCCACCTGAGTTGTATTATTTGCCTTACCTGTATTTACGTCGCTGCCCGTCGGGCCTAGCCGTTTGTGTTTGTGTATTTCACTGGCTACTACCGTTGTTTGCTTCCTTGTGTACCAGTGGATTTCTTGCATCTTACATGAATTTCAGGCAAACCTATTACTGCCTTCATCGATTGTAAAACTTGTATGGGTGGTCACCGGCCATTAATTCAGCACATGTTACTCTTTTGAAATACCCAAATACTTCACTACAATAAAAAATTAAGTTTTGATTCTGTCTATAATCTTTATTTTAGTATTTACGTTCTTAATCTGTAACTGTTCTAGCCACACCCATTTACTTCACTGTGATAAGCCGCTGGTGCGGCTGCTAAGAATAATTTTGATTTGATTTGCACCGTTGCGTTTCCTAATGTGCTATACTGCGTTGTACTGTATTACATCTACTTCTGATCTAAAGTTTTTGGTTGCCGATAAAACAGATCTTTACTTGAAGTTTAAGTCATTTTTGCAGTTGCTACCGTTTGGATTGTATCGTGGCGGTTGCTCTGCCCAGGCCCACCTTGCCCAGCTCGTGGCTTCGGCCGCTCGGACCTCGTGGCCATCTCTTCTGGCGACGCTACCACCAATATCCAAACTTCGTGCCTCACTCACGGGTCAGCGAATACCGTATATACAGGGTGCTCCATTGATCGTGACCGGGACAAATATCTCACGAAATAAGCGTCTAACTAAAAAACTACAAAGAACGAAACTTGTATACCTTGAAGGGGGAAACCAGAGGGCGCTATGGTTGGCCCGCTAGATGGCGCTGCCATAAGTCAAACTGATATCAACCGCGTTTTTTTTAAACAGGAACCCCCATCTTATTACATATTCGTGTAGTACGTAAATAAATATCAGTGTTTAAGTTGGACCACTTTTTCTCTTTGTGATAGATGGCGCTGTAATAGTCACAAACATATGGCTCACAATTTTAGACGAACAGATGGTAACAGGTAGGTTCCTTAAATTAAAATACAGAACGTAGGTACTTTTGAACATTTTATTTTTCTTTCTGAGAACGCATGCTGTTACGGCGTAATTACCTGTAAATACCACACTAATGCAATAAATGCTCAAAATGATGCTTGTCAACCTCAATGCATTTGGCAATACGTGTAACGACATTCTTCTCAACAGTGAGTAGCTCGCCTTCCGTAACGTTCGCACATGTATTGACAATGCGCTGACGCATGTTGTCAGGCTAACTATCCGGCGAACGGTCAGGACACTTGGATGATGTCGTCCAGGATACCGAGCAGAATACATAGCAGACGCCCGTTGGGCATTTTGATCACAATAGCCGTACATCAACACGATATCGACCTTTTCCGCAATTGGTAAACAGTCCATTTTAACACGGGTAATGTATCACGAAGCAAATACAGTCCGCACTGGCGGAAAGTTACCGGATACCACGCACTTATACGTTTGTGACTATTACAGCGCCATCTATCACAAAGCGAAAGAAGTGGTTCAACTAAAACATTCATATTTATTTACGTACTACACGAATATGTAATAAAAAATGGGGGTTCCTATTTTGTAAAACGCAGTTGATATCCGTTTGACCTATGGCAGCGTCATCTATTTTGCCAACCTTAGCGCCATCTGGTTTCCCCCTTCAAGCTATACAAGTTTCGTTCTTTGTAGTTTTTTCGTCTGACGCTTATTTCGTGAGATATTTGTCCCGGTCACGATCAATGGACCACCTTGTACATACCAGCAAGGAAAATCCTTCTAAGAACACTACCCACAGATACCAACTCTTTCTCATAGATATTGGCACTGGGGCCGCAAGAGGGACAGTCGATACTACACCTGAGCTAGTGGCGCCAGACAGAAGAACCTACTAACTCAATGGCGCCACGGCTCAACAGTGAACTGCCCGTTTCATTAATTTCGAGATCTTTACTGACTCAGAACAAATTAACGAAGGAACGCAAATAAAATGCACTTAACCAGATACCAACCAAACCTTGTCTCCTAGCAATTTACTACTAGGTAGTTGACAATGCCACTGAGCTGCGATTGCGTTTTGCTACGACAGCAAGCATTTACGTACATTTTACTGCTCTTTATCCCACGTCACGATATGTAGCGCCTTTTCCCAGTCTGCAGTGCAATAAATGATGTGGTGTAGTTTTCTTGCGTGTTTTAAAGGTCTTCCTTACAGCAAGTATCAAAAATGTATTAATCCTTCTACTACTCTTACAGTTACAAATGTTCCCTAATTCTATGAGCAGATCTATACACCCCGTAATGTGATTTGCTCCTGTGTAACGAAAGTGTCGAACTCAGCGCTCACCCATGTTTATTTTTGTGCTGTCAGGTGTAATAGGTCGTTAGCTGCGACTTGTATAATATAATGTTGCTGGTGTGTGGTGACATATAATGTAGTTAAAAAAACCGATGTGTTTCACTCCGACAATAGTTCCTTAAAATACGCGAAATATCAGTTCGCAGCTCGAAGAAGGTCGCTTGATCGTTTCTGGTTGTCAGGAATTCAGCGTATTTGTAACAGTTTGTTTTGGTTCCATGATGTTGTTCTCTATTCATCGAATATGAAATAGAATCGACCAGCCAGTAAAATGTGTGTTCGTGGGATACCGATGGCTCGTAACGCAAATTTCAAATGTGCTAAGTCCTAGATACCCTGGCCTAATATTCTTCTAAGTTTATGTTCTGCAAAAGAGCGTAGATAGGACATTTATACCTTTATCTTTCATTTATACCAAGTGCAGGATTAACCTACATTGAGGTGAAGTACCTGCTAATAGTTTTAAATAACTTAGTAATCGACAGTGGTGAGGGAGGGGTGAGGGGAGAGCTGTGGGTGATTCAGTGTTGCCAGGAAGCTGAAAGCCATGCTCGTCAAACTGCTGCAAGCACCTGCACGGCTAACAACAATGCCAGAACGTAACCGCCAAGGAAGATATGAGATTGGCTGGCGGCCGGGCCCAACTACTCAGCTCCCCGCAAAGTCAATAAAAAAATTATTTTAATCCAAACATGTTAATCCTTCCAGATATGGTTTCTATACCTGGAAAACGGCACTAGGTGTACATCACTAAGATGTGATCAAAGAGCTAAGATGTGATGAAAGTTAATAAAGCCTAAGATCAGTTTAAGAAAGAAAAGTAAGGAAAAAACGTAAGTTTTAGGGATCTTAGAGGGTTTGAAGAACGCTATTAGCTCTTTGATAACCCACATGGGCGGCTTTATCCCACCCATGTCTTCTGCCGGCTGTCGACGTGGAAGAATAGGCAACTGGTGGGTGAAGAATTGCGGCAGTTATGTGATGAGTGCAGCCTCGAATTTTTCTGAGGAAGCAGTTAGAACATGATGGAAGAGTGACAGTGGAGGGGAATTCAGTACCGACATTTGGAGTTAGTAAAGGGGCTTAGGACCTTTATACTCCACACAAGGCAACTCACAATTCAGTAGGCCGTCGGCGACCCCATACCCTGTCATCAATCTGTTGCTTCAAGTGTCAATATGTTGTCTTAGAAACACAAGCGGGCATAGAAGGACATTGGATATGGCGCAGGATTGAATGCAGTGAGATTATGCGCGGAGGGGAATCGTAGAATGGGAGTGAAAGTAATTTGAAATGAACAGAGTTAGGGAGTTGATGAGAATGACTCGTATTCACCGAGTCAAAAATTGAATCAGAACTGCAAAACGTCGTAAGGTGGAAAACTGGCATCAGAATTGAAGGTAATGTCAAATGCCCGCGTAAATGAGCGTAGTACTAGAAAGAAATTCAGATAAATCTAGACTGCTCATCAGTACAGTATGGAATACATCAGTATCTACACAACTACTCTGCAGTCCACATTCAACTGTTTCGCACACGGCCTGTTGTCCACAGTTTCCACTCAAGAAACGAGTGGGAAAACTGAACACTTGAATATTTTCGATGCGATCTCTGATGTTTCATATTTCATTAAGATGGTCACTTCTTTGTATGTACGTGGGAACCAATAAAATATTTTCACACTGAGAGTGAAAAGTTGATTACTGAAATTTCGTGAAAATACCTCGCTGCAACGTTAACGCCTTTGTTTTGTTAAAAGCCACCCCAACACTCGTATTACAAATACGAGCTCTTGTCTCTTGCGCAGAAAACAGCGCTTAGTTCGTGAATCTGTTATCTGGAGGCTGCAAGAAACTCTTAGTGAGGAACTGTTGTTTTAGACATGATTAAATTTCCAATCGGGTTGTTTATACGGGATGCCAGTCGCTTTTTACTGCCAGAACACGAGAAACATATTGGTGACACTGTCTCTCCTCTTTCACAATAAGAGAAAATAGCTGTACGGTAAGTTGAAAAAGAGAGAGTTAGAGAGATGGGGTTATTTTTATACGTGTGTATCATCAACCTCTTCCCTCAAAAATATTCCTCTTCTTCATATCTCCTCTGTGTTACTACAGATGACGTGTCACTGATCTCATTTGCAGTAAGATTGCAGTACACGCGAGGTGCTTGTTTGCTTCCACCGCCCTGAATGAAATGCATATCCTAATAAATGTTCATCAACCTGCAATCTTCCATGGTTCTTGTCTCTTGCGCAGAAAACAGCGCTTAGTTCGTGAATCTGTTATCTGGAGGCTGCAAGAAACTCTTAGTGAGGAACTGTTGTTTTAGACATGATTAAATTTGCAATCGGGTTGTTTATACGGGATGCCAGTCGCTTTTTACTGCCAGAACACGAGAAACATTCCAGTTTAGAATCAAAAGTGATTTCTGCTCTTCAACAAATTAATGAACTGCATATAACCGAATTAGTATCACACTCTTCTCAACTACATATCTAATAAACCCTAACCAACACCGACCGCTGCTGACAACAAACCCGTCTGCGGATATTGCTGAACCACATCCATTAGAAAACCATAGATAACTAACAAATTTCATCTTTACTGACCCCGCCTTGGACAACATGTTCGTCCTCCGAGACTGCCTAACCAGCTCTGGTCTTATAGCCGAACCACTTCGCCCACCATCGAGTTTTGGGGCGATGCGAAGAACTATAAAATTTTTCGTCCGCTTTCTGTTTCGCAGTTGTTTATTATTCTGCTGGATACTAATACTTTTGAAATAATGGAATGATGGAACGCTATTGAGAGATGCTTTAAATAAGACATGCAAGTAATACGCTGTTTAGTTCGGCGCGCAACTACCGAACGCAGATGCCAATCGCGGAGGAGGACGACTATTTAGGCTGTCTTTCTCAGCTGTCTTTCTCACGGTATCCATACCTAACAAGCCATCTGTCATCGGTGTCTCACACCACACTGAGTCATCTTGCAAATGCTGCCTTCTCAAATCCGTTACGAAGAGCTTCTTGTACCTGAATACGATGGCTGCAATGTCAGAAATATTCCATAT
This sequence comes from Schistocerca piceifrons, assembly GCF_021461385.2. Taxonomy (NCBI): domain Eukaryota; kingdom Metazoa; phylum Arthropoda; class Insecta; order Orthoptera; family Acrididae; genus Schistocerca; species Schistocerca piceifrons. The sequence goes on from NC_060142.1 coordinate 604,894,693, forward strand.
CCCCCTCCTTCTGAGATATCCAAAAATCTGGGATGATCTCACATATAACAAACAATTTTGGAAATAAACAAATTTTGATTCAATTTTTTTTTATAAATTTTCCAATTATCATAACTCATGGGCCAAACAGTCCACTATACTTGTAATTTGTTACTGTTTTTCTAAGTTCAATCTACTTTATAGTTTTTCATTCTCAGGTTATTAATCGACATATAATAACAAACATAAATATTCTGTGATTAGAGAAAACTGATTTTTACCCCCAATAAATTCGTGTATAACCCTATATTCCAAAATCATTAATCTTTAGTTTTTCTACACTAATCACAAAACTCTTTAAATAGTAAAGATTTTCAAAGTAGTGTCTTTCTGTACCTTTATGTTGTTGACAGGTTTTCGTTAGTTTGTAATCTATTATTTCTGCTGGAATACTCTGTAGAAGTCCGCTATCCAAATCAAGTTTGAATCACGAATGTTTACACAGCAGTTAAGCTACTATCGGCACATTGCCGTCCAATAAATCGAACAAAAATATTTCTCGAGCAGAATTTGCAATGTTACTCATTTTTGGCGCTTTGCCGTTCTTCAAATTGACCAACTGCTACACCACTACTATCGGCGCATGGCCATCCATTAAATTCAACAATATATTTTTCGAGAAGTTACACCGCAACTCAGTTACTATCGGTGAGTTGGTGTACATCACATTCAAGATACTAGTTTCTACACTTTACACTTCTTCAGTATTATGTCGGCATCATGCCATTCTGCACCTATTTATATGAATGCGTCATAAAGACGTACACTTCACATGGTTGCAAAGAAAATCAACACAACACCTATACATTTCACAAGTACATGGAGATGAAAGAACATTACAGTCACACCTTTTACGATAATATATCCATGCAGCCCACAACAGCAACCCATACAGATGATTCTGTTGTCCATGATGTGGTCTTGCGCCGGACGGGGTGGCCGAGCGGTTCTAGGCGCTACAGTCTGGAACCGCGCGACCGCTACGGTCGCAGGTTCGATTCCTGCCTCGGGCATGGATGTGTGTGATGTCCTCAGGTTAGTTAGGTTTAAGTAGTTCAAAGTTCTAGGGGACTGATGACCACTGCAGTTGAGTCCCATAGCGCTCAGAGCCATTTTTTTGTGGTCTTGCATTGTGAAACTCCAGACTTTCAAAGTCATGTAGAGTTCAATAACTGCCAGTCCATTCTCCCATATCCAGCTTCAGCATACAGCTCCAGTACTGTTCCATGAAGCAATAAAAATTGCATTAAATTTGTTTCCTAATAATTTTAAGGATATTTTAGGTAATCATGTTTTCATACCCTATTAGACCATAAATACATAATAGAAAATATTTTGTTCAGTTTTAGTGTGTTTGCAAACAATGCCTATGTTTGTGTCATTCTAGGATAACGATTCGTCAATGTTTTTCTTTTGGTCTCAGCTATGGCGACATCTAGCTTGGTCATTGTCCTTTGCATTCTTTGAGAGCTCTGTGCTTGCTCGTGAAACGTCCCCTTAGAAAAATTATACAGGACTGACACACAATATTTTTAGCGCAACGCAATCTGACTTTCAAAAATCCCTACAAAAGAATTTCCCTGACTAATATTAACCTATACTTTTCACAAATAACTTACCTCACAAAAATCTTCGTTACTCAAGCTACTGCAATACAGCGAGCACCACTACTGCAAACTAAATAAAAGATTCAAACTACAGAAGGCACTAACTACTGATGGGCATAGTTAGCAAATGAAAGATTTTTGATTGAGAACAAACAATGTATTTGCCTTAATAGTGTTCAAAAGTCATAATATATGTAGCAGTTCATGACATCCAGTCTTACAAATTACAAAACTCCCCCATTTCTTTCCCCACATCCAACATTTCTGGCGGCTCACCTCCAACTGCGCAACGCTACGTGCTGTTAACAGCCAACTGCCCAACGCTACAATAGCGAGTATTACAACAATGCCCACAGCAGAGTCAGTCAAAGTTTTGACGAATATTGGTAGGTAGGTCATCACGGAGTAGACCCACTGTAGGCCTGGTAGAGATTATGGTATTTGTGGGCCACCAGAGATGCAGACCCAGTGCAGTCCTTGTAGATATAATGGTATTGGGGGGTCATCAAAGATGCAGACCCACTGTAGTCATTTTAGAGACAGCCAGCAGCCATCTGTTGTGACTGTGCAGGTGCACAATCACCATCAAAGAGTCTTGCGGAGAATATAGCAAGTCCATGAAACTCCACTTGTGTACCCACAAAACTTTTTGGGATGTCCTTAGAACCAGGAATGCTGTTATCCAGTCCCTTGCTGAATTATCAACACACGTGCAAACACTCACAGTCTCTACATCTCACATATTGTCCATATACTATGACCAACAGAAATGTGAGCAGTTAAATGTACTTAATTAGATGAACTGGTGTCAATTACGATTTTATAACATAAGAATACAATAACAAAGGTACAAAATACAGCATTAAAGAAAATAATAGTACAGATAATGTTTGCAGTAATACAGGCTTTACAAAAGAATAGAAATAGACATATACATCAGTGTTACAGGAATTATGACATAAGAAAATATATAAAAGATCTGAATAACGTTTGAAACATCAACTTTACACATGATCATTAAAACAAAACAGAATAAATAATGTCTAAGCATCTTTACAAAGAAAATAACATATTAGAAAAATCCCAAAACATAACTCATATCAGCTAAACACATAAAGACAGGAAAAACACAAATATACAAGAGTACACACACACATAGCAGAATAACACAAGAGGAAAGGGCAGGGTTTGTTTTCAGTGTAACATTTGGTACTGCAGTCCAACCCTAAACTTCATTCCATAGATCTTTCGTCTTATTTCAACATTTGTTTCCACCAAATAAATCCTATCCAAGCGTGCTTTCTGTATTTATATGTTTACATATTTCTTACCTCATTATTTATTTTCCCTTATCTTACCTCATCATTTATTTCCAATAAAATCCTACCTAAACCTGTTGTCCCTAAACCATACTTTTTTGTTCATATCCTCTTTCAAAATACTTTATTGGCCAAATCGTTTTCTTATAGCTTCTCAATGCATTTCTTTCCATTCATCACAACTCGTTCTCTTATATAGCTTATCCCATCTTAAGCTAACTTAAACCTACTGAGCTCAGATGCTAAACTAAGGGACGAGGTAATGCAGCAGCGCAAAACCATTAACACAAACAGCAATGATAAAAAATGCAATTTGTCAAAGCAAGCAGCTCAAATTGTCAAAGCAAATGCAATATTAAAACTAATATAAGGCAATGCGCAGCAAACAAGAAAAATAAATCCATAGCAAAACTGGCTTAACGGAGTAATACAAAGCCAAATTCAGTAACATTATGCCTGGCAAACAGCAGCAGCGAACGCAATAACTTATATCGACACATGACAAAGCTCAAGCAGAACAAATATTACAGTAAAAATGGCCATGTTTAATACCTATGTCACATCTTAACACTAGCGTGATGCATCACGATAACTTACCCTACCAAAAAAAATACCAAGTAGTTGAAAAGAAAATTACGTATCAGTTACTGTTATTAATCCCTTCTTATTGTTCTTTCCATTCCAAGTGCTGTTTCGAAGAATGTGGATCATAAAATTAGTATTTAATAAATCTGTTGGCAGAAAGTGTTCACATTAGCAAATGTAATTTAATTTAATAAAACCAATGTTGCAACACAGCTGGAAACCAGATATCATATGAAATAAGCAACTATGTACAAAGTAAAGCATAAAAAATCATTCAATAGTCAAGTGGCATTTCATAAGTTAGTAGAAATTCTCTCTACTCTCGTAGAAGGACGCTTGTCATTATCAGGTGTCCAGATGTAGGAATCTTTCCAAGTAATGAGCGTGTCATATTTGCGTTGCTTTCTAGAAAGGAATCTCAATAGCGAGGTTAATGGCCTCTTCTTTTTCTTTTCCACCTGTGCCTCTGAAAGGCACACACTAATGGCTTTTTTCCAGGTGACTGTCACACAGCTGGGTGCTTACAGTGACCTATCTTCCTTACCGAAATATTTACGACATCAGTTTCCGCTACGGTGACAGTTTGATACAAATAAAATTTCACAGGTCGAAATATTTGCATTGCTAATCTGTAGAAACAAAATCCTGTAAATATAACAGTGTCCAAAAAATTTTCGCCAGCATTGTGATACATTCAAGCATTTACACACTTAAAGTACGATTCTTGGTTTCCAACATCCTTCATCACAAGTCAGAGTCCCTAACCACTACTCATGATTCCTTACCTTAGTACACATATACATATTCGTCTACACTTCTTCAAAATTTCATCATAATAAATATGTAGCATAATCAAATTCCTCATATAGCATCAGCTTATTGATCATAAACATACATCTACAGCATAATACACATCATCGTTGCAATAATAACATCATAGCAGATCAATCACATCCCAGAATCGTCGCAGCTTCTTTCAATAATTTCCAGACCTTCAATAAAGTCATCTACCTCAAAACTACTTCAAAAATCATTATCCCTTACCAAATACATCATTCTAAGCTCTCATAGTATCACAATGGTTCCGAAAAAATATGAACAGTTCACAAAGTACAGACAAAATACAATTTCATAAGTGTGAAGTTATCCAACTGTGTAATTACGTAAACATCTGTCACTGATGTAGTAAAATAAATGTTTGCCTCTCTCAGTTAAATGATTAGATAGCTGTGTAATTCTGTGTTAGAGAAATATGGTACCGATGTGTTAAGTTGTATAAGCAAATACCATATTAGCTAGGGCTCCATGTGCTTGCCGCACACATGGTACACAAAGTAAGCGTGTACCCCCCTGAGGATTAATGTAATTATACCCTCAGATGTTACAGATTACAGCAATGGAATGAAATGTATCACAGAAAACTTTCTTTGTAATGCTAAAATCTTTAAAAACAAATGTTTTAAGTATAAAATTAATCACTCAAATACATGTACTGTAGCACTAAACTGTGTGTCTTGTTGTAACATAATCTCTATGGAAGTGTCGTAGTTATCGTCCTCCGAAAGCTAAGTTCTGCAGAAGTCAATGTAGTTACCTCATGACAGACAAAAGTGAAATGCTTTGCGTATAGATACCGTAGTTATTATGCTTATTGCCGTGATCAAGAAAGTACTGTACAGTAACGTATTGTTGTGCTACAAAAAAGGCTGTCTCATTGTTGCTATACCACAGAAGTTACTACTAAAACATGGTTTACTTTCCAGGATAACACAGAAAAACTGTGCAGATATAAAACAGGAACACCGCAAAAGCAACATTGTAAATTGTCACTCATTAGTAGCGTCGTGATAAAATCGTGTAGCTGTCGCATAAAGTAACCCCTGTGTCATCTGGTATCTCACAGAAAGTACTTTAAATCCAAAATGTATTTTCAAGTAAACCAAAATGTTGCATTAAAATCTCATTAGCAGTACCAGTATATGTTCTAAGTATGTAAGCCTTACAGTCGTTACGTAATCGTGCAACTAACAAGCAAGAATGTACACACACAAAAACACTGTGTCGTCTGTTCACTATAACAATGCATTCGTAATTTCTGTTTAAATACGTTCTCTTGGATTTTGACTGGATATTTAACTTCAAACATTGTTGCATGTTAACAGATTCCAAGTCTGACAAAGCATACTAGTAATGTAAAGTGAAAAGTTATATGGCAAAAACAAAGTTAAAAAGCAGATTATCTTTCAATAAACGGTTTTACATGTGAAATGTGCTGTATACCTTTACTCTTCCTAGTATGCAGAGTTTCAACATCAATGCAATTATCATGTCGTATACGTCGGATTCTGTAAGGTCCATTGTAAACTAGAAAGAATTTGCGACTCAATTGTATCTTCTTATGTGACAATGAATGGGCTTTAATGAGAACTTTCTAACCAATATATAATTTCTTTGCATTTGCTTTACGGTGTAGTTTTCTCCTTTTGTCTGCTGCAGATTTTATATTTTTAATAGCTAAATCAATTATGTCTTTGTGTCGAAGTTTACGTGTATTCGGGAAAGGTACAAGCTCTCTGTTTCTGTTCGGTGGTTCTTCATTCCTCAGTACAAGAATCGGTGGTAAAGCAGTGGAGTCATGATGCATTTCATTCAGCACGTTTTGAAATAAGTGTAAATATCTGTCCCAATGCTGATGCTTTCTGTGACAATAAAGTCTGCAAAGCTTATTGATTTCTTTCACAATCCGTTCAGACGGGTTACAATGTGGTGAGTACAATTAAATAAAATCAGGTTTGATTTTATGCTTCCGAAGCATGCGTGACCAAACACCAGATCTGAATGGCGGTCCGTTATCTTAATTGACATTTGCAACGTGGCCAACTTCACGTAAAAAAATTTTAGCAAAGGCGTTGTATACAGACCGTCCAGTGGCTATACGTAATGGAGTGAAAGAAACAATCTTTGAACTAAGTTCAACTGCGACTAGAACGTACGAAAATCCATTCGATGTTCTGACAAGGGGTCCCAAGAGATCAACAGCAGCAAATACTTTTAATTTAGAAGGAATGATAGGAAACAACGGAGCACGATGTGAGATAGTAGATGGTTTCGCCTTTTGACAAAGTTTACAAATAGAGAAGATTCTTCGAATTCTCTTTTCCATATTGTTAAAATAATAAGTCGTTCGAAGAATATGATAACATTTTCGTGAACCAAAATGTGCGTAGCTGAAATGAATGTACCAAATGAGTTTATTAACACAATCGTCTGGAATGCAAAGTACCCATAGCTTGTCACCAACAGTGCAGCGTTTGAACAGTATGTTGTTTCTAACCAGATAATAATGCCGAATCTGAGTCTGCGGCTTTTCATGCCATTTCCTTTAGGTGTCTTTCCAAATCGGATCTTTATCTTGTTCATGAGAAATGACCTTCAAAGATGTGGTGATGAAGTTTTCAAAGGCGACTTTCTGAATGTAAAGAATACTGAAATTTTTCTCGAGGTTGCCTTCTGTGTTACTTTTCTCAAGCCCAGCCGGTGCGCGTGACAGTGCATCCGCAACAATGTTCTCCTTGCCGGGAATGGAGACTATTGTGAAGTGGAATTCTTGCAGAAACAATGCCCAACCTTCCTACCTGTCATGATTTAATTTTGAAGACATAAGAAATTGTAATGCACGATGATCACTGTATACTTTTACGTGCTAACCAGAAAGAAAGAAACGGAATTTGTTAAATGCCAAACGATAGCTAAGGCTTCTGATTCAGTAACGGAATAATTTTTTTCAGATTTTGTTAGCACTCGGTTAGCAAAAGCAGTGGTTTTCTGAACATTAGTGTCATTTTCTGTGGCTTCTTGAAATAAATGGGCACCAAGACCGACTTTAGAAGAATCTGTGATAAGGCAGAAATCTCGTGACAGATCTGGATGAGCTAGTATTGGCGCATTAAGTAGCGATTATTTCAATGAATTGAATTCCAACTGTGCTTGTTCGTCCCCGTTCCAAATAGTATTTTTTCCAGTGAGAGAACAAAGTTTTGGTGTAACTAGAATTTGCATATTCAGAAAACGACGGTAAAAATTTACGAGACCTAGAAAACTGCGGACTTCTCTTTTTGTGGATGGAACTGAAATGGCTCTGATTGCTTCTAACTTTTCAGGATCCGACTGAATGCCTTCAGAAGAAATAATATGTCCCAAAAAACTCACCTTTTACCTACCGAATTTTGACTTATCCAAGTTAACTGTAATTCCAGATTCTGCAAAAATACGTAACCAACTGTTGAGGATGCGATTATGTTGTTCCCATGAGGCTTCTGCTATATCATCCACATATAAGGTGATGTGACGTTTTAAGAACTCAGGTAATACGGAATTTAGCCCGTGAATGAATGCTGCCGAAGAAATGTTCAAACCAAAAGGAAGTTTCCGAAATTGATAACTAACCCCGAAACAAAGAAAAGCTGTGTATTTTCTACATTCTGGATGAAGTTCGATCTGATAAAAGCCGAATCTGAGATCAATAGAAGACAATACTTTTACATCATTAACATTTTGAAGAAGTTCTTCCAACGTTTGCGGCCTGTCTGTCTCAGGAATGATGAGAGTATTGATTTGTCTCGAATCTAAGACAAGCCTGATCGATACAATTTTCTTCTCAACAACATGTAATGGATTGTTGTATGAGCTTACTGCAGGCTCAATAATGCCCTCGTCAAGCATAGATTGTATTTCTGTTGTAACACGGTCCCTATAATGCGCCGGAATTACGTATGGTCTAACACAAAATTTAGTATGCTCACGAACACGAAATTGTTATTGAAATCCCTTGATTGTTCCTGTTTTGTGAGTAAAAACTGTGGAATGTGCTTGTAAAATCTCAAAAAGGTCCTGCCTATCAGTGTCATTACAATGCTCAATTGTTTGAATTTTATTCTGAAGTAACTCATTAGTATCAGCGTCGATATCATCTCAGTCAGTATTTGCAGAGTGATTGTTAGTGTCTAGTTCCGTAGAAAATTCCGAACTGATGTCTAACAGAAGGTAAAGCCGATTAATTTCCTCGTCATGGTCCGAGAGCCAATCTTGAAATTTCAAAGCTATTGACTTACCTTCTCTCTCTAAACTTATTTCAGCATCGTGAAAGTTTAAGATTGCTTTGTAATCATTGAAAAAGTCTACTCCCAATATAGTTTTCGTCGACAGTAATGGAACAATAGGAAAGTTCATAGAGAAGCTGTGGCTTTGACAAAAGAATTCTAAGTTGGTTTGATGGCGTACATCTACACTTTTTCCAAAGATTACACCTTGTAATTTAATATTATGTAACGGAAGTGTGGGGCAATCGTTCGATTTGTGGCATTTGCTAAAGGCTGTTTCACTAATTACTGAAATGGGACAGCCAGAGTCAAGTACTGCCGTAAATTTGCGTCATTTACTGTAATGTGAATCACAGGATATGCAATGTTGTTATATTTTACGTCGTGTTCCTGGAGTAAGATGTCCATAATGTCTTCCACTTTTACGTAATTAATAGCTACGGCAGCTGCGTCGTCAGATTCAGAAGTACGTTTTGTGACTGCCAGCGGTATGAGTCATCGCCTATTGCCTCTTTGTTGGCGCGCGTCGTTATTGGGATTTGGAGACCTAACTTCTACAAATTCACTTTGTCGAGAGGGCCCTACCCTGTTTGAATCCCGCCAGTTCTGATGCAATTCAGGTCTGTCGTTACGATCATATCGTCTGTCGTCATTTCGGTAGATTCCATAGTTTCTTTCTTGTCGGTCACGTGATGGAGAATTTCTCCTTGAATTGTAACTGCGCGCTGGACCGTTGCGTCTGAAGTTATTCTGCCTCCTTTGATAATAATTATTTTGGCTCCCATATTATCCGTATCTCTGATTGTCTCTGTGATAGTCATTACCACGGAGAGGTTGTTAGTAGGCTGTTTAGGTTTTCTTATTGGCAACGTTACGTAGCGCTCTGTATGAAAATCACTGGCTGTACTATGTGCAGTCTGTGGCTAGTTTGCATTGTTGTCTGCCATTGTGGTGTTGGGCAGCTGGATGTGAACAGCACGTAGCGTTGCGCAGTTGGAGGTGAGCCGCCAGCAGTGGTGGATGTGGGGAGAGAAATGGCGGAATTTTGAAATTTGTAAGACTGGATGTCATGAACTGCTGTCTATATTATGACTGTTAAGGTATATACATTGTTTGTCCTCTATTAAAATCTTTCATTTGCTAACTATGCCTATCAGTAGTTAGTGCCTTCTGTAGTTTGAATCGTTTATATAGCTGGCAGTAGTGGCGCTCGCTGTATTGCAGTAGTTCGTGTAACCAAGATTTTTGTGAGGTAAGTGATTTGTGAAAGGTATAGGTTAATGTTAGTCAGGGCCATACTTTTGTAGCGATTTTTGAAAGTCAGATTGCGTTGCGCTAAAAATATAGTGTGTCAGTTTAAGCCCAGTAACGTGTATAAATTGTTCAAAAGGGGATGTTTCATAAGTCGGCCCTTAGCCGAGGATACCTCACTGGAATCTTCTGATTTTTTCTTGTAGTTTGTGTTATTAGTGTAGCTTTTGTTTATTGCTAGCGCGTAATTATAGAGAGATATTCTTTTGTAGTTGTAGTTTTTCATTGTTGTACAGTAAAACAGTTGTGGCATGCATGTAGATTTGGAGCAAGTATTTCGCAGCTGCGCTTGCAATTAACTAGATATTATTTTCAGTGCTATGTTGATGTGTTCTCTTATTTTTGCTCTTCAAATTGTGTTTTTCTTTGTTGTCGTGTGAAATATTGTGACAATAATGGCGTGTGAAAAACTTAATACTAGGCTTCAAAGTAAACTTAGAAATGACAGTGAAGACGAAAGCAGTGTATTAACGCCGCAGAGTAATGAATTAACTAATGTTCAAAGTAGTAATTTGGTAATTGTGCATAGGGAAATGGAGCGGGCGGCAAACAATGGCGTAGGCAGTGAAACAATTAGTGAACAGGGAAGCATTATCGATCGATCGGTCGGCAATAGCTCGCCTCAGGAATCCGAAATGACAGGACACAATTTTGCAAATACTGTAGATTCAGGTTTTGCGTCCTCACCGTTTTCTCAAATAAGTCAAGACACATTTTCTGCTTGTCAAAATGTGAATGTTGCCGGGCAAATGCACTGTTGAAAAGTGTAGAGGAACAGATTCCAGACACTAATGCATTGTTATTACTGCTAATGCCACAAATGGAACAAAGTCAGAGACAAACACAGCAAAAGGTTCAAATGTTAGACAAAATGGAACAACACCAGAGACAAACACAGCAAAAGCTTCAAAAGTTAGACACAATGGAACAAAATCTTCAAAAGTTAGACACAATGGAACAACACCAGAGACGAACACAGCAACGGTTAGACGCAATGGAACAAAATCTTCACACCACTCTTGAACAAACACATGAAGATTTAACTACTGAGTTACAAGAAATTGAATCGAAATGTCAAAAAGTCTGTAACGACGTAAAAACACAAATTTGCGAGCATTTTCAACCTATTATTTCACGGCATGAAAATGCATTACAGAATCACGAAGCAGCCATAAAAGAACTGCAAATTCTTGTTCATGAAAATCATGAGAGCTTGCAAGCTAAAATTGACTCAGTTGCATCTACCGATTCGGTTACGCTACTGGCAAAAACTCAGGAAAACTTAAAGTACACAGTAGAAAGACATATGGAGGAAATTAGTTCATTGTCAGAGAAAGTAGCCGAACTTTCAGATCAGTTCACTAACTTATCTACAAAGGTTGATGATGATCTGAATGACACAATACCTGTAGCCTTCACGGACACTGAAGAGTATGAACAAATTAGAAAATTCAAACAAAATCAAAATCAAATCAATACACAGTACAAAAGAGAAATCTGGGAAGGACAAGATCAGTTGGCACAAGTAATACAAGAATTACATATTTCAGAGGACACCCGCGCTCCAGTACGGGAAGAGGGACATAGAAATACGGAACGACCACAAAATAATAACGCAGGACATTTCGGAAATTATGAAAGAAATTGGCAAGGTGCACCGAATTTTGAATTGGAACCGCCGAAACGACGTAACAATAACCGATATGCAACTCGCGGACATGATGATTTTCAATATAAGCTGCTCATTACTACATGTAAATTCAAAACATTTAAGAATTCTGGCAACGACATTCATCCACAAGCATGGCTCCATCAAATCTATCATTGTTTTCCTCCCAACTGGTCGTTAGAGCACAGATTAGAATTTATGTGTGGCTATTTAGAGAATGATCCAGCTGTAAGAATGTGATCGGTCATTCACGATTGTCACAGTGAAGGAGAATTTTACCATGCCTTCCTCTCAGCATATTGGTCTCAAGCTACACAAGACCGAGTAAAACATAGTATCATAATGATGAAACATTTCGAACAATTTGAATTTTCCAGTCTTGTGACATATTTTGAAGACATGTTGCACAAGAATCAGTACCTGTCAAACCCATACAGCCCTTCAGAACTCATCCGCATTTGCTTAATGAAATTGCCTGAACATTTAAGAAATATTATTTTGGCAGGACGTTGCAAAGACGACAGTGAAGCTTTTCAGGGACTCTTACAAGAATTAGAAATTGACACAGACAGTCGCAGGATGCGAAAACAGGAAAACAATCACTACAGGTCACATCCGTCACAATTCCGTGACGCCAGAAACAATAACTTGACACGACAAGTCTATTCTTACAACGCAAATCGTGACCAAAACGGACACCACCCATATGACAACCACTGGCAGAGTAATAATAGTTACAGAGAAAGATCGCATTCCCGTAGTAATGAATATGACAGAGATTACCATAGAAACAGACAAAATGGGAACAAAAACCATCATTATCAAGGGAGACAGAATAACTTCAGACGCAACAGTTCAGCGCGAAGTTACAACTCCGCTAGAAATTCTGCACCACATGACCGACAAACAAGAAACTATGTAAACTACCGACAAAACGACAGACCTGAATTCCATCAGAACTGGCGAGCTTCAAACAGGGCAGGGCCTTCTCGACAAGGTGAATTTGCAAAATTTAGGTCTCCTAATCCTAATTACGACGTGCGCCAACAAACAGACAGACAATGACTCGCACAGCCACAATCGTGTGCGCCAGCTGCTTCAGAGAAAAATAACATTGACGCAAACCTTGAGAAAAATTCTAGTATTCTTTACCGACGTATACCGCATGATAATCGCATTGAAGCTGAAACTCTGCGTACTAGGAAGAGTAAAGGATTGCACCACATTTCACATGTAAAACCGTTTATTGAAAGATAATCTGCTTTTTAACTTTGTCTTGGCCATAAAACTTTTCACTTCACATTTCTAGTATGCTTTGTCAGACTTAAGAATCTGTTAACATGCAACAATGTTTGAAGTTAAATATCCAGTCTAGAACCTAGAGAACATTTTCAAACAGAAATTACGAATACATTGTTATAGTGAACAGACGACACAGTGTCGTATTTGTACATTCTTGCTTGTTATTTGCACGATTACGTAACGACTATCGGGTTTACATACTTAAGACACATTCTGGTACTGCTAATGAGATTTTAATGCAACATTTTGGTTTACTTGAAAATACATTCTGGATTTAAGTACTTTCAGTGAGATACCAGAGGACATAGTGCTTAGTTTATGTGACAGCTACACGATTTTATCACGACGCTAGTAATGGTTGACAATTTACAATGTTGCTTTCCAGTGTTTCTGTTTTATATCTGCACAGTTTTCTGTTTTATTCTGGAAAGTAAAACATGTCTTAGTAGTAACTTTTGTGGTATAGCTACAATGAGACAGCCTTTTCCATAGCACAACAATACGTTACAGTACAGTACGTTCTTCTCACAACAATAAGCGTAATAACTACGATATCAATACACAAAGCATTTCACTTTTGTTTATCATGAGGTAAGTACATTGACTTCTGCAGAACTTAGCTTTCGGAGGACGATAACTACGAGACTTCCACAGAGATTATCTTACAACATGATGCACAGTTTAGCGCTACAGTACACGTATTTGAGTGATTAATTTCGCTCTTAAATCATTTATTTTTTTAAGATATTTGAAGTATAATGATACAAGGGTTTTCCATGATACATTTCATTCCATTGCTTTAATCTGTAACACCAGTGGGTATAATTACATTAATCCTCTGGGGGGTCTACATTTACTTTGTGTGCCATGTGTTTGGCAAGCACAAGGAGCCCTAGCTAATATGGTATTTGCTTATACAACTTTACACATCGGTACCATATTTCTCTAACACACCAATTACACAGCTATCTGATCATTTAACTGAGAGATAAACATTTTTTTTTACTACATCAGTGTCACATATTTACGCAATTACACAGTTGGTAACTTCACACTTACGAAATTGTATTTTGTCTGTACTTTGTGAACTCTTCATATTTTTTTGGAACCATTGTGATATTACAAGAGCTTTGAATGATGTATTTGGTATGGGATCATGATTTTAAAGTACATTTGAGGTAGATGACACTATTGAAATGAGCAGAGAATTTTTTTAGGTTTTGAAATTATTGGAGGAAGCTACGACAATTTCGAGAGTTGACTGAGATGTTATGATGTTATTATTACGATGACTATGTGTATTATGCTGTTGTGGTATGATCAATAAGCTTATGCTATATGAGTTATTTGAGTATGCTACGTATCCGTTATGATGAAATATTGAAGAAGTGTCAACAAATAAGGTAAGGAATAATGAGTAGTGGTTAGGGACTCTGGTTTGTGAATAAGGTTGTTGGAAAACAAGAATCGTACTTTAAGAGTTATGAAATGTATGTAAATGCGTGAAGGTATTAGAATGCCGACGAAAATTTTTTGGACTCTGTTATATCAATAGGATTTTGTTTCTACAGATTTGTAACGCATATTCTTGACCAGTGAAATATTTTTATATGAGACTGTCACTGTAGCGGAAACTGCTGTCCTAAATATTTCCGTAAGAAAGTTAAGTGACCACCTGCACATAATGCGTCGCGGACAGCTGCGCAACAGTCACCTGGAAAAAAGCCATTAGTGTGTGCCTTTCAGTGGCACAGGTGAAATATAAAAGAGGCCATTATCCTCGCTATTGACATTCCTTTGTACAAAGCATCGCAAATACGACACGCTCAACCTTGAAAACATATGATAACACTGTGGAGCTCTTAATTTATGCCTAATGAAATGACGAGAAATATTTTTATGTCTATACACCTCATTATGACAAGTGTCTTTCTACGAGAGTTGAGAGCTACTGACTTACGAAATGCCACATAGCTATTGAATGATTTTTTTATGCTTTGGTTTGCATAATTGCTTATTTCATTTGATATCTGTTTTCCAGCTGTGTTGCAGCATTGGTTTTATAAAATAAAATAAAATGCATTTGCTAATGTGAACACTTTCTGTCAACAGATCTATTAAATAATTACTTTATGATCCATATTCTTCGAAAAAGTAGCTCTTGGAATGGAGAGAACAATAAGAAGGGACTAATAACAGTAACTGCATATATAATTTTCTTTTCAAGTACTTGGTAATTTTTGAAGAATTAGTTTTTGTGGTGCACCACTTTAATGACATAGATATTAAGATGTGAACAGACATTTCCCTTATCTGCATTGTTGTCTTTAGTGTACTATTTTTTATTCTTGAGCTTTATCATGTTTAGGTATAAGTTATTGCATTTGCTGCTGCTGTTTGCCAGGCATAGTGCTACTAAATATCACTTTGTATTACTCTGTTAAGCCAGTTTTACTACTGTTTTATTTTTCTTGTTGCTGCACATTGGCTCATATTAGTTGTAATGTTGCATTGCTTGGTAATTTAGATTTACAGCAGCATGCTTTGACAATTTCCAATTTTTTCATTGCTTTTTGTATTGATTGTTTTATGCTGCTGCATTGCCTCGTTCCTTAGTTTAGCATATGAGCTCAGTAGATTTAAGTTAGCTTGAGATGGGGCAGGATATATGAGGGAACGAGTTGTGATGAATTGGAAGAAATGCATTGAGAAGCTATAAAAAAATGGTTTGGCCAAAAAAGTATTTTGAAAGAGGATATGAGCAAAAAAGTAGGGTTTAGGGACAACAGGTTTTCATAGGATTTTCTTGGAAATAAATGATGAGGTAAGATAATGGAAAATAAATAATGAGGTAAGAAATATGTGAACATATAAATACAGAAAGCATGCTTGGATAGGATTTTTTTGGTGGAAACAAATGTTGAAATATGACGAAACATCTATGGAATGAAGTTTTAGGTGGGACTGCAGTACCAAATGTTACACTGAACACAAACCCTGCCCTTTCCTCTTGTGTTATTCTGCTATGTGTTTGTGTACTCTTGTATATTTGTGTTTTTCCTGTCTTTATTTGTTTAGCTGATATGAGTTACATTGTAGAATTTTTCTAATACTGTGTTATTTACTTTGTAAAGATGTTTAGACATTATTTATCTGTTCTGTTTTGTTGCTCATATGTGAAGTTGATGTTTCAAAAGTTATTCTGATCTTTATGTATGTACTTAAGTCATAATTCTTGTAACACTGACGTGCATGTTTATTTCTATTCTTTTGTAAAGCCTGTTTTACTACAAATGTTATCTGTACTATTATGTTTTTAGTGATGTATTTTGTACCTTTGTTATTGTATTCTTATGTCATAAAATTGTAATTGATACCAGTTCATCAAATTAAGTAACTTGTAAGTTACATTTCACTGCATACGTTTCTGTTGGTCATAGTATATGGACAATATATGAGAGGTAGGGACTGTTAGTGTTTGCACGTGTGTTAATAATTCAGCAAGGGACTGGATAACAGCATTTCTGGTTCTAAGGACAATTTCAAAAACTTTGTGAGTGCAAAAGTGGTGGTTTATGGACTTGCTATATTGTCAGCAAGACTCTTCGATGGTGATTGTGCACCTGCACAGTTCAACAGATGGCTGCTGGCCATCTCTACAAGGACCGCAGTGGGTCTGCACCTTTGGTGGCCCACCAATACCGTAATCTCTACCAGGACTACAGTGGGTCTACTCCGTGATGACCTACGTACCAATATTCTTCAAAACTTCGACTGACTCTGCGGTGGGTTTGCTCTGTTGTGGCCCATTACCTCTCTGAATGTCAAGAGTCAGCACTGTCTTTTCGTTGGAAGGACAACACTACTTCTTCAAGACAGCATGCAAATCCACTACTTCCGTGTGCATTTTCTTTTACTGCTCAGACTTTGAGAAAACCACTGCAGTGTTACTGTGATGAATGATCAGGACTGTCTTTATGGACTGTGAGAAAGATTTAGCTTTTGACCAACATTATATCAATAAATGTGCGCATTTGATTCCTTTGTTATTGTAATTATGAAAATTTTTTTCTAATCTTTATTGGCCACTGCCCAAAACAATTTATAAAATTCTTTGTGGGGAGATGGGGGCTACGTAAGTAGGCTGTTTAGGTTTTCTTATTGGCAACGTTACGTAGCGCTCTGTATGAAGATCACTGGCTGCGCTGTGAGCAGTCTGTGGCTAGTTTCCATTGCTGTCTGCCATTGTAGTGTTGGGCAGCTGGATGTGAACAGCACGTAGCGTTGCGCAGTTGGAGGTGAGCCGCAGCGGTTGTGGATGTGGGGAGAGAAATGGCGGAATTTTGAAACTTGTAAGACTGGATGTCATGAACTGCTGTATATATTATGGATGTCAATGTAAATACATTGTTTGTTCTCTATTAAAATCTTTCATTTGCTAACTATGCTTATCAGTAGTTAGTGCCTTCTGTAGTCTGAATCGTTTATTTAGCTGGCAGTAGTGGCGCTCACTGTATTGCAGTAGTTCGTGTAACCAAGATTTTTGTGAGGTAAGTGATTTGTGAAAGGTATAGGTTAATGTTAGTCAGAGCCATACTTTTTTAGGGATTTTTGAAAGTCAGATTGCGTTGCGCTAAAAATATTGTGTGTCAGTTTAAGCAGTCTTGTATAATTGTTCAAAGGGGACGTTTCAAGGTGATCTTTCCCTGTAATTATTACTACTCTGCCAACGGTTGTCATATGGGTGGTGTCCCTTTTGGTCACGATTTGTGTTGTGAGCATAGCCTTGTCGTGTCCAGTTATTATTTTTGTCATCGCAGAATTGTGACAGATGTAACCTGTAATTGTTTTGTTCCTGTTTTCGCGTTCCGCGATTGACAGTGTCAATTTCTAATCTTTGAAAAGTTTCAATGTCGTCTTTGCAACGTCCTGCCAAAATAATATTTCGTAGAATTTCAGGTAGTTTGATTAAGCAAATGCGGATGAGTTCTGAGGGGCTGTATGGGTTTGACAGGTACTCATTCTTGTGCAACATGTCTTCAAAATATTTCACAAGACTGGAAAATTCAATCGTTCGAAATGTTTCATCATTATGAAGCTATGTTCTACTCAGTCTTGTGTAGCTTGAGACCAATATGCTGAGAGGAAGGCAAGACAAAATTCTCCTTCACTGTGGCAATCGTGAATGACCGATCGCATTTTTCCAGCTGGTTCATTCTCTAAATAGCCACACACAAATTCTAATTTGTGCTCTAAAGACCACTTGGGAGGAAAACAATGATAGAACTGATGAAGCCACGCATGTGCATGCATGTTTTGAATTTACGTCTAGTAATAAACTGCTTATAGTCCAAATCGTGTAGTCGGCGAGTCGCATATCAGTCATTGTTACTTCGTGTCGGCGGTTCCATCTCAAAATTCGGTGCACCTTGCCAATTTCTTTCATAATTTCCGAAATTCCCTGTGTTATTATTTTGTAGCTGTTCCGTATTTCTATGTCCCTCTTCCCGTATTGGTGTGCGAGTGTCCTCTGAAATACGTAATTCTTGTATTACATCTGTCAGCTGATCTTGTACTTCCCAGATTTCTCTTTGGTGTTGCGTATTAATTTGATTCTGATTTTGTTTGAATTTCCTAATTTGTTCGTACTCTTCTGTGTCATTAAAGACTACCAGTCTTGCGTCATTCAGATTATCATCTACCTTCGTAGATAAATTATTTAGCTGAATCGAAAGTTCGACTACATTCTCTGATAATAAACTAATTTCCTCCATGTGTCTTTCTGAACCAATTTTCATACTGTGTCCTTTAAGTTTTCCTGAGTTTTTGCAAGTTGCGTAACCGAATCGGTAGATGCAACTGAGTCAGTTTTAGCCCACAAAGTCTCATGATTTTCATGAACAATGGTTTGCAGTTCTTTTATGGCTGCTTCGTGATTCTGTAATGCATTTTCATGTCGCCAAAAAATAGGTTGAAAATGCTCACTAATTTGTGTTTTTTCGTCATTACAGACTTTTTGAAATTTCGATTCAATGTTATCTAACTCAGTAGTTAAATCTTCACGTGTTTGTTCAAGTGTGGTGTCTAACTTCCGAAGATTTTGTTCCATTGTGTCTAACTGTTGCTGTGTTTGTCTCTGGTGTTGTTCCATTGTGTCTAACTTTTGAAGCTTTTGCTGGGTTTGCCTCTGATTTTTTTCCACTGTGTCTAACGTTCGAAGATTTTGTTCCATTGTGTCTAACTTTTGAAGCTTTTGCTGTGTTTGTCTCCGATTTTGTTTCGTTTGTTGCATTAATTGCAATAATAATGTATTAGTCTCTGGAATCTGTTCCTCTACACTTTTCGGCAGTGCATTTGCACCGGCAACATTCACATTTTGACAAGCAGAAAATGTGTCTTGACTTTTATGAGAAAATGGTGAGGACGCAAATCCTCCATCTACAGTATTGGCAAGATTGTGTCCTGTCATTTCGGTTTCCTGAGACGAGCTGTTGCCGACCGATCGATCGAAAATGCTTCCCTGTTCACAAATTGTTTCACTGCCTACACTATTATATGCAGCCCACTTCATTTCCCTATGCACAATTACCAGATTACTACTTTGAGCATTAGTTAATTCATTACTCTGCGGCGCTAACACACTGCTTTCGTCTTCACTGTCATTTCTCAGTTTACTTTGGAGCCTAGTATTACGGTTTTCACACGCCATTATTGTCACATTTCACACGACAACACAGAAAAGCACAATTTGAAGAGCAAAATAAGAAAACACATTAACATAGCACTGAAAATAATATCTAGTTAATTGCAAGCGCAGCTGCGAAATACTTGGTGCAAACCTACATGCATGCCACAACTGTTTTACTGTACAACAATGAAAGACTGCAACTACAAAGGAGATTCTCTCTACTATTATGCGCTAGCAGTAAACAAAAGCTACACTAATTACACAAACTACAAGAAAAATTCAGAAGATTCCAGTGAGGAAACCTCGGCTAAGGGTCGACATATGAAACGTCCCCTTAGAAAAATATATGAATGACTTTGCTGATAAACCTCTTACATTATCTGATTTTCAAGCAGCTGAGCAGAACTGAACGCACTCAGATATTTCGCTCTTTACCTATTCTGATCAACACTAAACTGAAATATTTTTAGCGCAACGCAATCTCACTCTCAAATATCCCCACAAAAGAATTGCCCTGACTAACATTAACCTATACCTTTCACAAATAACTTACCTCACAAAAATCTTCGTTACTCAAGCTACTGCAATACAGCGAGCGCCACTACTCCCAGCTAAATAAAAGATTCAAACTACTGAAGGCACTAACTACTGATAGGCATAGTTAGCAAATGAAAGATTTTGATAGAGAACAAACAATGTATTTACCTTAATAGTGTTCAAAAGTCATAATATATGTAGCAGTTCATAAGATCCAGTCTTACAAATTTCAAAACTCCGCCATTTCTCTCCCCACATCCACCACTGCTGGCGGCTCACCTCCAACTGCGCAACGCTACGCGCTGTAAACAGCCAACTGCCCAACGCTACAATGGCTAGTATTACAACAAGCCAACCAGCTACAGACTGCACACAGCACAGCCAGTGATTTTCATACAGAGCGCCATGTGGCGGTGGCGTTACCAATAAGAAAACCTAAACAGCCCACTTACACTCGCACCATCTGTTACTAACAGCCCAGTTCCCTAATGACTCATGCTGGTATGCAGCACCATCTGTTACGCACTTTAAATCTTACCAACGGCGGCTCAACATTGCGATTCACAGGCATATCGAAAAAACCATTTTTAATTTGCTTCAAGCATAATCCACAAATGTTCATTTACCAAATTGTTGCTTAACTTCACAGTAGGAGATATCATTCCTCCTACAATAGTGTGTCACTGTTGCTACAGAACAGGAAGTAGTATTGGAACTTTTCATGTAAGGATTGTGTATTTACTATTGACTTTGATATACAAGCCTCATGTAGAGGGTTAATATGCAGGGGATAATTATATTATTATTAACTGAAGTTTTATTCCACATTCAGTTCATAGTTAAAATCAATATACTTCATATAGAGTAGCCCCCTATTTTAACTTTGTCTACAATATTTACGTCTTTTATGAGATTCCATGTGCGTGTTGTGTTCTTTGTCGATAATATACCTACTCCCTTGTACTTCATAAAGTAGTTGCCGAAGACATTTCGCCCATGCATACCACTTAATGGCCGACTTACACGTCGCCTTTTCCCTTTCCTCACTCACTCATCATTAATGATTGGCCGACTTACCTGCCGAATAGTAACAAAACTTCACCTTTCTCTCTCTATGCACATAATTTTCCGACTCGTCTGTCACCTAAACTATAATTCTCTACTTACAATTTCTCTCTCGTCATAAGTAATAACGCGACTTTTCTGTCGCCTAATAACCATATCTCTCCATTTACCTTTTTTCTCCCTCTGTAATGGGTCATCAACTCAGGAAAACATTTAGTTATTTCTATTAATTTGTCCACCATTATTGCAATATTGTACATACATTGTCATGTTCACCTGCCTGGTTTAGCGGTGTCGTTCTCTTCTGCAGCCTTCATCTTATTTTTAGGCGTTATTTCATCTGTGTAGTACATAAAGGCCCAAGTCTTGGTTTCCTGTTTTTAAATTATTTTCAAACATAAGGGTTGTGTATTAATGTTGTAAATAGTTAAAAATTGTTAGGCCACATAATTTATACTACTTTTTTATATGCATTAACGTGATACTGGTGTCCTCTTGTAACTGTTAATGCGTTCTCTTGTTGCTGCATCTGTAATCCTACACTTCCTATTTGTGGGCTGTTCACATGTATGCTGTCGAGCCTGTTTTTTACCCGTGCTATGCTGATGTTTATTCTGCTGGATTAATTTTTTTTCTCATAGCTTGATTCTTTGTTGTCGCATTCGGTGTAAGTAACTTCTCTCATCACAACCTTGACAGTGAAGAATGTTAAAGAAGTCAGGTAATAGTTCTGAATGAAAGAAGGGGGAGAACTAACAGCAGGAGAAGAAAATGATGTTGCTGTCTGTTAACTCGGGTACCTGGTAGTCATGAGTTTCATGGCAGTACAAAGACCGTTGTTGTCCCATGAGGTTAATATTCATGAGGCGTTTATATGCCACTGATTGAGATTTCATCTAATAATTGTTGTGCCGGTATTTCGGTGGTAGGATGAAACACTTCATTCACGAAGTGCTCAGATTCAACCATGTAAACTACCCTAATGTGATGCTTTTTAGAACTGTACTGATAAATTCGTCTCCCATAGATGAATGCAGTATGCGATTGACCATTTCTCGCTGGCAGATTCTACCAGAAGGTGGCTGTCAAGCCTATGTCTACTGAAAGCTTGACGCCATTGAATTTCTGTGCAGGACCTTGTAGTGACTTACTCCTATCCACTTGTAGTATGACTTTTCACCTTCAAACTTTCTGTCAACAAATGCTTCATCTCTCGCTCTGTTTTGTGGGCTGCAAGGCCAGTCTTGATTCAAGAATGTTTGAACAAATTCTTTATATGTTTTGCATGTGTTACTGACTTCTTTTCCCCATGACTTTCCTTTCCTTCTAACCAACTAGACACGAAACTGACATTTTGTTGTTCAGTCATGTTTTCAGGAATGATGCCTTCGAACTGTCCAATAAAAGGTACTGGGTGTATAGATCCATTAATAGAGAAATGATGGTATGTAAATACATTAGCATAATTTTCTACATCACGTACGTGAACAATACATTTCTTCCGTTCAATTTCACATTAAATTTCGACATTTTTGTTACACTTTACTTTTTGTTTTGCCCTGCACCTCTGTAAGTACTTTTTGCTCTGTTTTTCTCAATATTCCCTGAACAACATTTGTTTTGCCTTTACAAGAAGACTCTACATGTGAAATGTTACAAGTAAGTATTTCATGCTCATTTTTGATATCATTACATAATTCGCCAGCATTTCTTTGCGCTTGTCTTACATTACTAATTCCAATAAATGTGGTTTCTATTAACCTATTTTGATCCTGCAATTTCTCATTTTACTTTTTGATTGGTGGTTGGGCGGAGCATTCCGTGTCTTGTGTGATCGCTAGCACTGAGTGAAGCAAGCTGCAAAATTAATGTCCACCTACCTCAGTATGCTATGACACATACGGCAGGCGACATGTCGGCTGCCACTGAACACTAATATACTGCAGGCTTCCAAAACAGCTCGCCGTAACATAACAAAATTACAGCAAAAATCTGCAGTTGCGTAATAGCTGC
This sequence comes from Schistocerca piceifrons, assembly GCF_021461385.2. Taxonomy (NCBI): domain Eukaryota; kingdom Metazoa; phylum Arthropoda; class Insecta; order Orthoptera; family Acrididae; genus Schistocerca; species Schistocerca piceifrons. Next base: position 604,917,927 of record NC_060142.1, read on the forward strand.
GATGCTACATGGTCAAACTTATGATTTGTTTCTGACTTACAGAGTTCTATCTTTTTACCCGATTCTTTTGTTCCACAATCTATATTCTTCTGACAAGCCGCAGTTTTAACTTCAAGAATTTGTTTCAAAGCATTGGACTTACCGTTAATTTGAATTGTTCCCACATCAAATTCTTTTAACCACTTATCTATTTTCTCTTCTGTTTTTCTCAATTACTCTTTACTTTCTTTTTGTGTTTTACTTAATTCTTTCTCTATTTTGTTTTGTGGTTTTCTTGATTCCTTTAGTTCTTGTTAAAGCATTGGACTTACCGTTAATTTGAACTGTTCCTACATCAAATTCTTTTAACCACTTATCCATTTCCTCTTCTGTTTTTCTTAATTACTCTTTACTTTCTTTTTGTGTTTTACTTAATTCTTTCTCTATTTTGTTTTGTGGTTTTCTTGATTCCTTTAGTTCTTGTTAAATTTATTTTTGTATGGACATATCCTGATCATCATCCTGAGTTGGCAGCGTGGCACCCGCTGCTGTAGCATGATTTTATGTAAATTACTTAATTATTGGCTCATTAGTAATGTCAACGTCATTGTCATTTTCTCTGGCATTGTAAGTCCACTGTGTCATTTCGTTTTGAGTGGGTACTGCAAATCATGGATTTACATTATCAAATATTGCCACTAAATTAACACTTCCACTGCCGTCATTGTTAGTTAACAGTCCATTTTCAGTGAAATCATTGATGGCTACTACAGAATTCTCCATTACTGAATTTGCTGTCCGGAAATCTGTCACCAAAGTTTGCGCTAAATTTTGACTTTGGTTATCTGTGACTCCATTCGACATACCACTAAACCCGTATTTGAATTTTCGTCACTACCAATGTGAGACTAAACTACTTCTCTAGCTCTCAGAGCGTATCTTATTTCCGTTTTTCCAGACACCCTAATACCAATCTTCCAATTAAAAATCTTAGACTACTATATGCACGCGCAGAACTTATATTATTTTCTACCTCGACGTACTGTCGCTGATTCTTGTAGCTGGGGGCGGCACCACTGGCTACAACTCCGCCGTCCTCTGTCCAATGCTACGTACAGTGTTATCCGCGCCATGCGCTGCCTACTGCTGCCGCACGCTACTCCACACTTAGCGCCGCCTCGTAGCATGAACAATCTTGAAGCGATGATTAATAACGTAATCCCACGGACTGCGCACACAACGCTAACTTTTATTCTCGTTGCACTTTCGCACATTCCAGTCCTGCTTTACATCGAACCTACTTTCATTGTAACTGAAAATTGGATTTTGCGGCATCAGTTATCATATTTCAACTACAGTTTTTATCCCCTGCGGATAAAGGTCGTGAACCCTTTATGTGGTGGCTGTAAGAAACTCTTAGTGAGGAACTGTTGTTTTTGCAGCGATTAAATTGCCCATCAGTTTATTTATACGGGATGCCAGTCGCCTTTTATTAGCGGGACACGGGAAACTGCTGAATTAGATTTCACTTTAGAGTCACAAATGAATATTTTTGTTAAAAAAATCAATGAACTGCGTATTTCCTTAACTAATATCACACTGTTTTCAACATTACGTCCAAATAACCACACATTCCTAATAAAGCCTTAACCAACACCGACGCTGCAGACAACATGTCTGTCTTCTGACACTGCGGAATCAGCTGTGTTAATAAACCATCGATTACTAACAAATTAAATCTTAACTGATACCACGGTGGACAACACGTTCGTCCTCCGAGACTGCCAAACCAACTATGATCTTGCACCATCGAGTTTAGGCGGGATCCGAGGATCTCCGAAGTGCTTCTTCCGCCTTTTCCTTTCACAGTTGTTTATCATTCTGTTGGTTACGAATACTTGTGAAATAATGCAATGATAGAAGGCTACTGAGAGATGCTTTCAATACGACATGCAAGTAATACGCTGTTCAGTTTGTCTAATATTAATAACAGAAGATCGTCATTTTGCCGCGTAACTACCGAAAGCAGCAGCCAATCGTGGAGAAGGACCAAAATTTTGGCGATTTTTCTCACGCCATCCGTACCTAACAAGCCATCTGTCATCGAGAGCTCACACCACACTGCGTCATCTTGCAACTGCTGCCTTCTCACCTCCTCTAAGAAGAGACTCTTGTACCAGAATATGATGGCTGAAAAGCCAGAAATGCTACAGCTGAACTTCTTTCGACTTTTTCGATAGATTCAAATCAGCATGGAATCGATTCAGCTCGATGTCTATGATACAAAGAAACAGATTTTAGATACTAATACCCGACACCAACTGCCCAAACAAAATCCACCTTCAGAATACCCATTACACTCCATTATTGCGCGGTATTAACTCCCTCCTTGTGTGAGTCGAGCTTTGAACTTTTCTCGTCCACTGGCTGTGTAGTTGCGGTTATTCCGCTTTGCGGGTGAGGACTTTAATCCGGTTTCATCAAAGGTCCATAAAACCCCGTATCTGTTGCCAATTTTTGTGGATTATTGTGTCCCCATACCTCGCAAACGTTCCTACGTGTAGGTTTCATGGAAGGACTAACTTTCAACTCCAGGCTAACATCTGAAGCGTGGTTGTAAAGACGTTATTTGTCGCAAAAACGCTTCTACGGTTTGCCGCCGGATCGTATGGTGTAACTCGACATCATCCGGTGGTGGTAGCTGCTGCTATCACTGCTGCAATGCGCGACTGATGATAATCGCGCGCCGGCGTCGAAATTTATCATGCCGGGAGCAGGCATGTGTGCGCGGCAAGACGCTGTGAGTTGGAGGAAAGCGGCGCTCCTGGTGCCACCTGCTGGGAGCCGCGTAAAAGCCTGCCACTCGTGTGCTATGGGCAAGGAATGTGCTGCTGGACGCTCCTGTTCTTAAAGGCTGAGTTAAATGTCAGTAGTGAATCGGAAATTCTGATTTTCCCCGTTTTGCTTTAATGCCAGCCAGTGCTGGATTCCAGGCGGAGCTTAGAAGAAAATCTACATCCCTGTCGATATGGTTGTTGGGTTGGGTTGTTTTTGGGGTAAGAGACCAAACAGCGAGGCCATCGGTCTCATTAGATTTGGGAAGGAAGTCGGCCATGCCCTTTCAAAGGAACCATCCCAGCATTTGCCTAGAGCGATTTAGGGAAATCATGGAAAACCTAAATCAGGATGGCCTCCCGAATGCGAGTCCATTGTGCTACCACTGCGCCACCTCGCTCGGTATGGTTTTCCGGATTTGTATGGCCTACTTAATAACACACTCCGAGAAAGATGACGCTGGAGTAAACTTCCAGTCTTTTCGTAGAACATGCGATGTCCAGTGTCCAGGCAATGTTCCGCTACTGCAGATTTATCAGGTTGCCCAGGCACGTGTGAAGACGGTGTTCGACGCAACGTTGTTGCACGATTCGGCATGTCTGCCGAGTATAAGATTTTCCACATCGGCATGGGATTTTATACACTCCGCATTTAATATGACCAAGGTCGTCTTTGACCGAGCACAATAAAATCCTCAACTTTGCTGCTGGTCGAAAATCACACTTGATGTGACTTCTGAGGATTCTTTCTATTCTAGAAGATATGCCGCTAAAATAGCGCAAGAACGCTGTTGAAGTGGGTACCTCCACGTCGTCATTAACATCCCTGCTTCCAATTTGCTTAGAACGGAGTGCATGGCATATCTGCCTATCGGAATAGCTATCCTGCTGGAATACCGTTCTTGGGTGTTGTTACTCATAAGGTAAGCTATCGGCGTCTGAGACCACATATGCTCTATGCACCAAAGAGCATAAGACACTACTGCGTGGCGCAGGATATGACAACTTGTGGGCTGCGTATACAGGGTGTCCCATTGATCTCGACCGCCCTAAATAACTGTTAGCCCAGATGAAAATTAAAAAAATGTTTCAAGCAAATGTTCTTTAGCCGTCAGGGGTCGTCAATCATCATGATTGCCTTCGTTGTAGCTTTGATGTTTACAAAGTTATGAACAGCGGTAAGACTTTGTAAATGGCACATTGTATTTTTTATTCGGGAATTCATTTCCTCTCCTAAAGACGTATTCAAAAATGTATCACAGTGTACCATTCATTGAAACACAAAGTTATTGATTACATAATGCAACACTGACGTTGACACTCCCAGTGCTTAGGGCAGGTACTCGGGTTAATGGAACACATCAACGGGCTGACATTGACAGAGGACAAATGTAAGTATGAGTAGAATTCACTCCTCTCATTCCGTCAACCATCGTCAGTTGAAGGGTTGTGCGAGTATAATCTACACCAAAATACAACACTGACGTTGACACTCCCATTGCCTAGTGCAGGTACTCGGGGTAATGGAACACATCAACGGGCTGACATTGACAGAGGACAAATGTAAATATAAGTAGAATGCACTCCTCTCATTCCGTCAACCATCGTCAGTTGAAGTGTTGTGCGAGTAGAATCTACACCAACGGAGAGAAGGTGGAAACGCTACTCATCTATGGGGAATGTAAGTTAGCAGAACAGTAATTGCAATACTGTTTCTTTCTGTACGGGTAGTACAGTAGTTTTGTCCTTATAAGTACTGTTGTGTGGAGCAGGCATACAGTAAAGGCTGGCCTTCCTACAAACTGCATCGACATAAAGTTTCTTTTATTATTGTTGTTGTTGTTCAAAATGGTTCACATGGCTCTGAGCACTATGGGACTCAACTGCTGAGGTCATTAGTCCCCTAGAACTTAGAACTAGTTAAACCTAACTAACCTAAGGACATCACAAACATCCATGCCCGAGGCAGGATTCGAACCTGCGACCGTAGCGGTCTTGCGGTTCCAGACTGCAGCGCCTTTAACCGCACGGCCACTTCGGCCGGCGTTGTTGTTGTTGTTATTGTTGTTGAAGGTAGGCGAAATTTTACGCAGGAAGCGGAACTGTTCAGAGAGCGATATCCTGACAAGAACTCACTGTCCCGACGGATGTTTTCTAGTCTTGTTGCGACGATCCAGGAAACGGGACGTTTCAACCCACGACAACGTAACCGCCGTAGCACTCACACAAACGAAGCTGTTCTCTGTTCCGTTGGTATGAAACCACATGAGCTTGAACACGAGATTGGACTTCCTAAAATCAATGTACATCGTATTATTACACGTCACCGGTTCCCTCCTTACCATGTACACCTACGTCAAGAATTCTTTGCGAATGATTTCCAGATTCGTGTACAGTTCTGTCAGTGGGCACAGCAGCAAATTCTCGCCAGCCTGAACTTTTTCTCCAACGTTCTATTTACCGGTGAATGTTCCTTCTCAAACAAAGGACAGTTAAATACAAGTAACAAGCGTTATTGGTCCAGCTACAACCCACGATGGCTTAGGTAGGTGGAGCATCAGCGTCAATGGAGAGTTAACGTCTAGTTTGGGATGCTTGGTGCTACAATTAATGGCCCTTATTTCATCAATGGTAGTCTAAACGGCACAGCGTATGCCAAATTCCGCAGATGAATTCTTCCGCATATTTTGGATGAAGTGCCGCCAAGAACCAGATTGCTTATGTTATGTCAATACAATGGATGTTCAGCACGTAATATCTTGCGTGCACGTGGTGTTCTTAACCGAAGGTATCCTGCCAGCTGGATTGGTCGAGGAGGAACAGTTACTTCACCTGCTAGAACTCCTCATTTAAATCCTCTGGACATTTTCCTTTGGATATGTAATAAAGATGTTGTCTATCGCGATATTCCAACAACTCTAAAGGAAATGCAGGAAGGTATCGCGCTTGCTTGTAATTGTCTCCAGCAGACAACACTCGAAGCAGTAAATAATTCTTTCATTCAACGATTGAACCAGTATATCGGTGTCCAGGATCACTACTTGGGGCACCTTTGAATTTTCTACTCCTGGGAAATGGTACAGGAGTTTGAAAGTCAATTTTGTGTTATGTTTTTACTTGGCTTTCATTTGTTTTCTGACAACTCCAACAAGTGGACGAGTTTGTGATTCCAAGCTCAAAGCCAATGTTGTGCGATGTAATTAATAACGTTGTGTTTCAGTGAATGGTACACTGTGATACATTTCTGAATAGGTCTTAGGGAGAGAAAATGAATTACCCAGTAAAAAATACAGGGTGCCGTTTAAAAAAGTCATTCCACTGTTCATATTTTTGTAAAAAACAATGCGAAGGAAGTCATGCTGATGGATGTCCCCCTGACGGCTAAAGAACATTTGCCTGTAACATTTTGTAATTTGCGTCTGGACAAACAGTTATTTATTGTGGTGAAGATAAATGGGACACCTAGCTTAGTTCCGTATTAGTTAATTTTGCAATAGACGCTATGTCCCAGTATACTATCAGTTTTTCTTCCGACTATGACGTCCAGGAACGGAAGTGCCATCCTTTTCCACTCCCATTGTGTATTGTATATTGGGATGGAGCGAGTTCAGATGCCGGAGAAATACAGATCATGTCTCTACTCCGTGGGGCCACACAACAAAACTACCGTCTGCAAACCTCAAGTACTAGGAAAGTTTGACACTTGCCGACTGCAGTGCTCTTTCCTCAATGTCTTCCATAAAATAGTTCGCCACCATGAGAGACGAAGGACTTCCCATGGTGAAACCGTCCACTTGTTCAAAATACTAGTCACTGAATAAGAAATAAGTTGAGGTATGAGCATGTTTAAATAATGCCACACTGTCTTTCTCAAACTGATTGCTGATAAGCTCTAGCGAGTGTTGCAGAGGTACTTTCATAAATAAAGATACAACGTCAAAGCTAATGAAAATATCCGACGCTTGTACCTTAAGTGTCTTCAGGCGTCCTATGAAATTCTCTGAATTCCGGATGTAGTGATCTAGCTTGACTATGAGAGGTTCCCATAATGCAGTAAAATGTTTGGCCAGAGAATAAGTAGAAGCTCCAAAGTTGCTCACTGTTAGGCGGATTCCCATCCTTATGTATCTTAGATAGGCCGTATAGTCTTGGGGAATTTGCAGCCTGTTAGCGTAGGCTTTTAGTCACCTTGGAACGTTCAAATGGCTCTGAGCAGTATGGGACTTAACTGCAGTGGTCATCAGCCCCCTAGAACTTAGAACTACTTAAACCTAACTAACCTAAGGACATCAAACACATCCATGCCCGAAGCAGGATTCGAACCTGCAACCGTAGCGGTCGCGCGGTTCCAGACTGTAGCGCCTAGAACCGCTCGGCCACTCCGGCGAGCACTTTGGAAGGCACAGAACTCTTCTTGAGAAGTATCTAATGTCTGTCTATGGATTTTGCCAGTCGGATCCTCTCTTAGCTTCTGGTAGGCAGGATCGTCGAGCAATGCCTCCATCTTGCTCGTGTATTCATCTCGTTGTTGGCAGATAAAATGATGAATCTCACAGAGCCTTCCATTCCGCTGTGCTAATGTTGAACTTGATGGGGTTGTTACTGTCACAAAACTGAATTATTTTTAAATGATCATTACTATTATCACTCATTTGATCTATTGGAAATGGTATGTGGAAGTCTGCCACTATGAAAATGCCAGGTTCGCTACAAATACTAGCATTAACGCGTGACGCAGTTTATTGGAGACTATAGCTTCTGAAACGAATATATGAACAACATCCTCACGTTATCCATTCACTACATACATGTTTTGCAACGTGTATCTACAATGAAGCGCCAAGGAAAATGGTATAGGCATGCTTATTCAAATACAGAGATATACAAGCAGGCAGACTACGGTGCTGCGTTCAGCAACGGCTAAATAAGGCTACAAGTATCTGGCACAGTTGTTAGAGCGGTTGCTGGTGCTACAATGGCAGGTTATCAATATTTAAGTGAGTCTGAATGGTGCATTTTAGTTTGTGCACGAGTGATGGGACACAACATCTCCGATGTAGCGATGAAGTGGAGATTTTCTGTATGACCTTTTCACGAGTGTACCGTGAATATCAGGAATCCGGTAAAACATCAAATCTGCAACATCATGTTGCCGGTAAAAGATCCTGCAATTATGGGACCAACAACGACGGGACAGAGCCGTTCAACGTGACAGAAGTACAGCCTTTTCGTAAATTGCTACAGATTTCAGTGCTGAGCTATCAACAAGTGTCAGCGTGCGAATCAAACAAAGAAACATCATCGATATGGTCTTTCGAAGCCGAAGGTCCACTCGTGCACCCTTGATAACTGCGCAACACAAAGCTTTACGCTTCGCCTGGGCCCATCAACATCGACATTGGACTGTTGATGACTGGAAACACGTTGCCTGGTCAGACGAGTCTCGTTTCAAATTGTATCGTGAGAATGGAAGTGTACTGGTGTGGAGACAACCCCATGAATCCATGGACCCTGCATGTCAGCAGGGGACTGTTGAAGCTGGTGGACGCTCTGTTGTAGCGTATGGCGTGTACAGTTGGAATTACGTGGGATCCCTGATACATCTGAATACGACTCTGACAGGTGACAGGTACGTAAGCATCATGTCTGATCTCCCGCATCCATTCATGTCCATTTAGCATTCCAATGGACTTTCGCAATTCCAGCAGGACAACGTGACACCTTACTTTTCCAGAATAGCTACAAACTACCGAGTGGCCACCGAACTCCACCAACTTGAGCATAAGAAACCATATCTGTGGTACCTTATAACGTGCTGTTGAAAAGAGCCGGCCGGTGTGGTCGAGCGGTTCTAGGCGCTTCAGTCAGGAACCGCGCTACCGCTACGGTCGCAGGTTCGAATCCTGCCTCGGGCATGGATGTGTGTGATGTCCTTAGGTTAGTTAGGATTAAGTAGTTCTAAGTTCTAGGTGACTGATGACCTCAGAAGTTAAGTCCCATAGTGCTCAGAGCCATTTGAAGCATTTTATTTTTTATTTTATTTTTTTTTTTGTTCAGGAGAGATCTCCACCCCGTCCCTTCCCCTCCAGTACTCTTGCGAATTTATGGACAACTCTGCAGGATTCATTGTGTCAGTTCCGTCTAGCGCTACTTCAGACATTAGTCGAGTCCACGCCATGTCGCGCTGCGGCACTTGTAGGTGCTCGCGGGGGCACTAAAAACACGATATTAGGCAGGTGTACCAACTTCTTAATGTATGATTACGACTACATCCACGAAATTGACTAACTTCTTGCAGAAATCAGCAGTCGAGGTGAAGAAAAATTCTGTAAACAAATTTCAGTTACACATAAGGAAAACAACTGGAAACAGTTGAATTTTGTTTCCAGATGAGAAAGAGACACGTAGATAAAAAATGATGAATCCGCCCATTCTGTGCTTTGTTCGTGAATTAAATTAGGCAAGAGGGAGGGGGGGAACTTTATGCCGATTCTTATCAATATATCATGTCCCCAATCGCAAACTGAACTATGAATACATAGAAAGATTAGAAACAGCATATGCTTATGATAAGACAAATATTGTCAAAAATTGTTATGAATCTGAGAAGGATATTATGGATCTACCATTCCCAGCTGGAGCTACATTAGCTCTTTTCGCCGTAGTTAAGCTAATCTCCAACGTCCGAGTAAGCCATCAGAGTAGCATATTTAGGAAGACGGCAACTACTGACACAATTATAAACGCGAAATCCTGTCACCATAAGAAGCATAAATGGACGTACTTTAGAATCATGATCAACGATGCTAATACTATCACTGACTCTTAGATACGAAGGGTAAGAATTAAATCTTATTATACACTTAGCCATGGCTAAAACGTATAAGGACCGTGATGTGATGAACCTTTATAATAAACTAAAGTCAAAAATACGTGATAAGATGGAGAAAATAGATCCTGAATGAGGGTACGAAGTTTGTTGTTGTCATAATATGGCGCTTTTTCCGGCGGACTTGCACAAGCTTTAGGAAAAACTAAAGTAATAATTGGATTTCAAACACCCAAAGATACAACTGGTCCCGGGCTACGACACAAAACTGGCAAAATGTCAACAAATATTTAAAATATGGTGTCTATAAGATCAACTGCCAAGGTTGTGACAAGCTTTATATGAGTCAGACGGGAAGGAATATCAAGATTCGTTTCGCGGAGCATACATACAGTCAGAATAAAATCGCTTCCGGTACGCATCTGGACAAAGAAAACCGTGGGGCAGGAAACATAGTGGATAAACATGGAAGTGATGCGTAAGGCACGAAGGGCTTCATTACTGAACGTACTCGAAGAACTGGAAATTCATGCACACAGAAAACGGAAACGGGAAGCACTGCTAAATGAACAAAATGATTTTAACCTGATCAATTATCTTGATGAATTCAGAAATCTACTAGTTTGAGCAGCTTGGCTTGTCGTGTGCGTCGGTCACGAGCGGCGAGAAGATTGGGCATTTTCCCGCAAGCTTCGACATAGGAAAACAAGAACTTCACGCAGATACGCCACGGGGCGGTGCCATTGAGATCCCACTCCGGATGTGTTATCGATTATCGAGTTCCTAATTAATAGTGACTGTTTTGTTAATTATCTTACAGTTACGGTTATGGTTTGATAGATTTGTCACCCTGGAAGGTTTCGATTTATAGATGTGATGTTCTGTTTTAAACTTTCTATTCTGACTTTTAAAAATTACGTGTTCTTAACTTTGCCTGGTTTATTACTCTTTTTAATTATGAATCAAATTCCACATTTTGTATGCTAGGTCATGTTTTTTTTTGTCAGACTCTTATTTTGCCACGAGAAGTAATTTTAATTAATGACTACACATTTTAACTATTAAATTTACGATACTGGTTACTCATGTACCATAGTTGCAGTGCCTTCTGCTAGCTTCCGTTATCTGTATAACTACCAGACGTATCCGGGCCACTATCCCCATGTATAGATTTTCACGTTGATACCTGCATTAGAATATTTAATGGTCTGTATGGATGGTAAGCATTGTTCTCAATCTAGTAAATATTTTTCATGTTTCTTATGTATCGCTAGACCTGTTATATATTTTGCTACAGCTAACTGAACTTAATTAGTTACCTCACTGTTGTTTTATTTGAAAGAGAACTGAAGATGTCAGTAGCTGAAACCGGTAATAGTGAATTCTAAAGTTCGTGTGATCAAGACGGACTTTTAAAAATAAACATAATTGACATTAACATTGATACGTCGATAGTAGCGCGTAGGAAGCGATGAATAACTTGGATAACTTCGGTGTGGAAACTCCTAGGTTGCTGACGGATCGAGTTCCCCGCACTGCGGTGCCATTTCTTGTCGTAGGTGAACCTCTGACGTATTAAGGAGGCGAAGATGTGCAAAGCAAAGGGGCCATTGTGGCTGTAAGTCACACGTTCCAGGTACTACTTTCGAAAATTTTGCTGGGACTTCGAGGATCTTTTTAGCTACATATTCCCTCTCGTACCGCTGACGCTACCAGAATATTGTGCACCGCGCGAGACATTGCGCTCCGCACATCTCTTTCATCTTGTGATAAATTTGTGAGTCATGCTCTCCTTCTGCGAGAAGAAATTGGATAACCGCTCTTTGTGCTGATCGGGAGGAATCTATCATGTAACGGACGGCGGAAATAACTCTCCAGAAATGAGAAAACTGCTGAGAAGCCGGTTAACTCCGCTTGTGCAACTGGGAATTTCACCTCTTCATCTCTCGGAAAACACATTCACCCAATGGGATTATATACAACACCGCTGCAGCGGAAGTTCGCTTTGAACTTGGCATATCGTATACAAAATGTAAAAAGACTGCTGCTGATATCAAAGTTGAGGTTTATGGCGTAATTTCCATCTGGTGACGACGTCAGATTGCACAATGATGGGAAAATAACTAGTCACTGAGAGTTTTGAAGGATATATCCTAGGCTTTTCCGAAGTCGATTTAATGAAAAGGAGTTAAACTTTAATGGCGAACAGAGATTCGAGTGGGAGTCAACAATATTAACGTCGATATCATATTGTCTGGTTGTGGACATCATATCTCATCTCATCTGCTGTTCCAAAAATGTTTCTCTTCCAGAGCTTTGAAACTCTGCGATCTCAACATAGTGTATGAAAAGGCGAATATTTGTTTTTAGTTTGCATCGTTTGCACTGTTGGCAGCTCTGTAGTGGCAGAGTCACTGGACTTTCAATCGGCGCACGTGGAATGCAATCTCTGCCCGATCATTTTGATACAGATTTTCGGTGCTTTCCCTAAATAGCTTGGAGGCGATTCTTTCAAATGACCAATCAGAGATGGTTTTTCCAGGACACATTAACTGATAATTTTATTTCTTCTTAGGTCAACAGCCCAGAGTTCAAAATATATCTCCACGTTATTTAGTATTTTTCTTGAAATTAGATGCCAAATATACTCACTAAAACCTAACATACACTTTGCATAGCTGTATTTCTTCAATATACTGTCCGCAGCTCGTGGTCTTGCGGTAGCGTTCTCGCTTCCTGCGCACGGGGTGCCGGGTTTGATTCCCGGCGGGGTCAGAGATTTTCTCTACCTCGTGATGACTGGGTGTTGTGTGTTCATCATCATTTCATCATTATCGACGTGCAAGTCGCCGAAGTGGCGTCAACTAAAAAGGACTTGCGATACGGCGGCCGAACTTCCCCGCAAGGGGCCTCCCGGCCAACAATGCCATACGATCATTTCATTTCAATATACTTCTTATTAAAAACAGAGTATCTTTCCCTTTCATTCCCAGGAGAAAACGGAAGTATTTTGATGATGTCACTGGCACAATAAAGAGTTCACCCACGGAGAAGAAGACAGTCTTTTTGGTTGAATCGAGTCAGTCACAATTTTTGTACCGTTACGGCCATTATGACTGTGAAGAGGGAAGAATACATTGATGGTATGTTTTGGAAGAAAAGTATCGTATTATCAGTGATGAATAAGCATTGACTATATCTATTGGTTTTCTGATGACATCAACATTAAATCATTTCAAAACTCAGTTAGCTGCTTCAACCAGATTACTCTCTGTCGGCTGTCGAATGGTGCGTTGGTGGGACTGTTTCGTCGTTTTTGCAACTACGCAACAAGAACTTATAAATTACCATTCTAAGCATTCAAAAAGTAGCCTAGAACGTAGTACTCACGATTTACATTCCACGTATTCACATTTCAGCTCATCTAAATTGAAGTATAAAATCATACTCTTCAATTCGAAAAAGAGTAGGGAAATAACGGCGATGCATTAAAAGTTCAGTGCTTTCAATAGAAAAATATATTCAAAAGATCTATTGTTTACATGTATAAAATTTTTTATGAGTCTCTCAAATTTTTATTAATCTCACCAGCTCTTTACAAAGTTCAGAGCTTGAATCGGCGGAAAAAGGCATTTAATTTGAATTAATAATCTCAAACTATCCATTCCAGTAATCCAAACTACTACTTGTTGCCCGACTAAAGTGGTACAATTTGATACTCCACGTGTCACGCGGATTTAAAATGGAAGGCATCTCAAGTATTGCAGCCCATGGAAAAGTTCTACCATTTCTGTAAACGCCCGATCTCGAAGCATCTCGGTATGAATAAAGGGTGTCTGTAAACAGCCATCCGATGATTAGCGTTCCCGATTGCGGATTACATCGCAATTCCTTCATTGAGTAGTTCGGAAGTGGTGTTTTTGATGGCAACACCCACTGTCTGTTAACGTCTTTCAGTGAATGAACCACGCTGGAACTCCGAGGTGGTTTATGTTGTCTCACTTCCGTCAGAGGCGGACCTTGAAACGGAACAGTCTCTGCTAAACCGCCAGATCTCCTGGACCCATTCCTAAAAAGCTCCTTCTCTGCATACTATGCCACCAATAACTTTTCTATCAGATATCATATCGCCTCTGTAATTGAACTACATTTTCAAATCTTCTTAATTATAAATGTTAACCATTTTTAAATGAAACTTTCAATGGCCTCTATCCTCCGACCCGTCTCTTCTGTACCGTTGTAAAATACTTCAAATCCGTCGAAACGTGGTACTTCATTATTATTCCTAATGAGGAACATAATGCTGTATTTTCTATACTATGGCTTAAATTTAACTGTAGGATAATGTACACAGGACCATGATGTGATGAACCTTTATAATAAAGTGAAGTCAAAAATGTATGACAAGAAGGTGGCTAGAGATCCAAACAGAGGTTAAGAAGTCTGTTGCTGTCATAATATGGCGCTTTTCCCGACAGTTCAGTTCCACTCCCTTTTTACTTCAGAATGTACATATCCAGAAAAATGTCGAAGATAGTTTTATCAAACCTTCTACATTCTAATTTTATGTAAGAACGTATTGATTCTGAACATTTCACCAGTGTATCTATTTTCCCTGCTGGATGTGATACTATAAAAATAGCATTTTCGTATAGCATTTCGCTGAGACTAAGTATTCTTACATCTACATCATTCTACACTATTCTGTGAAAATATTCCTGGAACATATCACTCTTTAATTTTCGTTTTACAGTGACTGCATTGTCTGCCCTCTGCCAGGAGTAAACACAGAAGATGCACCCAGCTTGAGGGTCGGGTTGGGTAAACAAATCGCCAAAGTCCCTCTCCACCGCCCTCTCGCCACTGTTACAAAGCAGCAAAGATGATTACTTCCCCACATTTTTCATTATTACTTTTGTGGTAAAATTACTATCACAAAATGAATACAGATGTATAGAGACTAGTGTATTTTGAGATTAATCTGAAATTTAAACTCCATCTGCATTAACAAACTTATCGTTAAGGAAATATACTAGGAAATTTTTCTCCTTACGCTATTCAGATGAAAAACTGCTACCATTAAAGGCTGCAAGTATAATTCAAATCAAATTTTCTCATTTTTTCAATCCACACTAATGTTGAACAGTTCAATAAATCCAGATACAAATACACATGTTTTCAAACACAGGGTAAAATTTCTTCTCTTGATCGTCTTTCACATCAAATTATACAACTTCCTATTTAACTTGCAGTTTTCGGTCTTTTGGAACTAGTGTAAGGCGGCAGAATAGGTGATGGTCAATTTCGCACCCTACATAAGAGTTTTTTTACATCGTAATGGGAAGATGAATATGACATGTAACTTACTTTGTCGCTAATGAGCGTATTTGCCCATAAGTATGTAATGCAAAAGGTACGACACTCAATCGATGGTATTAACGCACCACTCCTATCTAATGCATGTCAATTAGCAGAAGGTGAAACAAGCAGCGAAAGGAAACGTTTCGTGTGGAAGCCAGTGTGGGCAGACGCAGAGGCCGCACCCCGGGTGGCGCTACAGAAACCTCTTAGAGGGGGGGGAGGGGGGGGGGAAATCCAATGATAGGCCAGGGACCTGACAGGTGACGCATACTGCAGGGCGAATAATGGGCCACCTGAAGTAAGACAGAAAGAAGCTTCATAGAACAGTATTTTGGAATGTCTAAGGAATACAAACCAAACAAGTGACGCATTCGATGATGTGAACTGCAAGTTGTACACATGCGATAGACACACGCAACTTTTTAGGCGTCTAGAGCAGGCACAAAACGTCCTATTGGCGGAAAC
Source organism: Schistocerca piceifrons (assembly GCF_021461385.2). Taxonomy (NCBI): domain Eukaryota; kingdom Metazoa; phylum Arthropoda; class Insecta; order Orthoptera; family Acrididae; genus Schistocerca; species Schistocerca piceifrons. The sequence continues at coordinate 604,933,395 of NC_060142.1, forward strand.
GCACCGGGAAAGAGTAAAGTGCCAAGATTTCGACCCATTTTAATGGGAGGACCCTTGCGATTGGTAGAAAGAGTTTCCACAAAATAAGAGGAACGCTCCTATTGGTCGAAAAAAGTCATGTTGTGGAGAACGAAACTACCCAGTTTGGGAGAGAGTCCGCAGTGAGAAAGACAAGACAGAAATTTCAAGTGACGCTTCTTTGAACTGGCGTCAAGTGCAGAATGGAGTGCATAACGCTCTCTACAGCGCAGAGGAGAACTTTGTGTGAACACTGTGTTCACAGAGGCTCAGCTCCAGCTAGAAATTGGATGTAGCATCGTTGAGCTCCAACTGTGGAGAAGCAAGTGAGCCAGTAAGTTAATTGTTCTTGTGAGAACTGAGGGGGCATTGTAATATGCATGCTGCTCCAGCCATGCACATGTACATCGCCATAGTCTGAGACTAGGGATGAGTTCATTCTTTCTTGCATATGGAGAAATGTAGGGAGAGTTACTGCTGGAAAAATTCAGCAAAGGTTTAATTAGTTTTATAGTAATTTCAGAGGGTGAGAGCGGCCAGGCAGACGACACCTCATCACAGGTAAGGTAAATACCACTTGCAGACGCATAAACGTTTTGGTTCACCAGCTTGTGTTCATTGTAAACTTGAGCGACCTTGAGCAATCTTTAGCTCGACTTGTCACAAAACCAACCATCCTCTCTGGACTTGATTGTTATCCTAAAAATAGCACCAAACTATGAAACGGAATCGGATTATTTATCGTAGTACTAGTCAACATCATAACATAATCATAACAATAATTTTGGAAAGTATCTTCTAGTTAATACTTAATATTGTTCAGTTTAGGATTATTTAAATTTCTGAGAGTTACAATTTTATAATATTGTGTTAGGGGTAGTTTACTTACAGAGGTCGAGAAGCTTCATTTTGACAACTGTCTTAATATTGTCATATTGGAAACGGTGTAAATGTGTGTATTTCAGTGACAAAATTGCAATATTAAACATTGTCACTACAGCTTACACTGTTGTGTTCAGTCATAGAATAAGAAAAGACATAACCATAACCTTACAAATGGTGACCTAGCCAGGATGGCAATTGGTCTGCCTGGATGGCAATAAGTCATATTAGAAAGGGAATTTAAAATTTTGTCTTTTTTGTTTCGTTGTTTTTCTGTTTTCTGACGAGGTTACCCAATGAATTTAAACGTATAGTGCTCAGAATACCGTATATGGGTGATTGAAAGTGTAGAAAAGTTGCATTAACAAATGAGATAAGGTTTATTTTGGTGTAAAAGATGCCAGTGTGTGACTGTGCTGTAGTTTGCGAAGTTTTTCACGGCGTTGTTAAGTTGGGTTGAAATTCTACAAACAGTGAGCAGCGTTGATAATAATGTGTACATAGTGAAAGAAACTTTCTATGATATATCGGAAACGTATTAAAACATATAACTTGATGTTGACGAGAGCGCAAGTTCGCTCAATTCGAGAAAGACCGTGGTTAGTTAAATGATCGGAGTTGGCGGAAGAACGGAGATTATCGCAGACAGGGCAAAGTGAAGATCCTGACAAGATAGAGATTGATGTACAACAAAATGTTTCGGGTGGAGTCACGGAACGGAACGTAGTGATAGGGCCGAGGGAATGGTGGTAGTTTCACGATTGGTATCACAGTCTGAGAATTCACAAAATCAAACAAATGACGGAGCTAGTGGGACAGAAGTAGAATTAGAGGACGAACAACTTCAGTAGGGTGAACCAAATATTGTGATTCCAAATCATACGGGACAGTTTCCTACAGAAAGAATGTGTGTAAGTGCGTCCGCACTATGTACGGAAGTCGGTGAGACGCCACGTGAAATATGCGAACGGCAAAATCTACACCAGATGGTGACAGGTGACGATGGCGAAGAGTGTGATAGTGTGTTTGCAGTGTTGAAGCAACTCACTATTGTCGTAAATCAAACGAGTGAAACGACAATTGCAAAGTTAACAGATTTAAAAACTAAAACGGCGAAGCTAAAAGCTGAAACAGCAAATATAAAAACAGCAACAGATGCTGCCTAAGTAGTCTCCAATTTGAAACCTACGCTGGGTCCGCGAAGATCAACAAAAACTACGAACAGAAGTCAATGAACAGTTCACAGAAATCCGGAGTGAGGCGAGAGACTAGCGAGAGCTTGTACAATCGTCAATGGCTGACCAGAAAAAGATGCGTTCTGACGTTGACCAGGTGCAGGATGCAGTGTCTAATGTTAACCAAACAGTTAAGAACTTAGCACGTAAGACGTCTGGTAAGGCGCAACAAATCGTTGAAGAGTTCAATGTCAGAAAACGTGTCACCCGAGCTGCATTAAAAAGATCCGATGCACGCATTGAAAACATCGTCTCGAAAAATCTGAAACAGTATGAACAGCTTCGTGGAGAACTGTAACAGTGTACCGAGAGCCGTACAGAAAGTAGTAGTGCGACAATGGATTCGGTAGTATTATCCGACATAGTGATGGACAGAAATCCAGAAGTAAACAAGTCAATTGTGCAGTCTTCCGTAGCAGTAGCTGAAATACAAGAAAGGCGTGAGATATCAGTCGTAAGTCCACAAGATGTTGCTTCAATGATCACCGAAACGAAACAGAAGCAAATAGGAAAAGAACAGTTAACACAGGTGTGCGAAGGAGGTAATAGGCGGTCACAGCTGACAATAGAGCGAGAAACGGTAAACGTGAGCATTCCTAGAGAGCGGCAGCCGACCTTCCGAACGTACGCGAGTGATGCGAGAACAGAGCGAGTTGCGGCGACACATGTACCAATTTCTCAATTTCCAAGTTACAGTACAGCAGGTTATAGACTGTACGTCAATATGAGTTAAATAGGAAGACAAAACACTGAACCAGTAACGGGAGATGCAATAGAATATTTCAGTCCGATACACGAGGAACGGTACGGTTTAGATCACTGCACACCATTGCGTTTATACGATGCAAAATGGGACGTAAATATGTCATCTCAGGACCCAAATATGGTAGTACGAACACGAGAAAACATGTCACAGTTGAAGGGAACGGTAAATGTTGAGAAAACACAAACGCTGTATGCTGGAATAGAAAAATTACACAATGATCGCTTTTTGACGGTCAGAAAATTCCAACATTGCAAAGAAAGCGGGAACGGCTTACACCCACCCACGTTTATAAATCAATTCCAGATCGATTTAACAGAGCATTGGCCACTTCTACATGAAACTGACTCAATTTGTGGGCATATGGATGGCGCTTTAGGGAAAACCATGCAAAGAGTAGCTGTAACCTTAAATCATATGAGCAATTCAAATCAGCATTCTTGGAACGATAGTGGTCTACGAAAACCAAGAATAGAATGAAGTATGAGTCGTTACAGTAAGAGTTATTCGAAAGTTCAGGAGGAAAGAACCCCGTTAGATTTTTCGAAGAAATGACGTAAAAGTATCAGTGTTTAGATAAACCATACAGTGATGGGGAAATGATGCGAATGGGCACAATGAAATTAACGTTAAGTTATCAGCAGTGATTGGTTGGTAGGGCAGAAGATAATATAGAAGCATTTAAGGGATGTTAAGAGAACTTGAATTCATCTTCAATGAAGATGACGCGAAGAAACAACGTACAGTCAGAGAAAACAATGGTAGGGGGAATAACAGGAAACCGATCAGGCTTTAACAATAACTACAATGGCAATGATAACGTAGGAAAATGTAATCGTTTGGGGAGGAGTGGCAATCGCCCAAGGGATAACAGCAGTAACTATGGTTTGGGAAACGCAGAGATCACGAACAATAATTATTACGGTTCGCTGGGCCGCCGAATTACAATAGTGGATTTGCTCATAGAAGCTACGGTAGTAATTATGATCCAGGATATAATCACCGTGCAAACGAGGCAGGAAAGTTTAGAGGTTTTCAACTACAATATACAGGTTATTCAGCACGCGGGAAGGTTGGGAAAATCATGCTTCATCTGGACAAAACATGCGAAATGAACCGGTACAGGAAATACAGAGTTGAGGCCACCAAACCCAGCTAAAAGACAGAACTGACGAGATGAACGGTACGAAGACCAGTCACAAGTCATTCAATTTAATAATGAATTTAATAATATAATTAAGCATGTAAATAGACTCAGTTTTGATCAGCGAGATTCAGAAGTAGTTATAGGGGGAGATCGGATACAAACACCAGCATGCTGGGATTCAGTTGACTGGGAATCGACCGATGATAAGGAACAGGAGTTATTAACGGTGAATATAGACAGTAGTAAAAATCCTGATGATGACCCGATTGTAAAAGATGTAGCTCAGGTATACGAAACGGAGAGAGAAATAGTGTGCCAAGGGGATAATGTACATTAGTTTTGCACCATGTGAGTCATTTACAAGCGTATATAGTGTAAACAGAAAAGAGCAACTCTACACGGGAATTTAGTTATATTAAATGTGTAGAATTTAAAGAAAGATTACAAAATGCACACAGATAAAACGTTTGGCTTGTACTTATCTTAGTCAACAAAAAAAAAAAAAAAAAAAAAAGATTTTGTAATAAGGTAAAAGGAGAATGACGAAAAAGTGACAGGAAAGTAAGTACTAAAGTAATTCTCCTGCAAACGAAATGTGTCTAGGAGAAAGAGTAGGAAACAAGGAGGAAGATAGAATCAGCATGTGGACAGTTTGACGAAATAGTAGTAGATTCTCTCTTAAAGATGTAGTGTGAGGGAGGAGGAAGCTGATTTTAATGGACGAAAGGAAGTGAAGAAGTAGGAAAGGAACGGATAATTAGGTCAGAAGGAGACAGTTGTTCCTGATTTGTTCCGTCAAAGACGATGAACAAAATGGTTCAAATGGCTCTGAGCACTATGGGACTTAACATCTGAGATCATCAGTCCCCTAGAACTTCGAACTACTTAAACCTAACTAACCTAAGGACATCACAGACAACTATGCCCGAGGCAGGAGTCGGACATGCGACCGTAACGGTCGCGCGCTTCCAGTCTGTAGAGCCTAGAACCACTTGGCCATTCCGGCAGGCAACGATGAACAAATAATTGAGGAGATATGCAGGGGGAAAGTGTGAAGCATATATAATTTGTGGAACGTACCACAATCTGAAAGAAGGTTGTATACACGGAAGAACCCTGGAGATACTAAAAGGTATCAGATAGATTATATAATGGTAAGACAGAGATTTAGGAACCAGGTCTGAAATTGTAAGACATTTCCAGGGGCAGATGTGGACTCTGACCACAATCTATTTGTTATGAACTGTAGATTAAAACTGAAGAAACTGCAAAAAGGTGGGAATTTAAGGAGATGGGACCTGGATAAACTGAAAGAACGAGAGGTAGCACAGAGTTTCAGGGAGAGCATAAGGGAACAATTGACAGGAATGGGGGAAGAAACACAGTAGAAGGACAATGGGTGGCTTTGAGGGATGAAATAGTGAAGGCAGCTGAGGATCAAATAGGTAAAAAGATTAGGGCTAGTAGAAACCCTTGGGTAACAGAAGAAATATTGAATTTAATTGATGAAAGGAGAAAATATAAAAATGCGGTAAATGAAGCAGGCAAAAAGGAATACAAACGTCTCAAAAATGAGATCCACAGACAAAATTCCATTAGAACTACTGACGGCCTTGGGAGAGCCAGTCCTGACAAAACTCTACCATCTGGTGAGCAAGATGTATGAGACAGGCGAAATACCCTCACACTTCAAGAAGAATATAACAATTCCAATCCCAAAGAAAGCAGTTTTGACAGATGTGAAAATTACCGAACAATCAGTTTAATAAGTCACGGATGCAAAATAATACTGAGAATTCTTTACAGACGAATCGAAAAACTGGTAGAAGCCGACCTCGGGGAAGATCAGTTTGGATTCCGTAGAAAAGGTGGAACACGTGAGACGATACTGACCCCACGACTTATCTTAGAAGCTAGATTAAGGAAAGGCAAACCTACGTTTCTAGCATTTGTAGACTTAGAGAAGGCTTTTGACAGCGTTGACTGGAATACCCTCTTTCAAATTTTGAAGGTGGCAGGGGTGATATACAGGGAGCTAAATGCTATTTACAATTTGTACAGAAACCAGGTGGCAGTCATAAGAGTCGAGGGACATGAAAGGGAAGCAGTGGTTGGGAAGGAAGTGAGACAGGGTTGTAACCTCTCCCCGATGTTATTCAATCGTTATATTGAGCAAGCAGTGAAGGAAACAAAAGAAAAGTTCGGAGAAGGTAATAAAATCCATGGAGAAGAAATAAAAACTTTGAGGTTCGCCGATGACATTGTAATTCTGTCAGAGACAGCAAAGGACTTGGAAGAGCAGTAGAACGGAATGGACAGTGTCTTGAAAGGAGGGTATAATATGAACATCAACAAAAGCAAAACGAGGATAATGGAATGTAGTCGAATTAAGTCTGGTGATGCTGAGGGAATTAGACTAGGAAATGAGACACTTAAAGTAGTAACGGGGTTTTGCTATCTAGGGAGCAAAATAACTGATGATGGTCTAAGTAGAGAAGATATAAAATGTGTCCTGGCAATGGCAAGGGTAGCGTCTCTGAAGAAGAAAAATTTGTTAACGTCGAGTATAGATTTAAATGCCAGGAAGTCCTTTCTGAAAGTATTGTATGGAGTGTGGCCGTGTATGGTGGTGAAACGTGGACGATAAATAGTTTAGACAAGAAGAGAATAGAAGCTTTCTAAATGTGTTGCTACAGAAGAATGATGCAGATTAGATGGGTAGAACACATAACTAATGACGAGGTATTGAATAGAATAGGGGATAAGAGGAGCTTGTGGCACAACTTGACTAGAAGAAGGGACGGGTTGGTAGGACATATTCTGAGACACCTAGGGATCACCAGTTTAGTATTGGAGGGCAACGTGGAGGGTAAAAATCGTGGAGGGAGACCAAGAGATGAATACGCTAAGCAGATTCAGAAGGATTTAGGCTGCAGTAGGTACTGGGAGATGAGGAAGCTTGCACAGGATAGAGTTGTATGGAGATCTGCATCACGCCAGTCTCAGGACTGAAGACCACAACAACAACAACCACAATCTGGTATTGAAAGAGACATAAGAGGGAAATAGATATAAGAAGTCGTTAGGATATAAAAGTTAGGAAAGACAATTGAAGTATTGAGCTAAACAAGAAACATGTTAATTCGTGGAAAGAGGTTAACGTAGGGAGTAAGATTGACGCAGAAAAGATTTCAATAAGAGTATGAGGGAAGAAATAGTTATTAAATTTACTATCGAGAAAAAGGAGAAAGAAATAAGTGTAACTGAGAAAAGGAATTTAGAAATTTTAAACAATGCAATAGCACTTTTGAGAAGTGCCAAAATGAAGAGATTGGTGAGATAAAGACGCTGGATTCGGAGTCAAGATGCGAAGTTTTCAAAATAAGATACTTGCAGTTAGAAAAATGTTAAGCGGTAATGGGAAAAATTCACTAGTTTTCTAACCGTCATCACCATCAACTTTATTCTTACTATCCGTCGTGATGAAGATGAGGTAACCATGACCTTTATCTTAAGGAATAATGAAACAAAACTGGGGAAAAAAACGAATACGTAAAAATAGTGATGAGAAAAACACTTTTCGGATAGAATAAATGATACTTTTTGTAAGGTTATAAAAATATTATGTTTGTAAAATTTGTAACGTAACTTAAGGGAGTGAGGGTTATAATACAATAAATTTTGATATCAGAGGAAAAAGTGAATAGGTACGGATGCAAAGAAAGTAAGATACGGAAACAGGAAAAACATTATATCAGATATGAAGTCAGCAGACAAGGGGCACCATCATTGTGGCCAGATCGACGGCAGGACTGAGGGGAATGGTCAAGAAGGGACACTGAGAGTGAGTGCCTCGTACGTCACCTTACAACATGACGAAAGAAGAGGCATTGGTGAAACGCCGATTGGTCTAAGGCGCTACAGTGATGGAGTGTGCAGCTGGTCCCGGCGGAGGTTCGAGTCCTCCCTCGGACATGGGTGTGTGTGTTTGTCCTTAGGATAATTTAGGTTAAGCAGTGTGTAAGCTTGGGGACTGATGACCTTAACAGTTAAGTCCCATAAGATTTCACACACCTTTGAACCTTCGTAAAACGACGTTCCTAGAGGATAACGCCTGTGGGGGAAAAGTTTGCAGAGCTAGAACGAATCCTGGATACAATCAACATGTACCATGAAGTGAGCTTTACCCATATGTAAGCCACGTAAAAGCTTCGTAACAATGGATTTGCGAAAGTGTTAGGTACTTGACACTTGTATCGCGAAATGTTCAAAGCAGCATATGGAGAGATAAGGGATGTCCACCAAACCGGAACGGAGGCTGATACAACAATTTCAAAGAAAACGCCATTAGAACAAACGATAACGAGGTTCAGCAGGTCTTCAATCCCAGTTCCCCATCCAGAGAGGAACGAAGACACAGCTGAGAAGACAGCAAGATGCACTAAGAACAGAAGATGCAATGCAGAAGATTTGGAAGAAAGAAGAGTCCCAACCAGAAGGGACCCAGAACCTTTCCAAATACTTTCCCATACAAACCATTATTGCATTTAACTGTTCTAGCAGTACAAATATCCGATAATCCTTATGGAAAGTTGCAACACCTTCAGGTATCATACCGAGAGATGGCAGATGACTACCCAGATGAAAACTTGGAGACGAATAGACACTTGATGAACTGACAGAAAGATACGTCAGAAGAAGAAAAGTGTACGCTGCCAAGAATAGATGTCCAATACAACGACGCCATAGACACATGCGAAATGGAACAAAGGCAACCAGGCATTCACGACACGCTCAGACCTTTAGTAACCTTTCCCTCGGCCGACCGTCATTCCATGCTCAGCATAGACGTGCCGACGCCCACGGACGATCGTCATCCCATGTTCGGTTGGAGGTCCGTTTAAACTCACGAGAAACAAGGAGACGATTGCAAAGAACCATGTTAAAGAGGTAGGATAAAGAACTGTCTGTGACAGACAGGTATTCGAACAAAGGGCAATAACAAAAATTTTTGCGAATATGTTTAAATATATTTGCATTTGAAGACTTTTACATGTTAACAACAGATCCTTGTTGGTGATGCGTTTAAGAATTTTTATCTTGACACAACGACAATATTTCCCAGTATTTCGTATTTACAACGTGTTTTCATTAAGAAAACGCAAAGTTAACATTTTTGAAAGGTTAAGAGTCTAATGGGAGAGAGGTTTTTCAAAAAGAGACGATAGGTAAATATAAATAGGTTTAGGTATTCCATGATGTCTGTTTAAATTTTGTAAAGTAATTAGTAGGATTAGAAATTTAACCTGTTTGTAAAAGTGAAATTTGAAAATTTTTGGGAATATAAACATGTTAATGAATAGGATTATGCCCGTAAAATCATGCGAATGATTTGGTTGAGATTAAAATAAATCATACACTAATAGTGTAAGAAATGAAACTTTCATAGATTATGATTGATATAAAAGCTGTAGATGTTGAAAGAGGGGAGGATAATGTCAAATGGTGGTTTCCTCAACTTCAGTAAACATACATAATCATTTAACATAAATTAGGTAATCAAAAAACAAGTCAGTCTCAAAAACTAAAATTTTTAGAGATAATAAAAATTTGAAGATAAGCTCCAATTGTTTGTATTTAAATTTAAATTAAAGTGGACACTACTATATTCAAAGAAAAGATGCTTGGACGAGTTAAATAGAATTGTATAAAAATCAGAAAATTGGAAAGAATGTTAAATTTTGGAAGGAAAAATAACATAATTTAAGAGCTCAATTCCGTAGATTTGAAATCAAGTCAGTGTGAAATAGAACGATAAGGAGACTGGTTCGAACCACTGTGTAAGGTACACAAAATATTAAAATAGGATGTTGGTCAGTAAATAGGTGAGTCAGCAGTTGCAAACAATTTTGCACTGACTGCAGTCATTTTCGCAACCAATGATTAACCGAGTGCAAAATTGAACACGGACGGAGGAGGAGATAGAAGGTGGCAGAATAAATGAAGGTCAATTTGGCACCTTACATAAGAGTTTTGTAGATTGTAATGTGAAGATGAATGTGACACCTAACTTACTTTGGTGGTAATGAGCAGATTTGCCTATAAGTATGTAATGCAGAGGGGATAACACTCAAACAATGGTATTAACACACCACTGCTATTTAATGCATGTCAATGAGCAGAAGGTGAAACAAGCAGTGAGAGGAAATGTTTTGTTTGGAAGCCAGCGCAGGCAGACGCAGAGGCCGTACCCTGGGAGGCACTGCGGGAAGCTCTTAAGGATGGGTGTCCCATCGCGGGCCAGCGACCGGTCGGGTGACACATACTGCAGGGCGAATAATGGGCCACCACGAGTAGGACAGAAAGAAGCTTTAGAAAACTGCGTTTCGGAATGCCAAAGGGATAAAAACAAAACCACTGATGCATTCGATCACATGAACTGCAGGTGGTACACACTTGAGACGCAGATGTAACATTTTAGGCGTCTGGAGCAGGCACAAAACGTCCGATTGTCGGAAACGCACGGGGAAGGAGTAAAGAGCCCAGATTTCGACGCTGTTTAATGGTAGGACCCTTGTGATTGATGGAGAGAGTTCCCACAAAACAAGAGGCACGCACCTATTTGTCGAAAAAAGCCATGACGTGGAGAACGCAAGAACCCAGGTGGGGAGAGAGTTCAGTTACGAGAAAAACAAGACGGAAATTTCAGGGGATTCTTCTCTGAACTGGTGTCGTGTGCAGAGTGGAGCCCATAACGCTCTGTACAACGCAGAGGAGAAATTTGTATAAACACTGCGTTCACAGTGGGTGACCTCCAGCTAGAAATTATCTGTAGCGTCGTTGAGCTCCAGCTGTGGAGAAACAAACAAGCCACTTAGTTAATTGTTCTTGCGAGAACTGATAGGGTATTACAAGTACGCTGCTCCAGCCATGCACATGTACATCGCCATATTCTCAAACTAGGGATGGGTTCATGTTTTCTCGCTTATAGAGATACATAGGGAGGGTTTCTGCTGGAAAATACAGCAAAGGTTTAATTAGTTTTATAGGAATTTCAGAGGGTGAGAGCAGCCAGGCAGACAACAACTCATCGTAGCTAAGGTAAATACCACGCGCAGAGGCGTAAACTTGTTGTTTTACCAGCTTGCGTGCACTGTAAACTCAAGTGACATTGGGTAATCTTTTGCTCGACTAACCATCCTCCATAGACTTGATTGTCGTCCTAAAAATAGTACCGAACCTTGAATCGGAATCCGATGATTTATCGTAGTACTGACCAACATCATAACGTAATCATAATAATAATTTTGTAAATAAACTTCTACTTAATATTTAATATTGTTGTGTTTAGGATTATTTAAATTTCTGAGAGTTACAGTTTAATAGTGTTGTGTTTAGGATTAGTTCACTTTCAGAGGTCGAGGTGCATGATTTTGACAACAGTCTTAACATTGTCGCATTGTAAACCGTCTAAATGCGTGTATTTCCGTGAGAAAATTGCAATATTAGAGAATGTCACTACAGCTTACACTCTAAACTAGGTACCCATGTCTTTCTAAATGTTGACTCTACCACTGCCATACTTATGAACACACTTACACTAGCTGTGACACTAAGCTTGCAGTAAACCAATAGGGAACAACAGTCCAAACTTGGATTTTTTAATATCTGGAACAATTAGTTCGTCTTTCTGACGCTTGTTCACTACACCCACCATAAATTTACTTTTCTAAGCATTGTCTGAACCACATAGTTATTATCACTGAGTAACATTGTCTCATTGTGGTACACATGCAGTAGCCGTGATCGCTCTGTCGTTGAGTGGAAGAAATTAATGCTAGCGAAACAAAAATATGTAACTAGCACGCATTCCTTGTGAACTCTAACATCTGTTTGTTTGTGTCATGTTTCGCTCTAAGATCTTAGTCGTTGCTTCTACCAAGTCAGGATGGCAAACAGGATGAATTTCAATCCGACTTTTTATTGGTATTGAGCTGCATTTTGATGAAAAGTGGTTCATTGAGTGATTATTATTTCGTGCTAGCATTATGTCGATTTCCTGGCAGGAAGTTCATACGAATTAAGAGGGACAGAGAATTATTAGTTACTAGAAAGTAATTTGAAGTTATTGATTATAGTACTGTGACCACGGAAATTTATTATTTATTTGTGGTTTCCCAGGCATACTATATATACACATACGCACAGAAATGGGGGATGTTGGTGTCATTAATTTATGTTCAAATGTCTTGTAGATGCTTTTATTTATAGTCGTCTACTGACTTTCGGTATACAGAGGCACACAGTTTTAAAATGCGTTATAGAATAATGAATAGGGTAGAAATTGTGGCACCACAACTTTGAACCGGTACAACATGGAAATATTTCTGAATTTTAAATTGTTATGTAAAATATCAGCGTGATTATTGTTGACGATACACTGTCGCAGGTATTATAGAGTTGCGCGCTACTTGAAACACTGGTCACTGCGTTTGTGTTGTAGCAAGACATGGTCTTACGACGTTACTTCCTAAACTTTAAAATGCAGACGCTCCGCTGAGCTCGAGTCTTGTTGTGACAGAAAAAAAGGAGGCGCCACAGCGTGTGTGTATTTGACAGCTGAAGTGACTTGCCGGCTGTACTAGGCCGAATTGAACAACGACCTACGCCAGTGCTTTAGCGTTTGCTGGGAGCTGGGGCAAGGTTCAGCAGAAGAGCACAGCATTTAAACCCAGTGATGGTCGGACAATAACAGAATCGGTAAACCCACGGAAAATCCCTGCTTTGGATAAGTGGATGGAAATGCAAGGTGCAATTAGCCGTTAGAGAGGTGCTTGAAAGGTGGGTCCACCATACTGGAAATGAGTCACAACTGTTAGCATTAAATAGACGGAAATTTAATGAAAACTGATCCCAGACGGATTCGGAGTAATTGATAACGACCAGTGCGTCCGCGAAAACGGGCTCTTCATCAGACAATAAGTTTACAAATTAATGTACATGGAAGGTTCGAAGGTTTCGTAGTTAACATGAATTATAAACTTAATATCTGACCGGCGTCTTGTGCGATCTGTATCAAATAAGCACCCTCGGATGAAGACAATACAGCTCACCAGGAAAAAGCTAGTTGATTTTTAGAAGTATTATTCATTTCAAAGTACATGCCAAAATACGTATTTCGAGGACAAAAAGGCAAACTTCGCGTAAAATAATTTGAACTTTAATGAAAGTGGCAGATGAATATAAGTCTAGGCCCAGCTATTTATGAGTAAATATACTTCTACTATTTTCTGATCTATAAACAGTTACATACACTAAAGCAACATTTTGCAAGATAAAATTTTGATTCTGACCAAACAAATTAACTCATAAAAAAGAAAGGTCATCGACGGAAAGCTGATGAAAAGTTCATTTTATCTGTCATATCGTACATATGTGTACATTGAGATTAATTGCTTTAAGTGTGTGGTAGTGGGGTGGAAGGTGGGGGGGAGGGGGGTAGGTGTGTGAGATAAGCTTGTCTGCTAAATTTTTAACGATAGTGTGAGGGCATAAAATGGAAGTCGCACCTGGCCACATGCGTAGGAGTATGTATGGGTGACGATTAGGTCACGTTGCAGTACGGTTCAGAACTTCTGTATGAACTTCTGGAATTACTGCGTGTCAGTGTAGGATAATTAGAAATTCTGCAGCATTATTTCACGTAGACAAGAGGATTGAGGTGGGTTAGCCAGAGTGGGGACCCTTGATAATACACTTAAGTTGACACGGACTACACTCTGAAATAAACACATCATAAAAGTTTTGCATTACTCCGGTTCACATAACTCTTGAAGACAGACGTTGACTGCGGATGTTGTATCACAGACAAAGTCCCTTTGACTGTTCAGAGATGTCACTAAACCCGCACAAAGGTGTAAAGAACCATGCATGAGCAGCGCCTATTATTCGGAGGGGATCCGACAGCCGATCAGTTCCAGTCTTTCCACCAGGAAGGAGATACACTACTCCTGTTGTCTGTAGTTCAACCATGCCTAGACGGTCATTACCACGGTTCGATCGCGTCCGCATTGTGACTTTGTGCCAGGAAGGGCTCTCAACAAGGGAAGTGTCCAGACGTCTCGGAGTGAACCAAACCGATGTTGTTCGGACGTAGAGGAGATACAGAGAGATATGAACTGTCGATGATATGTGTCATCAGGCGTCCTAAGAGCTACTACCGCATTGGGTGACCGCTATCTACGGATTATGGCTCGGTGGAATCCTGACAGCAATGCCACCATGTTGAATAATGCTTTTCTTGCAGCCACAGGACGTCGTGTTATGACTCAAACTGTGCGCAACAGGCTGCATGATGTGCAGCTTCAGCCCCGACGTCCATGGCGAGGTCCATCTTTGCAACCACGACGTCATGCAGCGCACTACAGATGGGTCCAACAACATGCCGAATGGACCACTCAGGATGGGCACATGTTATCTTCACCGGTGAGTGTCGCATATGCCTTCAACCAGACAATCGTCGGAGACGTGTTTGGAGGCAACCCGATAAGGCTGAATACCTTACACACACTGTCTAGCGAGTGCAGCAAGGTGGAGGTTCCCTTCTGTTTTGGGGTGGCATTATGGGGGCTGACGTACGCCGCCGGTGGTCATGGAAGGCGTCGTAACAGCTGTACGATACGTAAATGCCATCCTCCGACCGATAGTGCAACCATATCGGCAGTATATTAGCGAGGCATTCGTCTTCATGGACCACAATCCCCCCTACCCCCCCATCGTGTACATCATGTGAATGACTTCCTTCAGTATAACGACATTGCTCGACTAGAGTGGCCAGCATGTTCTCCACACTTGAACCCAATCGACACATGCGTGGGATAGATTTAAAAGGACGACGTGGCGCGCCAACAGCCTTGATGAACTTGTGGATAGTATGTCATGACGAACACGGGCATGCATCAATGGAAGTGGATGTGCCACTGGGTATTAGAGGTACCGGTGTGTACCTCAATCTGCACCACCACCTCTGAACTCGCTGTGTGGTGGTACAACATACAATGTGTTGTTTTTATGAGCAATAAAAAGAGCAGAAATGATGTTTATGTTTATCTTTCCTCCAATTTTCTGTACATATTCCGGAACTCTCGGAACAGAGGTGATGCATAACTTTTTTTGATGTGTGTATCTTCCAGAGGTTATGAGCGTTTAGGTCTTGTGAGGAGTGCTCCTTATCTAGTATAGATCCCGAAATCAGAACACGCACGATTGAACTCAGAACAAATACCAGTAGTTACAGAAACCACTCTTTAGTTTCCTTGGTATACTCCTCTGGTCTTTTGATCTAAAGGCCTTAGTGCTATCCTTGTGCTGGTTCTACTTAAAAAGGAGTATTGTACTTCGATTTATTTAACGCAAAGCGTTTATGAGTTGTCAGTACAATTTTTTTACCACATAGAAGAGATTTGCATGCATATTATAGTTAATGAATTATTTTATTACTGGTGAGTGGACATTACAACTAGAGCATTGGCTGGGTCCCAGACATTATGTGTAGCTAAAGTAATGAAAATATCCTGCAGGTAACGAACAGCTTAAACCAGTGTGTCCTTATATTTATTATTATTATTCCTTAGTGTTAAGCTTATTTGCTTCTATGTTGCTTCAGTTTTTTTTAAATAACTCCAATATAAAAGTTCCTCTCTCATTATCCTTTCCCTCTTGTGCACGAGCCGTGACACATATAAACCGACAAGCGAAAGAGCGAGAGAGGCAACAGGTTCCTGCCGTTGCTTGCTTGAATTTGTGCAGACAGACACATGACTCACGTTATCGTATTCGTGGTTGTCTGCTGAATACAGTACTACATGGCGTGCATGTGTTGTAGGCGAGCTGGCCGCTTCTCATGGCTTGTAGAGCGCAGCAGAGACACTCGAAATCCAGCTGCACTACCTATTATTGACTTACGAATAAGTGGAAAGCTGTATAGTCTTCTATCTTAATGCGTTATAGAAAACATTTATGAATCACACACACACACACACACACACACACACACACACACACACACATATATATATATATATATATATATATATATATATATATATATATATATATGTGTGTGTGTGTGTGTGTGTGTGAATCATAAATGTTTTTGAGATACAGACAGTCAACAATATATAGTGCAGCTGGATTTCGAGTGTCTCTGCTGCGCTCTACAAGCCATATATATATAGGCGTGTTTTGTAAGTACCGTTTTGAAATTACAAAAAGACGTGCTAAGATATCTCAATAATTTTATTTTTACATGAAAGCCTGTGCCTTAATATACTTTTCTACATAATTTGCGTCAATACTGAGGCACTTGTCATAACGTTGTACCATTTTTTGAATACCCTCCTCATAGAAGTCTGCCACCTGACGTGTTAACCACTGCATCACCACTGTTTTGACTTCGTCATCGTCTTGTTGACGGTGACCGCCCAGGTGTTTTTTGAAGTGCAGGAACAGATGGTAGTCACTGGGCGCAAGATCTGGGCTGTAGGGAGGACGATCTAGAGTTTCCCATAAAAAAATGTGATGAGATCTTTGGTCTGATTCGCCACCTTCGAATGGGCATTGCCTTGCAGCAAAACGATGCCCTTGCTCAACTTCCATGGATTCTTACTTTGATTCTGGTGTGACATAGGCCACCCATGTTTCATCGCCCGTAACAATTTCGCTTAATAAATCATCACCGTCGTTGTGGTACCGCTCAAGGAAAGTCAATTAACTGTCTAAACGTTTTGTTTTGTGCACATCCTTCAACATTTTCGGTATCCAACGTGTGCACAATTTTCGGTAACTCAAGTGCTCGGTCACAATGCCATACAAAACACTACGAACAACATTAGGAAAGTCATCCCGCAAGGAGGAAATCGTATGGCGTCTGTTTTCTCTCACCTTATTGTCCACTTCCTGCACCAAACTTTCATTAGCGACCGAAGGTCGCCGACTCCGCTGTTCATCATGCACATTTGTATGGCCATCTTTAAATGCTCTCACCCACTATCTTACCATTCCATCAATCATAAAGTTTTCTCCGTAAACTGCTCAGATCGCAAGATGAATATCGATCGCTTTTAGGCCTTTAGCACTAAGAAATCTTATAAAAGCCCGTACTTCACAGTTGGCGGGATTCACGACTATCGGAGACATCTTAAACACTCAGGACACAACGTAAACAAAGGAGAATCTTACTGTGATGGTGTCAGTGTGTAGATTAAAGTACGGGCTTTCATCTAAAAATATAATTATTGAGATATCTTAGCACGTCTTTTTTTAAATTTCTATATGAGATTCACTTCCTGCATCTGATCTTTTGTTCCACATCCCGTCTGCAGGTTGTGTTTAGCATATTGACTGGTTTACAAGGAATGATAACACATCATTAAAAAGCTATTGCTCTGGCCTAACGAAGGCTAGGCATTACACTTCCTCTGGTAAGCCCTCCTTAGCACACCAGAAGCTATGTTGAACTATATTACAACGTCGGTAATGGCATCATCAACAAAAGACAAAGTTCACTTCCGTGTGCAATTTCTTTACGTCCCATAGACTGAGTTCCTCTCATGTAAATTGTTCTACCATTGAATTCTTAAATCCAGAACAATCCCAGGAAGTAAAATAGTGGACGGTTTGCAGTAAAGCTGTTCTAATCTTGGCGCCATCATTAACTGTGAGGTGATCTTAAGACAGTAATAGAAATTAGACGGCCTTTTCCGCTAGGCCGCACTGTTTAGTAGCCAAGTTCACATATTACGCGACGGTTGAAATTACTTGGCGTTAATTGGAATCCACATGCCACGTATTTTCTCAGGGCACTGTTTTTCGATGCTCCGTTGCTGTGCTACTTCTGGCACCAGGATTCACAGAACTTGTGACTCCGTTGATGTATTCGAATACGGAAGTGTGAGGTTTCATATACTGAAAACACTGTGGAATGTTTACCTTCTCTCGTGGAATTTTCCATGTCGTTTACAGTATTCATAATTAATGGTAATTTGCTTAACATCCCACCAATTGAAATGTAACACCAATTTCGTTGGTTTTTTTATTACTGAATAATCTATCAGTAATTAAATCAGTTAGAGCAAAAGGTAACCTCGAATACGAAAAATTTCTTCCAAATACTGATGGCCGGCCGGGGTGGCCGAGCGGTTCTAAGCGCTACAGTCTGGAACCCCGCGACAGCTACGGTTGCAGGTTAGAATCCTGCTTCGGGCATGGATGTTTGTGATGTCCTTAGGTTAGTTAGGTTTAAGTAGTTCTAATTTCTAGGGGACTGATGACCTCAGAAGTAAAGTCCCATAGTGCTCAGAGCCATTTGAACCATTAGAATACTGATGAATAAATTTTAGCACACGTCATTATTATTCTACAACAAATACAATTGTTTAAATTAGACAACTCCTTAATCCATGCGTTGTTTTATTGAAAATTCCCTTCTGTATATATGAACATCTACATCTACATAGATACTCAACAAGCCAGCATCGGAGGGTACCCTGTACCACTACTAATCATTTCCTGTTCTGTTCCATTCGCAAACAGAGCGAGGGAAAAACGACTATCTATATACCTCCGTATGCGCCCAGATTTCTCGTATCTTATATCCGTAGTCGTTACGTGCAATGCATGTTGGCGACAGTAGAATCGTATGGCAGGCACCTTGAGATGCTGTTTCTCTAAATTTTATCAATAGAGTTTCTCGAACAGAAGATCGCCTCCCCTACAGAGATTCACATTTGTGTTTTCGAAGCATCTCCATAACATTTACACGTTGTTTTTTTTTTTGAACCTACAGGTAAAAAATTTAGCAGCCCGCCTCGGAAGTTCTTCGTTGTCTTCCTACCACCCGACCTGTTACGGATTCGAAACATTCGAGCGGTACTCAAGAATAGGTGGTACCAGCTTAGCACATACGATCTCCTTTTATTAAAATTCTCAAAATAAACAGAAGTCGACCATACGCCTTCCCTGCCACAGTTCTCACATGCTCACTCCATTTCAAATCGCTTTTCATAGCTGCACACAGAGATTTAAACAACTCGACTGTGTCAACCCAACCTTACACACTGGCTCTGAGCACTATGGGACTTAACTTCTGTGGTCATCAGTCCCCTATAACTTAGGACTACTTAAACCTAACTAACCTAAGGACATCACACACATCCATGCCCGAGGCAGGATTCGAACCTGCGACCGTAGCAGTCGCGCGGTTCCGGACTGAGCGCCTTAACCGCCCAACCTTACACCTTTGTTCTTCGTATTCATTCCTATGAACTCACAATGTTCCACAACCAGAATTAGCTGCCATTCATCAGGCCAAATAGATAATTTGTCTAAGTCGCCTTTTAACTTTCTTCAGTCACTCAACTTAGACAACTTACCATATATCACAGTATCATCAGCAAACAACTGCCGACTGCTGCCCACCCTGTCAACTAAAGCATTTATCTATATAGAGAGCAACAGCGGGCTTATCACACTTCCTGGGGAACCCCTGACAATACCCTTGTCTCTTTTGAGACTTGACGTCGAGGACATCGTACAGGGTCTTAGAACTGTGCACGTATCTGTTAACTTATTCCATGTGCTCGTATCTTCATTAACAGCCTGCAATGTGCTCCTTGTCAAATGCTTTCCGGAAATGTGGAAATATGTAATCTGCCTACTGCTCTTCATTCATTGTTCGCAGTATATCGTAGTCGAAAAAGGCCAGCTGTGTTTCGAGTGCGATGCTTTCTAAAACCATGCAAAATAAGCCAGATGGCTGTCATAGTCAGCACGCTCCCCACTTTTTCAGAATCTTTACGAGCGAAATCTTAACAATGATTATCCCTTACGAGTAAATCACAATTCCATCACCGAAATGCTCCCTAATCTCGCCACATTGAATCTGCCATGCTTAGTTCAGTTCTTCAAGTCGTAAATAATTGGAGATAGATGACCATTTGCTCGAAGGCTCTCCCTTCACATTTTATTCATGTTTTCACCGTTAGAAAACTGTCTTCTTGGCTTTAGATTACAATCTCTCCTAGGAGCATCGGTGCTACTTACTGAGATAGGACATCCCAGTGCGACCACGAAAGATCACAACAGTTGTTTTAATGCTAGGCACATATTTACTGCGAACAATTTCTAACGTAGAGCGTTAGTTTCAATTCCTAAGATAACATTCTGGTGTACGGTGGTTAAATTACGTTCTCTGAGTAAAGGTGGAATTTACAATAGAAGTCGAAGCAATTAAATGAAAATGTGGCAATGATTCTAATTCGTACACAATAATTGATCAAGAAATTACGATGACACAATAAATCAGTTCCCTGTTTGAAAAATGCAGTGCTGACAAGATTTCGAGGACACTTTAATAACAAACATGTTTGTGGAAGCTATAAATTTTTCCTTTGGGCTGAGAGTTTATTTCAGTTGCCCATGGTTTGAAATTTGGTTCCGTTTAAACTTTAATGTATTAAACTGCTCTACTGTCATTAGCTGCTGTTTGTTTATACTTTAACAACACCGTTAATTAGTAATTCTGTGCAAGAAATATATCTGAGAGATACATCGTAACTAGTTTGATAACATGCAACAATAAAATCTAAACATAATTCCAGCATGAATTTCGCGTAAGTGATGACGTTTACTGAAATTTCCTGTCTCACCTACTCTCTTTTTCAAAGTGGGCGTCATCTATTATGACAACTGCGATTAACCATCTAAAGGAAACCAATCCATATATGTGACCAAAAAATTACTCAATAATTTTCGCTGTAGACAAGTAAGTAGCAGGGACATCAACCATCCCCAGTCCCTTAAGGCACAAAACGAGATGGTGCCATCAGTTTTTTTTCTTTCTTCAGGTAAATGAATGTAGCTCTATACACATCTTCATATAAAACCTTAATTGTTCATGGTATTCCTATTCGTGATAAATTTGACGATATTCGTCGTTGAACCTAGTTGCCTGAGAACGTGATTATGGTGTAACGACAACCCCAGTGGTTGTAAGTAGCCTGTTTGTATGTTGGCATCGCTATAGACTGTGTTAATATCGCTGACGGCGCTCTGCGCCCTCGGCCAGAGATTCTGAGTTTGGACGGACTAGCAGTTAGCAAGTGGATAGGGAAGCGTATAGACATGATATTCTTAGTGGAGGCTCTGTGTTGGTAGGATATGCATTGTAAAGTGAGATTAAATGATGTGCTTATAAGAAAATAAGCAAGGAAAGTACAGAAAGGGCGTCCGTCTGAAAGGGGGCAGGTAAAGCACAGTAAGGTAGTTATAGAAAGGATCGGTATTGTAGTTGTTAATTGTCGTAGCTGTGTTGGGAAAGAACCAGAGCCACAAGCCTTAATAGAATGGGTGGAGCCTATGCTTGACAATCGGACTAAACTACTTATTGGATCGTTTTACCGACCCCCCCCCCCCCCCTCCCACGACTCAGAAGATATAGTTGCTGAACAGTTCAAAGAAAACTTGAGCCTCATTTCAAATAGGTACCCCACTCATACAATTATAGTTGGTGGTGACTTCGATCTACCCTCGATATGCTGGAAAAATTTTACGTTTAAAGCCGGTGGCGGGCATAAAGTCATCCGAAATAATTGTACTGAATGCTTTCTCAGTAGTAGTAGTAGTAGTAGCAGAGGGTTTTGTGGGCGCACGACAGCAAGGTCTTCAGCACCCGCTCAGTAACAGATTGAGGCCGGTGTCAAGAAAATACTCAGAACAGTAAGATAAAACAGAACGTAAAACACAGGTTACAAGGGTTAAAAAATATTTGCCTACCCACACGGAAGTGTGGGACGAAGCATGTCGTCAGCAGGGAATCATGGACAACACAGGAAGAAAGAGGTTAAGAGAGCTAAAACAATATAGCAGATGGAAGTGGCTGGCTGACCGCAAGGAAAAAAGGGAGGAGCCAGCCACTCAGCAACACACTAAAACCTCCAGCCTAAAAGTTTAGGCCAGAGTCCAGACACATCACAAAACTTTAAAACCCTAGACACCCACATCTCACCGTTTGCTAAAATACAAGGCAGATCCCCATCAACTTCTGCTTCTGCCCTTGCATCACGGTATAAAATGCAGTCTTTTAAAATGTGCCGGACAAGGATGTGCACACCACAAGCATCACAAAACGGGGGATCCTCTCGCCGTAATAGAAAGCTATGTGGGAGAGGACAATGCCCAATCCGAAGACGTGTGAGGGTCACTTCTTCCCGCCTGAGCAACCCGTAGGAAGAACGCCACGGCCGAGTTGTTGACTTCACCAACCACAGTTTATTGGCCGTCACAGCCAGCCATGCTGCCTCCCACAACTCCATGCACTTCTTGTGGAGTGCTGAAATGACAGACTGCAAGGGAAGAGGACAATGGACCACATCCTGCTCTCTGCAGGCCGCTTTGGCAGCCCGATTGTACTGTTCATTGCCCCATATTCCTACATGACCAGGCACCCAGCTGAAGGACACCTCCTTACCCCACCGTTGGAACAGGTAGAGTTGGTCATATATCAGCTGGACCATCGCCTCAGTTGGCTACAAATTCTGCAGTAATTATAAGGCATTAAGAGAATCGGTGCAGAGGAGAAATCGATTGCCCCGAACACGATTCATCTGCTCCAGTGCCTTCAGGATCGCGTGGAGCTCCGCTGTGAATACGGTATATTCATCAGGGAGGCGAATCCGGGTAACATGATCAGGGAATACTACAGAACAGCCCAGGAAACTTTCGTGTTTGGAGCCATCAGTGTAAACGACAGTAAAATCTTGATGCACATCTAAGATGTTAAAAAACATAGATTGAACTGTAAAATCTGGTGTACTATCTTTCTTAAAATTAGTCAAATCTAAAAAAGTCTGGATGTCCGGAGGAGCCAAGGTGGAAATCTGCTCCAACCGCGACGTAAAACATGAAGACCAGCCATATCCATCACAGAGAGGCAACCCTGTGCGCGAATCCCATAGGGCCGCGTCGCACGTTGCCGGTTATGAAATAGCCATGCCAGAGGAAGCTGAGCAACGATATGGTATGCAGTTGTGTATGGCGTGGACCAAATTTTATACGCCTGGCGCACCGTTAAGTAGCCGTCGCCGCATATGAAGTGGCGGCTCACCAGTCTCTGCAAAGGGGATTGGTGTGGCGCTAGTTCTGAATGCCCCAGTGGCCAACCGAAGCCCTTCATGGTGCACAACGTCCAACATCTTTAAGTAAGAAGGCCTAGCAGACCAATACACCGTGCACCCATAATCGAGCCGAGATCGCACAAACGCCCTGTGAAACTGGAGCAGACAAGTCCAGTCAGCTACCCATGTGCTGTGGCTAAAACATTTTAAAATACTTAAAGCCTGAAGTGACCGTCGTTTCAGGTCCTGAAGATGAGGTAACCACGTAACCTTCGAGTCAGAAATGAGCTTCAGGAATCTCACCCTGTCTTAAAAGTAAGGATAGTGTTCCTCATTCTCAACCCAGGAAAGGTTAAAATCGAACGAGAACGGCGAGAAAGAACGCATACGGACATCTTGGTGGAAAACTTAAAACCACTCTTCTGCGCCCAGTCATCCAAACTTCAAGAGTAAGTTGCAACTGATGCGTTGTCGTTGCAAGGCTTGAAGAAGAGCGCGACAAAGAGAAATCATCCACAAACAAGGAAAGTTAGACAGGACATTTCACTATGTAGGTAATGCCATTAATACCGATGGTAAACACAGTCACACATAAAACGATACCCTGAGGGACCTGTTCTCCTGCTCAAAGCGATTAGACAGGACGTCACCAATTCGGTATCTAAAATATCGTGGCGAGAGGAAAGATGGATAAAAAGAGGAAGACAACCAAGAAAACCCCATTCGTGAAGCTTCTCCCGGATGAGACGCCTCCAAGTGGTATCGTAGGCCTTCTCGATGTTAATAAATACACCTAGAAGGTGATGATTGCGTAGGAAAGCTTGTTGTATAGACGCTTCCAGGAGGGCAAGGTTATCGAAGGTGGAACGAAACCTCCTGAACCCACACTGAAAGCGACTAAGCAGTTGCCGGGATTCTAACATCCAGACAAGGCGGCGGTTAACCATCCGCTCCAAGGTCTTTCCCAAGCAACTAGTGAGGGCAACACTACGGTAGCTACTCGGACTCGTGCGGTCTTTCCCAGGATTTCCAAAATTAATTAAAACTGCCTGACTCCACGAGTCAGGAAAGTGACCTGACGTCCAAATGGCATTAAAAGGTGCGAGGCGGATTTCTTTGTTGCGCCTTGTGAGGTGCCGTAGCATACTGTAATGGATCCTGTCGTGACCAGGGGATGTGTCACAAGCTGTAGACAAAACAGAATACAGCTCCTACATAGAAAAAGTGCAGTTGTAAACTCAATGAGAGGTTGACTGGAAGTCCATACTACACCTATCAGCAACCACTCTCACGGTGCTGGAAACCCGGATCCTGACTGGTTGATGCAGTAGCTGTGGCAAAATACGTTACCATAGTCTGGGCAATGTCTCACGGATCCGTGTGGGAAGTGCTGCTAGTCATCACAGGAGTCATGGGGCACCTCCCTCCTCTCCCAGAAATTTTCCTGACGGTCTCTCACACAATGGAACTTTCGGTGGAACGATTAATGTTACCACGACCTCTTCTTGCTCTCACGAATAATGCGGCGACATTTTGCCCTCGCCACCCGAAAGGCTGCAAGATTCTCAGCAGTCGGCCGACGCTGGAACCGACACAGAGCCACACGCCTGGTCCTGATTGCAGAGCGGCATTCAGCACTCCACCAAGGGACAGGTTGCCTCTTCTGGTGGCCTCTGGACTGTGGAAGCTTCGTGGTGGACCATCTTGGTAATATGATCCACCCACGCCTCAACATTCGCACAGTGTTCGAACTGGGCCAACTGGCTATGAAGTGTCCAGCCAGCTCTACTGAGCCCCCATCTTGGTGGTCTCCTTTCGTGGCCCACGCCATCTGGTAGGTGAATCCAGATTGGAAAGTGGTCACTGCCGTGCAAGTCAGCAACCACTTCCCATTGAGCACTGGCAGCAAGAGCTGGAGAGCAAAGCGAGAGATCAATGGCCGAGAACGACCCAGTCGCTGTGCAGAAGTGACTGCTCTGTCCTCCATTGAGCAAGTAGGCACAGGATGACAGGAGAAGCCTCTCAATTGCTCTACCCATAGGACAGGTAATTGCAGAGCCCCAAAGCGAATTGTGGGCATTAAAATTACCACAAATAATGAATGGCTGAGGCAGCTATGTAAGAAGGTCGGTGAGGGCCACGTCATCAAGTGCATCATTTGGGGGCAAGTAAAGCGAACAGACAGTCTATGGATGAGGCACATGCACGGACACAGCCAAGTCCTGTAAAGTCGTCGTAAGCGAGATAGGTGGTAGTCTGTCCTGACGAAAATACCTACGCCTCCTCTAGCTCTTTATCTCCACGCAGGTCGTCCTTTTCGTGGATTGTATAGGCTCGTAGCTCAGGGGAGTACCAAAAATGGTTCAAATGGCTCTGAGCACTATGGGACTCAACTGCTGTGGTCATCAGTCCCCTAGAACGTAGAACTACTTAAACCTAACTAACCTAAGGACATCACACACATCCATGCCCGAGGCAGGATTCGACCTGCGACCGTAGCAGCAGCGCGGCTCCGGACTGGAGCGCCTAGAACCGCACGGCCACCGCGGCCGGCGGGGAGTACCATGGATGGAAATAAATCTCCTGGAGACACAGACACAATGGTCTACCCTGAGAGAGTAGACGAAGTTCCTCGACATGCGACCTGAACCCCTGCAAGTTCCACTGATGTTTGGGAGCCAAGTCAGACGGAGGTAGCACCTTCATCCTTTCTCTCCCACGGGGTGGGGAGACTACAGCAGGTGGAGGGGCAGGCGTGGGGCGAGATGATTGCCCCACACATACGTCATACTCCATGAGCTCTGGGGAAGAGTCAGATGAAGCCTCACATAAAACGACATCTGCATGGTCAGACGGTTTACCATATGATTTGACCCGCTGTTGCTGCTGTATAGGAGCTTTCTGCGGTTTGGTGGCCTTTTGGGGAGCTGACGTGGGAATGGTGATGGCCGCACCGGGCTTCGGAACAGCCGCAGCTTTTGGAGGCGCCAGGGGTTTGCCCAAGTTCGCCACTGTACCTTTGTCTGCCGTTCGAGTAGGGGCTACAGGCTCTGAAACACTGGCTGCGTTGCAAATGCACTGACAGCTGCAGGTGTTAGTGTCAACACTCACTACCTCTGTCTGCATAGAGGCATCAGCTTTTGGAGTAGGCTTCTTAACCATGGATGCAAGAGATGTTGCAAATGTGGGAGGTTGCATCGACTTGTAGATCTTTTTGGCCTCACCATAGGGGATACACTTGGTTGTCTTTATTTCCTGGACTTTGCGTTCCTCTAAAAGGATTCGGCAGTCCCTACTCCATACAGGGTGTTTTCCAGCGCTATTGATACATTTGGCTGGAGACGAGCAACTGACTCCCTCATGAGCAGCCTTACCACAGTTGCCACAAGTCGCTCCGCCTTTACACGCCAAGGTGGTGTGCCTAAAACGCTGGTATTTAAAACAGCGCATTGGTGTCGGGAAATAAGGCCTCACACTAAGAGGGACGAAGCCAGCTTTAACAAGATCAGGAAGTTTCGTGCTGCTGAAGGTCAGAATGAAGGAGTCGGATTTGACAAGATTGCCATCAACCCTCCTCATGATATGTTGTACATCAACAATGCTTACCTGAGCCCACTAACGTTCCCGTTCTTTGTTAGGGATATCAAGTAGTTCCTGGCATGTCACAACACCTTTGCTATAATTCAAGGTGCTGTGCAGTTCATTGTCTATGGGATACTCCCGAAGGCACTTAGCAGATTGGAGGTTAGCTGCTTGCTGGGAATTGGAAGTTTCCACCAGCAAGGTCCCATTTATGCAAACGCTTCAATG
The DNA here is from genome assembly GCF_021461385.2 of Schistocerca piceifrons. Classification (NCBI taxonomy): domain Eukaryota; kingdom Metazoa; phylum Arthropoda; class Insecta; order Orthoptera; family Acrididae; genus Schistocerca; species Schistocerca piceifrons. Next base: position 604,960,422 of record NC_060142.1, read on the forward strand.
ATTCTAGGGAGCCACAGATGCCTTCCAAACCCCTTTGTATATAGAAGGCTGAAACCTTCTCAAAATTACCCTCCTTCCTTTACACAATGAGAAACACGTTCCGATTACTAGAATTCATTCTGCTACTAATGACAATACTTGTTAAAGATGTGCTGGAGTCAGGCGGACTGACTGCACGGACCCTCTGGAGAGACTGGGTGTTAGAACCTTCCAGCGGCACACCCTTTCCGCTGGGAGGAGGAAAAGAGAATTTAGAAGGCTACATCTCGGTCCCACGACCAGCTAGGGAACGAGAAGTCCACCTAGACAGAGGCACGTGTGCCTAGGTAAGCCTTATACAACTGAGGTGCGGCAGGTTCCCCAGTGGTTGCCCACCTCAACAGCCATGCATCTCATCAGTGCGCAGCACACCTTGAGATTGAGGGGTTGTTTATAGAGGTTTATGCCATCCTCGCGATCCGGGCGGTCATGTCAAGATCCCCATTCCCTGACACACACAACGTTCCCCCGCCGCGCCGCCCAGTGGTCACTGAAGTATGCCCAGAGCTTACGGTGGCAGGGTACTGGCGGCGCTTACCAGTCCCCAGCTCAGGAACCCCGGGGTCGCCAAGCCCATACCCAGTAAATGAATGCTGAGCCCCTGGGGGCAATGCTTTCTCAGAAAATTATTTTGAACAATTAGTTCATGAGCCTGTTCGAAGCGTAAATTGTTGCGAAAGCATACTTGACCTCTTAGCAACAAATAATCATGGAAAAATAGGGAGTATCATGCAGAATACAGAGGTCAGCGACCACAAGGCAGTTTCTGCTAGGCTGTATACCGTAACTCCCACAACCAACGAAAAAGAAACACAGAGTACATCTATTTAAAAAAAGATGATAATAATGCTCTTAACGCCTTTTTAAGGGACAGTCTCCACTCCTTTCGATCTGATCACGTAAGCGTACAAAAGATGTGGAATGATTTCAAAGAGATAGTATCGACGTCAATTGAGAGATATATACCACATAAATTAGTAACTGATGGTACTGATCCCCCATGCCACGCAAAACAGGTCAGATCGCTGTTGCAGAAGCAACGAAAAAGGCATGCCTAATGTAACAGAACGCAAAGTCACGAAGATTGGCATAGTTTTGCAGAAGTCGGAAATATAGCGCGTGCTTCAATGCGAGATGCTTTCAGTAACGTCCACAACGAAACTTTGTCATGGAATCTGGCAGAAAAACCAAAGAGATTCTCGTCATATATAAAGCACACCGATGGCAAGACGCAATAAATACCTTCACTGCGCGATAACAACAATGAAGTCACTGAAAACAGTGTCACCAAAGCAGAGTTATTAAACATGGTTGTCAGAAATTCCTCCACCAAAGAAGACGAAGTAAAAATTCCAGAATTCCAATCAAGAACAACTGCGAAGATGAGAAACATAGAGGTAGATTTCCTCGATGTAACAAAGCAGCTTAAATCACTTAATAAAGGCAAAGCTTCTGGTGCAGATGGTATACCAGTCAGGTTCCTGTCAGACTATGCAGATGAAACAGCTCCATATTTAGCAATTATATACAACCGCTCGCTCACAGAAAGTCCCGTATCTAAGGACTAGAAATTTGCTCAAGTCACACCAATGCCCAAAACAGGAGTAATCCGCTGAATTGCAGGCCCACATCACTAACGTCGATTTGCAGTAGGGTTTTGGAACATCTACTGTATTCGAACATTATCAAGTACCTCAAAGGAAACGATTTAGTGACACATAGTCAGCACAGATTCAGAAAATATCGTTTTTGCTGAACACAACTAGTTCTTTATACTCACGAAGTAATGAGTGCTATCGACGGGGGATGACTCCACATTTTTAAATTTTCGGAAGGCTTTCGACACCGTTCCTCACAAGCGTCTTCAAAACAAACTGTGTGTCTATGGAATATTAACTCAGTTGTGCGACTGGATTCGTGATTTAGGGTCGGAAAGGTCACAGTTCATAGTAATAGACGGAAAAAAACGAGTAAAACAGAAGTAATATCCGGCGTTCCCCAAGGAAGTGTTATAGGCCCTCTATTGTTCCCGATCTATATTAACGACATAGGAGACATTCTGAGTAGCCTTCTAGATTATTTTCCGATGATACTGTCATATACCGTCTTGTAAAGTCATCAGTTGACCAAAGTGAATTGCAGAACGATTTAGATAAGATATCTGTGTGGTGCGAAAAGTGAAAATTTGCCCTGAATAAAGAAAAGTGGGAAGTTATTCACATGAACACTAAAAGAAATCCACTCAATTTCGAATACGCGATAAGTCACGTAAATCTGAAGGCTGTAAATTCAGCTAAATACTTTGCGATTACAATTACAAATAACCTAAGTTGGAACGCCCACATAGACAATGTTGTGGGTAGAGCAAACAAAAGACTGCAATTCATTGGCCGAACACTTAGAAGGTGCAATAGATCTACTAAAGAGACTGCTTAAACTACACTTGTCATCCCTATTCTGGAGTATTGCTGCGCGGTGTGGGATCCGTATCACGTGGGACTGACGGATGCTATTGAAAAAGTTCAAAGAATGGCGGCTCGTTTTGTACTATCGCGGAACAAGAGATATAGTGCCACAGATATGATACGTGAATTGAAGTGCAATCATTGAAACGAAGGAGTTTTTCGTTGCGACGGGATCTTCTCATGAAATTTCAATCAACAGTTTTCTCCTCCGATTGCGAAAACATTCTGTTGGAACCCACCTCCATTGGGAGAAATGGTCATCGAGATAAAATAAGAGAAATCAGGGCTCGCACAGAAAAATGTAGGTGCTCGTTCTTCCCGCACGTAGTTCAAAAGTGGAACGGTAGAGAGACAGCTTGAAGGTGGTTCATTGAACCCTCTGCCAGGCAATTAATTGTGAATAGCAGATGTAGATGAAATGTATGAGGATGTATGCTTATTTGACAATATTTGGGCATTGGGATAATTATTGACATCTATAAAAATTTGGGAACTGGATGTCACACGAATAAGGTAAAATTTTCAAAATACATTGTTTGCTCTTCAACAAAATCTTTCTTTTGCTAACCATATGCCTCCCAGTAGTTAGAATCCATATTAATTAGAATCTTTTTTCTTTAGTTGGCTGTGGCTGCTACTTGCTGTAATAGCTGTAGTTCGTGTTATGAAGATTTTCTGTGAGGCAAGTGACTTATGAAAAAGAATGAGTTTTCCAGTACCGGGATTCGTAATTGAAATGAGTTTAGGCAATTACAGAGTTGGAGGTAGTTTCATACTTCTTCAATTTCATATTTTCTTGGATTGTATTATTGTAAATATTTCTTGCAATTAGGGCCATTCTTTTGTGTTAATTATCGGAAGTCATACTTTCAATATATAGCATGAGACTGCATTAGGCTTGTATTCTTTTGTGTTAATTATCGGAAGTAATACTTTCAATATATAGCATGAGACTGCGTTAGGTTTGTGTATTGTGGGTAATAAATGAATAGGTTAAGTATGAGTTTTCTTTGTCTGGGAAAATTGTAGGTCATTGTTTAATAAAAAAATAATTAAAGAATTAGTTACACTGTAAACGTTTAACGGGTTTAATGGTAAATGAAAATGGTTATCGGGTTAGCAAACAAAACCATTGAAATTTTCGGTCATGACTGCACTTGTTTTTCCCGGCTTGTAGGTGCAAGTTAAAAGCGGATAGACCCACATCTTCTTGTGAACAAGCTCTATCTATGAAGGACTATTCCGCAAAACACTCTGCTTCATTGCATTAAAATTAGACATGAGATTAGCTGGAAGCCAGATGTGACCTCTGGCACTGCGGCTACAAAAACGATTTCAAATAATAGGAAACACCAGGCCAGTTTCCACCTCTACTTTTTGCCAACATTGTTCTAACGCGGTACTCATGTTAGAAAACCGTTTTTGACACATGATTAGTCGTCTGAAATGCACCACCTTCTTTCTTCTGACGTATTTTTGGAGTAACTTATCTCATAACACTTTGACGCTGATAGCTAAAAGCGAACTGTAGTTAGCATTTTCTTGAAGTTTTCGTCTGTGGCTGCAGTTCTGGCCGTCATTGAGGTACAGGATCATCAAGAGACTTAAGGCCACATGTTGTAAGACGTCATGGTCTCCTGACCTTCATTGCTTACATATTCCGCCCTCACAATCATATTCCGCACATCAAGACGCATCATTCGAACCCAAACTCGATAAAATAAAGTCAATGTTGTATGAATTCATGTAAACGATATGCAATTAACAAGTAAGCGCACCGTGGTTGAAATACTCGAGGCTGGCGTACACACATACATTCCATACACAACGGTCACAGGAGCTTTTACCTCGAGAGAAGAAACCGTACAACGGGACGCCGGTCCTTTCAGAGGACGACCCAGCCAATGACGGCCGGTGACCGCCCGTGAAGCGGACAGCAGGTGTCCGAGTGACAGGGGGGAACAACCCTGTGTTCAGCTTAATAGCAAATTCCGCTACATTGTGTGGGAGCGGCCAGCCTACGCGTTCTTTACACATAGCACGCAGTTTCAGAGATTTTCACAGGGAGATCGCAAACGCCAAACGCCAATGCTACATGTTTTAGAAGAGCAATTCGGATTGGCAGACGATATTTCTGACGCCTTGAGTTGAAGGAATAATAGAAGACACCGAAAGATATACCCCTTCACGTCTGGCGTGGAGAGGCACCGTTCCATTGTCGCTCTTGCAGCGAGGAACAAGTCTCTCCTCAGTACTTCACTGGGAGAGCACCTCTGTCGAGAGCGAATCGAAGTGCTACTCTATATTGAGTCCTTGCGATTAAGCGTTGTTTACTGTGTTGGCCCACACACTTATTGTGCGGTGTGAACGGACAGAGTTATAGTTAAACGCCTGCGAGCGAATTTTGAGTGGCATCACGGTGGACTGGTTATCTGACCGGTGTACCACGCCAAAAGTTAGACTAGGGGCAAATAGGAATCCTTGACGTCATCAAGGCATAGTGAGAGTTCGATTGGCAAAGGTCAATCCAGATAGAACGGTAGTTATCTTATTTGTCAGCAGCGAGCGGCGCAGACAGCAGCCATCGCAGCTTACGGTATTGTGCGCTACAGCTATTGTGAGCTCCATATTTCCTCCACAACAGCACACTTCACTGCATTTCGCACGCGACAGCCTCGGCCACCTAGCAACATTCTAAAAGATAATTATTCAAGTTGAGTAGGCGCGCCTCTCAGCCATTCTGCCAGGTCAACAATCATTTGAAACTTTGTATAGAAACTTAATTAGCGAATCGTATCCTTGAGAGGTAACTTCACATTCCGAATAGAGCCAGAATATAACTTGTTCAATTTATAACTAAAACTGCCATTGTGATTTCTCAGAATTTTTGCGAAATAAAGAAGAACTTTCGTTAGTTTCATGTTTTTCTTACACTAACTAGTACTACTCCAGTACCCAAGTATCCCACTAGTTACGTAAGAAATTTTGTGAATTTTTGTGTTATTTCCTTACAGCGGACGATTCCAGAAGATATGTATTGCTGAAAGTTTTTCAAGCTTTTCTCTTTAGAACGTTAGGAGCGTCTGTCTAACTTCTGTAGTAGTGTGGGGGTGGAAATTGCATCTTGCAGGAGCCACAGGGTAAAGGGTACATCTCAGATTAATCCGTTGCGCAGAATAACATAATAACAGATCAACCCCACACATCAGAATCTGAATCCAGCTGCCCATTCTTATCTACTATGGAGAAAACTACCTTTTAACATTCAGTGAGAATTGACGAGTTTCCGTTGGCGGCAAAATATCCAATTATACATTGAGGACCATTGATCGTGACCGGGCCAAATATCTCACGAAATAAGCGTCAAACGAAAAAACTACTAAGAACGAAACTTGTCCAGCTTGAAGGGGGAAACCAGATGGCACTATGGTTGTCCCGCTATATGGCGCTGCCATAGGTCAAACGGATATCAACTGCGGTTTTTTTTTTTTTTAAATAAGAAGCACAATTTTTAATTACATATTCGTATAGTACGTAATGAAATATGAATGTTATATTTGGACCACTTTTTTCGCTTTGTGATAGATGACACAGTAATTGTCACAAACATATGGCTCACAATTTTAGATGAACAGTTGGTAACAGGTAGGTTTTTTAAATTAAAATACAGAACGTAGGTACGTTTGAACATTTTATTTCGGTTGTTACAATGTCATACATGTACCTTTTCTGAACTTAACATTTCTGAGAACGCATTGCTGTTACAGCGTGATTACGCGTAAATACCACATTAATGCAATAAATGCTCAATATGATGTCCGTCAACCTCAATGCATTTGGCAATACGTGTAACGACATTCCTCTCAACAGCGATTAGTTCGCCTTCCGTAATTTCTCTTGTGCCCAGTGGCAGAACTGTACACGACGTTCAAAGTCGTCGCCATGCAATTCCTGGTGCACCGAAGTATGGTATGTGTGCATTCGATGTTGATGTAGCATTCTCAACACTGACGTTTTTGATATTCCCGATTCTCGCGCAGTTTGTCTCCTATTGATGTGCTGATCAGCTGCGACAGCAGCTAAAAGACCTACTTGGGCATCATCATTTGTTGCAGGTCGTGGTAGACGTTTCACATGTGGCTGAACACTTCCTGTTTCCTTAAATAGCGTAACTATCCGGCGAACGGCCCGGACACTTGGATGATGTCCAGGATACCGAGGAGCATACATAGCACGCGCCCGTTGGGCACTTTGATCACAATAGCCATACATTAACATGATATCTACCTTTTCCGCAATTGGTAAACGGTACATTTTAACACGGGTAATGTATCACGAAGCAAATATCGTCCGCATTGGCGGAATGTTACTTGATACCACGTACTTATACGTTTGTGATTATTACAGTGCTATCTATCACAAAATGAAAAAAGTGGACCAACTAAAACATTCATATCTCTTTACGTACTACATGAATATATAATAAAAAATGGGGGTTTCTATATTAAAAAATGCAGTTGATATCCGTTTGACCTATGGCAGCGCCATCTAGCGGGCCAACCATAGCGCCATCTAGCGGGCCAACCATAGCGCCATCTGGTTTCCCCCTTCAAGCTAGACGAGTTTCGTTCTGTGTAGTTTTTTCGTTTGATGCTTATGTAGTGAGATATTGGTTCAAAATAGAACTTAGAACTACTTAAACCTAACTAACCTAAGGACATCACACACATCCATGCCCGAGGCAGGATTCGAATCTGTGACCGTAGAGGTCACGCGGTTCCAGACTGTAGCGCCTAGAACCACGCGGTCACCCCGGCCAGCTGATATATTGGGCCCGGTCACGATGAATGGAGCAGTGTTCTGAATTCTACCCTCTGATAAGACATACGCAACAAAAATATTCTGAATAGAAATAAAGGCACAACTATCACGAGCATCAACTTGATACTGTACGTGTCAAGCGCTACCTTACAAATCATACAAAGACGAGACAGAAAAAAAAATTTACTGATTTCGTCATGTAATTGTGAGACTTCTTTTCATAGCCGACGTACAAAACTGACAATTGGCGAAATACGTAATTACGTGTTGGCTTCTCGACAGAAACAAGTTTTTTGCGCCAACAACTGTGGTTTGAGAGGTGCTGCGACTGTGAAATATTAACTGCTATTAAGAGGAGCCGTGTTGTGTTCGAGAGTGGATGGCGGTTCTGCTCTACGTCAGGTGACCATCTACGGCGAGTATGACCCGCGATGTGTGGAGAGGTCACATTCTTCCAATGCTTTCGAGAGGCGTGGCGGTGGGAAATATGGCATGATGCTGTGGAGACTCACTAGGTACGACTTAAGGTTACAGCGTGTAGTAAATGAGGGAATTCTGACAGCGCAACGGTACATTATGGACATTCTGCATCCTCATGTGTTACCTTCCACGTGACAGTATTATGGTGTAATTTTCCATCTGGACAATGCTCGACAAGAAGTGGAACGTGTCTCTATGTAATTTCTGCGTGGTACTCCCACGGCCAGCAGTTTCATTCGGCGTCTCCCCGTTACAACATTTGTGGGACCATCTCGAACATCAAGTCCATCCCTCTGTCGGTCTCCAGGACTTAATGACCCTGTTACAACAGTCGTCGACCAGCTTGCCACAGCAGAGCACACAGAGGCTTTCTGAAGCTCTTCCCAACAGAATTAGTGCATACCATGTGTAGAAGTATGGAACCGAATTACACGTTTGTTGTTTGAAACTGATAAGAAACGTTTCATTAGACCCAATCTCCATTACTATTTATAAATTTTTTCCACCTCTCTGGCAGGCTATGAATGCCACGCCAGAAAACTGTTCTTTTGAAGCGAACTAGTCAGCGGGCAATTTTCTTACATTTTCATACGCATTGGAGCGTTGTTCAGCGGCAGCGTGTTCCAGTGATGCAAATAGATGATAATCAGTTGAAGCCAAGTCTGGAGAATAAGCCGCACGACCTTGTATTTCCCAACTGAACGCTTCGATCCGTTACAAACACAAAATTTTCTCAATGTTAAAGTTTTGTAGCGGCTGTTCACCGCTCAGAATCAGTCACCTACACAATTGAATCATACACTTTACCACAGGTACGTCAGCCTTTTTCAACAACTCGACATAAAGTGTGACGTATCGCTTCTGTAAGCGAACCATCCGAGAAAATCCGAAAAAATGTGTCTGTCTCCACTTGAGCAATTATCCGCCAGTGTCTGCTTCTACATTGGGTGTTCGTATGCTCTACACACATAATTTAACTCAGTTTGACAACTTCTTGCTCTAAAGTCTAAACCGATATATAACAATAATGCTTAAATAAATTAATGTTATGAACATTTTGTTACACTCAGGCCATGCACAATAAATACAAATACAGATTAGTTCGTAAACAAATAAGTCAGCACTCTTTCACAAAGGCACAGATGTTAAAAGACAACTGATTGTCGTTGAATATTGTTTAAACAGTTATTTCTGTCTGCATATTAGCAGCATCTTTTTACATGCATCACAACAGTGGTGTCATTTAACACATGTGATTGACCACTTCTTAAATTACCTTGATTTTGTACTAGCAGTTGTAACCTATAGTTAAATAAATATCCGACAAAAATTGGAAAATAGTCATTAAGTAAATAGTATGTAAGTATGACAAGGCGTGACGTATTCATACTGCATTCATTTACTGTGTTGTTGTGGAGGATTCAATGTTGAGACAAGCGCTTGCGTAATGAAAACAACACAAATAGATCGTACGTCCAGCAATAAAATAGATACAGCGACGTAGCTTCAGGGTTGATAGAAGTTGTCCAATGATATCATCTGAGACACTATTTGTTAATTTAACATTTCATTGTGAAAATATTTAGTCACTGAGAATTATTGCCTTACGTAGTTTTAAATATATTGAACTCATTTTATGTCAGTGGATATGTGTCATTTGTATTTGAGATCGCCGCTGTCTACAGATTTGCTTCATTATGCATCCGTGATTTACTGTCGAATTTCAAGAAGTTGTAATGTATCACATTTTTCAGTCTGTCTCAAAGTCAACCATAGCTGGTGCATTCGACATTACACTGAGCCAGCGACCACTCTCCAGCTCCCGTCTCTTGGGATTTTCCCCGTTTCCGGCTGTGTTGCTTGTCTTCATACCTGGCTGGCCCATGCAGGTTGCTTGCCTGAACAGAGCTCCCTCAACGCTGGAGCCTCCAGCTAACGTTTAGCTCTACAAGTAAATTCGCCTCACCTTGTACCAATCCTAAGCAGCCGTTTAACTGTCCTACATACGAACGCGTAACACTAGATACCTTCACCCAATGTGGCACATTAGTTCATTGACTTTGCACAATTTGACATACTGAGAAGACAAACAAATGTACCACATATATAAATACACTCTTTACTTAAATAACATAAATATACTTTCTACATGCGTGTCAGAATCGTGGTGCCAGGATATTTGTGTTGGAGTATGAAACAACATATGCCTCCTAGGATATGCCAAAAGATCTATTATTAGCATAAGTTTTTCGGAATCTGACATAAACTATAAATTGGCAACACATTAATTAAAATCCCAAATAATAAAATAAATTAAAGGAAACTTTTAAGTCAACTCCACTTATACAAAAATTTCAGCGCTGTTTCGTCCATTTCATAGCACTTCACTATCACAAACGCAGTACACGATCGGTGTTCGTGGGTCGAAGCTTTCATCGTTCGCAGTTCGTTCGCAGAAATTCATCAACCCCCCTGGCCACATACTGCTCTTAAACATAAGCCACTCCGCAGGTACCGCCACTGCTAAAGTACTATAGCTGTCGAAATACGACAGTGGTGTAGTTAGCAATAATCAGATGACTTCCTAAATACACATAGATCAGGCACTGAACGCCCTCCCCCGTGGTATCTACACATTCAGAAACAGGATATCATGCAAAATCTGAATTATAGCATGCGCAAAGTACACTTGATTCAACTTGATGTTTGAAAAACCCTGTCCACGTCCCACTTGGAAACACATTTGTCGTACTATGAAATTTGTTCAACAACATAAATCAAATAACTCATTTCAATTAGAAACTTTAAAAGAATAACACTGCCCTGTGCAGAAATCTTGCATTTAAGTCTGCTTTTCACAGTAGCTAAACTGCGCTATAAATTTTTATCAGTATCCTGCTTGTTGAATAGAACACTTATCCTTAGAATTACTCTCTTGAACATATTACGAAGTTATCCTCAAAATTTACTTACGTGTACCTATGCAGAACCCTTCCACAATGTCATAATTGTAGAGTAATAATAAAATAATATCAGATCAAGTCGGACGATTAACTGCTACACATATGTGAAATGTTACGCGTTCTGAATTTTACGTGTTTCAGACTAGGTGGCTCTATCCTTTGCAGTAATTCTCCATGATATCTCTCGCACATGTGTCGCGCCTACATAAACACAAGAAACAGGAAATTAGTTATCCCGAAGATAAGTAATGCTAATAACACGTAGCATCACCTGTAGCTTTTCTAATGGTCTCAAATCAGTGAGGAAAGGAGGCCACAACTAAGCCATATCGCGATGAAACCGTAAATGATGTAGTCCTATAGACCTAGAAAAGTTGACTGCTGCGTTCCATTTACTTTTGCAAATAGCCTAGAACATTTTCTGCGATGCCTTTGCGCCTCAGTTGAGGTGCACCAGGATGTTTGAGTGTTCATAAAACCAGAAATGGAAGCATGCAACCATTTGAACACGATTACTGTTCTAGATGACAGTAGTGTGCATGGCATACGTATCCTGAAGACGTCGAAGAAGAGGCAATACTTAGTCACAGAGGACTATCACATTAACACGAAAACCAGAAGGTGGCTGGGGGCAAAAGTTATCATATGCAAAACACCTCCAAAACTTCACATGACCCCTCTGGCCTGGTCTAAAACCTTCACATAATTGGTTTAAAAGCTGCATTAGCTCGTCAGACCGCTCGTCACCTTGAGTAATTCGAAAAGAGGAATTCGTGGCGAGTTTGACTATAGTACATGCCTGTCATCGGGAATTAGGCAATTCCTAGTGAGTTAAGTGGGCGACGTCTTCACTGCGTAGTATTATTTCCTTTAATTTATAATTAGACACAGTAAAATTGTAGATAAATGACCAGATGTTAGTTGGCGTATGGTGCATAACAAACTTCAAAGTCCTGGAGACATGTTTTCTGGTGGAAAAACCGACAATGTTATAAAGGTCGAGCCAAATCAAACGTGTTTTTCCTGTGCTATAAATAAGTTTTTGCTTGCTGTCATGTTTGAGAGTGTATCGATGTATGGTAATTTTGAAAGTCATATGATTACTGCTAGCTACATGACCGTCGTATTTCGACAGCTATCGTCCTTCTGCTTTGACGTATGGTTCGGCGCAGTAGGTGTCCACGGATGTCATGAATTTTTAAAGAGGCGGCTAGACTGCGAACAATGTAAGCTTCGACCAAAGTTCGTATGCTGTGTTTATGGTAGTGAAGTGCTATGATGTTGTCAAAGCGGAGAGTTCTATCAAATGAACACAACTGCTTTGAAGCATTTGTAAAAATAGAGTTGATTCGGAAGTTTCTATAAAGTTAAGTGTTTATTTAGACATTTAATTAACGTGAGATAATTTTTATCATGAGTGTTGTGTTTGGAGCATTTATGTTAATAAACAGAGCTTGGTTTGTGACATAGCTCACCAGTGCTCGATATCGGTAACTCTGAAGATGAAAAAACAGGAACGAAGATTTTTGGTATGTGGTACGACGAAACGTTAGTTTTTATTAGTAAAAATGTTGTTTCCCCATTTTCAAATGCTCAGAAAAGCATGAAAATTAATTTTCAGGGAGTATAAATTTAAAAAACTCCCTTAGGTAAGGCACAATATCGGAAGACATTTTTTTTATTACAAATGTAACACTACTAATAGTAGATGTTATGACTCATTCTAGATGGTACATGGTGCTTCATACACCGCCTCCACCATCTTTGCACTATTGACTCATTGTAGACGGTACATGGTGCTATCATACACCGCCACCACCATCTTCGCGCTATGCTTCCAACAGGCTAGTAGCGTAAATTTAAAAAACTCCCTTAGGTAAGGCACAATATCGGAAGGTATTTTTTTTATTACAAATGTAACACTACTAATAGTAGATGTTATGACTCATTCTAGATGGTACATGGTGCTTCATACACCGCCTCCACCATCTTTGCACTATTGACTCATTGTAGACGGTACATGGTGCTATCATACACCGCCACCACCATCTTCGCGCTATGCTTCCAACAGGCTAGTAGCGTACTCTATTTATGTGCTTATATATTTATGGAGTAAGTATGTCAATTTTTCTGCGAGTTAATAACGTAAGTTAGCAAGCTAAAGTGCTACATCAAGTGGAGATGTGTAACATTACACGTATGTAGGCGCCTAGAGTTTAATACCGTTTTCACAGCATCTACAGTGCTCAAAAGTTATCAGGGAGCTCTTTTAAAGAGATGACTGATATTTCGTCAGGTGGGCTTATGTGTGTTCGCTGTTCGTGATAGCTCTGCAGCTTTCTCGCTTCCTTTCTTCTCCATGTCGGTTGTCAGTTACCTATCAGGTGTGCCCATACCGTTGACAACGGGTTGCACTGCAGTGTTCGAACGTGCGTCGCATGTCCATTATGACTGGACGGCCGGCTGGGTCCCCCAGGTATGTGTGGCATACCGGTGAACACTAACCACGCAGGTGTTTTCCTACGTGGGCGAATCGTTGCGAAGGCGGCGCGGCGACCGTGCGGAAACGTCAAACAGTCGGCAGCGTTTAAACTGTCCTACGTAAGCACACACGCGCAGTGCGTCATGCACAGCACAAAGTGAAGAAGCAGACGCAATCGGTTCGTTCTAAGTTTTCGCTTGAAGTGGACGTGGTTTGCGGTTCACGTTTCGAGCTAGTATTATGTTCGAAATTTTGGTCAGTGCTCTTCATCTACACACTTGAAAAAACGGTCGAGTCCGTGCCAAAAGGGACGTCTTCACCGGTATTTTGGGATTTAGTCCGTGTTTTACCAGCAGACTCCAAATATCACGCAACCATACATCCATCGATCAGAGGGAACACTGATTCCATATGAAACGGTTTTTAAGTATTGCATATCTTAAGCATTCAGGTTTATGAAAGGAATGTTCGGTATTTTGGTAGTCAAGTGGCAAATCTAGCGTTGTGTAATTACAGATGAAGTGGAAATCTTGAAACTAATTTGGTCCTATGTAATTTTGATCAGTAATAACACTTATATCCTACGTTGTACAGGACATACGACCTCTAAAGTTGGCGACAGGCAGTTAGACCTGGTACTTGTCATCACAGGATAAAAAAAAAAACAACTGAAATAGTGAGACACCTCCGTCTTAAGACCATATCAGGAGTGTAGCTGTAGAGACAAATTCCCAGGTTTGTATCATTACATGTAGCTTTAAGCATTCTAAAAGTTGTATGTAAGAAAAGAAATTGGATGCAAACTCAACTATTTAAAATGTGTAGTTACTTAGCGATTACGTCTTGTCACATAACAACAATCATATTTCAATTAAAGGTAAGCAGCTAACATAGAAAGTCGCAAATATTAAAGTGTGCGTTGTCACATAATCCTCTTTTGATTAGATATTAAATGCTATTGAGAAAACAACATTGGACCATCGACGTCCTTTCTATCTCGACAGATAAAGTTCCAACGTTTCGATATGTTGAACTATTTGTAAAATATGACGTGTGTTAAAACTACATAGAGAAAATTGGGTTTACGTAAAACAGATCTCCAGTAGACATACAACGAAATATCTCTGTAATGAATATAGGTATCGTTCTTGTGTCATCTATAAACACAATTTCGATATGTTAGCTATATTACATATGCACACTGCATAACCTAAAATGAACCATGCTCAATGTCTACGCAATGCGTTTTTACGTCTGAAAATTCTTCAAATAATTGAAATGATCTAGTTATTCTGGGCTGCTCATTATGATAGATAAAGAAAATGAAGTAAATATATGAGGCTGTGAGACGCAAAAGAATCAAAATTTTTCACCAAGTAGTTTTTTAAAAAGACTAAGACGCCTTCCGACACTTTCGAGAATTGCTGTTACTGGAACTAATGAGTTAACAACGTGTAAAACTTGTTTGACTATTGTAAAAGCTATTTTTATTATCCTGGCGGGTTTACTGGATTGAAGGGGATAGTTGCACACACAGACACCCACTTTTCTATTGAATCCACTGCTAACCTTAGTTGTTAATTGAATAATTCAGTATTTTTCACTAAAGATTAGTGCCAATATTTACAGCTGTGTCAGGAACCAGTACAGACTCATCGTACATTTTCCTTTTGATTGTAAACAATACACTTTATAGAAACGCTCGTAGAGAAGCAAGTCTTAATAACTATTCTTTTAATTTAACTTAAAATCCGTACTGACCTTTTCCTCGCAAGAATACAACTTTTAAGTCAAGAATGAAACGAAAAAGACATTTAGCGTAATTAAGTGACTTTTGCAAGGAAAGTAACAAACGTTTTCGAACTGAAATAAAGTTACGCTGCTTTACTTATTGAATTTCATTTATGATTGAGATACTAAGTAACTCAAACTATTCAGTGAATATTGCAATGCGATCTATTATGTTTACTGCGTAATTCTGTATCTGAATTTCACCAGAAAAACTTTATACAGGCAGGGGTAATTTTTAATTAATAAACTGCATCTGAATAGTATCTGCACGTATGGACGTAACGTAGTTGTCAATAATGGCAATACAATTTGGCGTAATTATTACTTACTGTTCCCAAATAAAAAACGCATCACCCCTTACATGCCTATCTTTCCCCGATCAATTTTGCATATAACTAGGAAAGTCGACAGTTTGCCTTTAAGTCTCAGTACAGTTGGCGTTCACGTTATCTTTACGTTTCATCTGAGACAGACAAAATACGCCATATGCTGCACCTCTCTGCACAATGCTTGATGTATCTGTGGTACACACATTGCAACACAGAATTTTGCCCAGAAATATCTACCATTCAAGCTAACAATACATATGTCACGATATACTACTAAAAAGGCGATAAGCTATTTTTTTCCGAACAGCTGTGTGATTCTATAGTGTATCTTATTCAGTCACCCACTCTCCTGACAGTAGTCCTGCTTCGCAGCTTCTCTGCCAGATTCTATGTATTTCTTCTTCATTTGCTGGTCTAAGAATAAGGATAACAACACTTTTCTTTACACTTATTTCAATACCTTTACACCTGTTAACGTTTGCGTTTCTTCTTTCTGCTATTCCTTTTTTTTCCCTGTATTTTTGGAACAGTTTTGTCTAGGACACGTTCTCCATTTATAATTTCGTTTCTGTATTATGCTCTGTTTTAAATTTCTAGAACATCTCTTCCAATTTCCACTATCTTAATTGGTTGAATTTTCTGTTTTATTTCCAAAATTCTGTGCCGCTTCCCTCCTTAGTCTGTAGGATTCAATCTTCAGTTATACCTACAATACATTACTGTCCCTAGTTTTATCTGAAATTTTTTCTACATGCCTTACTTCTTTATTTAAATTTCTCTACTGTTGTTCTATTTTGCAAAATTTTCCTTGCCGTTTTTCGTTTATGTTATCTAATTTCTTCATTTTCTTTAGAATATTTAAAATAGTTATATTTTATTACCAGTAAGAAAGCCAACTACACCTAATTTATATTTGTAAATACTCCTGAAGGTCATGTTGCCAGTTTGTCTAAAAACATAGTTAACCGTTTAATACATTTTATCTAGAGCAATTGTGAGCTCATAACGGTAACAACTGCCAGAAAAAGTTCCTTGCAAAGAGTACATTAAGAAAATACTTTGCATGGGTTCTGTGCAAATCAACGACAGCAATGGGATATTTACGTGATATTTAGAACAACTACATTAAGCTGAAATGGGAATCAGTAGATCTCATAAAGCACCGAGGTATCGCAAATCTCTATCTGCAACGTTCCTATAGGTTGTATACATCGCTATTGCAGACTTATTCAGAATTCCCAGAAGCTGAAGGTCCTCAAGTAAGATTTAGTAAAAATTATCGAGTTCATAATTATTACGCTCATAGTTCACTGAAAAGATTAATTCCACTATACACTTTCCTACTTTTTAATACTGGTGTTATCCATTGATGGCAGATTATCATTTCATATTTTGCATAAGATACAGTTAAATAAATGATGTAATGTGGGATTCCTCCTGCTTCGATCAAGTAAGTCCGCGCCAACCTGAATCAGCTGTGCATTCACGAAAACATCGCGTCGCTGTTCCAAGTTCTCTGTGACTTTGCATAGCGCTGCGCGTTTGCTGTAGACGTACCTTAAGATTTCACTGTCATCCTATTCTTCCCGCAGCCAAACATTTTTATATCGCCTACCCTCTCCCGTTGCCATTTTTCTTTGAAGTTACTCTCAACTTCTTTCACCTTTTCCCAGGATTTTGCTTTACATCAGACAGTTTCTTTTCTCATTAATATTCCTGTCTTACAGGTTATACTGATATTCATACTTAAACTTCTGCTCTGTTGTCTTCAGTCTTTCATCAAACACAACACCAAATATCATCGTAGCGTTGGCTAGCGTTGATTTCTTGTGAACAATCTCTGTTTACCTATCATACAACTGAGTGTGCAATCAGACATATTATTTCCCCTCCCATGAAATGTATACAAATTGTAGTTCCTGGTCTATTATTAATTACATCTTAATCATAATAAAATTACAATTCTTCTATAATAAAGTGTGTCTCTCCTTTAACGTTAACACTTGATAATTTGTAAGTTTTAACTCCGTATAAATAAACATTCATTGGAGTCAAGGATATTATAGAAAATTTCCTAAAATACTTATGGATCAGTGTTCAATAAACACATTACATAGGGCATCAAAATATGCTTTTATTAGTCCTCGTGGATGAAGTGTTTCTTTGGCCTTGCCACCGCTACCAAGTGCTATCTTCCTCGTCAAGTTACTGCGTTTCCAATCGGAAACTGCGTATCACTCCTCCTCTTCGTAGACTGTATACCTCTACATATAATTTGCTCCAAAAATCAATAGTGATACCATTTAGGACGTTACGTGGTCATGGGATGTCAGCGAGGTCGAGGCGATGTCCTTCACTTCTACATTTCATGAATGATATTACTATACATCTCTAATTCCAGCTCCCTCTTCTCAATCATTATATGAAAGCATTTAAATTTTTAATTAAGGAATGTATGCTTTTAAAATGTACTTAGGGATCTGACAAGTGGTTTGTCACACTTAGTTAATCAGGTAAGTCCCGTAGCGCAACGATGAACGATGCACGATGAAGACAGAAAGTTGTCTACCGTTTCTCCCCCTGCCTTCCAGTGTCCTCGACCGAGACAGTTCTCAAGGGAGGCTCACTGCTAAACGACAGTGTCGCATGATACGAAGTGGAGGACAATCGGCTTCCCGCCAAACAATACAGTAACAATAAGGCAGTAAACATAACAATAAAGTGAAAGTGTAATTAGGCTGTTTATGTTTTTGCGTTGATAGTGCTCTGTATGAAAATCACTGATTGTGCTGTGTGCAGTCTGTGTCTGGTTGTCATTGTTGGAATATTCGCTATCGTAGTGTTGGGCAGTTGGAAGTGAACGGCGCGTAGCGTTGTGCAGTTGGATGTGAGCCGCCAGCAGTGATGGATGAGGAGAGAGAGAGATGGCACAGTTTTGAGAAGTTACTATAAGCGAACGATCTGGAGGTGTGTTCTCCATAAAAATGAAATATATAGAGTTGGATGTCATGAATTGACATATATATATATATATATATATATATATATATATATATATATATATATATATAAAACGACTATGAATGCTATTCAGGTGAATACATTGATTGTTCTCTATCAAAATCTTTCATTTGTTAACTATACCTATCAGTGGTTAGTGCCTTCAGTAGTTAGAAACTTTTATATAGCTGGCAGTATTGCACCTCGCTGTATTGCAGTAGTTCGAGTACCGAATATTTTTGTGAGGTAAGTGATTCATGAAAGGTATAGGTTATTGTTAGTCCGGGCCATTCTTTTGTAGGGATTATTGAAATTCAGATTGATTTGCGCTAAAATATTGTGTGTCTGTTTAGTGATGATGAGAATAAGTAAAGAGAAAACTATCTGAGTGTGTTGAGTTTTACTCAGCTGTTACTGTATCAAGTAACGTAGAAGTTCACCAGCACAGTCATTCTTAATTTTTCAACGGGACATTACATATGTCGACCCTTAGCCGAGGATATCTCATTGGAATCTTCTGATATTTTCCTTGTAGTTTGAGTAATTAGTGTAGTTATTGTTTATCGCTAGTGCATAATTGTAGAGAGAATTTCCTTTTTATTTGTAGTTTTTAGACTACACTAGACTAGAGTAGTGCATTAGCGCCACCGTCTAATGAATTAACAAATATTCTGGTAACTGTGCATAGGGAAATGGACCAGGCGCAAAAACGGTGTAGACAGTGAAAAAATTAGTGAACAGGGAAGCATTGTCGATAGATCGGTCGGCAACAGCTCGACTTATTAATCCGAAATGGCAGGACAAAATATTGCATATACTGGTTTTGCGTCCTTACCTTTTTGTAAATTAAATCAAGACACTGTTTCTACTTTTCAAAATACGAATGCTGCCGGTTCAAATGAACTGCCGATACGCACAAAGGAACATGTTCCAGACACTAATACATTTTTGTTGCAATTATTGGAACAAACGGAACAAAATCAAAAACCATCGCATCAACAAATGGCACAAAATAAGAAACAAATTAAAGAAACACTTTAACAAACACATGAACGTTCAACTGCTGAATTACTTAAAACTCAATCGAAAAGTCAAAAAGTCTGTAATGACCTAAAAACACAAATTTCTGAGCATATCCCACCAATTTTGTCGCTGCATGAAAATGCATTACTGAATCACAAAGCAGCCGCTAAAGAACTGCAAACTATAGTTCGTGAAAATCACGACACCTTGCAAGCTTAAACTGATCCTCAAATAGTTTGGAAATATGTTTAGATATTAGTTACTTTCTTATGTTTTCCTTTAATGATCATATGTCAAATTAATATTTGAATATTCTCATTTATTTACTTATGTCATAATTCCTGTAACACTGATGTATATGTTTATTTCTATTCTTTTGTAAAGCCTGTATTACTACAAATGTTGTCTGTATTATTATGTTTTTGAATTATGTATTTTGTAGCTTTGTAATTGTAATCTTATGTTGTAAATTTCTAATTATATAGGCATCAGTTCTTCAAATTAAGTTTCATTTCACTGTACTCGTTTTTCTTGGGTCATAGTATATGCACAATATGTGAGAAGTTAGAAAATGAACTGTTAGTGCTCGCATGTGAGTTGATAATTTCGCAAGGGAATAGTTAACAGCACTGCTGGTTCTAAGGACAATCCAAAAAGTTTGTGAGTGCACAAGGAGTGGTTTATGGACTTGCTATATTATCCACAAGACTCTTCGATAGTGATTGTGCACCTGCACAGACTCAACAGATGGCTGCTGGCCATCTCTACAAGGACTACAGTGGCTATGCACCTTTGATGGTCCACCAGTACCATTATCTCTACAAGGACTACAGTGGGTCTGCACCTTTGGTGGTCCACCAATACCATAATCTCTACCAGGACTACAGTGGGTTTTCACCTGTGGTGGCCCACTAATAGAATTATCTCTACAAGAAATACTGTGGTTCTGCTCTGTGACAACCTACCTACCAATATGCTTCAAAATGTCGACTGAGTCCGCTGTAGGTTTGCTCTGTTGTGGCTCCTTAACTGTCTGCATGTCAAGAGTTAGCACTGTCTTTCAATTGGAAAGACAACACTACTTCTTCAAGACTGCATGGAAATCCACTACTTCTGTGTGCATTTTCTTTTACTGCTCATACTTTGTACTACTGTGATGAATGATCGGGACTGTCTTTATGGACTGTGAGGACAATTTTAGCTTTTGGCAAACAGTGTATAAATAATTGTATGCATTTGATATATTTTTATCGTTAATATAAAAAATACCAAATAATTATCAGGCACTGCCCAAAACAAATTGTCAAGTTTTTTGTGGGGAGCATGGGGCCTATGTAATTAGACTGTTTAGGTTTTTATGTTGGTAACGCCACGTAGGGTTCTGTATGAAAATCACTGACTGTGCTGTGTACAGTCTGTGGCTGGTTGGCATTGTTGGAATATTCGCTGTTGTAGTGTTGGGCAGTTGGATGTGAACAGCACGTAGCGTTGTGCAGTTGGATGTGAACCGCCACCAGCAGTGGTGGATGTGGAGAGAGAGATGCCAGAGTTTTAAGAAGTTACTACAAGCTAACGATCTGGAGGCGTGGCCTCCAGAAAAATGAAATTTGTAAAGATGGACGTTATGAATTATATGATGACTTTTGAATGCTATTAAGGTAAAGACATTGTTTGTTCTCTATCAAAATCTTTCATTTGCTAACTATGCCAATCAGTAGTTAGAATCTTTTATTTAACAAAAATGGTAGAAATGGCTCTGAGCACTGTGGGACTCAACTGGTGAGGTCATCAGTCCCCTAGAACTTAGAACTAGTTAAACCTAACTAACCGAAGGACATCACAAATATCCATGCCCTAGGCAGGATTCGAACCTGCGACCGTAGCGGTCTTGCGGTTCCAGACTGCAGCGCCTTTAACCGCACGGCCACTTCGGCCGGCATTCTTTTATTTAGCTGGCAGCATTGGCGCTCGCTGTATTGCAGTAGTTCGAGTAACGAAGATTTTTGTAAGTGATTCATGAAAGGTATACGTTGTTGTTAGTCAGAGCCATTCTTTTGTAGGGATTATTGACAATCAGATTGCGTTGAGCTAAAATATTGTGTGTCAGTTTAGTGATGATCAGAATAAGTAAAGAGAAAACTTTCTGATTGTGTTGAGTGTTACTCAGTTGTTTCTGTATCAAATAACGTAGAAGTTTACCAGCACACTAATTCGTAATTTTTCAAGGGGACGCTTCAAAAGCACATGGTTTCCCTAATAAATGCACCACCTCACCGCTCCATAATTATTATCAAAAACGTCAGAAGGACAGTCCATCTACGGAAGCGTTCTCGGGAGGTCTTGATAGGGAATATTTTGTACTGGACGTTATACAGGAATGTAGGTCAACAGAGATAATGTTTTCCATTTGTTCATTTTGCCACGAGTTCTAAAATTCTAAATGTAATATTTTAGCGTGAATGGCCTAACTTTGCCTCAGTAGTACTGAGGGGAATTTAGAAACACCAACTCATCGTGACATTTCTGTTTCGTTTGTTCATATGATAGTACCGGAGAGAGAGCTGTTGAGACGTACTGAGAGCCAAAGGAAGCGCAATACATTTATGTGAAGTAGAATTGAGAACTCAGAGGCGAACATAATTACTCTCGAGGCCTAAAGAGAGCAGCACTTCCTAACCAGCATATATCTTCAGATTACGATATAATTAAACCCATTTCAGAGAATAACTTAAAGTCTACACTGCAAGCGTACTATGTAAGTAATAACTTACCGAAGATTGTGGGTCTTGACAGCAGCAAAAGAGAATTCGGTATAAGATGCGTTATTTCAGATGTAAACTAAATGACTCAGCTTCTGCCTTTGACGGCCTTAAAACGTTTAAAATAGTAAACTTTGGTAGGGAACACTGATTAAACAGAACGAGAAAAAGATAATGAAGTGACCAAATCCATGATTTGATGCGTATGAAAGTTAATAATTTTCTGTCTGACATTTGAGTTCTTTATACTTTTATCTTGTGTACTTAAAAGTTAAGGACAGGATTCGTCACACAGATTATTAATATGTGTGGAGTGATACATGTGTGTGTTTATTTCACACGAGGAAATAACATTATTCACTTTCGTTCTTTGAATGGATAGTGAAATCAATCCCATGTATTAAACGTACAAATTTTTGTGAGAAATGAGTGTTGATTAAATCTACAAGGCAGTTGGAGATAAAAGCATTATTGTTCTTAAAGCATATAAAGGCAATGCCACCGTCATACTGAACAGTGAGGACTATCATGTAAAAATCAATGAAATTTTGGTTCCCTCCAATTACAAAAAACTCTAGAAAGATCCGACTATGAAGATTTTAAGAATGACAAATCGACTGGTGAAAGCGTCTTCATTTAGCTCCGACGATAAGAAGCTGCTTTGTAAAACAAAAGCGTACCCACATAGACTTTATGGCTTACCCAAAGTTCATAAACCTGGGATTCCGTTGAAGCCAATTGTCAGCGCTATAGGCGGACCAACACACGAGTTAGCTATACGCCTTGCCTCAATGCTGCAGCCTTATGTTGGTAGGACAGACAGTCATATTAAAAATTCAGCTCATTTCATTGACAAGTTAAAGGAAACGAGCGTGGGTCCGGATGATATCGTCGTCACTTTTGACGTTGTGTCGTTATTTACCATGATTCCGGTAAACGAAGCTATCTTATGCATAGTGGATATTTATCCTACCGATATTGTGGCATAATTCCGACACTGCCTCACCACAACCTCCTTTCAATACAATAATAACTTCTATGAACAGATTGACGGGGTGTCTATGGGCAGTCCTCTCAGTCCTGCTGTGGCCAACCTATTTATGGAGACTTTGGAACAACGGGCGTTGCAAACTGCCAGTAAGAGACCAGCCAGATGGTATCGCTATGTCGATGACACGTTCGTAGTATGGTCACACGGAGCAGTGGAGTTGGATGCCTTCCTGACACATTTAAACAACATTAATCCGAAAATCCAATTCACTATGGAGACGGATAGGAATGGGCAATTGGACTTCCTGGATGTGTCTGTGATTAAACGACGAGACGGAACGTTGGGCCATAAGGTGCATAGAAAGCCCACACATACTGATCGTTATCTACACCATGATTCAAACCACCACCCTAGACAAAAAAGAGATGTAATGAAAACTTTGGTAGACAGAGCGTACAAACTGTGTGAACCTGTTTATTTAAAAGATGAGATTGAACATCTACGGTCAACTTTCGTGAAGAATGGCTATTCTACCAAGGATGTAGATCGAGCACTTCGCTCTAGGCAGAGAATCAGGAGTAACGACGAACAATAGTCGTCCAAGGGCAAAGTTTTTCTTCCGTTCATTACTAAGATCACAGATCGCATTGGGAAAGTTTTAGGCAAGTATGGGGTAGAGACTATTTTCAGACCCACCAGGAAAATAAAAGAATTTTTAAGGTCGGCAGAAGATGCACGACACCCTTTGGCTACACCGGGGGTATATAAAATTCCTTGTAGTTGTGGACAGGTTTACATCGGTACCACAAAGAGAAGTGTGAACACCCGTCTTGTCGAAAATAAGAGCAATTGCCCCCTGGGTCACACGGATAAATCGGCCGTAGCGGAACATGTTTACCAGGAGGGTGATCATGAAATAAAATTCAGCGAGACAAGCGTCATATCAAAAACCTCGTGTTGTTATACACGCTTGTATAGAGAGGCTATCGAGATTGATAAACATCGTAATAGTTTTAACAGGAAAAACGAAGGTGTTAAACTGGATAAAATTTGGATATCAGCGTTGCACCGCAAGCCTGACGATCGATTACTTTCAATCGAGAATGTTGGCATTAACAGAGACAATCTCATAGCCGACGCCACGTGATCGACAGTGGCGCCCTCTGTACTGCCTATTTAACCAGCGCTTCCTCGAGGTCTCTTCGCAGTTCGCCGCTTTACCTCCGAGGATGTCTCCCGCAGTCGGAGACGAAACGTCAGGAGACAGTTTTATACTTCGACCACGGCCTATCAGCCCGGAAGTTTAAAGTGAAGACAGTACCGGCCGTGAAAGCTTACTTTGTATCATATAAGGCAGTTACAATTAAAGTATGACGAAGGAAAACAGTAAGTTGCTACGTACAGGGAAACTTCCGAAGAGAGACATAATACACACAGATCACAAGATCATCGTGGGTATTTGTTTACAATTATTTTCGTTAATTGATTGTGTATGCACTTTATTAAGACTAGCAATTTCGACTATAGTCATCTTATTGTCAGTTCCTGAGACTGTTCGATAAAAGGTATCCGATTTCCGTGTAGAAAGCATTAATGAAAACTTATGATTGCTGCTCTAAATATTCCAAACTATTTTTATCTCTAGTATGCTAAACTGATGGGTATACAGAAACGGTTCAGTCACACGACACCTACCTCACAGGACATACAATGGACATCATGCGTAATTCTACCAACAATATGTATTGTATAAAAGAGCTCTAATGAAGGTATTACGATGCTGCAATTACTATCAGACAAAAACGTCCTTAAAGTTTCTGTACCATTAATTTTTCAGTGACAGACCTGCGGTGGTTAAATGATGTGATGCTGTAACAACATGAGCTAGGGTTTGCAAGTTGAGAAATCCACAACATGTGAAAATTTACCCTTAGACAGAAAACTACTTGTGTGATGCCATGCCCTGAAGACCTAAGCTGCAAATTTAATATGCACAACGTTAATGAATAACGAGGTAATTAAGGCACTAATTGTAGATCCTAAAGTGCGGATTTGCAGAAATAAATACGCTCTAAGACAAGAAAATTATCAGAATGGAACAGAAATCGATAGATGTGATGTACGTGTAAAAACTAATAACTGATTAAAATTTCATTAAAATTGAATGAATTATTCAAGAGAAGGAGCTTCAGAAATTCAGCAAGTCAATAACGCGTTGGTCCACTCCTGGCCCATGGCAAGCAGTTATTCGCTCTGGAACTGATTGATGGAGCTGTTGGATGTCCTTCTGAGTATATCGTGCCCAGTTCTGTCCAATAGATGTGTTAGATCGTCAAAAACCCGATATTGCTGTTTGACCTTGCCCATTATGCCTCAAACGATCTAACTGGGGGAAGATCAAGTGACATGTCTGGACAGGGAAGGATATGGCAAGCACCAAGACAAGCAGTAGAAGATCGTCATGTGCAGGGATTATATTGCTCAAATACAAGCCCATGACGGCTTCCCATGAAGTGCAAAAAGAAAAAAAAATAGGAAATCGAGGTAGAATATTACTGACATACAGCTATGCTTTAAGGGTGCTGCGGATGACAAACTGTGGGTCCATCTACGAAACAAAATGGTGCGCCGGTCATCACTCCTCGTTGTCATGCCATATGGTGAGGTGTCCAGATCATTCAAAGACACATCTTCATTGGTCATCGGGGCTCGGTTCGAGACAGGCCTCATCACTGAAGACAATTCTACTCCAGTCAATGATATTCCAGACCATAGACGTATCTGGAAACGCTCCGACGGACGGCACTGACGTCCCGACAACTAGACTTGATTTCTGGGGTGCTATTGTCTTTCACAGCGTGACCCTTTTGTTGTTATCTGCGGTACCTTTACAGTAGAGCGATATGTCGAAGATATTCTGACCTTTGTTTTGTTCCCTTTCATGATAACCCTTACTGAGCTACTATTTCAGAAAGGTAATGCCCGGCCCTACACGACGAAAGTTTCTACTGCTTGTCTTCGTGAATGTCAAAGATAACCTTGGCCAGAAAGATGGCCGCATCTCAGAACGTTTGGGGCATTTTGGGAAAAGCCCTCCAGCAATGTTGGGTTTCTGACGATCTAAGGTATCCGTCAGGAGGACATCCAACTATTCTGTCAATCAATGCCAAGCTGTATAACTGCTTGCATAGGGGCCAGAGATAGACAGACGAGTTACTGACCTGCTCATTTTGCCGAGCTCTTTCCCTATAGTAAAGTGTGCAGAATATCTGAAATTGCGAGCATTTGTTTCTGTGTATATGTATATCAATCTACACATTTCCGTTCCATTCAGATTACTGCAGGTAAGATGTCTAACATAGAGAATGTTTCGTTTAACACAATATTTGCTCAGTAAAGGCATAGTTAATCTGATTAGATTACGAGAGACTGTCGAACAGTAAATATTATATAAAGCAAACCAAACAAATTCCACTATGTGGAATATATCTCGCAAACAGTGGAGTTTGCTTGGTTTGCACTGTTACTTAATTCAGCATTTTAGCAGTGGCGTATTCTCACACATAACAACTAGCCTCACCTCATAGGATTTCTGGAAATGTAAAGCAGCTCATGAGACCAGGCAATTATCTATAAGCCGTGTTTTTTTAAGGAATATGTCTGATGGTTATCCACAAAACATGAAAACCTGGCACTCTCCAGCTGCTTACATCACAGTCCAGCCACAGTTCACTCACTGGCAGAGCTAGGCTGTAACACTACAGATTAGCCCTCTACCCCAGGCTTTCTCCCTGGTATCCCAACATCCTCAAAGACAACATCTGAAGACTCAGTCTGCTCTGATGGGTAAGAGGCACTCTTGTTTTCCATTACATTTTGTGCGTGTCCTGTTCCAAATCCAAGGAGCTGTGCCTCCTCTCACACTAAAAAACCATCGAGAAAGACAAATTAGTTGAGCACCAACCAAAAACTACATTGACCTCAGTAAGGCCAGCCCCTTCGACCTGACATACTTTCATAAAAAGTTTGTCGCTGAAGTCCAAACCATAATTTATCTCTAGTAGCACAATCATTCTCATTTCAAATGAAAAAGACATGCAAATCTGCCTGCTGCCTGTCACAGTTACTGTCATATAAAGCCTGCAGTGAACATCTTATCACAATTTACAGAGCTTCTCTTAGGAGAAATTATTTCATCGTTATTAAGTTAAGAGCGCCTACAACAATATTTAACAGTAACGAATTTGTTCCCCAAAGTACTTGTTCCCCATCAAGACCATTGAGCAATGGTAGGATGACTTCAGGCAAGACGGGCCCTCCTTTAACAAGGTTGAATCAGTCACCACAAGCTGTAGATGGTCTCTGAGTGGTATGGATCAGAATGGATCTCTGAGGCCTTTGTGGTCTCATTCAGTTCATCTCACGTTATGTCGTCGACTTCGTTTGGGCGAATGGATAGTTACACGTTGCTATAAAGCGTGACTATACTTCACATTTTACAAGTGTGTACGCTCGCACATCTACATGAACGACACGTCCATCTGCGGAATGGAACTTTTTGTTAGCAGTAGTAGTACTAGCTTGATTCATCTGTAGATCTCTTTTTACAAGGATGTAGGACATGTCAAAGTATTTAAAAGTTTAGATCAATTTAAAGTAAGTTAATTCGTATACACAAATATTAACAAACTTCTAGTTAGAGACAACCATTAGATTTACTCCTGATATACAATATTTGTTTTACAAATAACTTATTAAATAGTACAATGCCGCAATGTTCACCCATATCTCATTATTAGTCACTGAACGCACTAACCACACATTGTTCATAACACCTCACCCACTACACACACACACACACACACACACACACACACACACACACACATACACAATGGTGATCTCTGGGCCATTTTCTGTACCACAATATCACATTTGCTATCCTGAAAAACCGATTCAGCATCGCTGCATAATGAGTGAGATGTTGAGCTCAGAAAGAGGAACTGCTGTTGGTATTGTGCTATGCACAGGTTGAGGGTGCGTCTTTCTAGAAAGGAAAAAAGAAGGAAAAAAAGCATAATGTGAAGGTTTTCTGCGGAATGTTGGATCTTTTATAATCATTATTATTGTTATTTATTTGCATAACTTTTTTTATCAGACATCTACTCTGTTTTATCTAAGTAATCCGTCAATGTATAAAATGTATTGAATAACAGATACTTTTTAGTTGCCCTTTTAAATAAGTGATTTTCGCGATTTCTTTAATCTCTTTTGGTAATTTATTGTACAGTTTTATTCCTTGATAGAAAATGCTGTTTTGATAATTATGTTTATTTTTCTTGGTAAATGTAAGTTGAGTCTATCTCATGTCGCATTGTCATGGACAGAGCTGTTTGTGTGCTAATTACGAACGTTATCTTTGATGTGTACAACTGACTTTTGCTTACTATTCTTATGGCTCTTTTCTGGAGTTTGAAAATTGTGTCCATATTTTGTCCATTTCTTCCCCCTAAAAATAATGCCATAGCTAAGAACCGAGTGTACATGTGAATATTTTGTAACTAAAAAATGCTGCATATTACACACTAATGATAGGATTCTAAGGGTATAAATAACATGATGACGATATACTGTTTGCAAGTACCTTTGCATATTCACACCACTTCAACTGAGAATCTATATTCATTCCTAGAAATTTTGCATTTGTAACACAACATATAGAGGTGCCATCTTTGTACATTTAATTTAACGTGGCTCTTTTCCTCTTCAAACTCAAATTCATGGCATTAGTTTTCTTTGTGTTCAATGCCACTTTATTGCTTATTGACCAGTCATAAACTTCCTTCAGAGCTTCATTTGCTTTCTCAGCAAGGCGTTCTCTTGTTTTCTCAGTGCCTATAATATTGCTGTCATCAGCGAAGAGAATTTTTTCACCATCAGTATCACTAATGGGAAAGTCATTTATGTATATCAGGAATCGTATTAGTCCTAATGTGCTACCTTGCAGAACCCCTGTATTAATGTATTTTGATTCTGATAATAGTTTTTCATAATGTTTACACCTGTTTCAAGTATGTGTTATCTCTAATCTTTGTACCCCATCTCTTACATATGATCGGAATCACTCATTAGCAAACCCCGTTATTCCTAATGCTTCTAATTTGTTTGGTAGAATCTTGTGGTCGACTTTACCAAACGGCTTAAGAAGATCCAAAAATATGCCTGTGACACACTCATCTTTATCAAGAGCATTAAGTACAACTTTTGTGAATTCTACTATGGCTGACTCTGTATTTTTGCCACTGCAGAAACCATGATGTGATTAACTTAAAAGATTGTATTTATTCAAGTAATTCATTAACATGTCTTTCATAATTGCTTCTATTATTTTTTAGAAAGCTGACAGCGGGAAAATGAGCCAGTAATTTTCTGTGTCTTCGGCATTACCTTTCTTAAGCGAAGATACAACTCTTGCCTGTTTTAACTGCTCTGGAATCGTCCCTGATGTGAAAGGTTCATTCATTTTATTTGTTAAGGGACCTTGTATAATCCCTATGTATTGTTTCAGTAAACATATTGATACTTCCTCTAAACCTACTGGATTTTTACTTTTTAGTTTTTGAACCCTTCTATTGACTTCATTGTCTGTGGATGGAAGTAACATCACTGTATTTAGTGCAACTTTATTTACAGGTTTTATATTTGTTTTGGGGAATTTTTGCTATAACTTCTCAGCAATACTTGAAAAATGCTCGTTTACGTAGTTTGCTAAGTGTTGTGGTTCATTTATTACCTTATCCTCCCCCTGAGCAGTATGTTATACGGCATTTGTTTGCCTCTCCCTGTTTCCTTTTTTATAACATCCCAAATAGCTTTGCTTTTATTCTCTGCATGATATATTATTTTGTCATTAAATGACTTTTTTGCGGCAATCAGCATTTTTCTATAGATCTTTCTGTATCTATGATAGAAATTTAAGAATTCTGGATCAATGTAAATCTTTTTCATGGAACTGAGGAGTTTAAGTGTTTGGCTGGACTTCTTAATACCTGCTGTTATCCATCTGTTTTTGTGAGATGTTGATACAGACTTACATGCTCTAGGAAATGACTTTTTAAGGTTCAATTTAAACAATGTGGTGAATTTAGAGAATTTCATATTCACATTGGTTACCTTATTCACTTCATCCCAGCTTTGTTTTGTGGTACCTTTGAAAAATCTTTTATTTTGATTTATGATATATGTCATTTGTAGGCTTGTAATTTAGTAAATGATTCAGTGCCGGATTTTACTGTTGTTAATTGAGAGAGATCGTCTGATAGTCCGAGATCTTTTACAGCTTCATCACATTTTTACCTGTCCATATTGGTGGCTACATGATCAATTACTGATGCAGTCGTTGTAGTATCCTGTGTTGTACTATTGGCCAGTAGGGACATGCCAAAACATTGAAGGTTGTTTATGAAGGTGCTGCTGGATACATTTATGATATTAGTGTTGATGTTAATGTCCCCACACAGAATTATGTTGACCTTTGTGCTAGAGACTTTATCTAGAAACTGTGTTAATTTATTGAAATATGTGTCCACCTTACCACTGGGAGATCTATAGACACACAAAATGATTAATTTCCTGGTGATATCAAGCCTTATTAATTCAATAGCTGACATTTAAAACTGTTTGTCTAGACTTAGTGTACTGAGGTCCTGTCTTGATTTGAACTGCGTTCCTTTTCTGACATATGCGTGATCCCTCACACCTCGAGATAGTTCTGGAGTAAGAGTTTGCCTTGCCTTACAAAGATAACACTACATGCTGGATTTCTGTGTCCCTTCACGAGTGCTCAGTAATATTAACTACGGTGCAGTTCAAAGATTGGAGCTCAACTTCTAATAGTTGTATTTTATTTTTTATCTATTGCATGTTTTCATGGAGGATTGTTTATTCAGTGAAATGCTCCATGTTACTCTTTCCAATAGTTTTTTTTCTGTGTGAAATCTGGTGTATGTGATATTTGAAGTGTTAAAATCTGTTTTGTATGTGACTGTTTCGGTGTTTTTTAAACTGCTGGAGGTACTCTTTAGACAGAGGAACCTGTTGTTTGGAGTTATCGTAAATGAGACCTACTTTATGTACCGATGACAAAAGGTACTTGAACATGTGTGGCCCGAGATGTTAGACATGAGCATGGATTGCCTGCCTCTACTAGCTGCTAGATGTTTAGAGATTTGTGCCACAGGGAATGGTACATATTCGTCAATCGGTATAATGAATTTCCGATGCATGTATGTATTAATATCAAAATCGATTTTTTCATTTCAGGTTGGCCCTGCGCCCTGTGTGTGTGCCATAACTGATGACGTCTTCCTCCTGCGAGAAAGTACTGTGCTGTGCCATTGGGACCACATGAGAACTTGGCCTGTTTAAATAAACAAAACACATCGTAGGAGGAAGTACCATCAGTCTACACGAGAGTTCTGCTCTGTGTCGTCCGGACTGTGTCGTCTTTCCTATGCATATGGCCAGTGAAGAGAAACTTTGCAATTGGAAGTGGATCACGCTGAGTAGTCGAAAATATGTGTCAATAATTGGATCATTCATTAAATGAAAGTCAATGTCAGTATTTGGTTTTTAAATATCGTTTGCAGTCAAATTCAACCTGTAGCTCGACATATGTGAGTAGCCCATGTCGGCTTGCCTTCCACGTATTCTACTTTAAGAATTTTGTGACTAAAGCTTTACGCTTGATATTCATTTTATACATGGCATTCCAGTTTGAATGTTTTACTTCTGATGATGGTGCTCATAGTGGTGCCGAAACCAGTTATATACACTTAATTTTGCGACCGAGGGCTGTTATTGGTTTAATTTTATCGTTTTATTGATCAGTAACCTATACTTTGTAACGATGTGTAACGAATGTCTAATCGTTAGAACTCATGAATTACGCTAAATATTCTACAGAATTGTAATTGGTAGTGTTATTTACCTGCCTATAATCATGTGTGTTAAAGCACCACTTCCAGGATTGGGAGGTGCCCTAACTCCATATCGAATCCGCCAGGCGGATTGAAGATGGGGATTAGTGTGCTGGACGGCCTCGATGTGGTTTTTAGGTGGTTTCCCACATCTCACTAGGTGAATACCGGATGGGAACCCTCGTCTAGCCTGAGTTACATGATTACTAAACATTGGGAAAATGTTCACTCACTTCTGTGTACCTAACACTACATTCAGACGGTTGGGGTGCACATATTCCACCCCTTGTAACGTGATGGTGACTGGAAGGATATCTGGATATCTCTTGAAATACACAATGCCAAATACGCTAGCAAAATTACGACCCTACACCAACGCGCGGCAAAGTAACAAGTAATGTAAAGTAACTGCTAATGAAATGTATTTCCGTATTTAAAATAGCAACAGAATGTAATGAAGCGTTTGAAATCCCTTTATTTGTAACATTGTATCTAATTTTTATGTGTTCAACGTTTCAGAACATACCAGTTTATGATTGCACGTATAGAGGAAGCGTCGTATAGCGGGAAGTGAAGCAAGCAGCAGTCTGGTTATGTCTATATAACTTCCTGTTCTTTTCTTTCTTGGGTCTATTACGACCAAGCAGGTTGTGAACATTTTCTTCTCCAATATAACGTATATTCTACGAAAACTTGCAAATATTATTAAACATTTTTGGGTCTTAAATAGATTACCTTTCCATTTCGAGTCGTTGAATCTATGATTGTGATCAGGCTCTGTCATTGTGAGTAAAATAAAAAGAAAGCGAAGTGATGGGGAGCTGGTTGAAAAAGATAAGGTGCTAGGCAAATTAAATCGTATTTCCACAAATAACAATTTATTATCTTTTCAACAAACAGTCTCGAAGTAGTAAAGGGTATCAATTTAGGTGGAACAGTAAAAAATGTTAAAGCATAAAACTAACACAAACACAGTTAAGTACCATTTACAAAATGTTAAATTGTGTAAGTACGGCAACGTATAAAATAAAATGCAAGACGAATCAACACAACATTTGCAATTTCCGAACAAAAACTTAATGTCAATCGATAACAATAGTAACAATAATCTTGAAGAACTAATTTAGTGGCCTAGCCCCAATCAGGGCGTTCTGGAATAGTTCACTGGAACAGAAGAAAGTTCCCCAAATACATGTCAGCAACTCTAATTAAATTACATTATTGCAGGCAGACAGGCTACATGCTTTTGAACGTAATTAAATTCTAGGCCCATGCCCAGTCAAAATGTTTGTAGTTACCGCAGAAACTATAATGGGAACTATAGCGAAAGAACAGAACTGGGCTGAGGTGACGAAATTAAGTTAAACGCCCAAATAGAGATACTAAGAGTTAAAACAGTTATTGGTTGTCCATTGGCAGCAATACAGATACAAAATACATTATTTTAAAACGACTGTGGCAGCAGAGGGAGACAAACATGCACAATAATAGTAGTACACGACGCGAGAAAAGTTAACTGCAGTAGAACAGCAGACAACTTAAAGTAAAGCGTATGCATGAAGTTGACCTGCCAGCAGTTTTGCAAATACACAGAATATCTAGTCCAGTGGGGTATAAATGACAGTACCCTGAAGCGTCTCTTCTTTTTTTTTTTTGTTTGAATTACTTGTGAACTTAGTTCCACTCGGAATCAGAAAGGTCAATACGAAATGGCACACTTCTGAACTTTCTTTTCAATTCGGTACAATAAATATTGTGAAGTAATCATTAGATCTCCTGCAACATGCAATCTGCATGAATCCTAGTTCCACTAAAACGACAAACAACATGCACCAACGATTGGGGCAGGGTTGTTGAGCACAAGAAGTACAAACGTCAAGAAAAGATTATAGCAGTTTCTCGATTCTGTATGCCCTTGGACAACATAAAGACGCTGGACTTCTACAAACAATAAAAAGCCATGTCACCCAGCCATAGAATGTCAAATTTGCCAGTAGTAAGTATAATTAGCCAACATTCACCACACGTCACAAAATATGCTGCAAACGGATAGATATAGTGAACCCAAACGAGTGCATATGCGCGCCGCAGTATCAGACCAGCAAGAGTAAATCACTCTTAAACTAGACAGATGGCCAGGATTCATGTGATCGCAATGCTTGGGTATCAAATTAACATTGGTCTGTAACTGGAAATGGACACTGACCACAAAATCCGCAGTTCTATGGATACACGAATTCTAAAGCTACGCTTGTTTTCCGCTAGTTATTGAGTGTCTGGTAGTTTGAATTTAATCTGGTGTCTCGGCGCTTACAACATACATCTCTAGCCGAGCTGTCGACGTTACAAAATGTTCAGCGTGCGTGGTTCTCAACACATCTGCGGCAGAGAGTACCCTGAAATACACACAGGTCTTGTGATTTAAGACTCTCCGAGTGTACCTTCTGTGTTCACATATTACCGCTCGGTGCTGTCTCCCTCTGCCCTGGCGGAAGGCGTCCTTCGGTTACGCAGCGACAGGGCAGAGACATTCGTCGTAAATGGCTACTACCATGGTAAGTGAGTGGCCCCGATATGGAATGCACACAATTCAGTAGGGTATAGTACAACAGTCACTGTTCTAATAAATACTACATGACTGTCAAGTAGAACATGCTTTCAGTACTACTTACTGCTTTATTTTATGATATAGTCATATATGTGCAGGAGGTGTTATTCAATTTCATTTCTGTTAGTCTGGGCATAGTTTTACGTTGGATGTTAGAAACTAAAACAAATCCCTAAGAAAGAAATGCCTCCCGGAAAATCGGAATAGTTCTGTCAGTCCAGTACAATTCTGATTAACTCTATATCACATCTGCTTTTTTTTATTAATAACTACGATATTCTTGTAGTGTAGTGCTCATGCGCATCTGCCCACTCAAACTGCACCATCAAAAATACCTGTTTGAAGGACTGTATTAATAACTACCCCTCTTTGATGCAGGTGCTGGAATGTAACACAATATGCACTTGGACTTCAAGTGTTCCTTTCAGCTTCAGAAGGATTTGCACTTGCCAGAGGCTGCTTAAAATGCTCCTTTGTATCTTTAATGACTGGAGTCCGCGATCAGAGGTGATTAGGTCTAAGCAGATATCTTCATGCGGAACACTCGCCTTTGCACAGTTTCAAGACTTATTCCTTACATTAAACTTCGAAGTTTTGTTGGCAAACCAGGTCAAGCATACACTGTCTGAGGAAAATATCCAAACAGCCATAAGTATTGCGAAATGAACCACTAGAGGTCACGAGAAGGCACGACACTGCTAGAAAAGGAGGCGGGAGGCAATGTCTTTCAATAGAGGTACCATAACAGGTGAATGGGTCGATCAAGAGACATCATTTGCTTAAAACGTCAACCAGTAATTTTACTTCACCTCAGATACAGGGACCTATAAACCTTTCTAAAGTTGTCCGAGTCTATGTGATCGTGGATTGGAAACCTGAAGAAACAACTACAGCCAAACGAAGACCACGCAGAGCTCATGTACTGAGAGGCTGGTACCATCGAGAATTGCGTTAGTTGGCTGTAAAAAAATCGCATCTAATCACTGGACGTAATCTCTCGTGATTTGTAAATTGCTATCACCAGTCCACTTAGCATGATAAATGTGCATAAGGAGTTAAAAGGAATGGGGTATAATGGTAGAGCAACCCCTCGTTTACCACACAACGCTACGTGACGCTTGAAGTGCTGGAAAGAGCGACGTCACTGGTCAGTGAACAATTTGAAACGAGTAATTTGCGGTGATGAATCAAGCTATGGTCTGTGTCAGTTCGATGGTTCACTTGGGACTAGGCTAATGCCTGGAGAACGTTACTATCGTATGTAGTGCTAAAAATAACATACCGAGAAGATTATGGTATGATATGAGGATGTTCTTTGGTTAGGGTATAGTCACCTTATTATGCTTAAGAAGGATATGAACATATTTTAGCGCACTGCGAACGGCAAAGAAACAGTTCTGAGGCGATATCGGTTAGACTAAGCGTTCTCTCATAAAGCAGTATGTGTGATTCAGTGGTCTATAGTCAACAACATATTTGAAATGCACCATTCTCTCCAGGCTCCCGAAGTGGAGCTAGTGGGACATATTACGAATGAGTAACATCATTGAGTTCGCTCCACATTCCAGGGTTTTACATCACTACCTTCTCTGTTTCGGTTCAGGAGGTAGAACAGGATGCCACTCCTACGTAGACATACAGACACATCGTTGAAAGATTCTGCAGGAGCATTCAAGCAGTCATAAGGACGAACGCTGGACACTCACAATATTAATGACTACTAACAGGTGTGTGGCTCCTTCTGATTGCATTGTATAAATTTTTTTACACAAGTACACAAAGGTGAACTTCAAAATGGTTCAAATGGCACTGAGCACTATGGGACTTAACTGCTGAGGTCATTAGTCCCCTAGAACTAGTTAAACCTAACTAACCTAAGGACATCACAAACATCCACGCCCGAGGCAGGATTCGAACCTGCCACTGCAGCGCCTTTAACCGCAACGGCCACTTCGGCCGGCGAAACTTCAAGAATTCGATAGGTGGCAGTGGGATTTACTATTCAACCACTGTCCATAAATATAATCCAGAACTGTAGCTGTGTACTAAGGATACTAACTATAGTTTAATACAAGGTGACAAATAATTAGAAAAATTGAGAGTGAGACAAAATATTAAAAATGAGTATTAAGAACCCGTCAGGGAACCACATGCTATATTACGATTTAACTACATTAGGCATCAATACGTGTGATGTTGTAAAACTTCATAACCTCCTTCATGAATTAGAATGTACAAATCTTATATCACGAAACTCTATAGAGTGCCCTTGACTTCAATATTTACTGAATTCTCCGATAATAACGTTGTCGAAGAACTTGTTGCATTAAGTTGTGATTGAATTTCAAGATTTCACGAAAATTATGCTTTATGTTCGTCGCTCCTTCGACTATGTAGACATACACCGCAAAGAGTTGAGCCTCTTATACACGGATTAAAATTCTGTCTCGACTGTCTGACACAAACTGAAGAAATGTTACGCCCTGTGGATATCATCTGTGATTTCACGTTTCCGATAGGCTATGGTAGTAGCTTCATGGAAGAAACTTGTCACAGCACTTCTCCGATCACTACTTGGACGTTGAGTAAAAATAGTGGACTTTCTAATAAGCACTTAAAGACGTGGAATATGGATGCTGCTTTGGAAGTACTGACTGTGGAGTATCCTTAGGAGCCCATGAACGATCTTGATGAAACTGGGATAGTGTCTACAGAAGGAAAAATAGTTCAACACATATTCTTCTGCTTGTGCCATGTTTTACTTTCAAGCGCTAAACTCACACCAAAGATAAGTTGGCATATTATCTACACCTACATGGGTACTCTGCAAATCACATTTAAGCAATAGGCAGAGCACTTCATATTTGGAGGGAATATCTTCGAAATAATAATTTATAAAAAGAGGTCTCTCATACAAATGTTGATATGTAATTAGTGTTCTTCAGTGTATAATAATTTGAAATAGCATACAAATTTTGATATGTAATCAGTGTTATTCAGTCTGTAGTAATTGGAAATTTTGCAAAATACTCAAGCACCATTAAAATGAAAACTTCGTTACGACGTAAATTAAGGAAGCTTTCTAGCTACATACATCTATGCATAATAAAGCTGTTTTCTGGAAGACCATATTGGGAAAGTAGGCTCAACACAATGAGCTGTCAAAGTATTTTCAACACACTTTAGTAAAATACCCAATCATTCATTGTTATTGTTACTATTTATTTTACTTGTATTAGTTTTATGTTGTAAATTGTTATTTTACATTTTACATTCACGATTACAGTAAATAAATGCTTAAAACATAATGTTTTCTTATATCATGTGTATAAAAGAACGAAATTTCGACACATAACATACATGACGGAAATCCAATGAAATACAAAATTCAGCAGGGCTACAAACTGATGAGGGTAATCCTCTGGATATCGTGACTTCTATCAGACGTATTTCAGTACATTGGTAAGCCCTGGCGAAAATAATTGATTATATACTAGTGATAGCGCCTCATGTATATTGTTTCTCAATTCAACAGAACTAGATCAGAAAGTATTCTCACGAAGTTTATCAAACATCGAAATCCGTACACTTCTCAAGACTGTACCTGTACAATTGAGACTTTTGGTTAGACGTTTGTGTACCAAATCTCAGTGCTGACATGAGGATATGTGGGGCTCAAAAAGAGATTCTAGAATTCCTTGTCGAAATTCACAATTTGACTCTTGTAAAATTAAGAAAATGCTGGTGGTCAGTGCGAAAAATCCGGTTTGACTGTCGTGCCTGAGGACAAGAAACCTGTTCATCTGGTGATCCCAAAGAATTCGACAGCACAAGTGCAGATGTGGTACATATACGGCTTTCGATGTTGGAAGAAGGTTGTGAGAAGATTTTCGGATCTAGTTCTGTTGAATGATTTTGATGTAGAACTTCAGCTAAGAAACAATTCCAGTGATCTGCAGTCACTAGTACAATTCTTTTCGTAATTTCTTATCAATGTACTGAAGTATGCCTGATACAAATCAAGGGATTTTGAGGATCACTCGTGTCAATTTGAAATCCTGCTAAATTTGGTTTTATCTTGTGCTCTCCGTCGTATATATTATGTGAAGAAATTTAGTTTGTTTTAATAACATGTTTCAAGAAAGAGTTCCGTTTTAAGCATTTATTTATAGATTGTGAGTGTTGTAACGATTTTGTATACTGTAAAAACTGTAAAGAAAGACAGAGATTCGAATACACCCAGCAAATAATTGAGTATGTCGGTTATAAGTGCTATTCTGAGACGAAAGGGTTGGCACAGAAGAAGATTTCGTGGTGGGACCCATCACACCACATATAAGACTGATGATTCAAAAAGTAAAAGGAAAAGTTCGTATTTGATCATCATTTTTGCATGATGTACGATGTACATTGATTCCAGCATTTATTGCCTGGACTAGTTTACAATCGATGTACCGAAGCGAGGGAACGTCTGCACTTTATGGAAATGTACTTTCACTAGAAAATTAGCAAGCAAATAGCCGAAACCGGAGAGCACGTCATCCTCCATGTTACAGTGACACGGTAGGCAAAATTGAAACTGACGAGGGGGTTTGCATTACTGGTCACTAAACTTGTGACGATCAGCAAGATGGAAGTGTAGAAATTATGGAGGTTTGAGGCCCAGGCACAAAGTATACCTAAAGAAACAAGGGAAAATGAACCGGCTAGAGCTAATTAGGCACACTAGCTCCTCAGAGGAATATTTGGATGTACAAGGACCGCAGGGTCATGGTAAATGGATTTTTAAGAGCTCAGTAGCACATTATTAAAGGACAAGGACAACATTTATCACTGTGAATTGTCTGTTATTAAAAAAGACATGATTGGCAGAAAAGTTCAGAGTGTACTACATCTCACAAGACAATTATCAGTTTTAGATAATAGTGTGAGTTGTTTGTTAGAGATAACGGTGATGGCCAGTGGTTTGGATTTTAATTTTGCTACTCGAGGTGCCATGACAGGCAAGAGTGCTGATGTTAAAGAAAAATATGAGATAGATTTTATATGCGAAACACACGATTTCTAACAAATTTTTTTGTTACACAGAGCTCAAACATTGAATGAATATTGGGACTATTTGAAGAGATGTGAGATTGTTATGCACCTGAGAGAGAAATTTTTGTTGCAAACGTTGTGAATAGAATAGTCAATCTGTGCTTCGAGAACTATGTAGAGAGAGAGCTCAAGGACAATGTTTTCTGGTAGTAATGGGTGTGGAAATAAAACCGAAACACAAGCAGTCTATAAGGTGCTAGAACTGGTGATACTGAATCCACAGATGCAAGAGCAGGAGTAGAATATGTGTGAAACCTAGGAGGTCTGCAGCCATCACTCCGATTGGTACACTGTCTGTACGGCGTCCGGATTTTATGGACCTTACATGAGCTTGATCCATGACGACAGGATGATACAGTATGATATCATCAGAAAATAATAATTACATTATATCAACAAAAGGCAACTGCAGCTAATCTCATGTACTGAAAACTAACGAAACAACCTCGACCAATATGGACAATGGCATGAAAGAAACAAGTTAAAGCAAAATGCATTTTTGAGACGAACGGAGCAGGTATTAATAATATCGTAAAACTCCGATTTAACAAGGGAACAGCGAGCTTCAGCGCAGAAAGGGATAAGGCAAGAAAAATACGTTATTCTTTTTAACGTAAATAAGGCCGGGACGGCGGGTAAGTCGCTGCACGTCATTAACAGGCCTAGGCTGCGACTCAGAAAGAAATATAAAATGTCTTCACCTCTACCATGATGGTGATTGGCTGAAGTCATAATTGGCGACGTAGACGCAACAAAGTGGGGAGATCCCCATCATATAAAAGCATTTGAGACCTTAAAGCACTATTGCTCTCTTTCTTATCTCGCGCCAGACAGCAAAAGTCTGTGGAAATAATTGAGGGCATTGAGAGCTTTGCTTTCTGCAAAGTGAGAACGTTATGCTTCACATATGGTGGCGACAGATACGCTGCGCTAGTATTAGTCTTAGTCATAGGAAAGGAGAATTTTGTTAAAACTCAGTAAAAGCGCAGTTGTGCGATGAAGTCCGGGGCCGCTGGCAGTGTGTGGTGATAGTCGACAGCCAGTAGGCCAGGCAGGGTAAACATGGCGCGGAGCTGCAGTGGCGTATTGAACGTACTGTTTGGAGTGGAGCAACAGTGAGGCAGGGAACTGCATCGTTATTTTAAGTTATTGCGATGTATGAATTGAGGCAGTAGGCCAGAGCTGGGAGTGGCGATGTCTAAGTGGCTGACATATGGGAATTTACCCCTGATATAGTTTCTCTCTGACACTATATCAGAAGCAAGGGGAAAAGCAGTATAAATAGTCAGGCACTTTTACCTTGAGGGGGTGTGCCAGGTCAGTTGAGAGTCAGCCGGACCTGTACTGGTCTATGCTTACTTGTATAGTGCCCAGTCTGGCAGCAATGTTGTAAATATTCTGTGTAAATCTGTACTTTGTTTCTATGTACTTGTTCGGGCTGCATTCCACCTCTGGGGACACGACACTAGGCCGGGACGGAACGGCAGCTGGGTACTTGGAAAATGCACGGTCTGCTTAAGCAGGGCAGTAACAGAGATCTGCAGTGGGTCCAGGAGGGGCTCAGTTCCACTCCAGTCTATGGGCCACGTATGCTTCCCAGTGGGTGTATGGTGGTCTGGGCAAGGCGTACACTGCGGGAGGCATGGCAGCACTGCAGCAGCTCCGGATAGTGGTGGGTGTTGCCATCCAGCAAGCACAACAAGCGGCAAGTTGTGGCACGTCAGACAGGAGGGTGCGGGGTTGAGTCCTGTCCTGTCCTGGGAGCAGCGGAGGCCCGAGGGCCATGAGTGACCAGTACCTCCATCTTCGTAACATGGTCGGACAGAGCAGGCCAAACGAGGAGAGGGCGGCGAGGACCATGGACTGTAACAGTCTCCGGAATCGTGGACAGCTACAAGGTGTAAGACGTGATGCCTTGGCGGGGTGCGACCGTGCAGGGCGTGGTCGATTTCCAGGTGAGTGGCCTTGATGACAACAGCAGTGCGTTGCTGAGGCGGCTGGACTCACGGAACTGCGCGTGGGCGACGCCCTGACATTACGCTTCTGTAAGCTAGCTGAATATAGAAGGGTTTCCGAATACTGCTGTATCACCCTGCACTGCCCCTCGACGATCTTGAACTTGCTCAGCCCCCTGACGAAATACGGCGCGGTTGGTCATGGCTTCAGCTCTGCCAACTGGAGTCATGGTTTCAATCATCAACAGCCCGCAACAGATACCAAAGCGGTAGTTAATTATTCCTGAAGGAATTTTGGTGGGCAAGGAAATTGTGCACATCGTTCCAACCCATAGTGATTGTGCAATAGCCATCATTTCAACTAGAGAAAGATAAACGTTCTACGTAATGCTGGAAAGTTGTGACTGAATTCAGGCAAGACCGGAGTAGAGAATTAGCGTTTCAGATCCAGCATGGAGACAATGCCATTGCAAATGCCGATTGGTAAAGTACCATCACGCATTAAGCCAAATTCTGTACATTTTGACCATTGGATATCGAAAGCAGGGATGCTAACTTACCCTCGCATTTAGTATGTTGTTGTTGTGGTCTTCAGTCTGTGACTGGTTTGATGCAACTCTCCATGCTAATCTATCCTGTGCAAGCTCCTTCATCTCGCAGTGCCTACTGCAACCTACATCCTTCTGAATCTGTTTAGTGTATTCATCTCTTGATCTCCTTCTACGATTTTTACCCTCCAAACTGCCCTCCAATGCTAAATTTGTGATCCCTTGATGCCTCAGGACATGTCCTACCCACCGATACCTTCTTCCAGTCAAGTTGTGCCACAAATGTCTCTTCTCTCCAATCCTATTCAATACCTCCTCATTAGTTACGTAATCTACCCACCTTATCTTCAACATTTTTCTGTAGCACCACATTTCGAAAGCTACTATTCTCTTCTTGTCCAAACTATTTATTGTCCATGTTTCACCTCCATACATGGCTAGACTCCATAAAAATACTGTCAGAAACGACTTCCTGACACTTAAATCTATACTCGATGTTAACAAATTTCTCTTCCTCAGAAACGCTTTCCTTGCCATTGCCAGTCTACATTTTATATCCTCTCTACTTCGACCATCATCAGTTATTTTGCTCCCCAAGTAGCAAAACTCCCTCACTACTTTAAGCGTCTCATTTCCTAATCTAATTCCCCCAGCATCAGCCGACTTAATTCGACTACATTCCATTATCCTCGTTTTACTTTTGTTGATGTTCATCTTATATCCTCCTTTCAAGACACTGTCCATTCCGTTCAACTTCTCTTTCAAGTCCTTTGCTGACTGTGACAGAATTACAATGTCATCAGCGAACCTCAAAGTTTTTATTTCTTCTCCATGGATTTTATTACCTACTCCAAATTTTTCTTTTGTTTCCTTTACTGCTTGCTCAATATGCAGATTGAATAACATCTGGGAGAGGCTAAAACACTGTCTCACTCCCTTCCCAACCACTGCTTCCCTTTCATACCACTCGACTCTTATAAGTGCCATCTAGTTTCTGTACAAATCGTAAATATCCTTTCGCTCCCTGTATTGTACCTCTGCCACCTTTAGAATTTGAAAGAGAGTATTCCTGTCAACATTGTCAAAAGCTTTGTCTAAGTCTACAAATGCTAGAAACGTAGGTTTGCCTTTCCTTAATCTTTCTTCTAAGATAAGTCGTAAGGTTAGTATTGCCTCACGTGTTCCAACATTTCTACGGAATCCAAACAGATCTTCCCCGAGGTCCGCTTCTACCAGTTTTTCCAATCGTCTGTAAATAATTCGCGTTAGTATTTTGCAACTGTGTGTTATTAAACTGATAGTTCGGTAATTTTCACATCTGTCAACACCTGCTTTCTTTGGGATTGGAATTATTATATTCTTCTTGAAGTCTGAGGGTATTTCACCCGTGACGTACATCTTGCTCACCAGATGGTAGAGTTTTAACAGGACTGCCTCTCCCATGGCCTTCAGTGGTTCTAATGGAATGTTGTCTACTCCCGGGGCCTTGCTTCGACTCAGGTCTTTCTGTGCTCTGTCAAACTCTTCACGCAGTATCGTATCTCCCATTTCATCTTCATCTACATCCTTTTACATTTCCAACTTATTGTCCTCAAGTACATCGCCATTGTATAGACCCTCTATATACTCCTTCCACCTTTCTTCATTCCCCTCTTCGCT
Organism: Schistocerca piceifrons; assembly: GCF_021461385.2. Classification (NCBI taxonomy): domain Eukaryota; kingdom Metazoa; phylum Arthropoda; class Insecta; order Orthoptera; family Acrididae; genus Schistocerca; species Schistocerca piceifrons. The sequence goes on from NC_060142.1 coordinate 605,004,410, forward strand.
TAGAACTGGGTTTCCATCCGAGCTCTTGATATTCATACAAGTACCTATCTTACCCCTAGTGAGATAAGCCTCTACATCCTTACATTTGTCCTCTAGCCACGCCTGCTTAGCCATTTTGCACTTCCTGTCGATCTCAGTTTTGAGACGTTTGTATTCCTTTTTGCCTGCTTCATTTACTGCATTTTTATATTTTCTCCTTTCATCAATTAAATTCAATATTTCTTCTGTTACCCAAGGATTTCCACTAGCCCTCGTCTTTTTACCTACTTGGTCCTCTGCTGCCTTCACTACTTCATCCCTCAAAGCTACCCATTCTTCTTCTACTGTATTTCTTCCCCCCATTCCTGTCAATTGTTCCCTTATGGTGTCCCTGAAACTCTGTACAACCTCTGGTTTAGTCAGTTTATCCAGGTCCCATCTCCTTAAATTCCCAACTTTTTGCAACTTCTTCAGTTTTAATCTACAGTTCATATCCAATTGATTGTGGTCAGTGTCCACATCTGCCCCTGGAAATGTCCTACAATTTAAAACCTGGTTCCTAAATCTCTGTCTTACCATTATATAATCTATCTGATACCTTTTAGTATATGAGAGGTTTTTCATTGGTTGGAATAGTGAAGTTATTCTCCACCATCTCATTGCATTGACCAGCTACAACAATGTAGATATAATTATCTATTGAGGATACTTAATATTTATTCTTTCCTACGAAATAAATTTAATTTTTGGAGTTAACGATTTAATTAATCGTCATTTCAGTAAGTCCAAGAATTAAATATTTTTGTTGAGTGTCAAAAGTAATTGAAGTGAAAATATAGCATTCTGATAGAATGAGGTTTTGCTTCTGATAGGTACAAAATACATAAACCTCCCAAACAAACATCTGCCTGGCACTTCAATGTGAATTGCAGAGTAATCATGTAGATGTATATGTAGAACAATAGGCGGACGCAAATTGGAGCAAAAAAATGAAATGTGAATGTGACCCAACTGTGTAGTAAGTGTAGATAGAATTGCATTCATGTATTTCTTATTTGCTGGTACACCACATCGTTGATTTGTGTTGTGTTGAGTTCTGACTTAGCTCCACTAACCAGAAGGCTATATGAAAGACTAGGAAACGGGTTAAAGTACTGAATATAGTACCTTGGATGATATTTTGGGGTAGTATCAAGTCTTACGATCAGATAGTAACGCGTGGTCAGCTTCGGAAAATTCGCGAGCAGCAACGCAAGGTGGAACGCTCAAAAATGACGTAAAATAATCGATTAAGACAAAGAGAAGTCGTGGAAGAACTTAATAGGATCAAGATGGACATGTAACAGGTAAATTAGCGTCACCAACACGAGACAGAACACGTAGAAATACCGAACCAGACCGAAAGTGCAACAAATGATGTTCAACATTGTCCAAAGAATGTACATGAGAAAGGCATTGCTAATGAATCAGACGCTGAGTCAGTAGATAGTGATTTACAGTACATTGAACCCAACGTGAGCATACTAAATCAGTCAGGCTTGCAATTGCATGAAAGAACATGTGGTAGTGCTCCTACACTATGTTCGGAAGCGAAGGAAATGGTTCACGAAATACGAGAAAGGGACGGTTGCATCAGATGGCAACTGGCGAAAATGGTGTAAATGAAAACGCCACCATATTTGGATTGTTGCAGCGTTTGTTACAACAATCGCAGGAAACAGAAAAACTATAGAGGGGCGCATAACACATTAAAAAACACAGTTTCAAGCATCGTAAAAGCGTGTACAAGGGCACATAACCAAGGGCAAAAAGAATTAGAAGGGCATATAACACTGGTGCTAAAAGAAGCTAACAAGGAAATACAAAAACGCGTGATTATATTAAAGGCCAATTAGATCAAATGCGAACTGCTGCTAAGGAACACAAATCACGCTTAAAACGCACGTTACAAGGCACAGTCAACTGAGAACAGACGGTGACACCGTCCATACAGACATGATTACATTGCGTAAAGATACGCAACAAAGTGTCAAAAGGTTAAACAACGGGTCGAAGCTGTTGCCATCAAAGCGACGACGAAGGAGAAACATGCTATTGCCGATACGACGTCTCATAAAAGAATATCAAAAGCAGCATTACAGAAATTTGATGCTCGTATTCTAAAAATACGAGAGAAAAACGAACACCAGTTTCGACGACTGAGATCGGAAGTCGTGGTGACGTAGAAAGCGTTAGTGACGAGTCGCGGACGACGACAGAATCCACCTTAGTGTCGGTAGATACTACTTCGAATACTGCAAAATCAACAGTTGCCGACAGTACGGCAGAAATGTTACCCGAAATTACGTGTGACGTAAGACGGAAAGGCACATGTGGATGCCAGTCCGAAACCGCGAACGGGTAATTAGTCCAAACCAGTGTATGCCAGAACATCACGGTAACCGTATGCAACAGTGTCGATTGCGACCACTTGTTCAAGAAAAAACAACAGGTCAGTCTGAAAGACAAGAGCGTGGTTAGCAGCAAGGTGCAGTACGTCAGCACAAAGCGTGACATACGCCGTCAAACCAAAGTGACATGTTACGCAACGCCACAACCTGTAGGACGACTGCCGATGGGTTACAGTGCGGCGTCTAACGAGCCAGAATAGCTTACACGTCAAGATACAGAGCCAATAGCGCGCGTTATGCACACATATTGCGCAATGAGACCTGCAAGTAATTCTACGGCACAAATGTCACAGGATGAACCAAGTTACACACGTTTACGTAGATATTTCGCAAACCAAAGACGGAATTCCAGTCTTCAAATTCAGCAGACACATCACAGAGAGAAGTAAGAGGTTTTGATGATAACCACTTCCTTACAGCGCGGATATAGCAGCACTATAAGGAAGATGCAAATATTCTCCACCCCCGGACATCTAGTGGCCAATTTAAAGTAGGAATACGGACAAATTGGCCATTGAAACGTAAGTTAGATTTTATTTGCTCACATATGGAGGGAAGTCGTGCTGAAACTATACAGAAGATAGCAGAAACTTGCGAGTCGTATGATTCGTTTAGAGCTGACTTCATAGCAAGATATTGGTCTCCTGAGGCTGAGATGAGAATAAAATATGGATTATTATAAAAAATCTCATTCGAAAATTTGCGTGAGGAAACAGCAGTCAGATTCTTTGATAATAGGGCTAAAAGGGTCCAATAGTTAGTTAACCCATATGTAGTGGTTGTTGTAGTGGTCTTCAGTCCTGAGACTGGTTTGATGCAGCTCTCCATGCTACTCTATCCTGTTCAAGCTGCTTAATCTCCCAGTACGTACTGCAGCCCACATCCTTCTGAAACGGTTTAGTGTATTCATCTCCTGGTCTCCCTCTACGATTTTTACCCTCCACGCTGACCTCCAATACTAAACTGGTGATCCCTTGATGCCTCAGAACATGTCCTACCAACCGATACCTTCTTCTAGTCAAGTTGTGCCACAAATTCCTCTTCTCCCCAGTTCTATTCAATACCTCCTCATTAGTTATGTGATCTACCTATCTAATCTTCAGCAATCTTCTGTAGCACCACATTTCGAGAGCTTCTATTCTCTTCTTGTCTAAACTATTTATCGTCCACGTTTCACTTCCATACGTGGCTACACCTCCATACAAATACTTTCAGAAACGACTTCCCGACACTTAAATCTATACTCTGTGTTACCAAATTTCTCATTATCAGAAACGCTTTCCTTGCCATTGCCAGCCTACATTCTCTATTTTGACCATAATCAGTTATTTTGCTCCCCAAATAGCAAAACTCCTTTAATTCTTTAAGTGTCTCATTTCGTAATCTAGTTCCCTCAGCATCACCTGACTTAATTAGACTACATTCCATTATCCTCGTCTTGTTTTTGTTGATGTTCATTTTATATCCTCCTTTCAAGACACTGTCCATTCCGTTCAACTGCTCTTCCAAGTCCTTTGCTGTCTCTGACAAAATCACAGTGTCATCTGCCAACCTCAAAGCTTTTATTTTTTCTCCGTGGACTTTAATACCTACTCCGAATTTGTCTTTTGTTTCCTTTACTGCTTGCTCAATACACTGATTGAATAACTTCGGGAGAGGCTACAACACTGTCTCACTCCATTCTCAACCACTGCTTCCTTACCAAGTCCCTCGACTCTTCTAACTGCCATCAGGCTTTTGTACAAATTGTAAATAGCCTTTCGCTCCAAATATTGTACTCCTGCCGCCTTCAGAATTTGTAAGAGAGTATTCCAGTCAACATTGTGAAAAGCTTTCTCTAAGTTTAAAAATGTTAGGAAGGTAGGTTTGCCCTTTCTTAAGCTAGCTTCTAAGACAAGTCGTAGGGTCAGTATTGCCTCCCGGCCGTTGTGGCCGAGCGGTTCTAGGCGCTTCAGTCCAGAACTACGTTACTGCTACGGTCGCAGGTTCGAATCCTGCCTCGGGCATGGATGTTTGTGATGTCCTTAGGTTAGTTAGGTTTAAGTAGTTCTAAGTTCTAGGTGACTGATGACCTCAGATGTTATGTTCCATAGTGCTCAGAGCCATGTGAACCATTTGAACCAGTATTGCCTCACATGTTCCAATATATCTACGAAATCCACACTGATTTTCCACGAGGTCGGCTTCTACCAGTTTTTCCATTCTTCTGGAAAGAATTCGCGTTAGTCGTTTGCAGACATGACTTATTAAACTGCCGGCCGCTAGTGGCCGAGCGGTTCTGGCGCTACAGTCTGGAACCGCGCGACCGCTACGGTCGCAGGTTCGAATCCTGCCTCGGGCATGGATATGTGTGTTGTCCTCAGGTTAGTTAGGTTTAAGTAGTTCTAAGTTCTAGGGGACTTATGACCTCAGCAGTTGAGTCGCATAGTGCTCAGAGCCATTTGAACCATTTGAACTTATTAAACTGAAAGTTCGGTAATTTTCACATCTGTCAACATCTGCTTTCTTTGGGATTGGAATTATTATATTGTTCTTGAAGTGTGAGGGTATGTCGCCTTTCTCATATATTGCTCACCAGATGGTAGAGTTTTGTCATGACTGGCTCTCTAGAGGCTGTCAGTAGTGACGGAGAATTGATTCAAATATGCAAAACGAAAGTGACAATGAAGTACCAACAAGCCTTGATAGGACATGAGGGTGATAATGTAGAAACTTTCAAAGGTGTTTTGAGAGAAGTAGAATTCACGTATAAAGACGGAACTCAAAGACGTCGTGATTCACGACAGAGTAATTCTGAAAGAGCACATGACACTAAGGAGAATAACAATAATGGGAACAATTACGGAAATGGTAGTAGCGGAAGCACTACACCACAGCGTAATCTATATGGTTTTAATTGTGGTGGGAACAGGCGGAATACAGACGAAAACAGGAACGGAAACTGGAGAACTCCGGATCACCGACAGACTGACTTTAATCAGCGAGCTCCAGGTCCATGGAAAGAAAGCAGATGGGGATGTGGTGCGAGAACGCAGCCTCAGGTAAATACTTCAGGTAATTACCGGAGAAACGAGCCACAGGTGGATATTGAATTACGACCTCCAAATCCTCCGAAGCTTGAGGATTGACAGCAGTCAGGTATTGCGGGAGTTCTAGCAGATAACGCGCTTTCGGCAGAAACGGATGACAAGGCGTCCGCAGCAATATGTAGGTTAAGTTGTGACGTATAAGAGACGGAATTGGGAACAGGAACGACAGGAAGCTCATCAAAGGTATCCGCCTAGGTACTACGAATAGGGAGGAAGTCACAACTGAAGTGTTGGGACGAGATCGGTTGGGTTGACACTGACGATGAAGATGAACTCCCAGCATTACATATTAATGAACCATTTGATTATGACGAAGCATTAATGTATATAGTGCAGATGTTTGATTCAGCGCAGATGAAAAATGATTTTCAGAGGGATTATACATATCCTATTGCAACCTGTGACGCTCCGATTGATCAAGACGATAGTATCAACCGACAGAATACGGCTAGTACACATCACAGAAAATGAAGGTAGTATGGATAAGTCCACCTTCGACACTCTATCGGATCCACTAAAGTCCTTCCACAAAACTTGGGAAGAAATGCAGAAACAGTGTAAGGCATCGTGGATAGCGGGAATCGAACAAAATCGGGAAGAACAAGTTGATAATGCAGAGGAAAATGACAGGGAAAACATCTCGTCGGGATCGGAAAGCGTACCAAATTATAAAGTATGTGAACAATCTGATAAATCAGATTCTAATGTATACAATAGGACATAGTACGGTAGCATTACCGAGACTATGTAATCATCACACCAACACAGAAAATGGCTTCGAAGTAAATGACGACACAGCTGAAAATTTTAATCTGCTATTGTCAGTTGAAGATAACAAATATGATAACGAGTTGAACCAGGGTGCGAGTACAGACACACTTAACGTAGAAGCTGACGACTCCCCAGAATCTAAGTGTGAAGTAATGTCACACTTAAAGAATAATTGCCGCCTCTAAAATCCAAATTGAACACGATTAAACAGATGTGTGACAAGGAGACAAACTTAAAGGAAGTAGCAAGGTGTGAAAATGAGAATTTAAAATCCAGATTGGTTACTTAAGAAGCTGATCTAGAAGCAGCGAGACAGAAGTTGGACATATTATAAACGGAAAGTGTTTCTCCCCAAACACTCGATGAAGACCTTGAAATGGAAAATTACGCAACTATGGATGTCCATCAACATCCAGTTGTGACAGAACAAACATATATATAACAGTTAAATTACGAATTAACTGAGGACATATTAATGTCGAAGACGAGAGTACTTTAGAGATAATCCAAGACTTCGTGTAACAGCCAAGGATATTGTCGTTAACGCAATAGTAGATAGTGAGAGTGAGTTAATGGCCATATCAGAGTTCTTATTCAATCGTTGCAGTGGTGACATTAACTTCTTAGTGTTAAACACACGAAAGGTCAGATTACACGGACGAATTATGGAACGTTCGTCGAATGTCACAAGGCAGACAGGACATGCATTTGACTGCCAGGGTCATGTAATAGAAACGAATTTTTCATAGTACCAAAGATGTCAGTCGATTTTATTAACGGAGCAGACTTCCTCAATCAACATAAAGCTGTGTTGGATATCGGCAGAGGAAGTGTCACTATAGGAGAAAACACCCTAAAATTCGAGGGAAAACTTCAGACATGAAGAAATGTATGGAAATGTTACACAGTTACAAATGCAAGTAGTAGGAGATATTGCTTGCCAGAATAATCAGCGATATCTAAGCATATCTAAGGATTCTGAAGGTGGCAGGGGTAAAATACAGGGAGCGAAAGGCTATTTACAATTTGTACAGAAACCAGATGGCAGTTATAAGAGTCGAGGGACATGAAAGGGAAGCAGTTGTTGGGAAGGGAGTAAGACAGGGTTGTAGTCTCTCCCCGATGTTGTTCAATCTGTATATTGAGCAAGCAGTAAAGGAAACAAAAGAAAAATTCGGAGTAGGTATTAAAATCCATGGAGAAGAAATAAAAACTTTGAGGTTTGCCGATGACACTGTAATTCTGTCAGAGACAGCAAATGACTTGGAAGAGCAGTTGAACGGAATGGATAGCGTCTTGAAAGGAGGATATAAGACGAACATCAACAAAGGCAAGACGAGGATAATGGAATTTAGCCGAATTAAGTGGGGTGATGCTGAGGGAATTAGATTACGAAATGAGACACTTAAAGTAGTAAAGTAGTCTTGCTATTTGGGGAGCAAAATAACTGATGATGGTCGAAGTAGAGAGGATATAAAATGTAGACTGGCAATGGCAAGGAAAGCGTTTCTGAAGAAGAGAAATTTGTTAACATCGAGTATAGATTTAAGTGTCAGGAAGTCGTTTCTGAAAGTATTTGTATGGAGTGTAGGCATGTATGGAAGTGAAACATGAACGATAACCAGTTTGGACAAGAAGAGAATAGAAGCTTTCGAAATGTGGTGCTACAGAAGAATGCTGAAGATTAGATGGGTAGATCACATAACTAATGAGGAAGTATTGAATAGGATTGGGGAGAAGAAACGTTTGCGGCACAACTTGACCAGAAGAAGGGATCGGTTGGTAGGACATGTTCTGAGGTATCAAGGGATCACCAATTTAGTATTGAAGGGCAGCGTGGAGGGTAAAAATCGTAGAGGGAGACCAAGAGACGAATACACTAAGCAGATTCAGAAGGATGTAGGTTGCAGTAGGTACTGGGAGATGAAGAAGCTTACACAGGATAGAGTAGCATAGAGAGCTGCATGAAACCAGTGTCAGGACTGAAGACCACAACAACAACATCTACGGATGAACGAACCACTTCATATGGATTTGGGAGTACTTAAAGACATTTGCGAAGAGATAAAAAAACATGCAGAGGGGTTGACAGATCAACAAATTTTAGAATTAGATTGAATATTACGCAAGTATGCGATTGTATTTTAAGCGAACCTGGAGCAATTAAAGATCTACAGTACAAGTTAGACGTTGAGGACCATAAGCCTTTTAGAGTCGCTCCAAATAACATCTCATTGAGTTACCAAAGTGCTGTATTCTCGGAGTTAAATAAGATGGAACAAGATGGTGTTATTTAACAGGTGCCATCAACTTATTGCAACCCTATATGTGTCGTGGGAAAAAAGGATGAAACGATACGTTTGGTGTTAGATTGCTGACAAATTAACACAATCACAATTCCAGAAACAGTTCGTCCTGAGAGACCAGAAGAATTGCAGCAAAAATTTCATAATGTAAAAGTATTCTCATCACTACATTTATGATTTAGCTTTTGGCAAATTGAATTAGCTCCTGAATGCAGGAAATTTACTGAATTTACTGCTTTTGGAAGGTGTCATAATTTTAAAATACTCCCCTTCAGATTGAACATCTCATCTGCAGATTTTATTCGTAGTCTAGCAAGTATTCCACCTAAGGTGTTACAGGAGTGATTGAGATTTTATGAGAATGACATCCTCAAACAGAGACCTTGTCGGAGGAACATAATGAATTTCTGGGTGCCTTAATGAAAACACTTAAAGAATGTGGTGTTAAGGTAAACTTGGAAAGTCCAAGATGAATATTGTCCCACACCTCACCCCAATAATGAGAGTACAGGAAAACCCAGTAGCAGCAAGGGACGCAAAGGCCGCACACCTGCAAGGAAGGCCAAGCAAACCCATTAGCAATGACATACTATAGGAATCAGTCTGCAACAACTCATAAGTACAACTGCCTGGAAAATTAAGCTTAGAATATTAGTAGTAGTATTAGCTTTATCCATCCATAGATCTCTTTTTACAAGTATATAGGACATGCCTAAGTATTTACAAGTTTACATCAATTTAAAATAAACAAATTCCAATACACATGCATTTACAGACTTCTAGTTAGAGACGATCATTAGATTTACTCCTGGTATACAACACTTTTTTTTACAAAGAACTTATTAAATAATGTAATGCCATACTGTTCACTCACATCTCACTATCAGTCACAGCACACACTATACACACATAGTTTCATAACACTTCACTCACTAACACACACACACACACACACACAAACACACACACACACACACACACACACACACACACACACACACAGGTGATGTCTGGGCCACTTTCTGTACTCAAACTACCCATTTACTATCCTGGAAAAGTGAGCCAGCATCCCTCCATAATGAGTGAGATTCTGAGCTCAGAAAGAGGAAGAGATGTTAGTATTGTGCTATGCACTGGGTAAGCATTTCTATAAAGGAAAAAAAGAAGGAAAAAATATAAAGTGTAGGTGTTATGTGGAATGTTGGATGTTTTATAATCATTATTATTATTATTTATTTGTATAATATTTTTCGTCAAACCCCTACTCGGTTTTATCTAAGTAATCATTCACTGTATAAGATGTATTGCATTACAGATACTTTGTAGATGTCTTTTTAAATAAGTGTATTTTTGCAAGTTCTTTAATTGCTTTTGGTAATTTAATGTAGAGTTCTATTCCTTCGAGAAAATGCTGTTTTGAGTTTCACGTTTATTTTTTCTTAGTAAATGTAAACTGAATGTATCTCTTGTTACATGGTCGCGGACAGAGCTGTTTGTGCAGTAATTACCAACGTTATTTTTGACGTGTAGAACTGACTGGTAAATGTATTCGCATGGAGAAGTTGAAATCCCCAGTGTTTTGAACTGATCTTTACAATGAGCTCGACAAGTATTTTTGGTTATTATTCGCAAGCCTTTTTTTCTGGAATTTGGAAATTGTGTTCATATTTTGTGTGTTTGTTCCCCCAAAAGGACTTCCAAAGCTAAGTACTGAGTTACATATGAATAATATGTAACTAAAAGGCACTGCATGTTACACACTGATAATAGGATTCTATGTGCATACCAAGTTGATGACATTCTGTTTGCAAGTACCTTTGTGTGTTCACAGCGCTTCAGATGAGAATCAGTATTCATTCCTAGACATTTTGCATTTGCTACACAGTCTATAGAGGTGCCATCTACATTTAATTTAAGATTGTCAGTTTTCCTCTTCAAACTGAAATTCATGGCATTTATGTTCAGTGTCACTTTATTGCTTGTTAACCAATCATAAACTTCCTTGAGAGTTTCATTTGCTTTCTTAGCAAGGAGTTCTCTGGTTCTGTCAGCGCCTATGATATTGCTGTCATCAGCAAAGAGAATTTTTTCACCATGAGTAGCACTACTGGGATGTAATTGTTGTTGTTGAGGATTGGCAAGACAGCCAATCCACTATGAGGAAGCCGAAAGGCACGCGTTTAAGCTCACGCAGGCTGGCGTGAGGTCTGAAACAGGACACGGAAATGAGACTAGTAAAAAACGTACGTATATTCTGGAATACTTGACTTTAATCCATAATTGGTGAATATCGCTCTTGACGGTACATGTGTTACAGCATCAATAGTTACTGGTAATGGCGCCTTGCTAGGTCGTAGCAAGTGACGTAGCTGTAGGCTATGCTAACTATCGTCTCGGCAAATGAGAGCGTAATTTGTCAGTGAACCATCGCTAGCAAAGTCGGCTGTACAAATGGGGCGAGTGCTAGGAAGTCTCTCTAGACCTGCCGTGTGGCAGCGCTCGGTCTGCAATCACTGTTAGTGGCGACACGCGTGTCCGACGTATACTAACGGACCGCGGCCGATTTAAAGGCTACCACCTAGCAAGTGTGGTGTCTGGCGGTGACACCATAGTTGTATATCAGGAACAGCATTGGACCTAATATGCTACCTTGCAGAACCCCTAAATTAAAATGTTTTGATTCTGATTAGTGTTTTACTAAATGTTTATATCTATTTGAAGTATGTGTTGTATCTACTCTTTGTAAACTATCTGTTAGATGTGATCGAAACCAGCCATTAGCTACCCTTCTTATTCCTAATGCTTCTAATTTATTTAATAGAATCTTGTGGTCGACTGTATCAAACGCCTTAGAAAGATCCATAAATATGCCTGTGATACACTCATCTTTATCAAGAGCATGAAGTACAACTTCTGTGAATTCTACTATGGCTGACTGTACTTTTGCCATTTCGGACGCCAAACTGTGATACGCTTAAAAGATTGTATTTATTCAGGTATTTCATTAATCTGTCTTTCATAATTGCTTCTATGATTTTTGAAAATGGCGAAAGCAGAGAAATGGGCCGATAATATTCTGTCTTCTGCATTTTCTTTCTTAAGCAAAGGAACAACTCTTGCCTGCCTTAACTGCTCAGGAAATGTCCCTGATGTGAAGGATTCATTTATTACATTTGTTAAGTGGCCTTGTATAGTCCCCATGCAATGTTTCAGTACACACACTGGTACTTCATCTAAGTCAACTGAATTTTTATTTTTTCGTTTTTGAACAGTTTTATTGACTTAATACTCTGTGGTTGGAAATAACATCATGGTATTTAGTGCAATATTATCTACAGGTGTTATATTTGTTATTGGGGAATTTTTGCTGTAACTTGCAGCACTTGAAAAATGCTCATTTACATAGTTTGCTAAGTGTTGTGGATCATTTATGACCTTAGCCTCCTCCGTTAGCAGTATGTCATTCTGCGTTTGTCTGCCTTTCCCCTTTTCCTTTTTTTATAACATCCCAGAGTGCTTTGCTTTTATTCCCTGCATTATATATTATTTTGTCAATAAATGACTTTTTTGCAGAAGTCAGCACCTCCTGATAGATATATTTGCGTCTATGATAGAAATTTAAGAATTCTGAATCATTGTGAATCTTTTTCATGGAACTGAGGTGTATAAGTGTTTGGGCTGACTTCTTAACACCTGCTGTTACCCATCTGTTTTTGTAAGATGTTGATACAGACATGCATACTTTAGGAAATGCCTTTTCAAAGTTCAATTTATACAATGTGAATTGCTTAGAGAATTTCATATTCACATTTGTTTCTTTATACAATTCATCCCAGCTTTGTTTTTCTAGATATTATGAAAAATCTTTTATTTTGATTTGTGATAGATGTCATTTGTAGGGTTGTAGTTTAGGTAACGATTCGATGCCTGATTTTACTGTTGTTATTTGAGAGATATGGTCTGATAGTCCAAGATCTTTTACAGCTGCATCTCGTTCAGACCTGACCATATTTCATAACAACATAACTGGTAGTCCTTCTGAATAACTTTCGCTGAATAACATATCATATGCCTGAGATGTTCCAAGTTGCAAGAAAGAAGACATGAAGACACATCAAGTAATGAAGGGAAGAAAGAGTCCCAGGATGAGGGCAGAAGATGGCGAGATTTCTTTCTAAATCCAGTACCATAAACCAGTCTGAGATTTAGCAGAATCAATAGAAAGCAGTATTCAACAAAACCCTGGCAGTGTTTCATTCTAACTATCAAACCAACCAAAGGCAGTCGTAGTTTCAACCTGAGTACACATAATGAGGACATCAAAAAGCAGCTGACCATGTAGTATGATTCATGCTTGAACACTCAGAACTGTAAATGTCGATAATCTCCATCAGTGTTGCACAGAGTCTACAACTGACTTGCAGTCTCAAGCACCACTGATCGACAGCAGCATCAAGAAGCAAACACAGCTCAAATTTTAAAGTGTAAAGTGCATTGAGAAAGAAAGTCATGAGTGTGACCAATTCATAGTGATATTTTAAAGAGTGCAAAAGATAATCACTTCAGGAAGGAGTTGAGATGCCTGTAAATATTCATTCGTACTTGTACCATTGAGACTTTGTACTTTATGTGTTTCATTTGCATTCTGTAACTCTATTTGTAAATTATTACAGTATATTCATAAATATACCATGTTGTATATTTGGTATGTGTAAATGTCAGTTTAATCTAAGTATATGTTAAAAAGAATTAGTGTATTGTAGATGTTTTGGGAAAATATTTTTTTAATGATAAATAATGTCAATGATTATAAAGTTTGTGTTAACGTCTGTGGTAATATACCAAAATACTAACTATTTTAATTACATTATGCTCACTTAAGTTCATAAATGTCTGTCTATGATTACAGTTTTCAGTAGTGATGTATCATTTAAGTGTTGAGAGTGGATATAAGAGAAACTAACACTTCTTTGACTTCATTCATCTTTCACAGTCATCTACCTAAAAGGGACTGTAAAGTCACATCATAAAAATCTAGATAGAAAATGTCTTGTAAAGAAATACATTTCATATCAAAATGTAATGTTGAAACGACTTCATCTAGTATAAGATAGACAAGTAGTTGGACAATGATTAAATAATTTGAATTTCTAATTTTTCACTTCAATGAGCATTGCCTCAACCATTGATCACAGCAGCACAAAATTATTTTGGTTGGGACAGCTTGTGTAAGGCGCTGGATTTTACATAACTTGTGTGGGCTTGATCCATTATGACATGATGATATGGAATGATATCCTCAGATAATAATAATTGCATTATATCAACAAAAGGCATTTGCTGTTAATCTCATATACTGAAAACTAAAAAAAAAACAATCTCTACCATTATGGACAATGGCATGGAACAAACAAGTTAAAGTGAAAAGCATTTTGGAGAAGAACCAAGCATGTGGTTAATAATACTCCCATGCAAGAGAATGGCGAGCTTCAGCACAGAAAGGGATAAGGTGAGAACAATATATTATTTCTTTAACCTAAATAAGGCTGGGACCAAGGGTAAGTGGCTGCACATCATTAACAGTGCTAGGCTGCGACCCAGCAAGGAAAATATAAATGTGTTCACCTCTAACGCGACGGTAATTGGGTGAAGTCATACTTGGTGATCCAGACGTGACACAGTGGGGAGTTCCAATTATATAAAAGCGTTTGAGACGTTAAGGCTCTATTTCTCTCTCTCATCTCATGGCAGACTGCACAAGGGTGTGGAAATAAGTGAGGGCTTTGAGAGCTTTGCTTTCTGGTAAGTGAGGATGATATGCTTCATACATTATGATGACAGATAGCAAAGCGGTAGTTAATTATTCCTGCAGGAATTTTTGCAGTTAAATAAATTGTGCACATTGCTACAAACCATAGCCAGTGTGCAATAGCCATTATCTCGAATAGGGAAAGATTAACATTCTACGGAACACAAGAAAGTGGCGACTGAGTGAATTCAATCAAGGCCAGAGTAGGGAATTAGTGTTTTAGATCCAGCATGGCGACAATGCTGTTGCAGATGCCAACTGCTAAAGTACCATCGTGCATTAGGCCACAATAAATGTTGAGTGTAGAATTTGCTCACTCCATCTTGCGTACACTTCGACCTTTGAATATCAAAAGGTAGGATACTAACCTACCCTCACATTGGGTAAATGAAAATGTTTTCATTGGTTCAAAAAGTGAATTTATTCTCCACCAACTCAGTGCATTGACCAGCTAAAACAACATAGATTTAAATGTGCTCATGAGGATTTCTAATACTCATTCTTTCCTCTGATAAAATATTTTACATTTTGAGATATAACGATTTTAATAATAATTTTAATATGTCCAAGAATTAAATATTTTGTTATTGAGTGTCAAAAGTAATTGAACATGATTTTTGGTTATCACTTACCCCTGAAAGCAACAGTTGATAAATTTTATGTAGAATAAGAAAGGGAATACCTATTTTGTCTTTCTGGAATAGACCCCAAACTTTCAATTTTATTAATTCATGCATTCTAGGTACGTGACAGCAGGATTTCTAAAGATTTTTGTTATGGTCCGCACGTGATATTGGCTGCCTTATAGGCATTTAGAATGTCAGTTTGACACACTGGGCCTGAGAACATGGTTCAGATGTTTTTTCCATTTGTCCACCATGCGGTATGCTAAGTTTTCACACATTAAACACTCAG
The DNA here is from genome assembly GCF_021461385.2 of Schistocerca piceifrons. NCBI lineage: Eukaryota > Metazoa > Arthropoda > Insecta > Orthoptera > Acrididae > Schistocerca > Schistocerca piceifrons. The sequence continues at coordinate 605,019,729 of NC_060142.1, forward strand.
ATACAAAGGTTGGGCGTGCAACATGCTTTACGAGACTTATTTCTCGTAAATCGTTTATTCTACAAATATAATTTTCTATGATTTTTAATATGTATTTGACAGATACAAGTCTGCAAGGAGAGAAGTATTTAGCACCTTTCTGAAAAGAGACATAATGATCTGCTATTAGATGGTCCATCTCCCATCATCACCTCAGATACATGCCAAGGTACTGTGATGTGGTTTGTCATATCTGCGGTATCAGCTCAGCATAGCCAGAGTGTACCACTCTCGTATCACTGTCACCGAACGCAAATGCGGGGTTGATATCGGCAAGCTATTCAACTGTTAAACTATCCATACTATTGTGCGTCACTGCTAACACAGAATCTAAACTGTTGGAAAAGCAAACCAGGGGTAGAAATTCTGAATGTAAGCCTAACGAAAAGGAATAACGATTGCTCTGGTTAACAGGCACCGACTTCCCAAAAATTCTGTGGGTGCATATTAATGGCGGAGCCCCCACGTCCTTCAAAGCGATTGTCTCTACAAAAACCGACGACAATCCAAATTATGTGGAAACAACTTCACCAACTTCTTACAATCACACTGTTGTCTGTAACAATCGGCTTCCTTATATCTCGTATTATTCTTTATTGTTAAGCAATATTGGAAAGCAGATATTTTACAACAGTTGTAGACGAATGGAACTGACATACATGGTGTTTCATTAAATGTGTTTGTTTCTTAAGTTACGAAGTAATAGGCGATGGAAATATTTATTGCAGTATGTCACCATACGAATCGTTACACTGTCTGCGGGCATATGAACATAGTTTATTGTATTGTTATCCAAAGAGTTACAGCAAAAAGATACAATTTTAAACGGAACAATAGTTGTTTCTAACATGCGCTGAAATCAGCAACACCAGCTGTGTATACATCAATTTAAATTACATTCCTATCACTTTTAGTTTGGGAGCTACAATCCTTCAAAATTTCATTGGCAGATACCACACACGCTGCGCGTAGCGCAATGCGCCTTCTAATTGTGGTGCGGTCGAGTTGCAACGCCGCCGGTGTCACGGAGGGAGAAGCTTCCTCGATGCGCTGTTAGATGGCTGACGGTCGCCTCACACGGCCGTATACCCGACGGTTCGAGCCACACAAACAGATGGGGCTCAGTATACCGCAATTACTAACATCGGATGAAGATGGCGTACACGAACAACGAGTACGTTGACATGTTGCTGATGCTCGGCGAGTGCCGACACGATCCCACTGAAGCATCCATGGCGTATGCTGTGAGATATCCTAGGCGAAGAGCTTGACAGCCATTACGTTCTTACATACCGAACAACAACTTCGGGAAACAGGCAACTTGGTAATGCGCCACAGTAACAGACGAAAAACTACTAGTAGTGAGGAGACGGAGGTGTTTGTTTTAGCTGCAGTACAATACAATCCTCATGTCAGCTTACGAGCCGTTGCTGCAGTCGCTGGTGTCAGTCTCACATCTGTGTGGCGTATAGTACACGGCCACAGGTTTCACCTGTACCAATTGTCACTGACCCAGGAGCTGCATGGGAACTATTTCCATGTGAGAGTTACATTCTGTGAATGGGCCATGCGTAATTTCACACTGGACTGTTTACAAGGTGTTATGGTCCCTTATGAGTCCACGTTCACAAATTATGGTGCAGTGAGTCACCATAATGTGCACTACTGGGTCGCAGAAATCCTCAGTGGGTAAGACCTGTCGACCGTTAATGTAGGTGGTCTATTAATGTATGGTGTGGAATACTTGGGGATGAAGTCATCGGTCCCCACTACTTCCCAGGTAAACGGACAGGTGAGTTATATCACACTTTTATAATCGACAGTTTGGGTCGTCTCCTTGAACACTTGTGTCTACACACGAGAGTCCATATGTGGTTGCAGCTCGATGATCACCCAGTCCATTCTGCGCAACTGAACAACAGGTTTGCGGGAAGATGGTTGGGGCGTCATTATCGTCATTCATGGCCTGCAAGGTCGCTAGATTTAACACCATTAGATTTCTTTTTGTGGGGATATCCAAACGGTCGTATTTGTGTCACTGAGCCCACATCCCCAGATGATCTAAAACGGCGCATGGGGGACGCATGTCACTCCGTGACACCGGAGATGTTACATCTCGTTCACAGATCCTTTAGAATGCGCCTTGCATTTTGCATTCAGGAACATGGACACACATTTGAACATCTCATTTAAATCAACTTCCAACCGCCAGAACATCCATCACCCACCACACATCCATGTATTACGTACAGTGTATGGTATCTGCCCCTGAAACTTCGAAGGGTTGTGGCTCCCAAACTAAAAGTGATAGGAATCTAATTAAAACTTATGTATACACAGCTGGTGTTACTCACTTCAGTGCATGATAGAAACAACTATTGTTCCATTTAAAAAATTGTATCTTTTTGCTGTAATTCTTTGGATAATAACACAATAAACTATATTCACAGCTCCGCAGACAGTGTAACGTTTCTTATGGTGACCTACCGCTATAAATATTTACGTCGCAGATTACTTCGTAACTTACAGAGGCAAAAAACATTTAGTGAAACACCGCTATAAATATTTCAGTCGCCTATTACTTCGTAACTTACAGAGGCAAACACATTTGGTGAAACACTCTGTATAGCAGCGTGTCACTTGTAAGGATAGATGAAAGCAAACCGAGAAGATGGCGTTCCATTCGCAGTATAGTTCGGCTGTTATTCTGGTGAGTGCCTTCTACTTGTCTGAGAAAGGCAAGGAATTGGAGTGTGTTACTTGCTGCCTCAGCACAAAGACATCTGAAAGAAACAGATATGTTTCAGGGGTCAGAAATATTAAGTTAGATCTCACTGTATTAATCGTTCATTACCTTCTGATAAAGGCAAGTGAAAAATTGCCGTGTTATTATCTGTATAAGACAGACACAAAGATGAATGGGGTCAGAAACTAATGGCTATGCGACTAGCCTGTAACCAGACTGGATCCTATGGGTGCTTTATGCCAGAGTTCTCATAAAATATCATTAGAAAACCTTCGAAATTTTGCTCACAAATCAGCTATATCCTATCAATGAATATGGTGTCAATTTTCGTAAGCATGAGTTCTCCTTCCTTGGCCTAAAAAAAATGAGACAGCTTCTTTATACAGTTTATTTGCATGTTCGTTATTTGCACATGCTCCCATCTAATTAAGGATTGCCTTCATTGCCTTATTCATGCTAAGGCACAGGTGTTCCAATCTCGGTACCCTGGCGCCCTGAAGCAAAGTGCCCCAGTAGTGGGTCATCTGAGTTGGCGCTCGGCGTTCGTGAGACCGATAGCGTGACCACAGCGAACTCGGTGAGCTGCTGCTAAGTGTAGTAGTGGCCACCTGCCGACAGAGGGCAACACTGGCGCCGCACTGCTGCTAATGGCCGCCCACGGGCCTGCTCCTCGGTCTGCGGGCGGTGGAAGCAAGCACTGCGGCAGACCGCGCTCGCCGGCAAGGCGACCAACTTGGCGGGTGTGTACCGACTTCTAGTCGGCGGGCATCCAAAGAGTGGCCAACAGAACTGCGTGCTGGGCTCCCAGTCCTTCGCCGCGTCCACCCTGACCGAAGGACGGCCAGAAGCGCTAATGTAACTGCGCTCTCCAACGCCATTAGGGACGATCAGTATTCCCTTCACGGCCGTTGCTGTCGTGTCACGTGGCAGTGACCAGTAAACCAGAGTTAAGCAACTAGTAGTTTGCTCCTTTGCCATACATGTCACACGTCGTAATTTCAGTGGTTGACGACAACTAACGACAACTACTGCTACATGTACTGAAGGTCGTTAAATACGTAAAGCCCCACTTTTTTTTCTCAGAACTTATTCACTGTCGAGGGTCAGACTTTGCTGACAGTATACATCTGTGTGTGTGTCCATGAACTATTTTTCTACGTAGTCTCCATCACGTCCAATGGCCGCACGCCAGCGTTGTGGAAGAGCATGTATTCCATGCTGATAGCAGCTCTTGTCCTGTAGGCGTAGCCATGTTTTCACTGCATGACTGACACTCACGTCATCTTCAAAGTGTGTTCCCCGTAGAGGATCTTTAAGCGGCCCAAACACATGGAACTCCAAGGGTGCCAGGTTCAAATGGCTCTGAGCACTATGGGACTTAACAGCTGTGGTCATCAGTCCCCTAGAACTTAGAACTACTTAAACCTAACTAACCTAAGGACATCACACACATCCATGCTCGAGGCAGGATTCGAACCTGCGACCGGAGCAGTCGCGCGGTTCAGGACTGCGCGCCTAGAACCGCGAGACCACCGCGGCCGGCAAGGGTGCCAGGTCTGCACTGTAGAGTGGCTGAGGTAATGATGTCTAACCGAATTTGCGATGTGTCGCCGGGTACTCAGGCTTGTGTGTGGGCGTGCAATAACGTGTTGAAGCAAAATATCTGCTGAATTCTTTTCCGATAGAACACGTCGGAAATGCTTCTTGAGTTTATTCAAAGTCATCACTTACATCTCTGAACTGCTGTTTGACCCTTTTGGCATCACATCCACGAGAATGACGCCATCATAATCCCAGAAGGCTGTCAACATGACTTTACGGGCAGAGGGGATTGTCTTGAATTTTTTCTTTTGTGATGAATGTGGATTACGTCACTCCTTGGAATGCCTTTTTTGTTTCTGGCGCAAAGTGTTGCATCCAGCTTTCGTACCAAGGCCTCTCCGTCGGTCTCCAAACGCTCCTATAATTAATATTTCTATTAATATTTCTAAGCACCAACAAAGACGTATGTTATCTATATTAATAGCTTTTTTTAAAAAAATGTGGGCATTACGTATTGCACTACACTCATATATGTATATTTGTTTCTTTCGGTTAATCGTCTCAATTCTTTAAATCACATATCTAATTGATGTCTTGTTACGAATAAGGAAAAAATTATATACCGAACCTGGAATATTTCATCTGAATACTTGCATTCAAGACAGCTCTAACGTAAGTGAAATAGAAGAAATAAATTAATTATTATTTTGTAATCTTTAATTCGAACCTAAGTAGTAACGAATCTACAGATAAAAGATGCAGGAATAATATATATACATATATATATATATACAAAAAAGAAGTTTTTTTGGATAATTGAATAAGAGAAAGGTAAGTATAAGAGAAATTATATACATTTACATACAAAAAAGGAAATTTTTGGGTTACTTGAATAGGAGACTGGAATGTATAAGGGAACCAGGAATATTTAACTTTCTATCCCAAGAAGCAGTATTTAAAAAAAAAAATATAAATGAGAAGAATTGTAAGAGCCGGCAACGATTAGAGTAATCTAAATATCTTATTGAAGGCATCGATGTTGAAACAGGGAGATTTTTAAAATTATCGCATAACTGATACATACAATGTACTGCAAAGTATTATACATAAGAACAACACTATAGAGCAGAGGTGTCCAACAGTTGGCCCACGCGCTATGTGTGAAAAAAAGGTATGTATGAATGCCGCCCAGGAAATGAGAATCTATCACATGGTCTTCAAAAAAGAATAAATTCTGTAAAATTGAGTTTCTGTAAAGTTATGATAAACCGTAACATAATCCCAAACAGTGGTTGATATCTGATGCAAAAATTATGAAACAGATTTCAGAATCAAAAAATCAAAATTTTCGTAGTTATTTGACAACTTTTTAAAAGAATATAAAACCCTTGCAGTATATTTTTACATGAAATGCACAGAGTTGCAATCTGACATGCAGCTAAAGGAAAAATTTGATCATGTATCCTTGTTGGACTTTCAAATATCATACCTGCCAAGAGCTAAATATCCTTTGTTGCACAGTCATGCGTTATTTATATCGCCTTTGTGTGCAAGCACTTTTGTTTGTGAACAGTTATTTTCAAGAGTAAGACACACAAAGAGAAATAAATACAACGAAAATATCAAATTAACACAATGAAAACACCATGAGACTTACAACCACTACGATCGAATCTGATACTGAGACATTAATTTCACAAATTCAGAGTCAAATGTTACATTAATTCTACGATTTCTTATTATTTATATACAAAATGTTAATCTAGTCTCATAGGTTACTTACGTACGTAACTGTTTATCTCCGACCATACCTTTTGTTGTGGGTTGGCAGGAGAGCCAACACCGGGTTACTAGAGGAAGCCGAAAGGCACGCGTTTTAGCTCACGCAGGCTGGCGTGAGGTCTGGAACAGGACAAGGAAATTAGACTTTAGAAATAACGGACGTAGCTGGTGGAATACTCAACTTTAACTTTAATCCATTATTGATGAGCGTCGCGCTTGACTGTACATGATTCATAATATCAATAGTAACAGGACATGGCGCCTTGCTAAGTCGTAGCAAATGACGTAGGCCGGCCGCGGTGGTCTCGCGGTTCTAGGCGCTCAGCCCGGAACCGCGCGACTGCTACGGTCTCAGGTTCGAATCCTGCCTCGGGCATGGATGTGTGTGATGTCCTTAGGTTAGTTAGGTTTAAGTAGTTCTAAGTTCTAGGGGACTGATGACCACGGATGTTAAGTCCCATGGTGCTCAGAGCCATTTGAACCAAATGACGTAGCTGAAGGTTATGCTAAACTATCGTGTCGGCAAATGAGAGTGTATTTTGTCAGTGGACCATCGCTAGCAAAGTCGGTTGTACAACTGGGGCGAGTGCCAGGAAGTCTCTCTAGACTTGCCGTGTGGTGGCGCTCGGTCTGCAATCACTGATAGTGGCGACACGCGGGTCCGACGTATACTAACGGACCGCGGCCGATTTAAAGGCTACCACCTAGCAAGTGTGGTGCCTGGAGGTGACAGCACACCTTTTTTCAGCGGTTATAGTTAGTGCTTAGTATATTATCTGAGGCTCAAAAGTATTCCTCTTGCAATCTGAAAGGTTGGACATCCCAGTTGTAGAGCAATGAATGTGGGACTTCATCAATCATTACGACAGCACACGAGAATCTTAATTGTTCTGTGGCTGTCTACGTAGCAAGAGCTGTTGTAATTAGTGATTTACAAATTAATCTCTAAAACTCTAAAAACAGCTTTAGGAGTTAACGTTTGCCCGCTGTTCTGACGGAGCAGTATGGGACATTATGGGAGAGTCTGAGTCCGTATTTCTCCTCGAAGTTCGACAATTTGATAAACAGTCAGAATAACGATAATACGTAACAAGGATTGCTGAACTCTAAATGGAAGCAGCAGATAACATTCATTAAATAGTAGTTGTCAATTTACTTCTGCCACAGTTACAGTAACACATATCCACACACACACACACACACACACACACACCAACATAAACAAACTAAGACACATATGTGTGTGCGTGGCTGACTTTTATGTTTATTCGTTGTTGTATACCTGAGAAAAGGTATTGAAAAGGTATTATAGGGAGAAGGGAGTTCTTTATACGAAGTACAGACTACATGAAAGCTTAGTTCAGCCCAATTTTTTGTGTGTCACACGGTAGCAGCGACTGTAGAGTGGCTGTAAACCACTGCCTGTAGCACCCATGTCCGATGTGCGGTCCATAGACGGTTATGGGCCACTGCCCGACGAGTGTAAGGGAGGAAGACTGAATACATCAAAAAAAAAGAGAGTCAACTTATTCTGTATGTGATACGAATATGTACAATATGCGTAAATTAGGTTGACAGAACGCTTTGCTAAGAGCAGTAGTTACGCAGGGTGTATCAAAATGAATCATCCGATTTAAAAAAAAATCATAACTATTATGTTATTTGAGATATATGCGTGAACAACGTACTGTTGGAAAATCAAACTCTCGAGTTTTAGTTGGTTCGCGCTTGGTAGCAGCAGTGTGTGTCCACTTCAGTGCTAGTAAAAAATGGTATCGGGACAACAGAGAGCGTTTTGTGTCCTACGTTTTGCGCAGTGCGGGTGATTAATAACTGCTCGGAGTGAGTTTCGTACTAGGTATGGTGTGGAACCTCCCACAGCACAGAGCATTAGAAGGTGGCATGAACAATTCCGAGATAAGGGTTGTGTGTGTAAAGGCAAACCGCAGTGTCTGACACAGCCGTCCAACGCATCCGCCATTGTTTCACAAGGTGTCCGCAGAAATCCGTTCGCCAGCTCAACATGTCCCCGATGTCGTGTGGAGTGTACTGCGTCGACGTCTACACACGAAACCTTACAAAATGCAGCAACTGCAAGCTCTTCGTGAAAGTGGCAAACAGCTACATTGTGGAGTTCTGTAGTGTCGTTCTTGGCAAGATGGAGGATGACAGTATTCTTCTACGTTTAGTGTTTAGTGACGAGGCAACGTTCCATTTAAATGGAAAGGTGAATCTTCGTAATGTGAAAATATGGGTTACGGAACCACCACATGAAGTTGTACAACATAAGGACTATCCAAAATTTAATGTCTATGTAGCAGTTTCGCGGGAAAAGTCGTATGGCCCGTTTTCCTTTTGCCGCGAACGCTGTTGCCGGAGGCATATATCTCGATATGCTTGAGAAGTCTTTTTTTTTCACCGTTGGAGACTGAGCTGAGCGACTTTGTTTGCAAACAGTATGGGGCACGGCCACACTGGCATCTGGAAGTGGTGGAACGATGGAACTGTCGCATTGGACCAAATGATTCATCCTTACGTTGCTGACCTCCAAGGTCACCGGATCTGACTGTAAGTGATTATTTCTTGTGACAAGCTAATCACACAAATTCATAAGTCACTGCTCTTCTAGTGGAGCTCTTCTGCTGTAGTGCCTCTCTTCGACTAGGCGGCGCGTCGCTTATATTCCTTCTTGTAGTGACTGCTCCTGTCGTGGCGACGTCCAAGTCAGCGTGCTATTGGCTGACGTCGTCTCACAGCCCTCTCTTCCGTATCGTTCTTGATCTTCGTGCTGGCGCTTGTTGTTACGCCGGAGCAGTATTTGTTGATCAGTTTCAGAAATGTAGACGTGCCAAATCGGATGATTCTTTGTGATACAATCTTGACACACACAGTGGTTACGGTTACTACAAGCCACACCACAAGTTGGGAAACGGAACCAAATTTCTAGTAGTTTACTGTCGAGTTGACAATTTCACACACAAATGTTTTATTCATATCTTATAGAAACAAGCAGTACGGCCATAAACGGCCTTCTAAACACTTCGCTAGCGGCGATCAAGTAATTTATAGCAATACAACAGTTAAAAAAAATTTAAAAAACGTTAGTAAACAGGCTACTAAAGTAAATACAGAAATTTGTTAATACAGTATGGTGAGATAGTGAAGCTTAACTTGCTGACAGAATTAGAGCTAACCTCGTGGAAGGAAACATTACACCACACAGTCCTGAATGAGCGACAACATGATCAACCAACAAGAAGCATGAATTTACTCATAAAACACGACAGAATAGGGAAACAATTAAACTGGCAGAACTACACCTCCCATCGGACAGTAACGAGAGGAGGAGGAAATATCACTGGCTTCAATTACACCGGTGCCGAGGACAGGAAACCCGATCGCCGGAGGCCACAAGGCAGAAGAGACACTGGTTACTCAAACTTATTACTTAATGATCAAACCTTCCACGAACTTAACTTGGATTTATGCTCGAACAGGCAGTACACGACCTCCGATGGCCAAAATCCACACATCCGACCGCGCACGCGTCGCCAATGTACCCAACACGCCACGGTCACGCGACGACACGCTCTGTCACCGGAGTTCACGTCTTCTCTGCAACGTTGACGGGTAGTGACCGCTCATTCGTGTTAGATGTCTTCTTTTTAATCTCCAGTGTTGAAACTGAGGACTTATAGAAGCTTGTTAACGTCCCACCAAGGTGAAATGAAAAGCAACTACTCGTGGGGCGATTCTGTACACAACCAACCCGCGGGGAGCTCTTCCGTCAACTCCTCCCGCTCGTTACACACAACCGACATACATCACGTGGCGACTCGGTACAACCGACCACGCCTGCTTCGCGCTGGAGAGCCACACTGCCCTCCGGTGCCCACCAGACTCTCTGAGTGCACGCCCCTACTTCCGCGCCACCACACGAAGTTACCAACGGTCAAAGATCTCACTTCCTCCATAGCAGTTTCCCGGAAGCAAAACGCAGATATTGATAGCAGAGGGAAAAAGACAACCAAGCAGCCACTTAATGACTGACAACATATCGAACAAACATGTCAGGGGAAGAAAAGGAAAACCAATGCAATCTAAATACAAGGCGTAGCACAAGTCGATACACGGCTCAAATCTGTATTACTTTCATTATCGCTTCGGAAAACTCAAGCTGTGACCATGAATGTTCCTTAGTTTTGAATATGTTTATTGTAGTAATGACAGTTGTAACTAGCTACACATGATAACATGTAGAGACCATTTAATGATCATCTTCAAATATCAAATAAAAATGAAACATTACGATTAAAAATATCTGTAGATATTGGAAATTTTTAAAACCTAAAATTCTTAAACTTCTACCAGAAGTAACAGATAAAATGGGTTCGATGTTGTAAAAACTCAAACTGCTTTAAAAATAACACACAATCAGTAAAATGAAAGGAAGAGCATTGCAGTATGTAGGTGAAAACATTTAATTGTATCCTCCTTTGTACCAGCTGCACGCTGATGAATGTTGTGCAGAGGAGAGAGGGTGGTAGGAGGGCGACAGGATAGGTTCTTGATTATAAAGATTCCGCCTCGATTGCAAATAGAAACCGGGTGTAGACCTAGGTTTCGCCACGGATAACCACGCCTTCTTCAGAAGACACTAAAACTACAAACTGCCTAAAGAGGCATGGTCCAACATTAATAAAGAACGCCCAAAAGGGCAAAAAACTCGCATAAAATGTAAAATAAGTGGTACGTACGTGCCATGTCAATAGCTGTACTTAGCTCGAACGTGAGAAGGTTGCTTCCTCACTCCAGCCAACGTTCGGTGGGCCGTGGGCTCTCAGCTATACTACTAAAGCTACTAAAGCAGTGCGATACTCAAATGTGACGAATATCTGTCTAGAACATGTAATGAAGTTTACTTAAAATCTAAGAAGCTATTTGGATCATGCACTTGATATTAATAAGTTAGGTCCGTATGCGTGAGTGCACACAGTTTTTCCCGGAGGATGTCTACAGCTGTGCGTTTCTGCTTGTGCGCAATTGGTTTCAGTCTTCCTGCGGCAGCGCTGCTATGCCGCCTACGAGTTCGGCATTCCGCTATGTTTGTTTTGGGGCTGTAGCGAACATGGAAAGCCCCTGCTGAGTGGGCAGTCCTAGTTCATCGTCAAGATTTCTTAAGTTTAATGGATTCTTCAATTCACAATGTAGATTGAGAATTGTATCCGGTTCTCCCAGGTGATATCAATAGAATGCAAATTCCTATAGGATGATCAAAAAACGGCCCTTCGGCCCAGATATACAATGTCAATTTGTTTCACTGTTGGCCCTACCGAAAATTTACTTTCAGTTACATATCTCTGACCACACCTTAAACCCTTCTGAGCACGTGGGGCTGATCTGTTATTCTGTTATTCTGCGCAACGGTTTAATCTGAGATGTACCCTTTACCCTGTGGCTCATGCAAGATGCAATTTCCACCCCCCACACTACTACAGAAATCAGACAGACGCTCCTAACGTTCTAAAGAGAAATGCCTGAAAACTTTCAGCAATAAATATCTTCTGCAGTCGTCCGCTGTAAGGAAATGACACAAAAATTCACAAAATTTCTTACGTAACTGGTGGGATAGTTGGGTACTGGAGTAGTGCTATTTAGTGTAAGAAAAACATGAAACTTACAGAAGTTATTATTTATTTTGCAAAAATTCTGAGAAATTACAATGACACTTTTAGTTATGAATTGAACAAGTTATATCCTGGTTAATTTCGGAATGTGAAGTTACTTTTCAAGGATAGGATTCGCTAATGAAACTTCTACCCAAAGTTTAAGATGGTAGTTAACTTGGCAGAATGGCTGAGAGCTGCGCCTACGCAACTTGAATAATTATCCTTTGGATTGTTGCTAGGTGCGGTTGGGGCTGTCGCGTGTGAAATACAGTGAAGTGTACTGTTGTGGAGGAAATATGGGGCTCCAAATAGCTGTAGCGCACAATACCGTAAGCCGCGATGACTGCTGTCTGCGCCGCTCGCTGCTTTCAAATAAGATAACTCTCGTTCTATCTGGATTGACCTTCGTCAATCATACTCTCTCTATGCCTTGATGAAGTAAAGGATTCCTATTCGCCCCCAGTTTAACTATTGGCATCGTACACCGGTCAGATAACCAGTCCACCGCAATGCCACTCAAAATTCGCTCGCAGGAGTTTAACTATAACTCTGTCCATTCACACCGCACAATAAGTGTGTCGGTCAACACAGTGAATAATGCCTAATCGCAAGAACTCAACATAGAGACGCCCTTTGATTCGCTCTCGACAGAGGTACTCTCCCAGTGAAGTACTGAGGAGAGACTTGTTCCTCGCTCTTTCGAGTCCATGTACGAACGCGCACGCTCTCGTTACGTGTTCTCGCTCCAAGAGCGACAACGGAACCGCGCCTCTCCATGCCAGATGTGAAGGGGTATATCTCTCGGTCTCTTCCATTATTCCTTCAGCTCAAGGCATCAGAAATATCGTCCGCCAGTCAGCATTGGTCATCTAAAATGGGAGAATGACGTTTCATTTAAGGCGACCAATCCAGAAACTTGTAGCTTTGGCGTTTGGCGTTTGCTGTCTCCCTGTGAAAATCTCTGAAACTGCGTGCTATATGTAAAGAATGCGTAGGCTGGCCGCTCCCACACAATGTAACGGAATTTGCTGTTAAGCCAAACACGGGGGTTTGTTCGCCCCTTTCCACTTGGGCCCACGCTGTCCGCTACACTGGCGGTCACTGGCCGACATGGGCTGGGTCGTCCTTTGAAGGGCCTGGCGTCCAACTGTGCGGCCTCTCTCCTGAACTAAAAGCCTCTGTGACCATCGTGTCTGGATTCTATGTGTGCACGCCAGCCTCGTGTATTTCTACCATGGTGCACTCACTTGTCAATTGCATATCGTTTACATGAATTCATACAACATTGACTGCATCTTATCGAGTTTAGGTTCGAATGAAGCGTCTTCATGTGCGGATCATGATTGTGAGGGCAGAATACGTAAGCAATGACGGTCAGGAGACCACGACGTCTTACACCCTTAAAGACGAGAGAAGCAAATTCGCATAGTTGAAACCGACTATAATTATTTGAGAGTTAATAGTATTCCTGTGCCTTTGGCTGTAAATGTAGATTGTATACCAAGCTAACAATGCCTCTGACATGTGCTTCCAACTCCTGGGTGTTTCGGGTGCATACGAGTGTACTGAGACTTGCTATTTTGGTGGTCGCATGCAAGAGGTGAAATCAGGTGAAGTGAAAGTAAATATTTCCCTTGATTAATGGCACCAAAAGAGCTGAGTGACAAATTGTGTTATTTCCATATATATACTACAAATTATTACAGGTGTCCTATAATCCCTATGAGCATCCGACTGTGAAGTTCTGCTTCAACAGATTACACTTCACTTCTATTGCGACGTGAAAATTCTAACAAATTACTAATACTCTGAAGCTTTTATTTTATTAGCGATGGATCCCCGATGTTTTACGGTCCTCGAAACGCAAATAGAGATTTCAAAGCTCGTATACCACCTGCGGCCAGAGACTGTTAAAGTTTCAGAATTTCTCGTAATACACAAAGTGATCTGCTCGGATTCAAATCGAGAATGGCAGAGGCGATCTGCAAGCAGCGAAAAGGCGGGACGTATACAATGATAGATAGGCTTTCAGCCGGTATAAAGGCAGAAGTACTATGCAAGAGGTATCAGTGTGTGGTTGGCCTCGTTACATATGCAAAACAAATGTGTAAAATACCTGCATCTAAATGAGGGAATAAACTGTTTACTTGAATTTTACGAATAGGGATAAGTGTTATTATATATTACTATTTAAAATAAATGCCACCTTCTTTTTTCGTTTCTAATCATGTATCCAGGGTGCCTCAGGTCGGAAAGAGGTGATAAAGAGTGTACAACGATAGGTAGAGAGATAGGGAACAAATTGAGGGAAATAGTATTTCCTGTGTTATGGACATACATAACGCACACTGCTTGAAAATAGCGTAGCTCATAGTAACTGTTCACAGTGACGACCGTCAGTCTCCGTGCATGTGTTGCAACGGCACATGCAGTTCTGCCGCACTCTGGCGAATATCCAAGGGGTCTGTTGTAAACCGGAATAGGCAGAGAGTGATAAACAGCTTACAGCCCTGACCACCATGCGTACTGAACACAATATAGCTCACAGCACGTGTTTCATGTGACGACCGTATGCAGTGGACCAGCGCATTCGCCTTGCCGCACACACACCTCTATCCCTGGTCACAGGTGCCCATTGCATTACACAGGTTATGTCCATGATTAGGTGTGTTACTGGCAACAGTGCACGACGCATACTCGAAGATGGAACGTTACAAGTAATGAGAGTTTCCTGACATGGATTTAAAGGACGGTGCGGCAGGATGCAGTCTCGTAAAGCAGCACAAATGTTCCGCGAAGGCTTTACCGAAAAGTGTTATCTACCTGGAGGTAGTTTATCTCCGTGGATACCAAATTACGAGAGACGGGGTCGTTCATTCCACAGAGAGGTGGCCAAGGTTCCTACCAAAGAAACGCCCGACAGCCAAACTATGAGGAGACAGTTTTGGAGCGGGTGGTCGATCACCCGGACGCAAGCAGCACCTATCCCAGTACACGCACACATCGAAGGATGCACCCCTATAATAAAGAACGTGTGTAGGCACTGGGAGCAATACATTTCGAGCCCCACGTTCACTTCCGTCAATGGATAATCCATCGCAGGTCTGTAGTGCCGAACTTCGGACAGTTTGTATTGTTCACAGATAAGGTCTCATTCACCCGTAATGAGATTTTCAACAACTGCAACAGCCACGTGGAAGTGAGGACAGTAACCACTCCCCCCCCCCCCGCCCCCCCCCCCCGCCACCACCCGCCCCCCACATCAGTGGTATCTGCTAACTCCCATTTTCAGTGGTCCACGTTACCTGATGTTACTGCGAGATATGCTGCCACAGTTCTTGGAGACAATACTTCTTGTCGTCCACAAAAGGATGTGGCTTGAACACGACGGTGCACCAGCACACTTCGATTTTAACGTCAGCGAGAACCTGAAAAACAGTTACCCTCACCGTTGGCGTAGAAAGAAGGATCCTCTTCCATGATCAGCGCGATCGCCGCTAGACTTTTTCCCTGGTTTAACGTCAAGACTTTGCTGTATGAAACCCCTATAGAAACGGATGAACACTTGTTTTCTAGGGTCCAAGCTGACTGTTTCCAGGTGAAACTGCCCCAAGGGTTCTTTGAGACAGTGCTGCAGAACTTCATGTGCGGTTGCCGTGCATGCATGCATACCGTCACTTCGTACAATAACTATGAGCTACACAATTGTGGTATCGATAGCAAAGACGCCACAGAATAGTTTCTCAAGTTGGCATTACGAGAGACACAGAGGACTGCGCCCTCTAGCCGGCGCTGGAGAGCTCTACGAGCATCGCTACAGGTTCTGCCCATTTGATCAGGTGCAGCCAGCCAGGACACTTCGCTTCAGCATCGCACCTACGTACAAAGTTGTGTAATCGTTTATCACCTTGTGTTTGCACCAGTAAACCATGTTCTGGCATTACTGACTTGCATTACCTTTTTCCGTTCCTCCTCACGCGCCGCCCCCCAGGCGAGATACAAAAACAATGAATATGTATTTCCGAAGACTGGTTCCCTATCTCAATGTAGCCGATTATGGACACAGTTTCATCTGTTTCCAATTTGAAACAAAAGGTTTTAGGCACCCTCTATGCTATCAATATATCGTCAAAATGTTAAAAAAACATGTTTTGCTGATTGAAATGTTACCCCAAAAATTCGATGTATCCGATTATACCTGACTTGTACAACACTTTTCAGATTTAACCTTATGTGCCTGGTAAGACTTCGTCACTGGTTATGAAACATATTTTTTTGAATTTTTGTTTCCAGTATAATTTTTTTTCTGTATTAAGGGGTTGAAAGACGGAAATAAAATGCAAAAAAAAAAATTATCTTATATGACACTATAATATAGATGAAAGTTGCCAGATACAATGTGCAAAAAGGACGCAAAAAGTAGGTTAAATGAAATGGCTCTGAGCACTATGGGACTTAACATCTAAGGTCATCAGCCCCTAGAACTTAGAACTACTTAAACCTAACTAACCTAAGGACAGCGCACACATCCATGCCCGAGGCCGGAGTCGAACCTGCGACCGTTGCGGTCGCACTGTTCCAGACTGAAGCGCCTAGAACCGCTCGACCACATCGGCAGGCAAAAAGTAAGTTAAGAATAGGCTTCCGCAGAATTTCATTTCTTTGTTTCCGTCCAACACATAGTACAAAGAAATCAAATTCGAAATTTAGTTCATCAGGTGTGTAAAATGATAGTCGCCCACAACATACAGGTCGTACTGGTAGCACTTTTGACATACGATTTAAAGATAACACTTCACTACGAAATAATGAGACAGTGTTTGTAGATCATCAGACTCAAAGTAAACGTTAGATAGGACAAATACAAACATATCTGAAAATTTTATACACTGCACTAAAAGGACATTCTTTGATCATTCTGGATGAACTTGAAGTTGATGGACATCACCTAAAAGAACTAGATAACATTTCAGTCTCCAATGCGATTTTTAAAATTTATATGTAGTTCAAGAATTGTGAGTACGCACTCAGACAGCCAAGTTAGGATCAGCTCCTCATGCTTGCTACAACCCCACTCGGCGGAAGAGGATTTAAGCAGAACGCCGCACTAGCAGGCAGCTTATCACTGTGGCAGGGGAAGAAAGCCCTACGTACACAAGCAGAGAACATACTTCAGATGTCCGCTGATTGTGCGAACAATTAGTGTTTCAGATCAATGTTTCAGTTAACGAACGGCTGAAAGCAAGGGGAAACTACAGCCGTAATTTTTCCCGAGGGCACACAGCTTTACTGTATGGTTAAATGATGATGGCGTCCTCTTGGGTAAAATATTCCGTAGGTAAAATAGTCCCCCATTCGGATCTCCGGGTGGGGATTACTCAAGCGGACGACGTTAGCAGGAGAAATAAAACTGGCATTCTACGGATCGGAGCGTGGAATGTCAGATCCCTTAATCTGGCAGGTAGGTTAGAATATTTAAAAAGCGAAATGGATAGGTTAAAGTTAGATATAGTGGGAATTAGTGAAGTTCGGTGGCAGGAGGAACAAGACTTTTGGTCAGGTGAATACAGGGTTATAAATACAAAATCATATAGGGGTAATGCAGGAGTAGGTTTAACAATGAATAAAAAAATAGGAGTGCGGGTAAGCTACTACAAACAGCATAGTGAACGTATTATAGTGGCCAAGATAGACACGAAGCCCATGCCTACTACTGTAGTACAAGTTTATATGCCAACTTGCTGTGCAGATGACGAAGAAATTGAAGAAATGTATGATGAGATAAAAGAAATTATTCAGGTATTGAAGGGAGACGAAAATTTAATAGTCATGGGTGACTGGAATTCGACAGTAGGAAAAGAGAGAGAAGGAAACATAGTAGGTGAATATGGATTGGGGGTAAGAAATGAAAGAGGAAGCCGTCTGGTAGAATTTTGCACAGAGCATAACTTAACTATAGCTAACACTTGGTTCAAGAATCATAAAAGAAGGTTGTATACATGGAAGAATCCTGGAGGTACTAAAAGGTATCAGATTATATAATGGTAAGACAGAGTTTTGGAGTCCAGGTTTTAAATTGTAGGACATTTCCAGCGGCAGATGTGGACTCTGACCACAAACAGTTGGTTATGAACTGTAGTTTAAAACTGAAGAAATTGCAAAAAGGTGGGAATTTAAGGAGATGGGACCTGGATAAATTGACTAAACCAGAGGTTGTACAGAGTATCAGGGAGAGCATAAGGGAACAATTGACAGCAATGGCGGAAAGAAATGCAGTAGAAGACGAATGGGGAGCTTTGAGGGATGAAGTAGTGAAGGCAGCAGAGGATGAAGTAGGTAAAAAGACGAGGGCTAGTAGAAAGCATTGGGTAACAGAAGAAATATTGAATTTAATTCATTAAAGGAGAAAATGCAAAAATGCAGTAAATGAAGCAGGCAAAAAGGAATTCAAACGTCTCAAAAATGAGATCGACAGGAAGTGCAAAATGGCTAAGCAGGCATGGCTAGAGGACAAATGTAAGGATGTAGAGGCTTATCTCACTAGGGGTACGATAGGTACAGCCTACAGGAAAATTTAAGAGACCTTTGGAGAAAAGAGTGCCACTTTTATAAATATCAAGAGCTCATATGGAAACCCAGTTCTAAGCAAAGAGGGGAAAGCAGAAAGGTGGAAGGAGTATATAGAGAGTCTATACAAGGGCGATGTACTTGAGGACAATATAATGAAAATGGAAGAGGATGTAGACGAAGATGACATGGGACATACGATACTTCGTGAAGAGTTTGACAGAGCACTGAAAGACCTAAGTCGAAACAAAGCCCCAACAGTAGACAGCATTCCATTAGAACTACTGACGGCCTTGGGAGAGCCAGTCCTGACAAAACTCTATCATCTGCTGAGCAAGATGTATGAGACAGGCGAAATACCCTCAGGCTTCAAGAAGAATATGATAATTCCAATCCCAAAGAAAGCAGGTGTTGACAGATGTTAAAATTACCGAACTATCAGTTTAATAAGTCACAGCTGCAAAATAAAGACGCGAATTCTTTACAGACGAATGGAAAAACTGATAGAAGCCAACCTCGGGGAAGATCAATTTGGATTCCGTAGAAATGTTGGCACACGTAAGGCAATACTGACCTTAAGACATATCTTAGAAGAAAGATTAAGGAGAGGCAAACCTACGTTTCTAGCATTTGTAGACTTAGAGAAAGCTTTTGACAATGTTGACTGGAATACTCTCTTTCAAATTCTAAAGGCGGCAGGGTTAAAATACAGGGAGCGAAAGGCTATTTACAATTTGTACAGAAACCAGATGGCAATTATAAGAGTCGAGGGACATGAAAGGGAAGCAGTGGTTGGGAAGGGAGTGAGACAGGGTTGTAGCCTCTCCCCGATGTTATTCAATCTGTATATTGAGCAAGCAGTGAAGGAAACAAAAGAAAAATTCGGAGTAGGAATTAAAATCCATGGAGAAGAAGTAAAAACTTTGAGGTTCGATGACAACATTGTAATTCTGTCAGAGACAGCAAAGGAATGGATAGTGTCTTGAAGGGAGGATATAAGATGAACATCAACAAAAGCAAAACGAGGATAATGGAATGTAGTCGAATTAAGTCGAGTGATGCTGAGGGAATTAGATTAGGAAATGAGACACTTAAAGTAGTACAGGAGTTTTGCAATTTGGGGAGCCAAATAACTGATGATGGTCGAAGTAGAGAGGATATAAAATGTAGACTCGCAGTGACAAGGAAAGCATTTCCGAAGAAGAGAAATTTGTTAACATCGAGCATAGATTTAAGTGTCAGGAAGTCCTTTCTGAAAGTATATGTATGGAGTGTAGCCATGTATGGAAGTGAAACGTGGACAATTAATAGTTTGGACAAGATGAGAATAGAAGCTTTCGAAATGTGGTGCTACAGAAGATTGCTGAAGATTAGATGGTTAGATCATATAACTAATGAGGAAGTTTTGAATACAATTGGGGAGAAGAGGAGCTTGTGGCACAACTTGACTAGAAGAAGGGATCGGTTGGTAATACATGTTCTGAGACATCGAGGGATCACCAATTTAGTATAGGAGGGCAGCATGGAGGGCAAAAATCGTAGAGGGGGACCAAGAGATGAATACACCAAACAGATTCAGAAGGATGTAGGTAGCAGTAGGTACTGGGAGATGAAGAAGCTGGCACAGGACAGCTTAGCATGGAGAGCTGCATCAAACCAGTCTCAGGACTGAAGACCACAACAACAGCAATGAATTCTGATTTGGTGTCTCATTTATTAACATCAGCTTCACGATTCTAATAGCTTCCCAGTTTTTAAATAAGACAGTATAATGGTTACATTTTAAAGCACCGCAGGATTAGCAGCCTGTGATCTCCCCCTCCCGTCTCCGTCTCCCCCTGCTCATCATCCACGACTCAGGGTTGTGTATGATGCAAAGCGGTTTAGTAAAATTCACGGTACGTCAGAATTTTGTCACAGGTGTAGTGTAGTGTTGTTCCTTATAACAGTGTTCTCTTTTTATAATAAATTTGACATTTCACAATTTGCGATTAGTCGCTTACATTGTCTTAAGTTTTAAGTTATTTCAACCAGTGTTAGCTTCCTATTCTTGTACAGTTAAAGAATTTTAAATATGAAACCTCCTGGCAGATTAAAACTGTGTTCCAGACCGAGACTCGAACTCTGGACCTTTGCCTTTCGCGGGCAAGTGCTCTAGCATCTGAGCTACCCTAGTTTTAGTCTGCCAGGAAGTTTCATATCAGCGCACACTCTGCTGCATAGTGAAAATCTCATTCTGGAATTTTAAATATGTTCAGTCTAATTTCCTAAATAGTTTTTTTGTTCATCTCAAATTTCATTTTATTTTAAAAATTTTGAGGTTATCATTATGTGATCGATACAAGTGGTAAAGTGAGACTAGTTGCAAATGAGGCTGTGAAAATAATAATTGAAAAATTATACAGTTGCGACATGTCTCGTGAGAATATTTCATTAATTACCAGTCTTCCTTCTCTGTTTACACGCTCTTCAATTCCTTAAATTTTTCCCATCAATGGATGTTTCAACAGAGATCTTGGTTGTAAAAATATGCTTTCTGACTGTCCAGGAATCTTTTCATTGAACTCAGCGTCCTTTTGGAAATGCCTCACTGGCAATGTTTCATCAACCAAGGAAACGGATGTAAGTCAATAGTTGTCATTTCACGAGGAAACAGGGTGTGAGAGTGGAGGGTTGGTATTAAGCTTAATTTAGTACTATACAGAAGAGGTAATTCATACTGCGTCTCGTGCAGAATGACTGGGGACTTTCTCCTGCAGCAGAAACGCCAGTTACCCTCGATATTTCTTTCGGACAGAGTCCCGTGCTTTCGTTATGTGTTTACTGCTCTCTAAACATTTTATCAATAGTCTTCGCAATTTTCTTCTAGTATATATAGCGGCGTTCTGAGGTAATGGGGTGGAGGGATTTACATGTGTACCATGAGCGATGAAATTGTCCCCCCTTACTTCACACTTTCTCTATGCGTCAAAGGTTTGATTAAGTGCGTGACCGATTTACAGTACTTTGACTCCACTGGCATCTAGCGGATGACCACGCATCTGTCGCAGTGGTCTGTCAATCTTGTATTAACTTGTAGTAATTTTATGAAACCGAAGGTAGGATTACAGACGGTGAACTTAATAATGATATAATCACAAGCCGGTTACCGTTTAGTTATAAGTGGTTATTTAACTTATGTTTGATTCCGTGAGAGAACAACAACTTATTGAATCAATAACTAGATTACGAAAAGTCGCTAGTTTTTGTTCACAGCTTCGCGTCTAGTTGCTGGGGTCGCTGTCCCCTAATCTCGGGGTTTCGACTTGCATTCCTAGCCGGTTCGGAGACCTTCCTCACTCAAGGGTTGTCTGTAGAATAACAATCACCTCATCTGATTGTCATCTCCGAGTAAGTCGCTCCATTGGAATCAAACAGAAAGAATCGTAACAAGCGACTGAACAATTTTCTCGGCCGAAAGCGCCATGCTATCACATAATTTTCACAAACATTTACGACTCTAGTTTTTAACGTTAAAATCCAAGTTTGTATACGGGAAAGTTTTGCTAGTCCATACACGATGCTGCAATTTATTGATGAACTCCACGAAACGTACTCTAAGAAACATTTCTAAGTTCCTGAGCTCCTGCAGAAATTTTACAAGTCTCTAAAATTGTCGGATGATACAATATAGTGTCGTGATTGACAAGCTGCCCATCTGCACGTGAAGTACGTATCGGTGTTGACCCAAGGCATAGTGACTGTAACCACCATGGCTGCCACCCTTATACAGACGCGGATTTTCAAGGTAATGATCCTAATTTCACACATATGTACATGTTATTATAAAAGCTACCCACATGAATTCGCAGCATGCTTTACTCGTGCTCGCTGATTCCCTTGGACTGTTGAAAGATATTAAATATTTTCTAGTCATCCAGAGGTCCAGTATAATGCATTTGGCTTGCACACATGGTCGTCACATCCAATAAAATGTGGATAGTACTTATTGCTACCACAAATATGAAACATGAATTAGGACTAGAATTTTGCCATCTCTTCCCTTATGAAACAGAGTTTCTGCTGGGTCCTTGGTGTCGATTTATATTTATATCTGTGAGGTAATTAACGTACCTTTATTTACTCCTGTTTATAATAGAATTATACGATCACTTAATGCTATGCTAGTTTACTGTTTGAAACAGCCACTACATTTATTGTTTTGCAACTTACTATGCATTAAATGATTTTTTTTTTTAGATAAGGAAGTCAACATTAGATTCACAACACAGTTTATACCGCATTAACTAATCTTCTGAAGCCGTTTGCCGATAGTGCTGTGCCCGCGTACCCTTTGTTGTATAGTATCGCTGAAGGTGTTGAAAAGACATTACATTAAAAAAATTAATTGATACATACACACACTACATCATCAACATCTTAAGCACAATTTTAGCTACGGCTTGGGTGTTTACACGTGCTTCCGCACTTTGTTTCTCTATTCTATGTGGTGCCATAGACTATTCTGTACGTTTAATGGTTTAGATTTTATTTGCTCAGTGACTGTAAAATAGTTTATGGCCTCTGAGTTTATGTCAAGCCGGCACCTCACAATGCAATGGCAAACGTCGTACCCCTCGAGTAAAAAAGACCAGTTACAGCTGTACAGCACTCAGAAAAAGCCTCTCCTACCAGTATAAGATAAAGACATGGCGTCAACAGAGCTCGCATTGCATAGGCTTTCCACGATAAGTGTGACATGCAAGCTTTCAGCTCAACATCACCAACATTCGCATTGTAAACGGACAACTGCAAAGCCTTTATTCTTCTATCCAGTGGAAACGCTACACAAATTCCAGACCTCAAATGTGGCACTAAGTGAAAAGGTTATTCATTATAGTATGGACCGTTAATTAACAATAAATCAGTAACAACTCATACACCACAGCTCATGAAACCAACATCAATACCAGGAGGATACCGACATGTTAGTACTGCCAGCTGTAAACCAATCAGTGTGAGCACGTAAGAGCTCTAAGAAGGAAAAAAAATTACGCACTTACTTTTGCTCATTTGCTTTACAAATAATCACCTTATTTAACAAACGTAATTACCACAACGTATTCCGAAATGAACTAATTTCTAGCAACGAATCAATGGCTGACAGCATTTCGTTCATGGGCCTCAATCTGTGCATCCATGATCTTTACCAACACTCCAACTTAGTACCCTATAATTACTTTCACCCAACATTGTTAACAAATCTGTATAAAATCCTAGTCATAAATACATATTATTAAAGAGCTGACATTCCATCTACATCCTGGACAAGTAAAGGCACCAAAAACATATTTAGATGTGTAAAAGAAAACTCAACTGCAAACAAAATGCTTAAGAAAACCTAAAACAGTTGCAACAACAAGTCAACAAATCTAACACCCAGCCACCCTATATTTCCTATTGTCTTCTTGTTTAAAATATATGTAGTATGGCATAATGATTAGACACAAACACTAAATAAATTAAACTGCTGAATTTGTGAATTAATACTTTCTCATCACATTACCTTTTGCATCAATAAATTTTCCTTGACAAGCAGCTTCCTGAGAAAGTGATAAAAGTACATTTAGTGCAACGTAATAAACAAAGATTTTTTTCGTTTTCTAAATATGATTCTGACAGAAAAAATGCCTGTATCAAAGAGATCAACAAAATTTAACAAACATAAGTTTAAGAAAATTCATTCAATTAACACTTCACTTCCAAAACTGCTATTTTTAGCTATTGTTTTACTGACACCTCTTGTTTTCACTATGTAAATTCACAGACGTTTCTTTGTACTAATTGGTTTGTAGATTTAGGATACTGTAATCTATATCCATTTGACTGACACATGCTTACGACTGCAAAAGGGCATAACACTACCGTCCGCTACTGCTATATCATAACATCAAAGCTGGAGGCAGTTCATATAAAAGAAATCAATTTTATTAAAGCAACTGGAGTATAAAGAAGCAGAGCAGTGTTACCCTCGAAAAGGAATTAAGCTTTGTTGACCGCGATGTACCTAGTTGAGGTGGCTTATCGGAAGTGAAAGTCAGAATTACGTAAATATTTAAACAGTAACAAACAATAATTTACCTATCCGCAGCGTCCAAATGATAATTAAAACGGTCTCCAGCGTAATTAGGCATGAGAATGAGTAACATTCTTATTCAAGAATTGAAAATAAGTAACATCAATGAGTAAACACAGCCTATAGTTCTGTCACACGAAAGTGCAATGAACTCTGGCAATAGCATATGTCCACGTTAAGGTAGGAGCTGACAGAGCAG
This sequence comes from Schistocerca piceifrons, assembly GCF_021461385.2. Lineage (NCBI taxonomy): Eukaryota > Metazoa > Arthropoda > Insecta > Orthoptera > Acrididae > Schistocerca > Schistocerca piceifrons. The sequence continues at coordinate 605,044,388 of NC_060142.1, forward strand.
AACAAACTATTTGCATTAATATAGCTGATAACTATATACACTATTACCTTCAGGGCTTACTGAAACTGAATGGCGTCAATAACATTACTGTGAATATTTACTATAAAATTACAAATTGGGCATAGGTTTAGTCTCTCTTTTACCAATTACTTTTCTATCTGACATGAAAAGATTATATTTCACTAGCAGACCATTTCTCACTGTCCTCTGAATAAAAGAAGTTACTGTTTTCATAGATCGTGGTCTTTCTGTTACTTGTTACTTAGCATGAGCACAATAGACAAACTGTGGATCCTCTTACAGTTTTAATACGCACTTCCAATACATAATAGAGACAAACATTTAGCAGACCTGAGTATATAACTTTCCACAAAAGCTGTTCACGACTTTTACTGCAGTGAGACTCAATGTTGACAAATTTGCAAGAAACTGACTCACCTTTTAAAGTTTACTACAGGCAGCACTATGATCATTAACTAAGCAAAACTTAATAACCCTCAGTTTTAAGAACTTTTAATTTTTAAACTTTTACATCAAGTTGTCTTTATTACCACAGTCTTCTACTTTCAAGTCAATGATTCGTTAAGTAACTTTGGAAGTCCACGAAACTTTAAATTGGACTAGAATGAAATTTTCACTCTACAGCGGAGTGTCCGCTGATATGAAGCTTCCTGGCAAATTAAAACTGTGTGCCCGACCGGGACTCGAACTCGGGAGACCACTCGGTAGAGCACTGGCCCGCGAAAGGCAAAGGTCCCGAGTTCGACTCTCGGTCCGGCACACAGTAATAATCTGCCAGGAAGTTTCATATCAGCGCACACTCCGCTGTAGAGTGAAAATCACATTCAAGAAACATCCCCCAGGCTGTGGATGAGCCATGTCTCCACAATATCCTTTCTTCCAGGAGTGCTAGTTCTGCAAGGTTCGCAGGAGAGCTTCTGTGAAGTTTGGAAGGTAGGACACGAGGTACTGGCGGAATTAAAGCTGTGAGGACGGGTCGTGAGTCGTGCTTGGGTAGCTCAGTCGGTAGAGGACTTGCCCACGAAAGGCAAAGGTCCCGAGTTCGAGTTTCGGTCCGGCACACAGTTTTAAATTGAACTGATTCAATCACTGAGAGGCTTTCACAAAGCTACATTTACTACCTCCCACAATTTTAGCAAACCCACAGTAAATCTGAAACTCCCTTCTTACCAAATATGAAAGAACATTATTTAATTAACTGTTTGGCTCTGAGGATTTCATATCTTCCACAACAGTGACACTCGGTAGTCGTATTTCAAACGGAGAGGAACCTGAGAGGTGTTGTGATAAGGAAGAAATTGAGGTAGGTACATAAATTCAATTATAAGTTACCTTATATTTGAGCACACTAAAACATTAAAAGAGCTGATCCTTCACTTTACATATTTACAGTTCCTTGGTTCCTTTTCAGCGATTGCGCAAAGTGGTGGCGAGTGTATATTGGTGGGTGGATCTGCAGGCGGAAATGCTGGACTCTGTCATTTATTGGTGGTGACGATAGGTACCAATTCCAGAATAATTCCAGCTCTATATCCGTCCATCCGAGGCATTGGAAAGCGGCACGAAAAGCCTCTCTCGTCACCAGCACAACACACCACTTTTACATGAGCAGTTGACAGTTTGGTATCTCGTCCTCGTCTGGCTCTTTGTTCCACCTTTCTATCCAAGTCCATCATATTTTGCACTTGCTACATGCTTCCGTTCTCGAGGGGAACCACAACACCTTTTACATACAAAATAACTAAGAACCCTAAGTGAAGGTCAGTAGTTGACATAACAGCAAACAATGACTTAAAATAAAACAGAATATTTGCAGATATTGACATTTCTACAAAAAATTGTATTCATTTTTAAAGACAACCAAAGAGATTATGTGAGAAAGACAAAACATATCATTTGTTCATATTGTGGATATTACAGAGATTACACTTCATTACAGTATCGAATTAATCATACTCTAATTACAGATATTCTACAATGGGATGTCGAACAAATCAGAAAGCTAAATAAATCAACAAAAAGTATGTAGTGACTAAGCTATGGTGTTGCAAGGGCCATGGTGTAATTCTATAATTCTAAAAGTTTCTTGATGTATCTATCTATGTCACTCGCAATTTTCTTTGTTCTCTCAAGAATTAAATCGCCCTCTTTGTATTTAGCAGTTCTGTACTCTATACCGTGTCCGTACTTGCTTTCTAAAGGTTGCTTCTTCATAGGCTCTCTCAACAATGTCTCCTAGGCAGTGACTCAACTATATTAGATAGGAGACTGTTGGCGTTTCGTTGAAGATCGTGCAACGTGTCATGAACTGCGTCGAATAGTTACACTTTAAAGTATTCCGCCGTGCCACGTCTCTGTAGTGGCAATATTTTCTGCCTAGCCTTCCAAAGTCTCACATATTGGGTTCTGTGGAATTGTTCACTGGTATATACCCTGAAATTCTGATATGCTCATTGTACATTGCATAAAATTCCTCAACAAATGAGATACAAATAGATACCAATTACTTGACAGCAGTGCATTCGGCTTTCCATTTTTTGGAAAATAATCTCTTTGGTATTTCGCTGTCGTTATTTTGCTGGTCACGCTCGCCATCCCACACAGTCTCACGTACTTTTCAAAAGCATCTGACACCAGCAGACTGCATTTTTGTCCACCGCTTCCATTATGTATATGTCCTAAAATGTCATTTGTAGCCGGCCGGAGTGGCCGTGCGGTTCCGGGCGCTGCAGTCTGGAGCCGAGCGGCCGCTACGGTCGCAGGTTCGAATCCTGCCTCGGGCATGGATGTGTGTGATGTCCTTAGGTTAGTTAGGTTTAAGTAGTTCTAAGTTCTAGGCGACGGATGACCTCAGAAGTTAAGTCGCATAGTGCTCAGAGCCATTTGAAACATTTTTGTCATTTGTAACAGGTCACCTACCATGCCCTGGGTGGATACGGTGTTTGCTTCACTCTTAGGCATCTGCCACATGCACTGAGTTGTTTCTTAACTGTACAATCAAGTTATTAAATAAGAAAAAATCCTGTAAAATTTTTATATGTAACTGTGACCTGTTGTGTCTGTCATTCAGTGACTGTACATGTTAATCATCTTCGCTTTTGTGTTTTCTAGCCACCCTCCGTGGATCTGCTGTCGTCGATTTCTCTGAAGTCGGATATTGATGTTGTTATCTACTGTATATGCCCGACTTTTCGCTATATCTATATCTGATATGGGGCCGCTACAAACATCTTCACTGTAACGGCGACTAAATGTCATGTTTCCACAATAATAATGAATGATGGCTTTTTGCACAGTCGATCGTCCTTCATTTGTTGGTGCGTCAGCGAAAACAAGATAGTTAATAACGCCCTTGGATATTAGTTATTATTTCAACTTCCAGTTTCCGACGTCACTACTGATTCGCACTGTTTGTGACTTTGGTATTATTTCTGCCCGAGTGGAAATGAAATGTTAAATAGCCTTTAAGTCACAATTTATGCTTCTTAATATTTCATGATCGAACCTTCGTTCACCCAAGGTTACAGTTTGCAGCTTGCTATGATTATCGTTGACAAATACGCTCGCTACTGTTAAAATCACTTTACTTTTTAATTACTGACATTTAATAATAGTTAAATGATCATGAATTATTTTGTTTTATTGTATGGTAAAGTGGATTGATCCTACAATTACTCTCAGTAATTACGGCAACTAAAATGTCCGTGATTTTTATTGTTCGTCTGTGCTTTATCGTTCGTCTATTCTTCGATACAGTTATTCAAACTTCGTACGCTGTCGCTTTCACAGAGATAAGTATACAATTCTGATCTTATATTCAATTTAACACCCTTCATATACTCCACAGATCCTATAACCGATTATTCGGCACGTAATAGAATTTAACACCAAGCGTTTCTTTTTCTCGCGCACACAATTTCTCAGAAATTCTTAGTCCATGACCTTACAGCAAAATTCTGACCCGTACAAATTAAGTATAGTCAATTTTCTTGCAGCTTAACAAAAATGCCCTGATCTCTTCCGTAGTGTATCACACGGAAATGCCAACTATATCGCACGCCGCGCTGCACAGACCTATTTACAGCGCAGAAAACAAGAAAATGGAACTAGCAATACCCGCACATGGTTTATATAGTAGAATTTATAAATAAAATTAGCCGCGTTAAACCCCCTTTGATTTCCCTGAATCGCTACTTTGCGGCAGGCGTTATTCTGATGAGAGATTATATATCGATAGTTTTAATTAAAACTTTTCCAACGCTATTAATTATTTACGATATTATCCATTACTTCTCTCATATATGAGAATAAACCTGATAATATTGTTCTCAGTTAAAAGAGATGTTATACTTTCCTTCAGAGCACCATTTCTAAATTTAGTGTAACCACGTTAAGTTTTCTGTCACCTATAGACTGTAGGTGGTTTTGGTTATTATTTTTAAAGCTTTATCAGCACGTTGAATACATGTAATGCTATTATATTTATTTCTAATGACTTTTTCTCATGTGCATCAGTCATATAAATCATTTTAAACTTCGTATCTCCACCATCCTCAATGTTCTCCTCACTTCCAAAATGTAGGCACTAAAGCATATTGGTTATGACAGTACCTTTGACGTACTCTATTGTATGCTGAAATTGCTGCAGAAACAGCATTCACTTAGTTTTCTATCTAGCACTTGTAGTCCTCAAAATAACTTAAAGCTTCATAGTCAGTCACTGCGATGGTTTCATGGCCCTGAAAATGACTTCATGAAGTCCCATACTATTAACTAAAGTTTTTTTTCAGAATTATGATGGGCCCCCTCATGTTCAGACAGAATCGTACTGGGAAAAGCCACACTCTAGTACTCCGTAATTTTCTCTAATTATTTGCTTTTGGAAATGAGCTGCACCAGTCCAAAACTCCGGGCGCACAGTTGAACCATACCACAAGCTTGCTTTTTATCATTTCACTGTACCACTGTGAGCTATCCACAACCATAACACATTCTTCTTTAACATCCATAAAAATTAAGATGGATTTGGGTTTTTGTCATAAAAACCTTGATACAGAAGCTGCAAATTCCTGTAAAGGATTTCAACTTCTTCCTATTCCTAAGTTTCGCACACTCCGCTACTGTTTTTGTTTTCTCGTCACTATACGGGACTCTGGTGATACTAAATATCCCAAAAAGTTTAATGCGCCTTTTACAAAGCAACACTTCTTTAATTTACGTTTCCTCCATTAAATTATACTGTTCTTGTGAAGTTGCTGTCGCTACTAGATGTCATCGACCTATATAGTGAGTTTACTCATAAATTTACCACCAATTACACAACACAATGCCAAACGAACAGAACAACAGATACTGCTTTGTACCGGTAGCACCTACCTCCAAGCAGAAAAGCAGGGTACTTCCTGCTGTCTTCTACCGATGAATCTTTTCCAAACCATCAACAAGGATAATAAATAACCAAACTTTTTGAAACCCTAAAGTAGCTCATCCTTTTTATTAATTGATTATTATTTCGTTTAATTTAGTAACATCTAGACTATCGAGATTGAGATATCCGTTTTCTTGACAAGTGTAATGGAAATAGAGAATTCACTTCCACATTGCCCAATAAAATCCCACCGTAAAGTCGTTTGGAGCTCACCGCCGACAGAACTGGAGCTCACGTCCATCAATATCAGTGTCTGATACTGCTATGGGTAAGGCCTAATTTTAATGGGCCTAGGTGGGTTTAATTTCAGTGAGTGTATAAAACTTTGCACCTTCCCTGTTCCTTCTGACCATAAATCCCCCTTATTGTGCAACAACTGAAACAGCTCTACTTTGTCATCGTAATTTTTATCATGTGTACTATTCATTTTTGTTTCATTTCCTCTGCAATATCTATATTCTCCACTACACATAAATACACACAGAAACTCGGAATCAAGTTTCGTCTAATGAGTATCCTCATAAATCTTTCTTTCTTTCTTTCTGCCACTTCCAGCACTTAATTCAGATCTGTCCCTACAGCAAATGCTGGCCTCCTGTTTCTCCGAACCACTATAGCGAGAACCACGCTAACAGTCAGCCATTGAATTATAAGGAAAAGTTGATTATATTGTTGCCCTCATATTTCTACGACTAGTATAACATTTTCCTCACTGGTTTAAATAATTCTGAGTGAAATTATGTGTTTTTAAACAAGTGACAACAAATTCTCTGATGTTACTGTTCTTAAAACATCAATAAATGTTGAAGCAGTTGAATAATGGTAATAATTATGAAATACTAAAGCGATAAGAGGAATAGGTGGAAAAAGAGACGTGTCGGAATCCTTGAACAGATGAAGGAACAGGTTGGTGGGACTAAAGCTAGGACCTCTACGGTTAGTTGCTTTTCGATGGCAGTGGCTGCGGAGGGGAAAGCAGAAGAATATGAAACGAAAAAAAGTGTATATTACATGAAGAAATTAGAGTAGATAAAACGTGTAAGGGTATGTATAGATGAACACACTAGTGCAATATAAAAACAATAAATTAGAGAAGTGTACACTGTATATTGAACTAGAGTCTGTCATCAAAAACTAGACACTCAGACTGCGGCCAAGGGAAAACGCGTGGCTTGAAATTATTACTGACGTTTTATGTTGATTGCAGTAGAAAATATTTTCCTGTAGGTTTTTAAAATTGCGGGATGCAGAGCAGTGACGATATGTGATAGTCCCTGCGAATTCGTAAAATCGAAACACAACGACAAAAACCTGTTCAGAGCAAATAAGGGAACTCTATTCGTCGTGGAGGCGGATCAGAAAAGGAGGCACAGGGCACAATCTTCCGATTTATATTCCATTTCCCGTGGAGGGTCTGTGGCGCCACAGCGGCACGGCACCGTAGTGGGGCTCTGGGGTTGCAGTGGTGGTGGGGGTGGCGGTGGGAGGGACAGGAACGCACACGCCTCGCGTAGAATCTCATTGTTGGCTAGGATCCTCCGTGCTGCCAAGCGGTACGACTGTCGGACCCTATGCCTTACGAGAAGAGTTAGGGGTGCCTGCAGTCTATAGGGTGCTGTTCACTATACGCTTTCATTCGAGTAAGTTAAACTATACTTCTATTAACCGTGTGCCGGCTGCTTGAGTCTTTCGTTGTTTCATTTCTTTTTCCTCCACAACGCCTCTGCCTATTTTGATGAGAATTACCACGATTTTATCACCTGTACCAGTGTCATTAACGCAGAGTAACGGTGATACTGTAGAATTTAGTTTATTGATTTTAGGTGTTTCCAAATTTGTCTTCCCATGTATTATCATGAAGGAGGCGTATATGGCCTACGATTCCCCAAGGGACCGTCTAGTGACATAATTGGAAATGGTATAATTTCACCACAGGTATTGGCCCTTTTAAACATGGTTTAAGAGGTCTTGAAATAATTTAGTTTTCTTTGTTCGCTGTTCTTATACCAAATTGATTTATATTTCGCATGCTATGACATGTTATGTGCTGCTGTTTGTACCGAACCATGTATCACCTCGGTAACGTGGCCATCTGCACACTGTCCATAAAATTATCAGACTGCAATCTAAAACGTACTTGCTTAGCTGGTTTAGCATATTGCTTGAAAACAGTTACACAACCAAAGTGTCATAACATACACAGCAAAACTAAAGATGATATAAAAAAAGGGAATACAGGAAACTAATTTCTCTCAAGAACCTTATCACTTCTGTTTATCCCGCTGCAGCTAAAAGAGGTTTATTTGTTGCGTCTTTGATATGGTGTTATTTTTGTGCTGCCCGTTGATGAGAGAAGGGCCAGGGAGAAAATCGGTCCCTGCAAGTGGTCTACCTCTCTAGAACGGAGCCAATGAGGCCGCCGGACTGATCATCCCCTCCGACTGATGGCTCAACATCTCCACTGTCACATGACCTCCCTTCAGAAGACGAGGCTCAGAGGTTTGGAATTTAATCAAGGACATTGTATCAGTTTAAGTGATCAAGAATTTTAGTTTATCACATTTTTATCATCACCGGCCGACTATTGTTGGTGGGCACGTCTTGCATCACCAGCTCTCGATCTGGCTACCTCTGGGTCGAGCAACAATGTGCAGAAGTGCGTTAGTGACCTCAGCGGGGGGTTGAGTTCTCCACTACTTTCTGTTAGGTTATTCTCTTATGTATCGACATAAGTCCTGTCATCCCGACTCTTTCTCAGGTTAATCTTTTTTATATCATCTCTTCTCGTCCATTTATCCTGATATTTTATGCATCCATCCGACTGATGTAGAAACTCCACTTTCAAGCAGTGTAGTATTCAAAATTACACTGTGGATACTTCTTTCAAGTATTAGGGCGGATGTTTGTCGGTAGCAGATTCCCTTTTGCTACAAAGCCTTTCCTTGCATATGCTACTCGGCTTCTCATCTTCTCCAGGAAACGTAGCCCGATCAATGTGTTCCCAGGAGTGAAAAATTTGTTACCCGTGGAGTACTGTATGTTACTCTGGACAGTTAGTAACATGTACTAGCAAACGAAATAGTGTCTAAAGAAAATGAATGAAAAAGTGCATTTTATCATCATTCTATTGGTACTATTTTACCAATAAATTAAAGTTATTGATGAAGCAGAAATAACAGTATTCGTTTCACTTTTGTATTCATTGTTTCCTCAGAAGTTTTCAATTAATAACTAGTTGTTTATGGAGAAGAACAGAAAACAAATCAAAAAAGATGGTTTGTTCCGTTTCTGGAACAAAAAAATAGTAATAGGAAGCACAATGAAGAAAACTAATGAAACGTTCCTAGAGTTTGTGAACCTATAGAAAAAATTCCGCAACCTGATGTGAAGAGTGTTCAAATCTCTTAGATATCTTAACCTCAAATACAGAAGCAAACGATTGATCTTCGACGTCTGCACAACCGAAACTGGAATTATAAATGTGCATGTTCAATAATTTTCACTTCGTTTTAATGAGTGTATAAGGCAGGTTTTAAGTTGGATACCTCTGCTATTTAACGTGCACGTGAAAAATGTTACAAAATTTCAGAGGAGGGATAAAAGAGCAATGGAAAACCGTCCTGGTGTTAAGTGTCGCCTAATACAGAAACATATCGGCCGGATATGAGAAAAACTCAAAAGACATGCAGACGACGATGAACATCACTGGATGTGGCATAAGGAAAAAACAAGTAAAGAAGAAGGTGAAAGAAAGAAGCGTAAAGGAGAACAAGTAGTTGCTCAACTTCATAGTCATATAAGACTACATTGTTGGGTGAAGTAATGTAGTTGTCATAGACAGGCTAGGGAAGATTGATTCAATGAAAGAGCTCTGCTATTATGATGTATCGACATCGACATATAAATATCTTGAGGCTATATATGTGGAAATGAAAGGTGGATTATGGGAAAGATAAGCAAATTGAAGGAATTCAAAAAGTGGTTTTATCAGGGAGGACAGTGGAATACGAGTAACGGTACTGCTGTTGATAAGAATGAAGGGTAGGCAATTTTTAGGATTGCTAGGGTCGACTAAACAAGGAGAAGAACTCAAGTATACATGCGCTCTAAAATGCATACCTTCGCAAACATGAACACTTAATCAGCTTCAATGCTGTGAAATACGTCTCTTATACTGAAAAACTGCCCGTAGCTCATAAGGTATGTATTTTAGAGCCCATCTTGACATTTGAAATTTGCATACCCTAAAGTCTTAGCAAAAACTGTACTGCTACATGTATTCCACTGTCCAAGGTATCAGAACAGCTTTCACTTGTAACTATCCACTCATTGTTTCCGGACCAGGTCCAGTGACCTCAAATTGATACACTTACACCTCTCCATTTCTCCTGAGTGTATTTAACATCATCACTGAATCACCAAGTATGTATTTAACATACTCCACCCTTTACTCACTCCTACTATACTTCTTCTCTGTTTCAGAATAGCTGTGTGAATGTCCTCATCTTAGGAAAATCTCCTCCTCCCCTCACCCTTTCAGCTAGCTGGCCTACTGACTGGACGCTTTCGTCCGTGATCAAAGACGATGGTCTTCCTTCCCGATCAGCATCCCAAACGCCTGCGTAGGTCAAACGAAACGCATCATTTCATTACAGCTGGACGCTACATAGCATTTGATCTATATACCGCCAGAACTTCACCCTGAATAAGTGTGCAGTTTAGGCGATTTCCCCACAAGAATCGTACTGTCCGTACTTCAGCTTCGGAATACGTCTACAGCTGACGCGCTATTTCACTCGATCACTGTGATACATCTGTTACCTGTACCACAGCAGAAGCGTGTCTGCAGGAAACTCAGAGCTTGGACACCTACGTCTCCATCCAGATTCCGCAAACCAGCTGACCCTGTGTGCCGGTGGGTGCTTCTGCACCACTATGTGTTCTCCCCTTCCCTGTGCCATTGGCGAATAGCCCGTGGGAGAAGTGACTATGAATAGACTGTATTAGCTCTAATTTCTCGAATTTTCTCGTTGTGGTCATTTCACGGAACACATGTAGTAATAATTAGTACGTTGTTCTGCTGTTACCGGAGCGTACTCTCCCGGAATTCCGAGACAAAACACATCGCTCTTCGTTGCAACTTGTCTATCTCCTTTGAATCGAAGCTGATAAGTGTCTCAGACTGATCAACAGTAACTGAGGATCAGCAGAACAATGTTTTGTAGGCTTCTTCAGTTCAAGTTAGCTTTTATAGAGATTTTCGTTCTCTGACATTTCTGAGCGTAAAACCGGCTCCAGAATTGTACAAATGATTGACAGCTATACATGACTATAATTTAGGGCGCCTGTCGTACGACCTTACTTGAAAACGGCAATGAACTTCACTTTTTTCTTCCAGTCGCTAGGTATGCTTCGCTTCTCACACAATCTACGATAAATTGGTCAGGGAAGGGGACCAAGCTTTTAGCATTACATCTATAGAGTCTAACCGGCATCTCATCTGAAACAAAAGCCATCACCTATCTCGGTATCTGACGTTCGTGCGATGGCTGAAAGGAGGGACTGTATTAGAGTCTTCCGCAGTGAAATAATTTCGGTCAATACGTATTGGTGTTAGCTTCGGGTGACATGTGTAGTAGGTATAACACTCAAACTTGTTCTAGTAAAGGCCTTCCATTGGCGCCATTCGTGAACTATTCTTCTTAGTAATTCTTCAAATCGTACCTTATGGATCCACTTGATGTTTACTCTTCTTAGATACTGGTTTTAATTTGCTATTTGGCGCACATTTATTACGATGATAAATATTTATCTACGTTTTTGATGGGTCTGGCGTCAATATCCATCTGTTGAAGTATCGTCCATTATGTTAAACCTGTACTTAAGAGGCTCTCCCCACTTGTAGAAGGGATGATGTACAGTAAGCTCCCGTACCTAGGATATATCTTGAGATCTGAATACGAAGGTCGACATCGCACTAGGCAATCTGTCACAAAGGGTAATACACAATACATACCGAAACCAAAAAGGAGCACCAAGAATGGAAGATGAAAATGAAGCATTCGTTTTAAAAAGGGTATAGGACAGTGAGCATTCTGTCGCACCTTGTGTTCAATCTGTACGCCTAAGAAGCAATGACGGAAATTAAAGAAAGATCCAGAAGTAACATTAAAGCCGCGACGTGGTTTCAGGCGCCATGTCGCGGATTGCGCGGCCCCTCCTTCGGGCATTAGTGTTGTGCTGTACTTAGCATAAATTAGTTTAAGGACCGATGACCTCAGTAGTTTGGTCCATTAGGAATTTACACACATCTGAACTTTTTTTGATCAGTAAAATTTCAGGTGAAACGGTATCAGTGACCGTGTTCGTTACCGGGAATGAAGGTACACTGTAGGTACTATTGGTCCGAATTAATGTCAAAGACGTACTGAATATGGATTAGGGGTTAAAGGAAGACAGACGAACCTAATGAGCAGTAGAACTGAGATTACCGGTGACACCGAAGTAGATCAAGTGTTGAAATTCTGATACCTTCGAAGCAAAATAACGTATTATGGACGAATCAAGGAGGACATGTAAAGCAAACTAGTCTTCATAATCCAACATCGACGTCGTAGTCTGATTTGTCGATATGTACTTTAGAAGACATTAACGTAGGTACAGATTGAAGCAAACTGTGCCCTCCCCCACCAGAACCGATCTAAGGATCCGCACCTCTGGTTATTACGTCGTGTAGAGAGCTATCACTTGCTAGCCATTTGGCGGATAGGATAACTTAATGCTGCTACCTGATCGTCATTTCTAACGGTACTTCCTCTGATGAGGTTTGCTTTGATCTGACGAAACTCCACGGCTAACTTCCCGGAAAACTGTTTTTATCTTCCACTACAAGAAATAAGAATTAAGAATAGAAAAAAGGAAATAATTCTGCGGCAATAAACACATGGTACTGTTGGCAGGAGCGGTCGTAATGGGAAACTCGGCACGGTTAGGAAGACGGCGTTCTTTGGGAGAACGCTTTAGAGGCCAATTAAAACTTTGAACAAGCGCCCGCGGCCCTCAGCTTCCGAGCAGTGGCCAACAGCTGCGGTCGGCGGGCGTTTATTCCTCCCCTTGCCAAGCGCCGCGCCCTCAGCGGCGTCGAGAAATAACGAGCAGGATCAGCGGCGTTGTGCCGGCGGCGGCGACGGCGATCCGTCACACGAAGAATCGTATAAGGCGCGCCGGGCTGCGCCCTTCCCGGCGCTCGTCACTTTTTTCAGCCACGTCGCTGTGCAGTTGTTGCGAAGGGCGCAGCGCAGCGGCACGTGTGGTCTCCATTCCAATAGCGAAAGTGGTCTCCCAGGGTATATGTCACGCTGCCACTCCAGTTACCAGACGTCAATATGGCGGCTACATGTCTGATCTGAAGTCGTTACCTGACGAAATCAGCTCTTATTTCCGCGTGGGTGAAGTAGTAGGGTTCTCAGGGAATGCTGTTACACCTGTTCTACGTCCATCGTGTCATCGTCAGCCACTTGATATCGTCGTCTTATTCTGTGTGGACACTGCCTTCAAAGGAGGATATGAGATGAACAACAACAAGGATAATGGAATGTAGTTGAATAAAGCAAGGTGATCCTGGGAGAGTTACACTGGGAAACAACACACTTAAAGTCATAGACGAGTTTTATTATTTTGGTAGCAGATTGTAGTGGTACTTGAATTACGTAACCATTACCGCACCTCAACTCAACCTCTCGATACCAGCAATAGTCAACTGTGTCTCTGTAAAGTAGTTGACATATTTCTGAGACAACATTCAGATTGGATTTCATTAATGTAGAGGTACTTTGATGTATCGGTAAGTTTATGTTGTAATGATATCGTTCTTATGTGTATTCTTTCTTTTTTCACTTGATCTTTGACGTACTTGTAACTCTGATTTCTGGGTGCGTAAGCGATTATTAGTGGTTAGAGAGTCAGACCTTCGAAAGGTCAAGTCTTGGACGTCATGTTGGAAAGACGCATATTGTAGTCAGCTTATAAAATGTGAACTTTAACAGTGAGGAAGATGTTTTCAAGTATGTTTTATATTGTGAAGTGAAGTTTTGTGTGTTACATGATATTGCACAGAAAGTAATAAAAAATAAGTGTAACTTAAATTCAGAGTGCTGATTACTTTTTTTACATCACCATTGTCCTGCAAAAGAGTAATCTTCAAGGATAGTTTGTGAAACACATCTATAAAACTTTTGAATATAGCACAATAAAGCCTAGGCCTCTTTGCATCCGAGCTTGTAATCATCACCACCTAGATTTTCGACGATTGAGCCATGATTTTACCACGAGACCAGGGAGGGAAACACGAAAAGATGAGTGCCTAATTTATTCATTATAACATGAAATGACTTTATTAACTGTGCTCTAATGACATCTGCCACATAATAACTTTGTTGTTGCCCGAAAATGCAGTATTTAGCAGCGTCAGCAACACCACAATCATTATTAAATTTTGACCTTTGTTGTGGTAGGGTTGTTAGAAGATCTACTGATGATGGCCTATGTAGAGAGGATATAAAATGTAGACTGGCAATGGCAAGAGCAGGAATTAATATCGAATGAATATTTAAGTTTTAGAAAGTCTTTTCTGATATTGTTTGTAGGAGTGCAGCCATGAATGAAAATGAAATAAGGATGATAAACGTTTTAGATAAGATGGGAAGCTTTTGAAACGTAATGCTACAGAAGAATTATGAAGATTAGGTGGGTGGTTCACATAAAGTACTGAATTGAACTGGTGAGAAAAGAGATAAGTGGCATAAACTGACTAGGAAAATGAATCGGTTGATGGGACACATTCTGAAACTCCAAGGGGTCGCCAAGTCAGTATTCAAGAGAAGAGAGGGGGTAAAAATTATAGAGGGAGACGACTGCAGTAAGCAGATCCAGAAGGATGTAAGTTACAGCAGTTATTCGGAGATGAAAAGTCCTGCACTAGGATAGAGTACCACGGAGAGATGCATGAAACAAGTTTTCTGACTGAAGACCACAACAAAAACGTTCTGAACAGAACGGGCAAAACAGCCTCGATAAATTTGAAGTATGTTATCGTTTCCACCAGTCTATAACTTTAAAATCCTACTTTAGTAAATGCTAATATGTGGCTCGAACGTTGTTAAGTGTACAATAGATATCGTTTCACACACACATTGTCGACACATATTCTGAGATGGTATACAGTGACTATCATGCTTTGTGTAACTGTATACACCGTATGATATCGTTTGTGACGGGTACTGTGGGGGTCAGCACTGACACAAGCAAGAAAGCAGAGAAATTACGATGGCCATGGCAGGAATCCAAAAACATCTCTATAAGACACTTTCTAATTAATAGGAAACTTTATTTCTATTAAGGGAACAAATATAACTTAACTTGATTCCTATGCTTCCGGTGCCTCTTACATACCAGTACTTTATTCTCTCTTACTGCCCGCACAATGCAGGGCAAGTGACGTCTCTCCCTTACTAAGTACTAATGCTCTAGAAGTTTGCAACCACACTGGGGAGACCAGCGATGGGCCCCTGGTTAAATCAGCATTGGCACTCTTATTGTGACAATGTTTCTTCTATTTCGTCGCTAACTTTTAAATTCAGATGTACACCGACTATATTAATCCTCGAGCTGCGATTCTGGTGCAAAAACGCAGCCACTGGATTTCCATGCTCATTGCTGTCGCAAAAATGGAGTTGCAGTATTTCCACTTTAGCTGTTCCTCTATTTAGTTTCAACGATGATGTCAGTGATGTTTCTGACTTTCTAGCACATAGGCGTGTGTATCTAAATAAATTTTTACTACAAAGTGCCTCACTGGTGCAGATATACACAAGCCATCTGTCATGCCATTAGATTGAAATTGTTTTATATTTTGTCTGGTTTTCCTAGCAAATTGTTTTTGGTAACTATCTACTGCATATAATTTAATTATATATCGAGAAATTCCAATAATTAACTTTCTTTTCCAAAGTTTAACTCGCGATAAATTTCTTACACACTGTGCTCTATACGAGTAATTCCCACTTCATGTTTCATAGATGTGATACGAGTGTAACAGATCAGGAAATCCAAAAATGTCTATCGATAACTAATGAAGATCTTAGTGAAATCTGAGTGAGCTCATCAGACGACGAGAAGGATATTATAGTTCTAGGTGACATAATTCATAACCTGGGTTGTGAACATAATTTCCAGGGGCTATGAATGTGATTAGCAGACTGTCATAATTTCTGTTTGGGAAAAGAGGTTATCATTTTGTGGAGTAAAACTCCACACAAGCAGTAGTCCTAAACAGTGAGAAAGAATCTCATAAAAATCTTCGGGGCTCCCGAAAGGAATGCAAGGAATGTGAGGCCAAGGACACAAGCTCTCCCATTTATGAAAGATGATAATATGATTGATAAAGTAATTACGTGTACAAACTTGTATATAAAACGGAAGAAAGCTGACACTAATCATTTTAAGAGATCAGAACTATATCGAAGTAACGAAGGAGGAAATAATTGCACTACTGAGCCTACTCTATATGATAGGGACGAAGAAAGGAAATCACACAAATGTGCAAGAACTGTGTGCCTCAGATGAAACAGGAATACACATGTTAGAAGAGTAAAAATTTTGTAGATTCTGAGATCGATAAACTTCGAGATTGAAACAACAAAAGCTGCTCGCAAAAAGCAAATAAGCTTGTAACCTTAACAAAAATATCCTCGAATTACTTAGAAAAAATCGGCAAATTTACTACAGCTCTAGCAAAAATGTAACAACTGATGAAAAACTAGAATCATTTCAACTCATACGCAGCTTTGTGTCTCATTTTCCGAATAAATCTGCCAACTACAGCACAAAAAGCTATGTTCTATGTGATGTCAAAATTTACTTTTCTTAGAGTTCACAGTTTCACTGTAGGAAAACGACCAGTGGGCCTTTCTACCATTCAAATATGCCAACTGGTATTGTAAATAGTTTAACAGAGAAAATTTTGCTGTCAAACAGGTATCCTCCTCCTGATAATTGGTACTCCAATTATTATGTAGCATTATATATCCTATAGAATAGCATCACTATTATTAGTACACTGCGTTAGAATAAAAGAGAAATGCCTACACTGTTTCTACCACACAAAGACTGGGCAGCTGCTTGCAAGGTTTTTGGCTTTTACAAAGCCGCTTTTCTTGTCTCGTTTGCTCCTAAATAAAGCATATATATGTTTGTTATTTTCAACGATACATGAAGATGGAGCTGTGGATGAAGAGGCCAGGTTCTCTGTCACAGTTCTGAATTATAACATGGTGAAATGATAAGTAGGCACAGTTGACTAGTTATGTTGCACATACGGCGTTTCCTGAGTGACAACGAATGGTAATTGACTTTGTCTTTGCATTACTCAACATAGCTGCAGTTACTACCTCCATAATTTATGAAGACAATCATCAAAATGAACCAATCACTAGAACAATACTTTTGAAGAATCTGGCTCCACAGATGATGAAACAATACCTAATCATTTGATCACTTATAGAGTCACTGCCGCTAGATATGAAGACATTTTTGAGGAGGTGTAGGACATAAGACACATCGTCGCCAAGGAATAGTGGAAGAATCGCAATTTATGGAATAGGTAAGAATAAATTGTGAGCTCCCCTCTACATGTTTCTTTATAATATGAAGTCCAACTTTAGCTATTACTCTATAAAAAATTCTATATTTTATTACCAGGAATAGGTACTCAAAATTTGTTATCCATTTTTACATCTTAAGCTCATATGCTAACCTTCGACTAAACAGAACCTAATTTCAATTGAAGTGTAAGTGGTCTCATTACAGCTTCTCTACATATTAAATGCACAACTAAAGTAAAACAGTTATCTGGCATTAATTCACTTATCTCACGTCTTAACAATAATTTAGCAGATTTCTCAAAAGCATAGCAGCAAACACCAAGGAGCCTACAGCTAAGCTAGATTTGTACTTCAAAAACAAGTATTGAAACTGTTGCATACCTCATGGTGCACTGTGGTAATACATAGTGTTAAACATACTTTAGACCATAGGATGTGGAGAGTAACTACTCCAATGAAATGATAATCCAAGACAACGATTTCAGAACGCACTATGTATTCAAAAAGCCGAATAAATGCTCACATGATATTCACACTCAACATTGGCCTGAAAAATATTATGCTTAACCAATAGAACCATTATTTGTAAAGGGTATAAGGTTAACAGATAACTTCTATAAAAACCTAACACCTTAATCAATTTATACTTTAATGCATGACTGAGGAAAGTGAGGTGGTCTATTTCTCATTTCTGAGCAAGCTAACTATCTGACAATAATTATTCCTGGCTGTGTTGTGCTCCGCTTTTACCTAATACTCGTCTCTGCAAAGATAAAGAACATTATCAAAAATTTATATCCTTTTCACACTACAATCTATACATCATAGTCATCCTTGCTGCCCTTCACAATAAGCCTTTATTCATCTAACTGATAAACCACAAGTCAACAAAGCACTACTTAATTTGTCCTTTACCAACCACACTTGAACTCAAAGTGTATCAGACTATGCAGAGGCGAAGACTGTGTCACGACAAGACCAAAATTTGTTTAGCAGTAACATAACTTGATCTCCCTCGGAAGTGCACATCGATAAGATACAAAAGTCGAATTCATATTCTCACCTTACATATCCTCTTCCATCCCTGAGTAGAATTTTGTATGAGGTTCATTTCAGATTCGACTGGGGTAACGACACAACTCGAAACATTTAAGATAGGAACGTAGAAGACATGTTAAAAGTACAAAGATTAAGACTTAAAAAACTACAACAACAAAAAAATGTTGACATAATTTAAGCACCTGTGAATAAAGTAACCAATAGAAAACACCCCACCTAGGTTATCATGTTTGATAATGTCTGAGAGAATGTTCTGTGCAAGGATAATATGAGAGGCTTATGTTACATTTTGCACTGAAGTAGTATTTGTGATCTACACTTTCCTTGCAGTAGCCAGGAAGTAGATTAGAGTGTCTATCATTCAAGTCTCACATTTCTGAAGCGCAGTCATTTGTGGCAGTAGTAATTTGCATGATGAAAATAGTTAGAAGATTGTCCTAGTCAGAAACGGCCAAACTTCGTCTAGCTTGTTGTAATTATGTCGTTTTTGTTGGAAGTTATATGGAAGCAGACTCAATGAGACTAAGCACACTTCTAAGTTTACAACCCAACAGTAAACTTTGTATTAGTACCTGCTTGAAGGAGACTAGAGACATTGCAGACTCCAAAACCATCTTTTAGTAATGAAGAGTGCCTTATAAAAGTCCGTTTCAGCTTGTATTGGTGAAGTATGCCAATATTTGGCAGAGAGTATTTGAGCATATAATCAGTAGACATATTTATTCCACCTAGGCAAGTCTCATTCATTTGTGGTGAGTGGTGAATCAGTTAAAGTTATTTATTTTTACAACATACAATATACCTATAGTAAGACAGGAGTAATAAGATTTTACAAAGCTGTACATATGGAATGCCTGTGTGGTGTAATGGTAACAACAGATTTCCATGTCTGTAAACAAGTATAGCAAAACGGCGTCATGGTTTTACAATAATCAGTTTCAGAAACATCAGAGAAGTAAGTCATCCAAAGCAGTGTATAGTTATAGACATAATAAGAAGCTATTCTTAAATTAGTAAGGTAGAAAGAGACACATGAGGATTGTGATGGCACATAACTAGAGGATGAAATGTAATTAGATACTATGCTAACTACTGACCATATTATGTGTTATAATACACTGACTTTGACTGTATTAATTATTCTTACTCCTTAATCCATGTTTCTCCTGATAATGTATTTGTGTTTCTTTATCTATATGTGTAAGACCACTATCCTGATTTGTTTTTTTCTTTGCTCATATAGATGTTATACAATTTCTGTTAATACCTTTTCACTTTTATTCCTCCTTAAACATCTTTCATGACTTCTTACACCTCTTTCATGACTTATGAGAGCTCCCTAGTGTACTACCATAAACATAATTATTGTAGAGTACTAATGGCGCCACATCCTGTAGTATCAATGTATACTGAGAATATACATCATAAACAAACTCAATAAATAACACAGGTATCAGAGCAAAATACAAGGTGTGATAGGAGAGTTTTAAGAATGGATCCACTACTGCTTACTTGTTAGGCAGGCAGGTACACAGAGGGTGAGGAACGAGTCATAGTCTGGTCTTTGATTGCCCTCTGACAGGAAAGTGGATTTCCTTTATTCACTTTGTGGTTGTCAGTTTGTTGAGTGTGGGTCTGTAAGGGTTTGTTGCCGATTTCTGCCTGCATGAAAATGGACGTAAAAACGGAGCAACAAGTTTGTGTGAAATTTTGTTTTAAAACCAACAAATTGGCATCTGAGACTTACGAAATAATAAAAATAGCTTTTGAAGGTAATTGTATGAGCCACTCAAATGGTTTTGTCTGGTGCAACAGATTTAAAAATTTCAACGAATCATTTGAAGGTGAACCACGGTCCTGCCATTCTTCCACCTCAAAAATGAATGAAAATTTTCTGTAACTTTGCGACTTAGAGCACTCGTAGACTTATATTTAGCGATATGGCTGATGAAGTTAATTTATGTTTCTATGCAGTTCAGGCAATTTTAACAGAAGTTCAGAACATGCATCTTGTGTCAGCAAAATTCATTCGAAAAGTGTTGGACAAACCAGAGACAAAACCGACTGGAAGTGTGCCAAGAATTGAATAGTTGGAGTAAAACTGACCCAGATTTTTAAAATAGGGTATTTACAGGTGACGAATAGTGGGTATTTCGATATGATGCTGAATCCAATGTGCATTCTTCGCAGTGGGAGACTCCAGGTCCACCAACACCGAAAAAAGCAAAGGCAATCAAAGGTGAGGACAATGCTGGTGATTTTTTTCGATTCTACCGGTATTGTGCATCATGGATTTACTCCTGAGTTACAGACAATTAACCAGGAGCAATATAAATATGTCCTTGAGCTATTGCATGGAAAGGAGCAGAAGGAAAGGCCTGCATTGTGGAAAGACAGGAGTTGTGTCCTACACCAACACAATACTCAGGCTCATTGTGCCTTCTCCATCGTTAAATTTTTTACCAAATTCAAAATTCCTGTGCTTACACAGCGGTCATATTACACTGACGTGGCCCCTGCTGACTTCAACCATTTTCTACACTTACATTTTCACTGAAAGAGAAGTGATTTTACTCGATAGAAGACATCCAGCCAATATGGAGAGCATGCTTAACACACATCAGGAAAAAATATTTTCAGGAATTTTTCCAAAGGTGGAATCACCGTTGGCGTCGGTGTTTTCAGTCATATGGGGACTATTTTGAAGAAGGTGCATCACAGTACCATGTAAGTACCACCATTGTACAACTACAAGCCCATCTTAAAACATTCCAGTTACACCTTTTACAATCTTAAATTACTTAAGCTAAAGCAATTCATGGCATTATACTACATCACATCTAAATAAAAATAGACAGATACTTTGCGATATTATACATGTTTGTAGAAAAGTTAAAATTCTCTTCTCCTAAGGCATTGCAAGAACAGTAAAGCTGAAAAGTAAAAATATCATCATTAGTATGTCACATACTTCCTGTATGTCCTTTGTCTCATTGCAGTCAATCCACATCATCTTCATTTCCATGTCTTCCAAACATCTAAACAGATGGACAGTGACATTGTTTCATCCATATGTGAAGTTTACATGTTAGGCAAAGAGAAGGTACATTATCTGTACAAAATTTGTTGCATGCATGTAGCTATAAACAAATCAGAGAAATGTCATTCATCAGTATAAAGAAGAAAATAGACACTACCAAAAAGACAAGACAAAAAATTTTTAATGATGTACCCTATGCTGAAAGGGTGTGTCCCAAATAAAGTAGGAATCAGTGCTGAGCCACATCTCTGCAAAATATTTTTCATGCAGAAATAGAGACAAAATCATACACTCTTTGAATTACTGGTTAGTATCCGAAAATGTTAAACTTGTTTGTTCTGATAAAAAATCATAGTATATGTTTAGTAAAATGGTTGAATAATCTGCATCAGGTAGTTATGAACTCTACAGAAACAGATAAATGTGTCTTCTCAAATTATCATACCTTAAATTACTATTGTTATGTAACAACAGCTTTTGCAAAACTTACCTTTTATGCTTATAAACACAAAATGCATCCCGAAGGCATAAAAATTGACTATAATAAGAAACAGAATCACTTTGCCCTAAAAGATTACTCACTCATGCGTTCTCTATATTAATCATCATAACTATTGCCTTTTTCTATTACAGTATGCATCATTGATCTGATAACTATCATCTCATGTATGTAACCAACATAAAACTCTTTATCCTATTGCAACATCAATCATTTTTACGGCCTTTGTTTCAACATACACTTCAAATAACTTTTCCCTGCCATGTTTTTGTCCACATATTAGCACATAAACAACATCGCATAGCTATAATAGTGAACAACTCAGTTCAATAAACAAAGCTTCACTACCTCACAACAGATCCTGAGAAACTTCTTATCAAAATACCAATTACTCTTCTTTACAGACAACTCAGTTTCCATCCTAAGCACCTGTGTATCTCTTCAGAATTGGTAGAAGTTAAATGTCTGTGGATTATCATCACTGTTTATAGCTGAAAATATTTTGTAAGTGAATAATACATTGCCAGCAACCTGTGAATCCTACCATAACTTGTTTAATAAAATACTGTCAGCGTTCATTATATTAGAAATAATGTTCCTGTTCATATTGTAGGTGAAATTTAGAAGACTGGAGCATCGTGATTAATGTATATGTCATTGCAGCAAATAGCTCAATTCGTTGGTGGTATATAAAGTATGTTGTGAGTAGTACGCCCAAGAGAGAAGTGGCTCAAAGAGCATTTTCGAGTAAAATTTAAAGGTTTTAAATCAATGATCTAACTTCGGTGTTTCTCCAAGCCAAAAGGTGACATTGGCCTCTACAAAGGAAACTAAATGCTACATAATTACAATGAGGAGAAAAATGTCAAATAAATTGGAAGTATTATAGAACTTAGAAAATTACAGTAAATAAAAACATAAAGTTAAACTTTCTTTATTTTTCTAATTTTTCCTTCATTTAATTAATTAAAAAAATTTCATTAATTATTCTATATTGTGAATCATTAATTATATTATTTTTGCTATACATATTAACTTATGCAATGGTATCATTTGAGATATTTTCATTAAAGAATGCATATAATTTCATTGTTGTTTTTTGAGTAGGTAAAACATTCATTCTTCCAGTCATATTAATTATATACATATGACAACTTACACTAAAGTTGAATGGACTAACATTTACATCATTATTTAAGGGTAACCTTTTAAAAATCTCTAAAGGAACCATATGCTTTTAAGAAGTTATTTGGTGGACCGATATTCCATAATGGTTGTGGGAAAACTTCTTTTGTTCCATTTTAATATAGATATTTTGTAGATTAACATCATCAAATAAAGAAGAATCAAGTAAGGGAATATTTCTTCAGTTATTTTCGAAATGGTATAATTATAATAATTAATATCTAGTTGATAAATTCTTTGTATCTGTAATCCAGGAAATTCAGTTGTTTTAAGTTTCAAGTAAGAAGTTGGAATCTCTCGATTTTTAAATCTTTCTTTTTCTAATTCAAATGAATATTCTGGTTCATATTTAACAACAGAAACAGGAATATCCATACTTTTTGCAACAATTTGATGCTCTTTTGGAAGTGTAGAATCATAATTTTCTGTAGTCCAAGGAAGAGTAGAATCCTGTACATAATTTCTAGACCTCCGAATAAAAATAGCAGTTAAATCACCAACAAACATAACTTCTATATATTTTTTAAAAATCCACCAAATAAGACTTCATTTTGTTGATTTTAATATCTTACATGTTAAGAATATATCCATCCATAGTTCATACATTGAAAAGGGAAGAAATCGATCAAACAAGAGTTGAAGAAGAAATAAAAACACGCTCCATTCTAGATAACATACTGTAACTTTTTAATTGCTAATACCATCAAACAATTTAGAAACGTTATCATCAATTAGATTAATATTTAATTATGCAACATATACTGAAAAATCTGTTAGATGCAATTGAGTAACGTCATAAAGCACCGAAAGTAGCGGACACTTAGGTTAAATCTAGCCTTCACCTATATTAATATTAACTTCTGTTTCCTTGTTAGGAAAATATACATTATTTTTCGTTTTTCCATTTACTGATAATGAGTAAAATCAATAACTACCTATTTGGTTCACGATGTACTGAGGAAAAAAAAGCATTAATTCACTTCTAATATAACTGTTTCATTACACCATTGAAGTCAATTAAATTACCTCTTTCATCAGTTATGGTTATTTATATATTCAGAAAAGAATTGAAACCTGGAAATTTGTTTCATCATAAATTATTTGTCCCCCCCATGAGCCATGGACCTTGTCGTTGGTGGGGAGACTTGCGTGCCTCAACGATACAGATAGCTGTACCCTAGGTGCAACCACAGTGGAGGGGTATCTGTTGAGAGGCCAGATAAACGTGTGGTTCCTGAAGAGGGGCAGCCGCCTGTTCAGTAGTTGCTGGGGCAACAGTCTGGATGATTGACTGATCTGGCCTTGTAACACTAACCAAAATGGCATTGCTGTTCTGGTACTGTGAACAGCTGAAAGCAAGGGGAAACTACAGATGTAATTTTTCCCAAGGGCATGCAGCTTTACTGTATGATTTGTAAGTAGGCTGGTTAGGTTTTTATATAGGTAACGCCATGTAGAGCTCTGTATGAAAATCACTGACTGTGCTTTGTGCAGTCTGTGGCTAGTTTGCATTGTTGTCTGCCATTGTAGTGTTGGGCAGCTGGATGTTAACAGCGCGTAGCATTGCGCAGTTGGAGGTGAGCCGCCAGCAGTGGTGGATGTGGGGAGAGAAATTGCGGAGTTTTGAAATTTGTAAGACTGGATGTCATGAACTGCTACATACATTATGACTTTTGAAGACTAGTAAGGTAAATTCACTGTTTGTTCTCTATCAAAATCTTTCATTTGCTAACTATGCCTATCAGTTGTTAGTGCCTTCAGTAGTTTGAATCTATAACTTAGCTGGCAGTAGTGGCGCTCGCTGTATTGCAGTAGTTCGAGTAACAAAGATTATTGGTGAGGTAAGTGATTTGTGAAAGATATACGTTAAAGTTAGTCAGGGCCATTCTTTTGTAAGGATTTTTGAAAGTCAGACTGTGTTGCGCTAAAAATATTGTGTGTCAGTTTCAACACAGTCATGTATAATATCTCTAAGGGGACGTTTCATATGTCGACCTTTAGCCATTGATACCTCACTGGAATCTTCTGATTTTTTCTTGTAGTCTGTACAATTAGTGCAGCCTTTGTTTATTGCTAGTGCGTAATTGTAGAGAGAATTTCCTATCTAGTTGTAGTTTTTCATTCTTGTACAGTAAAACATTGGTGGCATGCATGTAAATTTGCACCAAGTATTTCGCAGCTGCGCTTGCAATTAACGAGATATTATTTTAAATGTTATGTTAATGTGTTTTCTTGTTTTGCTCTTCAAATTGTGTTTTTCTGTGTTGTCATGTGACATATTGCGACAATAACGGGGTGTGAAAAACGTAATACTAGGCTCCAAAGTAAACTAAGAAATGACAGTGAAGACGAAAGCAGTTTGTTAGCGCCGCCGAGTAATGACTTAACTAATGTTCAAAGTAGTAACTTGGTAATTGTGCATAGGGAAATGGAGCGGGCTGCAAATAATGGTGTAGACAGTGAAACAATTAGTGAACAGGGAAGCATTATCGTTCGATCGATCGGCAACAGCTTGCCTCAGGAATCTGAAATGACAGGACACAATCTTGCAAATACTGTAGATTCAGGTTTTGCGCCCTCGCCGTTTTCTCAAATAAGTCAAGACACATTTTCTGCTTTTCAAATTGCGAATATTGCCGGTTCAAATGCATTGCCGAATAGCAATGAGGATCATGTTTCAAACTCCAGTGCATTGTTATTACAATTAATGCAACAAATGGGACAAAAGCTTCAAAAGTTAGACCCAATGGAACAAAATCTTCAAAAGTTAGACACAATGGAACAACACCAGAGACAAACACAGCAACACTTAGAGACAATGGAACAAAATCTTCGGACGTTAGGCACCACACTTGAAGAGACACGTGAAGATTTAACTACTGAGTTACATAACATTGAATCGAAATGTCAAAAAGTCTGTAATAACGTAAAAACACAAATTTGTGAGCATTTTCAACCTATTTTTTCGCGGCATGAAAATGCATTACAGAATTACGATGCAGCCATAAAAGAACTGCAGACTATTGTTCATGAAAATCACGACACCTTGCTAGCTAAAATTGACTCAGTTGCATCTACCGATTTGGTCACGCAACTTGCAAAAACTCAGGAAAACTTAAAGGAGACAGTAGATTCGATTTCAACATAAATGGACACTCTGAAACTTGGTTCAGAAAAACACACTGAGGAAATGTGTTCACTATCGGAGAAAGTAGCAGAGCTTTCAGATCAGTACACTACCTTATCTACAATGGTAGATGATATCTGAATGACACAAGACCTGTAGCCTTCACTGACACAGAAGAGTATGAACAAATTAGAAAATTCAAACAAAATCAAAATCAAATCAATACACAGTACAAAAGAGAAATCCAGGAAGTACTAGATCAGTTGACGCAGGTAATACAAGAATTATATATTACAGAGGACACTCGCACTCCAATACGGGAAGAGGGACACAGAAATACATAACAGCCACAAAATAAAGACACAAGGCACTTCGGAAATTATGAAAGAAATTGGCAAGGTACACCGAATTATGAGATGGAACTGCCGAAACGACGTAACAATGACCGACATGCGACTCGCCGACATGATGATTTTGACTATAAGCTGTTCATTACTACACGTAAATTTAAAACATTTAAGAATTCTGGCAACGACATTCATCCACAAGCGTGGCTTCATCAATTCTCTCATTGTTTTCCTCCCAGCTGGTCGTTAGAGCACAGATTAGAATTAATGTGTGGCTATTTAGAGAATGATCCCGCTGTAAGAATGTGATCGGTCATTCACGATTGTCACAGTGAAGGAGAATTTTACCATGCCTTCCTCTCAGCATATTGGTCTCAAGCTACACAAGACCGAGTAAACATAATATCATAATGACGAAACATTTCGAACAATTTGAATTTTCCAGTCTTGTGGCATATTTTGAAGACATGTTGCATAAGAATCAATATCTTTCAAACCCATACAGCCCCTCAGAGCTCATCCGCATTTGCTTAATCAAATTACCTGAACAGTTACGACATATTATTTTGGCAGGACATTGCAAAGACGACATTGAAGCTTTTCAGGGACTGTTACAAGAATTAGAAATTGACACAGACAGTCGCGGGATGCGAAAAAAAGGAAACCAATCACTACAGGTCACATCCGTCACAATTCCGTGACGACAGAAACGATAACTGGACACGACAAGTATATTCTCACAACACAAATCGTGACCAAAAGAGACACCACCCGTATGACAACCACTGGCAGAGTAATAGTTACAGGCAAAGATCGCATTTCCGTAGTAATGAATATGATAGAGATAACCATGGAAACGGACAATATGGGAACCAAATCAATTATTATCAAGGGAGACAGAATAACTTCAGACACAACAGTTCGGCGCACAGATAAGATTCAGGGAGAAATTCTCCACCACGTGACGGACAAGGAAGAAAATACGCAATCTACCGATATGACGACAGACGATATATTCGTAACGACAGACCTGCATTGCATCAGAACTGGCGGGATTTAAACAGGCAGGGCCTCCTCGGCAAGGTGAATTTGTAGAAGTTAGGTCTCCTAATCCCAATAACGACGCGCGCCAACAAAGAGACAGACAATGACTCACACCGCAGGCAGCCGCGTGCGCCAGCTGGTTCAGAGAGAAATAACATAGACGCTAACCTTGAGAAAAATTCCAGTATTCTTTACCGACGTATACCACATGATAATTGCGTTCAAGTTGAAACTCTGAGTACTATGAAGAGTAAAAGATTGCACCACATTTCACATGTAAAACCGTTTATTGAGAGATAAACTGCTTTTTAACTTAGTCTTTGCTATAAAATTTTTCACTTCACATTACTAGTACACTTTGTCGGACTTAGAAACTGTTAACATGCAACAATGTTTGAAGATAAATATCCAGTCAAGAACCAAGAGAACTTATTTAAACAGAAATTACGAAAGCATTCTTATGGTGAACAGACGACACAGTGTTATTGTGTGTGTACATTCTTGCATGTTAGTTGCACGATTACTTAACTACTATAAGGCTTACATACCTAGAACATATACCAGTACTGCTAATGAGACTTTAATGCAACATTTTGGTTTACTTGAAAATACATTCTGGATTTAAAGTACTTTCTGTGAGATACCAGATGACACAGTAGTTAGTTTATGTGACAGCTACACGATTTTATCACGATGCTACTAATCAGTGACAATTTACAATGTTGCTTTTGCGGTGTTTCTGTTTTATATCTGTATAGTTTTTCTGAATTATTCTGGAAAGTAAAATGTGTTTTAGTAGTAAGTTTTGTGGTATAACTACAATGAGACAGCCTTTTCCGTAGCACAACAATATGTTACAGCACAGTACTTTCTTCATCACGGCAATAGGCGTAATAACTAAGATATCTATATGCAAAGCATTTCACTTTTGTTTATCATGAGGTAAGTACATTGACTTCTGCAGAACTTAGCTTTTGGAGGACGATAACTACAACACTTCCACAAAGATTATCTTACAACAAGACGCACAGTTTAGCGCTACAGTACATGTGTTTGAGTGATTGATTTTGTACTTAAAACATTTATTTTTAAAGATATTGGAAGTACAATGATACAAAAGTTTTCCGTGATACATTTCATTCCATTGCTGCAATCTGTAACACCTGAGGGTATAATAACATTAATCCTCAAGGGGGTACACGCTTACTTTGTGTACCAAGTGTCTGGCAAACACAAGGTGCCCTAGCTAATATGGTATTTGCTTATACAACTTTACACATCGGTACCATATTTCTCCAACACAGAATTACACAGCTACCTGGTTATTTAACAGAGAAACAAACATTCTTTTTTACTACGTCAGTGACAGATGTTTACGCAGTTACACAGCTGGATAACTTCACACTTAGGAAATTGTGTTTTGTCTGTACTGTGTGAACCCTTCATACTTTTTGGAACCATTGTGATACTATGAGAGCTTTGAACTATGTATTTGGTATGAGATCATGATTTTTAAACTATGTTTGAGGTAGATGACACTATTTAAATGAGCAGAGAATATTTTTTAGGTTTTGAAATTATTGGAGGAAGCTACACAATTTTGAGATTTCTCTGAGGTTTTATGATGTTATGGTGACGATGTGTATTACGCTGTTGCGGTATGCTTATGATCAATAAGCTGATGCTATATGAGGAGTTTGATTATGCTACGTATTTATTATGATGAAATATTGAAGAAGTGTCTACGAATATGTATATGTGTAATAAAGCAAATAATAATGAGTAGTGGTTAGGGACTCTGGTTTGTGATAAAGGATGCTGGAAACCGAGACTCGTACTTTAAGAGTTATTAAATGTGTGTAAATGCGTGAATGTATGCCAATGCCGTGAAAATTGTTTGGACACTGTTTTATTAATAGGGTTTTGTTTCTACAGATTTGCAACGCAAATTCTCAATCTGTGAAATTCTTATATGAGACTGTCACTGTAGCGGAAACTGCTGTCGTAAATATTTCGGTAAGAAAGGTAAGTGACCTCGACATAATGCGTCATTGACGCCCTGCTGTGTGTCGCCTGGAAAAAAACAATTAGTGTGTGCCTTTCAGAGATACAGGTGGAGAAAAAAGGAGGTAATTATCCTCACTATTGACATTTATTTGTAGAAAGCATCGCAAATACGACACGCTCATACTTGACAACATATGATTATACTGTGGAGCTCTTAATTTATAATATTTACTAAAATGCCTAATGAAATGATGAGAAACATTTTACATCTATTGTTGTTCTAATTGAGAGATTGCTCATTTTGTTTAATATCTAGTTTCTAGCTGCACTGCAACATTGCTTAAAATAAAATTTAATAGACATACTAATATCACTATTTTCTGTCTACAGACCCAGTAAGGAATAATTTTATGATCTATTTCCAAACAAAACGAGGGAGCACAAAAAGACATTTCCTCTTCACAGGAATTGCATACATAACTTTTGTCAGTGACTTGGTAACTTGTCTGCTAGAGTAAGTTACAGTGATGCATCACTCTAGTGTTAAGATGTGACATAGGTATTAAACATAGCCATTTTTACTGCAATATTTTTTCTGCTTGAGCTTTGTCATGTTTAGATCAAGTTATTGCATTTGCTGCTGCTGTTTACCAAGCATAATGTTACTGAATTTGACTTTGTATTACTCTGTTAAGCCAGTTTTATGACGTATTTATTTTTCTTGTTTGCTGCACATTGTCTTATATTAGTTGAAATATTGCATTTGCTTTACTAATTTATGCTGCTTACTTTGGCAATTTGCATTTTTATCATTGCTGTTTGTGTTAATTATTTTGCACTGCTGCATTACCTCGTCCCTTAGTTTAGCATCTGAGCTCAGTAGATTTAAGTTAGCTTAAGATGGGGTAGGCTATATAAGAGAACGAGTTGTGATGAATGGAAAGAAATGCATTGAGAAGCTGTAAGAAAATGGTTTGGCCAAAAAAGTATTTAAAAGAGGATATGAACAAAATAGTAGTGTTTAGGGACAACAGGTTTAGGTAGGATTTTCTTGGAAATAAATGATGAGGTAAGATATTGGAAAATAAATTGTGAGGTAAGAAATATGTGAACATATAAATTCAGAAAGCATGCTTGGATAGGATTTTTTTGGTGGAAACTAATATTGAAATAAGATGAAAGATCTATGGAATGAAGTTTTGGGTTGGACTGCAGTAACAAATGTTACACTGAAAACAAACCCTGTCCTGTATTTTTGTGTTATTACACGATGTGAATTTGTGTTCGTATTCTCTGTATGTGTCTAGCTAATAAGATTTATGTTGTAGAATTTTTCTGATAATATGTCATTTACCTTGTAAATATGCTTAAACATTACTTATTCTGGTTTGTTTTAATGCTCATGTGTAAAGTTGATGTTTCAAAAGTTATTCTAATCTTGTATGTTTGTACTTATGTCATAATTCTTGTAACACTGATGTATTTGTTTATTTCTATTCTTTTGTAAAGCCGGTTTTACTACAAATGTTATCTGTATTATTATGTTCTTCAATGATGTATTTTGTACCTTCGTTATTGTATTCATATGCTATAAAATTTTAATTGACACCAGTTCATCAAACTAAGTAACTTGTAAGTTACATTGCGATGCACATGTTTCTGTTGGTCATAGGATATGCACAATAGATGAGAAGTTGGGACTGTTAGTGTTTGCACATGTGTTGATAATTCAGCAAGGGACTGGTTAACAGCATTGCTGGTTCTAAGGACAATTCCAAAAACTCTGTGAGTGCACAAGTGGTGGTTTATGGACTTGCTATATTGTCTGCAAGACTCTTCGATAGTGATTGTGCACCTGCACAGTCGCAACAGATGGCTGCTGGCCGTCTCTAAAAGGTCTACAGTGGGTCTGCATCTTTGGTGACTTACCAATACCATTATTTCTACAAGGACTGCACTGGGTATGCACCTTAGATGACTCACCAATACCATACTCTCTACCAGAACTACAGTGGGTCTGCTCTTTGATGACCTACCTACCAATATTCTTCAAAACTTTGACTGACTCTGCTGTGGGTTTGCTCTGTTGTGGCCCATTACCTGTCTGCATGTCAAGAGTCAGCACTGTCTTTCCATTGGAAGGACAACACTACTTCTTCAAGACTGCATGGAGGTCCACTACTTCTGTGTGCATTTTCTTTTACTGCTCATTCTTTAAGAAAAAAAAACCACTGCAACTTTACTGTGATGAATGATCAGGACTGTCTTTATGGACTGTCAGAAAATTTTAGCTTTTCATCAACATTTTATCAATAAGTGTGTGCATTTGATTTCTTTGTTATTGTAATTATGAAAAAAAAATTTCAAATCTCTATTGGCCAACGCCCAAATCAATTTGTAAAATTTTTTGTGGAGAGCATGGGGGCAATATAAGTAGGCTGTTTACGTTTTTATATAGGTAATGCCACGTAGCGCTCTGTATGAAAATCACTGGCTGTGCTGTGTGCAGTCTGTGGCTAGTTTCCATTGTTGTCTGCCATTGTAGTGTTGGGCAGCTGGATGTTAACAGCACGTAGCGTTGCGCAGTTGGAGGTGAGCCGCCAGCAGTGGTGGATGTGGGGAGAGAAATGGCAGAGTTTTGAAATTTGTAAGGCTGGATGTAATGAACTGCTATATATATTATGACTTTTGAACACTAGTAATGTAAATACATTGTTTGTTCTCTATCAAAATCTTTCATTTGCTAACTATGCCTATCAGTAGTTAGTGCCTTCAATAGTTTGGATCTTTCATTTAGCTAGCAGTAGTGGCGCTCGCTATATTCCAGTAGTTCGAGTAATGAAGATTTTTGGTGAGGTAAGTGATTTGTGAACGGTATACGTTAGTGTTAGTCAGGGCCATTCTTTTGTAAGGATTTTTGAAAGTCAGATTGCAATGCACTAAAAATTTTGTGTGTCAGTTTAAACACAGTCATGTATAATTTTTCTAAGGGGACGTTTCAGATTAAATGATGATGGCGTCCGCTTGGGTAAAATATTCCAGAGGTTAAATAGTCCCCATTCTGATCTCCTGGAGGGGACTACTCAAGAGGAAGTCATTATCAGGAGAAAGAGAACTGGTGTTCTACAGATCGGGGCGTAGAATGTCAGATCCCTTAATCGGGCAGGTAGGTTAGAAAATCTGAAAAGGGAAACGGATAGATTAAAGTTGGATATAGTGGGAATTAGTGAAGTTCGGTGGCAGAAGAAACAAGGCTTTTGGTCAGGTGAATACAGGGTTATAAATTCAAAATCAAAATGGAATGATGCAGGACTAGGTTTAATAATGAATAAAAAATAGGTGTACTGGTAAGCTACTTCGAACAGTATTGTGAACGCATTAATGCGGCCAAGACAGACACGAAGCCAACGCCTACTACAGTAGTACAAGTTTATATGCCAACTAGCTCTGTAGATGATGAAGAAATTTATGAAATATAAGATGAGATAAAAGAAATAATTCAGGTAGTGAAGGGAGACGAAAATTTAATACTCATGGGTGACTGGAATTCGACAGTAGGAAAAGGGAGAGAAGGAAACATAGTAGGCGTATGTGGATTGGGGGTAAGAAATGAAAGAGGACGCCGTCTGGTAGAATTTTGCACAGAGCATATCTTAATCATAGCTAACACTTTGCTTAAGAATCATGAAAGAAAGTTCTATTCATGGATGAACCCTGGAGATACTAAAAGGTATCATATAGATTATATAATGGTAAGACAGAGACTTAGGAACCAGGTACTAAATTGTAAGACATTTCCAGGTGCAGATGTGGACTGTGACCACAATCAATTGGTTATGAACTGAATATTAAATCTAAAGAAATTACAAAATGGTGGGAATTTATGGAGATGGGACGTGGATAAACTGAAAGAACCAGAGGTTGTACAGAGTTTCAGGGAGAGCATAAGGGAACAATTGACAGGAATGGGGGAAAGAAATACAGTAGAAGAAGGTAGCTTTGTGGGATGAAACATTGAAGGCAGCGGAGGATCAAATGGGTAAAAAGACAAGGGCTGATCAACCCTTGGGTATAAGGAGAAATATTGAATTTAATTGATGATAGGAGAAAAAATAAAAATGCAGTAAATGAAGCATGCATAAAGGAATACAAACGTCTCAAAAATGATATCGACAGGAAGTCCAAAATGGCTAAGCAGGCGTGGCTAGAGGACAAATGTAAGAATGTAGAGGTTTATCTCACTAGGGGTAAGATAGATACTGCCTACAGGATAATTAAAGAGACCTTTGGAGCCAGTCCTGACAAAACTCTACCATTTGGGGAGCAAGATGTAAGAGACAGGTAAAATACCCTCAGACTTCAAGAAGAACATAATAATTCCAACCCCAAAGAAAGCAGGTGTTGACAGATGTGAACATTACCGAACTATCAGTTTAATAAGTAACAGCTGCAAAATACTGACGCGAATTCTTTACAGACAAATGGAAAAACTGATAGAAGCCAACCTCGGGGAAGATCAATTTGGATTCCGTAGAAATGTAGGAAGAGGTGAGGCAATACTGACCCTACGACTTATCTTAGAAGAAAGGTTAAGGAAACACAAACCCATGTTTCTAGCGATTGTAAACTTAGAGAAAGGTTTTGGCAATGTTGACTGGAATGCTCTCTTTCAAATTCTAAAGGTGACAGGGGTAAAATACAGGGAGTGAAAGGCTATTTACAATTTGTACAGAAACCAGATGGCAGTTATAAGAGTCGAGTGGTATGAAAGGGAAGCAGTGGTTGGGAAGGGTTGTAGCCTATCCTCGATGTTATTCAATCTGTATATTGAGCAAGCAATAAAGGAAACAAAAGAAAAGTTCGGAGTAGATATTAAAATCCATGGAGAAGAAATAAAAACTTTGAGGTTCGCTGGTGACATTGTAATTCTGTCAGAGACAGCAAAGGACCTGGAAGAGCAGTTGAACGGAATGGACAGTGTCTTGAAGGGAGGGTATAAGATGAACATCAACAAAAGCAAAACGAGGATCATGGAATGTAGTAGAATTAAGTCGGTTGATGGTGAGGGAATTAGATTAGGAAATAAGACACTTAAAGTAGTAAAGCAGTTATGCTATTTTGGGAGCAACATATTTGATGGTGGTCGAAGTAGAGAGGATAAAAAATGTAGACTGGCAATGGGAAGGAAAACGTTTCGGAAGAAGAAAAAATTGTTAACATCGAGTTTAGATTTGTATGTCAGGAAGTCGTTTCTGAAAGTATTTGTATGGAGAGTAGCCATGTATGGAAGTGAAACGTGGACGATAAATTGTTTAGGCAAGAAGAGAACAGAAGCTTTCGAAATGTGGAGCTACAGAAGATTGCTGAAGATTATATGGGTAGATCACATAACTAATGAGGAAGTATTGAATACAATTGGGGAGAAGAGGAACTTGTGGCACAACTTGTCTAGAAGATGGGATCGGTTGGTAGGGCATGTTCTGAGACATCAAGGGATCACCAATTTAGTATAGGAGGGCAGCATTGAGGGTAAAAATCGTAGAGGGAGACCAAGAGATGAATACACTAAGCAGATTCAGAAGGATGTAGGCTGCAGTAGGTACTGGGACATGAAGAAGCTTGCACAGGATAGAGTTGCATGGAGAGCTGCATGAAACCAGTCTCAGGACTGAAGACCACAACAACAAATTAATTGTCCCCAAAATTCGGAATATGTTTTAAATGAAGCAATGACTTGAGTTTCTTGAGGAAAATATTCATTATATGTGACATACATTACATCAGGCAAATCAAAATTTACATTAATTAATTCAAATAGAATGATATTAGGAACAACTTTAGTAAGACTTTTTGTATTAGTTTTCATTATTATATCCAAAAGGACTTGCAAAATTATTGTATGAATACATAGATCTTTAACACTTACAATAACAAATCTATTTGTAATTTTATCTGTTATAATATGAATATTTGGATATTTGGACTGAAAGCAATTTTCCAGGTTTTTTTAACTATGTTATCGAAGAGGATTTGCTCCATCATAGTAATGTTAGTATTTTTTGGTGTAATATTTGAGTTAAAAACGAAGAAAAAATACCGAATAGTAAAATAATTTTACAAATTTGATTAATTGGAACAGGTAATCATTTTTTCAGAACAGAAGAATTATCACTTAATTCAAATAATTTACTCATTTATGTTATGAAAAATTGTGTAAATAACTAACAGTTTGGGAACTAAAAATATGAAGCCTGGAAAATATATTTAAAACAAATATGATAAACTTCCCCCAAATTCAGTTCGATGTACAATTATAGGGCCAAGTGGTTATGGAAAATCCACATTAGTTATTGATAGTTATATTTTAGCAGCTGGATGGTTAAAGTGGGGAAAATTTAAATAATTTGCTAATTTTTCAAGTAGTTTAGAACAACCAAAATATTAAGTAATAATTACAATACTTGTAAAAATTGAATAAAAGACACATTAGATAATTATTAATTGAAAAAAAAATAAATTATTGTATTAGATGAATGTGGAAGTAATGCAGTTGTTGTTTTTGATGGTTTCATTCTTGGGAATCAAGATATAGTATGAGAATGTTTTACTAGGGAAAGACATGAAGGAGAGATTGTAATTATGTAAGTCAAACAAATTCAAAAATACCAAAACAATTAAAGATAGTTTTAGATTCCTAAATATATTTAGGCAAGTTGATACAAATTTAAATCGTATTTGTCATGAATTTATTGGTGGTCATTTTAAGTTTGATGACATTAAAGAATTAGTTAAAGAATTAAGTATTTCTCATTTTGGTGGTGTTTTGATGATTGATGAATTACCCATTCAAAATAACTTAGAATGTGGAGAAGTAGATTTAGATACTTTCTGATCATGTTCACCTTTTTGGAGTAATTATTATAGAAATAAAGGCATGAGATGTGTATTTTTCATAAGCAAAAGATATATCGAAAAAACTGGTTAGTTATTTGAGAAAAAGTAATGTTTGCTACAATATCGAGAAAACTGAAATCACTGACAAAGTAATTTCTGGCAATGTTTGTTTGTTTTAAAACTATTGTCCATGAATTATAACCTAATGATATTTTCAATTTATTAGGTGATATTTTAGGAAATAACTCATTTCAACTTTCAATCATGAGAACTGAAGACTAACAAGGAATTAACTTAAAAGATTAAATATATTCAATCCGCTGCAGACTGAACAAAAGTAAAGGTAATTGAATGAGTCCAGAAAGAATTACATAACACTTTCGAAGTAGCTAAATAATACAATTCATTTTGAAAGTAGAAGAATAGTTAACATGGTATGTCCACTTGATGAATTGGATTGAGTGATTAAGACATACGTGGAACCAAGTCTTTTTGATCGTAAACAAGTATATGTAAATGTATTAATTATGTTTGAAAGCATTTTTTCTAAGGAGGCCATTGTAAAACCTTTATCAGATAAAATATATGATAAATAAATTACTGTGTTTACCTTTAACACCAGAAGAGAAAAAAACACATACAATTTCAACAAATATAGATTTATTCCTCAAAATTTCGTCTTGTTGGTCAAAATATAAACATTGATTTAACATTTTATAATTTTGGAATTTCGATGTGTGTTGTTGGCGAACATTTCTAAATAACACCTTAAATCGAATCAATCTAAATCGTTTAGAAATAAAATTTTCTGACTGTTGTCTTAAGATTTACCTTGGAAACGGTTCCAGTTGATGTAAAGATAATTCTATTTGTTGAAATAATTTTCATTATCTTTTACTGTATACAAATGGAGAATAATAATCACATTTACTATTGGGAGTACAAAACTCTATTGAAACACTTCATCCACATCGATTAGCAACTAAAAATGGTGAACAAGGAATTGAAGTTTCACTATCAGTTTGTGAAACTAAAATAGAATAAAGTTGTTAAAAATGTTGTAGGGGTCGCTCTACATGTTCGTGAACAAATTATTAACGGAATTGATAAAAAACATCTACTTTCTTTTTCAATTGACGTCTTATGAAATTCTGGTTTAGTGAAAATGGTTCACGAAAAGATCAAAGGAGTTTCAGAAATGAATAAAGGACAAATATTCATTGACATCTATCAATGTTTTTATTAAATCTGCTTGGGCAATTCCAGTTAAAGATAAAACAGGTAAAATATACTTGATTCTACCAAGAATTATTTGAGTTGGATAAAACCAAATAGTTACCAAACAGATAATAGTTAATAAATTTTATAATTAAGAATTACAGAAAATACTGAAAAAAATTAATATTAATAATTATTCAACTTTCAGTAAATTAAGAGGAAATCTGGTTCCAGGATTTACAGGAACATTAAAAGAAAAAATTAGGAAGAATTTTGTTCATCAAAAAATTTAAAATGTGTAGACTTTGTTAAAAAATCTGATGATATCCCTAATAACATAAAACATTCAACAACGAAAATTCATCTGACATATGTAAAATGTTATTGATATCTGTTTATATAACTAATTTGTTAGATACTAGCCTTAAATATAAAATTGAGGAGAGGGCAAGAATAAGTAATATGTAAGGAATTTTTGAAATGGGATGTACAGTAAATTGGTAAACAGAAATTTCTTATATTGCATTGTTAATCATTTCAGTGCGAGTTAATATAAAATGCGTGATGTGAATGGCGAAAAAATGAAAGGAAATTTTTATGAACAAGATGTACTGGAAATAAATTTTCCAGATATTTACCTTGTTGACAAAGTTTTAAAGTTGGAACATAATAAACTTCATGTTAAATGGGTAAGTTTGAAGAAAGACTCCAAGTTATGGTAAATATAAGTAAAGTTATTATATATATATATATATATATATATATATATATATATATATATATATATATATATATATATATATATATATATATATATATATATAAATAAATATATATATATGATATGAATATAATAGTCACTATTATAATTTTTTCATTAATGATTGAAGGTTGTAAATATGCATTGCAGATTTAGTGAATTTTGCTGATTAGATACATAAAAACTTCAAATGAATGCTACTTAAAATTTGACTGTAGGTATGGTACCTCAAAATTTAGATATATTATTTAAGAAACGTTTGATTAATTATTTATATTTCGTACCATTGTATTTTTAATTATAATTTTGAAATAATTTCATTTGGGAATAATTCCAAAATTTAATTTGATTAGATTGTATAAAAACTCAGAATTAGGTACATTATAAATTTTTAAAATTTTTCATAGTTTAGGTATTTATTTCTGATAAGTTCTATTTAATTTTGTGCTTTTTCAATTGTATTTAAGTAACATAATATTTATAATTATAGGCTTTATTTATAATCCTAAAATGGCAAAAGTAGGTGCAAACTTTCATCACTCAATGGAGGAACTAAATGTTGTGATAATCTATTTATTTTTACATTGCTTTATGATTCCAATTGCTTTATCAGTTATTTACCTGAAATCTTCAATATTTTCATCTTTTATTTTATTTAAATTTTTGAGTGAATTATTTGTCCTCTATAGAATTTTTTTATTTTTTTCTGCATTGTTTATACTCTTTGTAAAGCATCATGAGTAACACAACTTTTAAATTGTTTGTTTATTCCTCTACTGATTTGAATATTAGAAACATAATGCAATTCATGAATAATTATTGTGTATATTTATTTTCCTTTTGCAAGCATCCCAAAGAGAGTTTTATACTTTCTAGTATCACACACTTGTCTTTGTCAATACTTTTTCAAATAACTTGTTTGTATATTTTATCTTCTAAAAGGTTAGCCACATGTTTTACTTTAAACAAAAGACCATTATTTTCATAAATTATAATTCTTATGTTTACATTAGATATTATTTATATCTAATGTACCCCCATTTAAATACAGTTCATTTAATATACTTTGGCTTTTTAACTACAATATATCTTTTCTTTAGTAACAGAGAGTGAGAATAGAATATCTCACCAAGAAAGAAATTCATAAGGAAATTAAAATAACAAGACCAAGTTTGCCTTCAAAATCAATTTGTAAAGATTGTTACAGAAAGAGATAAGGACAACTTCTTCAAAATTCAGACAATTAAACATATAATTTGTGAAAAACGAGGAAAAAAATTTAAAATTCTTCTAAATATCTTCATATCTCCGAACACTGAAAATATGAGAGATCAGGTTTAGAATATAAAAATGGAAAAGAAAGAGATTTTCAAAAAGTTGAATAAATTTTGTCGATACTGAGTTTGTGTTTTTATTTTCCAAGTCATCAAAAATTATCGTATCATGAAAAAAAATTGAGATTAATTTTTTTTTCCAAGTTTCTGTGCGACTGTTTGATAATTTTAATATATCACTGCTATCATCTTTTATTTTATTTAGTTTTAATTGATAATAAGCTTACTCTATTTCCACTTTGTAACATGACAATTCATCATCAGAACTTAAAACAATTTATTACATTCAACAGTGTATAAATCATATTTAAATGATCTAATCAAAATCTTTTTTCTATATTGTATTATTTTATCAGTTAATTATATTTTTAGAATAATCGAAATGAAATGTCTCACTTCTGATAATTTAACTTCTTAACTCTTTTTCTCTTCCTTTTCACCAACTTTAGAAGCACACATATATGACCTTAAAGTAATTTGTTCTAGTCTAGTTTTCCCACTATTTTTATCCTTCACTTTGCCTAAACCTTCGTATTTATTACCAAAATTTTATACATAATTTCTTTTGGATAATCACTTATATGAAATTCGTTTGTCAATACATCTCATCAGTAAATCTGATTGAACAAATGATAAGAATATATGAGTTTTCTTAAATTTTTATCAAAGGTTTAACTTTGTTTAAGACTACTAAATATAAACATATTTTTCTTTTTTATTAATAGTTGTCGAAAATTATTCCTTCCTTCTGGTGTTGCATGTTAATCTTTAAGTTTCATGTATCTCATCAGGAAAAAAAAACTTCCAAGTTACACCCAATTAAAATCTTTAAAAACTAAAAACTGAGACAATGTCGAATCCCATAAACTACATGCATCTAAATATGCAATATATTTTGTTTTTCTATTTATTAAAAATTATAATATAGTTTTGTTATTTGATTTTCATTTCCTTTAATTCTTTCAACACAAATTCTTTTATCAGAAATGAAATCATATCATTATCATGTAATTAATATAATTCTACTCTTCTCATTATAATATGGAACCCCAAGAAAATTCTGGTTCAGTAAAATATCAAGATGAAACAAGTTAATAAGATTTAATCTAGCAACATAAGTTAATAAGATTTAATCTTGTGTCTGCTAAAATTAAAGCATTGTGTGGGTAATATAAATTTTATACGGCTATATTCATGTTTTATGTTGATTTTTTTCCAAAACGTATTTGCTCTTTCATAATTGTCATAGAAATTTTATCTTCAGAAAATCTTGAACAAGTTATCTGCTTTAGTCAATGTTTTATCATAATTTTATTTCAGAATCCACATATTTATGTGAATTATCTCTTTTTTAATTATTAAATCTTATTCATTACATAAAAAGTCTTTTGCTTTTCTATTAATTTTTTCTTTAGTAAGGTTAGAAAATAAATCATCAATACTTGTCATACAATACTAAAGTATCTAAAAATCTTATACTTCATCCATCTACAACAGGCCTATTAAAAGAAATAAATTTTTGGTCATTCTTTGGAATTGAATCACTATCCTTACTAACTATTGCTAATTCCTTTATAACAATTAAACCTCATACTTTGTTGAATTATACATCCAAAGGGTAATAAATTTCTGATTTTCATATTTAAGATAGGGATCTTCATATGTTACACCTCAGTATTTTCCTGTCAAATGACAATGATTTCTTATATTCTGTTCACAAAAGTGAATTATTTTTCATAGATATTAGAAGTTTCTGAATATTTATGATTTATTACTCCTTCTTTAGTCTATTTCATTGGAAAAATTCGATCATATATTCTAGCAATTTCTCTTGATTGATGTTTGTATATTTTAATGATTTTTTTTCTGCATATTTTCCTTTACAGAATTATTATAATCTCCAATAGAAAATTTAACATAATAACTGAATCAAATTGGTAAAAGTTTTTGGTACTTTTTAAATATGTTTTTTCAGGTTTTTGTCGATAATTTACAAAATCCTTTTATAAACGTTCGAAACTCATGTGGAATTATAAAATTTTTTTTAATTTCAATTTCTTCTCCTTTAAGAGGCATATCTATTTATACTTGTCTATTTTCTTTACAATAGTATTCATGAATGTCTATTGTCTTGTGTGAATAAAAATTCTAAAAGATCCATAACAAGGATAAATTTTTCCAATGACTTTTCTTGTATGTGTACCAATCAGTTGCCAAAGATTTTTTATTTAATGATACTCTGAATTACTATCATTTAGAGTAAAAAGAAGATTGTCATATTTTTCTCATTTATTTTATGTTTGGTAATCAGGATATACAATAGTTTTTTTCTCCATTTGCTTTCATATGCATAAGCAACATTGAAATATGTGTTTTGTTTTCAAATTTCAAAATATTTAT
The DNA here is from genome assembly GCF_021461385.2 of Schistocerca piceifrons. Lineage (NCBI taxonomy): Eukaryota > Metazoa > Arthropoda > Insecta > Orthoptera > Acrididae > Schistocerca > Schistocerca piceifrons. The sequence goes on from NC_060142.1 coordinate 605,086,411, forward strand.
TAAATGAACAGGAAACTGAATTTAGTATTGTTTGAAAATTTCATCCATTCTATTCCAATATATCTCTAGTTATTATTTCTGACTACATTTTTGTCTAAATTATATAATACAGATTTTATAGCCGCATAAAACATTTTTGATGTGTGTTTTTCACATTATTTACTGCTTTCTTAATCTTTAATTCCTTCTGGCTAACAGATATAAGAAGGTCTATTTAAATGTAATTTTAAACTGTCTGTTAGTAGTAAAGACCAAAAAAATTTTTGCTTTGTATTTCTTACATTTCAATTAGTTGTATGTTTGTTGTTTTTGATAATGATCATCTAAATATATCGTTCTTAGTAAATCCTGGTCAGATTTTTCAAAAGTTAATTCTTGTTTTCTTCTTGTATTTGAAAATTCAAATAAAATTTCATATTAACTATAAATGACTGTATTTGAATTGACACATTCTTTATTTTGTTGATATTTTCTTCCATTATTCGATTAAAAAATTCAATTGTGCCTACAGAATTATCATTAATGTTAGTGCAATAAGTTATGTTCTTGATTTTAAAGCTGAAGCTTTTTCTGTAAATCTGCACCCAATGGAATATTGAAACCTGATAAATTTTCGGTTTTATTTCTTGATATTTATCTACTTGAAGTTATGCAAAATATTTCTCTTTGTCGTTAATAATTATGTTATCTAATTATTTTAACAATTTTTCCTCATATTTATTAAAAAAATTGATTTATTGTTTTTTATTGAGACTTTAATTATTTATTACATTTTTCGATTTACAGATCTTACGAATTTGATGTTTTAATCAAATCGTTATCACTATTAATTTTCACTTCTGTGTTTGACATGATTGATTAACTTCTGGGTAACTTTTATTTTTTTTTACAACTTGAAAGGGGTCTTTCGAATTTGTTTGGTCAATTTATTACCGTTATCATTTGTATTGATAGTGTGAAGAGGATTTACAAAAAGGTAAATTAATGTTTGTTTGTAAAGTTTTGAATAATTCTTCAATTTCCCTATTCTAGCAGTTGATCAAAGTTCTTCAAAGTTTTATTTAAGTATCTCTCCTGTATTTCTTTGTTCCTTTCTTTCTGATTAAGCAAATCAATAAATTCAAATGATCTTTTCTAGTTATATTTGAGTAACCACTTTCTTTAAAGTAATGTTTTAAATCTTTCTCTTTTAAATTTCCAGTATATTTACATATATGAAATTTTATTTTCAATTTTTTAAATTATAGGGTGTAATCTTATAATAGGTTTGATTGTTGTTATTTATAAAGATTAGAAATAATTAGATTTTTAAATGATGAAATGAGAATTTTCTTTTTTTGATGCTGACAAATGAGGTTCCTTTGTTATTATCTACAAATATTAAAATTTATTAGATGTGAAACATTTTAAATCTGAAAAATTGGAATTTGGTCTTTTGATATAGGCAAATGATATTTTTTGGCTTGGGGTAACTGTGAAATTAGATTCTTGGCTTGTGACCTGGAAATTTTAGTCGAAAATTTTCTATGAGCCACAACTCTCTTTGACCTACTACTGTTGCGAGACCATTGTCGTCAGATTCTTGTCGAAAGTAGCCTGGTAACCGATGGAAGTCACTCTGGCTAGCGCTGCAATAGTATTGTTAAACACTAACTGTTGCTGTGAGCTGTAATGCAAGAAATAATTTTCGAAAGAGGTGACATATAAATCGAAGAGGCAAAGAAACTGGTAAATCTGCCTAATATTGTGTAGGTCACCTGTGATCACATAGAAGTGCCGCTACACGACTTGTCATGGACTCGAATAACACCTGAAATAGTGCTGGAGGGAACTGACATCATTAGCGCATCAGTGCTCTCTTTAAATCCTTATGAATACGAGGTGGTGAAGGTCTCTCCTGAAGAGCACCTTGGATGGCATCCCAGATATGCTCAATAATGTTCAAGTCTGGGAAGTTTGGTGGCAGGCCGAAGTTTAAAAACCCAGAAGAGTGCCCCTGGAGCCACTCTGTAGCAAATCTGGACGTTTTACGTGTCGCTTTGTCCTGCTCGAATATCCGAAGTCCGTCGGAATACATAATGGACATGAATTGATGCAGATGATCAGACCGGATGCTTATGCAAGTGTCAACTCTCGTATCAGGGTCCCATGTCACATCGACTCCAAAAGCCCCACACACCATTACAGGGCCTCCACCAGCTTGAAGAGTATGCTGCTGACATGCAGGGTCCATGAGTTCATAAGGTTTGCTCCATATCTGTACACGCCCATCCGCTCGATACAATCTGAAATGGGACTTGTCCGACCAGCAACATTTCTTCAGTCATCAACAGTCCAATGTCGGTATGGAAGGGCCGAGGAGAGGCGAAAAGCTTTGTGTCATGCAGTGAACAAGGGTAAAAGAGTTTGATGTTTCGTTGAATGGTTCACACACTGACACTTGTCGATTGTCCAGCACTGAAATATGCAGCAATATGTGGAAGGGTTGCGCTTGTGTCGTGCTGAACGATCTCTTCAGTCGTCGTTAGTCTTGTTCTTGCAGGACCTTTTCCCTGCTGCAGCGATGTGGGAGATTTGATGTTTTATCGGATGCCAGACACTCACATTACACTCGTGAAATTGTCGTACGGGAAAATCTGCACTTCATCGGTACATCTGAGATGCTGTGTCACAACACTCGTTCACCGACTATAACATCATGTTCAAACTCAATTAAATCTTCATAACCTGCCATTATAGCAGCAGTTACCGATTTAACAACTGCGCCACACACTTGTTATGTACAGGCGTTGCCGACAGCAGCGCAGTTTTCAGCCTGTTTTCTTATGTCTGTATGTGAATACGCTTGTCTGTACCACTTTCTATGACGTTTCAGTGTAGTTAGAGTTATACTGTAGATGATTTGATATGATGAATTCCTTTACACTTGTATATCCGAATGGTTTCAATTTCCACAACATTGTCGTGTACAGTGCTATGAATTCATTAAGGTCCATTATATACAAGAAAGAACTGGCGACTAAGCTGCTTGCCTCTACAAGAATAATTATGGAACTTAACCAGAGTCATCTTTCCAATCTGCAGCTTTTTGATGGTTACTTGAACCTGCTGAGTATTCTTTCCTCTTCCCGCAGCCTTTTCACGTTCTTCAGTGCTATACAACGTATTTCCTTTTCACGTAATTTCTTATTATTTGAAGCTGTAATTTTTATTAACTCACTTATACAGTCTGGTGGTTGTTGATTTTTGAGCATAAGTAACGGAAGTAATGATTTAGAATCGTGTGTTAACTCACTAAGAATTTCTTAGAATGTATTCGTCCTTTGTAGCTTCCTCGTCGTTGATTATCTCGTGTATTTGGTGATGTGACTTCAGTTGATTCTACCTGTCGTGCTGGGCTGGCTCTTTCCCAGTTTTTCCACTGCAAATGATGATTACTGTGACTGTGTCGGTGTGGGCTGTCTTGGTTTCTATTAGCACAACTGATGTTGTGTCATGTCTTTTGAGGATTTGATCTACCTGAACTGCAACCTTGAAAATATCCACGATTACTGCATGACTTAGACAAATGTCTGTGATTATTTTGACAGTAATTAAGATTGTTATGACAACACCTGATCTCATTTCCGTAGTTACTATGACATTTGTTAAATGTTCGTCGACAGATCTACGGAAATTACTTTTATGACAATACTCGTTATTCACATACGCGTATTTTGCGTCATACGGACTATGTCTGTTAGCCCATCTGTGATTGTTTCCGTGGTAGCGTTTGTTTGGCGTGTTTCCATAATTTTTGTTTTCAGGCAGTAGAAAAGCTTCTTGCGTGTCATACCTTCTGTTGTGATTATTACTGTGTCTTTTTTTCGTTAAACCGTTATCGCTGTCCAATTCCAAATCCTGAAGTAATGTTTGAAATGCTTCTAAATCATCTTTACGTCTGCTGGTGAAAACTACATGCCTTTGTTAAGCAAATACGAATTAGCGAATTGTATGATTTCGATAAGTGCTGATTTCTACATACAGTGTCTTCGAAGTATTCTCCCTTCTACAGAAGGCAGACTGATAAAAGTTTTGTAACATCATAATGCTATGGTTTACACGATCCTGTGTGACCTGTGACCAGTAGGCTGACAGAAAAGCTCGGAAGAGATCATTTTACGCTTTGACAGTGTCTCTCTATTGAGCTGTAGGTTCATTTCCAAATAACCACAGATAAATTGTGCACTCCTTAGGGATGAATTTCGTTACCGTAAGTCTTGAAAACTTTGAATTTATGTACTGCCAGAAAGTGTTTATAACTGAAGTTACCAGTTCTGTGCGAATCAGATTGTTCCTTATTGCACCACGTCGACTATTCACTGTCGCATCTGGATGTGTGGTACCGTTCTTGGGGAAAACCATCTAACTGCTATAAATTTCTATAGTCAGCGAAGTTCTCTGAATATGGATGTACACGGACAATATAGTCCTTTTCCTGGCTGCTCTTAAACTTTCTTTCAATACACTCGACTTTTTCATTCATGGTCGTCCTATAACGCTTACTTTCCTGTTAATTTTCTCCTGGTTGATTTCAAAATTTATTGATGACTGGTATTCTGCTGTGGCTGTAAACTGTACTGGAAATGTTTCATTTGAATGTCTTTATGCATTAGTTGACAAATTTGCCGTGTGGTCAGTAAAGTTAGATGGAAAAAAGATAACGATTTCAGGTCAGATGAGTATAGGAAAATACTGAAAGCAGCAGAAAATAGTGTAACAAGAGTAGCATTCGTCATGAATAGGAGGGTGAGGCTGAAAATGGATTACTGTGAAATGCTCATCTGAATCGTCAGTAAACCTACGCTGACAACAAGAGTCAGATATACAGCCCAGAATCGCAAGCAGAATATGAAGAGATAGAGAGAATAATATAAAACGATACTGAACGGGTAAATCAGTACATGAAGGGACATGAAAAATTTGGTCAAGGAGGACTGGAATGCGGTTGTAAGGAAGGGTGTAGAATAAAGGGTTAGCAAGAACGAGAGAGGAGAAAGTCTGAGTTGTGTAACAAATATCAGTTTGTACTAGCGTATAGTCTTTTCAAGAATCAAAGGAGGAGCAAGTTCGGTTGTTTTTGGGGAAGGAGACCAGACAGCGAGGTCATCGGTCCCATCGGATTATTGAAGGATAGGGAAGAAAGTAGGCTGTGCACTTTGTTGACAATTAGGTGTCTGATAAGTTAAGGAATGAGGAGATTGTCCTTAGATTCGGTGAGAAAAGAAACATATAGTAAACACTGACAAGAAGAAGAGCTAGGATGATGGGACATGTGTTAAGACGTCATCGAATAACTCATGGTCTAGAGCGAGCAGTAGAGGGTGAGAACTGTAGAGGAAGGCACAGACTGGACAAAAATCCAACAAATGATTGACTATGTAGAATGATATAATTTGTACTCTGGGATAAATGGTTTGGTAGAGGAAAGAAATTCGTGGTAGGCCTCTTCAAACCAATCACAAGGCTGACGGCAAAAAAAAGTACTTCCTCCTGAACAGCTCGAGGCAAATATTCGGCTGTACAATATTACGCGTCCCTAGAAGTAGTGACCAAAGTGTCCCAAGAAGTGGAGACCAAACAACAACACTATCGTCAACATAATTGAAAAAACGCGTCGGTTTCAAATTAACCGAATCCAAAGCACGTTACTCAACACCTTCCATAAACACATTGGTAGTAACAGATGACAAAGGACTTCCAATCGCAACCCTGTTTGTCTGCTCATAGTATTGGTAACTGAATAAAAAATAAGTGCAAGTCAACACATGACGAAATACTTTCATTAGTTGAAAACGAAACGTAACATCAGTTAACTCTAACTATTCAGAAAGAGGAATGCGAGTGAAGAGAGAGACCTTCCTAAAGCTTACTAGAATGTCAGATTCATTCAGAGGTATTCTCTGTAATCGACATTAACAGATCCACCGAGTTCTTAATGTTAAGGTGACACCGATTTACTAGTGGGCTCAGTAGAGTAGCAAGATATTTTGCTACAAGATATGTTGGAGCACCTGTGATGCAATTGGACGACGAAGAAATCCTTGTTTGTGGATCTTCATAAGGCCAAATAGCCAAAGGATAGGTGTGTGTGTGTGGGGGGGGGGGGGGGGGGGCAACACAAAAAGAATTAAGACACTTGGTAGACTCCTGCCACCAGGAACATTTCTTCATGAGGCTGTTAATCTTTCTGTCCACCCTTCTTGTGGTTTCAGAACCAGTAAATTAGACAGTAAACACTGCTTGTCCAAAACAACTGTAGTATTGTCGTCTGCAAGTAAAATAATAGTATCCAGATAACACCCAGTGAACGTAAAGCGACCCCCTCCGCTGGTGGACGTACTCCAGTCAACATAGGACATCCTTCCCTACTAACCTCCCCTTCATCATCAGGAGGTAGTTTAAAAACAGCCTGTTCAACAGAAACAAAGGAATCACACACTGGCAAACGCTTGGACGTCGCCAAAATGTAAACCTTTCCCTAGCACGGATGAAGCTGTGTTGTCAAGAAGCTTCTTCGTTTAATTTCTAGCAGAACGTCGAGACCCACCATTAGGCTCCGAATCACTTAATCTTTGCCAAATTCCGGGCAGTTACAAAGAGTAAAATTACCAGTCAGACAGCAACCAAGAAGCACCGTCCAGCCACTATCATGAAAAGGCGTAAATTTTTAAAGTAGTCGTTAAATGAACACAAAATAATTCCTTGCAAGTAGAATCCGATTTTAGACGACTTTAATAGCGCCTTTCACGAACAAGAGCTAGGCAGCACGTTGGTTGATACGATTGACGGTAGGACAATTAACATGATGAACAACTGTGAAAAAAGTTGTGACAATATTTAGACCAGGACACCTCAACAGAATCGACAAGGCACATTTCAGTCTTGTTTAACTACGGCAGAGTGTATCCAGCCTCTACAAGCATAGACAGAGGTAAGCAATGTGGTACCTGTGTTTCACCTGTCGTGTACAGTGTTCCTATAATTTATGGGAATGCAACCTGGTGCACTTACTTGCTGCAGTCTTACCTTGAAAATTACAGTTTTTGTACATGTCGAAACGTAAGCAGTTGTGGATAACGTGTCCCATCTGCATTCCCTTACGTTATTTTAATATGCTTAATCGTGTTAAATACGCCCCTTGTTCCTTAACGCGAGTTACCAATAGTGTGGCTGAAAATTAGTCAAATAATCTTTAAAATTATACGAACGAAAAAGGTACATATGGGGATGTTGACTAGAGGTATGCAAATCAACGCTGTGCATCTGACGTAATTAATTCTTACTCTTGAAAAAATCAGTGTGGACGTCGTTTTCTACAAAATTAAAACGGAATAAAAACTGACGCATTTTACTACACTGAAGTGCGTGCTAACTTATGTGACAAACATCGACAATGTTAAATAAATACCTTGGAAAGTCTTATAATGGGGGGTGGGGTCTGATTCTAATAAACCCATATCACTATAAAATAACTGCAAACATGAAGTAGTACCACGATTGCAGAAAGGTTGTGTAAAAGGCAAATATCCCCATAAAGGAATACAAAGTCTTGCCTGTGGTAGATATCTGCAAGCAAATCATCAGAGTTGAGATCGAAATTATTAAAAACAGTTAAAATCGCTCATCCCGCTGTCTAAGCTAGACCTCATCATGTTGATCTGCAGGTGGAAGCTGAGGTGGTTGCAAAATCAGTTACTAGATCCTGGTGGAGATGTGATTTTGTGTTGCCTGCTTCCTAAAACGAAGATTCGTTTCTTGTGATTTTCGTTCAGCTTGGCACTTCGATTGGCTGGCTATCGATATTCCGGATCCCTATCGGTAAAAACATCCCTTAAAGGAAGCTGGTTCCCATCTCTGACTCTTACTTCAGTCGGTTTATGTGATGGAAAACATCGTCCTTCGCTCTTTCTGTCTGTGTCTTTGGACAATGCAGTCGGACCTCGCTTGCACAGTCGAGTTCCTCTCTCTGATTTCTATATTATTTATGTTAGCCAGTCCTGGAAGTTACTTTTGTGTTAACTATTTAGTCTTTGCATTTTGCACTGCCTGCGCTCGGTTGGATCCTAAGCCTTCAAAGATGTGTTAAGTCTAGTGTACTCACTCCACTTTCCGATGTAACAATCAGTCAGAATATTTCTCAGACGCCCTTCTTTATACATTTCGTTCACTAAAGTGATCTACCATTCAGCGGAAATGGTACAGATACTTTTTCCACGTTCTGGTTGCTATATCCGAAACTCATGATGGTCCAGCACTACAGGAGACGGTATCTAGATTGCAATTTCTGGCAAGCGGAAACCAGAGACGCCTCTTCTTATGGAAGGTCGTAATGACGAAGCGGCATTTATATCTACCTCTGTTGGCACCTCCTTCAGGGCGTTCTCCTTGGGAGCAGTCTTCCTTGCCCAGATAATGTGACCTCCTGCACGTCTGTGTTTGCAGCCCAGCTCAGTGTGTCATCATAGGGGCCTCTTACTTAAGTTAAACATACAATTCAGTATGAAAATGTGATGAGTGTTAATTAAGTACTGACAGTCACTGTTACTCCCATACATCTCATTTATCAATGCGAATTAGTTATTCTGATTCCAACGCTATTTTCAACTCTGGTTTTATATCGGTTATGGGATAGTTTTGGAAAAACAGTCCAGTATCATTACCCCTTACTGTAGTTTTTAAGTTTGTGCAGAAGCAGTTACGCTCAGAAGTTACTGAACTGTAAGTTTATAAAAGAAATTTGACATGCACGGCATAGGGATTATGAGATCATTTGAGGGACGGTTTTGGGTTAAGAATTTGCCAAATATACTCGTCTACATTTTATTATATTATATTTTAATACAATAAGCCAACACTTATTCACTCTTTCACTTCGCTGGTAAAGTTAGTTTACCTTATGAAACATTAAAGGTAATTTAATGTACCAGGTATCAAATTATTCAGTCTTTTTAAAACTGCCATTACATTCCAGCTCTTAGTTTTAAACATATTTACATTAAATAACTTTATAAAACAATGTAATATTACATTTATTACTGACTCAGTCATCAGTGGCTTAACACAAACTTTTTATACTTTAAGACATCGACTCGTTGTTCATCCTTACTACAAACAATTTTCAAGATCGAACTCACAGTTTTGCAAAATATATAGACATAGCAACAGAGTAAAATCTGTTGAAAAATACATCATCATACAGAAATATAAAAAGTACCAAATTCAATGTATATACAGCAGTGTAACTGCTATAAGATATGCAAAACATGTGCATGGTACAATATGTGCGTAAGACAAGATACACAGAACAACATACTCAGCACAAGAAAGTGTAAATGTAAGCACACAAAAAACTGCATTCAGTTTTCACTACAGAAGTCACATTTGTGTCACTGTGTATGAAATGGTGTACTCGTTTCTAACTAATATTTCAAATTTTAAATTTATGAAAGTATATATGGGTGAACTTAAACATTACAACATACAGTTTCACCACATGGGATAATAAATACGTACGTTAATGCAACAAAACTTTTCAGACATCGTTGATACTAAGACATTTTAATCAAGATCTATAGGTTAGTTCCTTCTCAGTAAAAGGTAAGACACACAAAGTACAAAAACTGTCTCTGAAGAAGGAAAGCACGCAAAAATTGTTATCGGTTTGAGGTAAAATTCATGTTCATTTCACAAGGTTGGCGAAGTCACTGGCCTGGTATAAGAAGAAGGCGATTAGTTTCAGTGTTCAAAGTTCATGCAAACAAACTAGGTTTGTTCCATCAAAATGACATTTTTACAGCGCTCGTCAACGTATTCTGTCTTACATAAGTCCAAGTCTCTCATCTGATCACAGAAGTTTACATTAGTTTTTAAGTGCAGGGGTACAAATAAGGTCCAAACAAGTCTCTTCCCTCCGGAATAGTGTCACAATATACATCGATATTGAATGGATAGTTTCCTTCCACTTCTTCAGTATTGTGAAGTGTGGACGTAAAGGAACAGTCTTATTGTTCCTTAAGTATGAAGACAGTAGTGTTTCATGCTACAGGCAACACGTGGTGGTTGCTTGATAAACTACATGAAGTGCATATACGACACCATAACTTGTGTATGTAAACAGTGCGACTAGTTCTGTCGGAGAAGCGACAGTGTGTTCCGCCACGTCCATTTGGAGCACCGCTTGTGTGGTGGTCCCATCCGTAAGTTTGGAGCAAATTGCCCCTGCAGAAAGGTGCCTCAGTAGTTTTCACAGACACTCGCCTCAGTAGTCTCACTTGCCAGCTAGGCTTCGAGAGCCACATGTGTGTCTGGCAGTGACTCAGTCATGGCACCTCATACTTTATCCAGCCCTCTCGTTCCATCAGCCATCTCCCTCTCGTGCCTCATTCCAACGTGTGACTGCAAGGCCTCAAACAATTTACGAAACACATATCAATACTACAACCCACATGGACAAAAAAGCATTCGGCTGATACAACTTTTAACAACTTTTACAATTACACTTCTGTAACAACCTCACACCTCTGTTGTAAGTTCCAATGATTTGATGAAGTTACTTCCTCAGTTTCATTTAAATCATTGTTTATAACTAATGGACCAATGTCCTTTTAATGATTCATCTCTGTATAGTTAATTCGTTTGAACTGTAACATTTGTCGCATTGTACAATTTAACTTTTACTTTGATTCATGTTATTTCGTCCTCTCTCAGAAAGATTCTTAAAAACATTGTCTTTGTAGAATTCTTTTGTGAGGTTAGGAGCAGCGGTGAGGTTGCGTTAGATTCAGTTTTCCATCTCCTTATTTATTATCTGCATGTAGTATCAATTATTCCAGAGGGAGACGAGTCTCTCAATTACCTGTGTTTTTGCTATGTTTACCAGTAAGCCAAGACCACTTTACCGATTTCACCGTTTATATATATTTGGATTCCATACTTTTGCCCTGTTAAAATTAACTTCCCCATCTTTCCACCTACCTTTCATCTTACTGTTATTCACACCGTTGGTTCTCAAGAACTGTAGCGATTGTATATCTGCAACACAAACAGAAGTGAATTTAGAGTCTTAACACATAAATCAAATTCACAGTCCGACGTTTCACTTAATTTTGTAGATCTATCACTTCAGTGGTTCCTTGACTTACCATTTTCCTTACTTTGCTTTTTACATTTATCCACATTTGCTAAGTTTCTTGGTCTCTCCCTCTTATAGTGAGGATACTAAAAATCAGAGCATTCCTTCCTCCAACAAGGTTCAAATTTACTCTGATGTTCTTATCCTTATTTCTGCTTTCACGTATGTCATGGTTCATCAAAAGTTCATCTGTCTGTCCTGTCAACAGTACATGAAGATACACAAAATTATAACATAACACTCAAATCAACTCACAAAATATTCATATAAAACAGCCTATTTTATTATCATTATTCATCCATATATGGCAGGGTTAGTTCATTTCCGATAAATCCTAAAAGTTCTGTGTTCCCTCATGTCTACTGATAAGGCTCACGGATCCTTGTACAGTACTCCATCGCATCTGGCATACTTATAATAAAATAAAATTCAACCAACACCCTTAACTTAAACATGAAAACAACAGTCAGTGGTCTGTTTAATGTCTCTCTTCTCAGTCTCTCCTACACCATCCTCGTAACTTCTTTGGATGAGAACTGAACTCGTTCGATGAGAAAACTTTCTTTTCCGACCTCATAACTCTTATACTTTCCCATAGGGTCTCTTTACTTAATCATCGAGGCCTCTTCATGGTATTACTGGTAACTTTCTCTTAACCATCTCAAACCGATATTTGTCGAATTTCGAGGACAACTGTTTGTTGATCAAATAACGGTACAACCTTTTAGTTTCTTTCTATCAGAGAGGTTGGGCGATTTAACATCTTTCCTTGTGCCTCACCAACGTTTCCTGATTTCCTAACAGGTACTGACTTCATCATTACTGTTACGACAAAAATTATTCGTTGATTTGCTAATTATCAGAAGGCAAGAAGTGGTTCCCAGAACCACAAGATATTTACAGAAATATACATTATTCTTAGAAAAAAAAACAAAACGTGCCATGAAACTACACTCCTGGAAATGGAAAAAAGAACACATTGACACCGGTGTGTCAGACCCACCATACTTGCTCCAGACACTGCGAGAGGGCTGTACAAGCAATGATCACACGCACGGCACAGCGGACACACCAGGAACCGCGGTGTTGGCCGTCGAATGGCGCTAGCTGCGCAGCATTTGTGCACCGCCGCCGTCAGTGTTAGCCAGTTTGCCGTGGCATACGGAGCTCCATCGCAGTCTTTAACACTGGTAGCATGCCGCGACAGTGTGGACGTGAACCGTATGTGCAGTTGACGGACTTTGAGCGAGGGCGTATAGTGGGCATGCGGGAGGCCGGGTGGACGTACCGCCGAATTGCTCAACACGTGGGGCGTGAGGTCTCCACAGTACATCGATGTTGTCGCCAGTGGTCGGCGGAAGGTGCACGTGCCCGTCGACCTGGGACCGGACCACAGCGATGCACGGATGCACGCCAAGACCGTAGGATCCTACGCAGTGCCGTAGGGGACCGCACCGCCACTTCCCAGCAAATTAGGGACACTGTTGCTCCTGGGGTATCGGCGAGGACCATTCGCAACCGTCTCCATGAAGCTGGGCTACGGTCCCGCACACCGTTAGGCCGTCTTCCGCTCACGCCCCAACATCGTGCAGCCCGCCTCCAGTGGTGTCGCGACAGGCGTGAATGGAGGGACGAATGGAGACGTGTCGTCTTCAGCGATGAGAGTCGCTTCTGCCTTGGTGCCAATGATGGTCGTATGCGTGTTTGGCGCCGTGCAGGTGAGCGCCACAATCAGGACTGCATACGACTGAGGCACACAGGGCCAACACCCGGCATCATGGTGTGGGGAGCGATCTCCTACACTGGCCGTACACCACTGGTGATCGTCGAGGGGACACTGAATAGTGCACGGTACATCCAAACCGTCATCGAACCCATCGTTCTACCATTCCTAGACCGGTAAGGGAACGTGCTGATCCAACAGGACAATGCACGTCCGCATGTATCCCGTGCCACCCAACGTGCTCTAGAAGGTGTAAGTCAACTACCCTGGCCAGCAAGATCTCCGGATCTGTCCCCCATTGAGCATGTTTGGGACTGGATGAAGCGTCGTCTCACGCGGTCTGCACGTCCAGCACGAACGCTGGTCCAACTGAGGCGCCAGGTGGAAATGGCATGGCAAGCCGTTCCACAGGACTACATCCAGCATCTCTACGATCGTCTCCATGGGAGAATAGCAGCCTGCATTGCTGCGAAAGGTGGATATACACTGTACTAGTGCCGACATTGTGCATGCTCTGTTGCCTGTGTCTATGTGCCTGTGGTTCTGTCAGTGTGATCATGTGATGTATCTGACCCCAGGAATGTGTCAATAAAGTTTCCCCTTCCTGGGACAATGAATTCACGGTGTTCTTATTTCAATTTCCAGGAGTGTATGTAGCTTACATAACATTAATAAATCGTAATACAAAACTTATCTCAACCCTTATAACAAAAAATATTTAGAAATCTGACCTAGTTGCGGACACAAAATTCTGCTCTACACTGCTTAACAGAAAGTCTTCAAATATCATACTCATGTAATCTCTTTATAAAAACTTCGACGTTTACTGCTCTGTCTTTTGCATTTCTCACTTTGAAACAGTGAATTGTCAACTTGTCTACTTCTTAATCATAACTTGAGATGCACGAAAAATTCTCGATTTGCAATCTCAATGTTCTATGACGCTCTTCCTCATCCTACCAGCGTTCATATATCCTTTGCCTAGTATTGGTTGCCCTCATAGCATATTTACTCTTCACAAGTCTGAGATCTCGTATTCGTCCACTTATCTTAAAGCTGCCATGCTCACATCATACTTCCAAGGTGACAGTAGGTCACCGACCTTGTGCAAATTCATTAATATATGACACAATCATCCTAACCCAGTGTAAATTTTCGCTGACGATATGGTGACATTTCCACACACAGACGTAAGTTTATCAGTTCGATTGCTTTCTACAGATCATACAGTTGTAGGCTGCACTGAGCTGTGCCAACTCGTGATGTTTCGGCATAACGTATCGCGTTATCATTCGTTTTCCTGTATTCTATTTTTATTTATTCATCTTCAATCAAAATTAACTAAAAAATGGTTGTTTAAATCAGTCAAAAGTTCGTGCTACTGAATGTGGTACTCGGGTTTTATTAACTTCATTCACACTTGTTAGTTCGTAGCCGGCCGCGGTGGTCTCGCGGTTCTAGGCGCGCAGTCCGGAACCGTGCGACTGCTACGGTCGCAGGTTCGAATCCTTCCTCGGGCATGGATGTGTGTGATGTCGTTAGGTTTAAGTAGTTCTAAGTTCTACGGGAATGATGACCACAGCAGTTGAATCCCATAGTGCTCAGAGCCATTTTTGTTAGTTCGTAGCTTGTAGCAATGTGGATAACGCACCTCTGTGTACTTAATTTAACAATTCATACTTGTACAAGCTATTTCTCTTTAATGTATGTAGCTTTGGGGTTACGGGAATTCCTTTCGAATGGGACGGACTACTGGTCAAGCCTTCGCACGGTCTCGAGGAACGAGCCGTCGTTTAGGTTTAGTGTTATCATACCACACAAACAGCAGAGCTAGCCTCTCTGTACTAATCTTGCTAGTATACTGGGAAGTGGGACAGAAGGACAGTCAAGTAATGTGCAGCACTTTCAGTACCAGAGCTGAAGACCAATAGTGGCACGAGTGGGAATTCCATATGTTAGCAATTTTAGGTTTTGGTGGTGTCTTCAGCTAATAAAATGCTGATATCCCATTGTGTTTGGTCTTCAGACTCCTCCTCAAAAGCTATAAGTATGACCACACTCGTGTCTGTAAGATTTACTAGCTGTACTTTTCTGTAGGAATAAAATTCGAGACTCTCACTAAAATTACCTTAATTTTCTTTAAGCAAACCTTGCGTAGGAATGCAGTGAAACTCATTGTCTAACACATTATTAGCCTGTTGGTGGGAGCTAGAAAAACTGTCAAATCCTTCTTTGCAGCAGAACGTAGGCCCTTTCTGTAATTAGTAGGAAAGATTACGTGGAGTGCCGTTGCAAGTGCTGCTATCAAATGATGGAGAGGGACCCTTGGTTGCGATCTTTGGTAGCACAGTCGTCCGTATTTTCTTGACTTGACGTTCTGCCGAATCTTAAAAGCGGAATTTACTGAAGACTTACAGAATTTTTTCGCATCCGCGATAGGTAGTCACGAATCGCGGCTTGTGGTCACAAAATTCCAACCCAACTTCAGAGCGTGATCGGAGGGAAGTTTATCTCTGGCTTACTGTCTCAGCTTGTGCGTAGTATGCTCCACACATCTATAGGCATGTACTCTGCTGTTTAATTTTCTATTCCAAGGGGATTTTTCGGTATTCAGATAACTGCTCATGTTCCGATTCGCTGTTGAGATGATTCACGGATGTTTCATTGTTTCTTAATTTGTTGTGCGCTCTGCTCTGATAGAAACCTTTTTCCTATTTTTCATTATTATTATCAACTTTGTTTCACGCCTTTTATTCATAGACTGTGTCATTTATATATCTGGCACCACTTCGTTCAACAATAATTGTCTATCATCACACATGTGATGACCCAAATAAGTATTCCTTTTCTATTCCTATTTTTCAATCTGCCCAAGTTGAAACATAGTGAAGTTTATATTTACTCTCATTTACAGTGCATTTTGCCTAATTTCTATGTTTCCTGAACAAACCTCATATTTGCCATGTGTACCTCTACAATACCTAAGTCATTAAATTAATTTATCCAACAGAGAGCCGAGATCCCCTAACTACACTCCTGGAAATGGAAAAAAGAACACATTGACACCGGTGTGTCAGACCCACCATACTTGCTCCGGACACTGCGAGAGGGCTGTACAAGCAATGATCACACGCACGGCACAGCGGACACACCAGGAACCGCGGTGTTGGCCGTCGAATGGCGCTAGCTGCGCAGCATTTGTGCACCGCCGCCGTCAGTGTCAGCCAGTTTGCCGTGGCATACGGAGCTCCATCGCAGTCTTTAACACTGGTAGCATGCCGCGACAGCGTGGACGTGAACCGTATGTGCAGTTGACGGACTTGGAGCGAGGGCGTATAGTGGGCATGCGGGAGGCCGGGTGGACATACCGCCGAATTGCTCAACACGTGGGGCGTGAGGTCTCCACAGTACATCGATGTTGTCGCCAGTGGTCGGCGGAAGGTGCACGTGCCCGTCGACCTGGGACCGGACCGCAGCGACGCACGGATGCACGCCAAGACCGTAGGATCCTACGCAGTGCCGTAGGGGACCGCACCGCCACTTCCCAGCAAATTAGGGACACTGTTGCTCCTGGGGTATCGGCGAGGACCATTCGCAACCGTCTCCATGAAGCTGGGCTACGGTCCCGCACACCGTTAGGCCGTCTTCCGCTCACGCCCCAACATCGTGCAGCCCGCCTCCAGTGGTGTCGCGACAGGCGTGAATGGAGGGACGAATGGAGACGTGTCGTCTTCAGCGATGAGAGTCGCTTCTGCCTTGGTGCCAATGATGGTCGTATGCGTGTTTGGCGCCGGGCAGGTGAGCGCCACAATCAGGACTGCATACGACCGAGGCACACAGGGCCAACACCCGGCATCATGGTGTTGGGAGCGATCTCCTACTCTGGCCGTACACCACTGGTGATCGTCGAGGGGACACTGAATAGTGCACGGTACATCCAAACCGTCATCGAACCCATCGTTCTACCATTCCTAGACCGGCAAGGGAACTTGCTGTTCCAACAGGACAATGCACGTCCACTTGTATCCCGTGCCACCCAACGTGCTCTAGAAGGTGTAAGTCAACTACCCTGGCCAGCAAGATCTCCGGATCTTTCCCCCATTGAGCATGTTTGGGACTGGATGAAGCGTCGTCTCACGCGGTCTGCACGTCCTGCACGAACGCTGGTCCAACTGAGGCGCCAGGTGGAAATGGCATGGCAAGCCGTTCCACAGGACTACATCCAGCATCTCTACGATCGTCTCCATGGGAGAATAGCAGCCTGCATTGCTGCGAAAGGTGGATATACACTGTACTAGTGCCGGTATTGTGCATGCTCTGTTGCCTGTGTCTATGTGCCTGTGGTTCTGTCAGTGTGATCATGTGATGTATCTGACCCCAGGAATGTGTCAATAAAGTTTCCCCTTCCTGGGACAATGAATTCACGGTGTTCTTATTTCAATTTCCAGGAGTGTATAAGGAACAGGCAAGTTCCATAATTTTTTTTCAAGTAGCCTATTTACTTTAGATGAGGACACTTTCACTTTATATTATCTGCGGCGATATAACTGGCGTTTCATCTAATTCGCACACCCATGGGACACCTGTTGAACCGGAGGATATGTTCACGGTGCACACGGCTATTGGTGCGTTTTTCTAAAAATTTTTAACGAACTTGCTCCCCGTTTCAGACTTCTTTCGCACTTCCTTCACAAGCTATGAATTCATCCTCCTTTTAATTTATTTCAACCTGTTGAATGACTTGCTTTTGTTTAGCTTGCCAAGTGTCGTTGACTGCCGTGCATCTCTGTACATTGTTTACGTAATCCATGTCACTGCATTTCAAAGTGCCCCATTCTAATATTTTTACAATTCTCTCAGACGAATCGTCTCAACTTGAGAAAAGCCGATGTATCGAAAATTTACTTCCGTTGTTCCTCCGAGTAACAGATCCCTTTCTCAGTTACGAAAATCAAGTAAACCAGCTACTTTCCGAGGTTCACTCAGAATTCGGCAACGACGTAGGCAGTTAAAACCTCCGTAAAATAGGTAACTGAAGACTAGTGCTAGAAACTCTCGATAGTGATGCCCCAAGTTAAACTTATTATTGCCAAATACGTTAAATATGTGGTCAACGAAATTCTTCCCTTAATGCTTCAGAAATCGTTCGTTACTTTCCCCATCTTGTACACGTGTGGTCATTGTTTTCCTCTCTTCTGGCTTATTGGATCTAACACTTGTTTTAAAATTACGTGTGGTATCAACACACACGCTTCGTCTGCCAACTATACCGCTTAATACTTCGTCCTAAGAATTAACCATGCTCCCTCTGATCAATCGAATGCAAAATCTCCAGACAGTTTTAAAATAGAACGTAATATAAGTACAGAACGGTTGCATAATGTGTGTGTCCCACTACACTGCAATGTGCACAACGACCATGGTACGGACCTCTTCAAACTTCAAGAGCATTTCATCTGAGCTCTGTTCGAAATATTTCTCTCTTCCCTGGTACCGAAGTTACTTTAAACATTAGATATCTCGACATGACTAGTAATTCAATGCTGAATTTCGTAGTACACAATACGTACAAACACGAAACACGAAAAACAAAAAGGCCACCAAATACTCAACGATGTTTCTTTAGTTTAGCAACGATGGACATATACTAATGTCAACTTACTGAAAGAAATACATAAATGTTCAGGTATGAGCAACTTACATGTTATTTATTAATTAAGCGAATTTGATCATTAACGAGAAAAAAGGGCAAGTCCTTTTTATAATACAAATTTCACGGGCCAAAATTCGGTCAAAGAATCCTGCTCAGGAGTAACCAAATTTGTGGGGTTCAGGTCGGGACGTTGACTAGAGATATGAATCGTGGCGCTATTGATCTGATGTATTTAGTCGTTGCTCTCCAAAACAACAAATAGTCGCTAAATACGAAAATAAACAATAAATACAGTTCATTCATTTTGTATGTTAAAGAGCATGGTGTCTCATCTGATTAATTCTATTACTGTGGGAAAGCTAGTTAAGGGATCTGGTGTCTTATTCTAATATACGATAATAGTACGAAACGGTTACAATTGCAAAGTTGTCCCATGATGGCCAAAAGATTGATTTAAGTAGACAGAGAGCGCTATTGAAAGATATCTGTCTTTTTTTTCGTATCCCGCCTGGAAGGCGGCACGTGGGTCTGCTCCTGTAAACTGACGGGTATGTCGAATGTAAGAAGCGAGCAGGAGCAAGTGAGGTAAAATTCGCAGCACTGCTTTTAACATAAAAGTACATTTAATAGAGAATATTAGTCAACGACATATATGTAAGATTTGGTAAAGATGAGCACGTAGGTGCGAAACCAGATGTATCAAATCTAACACAGGCAATATCTGTAGTGGCTCTACCACTATGAAGATGAAACAATGTTGGATGGTTGTCAGCTCGCGAACAAATGGGGAGAATCTGGGGTGGCACTCGTAGAGCTGCACAGCACCAGACAGAGGGTTCTGTCGTCAATGTTGGTGTCGTAGTGCCAACCTAACAACTATGGCATTGTAGCTATCGATACCACATCCCTCGCCCCGAAACGGCGCACCATCGTCGAGTAGGGCTTCCGATGGCAGGTGGAGGGACCCAGGGGCAGCGCAACTGAGGGGGTGGACAGCGAAACTGCTGGGGCGAGCTGCCCACCCGAGACCCCAAATTGATCGTGAGGAGGGAAGGAAAACGTCTCTTGGAAAACCTGCCAAGGCCGTGCACTGCCACTGGGTATGCTCGGATGAGGAGGCGGAGCAATAACCTCCATGGGCTATGGCGACGACGGCTATGACATGGCAGCCTCAGCATCCATCGGTACCGGCACAGTGGAGGAACACGGCGGTGGAAACGGTGGCGACGGCGGCGGCGGCGGCGGCCGGAGGTGGGGCCGTGGCGGCGGCGAGAGGCGTCCGCCCGGTGCAGGAGACTGGACCGACAGCGGCGGCGGCGGCGGCGGCAGGAGCGCCGGTGGCGGAGTCGTCGTCGGTGGAGTCATGGGCTGAGGTGGAGGAAGCCTGGAAGCTTCCATTTCTGCCAGAAAACAAATGGTTCAAAAGGCTCTGAGCACTATGGGACTTAACATTTAAGGTCATTAGTCCCTTAGAACTTAGGACTACTTAAACCTAACTAACCTAAGGACATCACACACATCCATGCCCGAGGCAGGAATCGAACCTGCGACCGTAGCGGCCACGAGATTCCAGACTGAAGCACCTAGTACCGCTCGGCCACAACGGCCGGCGCCAGAAAACAACCAGCAGCAGAAAACTGAGGATGTCACAACCGAATCTGATTCCAGTGTCACTTGACAGTGCCGGAAGGACCAGAAATGACAAGGTGTGGCCAAATTGGCAAAGAATGCGCCCCGGATCCCAGCGCTGCCTGCCAGAGAAAACGCGATAGAACACCAAATCATGCGGCGCCAAGCCAGAAAAAGGCGAAGCAGTGGGAGGGCGCAGCGGCGGATGCAAGAGCTGCAGGAGCGACCGATGGGCGCGCCCATGTAGCAATTCCGCTGGGGAATGGGTGCTGCGCAGTTGGTAGCGATAGGAAGTAAGGAAAGCCCATAGTGTGCACTCGTGAGAGTGAGTGGCGTTCAACTTGCTCATGTGCCACTTAAATTTATGCACAAAGTGTTCAGCCTCCCCGTTCAACTGGGTGTGGAATGGGGCTGAGATCAGGTGGCGAATGCCATTCGCAGCATAGAACGATTCGAAGTCTGAGGACAAAAATTGGTGGCCACAGTCGGAGACAATAAGTTCAGGAAAGCCCTCAATGCAGAAATTAGATGTCAAAGCCCGAATAGTACTGGCAGATGTAGTAGAAGACATAGGTACAACAAAAGGAAAGTTGCTGTACCCATCAATGACTATCAACCAGCGGGTGTCCCAGAAAGGACCCGCAAAATCAATATGAACGCACTGCCAAGGCACATTAGGAGTCGGCCACGCAAAGAAGCGCTGGCGGGCAGCAGATGGACGCTCCATCCCAGAGCGACAATTAGCTAGCAAATTCTCAATTTGTTTATGAATTCCGACCCCAGTGCAGTGACGACGTTCTAGTTGCTTCATCCGCACTGTAGTCCAATGGCCAGTGTGCAGCAATCTGAGTATTTCCCATTGCAACGAATGAGGTACAACCACATGGGACTGATGATTGTCAGTTCGTAACAAGATAACACCTTTGTGTACAGACAAGTTGTGACGTTGCGCAAAGTAACGTCGAGCAAGTGGATCACGAATCTGCGTAGCAGATGGAGGACATTGAGCACGAATATACAGCAAAAGAATCTGCAAAGAAGCATCGGAGGCTGCCGTGGAAGCAATGAAACGAAAATCCACTGGAAAATCATCAGCTAATTCCTTATCTTGTGAATCAATAAACATGCAGGACAATTCGGAAGAATCAAACACTTCTTCAGGACCGATAGGCAGACGAGACAAAGCATCAGCATTGCCATCCTGCGCCGTAGGCCGAAACAAGATTTCGTAATTGTAGTTAGACAGAAACAAAGACCAACGTTGCAATTTCTGTGCAGTACAGGCCGGAATTGGCTTTGATGGGTGGAACCACGACGTCAAAGGCTTATGGTCGGTAACCAAATAGAACTTCCGATCGTACAAATAATCATGAAACTTTGTCACTCCATATTCAGTAGCTAAGGCTTCTTTCTTGATTTGAGAATAGTTTTGCTGGGCAGAATTGAGCAACATAGACGCAAAAGCGATCGGGCGATCGGCAGAATTAATGCGGTGCGAGAGAACAACTCTGATGGCATGGGAAGATGCATCGACAGCCAAAACAACTGGTTTGGAGGGATCGAAAGGACTCGAACAGCGATCACTGAACGAAGCATATTTGAGTTTGTGGAAAGCACCGTCACATTCTGAAGACAAAACAAAAGGAACGTTCTTATGCCTAAGGCGATGCAACAGCGCTGCAATCGGCGCTGCATTTTGTATAAACCGAATTTAATACGTAAGTTCTTTCAAGTTCCTGGGTGCTGGCAAGTCCCTAATCGCACGGAGATGTGTGACAGCGAGGGGTGGGTGCCCTTTCCGTTTATCATATGTCCTAAATACTGAATCTCAGTTAGAAAAAATTTGCACTTGTCTCTGTTACACTTGAGTCCTGCCTGCAAAAGTACAGTAAATAAAGCACCCAAATTCTGCAAATGTTCGTCAGGGGTTCGACCTGACACAACTATATCGTCCAGATAATTCGAGCAACTAGGGACAGTGGCACACAACTGCTGCAGAATTTTCAAAGTATGAGTCCTGCAAGTCAGTCGTGGAAAAGGATTTTCCCGCACCAAGGTTATCAAAAATGTCTTTACTACGCGGTAAGGTTAACGTAGCGACCCGTCTGGGGATTTACTGTAGACTTAAAGTCAGCACAAATACGGAGACGAGCGTTTGGTTTCATCACACACAGCATAGACGAAGCCCATGGCGAAGCACATACAGGTTCAGTGACACCATTGCCATGCAAATGGTTAAGTTCATCAGCTACGACGTGGCCGCAGTGCGTGCGGTACCGGCCGTGCGCACCGGAAAATAATCATGGCATTGTCTTTAACTACAACATGCGCTGAAAGTCTGCGGCGCAACCAAAGCCATCAGAAAAGAGTTCACCAAAATCATCGCATAGTGCGGCAACACTGTCTGCATGGTCACTAACTTTGATGCAAAGTCCAGAATTGCGAGGGAAAAAAGTTCAAATGCGTCCAAGCCAAAAATGTTCATAGCAGCACTAGAGTGGAGCGCATGGGTAGACACTGTACAATCCGTTGCGCCATACGTGGCACCCGAACACTGAAATTTCCTGTCCAGTCAATGCAGACAGCATGGAATGCGAAAGACGAGGAGGGGGCGAACCTAGCAAATCATACATTGCGTTATTCAGTAAAGAAACTGACACACCAGTGTCCAGCTGCATCCGAACAGAACATCCACAAATGTTCAAAGTCGTTTCCTCGCTTTGGGCTGAATGCGAAAGGAAGTGTCAGGCCAAACTTGATTCACACGACGAGCTGTAGAAGCAAGTGACGCAGAAGGCTTTGAATAAATGGCATTAACGTCCATAGGCTCATGTGAAATATAATCACAGCAGTTTCCATTGTGGTGACGCCCACGCGAATCACATGAATGGGAGACAGGTTGTGAGGTAGAGTTTCTCTTACCACACACAGCTTGCATATGTCCATTCTTATTACAAAAATAACAATTAGCCAGACTGGATGGGCAGCTGTCCTTTGGGTGGGCAATAAATCAGTTCGGATATGATTTCAGTTTCTTAGCGGGTGCCAGGCGTGAAACGTGTTTACTTGCGCACGGGCGGCGCGGCGTGGCTGTCTATGCTGGGGCCGGGCGGGAGGGCACGAGTTGTGCCGCGCTAACAGTACACACACCTGGGCTCACGCCGAACGTGGAAGTACCATATCTAATGTATATTGTCTGTCTAGCAAGTCCACTACTTCTAGCAAAGACGGCTTACTAAATTTTAGGATTTGCTCGCGGATGTGGTGCTCCTCCACATTCTGCACAATAGCGTCTCTAAGCATTATATTCGCATACGAACGTCCACATGAGCACTTAAGGTCACAATCAGATGTTAGTCACTGAAGGTCCGCTAACCAAGATTTATTGGACTGAGTAGGGCCCCGAAAGAAATTGGAGGATGCAGCTACATCATTTACACTGTCACGAAAGTGGGAGTTCAAAGCGTCAATCACTTCGTCGTTAATTTTAGTTTCTGGGCGGGTGGTGGGAAACAATTTTACGAGCACACGGAATAACACAACACTCGCATTGGCAATGAAAAAGGCAAGCCGCTCTGTACCTGGTATGTTGTATGCTGCGAAGTGTGCCTAGAGCTGGGCGATGTATTCAGACCAGCGTTCAACGTCCAGATTGATGGCACGAAATGGTGACGACGGAGGTGTCGTCGGCGGTGGTACGGGCGGAGACATCGGAGGCGCCCAAGCAGCTGCAGTTTGGAGTGTGGCCAGTCCATTTATGGCAGCAAGCAGCTGCGTCATTTGCTTAGCCTGAAAACGTACAAGATCGGACAGCGACAAGAAAAGAGAGGAGAGGAAAAAATTGTAGTCCCTGCTTGTCGCCAGTTTTTGTATCCCGCCTGGAAGGCGGCGCGTGTGTCTGCTCCTGTAATCTGAAGGGTAGGCCGAATGTAGGAAGCAAGTAGGAACAGGTGACGTAAAATTCTCGCTACTGCTTTTAATGTAAACGCAAATATAATAGCGAATATTAGTTAATGACATATACGTATCTTTTGGTAACGATGAGCACGTAGGTTCAAAGCCGGATGTATCAGATCTAACAGAGGCAAAATCCGGCTCTCCCACTATGAAGATGAAACAATGTTGGTTGGTCGTCAGCTCGCGAACAAATGGGGAGAATATGGAGCGGCGCGCGTAGAGCAGCACAACGCCGGCTAGAGGGCACTGTCGTCGGTGCCGGTGTTGTAGTGTCAACCTAAGAACCTGTACCTGCACTGTGTCATTATAACTACCGATACCACAGTTTTCATTTGTGGCTTGCGCTGAAAGCATATAGGTCATAACATCTGCAAGCAAGCCTTCAGATTGATATTTGAAATGACTGAAACTCGTAAAATTGATGTCACTGATCCTACTGATCTTCTTCCTGTTGTCGCTAAGTCTCGCACGTTAGGGGGTGTAGGCGTAGGCGGTAGTGGGTGCAAAATAAGTCACTGGCTTCATAACAACCACTTGCATCTGTGGCTAAGTTCAACCCAGGCAGTGGGAACACTTTCTAACACTTGGTGCAATAAAGCAGTTCGGACATGATTTCTTTTTCGTAGCGCTTGCCAGGCGTGTAAAGTTGTGTCTGTGGACTATAAGGTGGGACTCCATCTTCGCAAAGATGCTCTGCTGGTTCTCATGAAAAATGATACATCTCGTGCTTCCACATTCAGGTTTTTAAATCACACCCTTCTGGTAGCCTGCTCTATAGGATATCGTATCTGCATTTTGAATTCTGAGCAGCTGCACCAAGTGGGCTGCTTCAGGGGGAAGGCAATCCTGAACAAGTGGCAATGATCTCTGCTGCTGCTAGCACGTTCATCCGTAGATTCTCCTTGGGGTGGCCTCCCTTGTCTGGTTAACGTGAAATGTTGCACGCCTGTGTGCTTGCAGGCAGTTCAGTATTCCTTCATAGTGGTTTGTTATTTATGTGAAGCATACAGTACAGCTTCCAAACGTAATCTACGTTAATTATGTACTGCACACACTGATTCTGATGCACATCTCATTTGTAAGTGGGGATTAGTTCATTTGATTTCATTTGTCCATTTAACCCTTGTTTTAGGTCATTTATGTGACCGTTTTGGGAAAAATGCTCATCTAATAGTTTAACTAAAAACTAAACTAAACTCCGCCAGAACAGGCCATAAAGGGCCAATGTCACCGACCGGCCGCCGTGTCATCCACAGCCCACAGGCGTCTCTGGATCTGGAGGACCATGTGGTCAACAGACCGCTCTCCCGTCGGTATGTCAGTTTACGAGACCGGAGCCGCAACTTTTCAGTCAAGTAGCTAGTCAGGTTCCCTCATAAGGACTGAGTGCACCCGCTTGCCAACAGCACTCGGCAAATTGGATGGTCACCTAACCAAGTTCTAGCCCAGCCCGACAGCGCTTAACTTCGGTGGTCTGACAGGAACCGGTTTCACCACTGCGGCAAGGCCACTGGCGTAATAGGTTAACTGAGAAATGGTAGTTGATAGTTAATGTTAGTTTCCGTCATAACATTCATAATAGAAACATAGTGCTAAATCGACTTCTAAAACCAATTAGTCCACTGCCTGAACGCACTAAGCTTGAAAACAACGCCGGACTCGACATTTGGTATCAATAGTGTCCTGGTATTTTGAAATGGCGAAATGTCGAAATGTGGCAACTCGATGTGGCATGGACGGCTTCTACAGCCGTCAATAATTTTGTAAGAACTGACCTCTCGATTATGACCCATAATTATTCGATGGGTTTCATGTCGGTCGATCTGGATGGATAAACAGTTCACTCGAATTGTCGAGAGTGCTCTTCAAACCAGCTGCGAACAGTTGTGGCCCAGCGACATGGCGCACTGCCATCCCTCACAATCCCATCATTGTTTGGGAAGATAAAATCAGTGAATGGCTGGAAATGGTCTCCAAGTAGCCGAACATAACCATTTACAGTCAAAGATCGGTTCAGGTGTACCGTAGGACCCAGTCCATTCAATGTAAACAATGACCACACCATTATGGGGTCACCAACATTTGGCATAGTGCGTTGTTGACAACTCGGGTTCATGGTTTCATAGGGTCTGTGGCACATTCGAACCATAGCATCAGCTCATGCCAGCTGAACCCTCTGACCAGGCAAAGGGTACAACCAATACAATAACAAGACCAGGAGAGTCGCTACAGCTGTGTTGCGCCTTTAGCAAAGGCACTACTGTCGGTCCTCTGCTTCCATAGCCCACTAATGGCAGATTTTGCCACACTGACGTAATGGACACATTTGCCGTTCGTTCCAAGTTGATTTATGCGATTATTTCACGCAGTGTTGCTTGTCTCTTAGCACTAGCAAACGCCTCTGCTCTCTGTCGTTAAGTGAAAGCCGTCGGGCTCTGCATTACCCATGGTGAGAGGTAATGTGTGAAATTTGGTATTTTCGGCATACTGTTGACACTATGGACGCTGGAATGTTGAGTTCATTAACGATTTCTGAAACGAAAAGTTTCACGCGTCTAACCTCCGTTGTGCCGCCGTAGCGATGTCGAAAACCTTGTCACAACTAAGAACAAATGACAGCACTGGCCATGCACTGACCGTTTATACCTTCTGTTCATGATAATACCACCGAACGAGGTGGCGCAGTGGTTAGCACACTGAAATCGCATTCGTGTGGACGATGGTTCAGTCCTGCGTCCGGCCATCCAGATTTAGGTTTTTCGGTGATTTCTCTAAATCGCTCCAGGCAAATGCCAGGATGGTTCCTTCGAAAGGGCGCGGCCGACTTCCTTCCCTAATCCAATGAGACCGATGACCACGCTCTTTGGTCTCCTCCCCCAAACAACCCAACCCCCTCACGATAATACCTCCATTCTGTGTATGTACATATCGCTAACCCATGACTTTTCTCACGTCAGTGTAAAAACATATATTTTGATCAAGACGAGAATGTCATTATAACATTGTTTCTCCCGTGCATCAGCTGAAAATTATAATAACTTTCATGTTACAACTGACAAAGAGAAATCGAACGAATGTATAATTTTGTATGAGATGTCTCCTTCGTTTCTCACATAGTACAAGAATTAAAGCATTAATGCGAACAAGGAAAACTTCAGTATTGGTCGTATATATTTGAAACTTTTTATTTATTATAGCATGTCGATTTCAATCACACAGTGGACATCTTCAATGTAGGATTAATTTCCGTGGTCTCACATAAACATGCACGAAATATAACTTCAGACATAGGTTCATTGCGAAGAATATGCCAAGAGCAGGTAAGAATCATGAAGGTGAGACTTGAAAGTGTCAAATCTAACTGAACGTCTCCACTACTGGCAGCAAGATAATATGCACAAATCGCATACAAACTATACTATCTCGACCATGGACGTTTTATGCATAGGAAGCATTAGCAAGTTTAGTGATTATTAATCAAAAATTTTCTATATCATTGAGTTTGATAAACAACATTATTTCGAAGAAAGCGCCCAATTAAAAAGAAAGTGTAATGCGATTTTTCTCCTTTGTGATTTGTAGCTGTGTGTCTCTGGTTCGGCTACCGGAATAAGTACAGAATATGTCCAATGACTCGCAGGAGGAGGCAGCTGGTTGTGGTGACATTTAAAGGTAATTAGTTCCGATTGCTTTACTAATTTCTGAGCACGAAAGCTATCACTTGGAAACCGCGGTGGATATTTCTAGAAGCCCGTGAAAAACCGTTAGAATTTTTAGGCTGACAACTAAAGAGGAATAAATCGGAGTATCTTTGGATGCAATGAAACTTATGTGACCTATCTTGTTTAGAGAATTCGACATTAACTAATTCGATTAATATTTAGCATAACATTTTTCTATTCTATTATAGGCCATAGAAAAACGCTAACTATTTAATAATGTTCGGTAGGTACGGAGATTTATTTGATAATCCTACTTTTAATGTACGTCCTTTCCCTTGGTAATTACTTCTTTTTCACCATGATGGTCGTGAGCACTCGATCGTATTCTTCATATAAAGGAGTTCTCCGTTAGCACAAAAATGCATTTGCCGAGAGGCAGATTTCCGTTAGGACCAACCTAACGGCAACATAACAAACTTGTAGAATTCCATCAGAATTCGCTTCTAAATGGGTCCTAGTTTTTCACGTGAACGTCCATTTAGGGTGAATACGGAAAATACCTCCAACTGTAGCAGTACGCTTTGTTTTTGCTGGGACTGAGTCTTCACATAAGACCCAGCACTATCACTCAGTTTTACTTTTGTCAATTTTATAAAGCAGCCAGCAGAGATGTGCCACGTTCTGTAGTTAATATCCTCCACAATGAAACTCGAGTTAGGCCCAATGTTGTAGAATGTCGTGTACTGGGCGTACATTGACTCAGAGGAATATTGTCTCTCACATAAAGAGTGAAGTCAACTGTTGGTGATCCATATTTTACATTCAAAATGTGTGCCATTGGGAGATGGTAAGAGGCACAAAATGTTGATACTACGCCTCTTTCTCTACTGTCGATTATAGCTGCTCGCATTTGTCTCTCTCTCTCTCTATCTCTCTCTCTCTCGCACCCTCCCTCCCTCCCGTCTCTCTCCCTCTTTCTCCCTCTCTCCCTCTCTCTCCCTCTCACCCTCTCCTTCTCTCTCTCTCTCTCTCTCTCTCTCTCTCGCTCTCTCACTCTCTCACTGTCTCGCTCGGTCGTCTCAGCCCTTTGGCGCCTTTCATAAGAACCGATATAATTCATTTTCTGTCCTCTACTTTTTAAGGCAATGTTCTGTTAATCAGTGCAATCTGACGACAAATAGTAGTGTACCCTTTTCCTACAATGCCAGAGCAAAATATTTGTTTGCTTAGCTACTTTCCAGTCTATGAGGTACAATTCAGTTATCGAGTCAATTAAGGTTTATTCATGGCATTACGATTTTTGCACACCCATTCCTCGACACCTACGTTACCATGATCAACTTCCAATAACCAAAGTGCGAACTAGCTGCTCCGACGACAAGCGTAGGCAGGTCGCTGTATGATGATGTGAGGCTATATCGAACGGGATCTCTTTGCGTTCCACTTCACAGATTCACTCTTTTGCCGCTCTCGCATTTCTGTGGTTTACTTATGTAAAAGAAATAATTAAACTCCCTAGTTAATTTTCTGTAACAATAGGGTTCCACTTCCACTAGAGCGGTGTTCTTCCCTAGTCTGGTCTCCTTCGACTCATATTTATTTTTCTGCAGCCTGTGGTTTATACTGCAGAAGCAGTGTACATTCAGCGCCGGTCTCTGTTATTGTTCCGCGGCAAAGATACGTGGAAACGCAGCATGCGCTGGTGGCTCTGTATTGTCTTGAGGGCTGAAGCCTTTTTCGCTCAAGCACGTCACCTACACCACACTCACATTTCGTAGAAACGTCGTGTTCCCGGTACTGTTGTAACATCTCTATAAAGAGGACCCATGTCTACACAGTGAGTTAGCTTTGCAGTGAATCCAATTTTCGCTTACAATTCCGTAAATTAGACTACTGTTTTGTTACCTCGGGGCCTTTCTAACTGTCTCTATTGTCTGCACTTAGTGAGAAGTCTTTGGACAAACTGTAGAAGTAGCTCTGCTGACATAATGTTGAGCAACGTTCCGCAACGTACGTTGTCTGCGGGGGTCTGCTCATTTTTCAAATAATAGCTTTCAACCAAAATAACGAGTGAAATAGGAATTTTCTGACATTTTTGGTACAGATATAACAAAATGTATCTATGATGGTCATTTTGAGTCAGAATTCAGTTAACCTTCAATTTCTGAGAATATATTACTCTGTTTTATTTCGCAAATGACAGACTCAACTACAACATCAGAACTGTCTGCATTTCTGCAGGCGGCAGGGGTGGACGAGCGCTTCTAGGCGCTACAGTTTTGGAACCGCGCGACTGCTACAGTGGCAGGTTCGAACCCTGCCTCGGGCATGGGTGTGTGAGATGTGCTTAGGTTAGTTAGGTTTAAGCATATCTAAGTTCTACAGAGCTATTACAAATGATTGAAGCGATTTCATAAATTCACTGTAGCTCCATTCATTGACATATGGTCACGACACACTGCAGATACGTAGAAAAACCCATAAAGTTTTGTTCGGCTGAAGCCGCACTTCAGGTTTCTGCCGCCAGAGCGCTCGAGAGCGCAGTGAGACAAAATGGCGACAGGAGCCGAGAAAGCGTACGTCGTGCTAGAAATGCACTCACATCAGTCAGTCATAACGGCGCAACGACACTTCAGGACGAAGTTAAACAAAGATCCACCAACTGCTAACTGCATTCGGCGATGGTATGCGCCGTTTAAAGCTTCTGGATGCCTCTGTAAGGGGAAATCAACGGGTCGGCCTGCAGTGAGCGAAGAAACGGTTGAACGCGTGCGGGCAAGTTTCACGCGTAGCCCGCGGGATATTGGCTCATGCCACAACTGGAGACCGACAGCGCCGACTTCATCTTTCAACAGGATGGTGCTCCACCGCACTTCCATCATGATTTTCGGCATTTCTTAAACAGGAGATTGGAAAACCAATGGATCGGTCGTGGTGGAGATCATGATCAACAATTCGTGTCATGGCCTCCACGCTCTCACGACTTAACCCCATGCGATTTCTTTCTGTGGGGTTATGTGAAAGATTCAGTGTTTAAACCTCCTCTACCAAGAAACGTGCCAGAACAGCGAGCTCGCATCAACGATGCTTTCGAACTCATTGATGGGGACATGCTGCGCCGAGTGTGGGAGGAACTTGATTATCGGCTTGATGTCTGCCGAATCACTAAAGGGGCACATTTGTGAATGCCTAAAAAAACTTTTGAGTTTTTGTATGTGTGTGCAAAGCATTGTAAAAATATCTCAAATAATAAACTTATTGTAGAGCTGTGAAATCGCTTCAATCATTTGTAATAACCCTGTACTTGACTGATGACCTCAGAATTCAAGTCCTATAGTGCTCAGAGCCATTTGAACCAATTTTGTATTTGTGTATGTTAGCCATCTTGAAATCTGCTAACTTTGTGTAGTCTGTGCATGTGTTTCTCAAGTAGGGCTATTGAAATATTATGGAGAGTAAGATCTACTTACTCTCTTATTTTGTCTCGAGTTATCTATGTTTTGGTTTACTCGTGATCGATTTTGAAACTGTAATTCTACGTCCCCTTGCAAAACAAGACACGCTGACTGGATGAAAATTAACAGGAGAATAGCCTACAAACTACTAATGTATCCAGTTCTGCCAGCACTACGGAAGCAAAAAGATTATTTAAATTGGTGTTTTCAACAAAGAATGAAGGAACACAACCAGGAAACATCCTTATTTTAGCCACATATTTTGTTCTGATTTTCTACTGAGACGTGCACTGCCATATTAGCCCACCTAACAGTACAGTCGCTATTTTATTTTACAGTGGAATGTGTGGTACCGATAGCTACGATCCCACGGCGTAAGTACAAGTTCTGAGGTTGGTACTACGACAGCGACACCGACGACAGCGCTCTCTAGCCGGTGCTGTGCAGCTCTACGAGCGCCGCTCCAGATTCAGCCAAATTGATTCTGCGTAGACGACCAAGCAATATTGTTTCTATTTCATATTGGGCGAGACACTACAGATTTTCCCTTTGTAACTTCTAGCCGATGTTTGGTTGATGTACAGCTTCGCACCGCAGACAAAATGTAGTATTACCAGTTGTACATCTTCATACACTAGTAAAAGAGCTATAACCTATACGCAGTACCGAAGCATTTCTCCTTTTCCGGCTCCTACTCACTTCCTACATTCGGCCTAACCTTCAGCTTACAGGAGCAGACCCACGCACCGCCTTCCAGGCGGGATACAAGAGAATGTTTTAAAGCTGTGAAGTTAGTAAGCTTCCCCATATGCACCAGCCCTACTGTGCCGTCACAGGGATAGTAGGTCTGGATTGAGCTATGAGTGAACAATACTATTCGAAATTTTAATTTAATAAAATTTCAAGAACATTTTTACAATGAATTTCCGCACTTTGAAACATGACATTGGTTTTAGAAGTGAAACATTTGATAGCATTATCGCTACTCTGCATCAAGTCGAAGACTGTGTGTGAAATATTATGGGACTTAACTGCTAAGGTCATTAGTCCCTAAGGTTACACATTACTTAACCTAAATTACCCTAAGGACAAACAGAGACACTCATACCCGAGGGAGGACTCGAACCTCTGCCAGGACATCAAGTCGAAAGTCCTAGGTGTTACAATAACCAAAAGAAGTTCAAACACATGTAACACCAAGTCTACCCACATAATGCTAAAATAACTTCGATGGTAAAGTTACAGAAAGCTGCAGCCCGAATTAATCACAGATGGTCAGATATTTTAGAAAATATGACAGACTCAAAGCAAACTAACGTACCTAGGCATGAACAGCGTATACAAGCTTCCTATAACCGTGAGAACTCTTACATGAAAGCTTGCTCTAAATACACACAATCAGTGTGCCCAGTAACACAGTTACAAATTGGCGGCAATATAACCAACTCCGAAGCAATTTGAAATAGAGGAAAATGACCAATGTTTCTGTAATAATTTAGACTTCCTGCTCGGAGCGAATTTATGACAACAACATTAACCGGAAGAAGCAAAGGATCAATCATTGAAAGAGGAAACTAGATGGATACTTAAGCACTCTTGCAGAAAATATCGCAAGGGTTGTCTCAATTATACTATTTCGTATGATTTGTGTTTGCTCTCACGACCTGGCATTAAGTACAACGTACATGCTTCACAGAGCAGCAAGACACAACTGCATTGATTCGAGAGCACACCATATATAGAAACAATGGTAACTGTATCAGGACTGAGCAAGCACGCATTACTCGTTAATCGCTCCAGCACTGAAGAAAACCGTATGTACACAGAAATAAATCTGTTCTATGCGCACACCGCCGATAATATGAGGAAGACGATCAATTACAAAAATTTGTGGAAGCGATGAATCACACACACACACACACACACACACACACACACACACACACCCGTGCCTTCTCAAACTAGGCGGGACAGACTTCCCTACAGAAAACCGCACCAGGCATGCCGTACTGTGTGAGGTATGCCGGCAAATTGTTCTTAATAGCTACCGACTCAACCACGGCTGCACAGGAACGCAATCATATTCATCCAGCTCGGTCGGTGGTGTCTTCTGGTTCATTGTAATTTGTTCTCTTCTGCGAAGACTAACGTTCTGTCTTCCATCACACCGCGCCCTCACGTCGTGGCGCTTGGGGGTGCTGGTGTAATGTTGCACCCGGTGACAGCAATGGCGCAGTGTAGAGGAGGTCCCGGTCCCGCCTCGCCTCGTGTCACAGGGCATTCGAACTGTCCACGGACGGTGACGTCTAGCGATGGAACACATATTAAAACCTGAGACATTCCTCGCAGGGAGAACCTTTTGCGTATGGCGTGTTGTGAAAAGAAAACACCATACGTAACAATGTCGAGGCTTGTAAGGGACCGAAACACGATACGGTACGGTATCGGAAGACACCAGCATGCCGCTAGTAACAGAAAAATTTCAAATTAACCTAATTGCACTATATGGCTATATTCCATGTGTATTTGAAGTAAAGTTTATCGATAGTTTCAATACATCGTGTCTATAATCGTGATCTTTGCTCACGACCACACGAGTATCCTGCGGTGAACAGACAGCAGAGTGTGCTCTGCCAAAAATGGTCAAATGGCTCTGAGCACTATGGGACAATTTCTGAGGTTACCAGTCCCCCAGAATTTAGAACTACTTAAACCTAACTAACCTAAGGACATGACACACATCCATGCCAGAGGCAGGATTCGAACCTGCGACAGTAGCGATCGCGCGGTTCCAGACTGTAGTGCCTAGAACCACTCGGCCACCTCGGCCGGCGTGCGCTGCCAAATCAGCGGTCTAGGCCACACTGATTTCAGTCGATTGCTGTCCAGTAGGGCTTGCCCTCCGACCAGCACTTACGAAGACCTTGGCAGACAATGGACTCACTAAGTGCAGGCACTGCATGCATAAGGGTTGGGTGACCGAGGCCCCACCCTGTGGTGGCAAGTGAGTTTTCTCGAAAGACAAGGTCCAGATCACTGACAAGCCACCGTTCCACGACAAGATCGTAGGTATTACAACGATGAACCATTCTCTGCGAATATTCCACAGTCCACGGATGACAGAACTCAACAAATCGATATAAAGATTTCCAACGGCGTGGCCAACTCGCCGGAAACAGTCACCAGACGCAGGAAACTTGCATTTGAACGTGATGATGAAATCTCTGTAGGACTATGCAGATGCAATAGAATCAGATGCTGCACACCTGTTCATAAACGGGGAGGATCATTAGGACAATCGAAATTACGAATTATCTTCGAGCAGGATTAGCCGTGCGGTCTAAGGTCCTGCAGTCATTACCTGTGCGGCTGGGCCCGGCAGAGATTCGAATCCTCCCTCGGGTATGGGTGTGTGTGTTTGTTATTAAGATAATTTAGGTTAAGTAGTGTGTAAGCTTAGGGACTGACGACCTTAGCAGTTAGATACCATAAGATTTCACACGCACAATTATCATCCCAGTTGATCCGAGGTAAGAAAGCCACTGGGGAAAGGAAATATTTTCAACAATTAAAACACTTAAATGATAAATCTACTGGCAATGTGAAATCAATTCCCCCACTACTGTAGGCGGGTATGAAACTAAGAGAAGCAATGAGCCACCTCACTTTTTTTTTTTTTTTTTTTTTTTTTTTTTGTCTTTAGTCTACTGACTGGTTTGATGCGGCCCGCCACGAATTCCTTTCCTGTGCTAACCTCTTCATCTCAGAGTAGCACTTGCAACCTACGTCTTCAATTATTTGCTTGACGTATTCCAATCTCTGTCTTCCTCTACAGTTTTTGCCCTCTACAGCTCCCTCTAGTACCATGGAAGTCATTCCCTCATGTCTTAGCAGATGTCCTATCATCCTGTCCCTTCTCCTTATCAGTGTTTTCCACATATTCCTTTCCTCTCCGATTCTGCGTAGAACCTCCTCATTCCTTACCCTATCAGTCCACCTAATTTTCAACATTCGTCTATAGCACCACATCTCAAATGCTTCGATTCTCTTCTGTTCCGCTTTTCCCACAGTCCATGTTTCACTACCATACAATGCTGTACTCCGGACGTACATCCCCAGAAATGTCTTCCTCAAATTAAGGCCGGTATTTGATATTAGTAGACTTATCTTTACCAGAAATGCCTTTTTTGCCATAGCGAGTCTGCTTTTGATGTCCTCCTTGCTCCGTCCGTCATTGGTTATTTTACTGCCTAGGTAGCAGAATTCCTTAACTTCATTGACTTCGTGACCATCAATCGTGATGTTAAGTTTCTCGCTGTTCTCATTTCTACTACTTCTCATTACCTTCGTCTTTCTCCGATTTACTCTCAAACCATACTGTGTACTCATTAGACTGTTCATTCCGTTCAGCAGATCATTTAATTCTTCTTCACTTTCACTCAGGATAGCAATGTCATCAGCGAATCGTATCATTGATATCCTTTCACCTTGTATTTTAATTCCACTCCTGAACCTTTCTTTTATTTCCATCATTGCTTCCTCGATGTACAGATTGAAGAGTAGGGGCGAAAGGATACAGCCTTGTCTTACACCCTTCTTAATACGAGCACTTCGTTCTTGATCGTCCACTCTTATTATTCCCTCTTGGTTGTTGTACATATTGTATATGACCCGTCTCTCACTATAGCTTACCCCTACTTTTTTCAGAATCTCGAACAGCTTTCACCATTTTATATTGTCGAACGGTTTTTCCAGGTCGACAAATCCTATGAAAGTGTCTTGATTTTTCTTAAGCCTTGCTTCCATTATTAGCCGTAATGTCAGAATTGCCTCTCTCTCCCTTTACTTTTCTTAAAGCCAAACTGATCGTCACCTACAGCATACTGAATTTTCTTTTCCATTCTTCAGTATATTATTCTTGTAAGCAGCTTCGATGCATGAGCTGTTAAGATGATTGTGAGATAATTCTCGCACTTGTCAGCTCTTGCCGTCTTCGGAATTGTGTGGATGATGTTTTTCCGAAAGTCAGATGGTATGCCGCCAGACTCATATGCTCTAAACACCAACGTGAAGAGTCGTTTTGTGTCCCCTTCCCCCAATGATTTTAGAAATTCTGATGGAATGTTATCTATCCCTTCTGCCTTATTTGACCGTAAGTCCTCCAAAGCTCTTTGAAATTCCGATTCTAATACTGGATCCCCTATCTCTTCTAAGTCGACTCCTGTTTCTTCTTCTATCACATCAGACAAATCTTCACCCTCGTAGAGGCTTATAATGTATTCTTTCCACCTATCTGCTCTCTCCTCTGTATTTAAAAGTGGAATTCCCGTTGCACTCGTAATGTTACCACCGTTGCTTTTAATGCCACCAAAGGTTGTTTTGACTTTCCTGTATGCTGAGGCTGTCGTTCCGACAATCATATCTTTTTCGATGTCTTCACATTTTTCGTGCAGCCATTTGTCTTAGTTTCCCTGCACTTCCTACTTATTTCATTCCTCAGCGACTTATATTTCTGTATTCCTGATTTTCCCGGACCATGTTTGTACTTCCTCCTTTCATCAATCAGCTGAAGTATTTCTTCTCTTACCCATTGTTTCTTCGCAGCTACCTTCTTTGTACCTATGTTTTCCTTCCCAACTTCTCTGATGGCCCTTTTTAGAGATGTCCATTCCTCTTCAACTGTACTGCCTACTGGGCTATTCCTTATTGCTGTATCTATAGCGTTAGAGAACATCGAACGTATCTCGTCATTCCTTAGTACTTCCGTATCCCACTTCTTTGCGTATTGATTCTTCCTGACTAATGTCTTGAACTTCAGCCTACTCTTCATCACTACTATATTGTGAGCTGAGTCTATATCTGCTCCTGGGTACGCCTTACAATCCAGTATCTGATTTCGGAATCTCAGTCTGACAATGATGTAATCTAATTGAAATCTTCCCGTATCTCCTGGCTTTTTCCAAGTATACCTCCTCCTCTTGTGATTCTTGAACAGGGTATTCGCTATTACTAGCTGAAACTAGTTACAGAACTCAATTAGTCTTTCTCCTCTTTTATTCTTTGTCCCAAGCCCATATTCTCCTGTGACCTTTTCTTCTACTCCTTCCCCTACAACTGCATTCCAGTCGCCCATGACTATTAGATTTTCGTCCCCGTTTACATACTGCATTACCCTTTCAATATCCTCATACACTTTCTCTATCTGTTCACCTTCAGCTTGCGACGTCGGCATGTATACCTGAACTATCGTTGTCGGTGTTGGTCTCACAACCGGTACAAAATCTCATGAACTACTACCTCCAGTAACAGTGACGCTACAACCATATTGCTGCGTCACGAATAAATACAGACTTGGATTTGGGGAAGGCTTGCAAATTTCGGGCCACTATTGCTGGAAGGTAATAGTTAAGTGACCGACTGGCACATCGCACGGCAGCCACGGAGAGTGTTGGTAGTTCGCA
Source organism: Schistocerca piceifrons (assembly GCF_021461385.2). Taxonomy (NCBI): domain Eukaryota; kingdom Metazoa; phylum Arthropoda; class Insecta; order Orthoptera; family Acrididae; genus Schistocerca; species Schistocerca piceifrons. The sequence goes on from NC_060142.1 coordinate 605,124,124, forward strand.
AACGATTATGTGAGGCAGGTTTACAATATCGCTGGCAGGCGGGAAGGCAGTGCGAAGTAACCACGGCAGTACAAGGCACTGACATGTTGTGACGAACCCATACGTAGCATTTACAACGCCACCTAGTGACGTGTTTGTAGGGGCCCAAGCAGGCTGCGGAACTCTGACGTTGTAATGTCTGGGGAACATCGTCAAGCAAACTGCTAGCTGCCGTCCACAGGGCGGTGCTGGGGAGCGAACACGTGACCTTTTGCATGCAGAGCTGTCTGCATTCACTGAACGAGCTGCCTAGGATGGATGGTCGGAGCTGGTATGGCTCAATAGAAAGGCGATGGTCGGGTGTTTCGCTTCGGCGCTCTACATGGGGTCCACGAGTCGACAAAGAAAATCAACTGATAGTATACAATCAAATAGAGCTGCCGACAACAATAATATATGAAAGAATGGAAACGAAAATTGAGTTTATTTTTACGGTAGCTCTGGCTTCAAGGATAGTAAAGGCGACAGAGAGTAATTGGACTCGATAAAGAAGGTAAGACTTAACGAAATTCAAGAGACTTCTACACCATTTGTAGACCTACAGAAGGCATTCGACAACAAAAAATGGGGGAAACTGATAGCAACGTTCTGAAAAATAGGTATACGCTAAAGAAAAACAGGAATAATACAGAACGTGCGTAAAATCGAAAAAGTAACGATAAGAGTGCATGAAGGTATGACATCAGCGAGAAAGATATCACTGAAACTGGGGACCACGTAGGAGACCAAGTCAAGGAATAGGACAGATAATTGGTCTCAGAAAGTAATCGGTTTTTCACTAATCTAGGTGAAATTCATCAGCAGCGACATGACTGGAACTGAAATGAGGCGACGAAACCTAATTCTTCGGGATTCGACCCTGGTACCGATCGTCGTCTTTTAACAGTCACGAATAGATGTTAGATATCAGTTTATTTAACCAGTAGCGAGACATCTATATGAACTAAAAACAACGTGACGAAAAGAACCGTGTTGAGTAGTAGTCGAAGCCTCACATACTATCGTTGATGACTACCGATGAAGAGGCATTGAACACTGGACGCCTTTTCACAAGTTTCTCGGAGCGGCAGGATTGCAACTGAAATGATATGATCAGATGTTCTGGTTTTGAAACAGTCAAAATAGGCACCAACCGTCATCGCTGACAATACACGAAGAGACATAAAAAATCATTATTTTTTTTCACCTGTGGCAATTTCTGCGCTTCCTATAGCCACGAGTGGCATGAAAGCAATTTCTGGGGCTCACGTGTATTCGAATCCAGATACTTGCCTTTAGGAAGCATCTCGAGGCGATACGGCTCTTCCGGAATCAACGAGAATGTATATTCACCAAAAGGCGAAAGCCCACGAAGAATGTGTACTGAGTTTTAGTACCAGCCAACCACCAACATTTTCAATGTCTTTCGGTCAAATAGCGTAATATTTTATATGTGGCAGGCATAAAATGTATAATTAAGGCGAAGACCATAAATGATCCCTTTATTGCTGACCCAAACTAAGCGAAGTTGAGAATTTGGTCTGATAGGAAGCCTGCCAGAACCGTCTGTGCACTTGTGATATCCACTATGTCTCAATGGAGTAGTGATCAGTGCATCTTTCTAGTAAGCAGGAGATGTGGGTTCAGATACCGGTCCGACATGAATTTTCAACTTTTGTCATTGGTTTAAGTCAGTGTCCACTAGGATCTAATGTCTTCCTTTGCGTGTCAGATATCATTAGATATTAAGGGCCCTGTGACCTTACGTGACAACTGGCTCACTAATAAATTCAAATTTCTGGTGTAACGCTGTTTACTGATAACAGAGTTTCTACTTGGCGTGAATTCTACCTCTTGCCCAACTGACATTGACTCTCCTCCTATTGGTTCTGAAGGGCCATCATCTTTAACGTGAGTTGTTAAATTCAAGTTGCTCGAAGTGAAGAGGTTACATTGATGCTTCTTAAAACTAGTAGCCTGAAGTGTGAATAGAGCTCAGACCTTAGGCATATTAAGCTAGAATCATTACAAAAAAACTATATATATAGGGATTGCTTCTGATCTTTTCGTAACGAAGGACGCCTGAAACTGGATAGGAGATTTAATGTCCTGAAGGCGGATCACAGCCTGTGCTAAACACTGATTTCCTTGATCCTCTGCATCGTTATTAAACCAGTTGTTCCACTTTACAAATGCGGAAATTCGACTTGATATTCTAGTGACTGAATTAAAATAACGTAATGTCCTTCTGCACGAAATGGCAACACGATAATACGCAGTAAGTTTGTAAGGTGTCAGGCAAATCCAACACCTTCCATGAAAACCCTTACATGATAAGCCAATCCAGTAGTATGACACATAGCTCCGAATAAATCGTGACATTAATTTAACCAAAGTAATACGAGTAACGAGTGAGCAAATGGAATACCACAGACTAACACAAGAATGCCTAAATGCATGTCATTCCTTCCCACCGTGAGACAGACGCAGTTCCGAGGGGAGAAACGAGAACAGAAGCTGAGACCTGATCCATGTTAAGCTGGAACGCCCTACTATAAGGGACGGACGGACACCCACGTCGCCACCTAACCGCTAGGACCACACCACCCGCAAGTTTTAGCGTCAGACTTTTTCACGTCTCTGTTACGTCAGGATCGCCCCCCAGCCAGTGTTAAAAGCTAGAGCCCTCCAAAAGAACAGCATAGGTCTTACGATAACATAAAAAGGGCCACCCCAGCCGCATGTTTTAGCGTGAGACTTTTTCGAGTCTCTGTTACGTCAGGACCACCCCCTAGCCCATGTTAAAAGATAGAGCCCTCCAGAAGAACAGTATAGTTCTTACCATAACATTAAAATGACCACACCAGCTGCAAGTTTTAGCGTGAGACTTTTTCGCGTCTCTGTAACGTTGCAAACTTAAAAAAAAAAAAAAAAAAAAAAAACATTGCCCCACCACAAAAAGTATAACGTTTCTCATTGGATAGAAAGAATTTTTGTAGGCGGAGCTTAAGGTTAACATTGAGACCCTGATTGGTCAGATGAAAACACAGCCAGATAAATTTTTTAAAGCAACTGCGGTAAATTGTAGTAAGGAGAAGTTAGAAGAGAGTTGCTTCCAAGACGGCGAGGTGAGCAGAGCTGCGTCAGCCGCCGCCCCCTGACGAACACCGACAAGGTAATGAACACACGCGATGCCGCATTTTTGAGCGCATAAGGCTTCACCCAGAACTTCAGAAGTCTCATCTGTTACATCCCCTTTTTACGTAATACTAGTGTCGATCGTCAATTAAAGCTCATGGTGTTCACATTTGCCACTTGAAGTAAAAATCTGAAACTCGATGATTTTTCTGTTGTATGGTTATTGAGAAGCCACATCAGCCACTGTAATTTACGACAAGTTAGATAAGTAATTAATGATAATTGAAGGTCACTGTAGACCATTTTGGTAGTTTTCTCTGTTGTGAAACTTATTTTAAACCTGGATTATAGATGTGATATGGTATGGGTCATCCTTCGATCCATTGTAGAACTTGGAAACCCACTCAGGGAATATTCGTTCACATTTTTGTTGACCGCAGTTGGTTTTTACCATCCTGTATTAAAACATTTCCTTTTATCAATAGTGAAATATATCAACAATGTTTTGTGAGTAGAATAAAATTTGCAATGGTAAACTTAACTGCTTTTTCGACGTTATTTTACCAGCTAACTGAAAATAGGAAAGCCTTGAACCCCTTCCACTAAATTTAGCTAGTATTAAGATCCTTTTACAGGGAGTGCAGTGGAGCTGACGCTGAAATCATTAAGTGGTGGTGGTGGTGGTGGTTAGTGTTTTACGTCCCGTCGACAACGAGGTCATTAGAGACGGAGCGCAAGCTCGGGTTAGGGAGGGATTGGGAAGGACATCGGCTGTGCCCGTTCAAAGGAACCATCCCGGCATTTGCCTGAAACGATTTAGGGAAATCACGGAAAACCTAAATCAGGATGGCTGGAGACGGGATTGAACCGTCGTCCTCCCGAATGCGAGTCCAGTGTGCTAACCATTGCGCCACCTCGCTCGATAATCATTAAGTATTTGGTTATATCATCGCTAGTCTCACTGAACTCTTCTGAATTCTACATGTCATGTGTGGTCTGGCGTCTCCCTACCAGCAACAGGTCCCAGGTTCAAACTAGTCAATTCCCTAAAAAACACATTCAGAGCATCGTTGCACGAAAGTGGTAGGGAGACATGATATAGAACAAACAGACACCATGCAGAATGTTAGAAAATGGCGACCCAGCCAGGATGGTAAAATACCGTGAATGAAGGTTGACCACATGCCTAACTAGGTCAGAAAAATATCCTGTTGAAAAATTTTCGGAGTAAAAAATTTTTTTTTCTAAAGTTATACATAATCTAAAATAATAGCTGCAGCGATAGATACTAAAAGTATTCAATAGAAAGTGAGTCTGGCAGAGACAATAGCATAATTATGTTATGAATTTTAATATTGTTAGAATTAAGTTTTCTCTCCAATGCAAGCGCACAGGTGGCGTATACGTCGTTGACAAGTTGGTTCGGACCCAACAAGTAAGTGAATGGTTTGTCAAGTCGTGTGAACAAAACGTTGATGAAACGCGTGAGATCGTATGAGCGCATGTTGACTAGAAGTTGGGCGCGTGAATTGCTTTTAAATCAGAAAATAAGGGATTCGGAAAGATTAGTAATGGCAGATCGAGGCCTTAACCGAATTCAGGTAGAGACCCAACATGAAGACGGACAGAAAATAGACGACAGTACAACAGACGATGCAGTATCGCGAGAAATAGGACAGATAACGCACCATAACGAGGATAATGTACGTCAAGGCATAGAAAACATAAGTCAGCATACGACAGAGGAGCAGAAAAGTAGAGATGAGAATTTTAAGTTGCGTCTTGAATACGTAGAACACATAGTACAAGTAATCAGAGCTCCCTCACCACAGAGTACAAGGAATGCGAGCAGAAACGTGTCACAGCACAGTTCAATGCAATCGGTTGCGAACCAACACTTGGGCGGAAACACAGAGCGTAGGACGTCGGAAGAAAACGCAATAGGACCCACCAATCTGGCAGAATTATTACAACAAATTACGGAAACCATGACAAGGCAAAATAAAGAAATTGCGAACCAAATTAAAATTCAAAATGAAGAAACGGCGAAACAAACTGCAGAAACCACGAGACAAATGCGTGAGATTAAAGAACAAAACAAGAAAATTCAGTTACACCTAATTCATATTGAAGACGAGGCAAAAGAATCTCGAGAAGTGATAGGAAACTTAATAACAGGTGACAATCAATTGAGAACAGACATTGACAAGGTACAAGCGGACGTACAAACATTGCGTAATGACATTCAGCACGAGATCAAAACATTGCGTAACAACACCCAGGGAGAAGTCAAGAAACTGGAGAAACAGATAAACGAAATTACTAGACAAGCAGCAGGTACAGCGCGTGAAGTTGTTGAAAAAAGTATGTTACACAAACGTATCACAAAAGCAGCGCTGAAAAGATATGATAACCGCATAGTCAAAATAGAAGCGCAAACGAAGTGACAATTTCAGAAATTGAGAACAGAGTTGGTGCAAACCATTGAAGAGCGTAGTGAATAGGATCGAACAAGCACAGAGTCTGGAACCACATCCGTATCTGTAACAGCACCGGAAAAACAAGCAATTAAAGAATATATTACTCATTTGCGATTCCAATCACAGGCGGAAAGTAACATACGAGAAATCAGACAGCCTGCACAGCAACAAACATGTTTCGAAATTCTTGATGAACAAACGTCATCACAAACACATGCGGAACCACAAATGTATGATTCAAGACAGTTTGGATCGTGCAATGAAGCAGCAAGGTTAGCCAGACAAGATACCGAACCAATACCTAACAATGGAAAGACAGGTCGCGAAGAGTACAGTGCAATGCATTCAGCTACACGTTCACAACCGATGGAAGAAAATTATTGCGTACCACTCCATCGATACTACGCAAGGGTAGGCGAAAGTTACAGTGCACAATATCCAATGGAACTACCACAACCGGAAAGAGCGACGGAAGAAACGATCAGAAGCAAAAGTGGCGAAGAATCGCGAATTTCATGTGGAACTATGACAAAGTACGACAACGATCATTTCCTCACAGTCAGAAAATTTCAACACTTTCGAGAAGGAAATTCATTACATCCAAGAACTTTTATTGATCAATTCCGAGTAGGATTACCAGAACACTGGACGCTAGCACACAAATTAGACTTTATGTGTGCACACATGTCAGGAACAGTCGCAGAAACCATGCAAAAAGTTGCAGCGACATGCCGATCGCACGAAGATTTCCGTGAGAAGTTTCTCTCACGATATTTGTCCAGCGAAGCACAGAACAGAGTGAAGTACGAACAATTGCAGATCCCATATTTTGAAAATTCAGGAGAGAAGAGTCCCGTGAAATTTTTCGAATTAATGGCAAAGAAAAATCAATGCTTAGATGTACCATACAGTGACGGAGAGTTGATTAAATTATGCGCGATGAAGCTACCATTGAAATACCAGCAATCATTAGTAGGTCGCGGAGGCAATGACGTCGAAGCATTTACAGGTATTCTAAGGGAACTAGAGTTCATATTTTCGGAAGATGACGCAAGAAAAAGACGAAGCGCACGTGAAATCGAAAGCAAAAAGCAGTGGAATCCAAATGACACAGAACGAAGAAACAATAATTACGAACCATGTGATAACTTCGCACCAAGAAACGACAATAGATATCAACAAAGAACCCGTTATGGATTTAGAAGAGAATATGGCAATAACTATAATTCACCCAGGAACGGCAACAACTGTTACAGAGGGAATAACGACTCCGGAACGGGTACTGGAGAACCAATAGACCGACAAATTATCAACAAAGAAACCACTATCAACAAGCTGAAAAAGAAAACAAAATGCAGATAGAAGAGGTGGAGGTAAGACCACCAAACCCCCATAAACGTTCGAATTGACAGCTAAGCGCCCATGCCAAAGGGAATGATGCACCGACCCAGGATAATTGCAGCACCTTGAACAAAGAAATAAAATACTTATCACGAGAAGAGAAGAAGGAAGAAACAAATCCGCAGGGACTAGATGAAAACGAAGACAAGAAAATAACAAAATCGTGTTGGGACGAAATTAATTGGGAGTATACTGACGAGGAAGATGAATTACCAGAGGCATGCACAACGAATGTGGGAGGAAAGGACGAAGTACTGAGTATTGCAGAGCTATTTGAGATGGAAACCAGGGAAAGTGAATTCAATGAGGATAATGCACAGTTGACAGAAGTTGAAAATAAGTTACGAGTGGGCACACAACCCAACGTATATAATGAAGGAAGTTATGAAGCGATAATTAGATCATTGAGATGCGATTATGTGGAAGTAGCAACGAAAAAGGAGAAGATAGACGAGGATGAGGAAGAAGTAGAGGATGTTGAAGAAAGCGTAAATGAAGGAAGAAATAGAGAAGAGGAAATAAAAAACAGAGAAGTAGCAGTCGAAGCTTGTCCTACAGAAAGTTCGAATTTACAAGAGAAATTCCTAAAAAGACTCATGTATGATTCAGGAGGATTCGTTGATGCAAGAAGAAGAAGAACAGAACCAACCCTTTCAAAATCAACCAATTGTGAAGGCCATGTTAAAGCATATCCCAGTCAATATTGTAATTGATAGCGGAAGTGAACTGACTGCGATCTCAGAAAATTTATTCATGCAGTGTAATGCCAATGAGGAATTGCCAGTTCTGAAAACACGTAAGATTAGAGTAAGAGGTCCTATTAGAAACAATGCTGCGGAAGTTATGAGACAAACAAGGTTAACTCTTTCATGCCAAGGTCAAAAAATCGAAACCAACTTCGTGATTATACCTAAATTAACTGTAGATTTGATTATAGCTGCTGATTTTTTAAATGAGAGACGAGCGTAATAGATATGGGGAAAGGTAGCGTAACATTCGGGAATGTCAGCCTTCTCTTTGAGCAAAAGCAAAAATTAGAAGAAATACCAGTTATAAACAAACAATTAAGAATGATGAGAGATAAAGAGGAAGAAGAATTAGAATGTTATGCACAAAAGGGGGAATCGCCTCAACTCATGTTAGAAGTTCACAAAGAAATCGACGAAAAATTGCAAGAAGTTCAAGGTATTTCAGAACACAGTAAAAGAGAATTAGAGGGTATTTTACGAGATAAAGCAGAGGTATTTTTACCTAAGACTGGCAGTATTAATCGCTTTCAGTACAAGTTTGAAGATTAATTTTATTACTGGTAAATAATCAGCACAATATTTCAAGATTATGTTGCAGATAAGATCGTCAGGAGAAAGAAGAATGAAGAGAGAGGAAGGTGGGAAAAAGAAAGTAGATTCAATAAAAACAAAATCAAAAATAACACCAATATTACCATAGATTAAGGTGAAGGGATAAAGCATGAAATAAAGCATGAAATACTAAAATGCTATACACCACGACACTACACAAAACAATAAAGAAACGAATTTGAGGATTTTTGTAGACATTAAGACTCAAAATATCTTAGAATTGTAACATGGAAAGGGCGCCAAAATTTGTAAAGCTTTCAAGAAGGCGTAGAACAATGTAGGTACTAGACATATGTTAGATGATTATAAGTAAAACTTTTTGTAAGAACCATTGTAAAAACTCCAGCAAGGACGAGATGCAACGACCCACAAGTTGGAACACGAGAAGTATCAAGAAAGAAAATGACATAATTAGCAAGACACGATTCCTACAAGGCAGACACATCAAGAGAAGGGAAAGGACAGCGAGACAAACAGAAGGCCCTTGTAGATGAAGTGGGCAGTATATCTGCTGGGACAGAACATGGAACCCTGCAGAGACATGACAGGACACCGGACGCCAGAAGGGACCGGTGCAGGGACTGACAAGCAAACACCGGACATTCACCACTCGTAAACCCCCAAAACCCCCACTCAGCGGAGCGAGCAAAAAACTGCCTGACGAGAAGACCGCTTGGGCAAGCCACCACTGGCAAAAAAATATGTGTAAAAGTCACACTACCACTATTAAACAGCACGCTGATGCAAGAAACTGAAGAAAACGTCCACAAAGTAGAAATGACATGTTCAAACCATTTATCAAACTGTTACTAGGAGGAGAACTTCAAAGTGACTAGTTATCAATAAATATTTCCATATCCTGCCCAGAGAAGAACCAAGAAGCAAGTAAGAAGCAGAGAAGAAGCAGGAATAACAGAAGTTGAAGATTCGCAAGATTGAGACCAAGAAAGAAGATGGGTGGGGAATAGACGACATACCATCCCAAATCCCTATCCTATTGTAAACTAGTCGTCTGCGAAGTATTACAACGAAATACGACCGCTTTCAGCGACACATAACGATGACTTTCACGCATACAAAGCCAGTAAACCACGAGATCCTGCACTCACAGCTCCATTCCATTATGGGACCTCCACAACAGCAACACACACTTGCAAAGCCAACAAGGAACGACGAACGAAGCTGTACATCAAATACTTGCCCAAATCCATCTCGCGCAAGTCCATCACCTTCGTGCAAAAACATTTGCCAACCTCATGCTTAAACATTCATAGGATTGTGTGAATGTGTGGAATCAAATTATATGATGTAGGAATTGTGCAAAAGAAATGTGTGGAAAACTAAATAAGTTAAGCACACCAGACAGCTAATAAACTACGAAATAACAGTCACTGACTATGGACTTAAGTAAAAAATAGACTATCGATAAAAAAGTCATTAGTTCTGAAATGGACAGTATATAAAGAAAAAATGTAAGGCATAATAAACACTAAAACTATATGCCACTTATTTTCTCCTCATACAAATATAAGAATAACTATATTTTACTTATTTTCTTCTTATAAAACAAAGAATAAAAAATTATCTTGTTGGATGTTTTCCGTTTTTTTTAACATTTGTACCATTTGTTAGGATAATATCTCAATACTTGTGTATGTATATTTCTTCGTCGAAGCAATTCTTGGAAATAATTCATATTTCTTAGTGTAACAACGTTGAAATGAGTGTCTAGAAACAAGAACATTTTACTTGTACATGATATTTAGAAAATGTGTTAGGAATAGATTTTACTTAATTACTACATTTATAAAAAATGTATTTCTAAGAAAATCGATGTGAAAGACTCCTCATTTTCGCTAACAAACTTCTTAAAAAATCAAACTTCACACTTAAATACAGAAATAAAATAATTAAAAACTAATAATAGCATAAAAATATTCTTCTCTTGTCGTTTTTGAGAATAATGTGGAAGTATATAAAAATATAAATTACTAATACAAACTAGCACAGAACCAGAATAACGTGTCTGAACAGTAGGCAAAAAAATTTAGATAACGGAATAATTTTTGACTGGCTTAGACAATGATTCAATCATTGCCTAACTTCAGTACAAACATTCAGTTCGAATGGTGGTGATATGTAAGGTGACAGGCAAATCCCACACCTTCCATGAAAACCCTTACATGATAAGCAAATCCATTAGTATGTTACATAACTCTGAATAAATCGTGACATTAAATTAACCAAAGTAATATGAGTAATGAGTGAGAAAATGGAATACCACAGACTAACACAAGAATGCCTAAATGCATGTAATACCTTCCCACCGTGAGACAGACGCAGTTCCGAGGGGAGAAACGAGAACAGAAGCTGAGAGCAGAACCGTGTTAAGCTGGAAGGCCCTACGATAAGGGACGGATGGACACCCACGTCGCCACCTAACCGCTAGGACCACACCACCTGCAAGTTTTAGTGTGAGACTTTTTCGCGTCTCTTTTACGTCTGGACCACCCCCCCGCCAATGTTAAAAGCTAGAGCCCTCGAGAAGAAAAGTATAGATCTTACGTTAACACAAAATTGGCCACCCCAACTGCATGTTTTAGTATGAGACTTTTTCGCATCTCTGTTACGTCAGGACCACACCCCAGCCCTCGTTAAATGATAGAGCCCTCCAGAAGAACAGTATAGATCTTACCATAACATTAAAAGAACCACACCACCTGCAAGATTTAGCGTGAGACTTTTTCGCGTCTCTGTTACGTTAAACATTGCCCCACCACGAAAAGTATAACGTTTCTCATTGGATAGACAGAATTTTTGCAGGTGGAGCTTAAGGTTAACATTGAGACCCTGATTGGTCAGATGAAAACACAGCCAGACAGTTATTTTTAAAGAAACTTCGGTAAATTGTAGTAAGGAGAAGTTAGGAGAGAATTGCTTCCGAGACGGCAAGGTGAGCAGAGCTGCGCCGGCCGCCGCCCCCTGACGAACACCGACAAGGTAATGAACGCACGCGATGCCGCATTTTTGAGTGCATAAGGCTTCACTCAGAACTGCAGAAGTCTCATCTGTTACATCCCCTTTTTACGTGATACTAGTGTCAATCGTCAAATAAAGCTCATGGTGTTCACATTTGCCACTTGAAGTAAAAATCTGAAACTCGATGATTTTTCTGTTATATAGTTACTGAGAAGCCACATCAGCCACTGTAATTTATGACAAGTTAGATAAGTAATTAAAGATAATTGAGGGTCACTGTAGACCATTTTGATAGTTTTCTCTGTTGTGAAACTTAATTTAAACCTAGATTATAGATGTGATATGATATAGGTCATCCTTCGATCCATTGTAGAACTTGGAAACCCACTCAGGGGATATTCGTTCACATTTTTGTTGACCGCAGTTGGTTTTTACCATCCTGTATTAAAACATTTCCTTTTATCGATAGTGCAATATATCAACAATGTTTTGTGAGTAGAATAAAATTTGCAAAGGTAAACTTAACTGCTTTTTCGACGTTATTTTACCAGCTAACTAAAAATAGGAAAGCCTTTAACCCCTTCCACTACATTTTTCTTAGTATTAAGATCCATTTACAGGGAGTGCAGTGGAGCTGACGCTGAAATCATTAAGTATTTGGTTATATCATCGCTAGTCTCACTGAACTCTTCTGAATTCTACATGTCATGTGTGGTCTGGCGTCTCCCTACCAGCAACAGGTCCCAGGTTCAAACTAGTCAATTCCCTAAAAAACACGCTCAGAGCGTCGTTGCGCGAAAGTGGTAGGGAGACGCGATATAGTACAAACAGACACCATGCAGAATGTTAGATGTTATGCAGAACGTGTTGTTTCCCACTTGATCTACTTTGGCGTTGTGTGCATGTCTTGTCTAACAGTAAGTCTGGACCTGTGCAGACGCAATGTGAGATACCATGCAGGCACGCCTCTTAATTTTTGTAAAGTGATTTTCGTCTCATACGGTTTTACAGCCAAGGACATTGTGACCGTTTCTCTTGTAGTACATGACGTCGAGAATTAACCTACCAGAGCAAAAGTTATCTTAAAAAGCTACGTTGCTGTTGTAGCGTAGCAACAGGAACGGTAACCATAATGTTGGAACGGGAAGCATGGTTCAAGGAGTAGTTCACATAGCAGTATCGTACAGACGTACCGTTATTTGACCATCGGACAGTCTCCCGTATGGACGACATATTTATAAGCATTCCTGGCATAGAGAAACAACAGAAAGATTTGAAAGCAAATAAATCACCAGGTGCGGATGGAATTCCAGTTCTATTTTACAAAACGTATTCCGTGGGACTGGGCCTTACCTAGTTTACATTTGTCGTGAACCTCTCTCCTAGCACAGAGTCCCAAACGAATGGAAAAAAAATCACAGATGACTCCGGTATATAAGAAAGGTAAAAGAACGGACCCGTAAAATTACAGACAAGTATCCCTGGCTTCTGTTTGCTGTAGAATCCTTTAACATATTCTGAGAAATTTATGTCCACGAATCAACATGGTGTTAGAAAGCATCGACCGTGTGAGGTTCAGCTTGCCCTGTTTCTCACGATCTGAGAACTACGGATGAAGGTCAACAGGCAGATTACATTTTTCTAGATTCTCGGAAAACATTTGACATAGTGCCTCAATGCAGGCAGTTAAGGAAGGTACGAGCGAATGGAATAAGTTCACAGATATTTCAGTGGCTGGAAAACTTGTTAATCGATAGAACCCAGTGTGTTGTCCTCGAAAGCGAGTGTTCATGAGAGACAAGGGTATTGTCAGGAGTTCCCCAAGGAAGTGTGATAGGACCGCTGTTGTCCTCTATATATACATAAATAATTTGGTGGTCATGGAGAGTAGCAAACTGCAGTTGTCTGCTGACGATGGCGTGGTGTACGGTAAGGTGCCGAAGTAGAGTGACTCTAGGAAGATACAAGACGACTTGGACAAAATTTCCAGGTGCTGTGATGAATGGCAGCTAGCCATAGATGTGAAAAATGTAAGTTAATGCAGATCAGTAGGAAGACCGAACCTGTAATGTTCGGATACAGTATTACTAGTGTCCTGCCTGAAACAGTCAAGTCGTTCAAATGTGTGGCCGTAGTGCTGCAAAGCGATATGAGGTGAATGGAGCGTGTGAGAAATGTGGTAGAGAAGTCCAGTGGTCGACTTCGGTATGTTGGGAGAATTTTAGGGAAGAGTGGTTCAACCGAAAAGGATACCGCATTTGGGACGCTGGTGTGACCTATTCTTGAGTGTTTGGGATCCGTGTCAGGTCGGGTTGAAGGAAGACATCGAAGCAATTCAGACACGGGCTGCTAAATTTGTTACCGGTAAGTTAGAACGACACGCAAGTGTTGCGGAGATGCTTCGGGAACTCAAACTGGAATTCCTGGAGAGAAGGCGATGTTTTTTTCGAGAAACAGTATTTAAAAAATTTTGAGAACCGACATTTGATGCTGACTCCCTGAGCCGTTCGTGGTTCATGTTCGTGCCGTCTCTTCTTTTACGTCCTGTTTTTGCCGTACTGCCAAATCGTTATGTTAGTTTCAATCACTTGTGTCACTGAGTTGCTGCTTTGCCTGCCCGTGAGCGACAGCAGCAGCGCTTAACGATATGAGCCCTGCGGTATTATCTTTGCTGCACTGCTATTACTTCCCGGTCGTCGTGTGTCGACCAGTCAGTTGGAACGTGCCAGCAGTTAGTTCGGACTTGGCAGTGTTTGAGTTGGCACGCGGCACAAGTTTAGTCATGGCGCGGCAGCAGTGAGGTCCGGACCACTATGACTCGCCCGACGGTTGCTGACATACATGATTGGATTGGCGACGACTTTGGTTGGTCGTAGGTCAATCGTCTTGCCGGACTACGTGAATTTGGCCGGCGATCGCTTACTGGTTGGCTGTAAGTGCCGACTCTTGATTCATCCATGTTATTGTACAGTCACTGCCGTTAGCATTGTCTGGTTCTTCGTTCAAGTGTTCGTGTAACTGTGAGTGTTTTGTGTGTTTTTGATTGACAGGCTATTTCAAATGTTGTCGGCGTACTGGCTCTGAGGAGTCGGTCGGTCGGCGTGGAGCAGTGAGGAATTCTCGGCGGGTCGTAGTTTGGCCGGGGCCCCCTGGCGGTCTCTACGCTGTGTCGGAGAGTGTGGCACTGTTCCCATTGTTACGAGGTCCACAGCTCACAGACCCTGGACAGGAACGTTGAATTTTGATTTAACCTACCAGCAAGTCAAGGCTGTTTACATTGTGTCGTTTGGATTTCGGTGTCGGCTGTTGGGCTATTCCCGCGAGCAACAACGTGATTTTCGGGTTGGAATATTCTAGCGAACCTCCGGTGGAGTTTCACTGTATATGTTTATTTGAATGAAGTGCACCAGCGGAATCTTCTGCCTTGTGGCCGTTAACGTTCCGTTTACCTGCCCTGGGCGTTGACGTAACTTTCAGGCAGTGAAGTTTCCTCATCGTGTTGTAACTGTCCAGCACGGTGTGTAGTTTGATAGCTCCGTGTATGATTTGTTGTGGGCACCAATATCGTCTACGTGGTTCCGTTGAACACCCTGTTGTGACCTTGTCGGGTGAAGTTATCTTGTCGGTGGATCCACAAACTGTCGGTCGGTTGGGTTGTCGTCGGATCGTGAATGGTTGGCCCCACTGCCTGTCTCACCTAAGCGAGAGTTAGTGTTTGAATTACAGGCCGATCCTCAAACTTCTGGGCGCCCTTGTGGGTACTGCCTTATTTTTTTTATTTGTTCTTGTTGTTGGTACTTGTACGGCTTCTAGCCGGTTTTGTGTTTTATATTAGAGTTCTTCTACTCTTAAGGCCTTTAGCCTAGTTTAAAGTACTGTTTCACGTAAGCCCTTTGGCATTACAAAAAAATTATTTCAATTTTCAAGTCTTTGCCCTTCAGCCGATTTGAATTTAAGTTGTTTACTTCAACCTATTTAATTTTTAAGTCTTCGGCCTTTAGCCAGCTTGTGTTTCAATTGTTGCTTCTTAAGTCCTTCAGCCTAAATTAAAGAACTGTTTCACGTAAGGACTGTGGTATCTAAAAAAAATTATGTTTTGGTGTTTAAGGTGTTCGACCTTCAGCTGATTTGAATTTAACTTGTTTACTTCAGCCTAACAAAAGAACTGTTTTAAGATAAGGGTTTCCTTTTAATTTTCTGATTATACTTGCGTTTAAAGTTATTGGCCTTCAGCCGTTTTTAAATGAAAGTGGCTTTCAGCAGGTAATTAAGTCCCAAGGATTAAAGCTGTGTGTTTAGATAATTGTTTTGGGCTCATGTAATGTTTGATCAAATAATAAAGTTGTATGTGCGAGTGTAACTGACAGCCCCTCATTTTGGCCCCTTTGCACAGTTTATTCTACCTCTCCTGTCCTTCGGGTTTAGCAGGGCATTTCACTGCCGAACAATTCTACTGCCGCCAACATACATTGCGCTTAAGGACCATAAAAATAACAAATACATGGGGATACATACAGACAGATGTTTTTTACTCGCTCTGTTTGGGAGTGGAGCAGGAAAGGATAAAATCATAGTCGTGCCGATATCTAGGAAAGCTAACGCCCACGGAACATAAGCTGTACGCTGTCAACAGGAAAAGTGTTGTGGTCAGCACACAGTTAAACAGCTTCGTGCAAGCGAGGAAGCGATGACAATAACGGCAAAGCAATGTCACTGACACCAGCATGTCGGTGTCCCTTTCAGCAGCTGCACTGCCTAAAGCCTGCCAATGACCCATGACGATGTGTGCCTTGAATGTCGTTGACGCAGTGCAGAAGGGGTAGCTTGTCACGGCAGTGTCTGGGCACTCGAGCAGTGGATGTCAGCTTGAAGTTTGCCCGCGCGCGTGACGGTAGATACAGAGCTGCACGGCCTGAGATGAGAGACCGAGAAATCGTGGGTAGAAGGTCGGCAGCTGTTAAAGTAGGCTCTCGCATGTGGCCTGCTAGTTACAGTGTACTAAGTTCACAGCAACGAACTTAGCACCAGCATCAGTGCTGCAGCTACCTGTGTCAGATTAAGACGAGGGGACTGGTTGAGTGACGTAGACACCTTGACTTGTATTCTTGTGGACTGTTAGATTCGTGAATTAATACATTCGTGGATTCGATAACTCACGTACATGGCCGGCAGACTTTGAAAATTTTTCCTAAAAATAACGTGTGTACACAGGGTTGGCCCGTCCTTGTTTTGCTACATCAGGTTTTTATCACGTATGCCAAAACAAGTTCTTGACTAGATGTGAAATAACCGGACCACCGACGCTGCTTTGCTGATGCGTAACTGATTTCCATTCAAGCAGCGGCCTGCAAAGTAGGAACCGCTTTGTGTCGTAGCGTAGTTCTTCTTGTGTCAGCAGCGGCCTCCGTTCCAGCAATGTTCGGTCATCTTCGGTCTGACCAGTGTAGGTGGCAGGTGTCTTAATTTTTGCTTATCTGTGGCTCACAAATTATTCTGAGCGCAAGAGTGTTTAAGGCCTGGGAGATTGTGACTGGTGTGTTGTCAAATATTAGAAATTGTATTTGAGGTTCTGGAATTGCCCTAGCGTTGAGTTATTGAATGTAGCACGTTTCACGGTTATGAGAATCATTATGCAATTGTTCACTAACAGAGCGTTGAAGGGGAGAAATTTAAATTTTTGTGACTTTTCTTCTCGTATGATTTAACACAGAGTTGCAGACAGCTGTGAGAGCCCTTCTTTCTTCGTCTCACTTCTTTGGTAACACAGAAAAGAGGTTCTGAGCACTATGCGACTTAACTTCTGAGGTCACAGTCCCCTAGAACTTAGAACTACTTAAACCTAAATAACCTAAGGACATCACACACGTCCATGCCTGAGGTAGGATTCGATCCTGCGACCGTAGCGGTCGCGCGGTTCCAGACTATAGCGTCTAGAACCGCTCTTCCACCCCGGCCGGCTTGGTAACACATCTCCTTTTTTTAACGTTGACTTGTTGTCTAATTTATGCCATTCGATTGCCGATGGTTGAGGTTTGGCAAGTACAACAGACCCAGAAGCCATTATTGATTTATTGATGCGTCTGCTGACGACAGTTCTGAAATAAGATTAATGGAATCACGCCACAAGCTTCTAATAACACATTGCGTTCTGAAATGATTCATTCCAGGACAAAACTCCCCGTTCTGGAGCTACGTTCCACACACTCGCGCTAACGTTATGCTCACACGCAGCCATATACATCTTACGGCACCTTTATCTTGACGACTCCGAGTAACTCACAGCGACAACCGGGCTGCGATCCCAAAACAAGTAACATTTATCTGTGTGTTGCCACCAGAGAAGTTCAGCCACACACTGTCCTGGAAAAAATTGCCTACATTTATTCTCCTGAAGAAAGAGGCGGAGCAATGCTAACGTCACATAACTGGCACTGTTAAATTTATACCTAGAATGCAAAACTACTCCCGAATGAAAAATTCAAGTCGTCCAAGAAAGATTACAAATTGAAAGAAAGATCAATCAGTCATATACATCTTGGCATGCCTGAAACTAACGTACTTGTTGTGTATGTAACACAACTTTAACCAGCGTAGAGACGTACAACGTCAACAAAAACAGCATCTAAGTAGATAACATACCTAAAGCAGATAGCACAACATACATACACCCTGAAGTTGTGGTCACTATCAATTAATCAAGAAGATATCCACTTGTAACAATAGTAATTATCAAGCGAAGGCCATTTCCATCTAGCCACAGACAGTTACTTCTGTGTAAGCAGTCAGACGTTATAAATCCCACTAGGTTGACTGTATGAACACTGTTATCGAACCGTGCAATCGTTTGA
Source organism: Schistocerca piceifrons (assembly GCF_021461385.2). NCBI lineage: Eukaryota > Metazoa > Arthropoda > Insecta > Orthoptera > Acrididae > Schistocerca > Schistocerca piceifrons. Next base: position 605,142,349 of record NC_060142.1, read on the forward strand.
CGTAAAAGTTGAATTGTGAACATTTGCCATAAAAACTGTTTAACAATAAAAGTCATTTATGTGGGGAAGAGAAATAAAAGTACGTAGAAAGCACCATGTGGAAATATACATAATATAGTAGAACAAAATAAATTGAGATGTAATCAAACAACATCATTAAATCATGTCATTATACACATTTGGATAAAATTGTCTCATCACAAAAAACAACATTATATCTGGCATCTTTGAAATTACAGTAAGGAAGAATATGGTTCAAAACTTTCAACAATGGCAAAGTTCCTTATTATATAGATGCAGTCTCATGATGCGCTGTACAGTTCACAGTTTCACTATGCTCTGTGTTTAAACAGTTTATACACACAACTGTAGACAGTCATAGCTTGAGGATATCACAGGAAATATGACACGACCAACAATTAATAAAAATCTCTCTTTCTGACAATCTATGTCAGACATAGACAGTGCGATCACGGAACTAAAACGTAAAAGTTGTTGTTACTGATTGTTGGAGGTCAGACATACCAAGAGGAAAAGTCGTTGCTGGACACCGGTTGGCAATGAGCTGTACATCACATCAAAGTAAATAATCACAGATACAGATTTTAGTGAATAAGGCAAACTATCGTAGATGTAGAATACATTATCACTAAATATCATCTGAAGAGCATAACTGCCAAGCGACAGACTGAAAGATCTGTATCTAATCACTCTTACACACTATGTGGTCGAAAACATCCGGACTCCCTATGTAATGTGGAATGGACTACCTGATGTCACGTGAGACGTAACCGCCAGTAAAAAGGAGGCAGGGAGTATCGTGTTGCCAATAAAGAAGCAGAACGAGAAGAATGGGTCGGTCTAAGAGATCGGTGACTTCCGTCGAAGACTTGTCACTGGAAGTTTCCTGAATGACACATCCGACAGGAATATTTCAATCTTTCTAAAGGTGTCCAAGTGGACTGTTGGTGGTTTTCAAAATAAAAATGCGACGAAACCACCACAACTAAATCAAAATCAGATGGACTTCCTGTACTAAGTTACAGTTTTATATATTTCACACATGGCAGTGAATCAGATCACTTGTGTTAAGGAACGGTAATGTATTATTCGTGTAATATATTTTTCTGTTATTCCGTAGCGTGGCAGTCTGATGAAAAGTTCTGACTGACTTTTTCGTTAGGACTTTAAGTGAATCACTTCTGTACTAATACAGCTAAGGCGGAAATCTAATTGTGATTCAGCTAAAGCAGAATTTAACCGGAGATTACAACGTGTCGCGTTTAATACTTCATTGTAGCTCATTGACTCAACAGAAAACAAATATCAATGAAGTTTTGCCTGCTGCTTAAATGTCAACTATCAACGGCCAGCAGAGACCCGTGGAGAGTGAAACATTAAGCGAACGGGATGATTCTAAACTGGTCAAACCATTGTGAAAGGCAAACAGCGGTCAGGATGCCAATGAAGGTATCAACCCGAGGAACAACTAGGCCATTGGTGAACCAGTTCATTTAAGTCAATTAACGGGATTCGAAGCAATGTTCAATGCTACTATCGGCGAATTGGAAACAATATTAATAGTATTGGAATACCGCAAACAGTGAGCCACATGTGCTCACCCGAATAACAGAACTGAATCTGCCGTCCAGATTTCTATCTGTTCAGCATTGTGGCAGAAAGCCAGCGAGCGCGCCAATTACACAGCAACGATGCGACGACAGCGGTTACAAAGCAGCGGTCGGATTTTGCTGATTTTGATGTATTCAGTCGTGTCATATGACTTTGCACTACTCTCCACTGGACTGGTGTAACGAGAAACGATAAATGAGATGAGGCGTTTTATATCCAAGAAGCAATAAATCAATAGAGCTCGTAACTTGGTGAAATGAGAAGGTCGCAATCATTTCCTGTCTAGCACTCTTCTATTATTGGTTACATTTCTCGTTCCCTCGCCAAGTGAATGGGTAACATGGAGCTAATGCATCTTAAAGCTAGGGGAAACAAGTGCAAGATTAGACCGGGCTATTTACACATTTGGAGGAAAGTTACTAGTCCTATAAATGTGTTTAACCAGCATAAATCAAATCTTTTACAGCAGCTCTTGCAACGAAAACGGTGACGCACATCACCTTGACCGGCCGGAGTGGCCGAGCGGGTCTAGGCGCTACAGTCCGGAACCGCGCGACCGCTACGGTCGCAGGTTCGAATCCTGCCTCGGGCATGGCTGTGTGTGATGTCCTTAGGTTGCTTAGGTTTAAGTAGTTCTAGTGGACTGATGACCTCAGAAGTTAAGTCCCATAGTGCTCAGAACCATTTGAGCCACATCACCTTGATGACGCTCCTGTCAGTAGTCGACCAGCTATTATGAGTAGCCGAGCAGCTTGAGGCTGCCATTTGAAACGGAAGAGCAGGGTAAAGAGGTGGGGAGGGGGGGGGGGGAGTGGGACGAGAGAGGCAGTATACTTGGTTTTGGAGCGGTGACAGTCGTCGGCATATCGAGAATCGCGCCAAACATTTAGGTGCTTTGCGCTTTCTATTAACCTCATCTTCAGCCGAATTTAGTGGCGTTCATGACATCGATCATTGGTCATAACGAAAGCTAAAGCAAGAAATTGGATGCCATTTAAGACAGTTGTAAACAAGAAGAAAGATTAAATTAAGAAATTGTAGGCATTAAGATAAGAAATAGCCGGCAGACAATGGTTTTAATCGAAAGTGACAAATGAACCACCGGTTTCATACTTAAGAAAGAAACTGTAGCCACCAGGTGTTGTAGTAGCAAAATGTCTTATAGCAGTAGCATGTAAAATAGACAGCTGGAGCCAGGAACTTGAGAGTTACCTATTCTAGAGCGTAAATGGATGAGAATGGCAGGTCACAGAACTCTGACTAGGCTGTGGAATTACGCTAAGGGTTGCGCGTCGAGTACGGACGGGGTAGAGCTTTGTCGCTCAGCTACATGGCTCAGCCTGCGGTAGAACGAAGTCACTCACACTTTTCGTACAGAAGAAGATGGTCAGTATTATGAGATCGTAGAACAGGAGTACCACTTGTGACCTAGCCTTGGAATTATAATTTTCGTGGCATATGGTTTTATACCGACAACTGTAAAGTCCAGCGAATAACTCTGTACTTTTAAAGTTGAGTGGCGTTCGTAACTGAAGTATGTGCTTTTCACAGGTGATACTTTACACTTGAGAATGGCTACATAGGTGATACTACGTAGTACTGAACAATACAAAATGAAATGATGGATTTATGATGATTTATACCCAACAAAACTAGCCAGTGCGGGAAATTTAGTTTTAAAAAACGTCAATTTTTTACACTCACTTGCAAGTTTCTGATTCTATTCATCCACACTGCATGACAAAAAAAGTGAAGCACGCAAAAGTGGAGGAGGGAAATGAAATTTCACGCACATAGTGGGTATCTGATATTATTCCAAGGATTATTAAATTGAGTAAATCTTACAAAGAACTTGGCTGTATGAGCCTACAGATCAGCATGACGTACACTCTCTCTGGCCTGGATAAGTGGGAAATGTCCCATAACGCCATGGTATCCTCTATTGAGACAAGCTGGCCCGCACCGTTGAAACAGGTTCTTGGTATCCTGGAATGTGGCCCTGGTAGAAAGTTGGCGTACAAGACGGTTACACAAGATATTCAGTCGGGGACGGAAATGTGAACCTTACATAATCAACTTCGCGCAGACAATTTCTATCTACAGTTCCATGTGTGAAAGAGCATTGATCTGATGAAAACGTTCTGTCGCATGAGAGGTAACACACGAGGAAGCAGGATGTCCGCGACGTAACATTGTGCATTCAGAGTTCCTTCAATGACAACCGCCTGTGACATTAAGTGATACGCGGTAGCTCCCAGCGCCATGAAGTCACGAGTAACACCGGTGTTCCTCGACAAGTGTGATGTGTCGCCCCGCCCTGCATGCATTTGAAAAATCCCGCCACCTTCCGTGTGGAGCTACGTCTGTTAGTCTGACGCTCCCTGGTTGCGGAACCCGCTGGTAGTCTCAGTCGCCTCCACCATACCCGATCGTGTTTCCCCCACTTTGTCACCGACGCGGTAGTGCTGCATTTAGCTGCTCATATGGCAGGAACGATATCATGACGTTATGGGCAACGTAATGAATCTGTGTAGCGTTTAGATTTCTTCTTACTAGTCGTGCTTCTCACCTGCCGGTGTTTGAATTCTCTGTTCATGCCCATTGTCCCAGGAGCTTGTTTCGCCAAGAACGCTGTGCATTGGCGTTACAGTACGCTGCTGATAGAGGAAGTGATTTTTAACTGTTCTGTCTTCTCTGACATTATTTCTTGAATCATTTTGAAATATGGAAGTACTGTCTAGCCTGGTTTAGCTTGTACCAGTACCAGATTACAGCAGTTATCGGTGGCTGGCTACTCACAAGAATGGTGGTGCGCTTTTGTAGGAAGAGTAGAAGACTTGTGTGTCATTGGTGTGTTTTGTGTTTTGCGCTCTGGTTCAAATGGCTCTGAGCACTATGGGACTCAACTGCTGAGGTCATTAGTCCCCTAGAACTTGGAACTAGTTAAACCTAACAAACCTAAGGAAATCACAAACACCCATGCCCGAGGCAGGATTCGAACCTGCGACCGTAGCGGTCATGCGGTTCCAGACTGCAGCACCTTTAACCGTACGGCCACTTCGGCCGGCTTTGCGCTCTGGAATCGAGTATAGATGCACGGGGAGTGGTTCCACTGTAACTTAGCAGCAGGGATCAGTTACATAAGTCGGGTGTGCGTAGGTAGTCGAACGGCAAGAACACTTTCTGCGGTGGTACCGACAAGTTGTTTTCGATGCCGGTTTGTAGTGTGATTGGCTTGTGAGTTCTCGTTGGTAGGGACCGCACGCTCAGGAATCGGTTATAGCTCTACTGCGAGTGCTTCCACAATGACCTGTAATTGGTAATGAAAGAAATATGTGTCATGTGTGCTTTCTACTTCAACCACAAGAAAGATAGTGCCGTATAGTTTGGCTGTCTGATGTGCTGTATTAGCTTGTGTTGAGACCGAGTAGCTATTGTTCGAATTTAGCTGATTCAGTATCTTAGGACAGAAGTAGTGTTTACTGATGAGGAAATAGTATGGACGTTCCGAGAGGATGAACGGAAACTATCGCCCGTGTGTACTGAGTGTAACACAAGGCACTAAATCGAGGCCGAAGGTATCACTATCCGTCATATACACAGGGTGAAGTGAAATTCGCGCACTCAGGCTTCGCAGCGCGACTACTCTCATGCCAGTGATAAAAAAATGTCTGTCGAAAAATTTCGTCAGGCGAGTAAATCCAATAGAAGAAGTACTTTAAAGAGTGGCGATCTGGCAACATTGTAACAACATGGATGGTAACTACTCCGGGTAGCACGTATTTGTAGTGGTGTACAGCTGGTGCAGTGGATACAGTTTTGGTTTAGCACGCAGGAGGTCGACGGTTTGATCCTGGGTTCGGTTGCATTTTTTTTTTTTTTTTGGTAATTTGTTTGTGACATTTCATATTGTAATATACACCGTTCCTTAGGTCCCATGTATTCTAAATTAACATTAGGTACCGCTGAACATAACAAGTATGTTGTTATATAAATAAGAAATAGATAGCTGAAACAAATGACCTGTCATAGAACAGATTAACTACAAAAACAATATCAATTTCGAGATGCTAAGGACCATAGCACAGTTCAATAACACAACATCTACTTGTCACGACAATAATAATGTCCATATTAATGAGCGCATGACTTTCACAACAGAATACGTTGTCATCAGAACAAACAGACGCTAAAAGCGACCTCCCTGCTTATCGAAACATTGTGCAAACCCTCGTATCATTCAACTGTTGACGCTTCGCAGCAAAGCCGCGTCCACAGTTACAAGAACAGCATGAACATGCGCTACCAATTATTCCACACTCGTAAGCGGAGTAGAATACACGTGTATCTTCAGATATCCCTAAATCCAGGAAATTTAGGTTTTGGCACACAAGTGGACCTCCACATCCGAGCCATTTCACTGAAAATGTCCTGTCCAAACACTGTCGCACATTCATTCTAGAGTGTGGAGGTGCGCTGTCATGTTGTAACCATATCCTCTGCCGAACATTTAGTGAAACATCTTCCAGCGCATCGGGCAGATACTTTGAGAGGAATTCAGTCAACCGGTCAGGCAACATGTAGGGACCCAGACACCTGTCACCCAATATTCCAGCCCAGACGTTGATACCAAAGCGAACTTGCTTTCCACGGTCGCGGATGACATGCGGGTTATCATCACACCAATGGTGGGCGTTGTGCATGTGAAAGACACCATCACAAGTGAATGCTGCTTCATCTGACCATATTAGGGTGTTCACGAAGTCATCGTTCGCTTCCTGTTGTTGATAGAACCATTCATAGAATTGCATCCGCTGATGGCGATCTCTAGGATTCAGGTGTTGCGTGAAAGCATAATGATGGGGTGCAGCCCATGCTCGTGCAGCACGTTAACGACTGTGTATTGAGAGACACCCATCTGCCTTGCTACGCTACGTGTGCTTCGCTGAGATTCTTGTTGCAGGACCTCCAGAATAGCTTCTCAGTAGCTGGAGTACGGCGAGTCCGTGGACGACCTCTGCCACGCGATGATGGAAAGAGAGGAAATGACTCTCAAAGGCGCAGCTCCAAACGACGAAACACTTTTTTATTGGGTGTCGTCGACGAGGAAATCTAACGGCATATTCACGAGTGGTAACACCAGCCCGGTTATCAGATGCACCAACGACCAGAACCAATTCCACATATTCATCGTTTGTGTATGCCATACGTCTACCGCACTGGTTTAGAGGTTTACAATGAGAAAATTCGATACGTGTACGCATGTACACTGGAGGCTGTTACGGGCACGTTACTCCGCTCGCAACTAGTCCCTGTGTGGTGGACAGCGCATGTAGTATAAACACGCCGTCAGTCCTGCGAGCTGTTCCATCGAACGTGCATTACCCCTCTGGCAGATATTGTTCTGCATGATTCATCTGGACATCGTTAATTGTGAAATGTTCGGTTTCGAATAACACTGTTTCCCAGACGGTAATAGACATGATGTTTCCACAATCCTGTAGATATAATAGTAATAATAACAATAATAATAATAATAATAATGCAATAATGTACATACTAAACAATATGCGGTTTCAGACTCAGTGTTGAAAGGCCTAATTAGTGGGACTATGGTAATAACACATACATATAGTAACCGAGCTTGCACATTATTCGCAAAGCACGTTGCTAGTCCTATTGGTAACTTGAGGCCCTAACGATATACTGATGTAAGGGACCATTAAAGGAGAGTACAAATAAAATGGGTTTAGCGTCTAGTAGATGAAGAGGTGTGAGTAAATTCACGCTCACGACTTGGAAACTGCTTCCTGCAAAGCTGACCAACCTTCCGTTTCTATGATTTTAGTATGTAAGTGTAAATGTTTTCTATAGGACCCGTTTCAATCGCTCTTGACGATTAAGGTGCCAGATTCCCTACCACCTGGACTACATAAAACAAATAAAAAATATATGTCTTAACCCACGATCAAACAGTCGAGCTCCTGCTTGAAAACGCAAACCCCTATGCTCTGCACCAACTGCATAGCACGACGAATGTTTGCTGAAAGAGGCAGTTAGCATATGTGTGATTATAATGTTGCCAGATTGCCACTCTTTAACGTCCATTTTCTGCTGGATGTACTCGCCAGTCGAAATTTTCTGACAGCCATTTTTTTATCGCAGTCATGTGGGGAGTCGCGCTGCGAAGCTCGAGTCCACGAATTTCGCTTCACACTGTGTAGTAAAATATATATTTAGCGATGTGATCTCTGACCATAACGTGAGAGCCGCGTCTGACACAGTATTTTATTTGTCTGGTTGGATTTTAATTTGCTGTGATCTCGTTATTCGTAGTTGTAAATAAGTCGGCGTATGTGACGGAGTTTGATTAATCTTGGGTGTTTATTACAGCGGCCGCTATTTTCTTTTTATGTGTACTACTTTTGTTACTAAGTGAGCATGTAGAGAAATGTTAGCTACGTTACTGTTTGACGGTGAATGCTCGTTTGTGTCCATTCTGTGTTTCTTTTTTAATTGTTCGAAATTTACTGTGACCTGATTTTTATTAGTGCTTACTCGGTTTACTTTGATGGCTACGCGTAATACAATGTTGAGTAATAAATATGAAGTCAAAACTTGCTATTGTGCCTTGGAGGATGAACTAGTCTCTTTCTCTGTGCCTTGCTCTTCATGTAGCTCACAGGGTGCGTGCCATCATTGACAGTCATGCCGCATCAGTATGGTGGTAAGAGTACTTGCTTCCACCATCCGGGTCAAGAAAGGGACACCAGGTGTCTGTATGGGCGCTGTATTCAGCAAATTGTTGGTGCGTTTCAGAAAAAAAAAGAGTGAAAAAACAACAAAAAATAAATTTTAGAAAAAAGATTTGTGTCAGCCCTGAACATCCACAGCTGTAAACACCCACTCCCCCTTTCCAACGATGTGTGCATGTTTCATTAAGAATGGAAACTCCACCCACTTCTCCGACGGTGGTCATCAGGGTACTGGAGAACCTCCATTTGTTTCTGAAGACAATGCGTCAGATTTCATGAGCAGTCGTTGCGCCCCAGTAACGCCAGCACTCCAACTGCAGCTGTCTCGAATGTGGCAGTAGCGGCAGCTTACGTATGGGAGTAGTGTGGCCGCTATTTGTCTCCGACCAATAGTCGTCGAATGTATCAGGGAGTCCAGTACCTGATTTCGGGTGGCAGGCGCAAATGTGTAGGGATTACAAATGGTTCAAATGGCTCTGAGCACTATGGGACTTAACATCTATGGTCATCAGTCCCCTAGAACTTAGAACTACTTACTAACCTAAGGACATCACACAACACCCAGTCATCACGAGGCAAAGAAAATCCCTGACACCGCTGGGAATCGAACCCGGAAACCCGGGCGCGGGAAGCGAGAACGCTAACGCACGACCACGAGCTGCGGACGTAGGGATTACAACTTGCGTGGATCATAACACGGCTGTCCTCCCATATGGCGGTCATACGTGGTCGAACGGATCTAAGATGACGAGTATACGTGTCTTCGTATTCCCAAACATTACAACATCTGAACACTGTCTCATTCGACTATGCTTGTTGCACGATTCGACCAGCTGGCCAAATGAAAGCCCACAATGAAGCCCTTTTCAGGTACTGACAATGTCTTACAAGAGCGATTGGCACCTTTCTATCAATCATTGATACCTCAATACCTAAAGCTGTTCAAGCCCCTTATATACACCACTAGCTGACAAACGCGGCATTGTCTGGGTACTAATTTTGTTAATTGTCTATTATAAATGAAAATAAAATAAATTAAAAATATTCTGTGTTACACAGAAGAGAAGAGTAACGTGTATTCGTGAAAGCCCCTTTGAAACTATGGAACAGTTTTACAACGAAATATGCATAAGATCCAGATGTATAAGTTCAGTATCCTGGACTGTTTCTGTACACTGGGTGCAGATTATTGCGTGTCATCAACGCGATATATATTGTGAACGGCTCTGTGACAACACCCCTTCATATTTCTGTAGAAGGTTATTGTCATCACCAACCCCACTGCACTTCGCAGTTGAAATCTGTTAAAATGTCTGTCAGGTGTCAGGGATTTCCTTTAGTTGACTCAACAGCAGGAGTGTCTAAGTAGTAAGGAACAAATGTGTTAAAACTTCATGCATGAAGCGATATCTTTTCGTGGGTCTTATTGTCTATGGCGGCAGATCTCTTGAATTATATGTTGAACACTGATATATTTGCATAATTACATTCAGCATCATATGTGGATGCTGTCTGAGAAATATGTTGCGAAAAGAATAAGTAACAAGGAAGTAATAAATTCAATCATCGTGTGTGACAAGGCACATTTTCGTTCATCTCAGTTTCTATGACGTCATACTTCGATATCAACGGGTCACACAATCATACAAATTTGTAGGTACATTTAATGGCGTATGTGGATACTATGTGCAAATTATGTTACGAACAGATTTAGTAGCTAAGAAGTAATAAATTAAAACGTCCTGCACAGTACGGCAGTTATTCGAGCATCTCAGTGTTTATGGCGCCACCTATGTACGGTACCGTGATATACTTTTGTAGCTGCATTTAGTGGCATTTGTGGATATTGTCTGCATATTTAATTGCAAATAAAGTTAGGAGCATAGAAGTAATAACACTAAATGTCATGCATGATGTGGCAGTTTCTTATGCAACTCATTCTTTATGACGGCATATCTCATGAACTATACGAGGTAGGTGGAGATTGTTACCTGACTGTAAGGAATATGCGTACGAAGTTTGGTGCTTGATTTAGATCCGGTGACTTAGAACGAGATTTGGAATGTACATATGTACACAAAACAGATACAAACATACATTTTTAAAAAGCATGTATGCAGGCCATGTAGCAAAAATAAAAACGAAGAACAATAATACACTCATATGGCCGTTCTATCTGTCACAGAAAATAGTAACTCTAATCATCCACAAATCTGTAGAAGTTAAATACAACAATATCCTAAACTACCTTCTGGGTGCTATGCGTTTTCCTCAGTCAATGTATTTCAGCTTTACAAGACATTTTGTGGGACGTGTCAGACCACTGAAATATCTGTCTTTATTCATCCATTTTAACGAATCAAATCGATTAAAATAAAAATAAGAGTTTTGTGCTTTCAGACAAATTATAAACTTTACGTGGCCGGCCGCGGTGGTCTAGCGGTTCTAGGCGCGCAGTCCGGAACCACGTGACTGCTAAGGTCGCAGGTTCGAATCCTGCCTCGGGCATGGATGTGTGTGATGTCCTTCGGTTAGTTAGGTTTAATTAGTTCTACGTTCTAGGGGACTGATGACCACAGATGTTAAGTCCCTTAGTGCTCAGACCCATTTGAACCATTTTTTGAAACTTTACTTGATGCTTATTATAACTACTTCATCCGTGGCAAGTTTCATTGGAAGAAGAAATTTTCTGGCGAAAAATGAAATAGTTGTCGGCCTCAACACCACAGTATTTTAGTAGGTGAAGTCCTATTGGAGGTAATGTGTTCATGCGTTCCTTCACGTCTGTACTGACTCATACACGAGGTTATGGGGGACAACTGATATATCGCGTAAACGGCAGCGTAGTTAGCCTTGGCCTTACTTCACTTAAACAAATCATGCCGTAGGTGAAAGAAGCAGTAAATGACACATGAAATCTTTGCCAAAACATTGCCAAAAGTGAGTGGACTATGTGAGAAAACAGTAGTCGTCAATTACAATCAAATGAAGTTAAAGCAAGCAGATTGAGCAGTGGCATTTGAACACGAACGGCTCCCATGCAATGTCCTCAATACGTCCCAAGTGTCACTCGTGGTCACAACAGTGTTCTAAAGTTATGTATACATCCATACTCTGAAAGCCACCGTGAAGTGTATGGCAGAGGGTACGCCCCATTGTTTGAGTTATTAAGGTTTCCTCCTCTTCCGGTGTCGTATGGAGCTCGGGAAGAATGATGGTTTGAATGCCTCTTTGCGTGCAGTACTTATTCTAAACTTATTCTGATGATCCCTATGTGACCGATACATGGGGGGTTCTAGTATATACCTAGAGTAATTATTTAAAACTGGTTCTTGAAATTTTATTTATAGACTTTCTGGGATAGTTTACAACTGTCTTCAAGGGTCTTTCATTCAGTTCCTTCACCATCTCTGTGACACTACCCCGCGGACCAAATAAACTTGTAACCATTCAAGCTGCCCTTCTCTGTATACGTCCAAAATCCAATGTTAAGGTTGCACATTTGAGCAATATTCTAAAAGTGCTCTCACGCTTGATTTTTTAGCACTTCGCCAGTATTCTACCAGAAAACCGAAATCTAACACCTGGTTTACCGACGACTAAAATGGAAATGCCATGTGGCTAGGGCCTCCCGTCGGGTATACCGTTCACCTGGTACAAGTATTCCGAGTTGATATCACTTCGGTGACTTGCTTGTCTGTGGGAATGAAATGATGATGATAAGGACAACATAGCATCCAGTCCCTGAGCGGAGAAAATCTCTGACCCAGCCGGGAATCAAACCCGAGCCGTTAGGTATGACATTCCGTCACTCTGGCTACTCAGCTACCACGTGCTTTACCCACGACTGAACATATGTGATGATTCGGTTTAATATCCTTACAAACTGGCACACCCGGGTATTTGTATGAGTTGGCCAATGCCAGCAGTCACTCACTGATGTTGTAGTCATAGGATACTTCGTTTCTTTTGTTTTGTGAAGTGCACTATTTTATATTTTTGAACATTTAAATCAAGTTGTCAACTTCTGCACCGCTTTGAAATCTTATCAAGATCTGACAATATTTTTTCAGCTCCTTTCAGATGGTGCTTCATTATAGACAACTGAATCATTCGTAAAAAGCCTGATTTTTTACAATTAATATTGTTTGGAAAGCCTTTAATATACAAATGAAGAGCAAAGGATCCCAAGACACTTCTCTGGAGCACACCCAAAGTTACTTCTACATCTTGCTATGAGGCTCCATCCGAGATAACATGCTGCATCCTCCCTGCCAAGAAGTTCCCATTACAGTCACAAATTTCACTTGTTACCTCACATTATCCTATTTTAGACCATAAGCTAACGTGCAGTACTGAGTCAAATGCTTTTCGCAAATGAAGAAATACAGTATCTACCTGGTGGCCATGATCCAGATCTTTCAGTATGTCATGTGAGAAACGTGTGAGTATGGTTTCGTATAATCGATGTTTTCGAAATCCATGTTGGTTGGCACTGAGGAGCTCATTCTGTTCAAGATACTTCACTGTGTTTGAACTCAGAATATGTTCTAAGATTCTACAACAAATCGATGTCAAGGAAATTGGACGTTAGTTTTGTGGATCACATCTGCTATCGTTCTTGTAGACGGGTGTGATCTTTGGGTTTTTCTAAGAACTGGGCACGGATTTTGGCGGAGGGATCTGAGGTTGATTATAGTTAGAAGAGGGGCTAACGCAGCTGCAAATACAGTACAGAATCTGACAGGGATTCCAAAGGCCCTGCGGCTTGGTTCAGTTTTAACTATTTCAGCTGTTTCTCAACGCCATTTGCACCAATACTTATTTCATTCATCTTTTTATTTGTACAAGGATTAATCTGGGTAAATTCTCCTGGGGTTTCCCTTGTAAACGAACATTTGAAATTGGAGTTCTGCATTTCAACTTTTGCTTTGTTACCCTCAATTTCAGTTCCTGTTTCTTTCACTAGGGACTGGACACTAACAGCCTTTATATACGACCAGTATCTCTTTAGGTTACGTGAAGTATCACTTGACAATATTTTCTTAGGTATTAATTGAAGGCAACACACATTGCTCTCTCGGCAGCCAAACTAGTTTCATTCAGCACCTCTCTACACACCTAGTAGACAGTAATCTCTGTTACTTTAGAAATTCGTTTACAGTGACTCTGTACCACGGATGTTGTCTCCGATTATGAACTACTCTGCTGATTACATATCTGTCCATTGCACGGTGAAATATTCTTTTAAACTTGAGCGAGGGATCCTCTACATTCTCCTGCCCCGTGCTGAAAATTTCAAGTTCCTTATTCAGATATGAAACAACTGATTTTTGTCTATTTTACTGAAAACATATACCTTTCTGCTTGTTTTATTTGCTCTTTTTACTTTGGTAACCATTGTTGCCACACCCCTTCAAGGTCACTGACGCCAGTTTCGATGTGGACATCCTCAAACTGTTGAGGGCTTTTTGATGGCATTAGATCCAATAAATTTCCATCATGAGCGAGAGTCCTAACTATATGTTCTAGACAGTTTTCAGAGAAGGCATTTAGCAAAGTTTCACAGTATGTCTTATAACGTGCCACCACTAGTAAAACAGTAATTTTTCCAATTAACCGTTCGATGATTTAAGCCTCCTCTGATGATTACAGTATGATTGGAGAACTTACGCACAAGAGAAATGTGTTTTTCTCCAAAGTTTTCGGTGGCATCAGGAGATGAGACTGGAAGGGGACAGAATGATATAGTCATCTTTGCATATCTGGCCCAAACAATCTCACATGCAGCTTTAATTTCTACCTCGGTGGATTTAAGTTTCTTGTCTACTGGGATAAATACATCACTTCCAATTACTTTATGCCTATCCTTCAGATATACACTTAAATTTCCCCAAAAAGTCTCACTCATGCCACTTTTAATTTTCAACCAGCTTTCTGTACCTAATATTATGTGAGCTTCAACTATTTTCATGAGCGCTTCAAGCTCGGTCACTTATTTGCGAATGCTTCGGAAGTTCATCTTTAGCGTTTTAATGCTCTCACCTTTTTTAGAAATTCCTTTTCATCTTACACTGATATTTCTGCTTTTTCTACAGCTCTGATTTCACGACTGGATGAAGAGTCGCTTAAATGGTTCAAATGGGTCTGAGCACTATGGGACTTATGAGGTCATCATTCCCCTAGAACTTGTTGTTGTTGTTGTGGTCTTCAGTCCTGCGACTGGTTTGATGCAGCTCTCCATGCTACTCTATCCTGTGCAAGCTTCTTCATCTCCCAGTACCTACTGCAACCTACATCCTTCTGAATCTGCTTAGTGTATTCATCTCTTGGTCTCCCTCTACGATTCTTACCCTCCACGCTGCCCTCCAATACTAAATTGGTGATCCCTTGATGCCTCAGCACATGTAATACCAACCGATCCCTTCTTCTAGTCAAATTGTGCCACAAACTTCTCTTCTCCCCAATCCTATTCAATACCTCCTCATTAGTTATGTGGTCTACCCACCTAATCTTCAGCATTCTTCTGTAGCACCACATTTCGGAAGCTTCTATTCTCTTCTTGTCTAAACTATTTATCGTCCATGTTTCACTTCCATACATGGCTACACTCCATACAGATACTTTCAGAAACGACTTCCTGACACATCTGGTTTCTGTACAAATTGTAAATAGCCTTTCGCTCCCTGTATTTTACCCCTGCCACCGTCAGAATTTGAAAGAGAGTATTCCAGTCAACATTGTCAAAAGCTTTCTCTAAGTCTACAAATGCTAGAAACGTAGGTTTGCCTTTCCTTAATCTAGCTTCTAAGATAAGTCGTAGGGTCAGTATTGCCTCACGTGTTCCAATATTTTTACCGAATACAAACTGATCTTCCCCAATGTCGGATTTCACTAGCTTTTCCATTCATCTGTAAAGAATTCTCGTTAGCATTTTGCAGCAGTGACTTATTAAACAGATAGTTCGGTAATTTTCACATCTGTCAACACCTGCTTTCTTTGGGATTGGAATTATTACTATTATTATTACTATAACTTAGAACTACTTAGACCTGACTAACCTAATGACATCACACACATCCATGCCCGAGGCAGGATTCTAACCAGCGACCGTAGCGGTCCCACGGTTCCAGACTGTACCGCCTAGAACCGCTCGGCCACTTCGGCCGGCGGAGAGTCGCTTAATTTAAGAAACTCTGGTGTGTACCCCACACACAGTCAGCTATCTAAGTAGCAGCATCTGACGTGGAGTGCACACTTGACCCCTTTATAGTGACTCTACAGTTCTCAACCCTATGGCGCAGGTCCAGGAAGCTGCAGCGTATCGTCTCACAGAACCTTCGAATTCCCTGTTTCACTCCTTCCACTTGACTCAGAACCAAAGGGCCACGATCAGTTGTGCGGAAAATGTTGCATTTTCGGAAACTCCTTGCGAAAGACTGGTCTTCTGAACCATCTCTTCCAGTCGCTAGAATGACCCATGTATGACCCCGGAGCCCAGACGACAAGCATCATTTGATATACCGTGCACCACAATATGCAGTTGGTTGCACCCTGTTCCCTCGATAATTGCAGGAATAGCGTCTTCAATATGTTGAGAGAGGCCACAGGCATACACACTGTACTTTTCTGATTCTTGATGCCATTTCCTTAAAGGGTACCATCGTTCGCAGTACGTTTGAACTGCAGACGATTCTGTGTAGTTATGGATGCATTTTGAGGGAGGTAAGTGAATTCTAACAGAGGCAAAATTTTAGTGCTCCTACGGTGGGTACTTTCGTAGCTACGGGGTCGGAAATGTTCGGTTTTTCAAGAGGCACCAACCGAAAACATATCGCATACACAGAAAGCGCAAAACATTATCCAATAAGACACAACGAGGACAAAAGCGTGTACTGGGTGAACGTGGCGGACAGTTATTGGACAGGACCGTGAAGAAAAATAAGAACAGCGAAAGCTGCTAAAGTCAGACCACAACTGCATGTGTGTCCGCAGCTCGTGGTCGTGCCGTTGCGTTCTCGCCTCCCACGCCCCGGTTCCCGGGTTCGATTCCCGGCAGGGTCAAGAATTTTCTCTGCCTCGTGATGACTGGGTGGTGTGTGCTGTCCTTATGTTAGTTAGGTTTAAGTAGTTCTAAGTTCTAGGGAACTGATGACCATAGACGTTAAGTCCCACAGTGCTCGGACCCATTCACACAACTGCATGCTACACTCGCGATCTCCATCAGCAACCACAAAAAAACACGAAGGGAGTTCCATAAGCAGGGAATTAGAAGACGAACTGAAACTTGAAAAGCTGGCCGTTGTGGCCGAGCAGTTCTAGGCGCTTCAGTCCGGAACCCTGTGACTGCTGCGGTCGCCGGTTCGAATCCTGCCACGGGCATGGATGTGTGTGATGTACTTAGGTTTAAGTAGTTCTAAATTCTACGGGACTGATTACCCCAGATGTTAAGTCTCATAGTGCTCAGAGCCATTTGAACCATTTTGTAACTTGAAAAGCACCTATCAGTGATGCAGTTGGCAAGAACTGCATACCATGGCGCTGAGCTATAAACGTGAACTGCGGATCATTGTAAGATAATCATTTGGTCCAATGATTCTTGTTTCACTCTGTTTCCTACCTCCAGCCGAGTTTATGTCCACAGAGTGAGACACATCGGGGATTCGGTGACGAATTTGGCAGGAATGTCATGGTGTTCCATGAGACCATCGTTTACTCTGCGAGGTCGCACTGCTATCGAATACAATGTGACAATTCGGCTGACAACGTCCATCGCTTGGTACAGCGTTTCTTCTCGAATGGTGATAGTGTCTTCCAAGACGACAGGACCGCATGGAAACTGTTTCGAATGCCAACTGTTTTTATACACCAAGTTGGGCACGATAATGTCCTGTGGTTATAGTGTGTGTATATGTTTGTCTACCCACTGTATGAGTTACTGTAAGAATACAAAGACTTTTTTATTCATGATGTCCTTTTCGGTCACCTGTCGGTTTTCGCCGTCATGGGACTGTGGCCGCCATTGTCCAGGATAGTCTACTTGTGATGCCAAATTTCATTAAGCAAAACGTCAGCAGTACTCCATCAACAGCTCAAGTAGTAGAGATACATTGTCTTTCATTACACAAATATACAGCATTCATATTCAGCCACGTGAGTGCAGTGACAGAGGGGGCCGTAGAGAACTACAGTGAGATAACTGTAGGAGAAGCAAAGCTTACAATTCACGGTTAATTATGCAGAATTTCGGTAGTAGCTATGTAGTGTTGATTTTTCGCAGTAATGGGACTGGATGAAGGATAACACCATACCGCTCAAGTGGGAGCTTCATAATTAGTAGCGAAAACGGAACCTGCTGGATCGCTTGCCCACACGCCTCCCAGCTACAGCAACCAACATGAGGACGAAGGGCGCGCGGCTGTTTTCACTGAAGCGCCGCGCCGCCATCCAATGAAGTCAGTTCGCCGCCGCCAGTAACCTTGTTTCCCTCGCGTCGTCGCGTTAATTGGCCATTGTGCGCACCAACATGTGCTCCCACCCATGTTTATCGGTCTCGCTTGCACAGCGCTCCTAACATTCTACATTCAAAATACATGCCAGCGTCTACCTCCATTCCTCCATTGCCATATGATAGCATCGTGCTAGGAACGTAATTTTGCCAACAGTGTTATCCACTTCTCCTAACAGGTGACATAGCAGAAAGTAGTTCACTAATTCCTTGCTGGAAATCTAGCCAATGGTCACCATTTTCACCAACATTCTCATTGTTGTCTGTAATTCAAAATATGCCTTAATTTTCTGTACGTCATGTAAATAACATTGCCTCGAAATCTCATAAAATTTCCAAAAATGGTTCAAATGGCTGTGAGCACTATGGGTCTTAACTTCTGAGGTCATCATTCCCATAGAACTTAGAATTACTTAAACCTAACTAACTTAAGGACATCACACACATCCATTTCATGGGGGTTTAATTAAATAAAATGCAAATATTTTTTAAGTTTTTGGTAGCTGTATTTCCGATTACGCTGTTTCGTAAACGGTTGGCCCTGACTAGTATTATTACGCAATCTGACTGCATAGAACAACAACAAAGAATGAATTGAAAATTTCCTGTTAACACAATTAATTAATTAAGTCCCCAGCAACTATAAAACCTACGAAACCAAGGCACAAGTATAACTGTTCTGTGTGTGGGAGTGTGACTCAACGTACACATCTGGCACGGTTCTTCTTCACTAAGACAAGAAATTTTAAATATCATTTATACTGAAGTAATAAAAAAATAAATACTATAATTGCGTAAGGGAAGCAGAATTACACTTAAATACAAGAACACAAGCCAGATGCTTTGTTGACTGAACCTCTAATGACGCATTATTCAGGACATTGAAATTATGGGAAAAAAAAGAAAAGTAGTTTGTTACCTTAATTTATATTGATGAAAAGCACTCTAGACATTACAATCTCTCCACACCGACTCGTTACGATCACATCTCAACCAGAACTCACCAATATCACATCTCAGCAAGCACTGCCCACTAGCACATCTCAACAAACACTCTTCACTACAACATCTCAGCACAGACTACTCCGAGTCCTCGACAGGCACTGACTACCACGAGCTCTTCCCAAGCACTGACTGCTACGAGTGCTTAACAGGCACTGACTACCACGAGCTCTCCCCAAGCACTGTGTAGGTGGCTTAATAATACTCTTTGGCGCAATCTCTGGCGCAGTGGCTCAGTGTAGCCACCTTTCATATGCCCCTCCTCCACAGGCCAGAATTTGATGGTATTTTTGCCAGCATTGGTGGTGAAAATACCACCAAATTCGTCCACAAAAATACAGACAAAAATAAAAGATAATATTAATACCTAAATATCACATAATTAGTTAAAAGTTTTGGCTTTGCACCGACCTTTCAATAACCTTATATATAAAATACAGTAGGAAATACAAATTCTTTCATACATGTGGCTTTACATAATAGTTTACACAATACACAAAAAATCAGTTTATACAAATGTTCACATAAAATACTTTTAATTATTAAAAAAAACAAATAGTTGATAATTCCAGCCCAGCAACGGTCAACAGGTGCAAACACCAACAAGTGACAACATTTTAGTAAAAGCAGTTCCATCTGTGGCACCCAGTAGTGTTGAGCAGGTACACACAGCAACAAGTCACATTATTTCAGTAAAAAACAGTCCATCAGTGGCATCCAGTAATGTTGAGCAGGTACACACAGCAACAAGTGACATTATTTCAGTAGAAGCAGTTCATCAGTGGCACCCAGTAGTGTTGAGCAGGTACACACAGCATCAAGTGACATTATTTCAGTAGAAGCAGTTCATCAGTGGCACCCAGTAAAGTTGAGCAGGTACACACACCAACAAGTGACATTATTTCAGTATAAGCAGTTCCATTAGTGGCACCCAGTAATGTTGACAGGTGCAGACACCAACAAGTGACTTCATTTCAGTAGAAGCAGTTCCATTAGTGGCACCCAGCAATGTTGAGCAGATGCAGACACCAACAAGTGACATTATTTCAGTAGAAGCAGTCTATCAGTGGCACCCAGCAATGTTGAGCAGGTGCAGACACCAACAAGTGACTTCATTTCAGTAGAAGCAGTTCATCAGTGGCACCCAGTAATGTTGAGCAGGTGCAGACATTAACAAGTGACATCTTTCAATAGAAGCAGTTCATTAGTGGCAACCAGCAGTGTTGGGTAGGTGCAGACAGCAACAAGTGACATTATCTCAGTAGAAACAGTTCCATCTGTGGCACCCAGCAATGTTGACAGGTGCAGAGAGCAGTCCATGATATTCACTATCACTGATCACAGTCTTCATCAGAGTTTATTAGCAGAAATTAAACATGTCCTAGTGGCACCAATCATGTAGAAAAAGTGCAAGTAACAGTCCATATTATTCACTATCCTAATCACACAGTTCAGGCATGAACAATAGTTTGAATCCACATACAAATGCTTTTACACTAAACATACAAATCATAACAAACACACAAATGATGTCAGATAATTGTCATATTAACTATTACAAATACACAAATATCAGTAAACCTTTAATATTTATGGGTGTCAGTGCAAGCCACTACAAACAAATAAAATAATAATTAGGAAATAGGTGGGTAGGATTAGGAAAGGAAAACACACAAAACACACTCATTCATCTTTCATCCACATTGAGTACTACTGTGTAATTGAATAGTGTTAACTGAGTAAATGCAATTCTGTCAAAATTTGATGTTCATCATGTGTATCAAGTAGTAGTGGCAGCAATGTTCAAAATGGTTCAAATGGCTCTGAGCACTATGGGACTTAACAGCTGTGGTCATCAGTCCCCTAGAACTTAGAACTACTTAAACCTAACTAACCTAAGGACATCACACACATCCATGCCCGAGGCAGGATTCGAACCTGCGACCGTAGCAGTCCCGCGGTTCCGGACTGCGCGCCTAGAACCGCGAGACCACCGCGGCCGGCGGCAGCAATGTATACTGTCAATAATAGTTAAGTCAACATCATAGTCATCATGTCAAGACCAATGTTTGCCAAGCCAGATCAAATGTACTGTTGTTGAACAACTGTCAGTGAGCCTATGTATGCAATTACTTCCTCTCTCCAAAAAAAAAGTATATACTGCGTAGTGATTTAACAAAGTGTGTGTAGACAATCTTCCTTCCACTTTAGTGTTCTAGTCTGCTATCTTCATCCTCCTTGTTCCATATAAACCAACAAAAAAAATATGCACCTCACTTACTATACCTCTTATACACCAAAACTCCAATAATCATCAGCATCACATAATCTCAATACTTCAATAATACCTCTTACGTCGATACATATAAACCTTATCATTAATAGCATTTACCTTACCTCTTGTCCACAAAAACTCCAATAATCATCAACTTCACATAATCTCAATAATACCTCAATAATACTTCTTCAATACGTCGATACATATAAACCTTATTACCAATATCATTTCACTTCCATAACAACTCTTTCCTCTAGTCAGTCTCCTCGAACAAGTACAGATAAAATCCTGGAGCAAACTTCAGTTCATCATCCCATACAATCTGAATACACATTTTCAACACACAACCTCTGTGTAATCCATCCGAGCCAAATCTTCTACTCATTATGAATTATAAACCAAAGAAATGCATACATGACCTCTAACAGACTTAGTTCGAATAATTCTCAGTAATTAAGTACGATTACGGAGTGTGAGTGATTATAATATTTCACAGTGTGTACACCACTTCAAGAACTATGGCAGAAGCAAACATGTGGAGTATTTCTTGTGTCAAGTGTCACTTCCTATTTCAATTGCTCACTAAAAATGCAGTGTAATAACTGTCAATGGTCTAAACCTAAATTTGGTATGTCATGTCATTAGCTTCCTTCCTATTAGCATAAATTTATACAGCTTTCATAGAACCTCCAGCTCATGTGACTTCTATGAAGTTTCTTGTACTAATCTCGTTCGTGGAATTATAGCAGTTCATTTTCTTATCTTAAAAATATAAGGCACTGAGCGTAAGCAAAACATGCAATAGCGAGTAAATATACCAGCAGTGAACAGAATGTCAACAAGTGGATGCAGCACAATTCTTACAACAAGGCTCTGCCAAGCAAACAATCTGTAACCTATACCATAGTGTAACCTAAACTCTATGTTCATACACTGTACATCAGCATTGCTATATACCAAATTAAAGAGTAGTTGTGACGCAAACAGAAATGTATAAATATGCAATCCATACGCATAGCAGTAAACATATATCTTACGTAATAAACAGGTCATTAGCTTCATATCAGCATAAGCAAATAAATGTTCATATGTCATCTTAATAAGTAAACTTGAAGGCGCCAGCAGATAAATCACAAAGTATAACTTACATACCTAACCACTTCAGCACAATAAATCAGGTGACAATTATAATTTAAATAAATAAGCACAGCAGGCACATAATTAAAAAATATGACATCAGTGAAAAAGCAGTGCAGCCAAGCGATGCATAATATATACAAATAACAACCCTGTTCATTAATAAAACATTGACAAAAGTCAGCAAATGTACGCAAGAACGTCGCTTCATATGTAAATTCATAGGACATAAAATTAGCACAAAGTATGAATCACGTAATTGTGAGCAGCAAATTACGTCTAAAGTACGTACCTAAGTGGAAATATGTTACCTGAAAAATGAACTCAATTAACAGTTACCTCTTTTTAGTTTATTAGTTTCTTCTTGGAAATTACATTCTTTCTGAAATTTTCTCGATAGCAAGTCCTCTTAACGTCGGAGACACACAGAATTTACCTGAAGTTCTTAAATATTTTATACAACCGTATCCTGAAAAATACTGAATGTTAATAACATAATTCATCAAGTCACTATAGCTTTATACTGAATTTAATCGGAGAAATTAAACTGTGTATTTGTTTACGGCTGTCAGTGCATTAGCACTGAGCGCTCGATCAGCTGTAGGCGCGTGACGTAGGAAGCAATTGTTTACGGTCAACGACTGCCTTGTGCGGCGCGCAGACTTGACTGTTGCTTTGAGTATGTGCCGCCGCCAAAACACAGCGCGGTATCCTTGTATTCTCTGCATGTTTACATCTAGCTGTTAGTTTCTCAAAAGTATGTCATTCCACAAAAATTTTTTTGAAAAGTATATCATTCCTCAAAAATTTTGGAAACTACGAACCTCACGTTTTGTAGTAGGAGCAGCATAATTACGAATAGCCTCTAATTTTTCTGGATCAGGAAGAATACCTTCTGTAGAAATAACGTGACCGAGAAATTTTACCTGAGAACGACCAAATTCAGATTTTTCTAAGTTCACTGTAATGCCAACTCTTGCAAAAATACGTAATAATGAATCCAAGATTTTGTTGTGCTCACTCCAAGAATGTTTAGCAATAAGAATATCGTCAACATAAGAAGTAATATTGTCACGAAGATAAGCAGGTAAAATTTCATTTAAGCTACGAATGAGTGCTGCAGAAGATACAGTAAGTCCAAACGGTAATTTCCGAAACTGGTAACAGTTACCAAAGGCTAAAAAGGCAGTATATTTTCTACAATCAGGGTGGAGTTCTATTTGCCAAAAACTTGCGCGCATATCAATCGTGGATAAAACTTTAATTCCATGGAAATGTTGAAGAAGTTCATCTAAATTTTGTGGGCGGTCAGTTTCAGGAATGATGATATTATTTATCTGTCTGGAATCCAGAACCAAACGAATTGACCCATCCTTTTTAAGAACAACGTGTAATGGACTGGTATAAGGACTGACTGCTGGCTCAATAATGACCTGATCTAACATGTATTGAAGTTCATTCTTAACCTTATCTCTGTAAGCCAAAGGAATAGCGTACGTTTTCCCGCGAAATGGTGTGTGTTCTTTTACTTTAAATAAATATTGTAAGCCTTGTATAGTTCCTGTGTGATGCCTAAACACTGTAGGATGTGAAGTCAAAATGTGGTGCAGCTCTTCTCTTGCAACGTCATCTGGCACTTCAGCTTTCTTAACCTTTTCATTAAGTAATTCTTCGCTATTAATTATATCATCCATCGCGTCTCTGTGTCTATTGTCATTGTCATGAATAAACACACTGTCGTCATAATGCTCAACGAAAACATCAGAAGTAAGAAACCTTAAACATTTTGTATCTGATTCAGATCTTGTTAAACACTCGAAAAATTTCAAACATTTCGGCATTCCAGCAACAGTCAAATTCACACTTCCTTCTTTAAAGTTCAAAATTGCCTTATATGTGTTAAGAAACTCCATACCTAATATAATTTGTGTACTGAGTAATGGAACAATAATAAAATTAGCAGAAAATTCGTATCCTTGACAAATAAAATTTAAGTTGGTCTGTTGTTTAACTTCCACACTTTTTCCAGAAATCGCTCCTCGAATTGTAGTTTTAGAAATAGGTAACACAGGACAGGCAATACTTCTTTCACATATACGAAAAACTGATTCACTAATGACGTTCAATGAGCTCCCAGAATCTAAAACTGCAGTGAACTTATTCTTACCAACACATACTTCAATAACAGGATGTAAAAATGCGTCTACATTATTTTCCTTTTCGTGTAACAAAATGTCTCTCATGTCTTCCAGGCGTACGTAGTGTAAAGTCGTAGTGTCATTACTTTCTGAACCGTCTATATTGCTGCCAGAAGCCGAAGCTGCAAGTCATTGTCGATTGTTTGCGTCACGTCTTTGATTATTCCCGTTATATCGCGGATCAATTTCTACTATTTGCACTTGTCTCTATGAAGTTCTGTCACGTGGAGGATGCCAATTAGGTCCCTCTTGTCTGTTAGATGCAAATTCTTGGTTGTGTCTGTTATTAAAATTTCTGTTTTCCTGTCTGTCTGCATGACTACTCCTTGTATAATTTCTACTGTCACTTCTGAAAATATTGTTGTATCTACTACCCTGGTTATTTCTATAGTAAGAATTTCTATTATTGTATGAATAATTTCTGTCTTGATGATACCGATTACTGTTTCCGTATGATTGACCATTCCGGTAGGAATTACCGTTATTATAATTGTCTGTGTAATTTCTGTTAGAACGTCTGTTATTGTCATAAGGCTGGTATCTATTGTCCTGTCTGTTTCGTCTGTCATTCTCAAAATTACCGCTATAACGTCCGTTCCGATCACTATCCCTTTTCTCCGAAAATCTATTGTAATTACTGTTACTGAAAAAATTACAGGAAGTCCCGTCGTCATTGTCATACTCGAGTTCTTGCAGCAAAGTCTTAAAAGTCTCAATGTCGTCTTTACATCTTCCGGCTAAAGCAATTTGTCTTATGGATTGTGGCAGCTTAGTTAAACAAATGCGAATTAATTCAGTCGGGCTGTAAGGGTTGGACAGGAACTGATTCTTTCGAATCATGTCTTCAAAATATTCTGCTGGCGTGCGGAACTCAGAATGTTTGAAATTACGCTGCATAATAAGACTGTGTTTGACTCTGTCTTTCGTGTTTTCGGACCAATATGCCGATAGAAATGCATGATAAAAATCATTTACATTATTACAATCTCTAATGAGTGCGCGCATCCGCGTCGCCGGTTCGTTTTCTAAATATCCACACATAAATTCCAGTTTGTGACTTTGTGGCCAATTTGGTGGAAGTACGTACATAAATTGATCTAACCATGAACATGATTGTATGTCATTCTTAGAATTGCGGAAGATCTTAAATTTCCGAACAGTCAAAAAGTGTTTATAGTCAAAGTTTTCGCCTCGTGGCGACAAAGACCTACCGCGTCTGTCCCAGTCCGAATGTCGATTATTGTCAAGTTCGCGCGCCTGGCGCTCTCTTGTTGCTTCTCGTAAATGAAATAAATTACTTTCTTCATACCCCTCTGCTATCTGTGATTCTAAGTTTCTTCTACTGTCTTTTCCTACTATTTCGCCTTCAATTTGTTTGACTTGCTTTCGTAATGCCTCAAATTCCCTTTTCACGCGTTCATTAAATTTTCCCTGACTTTCAACATGCTTATTTATGTTCTGATACTCTTCGGTTTCTGCAAATGGCAATGGTGCTGTATCATCTGAATCTCTGTCCCCACTTAAACTAAGACTTGTCAGTTTATCTGAAATCTCCTCAACTCTTTCCGATAAATCACCTATTTGTTCTTTCTGTTTATTTACGTCTTCCGTAAGTGTCGCGACTCGGGTTTCAGTATTAACACATTTGGTAGTTAACTGTTCATATTGTTGTGTTAGGTTATTTATTCTGTCATTTGGTACGGATTCCTCGATTCTCTCAAATATTTCTTCCTTATCGTGTACGCGTTGTAAATTTAACTCTGAAAATTTCTGTACAATCATGCGATCTCTTTCCTCCTGTTCTCTATCCTGTTCCTTTTGTCTGATTTCTACTGCAATTAATCTATTATTGTGAGCATTCAAAATCGGTTGTACTTCTTCTCTGATTTCTTTCTTTAATTCATCTTTCATATTTTTGAAACACGTCCCTATTCGTGAATCTAACCGTGTTTCCATTGTCCCCATCTGCGATTTTAATTCAGATCTAAACTGTGTTTCCATTGTTCCCATGTCAGTTTTTAATTCAGATCCCAAAGTTCCCACCCGTGTTTCCATTCGTGTTTCCATTGTTCCTATTCGTGAGTCTAACCGTGTTTCCATACGTGCTCCCAAAGTTAATATAGCACTCATCAGCTGCTCCATATTAAATGGTTCAGAATTATTTTCGCCCCTAACATTTCCCGCAAAACTAACTTCCTTCTGCATAGCCATAAAATCATCTGTGTTCGATACTATTCCAGAATCTTCTGTCGTTAATCTCGGATTCTGTGAATTTTCTGATTGAGAAAAATTTTGAAGTGGTTCCGGACTATTTTCTCGATTTATTACATTGTTTTCCACTTCATTATCCATCATACTGTTTTCCTCTGTAGGCGAGTTCGCCATGTTAACAATTTCGTCATTCTCATTATTCAACATTTTTGCCTTTTTCATCGATCGCTTAATCATTTGCAAAACATACAAAACTCGTCACTGTACGAAATTTACACACAATGACTCTTTATCTCCAACAATACCATTCACTCGAAATGTTTCCCTCAAACACGATTAACGAACAATTAAAATAATTGCACTAAATCGTCAAACGCGTATACAAGGCAATAAAAATTAAATTTTGAAAAATACCATTAGAAGAATGCTAATCACCAAATCTACACATGAAAAATAGACTACAATTACTAACTACAATTACTACAACAATACTACTGTCTACTGTTTTTACAATCAGAATAATTCCAAGGGACGATCCGAAGCAGCGGTCGCCACGTGCATGGGGGCTTAATTAAATAAAATGCAAATATTTTTAGTATTTGTCTGTCCGATTACGCAAGTCTCGCAAACGGTTGGCCCTGACTAGTATTATTACGCAATCTGACTGCATAGAACAACAACAAAGAATGAATTGAAAATTTCCTGTTAACAAAATTAATTAATTAAGTCCCCAGCAACTATAAAACCTACGAACCAAGGCACAAGTATAATTGTTCTGTGTGTGGGAGTGTGACTCAACGTACACATCTGGCACGGTTCTTTTTCACTAAGACAAGAAGTTTTAAATATCATTTATACTGAAGTAATAAAAAAATAAATACTATAATTGCGTAAGGAAAGCAGAATTACACTCTAATACAAGAACACAAGCCAGATGCTTTGTTGACTGAACCTGTAATGACGCATTATTCAGGACATTGAAATTATGAGAAAAAAAAGAAAAGTAGTTTGTTACCTTAATTTATATTGATGAAAAGCACTCTAGACATTACAATCTCTCCACACCGACTCGTTACTATCACATCTCAACCAGAACTCTCCAATATCACATCTCAGCAAGCACTGCCCACTAGCACATCTCAACAAACACTTTTCACTACGACATCTCAGCACAGACTACTCCGAGTCCTCGACAGGCACTGACTACCACGAGCTCTCCCCAAGCACTGTGTAGGCGGCTTAATAATACTCTTTGGCGCAATCTCTGGCGCAGTGGCTCAGTGTATCCACCCTTCACCATGCCCGAGGCAGGATTCGAACCTGCGACCGTAGCGCATAAATTTTGGACTGTCTTTCGGAATTAAATGAAAAATGTGTAACGACGTGTATAACCGTTTCGACCTTGATGTTGGATTTTATGGGGGGGGGGGGGGCATGTGCTCAACAGCCGCAATATTAGTACTGTAAACAAGAACAATGGCAGCATCAGTCTTAATGTTTCGACCTTCATTATTTGTTGGTAACTGCTGTAAACGTCGCTCTATTAATGTGTTTTAAATCAGTTGAAAGAGTTGTTCGTATGTCATTCAAAGTACTGTAAGTTTTACATCTTTGGGTTTCCTTTGCAACTGAACTTAGAGGATATCCAACTGGAATTTCTTGCATCAATATTACTTATAGCAACAGCAGGAAGAAAAAGTGTAGCTTCTCAGCAGATGTAAAGTCTGGAGACTAGCCTAGATTTACGCAGTAAACTTAAAGATATAAATAATAGCTGCAGTTGTAATAAGAACAGTGAAAGACGCATATTTCCTTGGAAACGTAGACTAAGAATTTACTGACCATTATGACGGTTTGCATAACAGAAAACGAAATCATAATCCTGACGTGGAATTTTGTGAAAGTTGTGCCTAGGATTACGATTTAGTGTTCGGTCGATATTTGCTGAGGTGTTGTAAACTGTTAGCTACTCTAGCCGTAACGTAACAAATCACATGATATAAGGGCTACCAATGCTCTGATCATACGTTTCTTATATCTACAATCAAGAATTTAATTTAAGTTGAAGGCGCTATAAGGAACCTCATGACTACAGCACAGGAATGTATTTTCAGTGATTGAATAATGCTGAACAATTGCACAGTGCTTTTATACTTGAATTTTTTACCCTTACGGAGATATTAAAGATACATTGTATTGAAAGGCTCATATAAGTCACTTTCTAATAAACCTTACATTAATTAAATATTTCCTGTTATAAGATAGTTCTAATTACGATGTTTACGTCCTCTTTAGGTCAAGTGTTCGTTACATGAAGATGTGACGAGCTGCTGGAATTTTCATCATTTGAAATAATGTAACAGCTGATCTGATCTTGATATTGCGATGCAAGTTTTGTTATGCATGTATCCACACCCATTAAACCACCGACAACATGGCCGTAAAATCGTCGTACCTTCTTGGATACTAGCCAAACGTTACTTTATGGAGCGAAGGGCAAGTAGATGTAACTACTTACTTTCCCCTTAAGGCTTTGTCTCAGTATGAGCAGATGTCCCGATACAAGGCACGGTGAGTATTCAAGATCAGTTCTGCATGGAGCCCACACATTCTGTGTAAGAATATGTTTGACCTGTAAGTATCCATGGGAAATGCCTAGAGAGTAGAGCGTTTTGAACGTGCAGGGATTGTTTTTATGAGAGACACAAATCGTAGGGATACTAGTTTCCAAAAGTGTACAAGAGGTGTGATCCTGAAGAAATAAAATTGGGTGCAAATGTCGTGACCGTTCTGATTTAACTTATCGCTGATCAGCCAATCGCAGGAGATTTGCCGCACCGCGGGGACCTTTCCTTGTGACCTCATTCTGGCTGCTACCCATAAAGCAGCCTAGCGATTCCCTGTATCTCACTCAGCTGCTTGACAACCATTCGTAATGTATAGGTGCAGTCGCGTTCAGTTGCCTGTATCAACAGTTGACCTGCGGTTTATCTCCAACTCACACCTACCTATCGCAAGTGCGGGGCGACTGCTCAGTGGTCTTTATTCACTGAAAATACATTTCCTTATTGCAATCACGTTGTTCCCTATAGCATCTTTTTCTTCTTTTAACCTCTTCGCAACTCAGTAAATTTGATGACTGTACGTTTACCTTTAGCGAAATCGTGCAGAAGAATCGATTGGCGTACCACCACATAGTTTCGTTCTTCAAAAGTAACCACCTAAGTGTTACACAACTATGACGAGTGAAAGATTATTTGGATAGATCATGAACAAAATGTTTGTCTTTCAATAAAAGTAGTACTAGAATTACTGTAAACAGAAGGAGAGCTAGACTGTTTCAAAGTTATTTTCGGTTGTCATATTTAGTCTGTGCACCACTGGATGCGAGTGTGTTTCTTTAGGATGCTCCACTAGAAAAAAATAAGACTCGCAGATTCTCGACAACAGTTAAAACTATGAAACTTCCTGGCAGATTAAAACTGTGTGCCCGACCGAGACTCGAGGTCGGGACCTTTGCCTTTCGCGGGCAAGGGCTCTACCATCTGAGCTACCGAAGCACGGCTCACATCCGGTACTCACAGCTTTACTTCTGCCAGTATCTCGTCTCCTACCTTCCAAACTTTACAGAAGCTCTCCTGCGAACCTTGCAGAACTAGCACTCCTGACACTCCTGAAAGAAAGGATATTGCGGATACCTGGGTTAGCTGCTGATCCTTTGCTTATGATTTGCGGGAGGTGAGACAGATTGGCATTACAATAGGTACTAAGGAAGAAGGCTCTGTACTAATCTCTGATTGATGTAGCGTGAGCAAACACGTTAGAGGGTAACCTTAAGCCAGCGTTGGCAACCAGCGCAGTGATGAGAACTGTCGGAGTGGTGTCGCTTACAGTCTGCAGGTTGAGAACTGGTTCCTCAGGATGGGACAGGATAAGGCTACGATTGTGGATGGAGCCGTAATCAATTACTCTTGGTTGCACAACAAATACGTAAACTACACTCCTGGAAATTGAAATAAGAACACCGTGAATTCATTGTCCCAGGAAGGGGAAACTTTATTGACACATTCCTGGGGTCAGATACATCACATGATCACACTGACAGAACCACAGGCACATAGACACAGGCCACAGAGCATGCACAATGTCGGCACTAGTACAGTGCATATCCACCTTTCGCAGCAATGCAGGCTGCTATTCTCCCATGGAGACGATCGTAGAGATGCTGGATGTAGTCCTGTGGAACGGCTTGCCATGCCATTTCCACCTGGCGCCTCAGTTGGACCAGCGTTCGTGCTGGACGTGCAGACCGCGTGAGACGACGCTTCATCCAGTCCCAAACATGCTCAATGGGGGACAGATCCGGAGATCTTGCTGGCCAGGGTAGTTGACTTACACCTTCTAGAGCACGTTGGGTGGCACGGGATACATGCGGACGTGCATTGTCCTGTTGAAACAGCAAGTTCCCTTGCCGGTCTAGGAATGGTAGAACGATGGGTTCGATGACGGTTTGGATGTACCGTGCACTATTCAGTGTCCCCTCGACGATCACCAGTGGTGTACGGCCAGTGTAGGAGATCGCTCCCCACACCATGATGCCGGGTGTTGGCCCTGTGTGCCTCGGTCGTATGCAGTCCTGATTGTGGCGCTCGCCAGCACGGCGCCAGACACGCATACGACCATCATTGGCACCAAGGCAGAAGCGACTCTCATCGCTGAAGACGACACGTGTCCATTCGTCCCTCCATTCACGCCTGTCGCGACACCACTGGAGGCGGGCTGCACGATGTTGGGGCGTGAGCGGAAGACGGCCTAACGGTGTGCGGGACCGTAGCCCAGCTTCATGGAGACGGTTGCGAATGGTCCTCGCCGATACCCCAGGAGCAACAGTGTCCCTAATTTGCTGGGAAGTGGCGGTGTGGTCCCCTACGGCACTGCGTAGGATCCTACGGTCTTGGCGTGCATCCGTGTGTCGCTGCGGTCCGGTCCCAGGTCGACGGGCACGTGCACCTTCCGCCGACCACTGGCGACAACATCGATGTACTGTGGAGACCTCACGCCCCACGTGTTGAGCAATTCGGCGGTACGTCAACCCGGCCTCCCGCATGCCCACTATACGCCCTCGCTCAAAGTCCGTCAGCTGCACATACGGTTCACGTCCACGCTGTCGCGGCATGCTACCAGTGTTGAAGACTGCGATGGAGCTCCGTATGCCACGGCAAATTGGCTGACACTGACGGCAGCGGTGCACAAATGCTGCGCAGCTAGCGCCATTCGACGGCCAACACCGCGGTTCCTGGTGTGTCCGCTGTGCCGTGCGTGTGATCATTGCTTGTACAGCCCTCTCGCAGTGTCCGGAGTAAGTATGGTGGGTCTGACACACCGGTGTCAATGTGTTCTTTTTTCCATTTCCAGGAGTGTATATTAAAAGAAATTAAAGATTTAATAACAATCTCTTAAAAAACAGATTTGACTGTATGACGTCTGAAGGCCTTATCACAGGAAACAAAAATTCCACAGCTTATGGACTGAAGGCCACCAACAATAACCTCAAACTACAAACTGCTGAAGGCCTGAATTACAAGTCAGAAGAACAATTCCAATTACCACATATTAAGACCGATACTTCGTTTTAAAACAAACTGTAACACATCTGAAGGCCTTATTATAAAAGAAGTGAAATTATTACCTGGCTGAAGCACACAATTTCAAATAACAAAAGGCTGAAGGCCTGAGTTAGAAGTCAGCTGAACAATTCCAAATAGCACATATTTCAACAAATACCTTGCTTTTAAAACAAGTTTGCTTTAAAAACTTATTGTAACATGGCTGAAGGCCTTATGATGAAAGAAGTCAAATTAACGCTCGGTTGAAGGTCACACCAAGAATAATTAGAAAATTACAAATATCCTTAAAACAAACATCATAACACCACAATCCAAGGAATCAGGAAAAGCGGTTCTTAGCAAGTGTTCCAATGGTCGGCCTGAGAAAGAAACTCAAATATAAGGTAAGGTGAGACAGGCAGCCAAGAATTGTACTCACGTACCAGGATGGCAACTCAGACTGGCGGCAGTTTAATCGCAGAGCGACCGACTAACCAATCCGCCTAACGTCCTATCATACAACGATAGAATCAGGCCTACGTCTTCAGAAAACACCCAAGTCCGAAGGAAACACCAGTGAGCCATGGCTGGCTCGTGCTATGCGCTGGATTAAACCGTCGTTGCGATTCTGTGTTTAGTCTCCCGCGGTTATCGCAATTATGCTGTTATCCTCTCCTTCCACGGGTGGCAGTAGCGGCGTGTATCGATATTCGCACCTAGGCCTGTCTTTGACCTGGAGGTTATAGCTTCCGGATGGGCGGTGTCCGACCAGTCGGTCAGTTAGCGTGGAGCAGCGAGGAAATCTGCGTGGAACGAAGTTCAGCCCGAGCCGCTGGAGTTCTCTACGCGGTGTCGGAGTGTGTTCCCATTGCCACGAGGTTCGTGGCTCACCGACCCTGGACACGAAAATCGAGTCTGATTTAATCTACCAGCACGTCAAGACTATTCACAATGTGTCGTTTGGATTTCGTGTCGGCTGCTGGTATATTCCCACGAGCAACAACTTGATTTTCAAGTTGGAAAATTCTAGCCACCGTCCAGTGGAGTTTCATTGTTTGAATTGAAGTGCATCAGCGGAATCTTCTGCCGTGTGGCCATTAACGCTCCAGTTACCTGCCCTGGCCGATGACGTAAACTTCAGGCAGTGTAGTTTCCTCTACGTGTTACTGCTGTCCAGGACGGTGATGTAGTTTTACAGCTCCATGTATGATTGCCTATGGGCGCCAATATGTTCAAAGTTGTTCCGTTGAACTCCCTGTTGTGCCCCGGTCAGGTGAAGTGGAAGTTATCTTGTCGGTGGGACCGTTGACTGTCACTTGGTTGGATTGACGTCAGATCGTGAATGGTTGGCCCGACTGCCTGTCTCACCTAAGCGAACGTTAGTGTTTGAATTCCAGGCCAACCGTCGAACATCTGAAGGCCCTTGGTTGTACTTTTTTTTATTTGTCTTGTTGTTTGTACTTGTATGGCTTCTAGCTGATTTTTTTTAATAAGGTAGTTTTGCCTTTAGACGTAAGATTCTTTAGGCCTTCAGCCTAATTTGAAGTACTGTTTCACGTAAGACCTTTGCCATTTTAAACGTTTTAATGTTGTTGAATTTTAAGTGTTGGGGCATCTGCCGATTTTGAGTTTGAATTGTTTCGCTCTTAAGGCCTTCAGCCTAAATTAAAGAACTGTTTCACGTAAGGCCTTTGTCATTTAAGAAAAATTAATGTTATGGAGTTTTAAGTGTTAGGCCTTCAGCCAATTTGAATGTAACTTGTTTGCTCTAGAAGTGTCTGATCCTTTGGGCCTTAAGCCTAACTAAGGAACTGTTTTAAGATGAGGCTTTGTCTTTTAAATTTCTGTTTTGGTATAGTTTTGCCTCATTGAGAACTGTTTTACGTAAGGCCTTTTTAAAAATTAATCTTGTTTAGCCTTATGTGTTGGGCTTTCAGCCGATTTCTGGATTAAAATTGTATGCTCTGAAAATCTCAGATCCTTTGGGCCTTCAGCTTAAATAAATAACTGTTCTAAGATAAGGCTTGCCTTTTAAATTTCTGATTATGCTTGCGTTTTAGGTTATTGGCCTTCAGCCGTTTTTAAATTAAGTGGCCTTCAGCCAATAATTAAGTCCCAAAGATTATAGCTGTGTGTTCAAAAAAAATTTTATGGGCTCTTGTAGTGTTTCATCAAATAATAAAGATGTGTTTTAGAGTGTAACTGACAGCCTCTTATTTTGGTCCCGTTCAACAATTTAAATTACCTGTCCTATCCTGCGGGTTTGGCGGGGTGTCTCAACTAGAACCAAAGTTGGCCTCCTAAAAAAAAAAAAAATAAATAAATAAGTAAATGAAAAAAAAATACACAGTACAACACAAGAGGCTGTCGAACTACATGCCATGTCGGACAGCACCAACGTGATGAGGAAAGGTACATTGCCTGAAAATGACATAAACTTCCAGGCCACGTAACTGGGGCGTTAGCGGCCACAATGCCGAAAATATCGCTGGTTGTACTTCACTAACAAGAATAATACTAAATTCAATGACGAGTAACAAATAGAGAATGATGGATGCAATATTTCACCGCCACGAAACACTTCAATCATTGCCGCCAGGCTCAGCAGCCCTTGGAACAATAACCCGCCCACCAAAGATGAGATCTCACAATAGTCTAGGTTGCATTAGCAGTTAACTCTACACTCAGCTTAAACGTCCGGGGTTCGGTGTGCAACAAAGTCATCGCTCTCGCAGCTACCCCTCCTTGATCCGGCAGTGGCAGCACGCCACCAGCGGCCCCTGCTCTCCCTCACGCTGTAGGGACCTGTTCGCTTCTGCATCTCAACTGAACTGATGTCCGTTCGCAACTCCCCACATCAACTACAGTACGTAGACAGCATTAGAATAACTGCTCATTCAGAACCACAAGATACACACGAATCCGGGAAAACTATTCCTCCAACAACTAACAATAACAAAACCAGTCACTGTGAAACAACATGGACGAATTATAAGTCGGCACAAAGTAAACAGAGGAGCCAGAAGCCGTCGGAAGACCAAATGCACGTCGTCCACTGCGACGACCAACCGAATGACCAACCAATGGTCGTCCCCACTCAAGTCAGGCACGGGAAAGATTCGAATATAAATCGTGGACTGACAACTTATTGCCATGAGGTCACTTCGACGGGCAGACACACACACACACACACACACACACACACACACACACAAGTCCAAGATGCACAATTCGAATATCACAGTCCATTCAACTAAAACTCGCTGAATCCAGTCCTTGACGTGGTCGTGAACTCTCACGACCACATCCTTCCGTCGGACAGTGCATGTGTGTCGCCAGCGGTCGGGCGAGTACTGGCTGTCCCGTACCTCACTGCCGCTCTGTCCCAACTCAACTCGCTCGACACACGACGACCCGTAAATACTAGAGGCCGCTCCAAAGATTGTACCACAGTACGCGGTATCGATAAGCGCTCCTGCTGCCACTCACGGACAGACGAGGCGAGAAAACGTAGTGGCGCTAGGGAACACACTAAAAAAGCGAGACGCCACCATCGCTATCACAAGATGCCAAGCTATGAACGGCATCAACGCGAGCTGCACACGGCCCACAGGTCAGGGCATAGGATGGAGGTGTCACCGTCGGTTTTCATTTGCTCTGGCACGGCTGGTATGAGGCCTGCAGCCGACGCCTAACGTTCCACAGACGGTTGTGTACTTGGAATTAATGTACTGCTTGCTGTCGCAGAGTGAATATTGTATCTGTGAGGCCGAGCTTCTTGTTGAATTGTTCTGCTTTATATATGATTTTCATAGCCAACGCCAGTAATGAGATGGAGTATTATCAGAGAACTGTTGGGTACGACAGGTTGTCGAAGTTGGGGTTCTGGGATGCGAGATGAACACTGAAGAAAGCCTGATTTAGCTATGGCATATTGTTTGTGTCTGAAGGGCACTATTATGTCGTCACTTATGATATCAATGTGATTGACCAGGTGGCAGGACCACGTCAAAAACCTAGAGTTGTCACCCTAGATTCCTAGTGGTGAAACCGCGCATTCCACTATCGCAAAACGCAGGTCCAGTTGTTCCAACTGAAATGTTGGTAGCTTGGACTGAGGAGCAGTTCACTGTACAATGTAGCGACCGGATCTGGTGGTACTATACAAGTCATGCAAATGAGTATGACAGCGTGTCACCAAGCATTCATGGCATCAATGTAGATCTAGTAGTGCTCATCCACGTAGTGCAGACACTGGTGCCTTGCATTGTTCGTGATGGTCATGGTGTCGAACAGTATCCAAGTAGTGGCTGGCGTGGATGTCACTGTAGTCACAGAATCATACATAATGTTCACCAAGCACCAAAATCTAAACGTGTAGCATGTGGATCCTAATCTTGCTTCAAATCCATTTGTAGGTTGGCTGATGGTGGTCATGTCTGGAGATAAGACACTGTGTGATGAAGCAGGCACAACAGATCTCGGTTCAGAATTTGGCAATGTTTGTCAGTTAAGGAAGTAGTAACAAGTCACTCAGCAGGGTCCATGAGGTGCAGCCACATAAAGCAGTAGCTGTAACAGGCATAACGTAAGATAGTTGCAGTATATGTTCATAGGAACTTGGAATTGTAGGAAAAGCTATGCTAGTGTGAATGTTGTGACAACCGAGGGTCACCAACGTCGTAGATTTCTCTAAACAGTATAGCGAGATATACCATTAACACAAAGCACAATTAAACACATCCACTTTACATCAGGTTCTAGACCAAACCGCTTTGCTTACGCTGGCACGGATACTCCACAGCATTATAGAAATTCTCTAGTCACTGGTACTGCAGTCACTGATATTCTCACACATTCTGTGGGCAATCAGAGAATTAACGGAACGCAGACTGCTTACAAGTTTAAAAAATATGTTTAGCTATAGTCGGCATAGTCCTCTACAGAGAATTCTGCAACTGTACATCAGTAGGTATTTAAGATAAATCTCAGTTATTATTCCATCTCAGTTCCAGTACTCTGATATGCTCTTATGAGAGGCAAGACAGGTTGCTGATGCAATTACTTAGATCTCAAGATGATCCAGATTGATCGAAACATGTAATGTAATTAAAAAGGTATGCATCTGAGACGTAAAAATAAATGATAATCATCTTAACAATATATTTAGCAATGATTATACATATCCTCCATGGACACTGATAATCACTAAGACCTTCAAAAATTTAATGTAAGGAAAGTGACCGAGGCTTTATGATAAAAAATGTTCAGATGTGTGTGAAATCTTATCGGACTTAACTGCTAAGGTCATCAGTCCAGAAGTTTACACATTACTTACCCTAAATTATCCTAAGGACAAACACACACACCCATGCCCGAGGGAGGACTCGATCCTCCGCCGGGACCAGCCGCACAGTTCATGACTGCAGCGCCCAGACCGGTCGGCGAATTTTTATGATAACAAGAGACTGACGTAGTATGCTTCTGACACTCCACTCCTTTTCTCGTTTGTCAGACATCAGCAAATACACCCCGTGTTTCCATTAGCGTCTCTAAAATCAGTGACTATAGTTGGGAGTGGACCCTTATTCTAGGACAGAGCACATTGGTACCTAGCTGTACATAATTCTTGTAATTTCAGAATTATTGTCAAAGAAGTACACAAATTTACGTACGTTGTTACATGACAATGTTATGGTAGTTGTCAAGATAACGCATTACGTTGTGTTTAGCCTAAATTACACTGAACACAACAATACCAAATTTAAATAGAAGGCTCTCTACAAATTGAAATTGGCCAATATTACGAAAAGTCATCCGATTCAGGTTCTAAGTTCGGTACTATTTAGCTGACAATCAAGTCCATTGAGGATGGTTAGTTTTTGTAACAAGATGAGCAAAAGATTACTCAAGGTTGCTTGAGTTCACAGTGGACGCAAGCTGGTGAATCAACAAGTTTACGATTCTACTAGCAGCATTAACCCTATCTGCGACGAGCTGTCGGCTGCTGGGCTGCTCTCACCCTCTGAAAATCCTATAAAAACCGAATCAAAACTTTTACTGATTTTATCAACAGAAACTGTCCTATGTTTCTCGTTGGGCGAGAAAACATGCCCTCATCTCTAGTCTGGAAATATGGCGATGTACACGTGAATACATGGAGCAATGCGTATACTACCATGCCCTCTCAGTACTCACAAGAACAATTAACTACGTGGCTGTTTTGTTTCTCCACTGTTGGAGCTCAAAAACTTTTCAGTTAATTTATAGCTTAATGTCAGCCGAAGTGAATGCAGTGTTCACACATAATCCCTCTTTAGGCATCGTACAGGGCGTGATGCGCCCTCCTGTACACTTGACGCTGGTTCAGAGGAGAGTTCTCGAGTTTATGGTCTTGTGCCTTTCGTAGCAAACTGTCCACAATCTGTTTCCTTTCGTGTTTCACGTCACGGCTTTTTCAGGTCAATGGGAGCGTTCATTTAATCTTGAGGAAACTACCTCTGCCCATCGCAAGGGGCCTACCTTCAAACCTCGTCGAAATGTCGCCCCTTTCTACTCGTTCCACGTCTACTTCAGCCAATCGGATAATTTGTGCCCGCTTCTGACGCCTAAAATTGACACGCATACATCACGAGTGCACCACGGGCATTTCAAGTGATCTACTGTGTCACTGGTCTGTTTGTATCCATCTGAAATTTCCCCATCCTAGTTTGCTAAAGACTTTCTCCATAACAAGCAGTGCTGGCCAGCTACCTGCTCTGCTCAACACGTTCGTTGTACCTTTCGCCATCTTCCTAAAGGCATTCCGTGGTATTCAGGCCATGACGGCACAACTCGTGTCAGCCCCCAAAATAAAATGTTTCCTTCAGAAGTTTTTTTCATTTTTTCCTCATTCACATGAAGCATTTGGGTTTGGTATGTTAATACCGTCGAATCGAGTGTCATCCCTTAGGTATTGTACATTCTAATAGATAAAACTGCTCATTTTAGCCAAAGTATGTCAGGTGACATACTTATCTACTTCTTACAACACACAAAATCTCTCATGCAAGGTGCGTAATTGACATTCACTAAATCTGCCACCTTACATGCTATCCAAATCTGTTTTCTAACCTCACTGGTAACTATCAATAGTATGCTTTCCTTCTAATGTAATTCATGATAAACTATTTTCTAATTACGTTATATTTTATATCGTGGAGGCTCTGTTTTTATATGACGTGCTGCGAAGATGACTGAATCAAAAACTGACCCTCAGGTACGTTCTGCATGTTGTGCACGAAGAAAACTACAGCATCCATTTACTTCAGATACAATTGTTACATGTAGCACCATCTTCATAAAGAAAATGCAGTTTCTATCTGTGATTTCAAAGATATAAATGTGAGACATAAAAAGAGATATGAATAAATATTTATTCACAGTTTTCTGAGGTACAGAACAAATAGATGTGTTTATGAAAAGTTCGCACTTCTGGAATTTTTATGTGTAGTACCAACTAAACAAAACTCGCCACTTCAGTAACAGAAACATTGCCTCAAAATTCTACTCATATGGTCTGAGTGTGGAGCACCACGCTACTTCAGAAAGAAAACGAACATGCAATATTGAACTTCATAAGACAAAAAGTGAGGATGGCTTTATTGTAATGGCAGTAGAACGGGTGTTAGATTTTATAGAAAATTCTTGGACACAGTTTGGGTGGTAAATATGTGACGTTTGTGTCTCATTTCAGCCCACGGTTCATCTTATAGTATATGAAGGTTCACAATCCAGTAAGTTAGGGAGCAGGTAACATCATAACAGACAGATTGTGACAGATGTCCGGAGAACGCTTTGTGCTGGAACCTAAATACAGAGCAGTGGCTGACCTTAAACAATGAAACACTGCACCTATTACATATTTTTTCATACTTAGCACGACGCATTCGAAAACGTATGCCCATTGCTAAGTGCTTTTTTTCTGTATGTTTTTGTGTGATGTTTGTGTGTTCTGTCCTTCTTGCTCTATAGTTGTCTTTTTGAGGTTGTAGCACAATGGGATATTGGACTAAATAGATAATGAGATTTTTTTCTAGGAAGACACAAGGAAATTAAAATATCAGCTAGTACTGGGCGTCCATTTAATCATCGCAGAAATGTGACAATTTGTGCCTAACTGAGATTCGAACGCAGCTCTCCTGCTCAGGAAGCAGAAGCACTGAGCACTAAGCCATCAAGACACCGTGGTCACGGTCTACCCCG
Organism: Schistocerca piceifrons; assembly: GCF_021461385.2. Taxonomy (NCBI): domain Eukaryota; kingdom Metazoa; phylum Arthropoda; class Insecta; order Orthoptera; family Acrididae; genus Schistocerca; species Schistocerca piceifrons. The sequence goes on from NC_060142.1 coordinate 605,182,920, forward strand.
CACGCCTCCCGACAGGTATGAGCTATCTTCATACTGCTGACTTAGTTAACTGTCCCACTCATTACTCGTGGCATTTCGCTGATTCCCGTAAAAGTTTGAAGGATCATTGGCCGTCTTCTCCTTAGTTATGTATGTGGTGTCTGTTCTTTGGGACACATCCAGAAGAGCGGACACCACTTACGTAATTTTCATGCGCTGATGTTAGAAGTAGTATCCTTTTTGGCTCTGTGAAGGCACCGTGCCTCCTCCATTACAGAGAATACCACACAAACACCATAACATACTCAGTTTTTGAGAGAAACAGATGTTATAGAGATGTTGTTATCTACATCTACATCTATACTCCGCGAGCCACCTTACGGTGTGCGGCGGAGGGTACTTATTGTACCACTATCTGATCCCCCCTTCCCTGTTCCATTCACGAATTGTGCGTGGGAAGAACGACTGCTTGTAAGTCTCCGTATTTGCTCTAATTTCTCGGATCTTTTCGTTGTGATCATTACGCGAGATATATGTGGGCGGTAGTAATATGTTGCCCATCTCTTCCCGGAATGTGCTCTCTCGTAATTTCGATAATAAACCTCTCCGTATTGCGTAACGCCTTTCTTGAAGTGTCCGCCACTGGAGCTTGTTCAGCATCTCCGTAACGCTCTCGCGCTGACTAAATGTCCCCATGACGAATCGCGCTGCTTTTCGCTGGATCATGTCTATCTCTTCTATTAATCCAACCTGGTAAGGGTCCCATACTGATGAGCAATACTCAAGAATCGGACGAACAAGCGTTTTGTAAGCTACTTCTTTCGTCGATGAGTCACATTTTCTTAGAATTCTTCCTATGAATCTCAACCTGGCGCCTGCTTTTCCCACTATTTGTTTTATGTGATCATTCCACTTCAGATCGCTCCGGATAGTAACTCCTAAGTATTTTACGGTCGTTACCGCTTCCAATGATTTACCACCAATGGCATAATCGTACTGGAATGGATTTCTGCCCCTATGTATGCGCATTATATTACATTTATCTACGTTTAGGGAAAGCTGCCAGCTGTCGCACCATGCATTAATCCTCTGCAGGTCCTCCTGGAGTACGTACGAGTCTTCTGATGTTGCTACTTTCTTGTAGACAACCGTGTCATCTGCAAATAGCCTCACGGAGCTACCGATGTTGTCAACTAAGTCATTTATGTATATTGTAAACAATAAAGGTCCTATCACGCTTCCCTGCGGTACTCCCGAAATTACCTCTACATCTGCAGATTTTGAACCGTTAAGAATGACATGTTGTGTTCTTTCTTCTAGGAAATCCTGAATCCAATCACAAACCTGGTCCGATATTCCGTAAGCTCGTATTTTTTTTCACTAAACGTAAGTGCGGAACCGTATCAAATGCCTTCCTGAAGTCCAGGAATACGGCATTAATCTGCTCGCCAGTGTCTACGGCACTGTGAATTTCTTGGGCAAATAGGGCGAGCTGAGTTTCACATGATCTCTGTTTGCGGAATCCATGTTGGTTATGATGAAGGAGATTTGTATTATCTAAGAACGTCATAATACGAGAACACAAAACATGTTCCATTGTTCTACAACAGATTGACGTAAGCGAAATAGGCCTATAATTATTCGCATCTGATTTATGACCCTTCTTGAAAATGGGAACGACCTGCGCTTTCTTCCAGTCGCTAGGTACTTTACGTTCTTCCAGCGATCTACGATAAATTGCTGATAGAAAGGGGGCAAGTTCTTTAGCATAATCACTGTAGAATCTTAAGGGTATCTCGTCTGGTCCGGATGCTTTTCCGCTACTAAGTGATAGCAGTTGTTTTTCAATTCCGATATCGTTTATTTCAATATTTTCCATTTTGGCGTCCGTGCGACGGCTGAAGTCAGGGACCGTGTTACGATTTTCCGCAGTGAAACAGTTTCGGAACACTGAATTCAGTATTTCTGCCTTTTTTCGGTCGTCCTCTGTTTCGGTGCCATCGTGGTCAACGAGTGACTGAATAGGGGATTTAGATCCGCTTACCGATTTTACATATGACCAAAACTTTTTAGGGTTCTTGTTTAGATTGTTTGCCAGTGTTTTATGTTCGAATTCGTTGAATGCTTCTCTCATTGCTCTCTTTACGCTCTTTTCCGCTTCGTTCAGCTTTTCCTTATCAGCTATGATTCGACTACTCTTAAACCTATGATGAAGCTTTCTTTGTTTCCGTAGTACCTTTCGTACATGATTGTTATACCACGGTGGATCTTTCCCCTCGCTTTGGACCTTAGTCGGTACGAACTTATCTAAGGCGTACTGGACGATGTTTCTGAATTTTTTCCATTTTTGTTCCACATCCTCTTCCTCAGAAATGAACGTTTGATGGTGGTCACTCAGATATTCTGCGATTTGTGCCCTATCACTCTTGTTAAGCAAATATATTTTCCTTCCTTTCTTGGCATTTCTTATTACACTTGTAGTCATTGATGCAACCACTGACTTATGATCACTGATACCCTCTTCTACATTCACGGAGTCGAAAAGTTCCGGTCTATTTGTTGCTATGAGGTCTAAAACGTTAGCTTCACGAGTTGGTTCTCTAACTATCTGCTCGAAGTAATTCTCGGACAAGTCAGTCAGGATAATGTCACAAGAGTCTCTGTCCCTGGCTCCAGTTCTGATTGTGTGACTATCCCATTCTATACCTGGTAGATTGAAGTCTCCCCCTATTACAATAGTATGATCACGAAACTTCTTCACGACGTTCTGCAGGTTCTCTCTGAGGCGCTCAACTACTACGGTTGCTGATGCAGGTGGTCTATAGAAGCATCCGACTATCATATCTGACCCACCTTTGATACTTAACTTAACCCAGATTATTTCACATTCGCATTCGCTAATAACTTCACTGGATATTATTGAATTCTTTACTGCTATAAATACTCCTCCACCATTGGCGTTTATCCTATCCTTGCGGTATATATTCCATTCTGTGTCTAGGATTTCGTTACTGTTCACTTCCGGTTTTAACCAACTTTCCGTTCCTAATACTATATGCGCACTATTTCCTTCAATAAGAGATACTAATTAGGAACCTTGCCCTGGATACTCCTGCAGTTTACCAGTATTACGTAAACTTTTCCTGTTTTTGGTCTCTGAGGACGGACGTTCTTTATCAACGATGATAATGTCCTCTCTGGTAAGCCGTCAGGTATTTTATCGTTTCGCCCAAGGGGGGGACCCTCTAACCTAAAAAACCCCCGTGTGCACGCCACACGTACTCTGCTACCCTAGTAGCTGCTTCCGGTGTGTAGTACACGCCTGACCTGTCTAGGGGGGCCCTACAGTTCTCCATCCAATAACGGAGGTCGATGAATTTGCAACCATTATAGTCGCAGAGTCGTCTGAGCATCTGGTTTAGACCCTCCACACGGCTCCAAACCAGAGGACCGCGATCGACTCTGGGCACTATGCTGCAGATATTAAGCTCAGCTTGCACTCCGCGTGCGATGCTGGTTGTCTTCACCAAATCAACCAGCCGCCGGAAGGAACCAAGGATGGCCTCAGAACCCAAGCGGCAGGCGTCATTCGTTCCGACATGTGCTACTATCTGCAGCCGGTCACACCCAGTGCGTTCAATAGCTGCCGGAAGGGCCTCCTCCACATTACGGACGAGACCCCCGGCAAGCACACCGAGTGCACACTGGCATTCTTCCCCGACCTACCCGCTATTTTCCTGAGGGGCTCCATAACCCGCCTAACGTTGGAGCTCCCTATAACTAATAGGCCCGCCCTCTGTCGGGATCTTGCCGGAGAATCGGCCACTGGCCCAACAGGCGAGGCATCCTGTGGTGGCTCGGAAACGATGTCATCACCACTAGGAAGCACCCCGTACCTGTTGGAAAGGTGTAAGGCAGCTGCCACGCGGCCAGATCCCACCTTCGCCTTTCGGCCAGGCACGCGCGAGCCCACCACTGTCCGCCATTCACCCTGGAGTGATGGCTGACCGGTAAGATGCTCACTGCCGGAAGACGCAGCGACATCAGGGGTTCCATGTGATTCCAAGGCCACCGAAGTAGGCATAGGTCTCACCACAGTTGCCCCAACGCCACTACGAGCCGACGCCTGCGCCTCGAGCTCGATGAGCCTAACAGACAAAGCCTCCACCTGCCCCCGAAGAGTGGCCAATTCTCCTTGCGTCCGCTCACAACAACCACAGTCCCTACACATGACTATGTTTACCCTACTCTATACGGTGACAAATTCCCAAGATAATCTTCTGATGAGCTACTCTGATAATCAAGAAACACTCACTGAAATACGAGACGCGAAAACCACGCTAGGTTTTCCCAGAAAAACTATTTAAAAGCTAAGCGCAGCAAATAAGTACAAAAACGCTTTATACAAACAGTATTCGCTGCTGCTGGTGCTCTCGCTCTGGCTGTCACAAGACAACTGCTGATTCAAGTGACTAGTGGCTAACGGCCGCGAAACAAACAAAAGATTGTTTTAGGGCGCTTTCTGTTCTAAACGATCAAGAAAACACTAAGAAATCTAACACGAAAACTACGTAAAGTTTTATCAAGAACTGTTAGTTACTATGCAGAGCAGATAAACACAAATAGAATCCCTTCCTTAGTGGAAGGTCGTAAACAAAATGCAAAATAAACGCTTTATACAAACAGTACTCGCTGCTGCTGGTGCTCTCGCTCTGGCTGTCACAAGACAACTCTGCTTTCACAAAGAGTTGGGACTTAGTGTGTTACATTTTCTGTGGCCAACATTAATTACATAAGTTTGTCGATATCAAATTTATTATACCATAACTAGTTATTATTGACGTTACATTATAGATTCTGCCTTAAATTCCATTTTGCTGAGTTTTGCAGGAAGAAACATATTTACGGAAATTACTACAGCTGTGACATATAAGAGAAACATGTTCAGTGCTAGTCTGACCTGCGTAGAAACCTGATCAAGTTTTGTAAGTGATTTTGTTTGTTGCTGAGCCTGAGAACTTATATTTTTCCTTATTTACGGTATTCACTAATATCTGTTGTAGTTTTTTGTTTGAAGAGAAGATATTTTCACTTAATGTGACCCACGTAAGTTTGCCAAATATTACCTACATAGGGTATTTATAATCAGTAATCACTCTCTATTTAAATCATATGTGATACAGTTGCAGCCTTTCTAAAAACGTGGATTATGATGAATAAAATTAAGAGGTTAACCCACCTGGCTTGGCCGCAATACGTATAATTTTTATTATTTAAATCTAACTTTTAAATGTTTGTTCAAAGTTACAACAATACAGAGGACCTTATCCACAACTAAAATCTTATGACTGTAATTTAAATCAACCTAAATTCACATGTTTTAAATTACTGGCGGATTTGATCTGCCGCATTGTGAACAGTCCAGCGAGAAACAGTTTCCATTTGTCACGTGGAATCTACGACTTGATTTCTAACAGGGAACACGTGCACTATGTGATGAAAACTATCCAGACGCCTCCAAAAACATACGTTTTTCATATTAGGAGAATCGTGTAGCCACCTACTGCCAGGTGGTCCATATCAGAACCTCAGTAGTCATTAGACGTCGTGAAAGAGCAGAATGGGGCGCCCTGCGGAACTGAAGGACTTTGAACGTGGTCAGGAGGTTGGATGTCACTTGTGTCATACGTCTGTTAGCGAGATTTACACACTCCTAAACATCCCTAGGTCCACTGTTTCCGATGTGATAGTGAGGTGGATACGTGAAAGGACACGTAAAGCACAAAAGCGTACAGGCCGACCTCGTCTGTTGACTGACAGAGAATTCCGACATTTGAAGAGGGTCGTAATGTGTAATAGGCAGACATCTATCCAGACCATCAGACAGGAATTTCAAACTGCATCGCCGGTCGTGATGGCCGAGCGGCTCTAGGCACTACAGTCTGGAACCGCGCGACCGCTACGGTCGCTGGTTCGAATCCTGCCTCGGGCATGGATGTATGTGATGTCCTTTATGTTAGTTAGGTTTAAGTAGTTCTAAGTTCTAGGGGACTGATGACCTCAGAAGTTAAGTCCCATAGTGCTCAGAGCTCTTTGAACCATTTTTTTCAAACTGCATCCGGATCCACTGCAACTACTATGACACTTAGGCGGGAGGTGGGAAAACTGTGATTTCATGGCCGAGCGGCTGCTTATACGCCACACATCAAGAACGTAAATGCTAAACACCTCCTCGCTTGGTATGAGGAGCGTAAAAACTGGACGATCGAACAGTGGACAAACGTTATGTGCAGTGCCGAATCACGGTACACAATGTGGCGATCCGATGGCAGGGTGTAGGTATAGCGAATGGCCGGTGAACGTCATCTGCCAGCGTATGTAGTGCCAATAGTAAAATTTGGAGGCGATGGTGTTATGGTGTAGTCGTGTTTTTCTTGGAGAGGGCTTGCTACCCTTGTTTTCCGCGGCACTATCGCAGCACATGCCTATATTGATGTTTTACTCACCTTCTTTCTTCTCACCTTTGAAGAGGGATTCGGGGATGGCGACTGGATCTTTCAACACTATCGAGCAGCTGTTCATTATGCATGGCTTGTGGTGAAGTGGTTACACGTTTATAACATCCCTGTAATAGACTGACCTGCACAGAGGCCTGACCTGATTTCTATAGACACGTTTGGGATGTTTGGAACGCCGATTTCGTGCCAGGCCTCACCGACCGACAGCAGCCCATGAAGAATGGACTGCCACTCTCCAAGAAAACCTTCCGGCACCTGATTGAATGTATGCCTGCGAGAGTGGAAGCTGTCATTCAGGCTAAGGGTGGGCTAAAGCCATATTGAATTCCGGCATTACAGGTCGAGGACGCCATAGACTTGAAAGTCATTTTCAGCTAGGTGTCCGGATACTTTTAATAACAAAGTACATTATTTCCTTTAGGCTCTTGTACATATTGTATAGCCTATTAGCTGCCCTTGTCTGTTGCTTACCCCTATTTTTCTCCGAATTTCGAACATTTTGCACCATTTTACACTGTCGAACACTTTCTCCAGGTCGACACATTCTATGAACGTGTCTTGATTTTTCTTCCGTCTTGCTGCCATTGTCAGCCTCAATGTCAGAACTGCCTCCCTGGTGGCTTTCCCTTTGCTAAAGTCAAACTGATCGTCATGTAAGACACCGTTAATTTCTTTTGCAATCTTTTGTATATTATTCATGTCAGAAACTTGACTGCATGAGCTGTTACTCCGAATGTGCGATAATTCTCACTTCTGTCAGCTCTTGTAGTCTGCCCAAAACGATTGTAGAAATTTAAATGGACTGTTATCATTTCTGCCTTATTTGATCTTACGTTCTCCTAAACTCTCTTAAATTCTGATTCTATCTCTTCTAAATCGACTCCTGTTTCTTCTATCAGCTCAGACGTATCTTCTACCTCATAGAGGCTTTCAATGAAATATTTCCACCTATCTTCTCTCTATTCTGCATTTAACAATGGAATTACCGTTGCACTCCGAATGTTACCACTGTTGCTTTTAATTCTACGGAAGGTTGTTTTGACTTTCCCGTAGGCTAAGCCTGTCCTTCGGACAACCATTACTTTTTCGATTTTTTCACATTTTTAATGCAGCTATTTCGTAGTAGCTACCCCGCACTTCTTACTTAATTCACTTTTCAATGACTTGTATTTCTATATTCCTGAATTTCCCTGCACATTTTTGTACTTGCTTCTTTCATCGATCCACTGAAGTTTTTCTTCTGTTACCCGTGGTTTCATCGCAGTTACCTTCTTTCTACCTACGTTTCTTTCTAACTTCTGTGATTGCCATTTTTAGATATGTCCATTCCTCTTCAACCGCACTGCCTACTGAGCTATTCCTCACTGCTGTATCCACAGCCTTAGAGAACTTCAAGCGTGTCGCGTCATTTCTTAGTACTTCCGTATCCGACTTCGTTGTGTATTTCTTCACCCTGATAAATCTCTTAAACCTCAGCCTACTCTGCATCAGTACCACACACTGCTACATTGTGATATGAGTCTATATCTGCTCCTGGGTACTCCTCATAATCCAGTGCAAGTTACTTTATAGTTTCTAATTTCTCTGATTTTCGCGTGAGGGCGATATCTCATGATAAATATCGAAGTAATATCGAAGCAATATTGTTGCCTTGCTCTTTTTGGGAGGCATGATCTCGGAATTTTTAACTGCTGTACCAGAGTGATAGTCTCCGATTTTGCACGCGTCGCCCTTTATGTCGGTGTTTATTCCGCTGGTCACCTACAAACGAGACAGGCAAGTACCGGCCTGATGCAAACTCGAGCGAAAATGGGCTACAAAGTAATTATCTGTGGGGGTCCGAGGATTCTCGTAAGAATGTGGGTACAAATGTTTTATATGCTGAAATACGGAGAACAGTCGGCACGTTCTAGGGTCACCGAACGATCCACCAGTACCGGTCAGTCAGTGAAGCAATTGTGGCCCCTCGTTGATGGACAGTCTGATAATCAGTAGGAAGAGAGGGATGAATTCTTTATATATGGTGGCAGGCCGAGAGCTGAGAACAGACAGGCACATGCATTCTCCATCGACGCCCTGCTCGCGTCCCTGCGGCCAGCATGAGATAACAATGGCCCCTCCCCCTCCCCCCCCCCCCCCCAAACGCACACACAAAGATATCTTGTTGGATGCTACATCCGCTGCGTGGGTTAATTCGTCAGCATCCCTTACCAGATCCAAAAGTTTTATCCTGAAACAATGGCTGAATCTGGCACATAGCTCGGGACAGAAGCCGGCCGCGGTGGCCGTGCGGTTCTAGGCTCTCCAGTACGGAGCCGAGCTTCTGCTGCGGTCGCAGGTTCGAATCCTGCCTCGGGCATGGGTTTGTGTGATGTCCTTAGGTTAGTTAGGTTTAAGTAGTTCTAAGTTCTAGGGGACTGATGACCACAGCCGTTGAGTCCCATAGTGCTCAGAGCCATTTGAACCATTCGGGAGAGAAAGTAACAAAGTATTATTCATGATCAATAGTTGTCTAACTGTTAGTAGCTTAGTCATAATATCTCTAAGACTGTTGGCAGCTTGCATACGATGAACCTCTCATCGCTGCACAACGCCTCCTTTTAGCATCTCTGATACCAAAGAAACTCGCGATGAAATTCTGTGAAATTCTTCGGCTCGTCATATCCCGCCTGTTAATTAAACCCGCAAACGGTTACAGACTGATGGACAATCTTAGTATTCGGTCGAACTAACATTTAATACGCCACTACTTTAGGATGTCTGGAGTAAGGCACCACTTTAGCGTATTTGGAACGACGCTCTTGATTGAATTTCCTTTCCATGCACCTTTCAGTGAGTTACCTTCAAAAATGTGACCAAACTGAAAATAGTTTATCATTGTATTTATGAGCAACAGACTGAGTTCCCTTATGTGAAGGTCGACAGCTACACCCTGTAAGAAGTGACGATCTTGGGCGGTCCTTCCCGCATTATTCTGCATTACTGCAACCCACCAAAGCATGTACACTGTGTGATCAAAAGTGTTGGGACACAAGTTATTGCACATTAATATCGGATGTGTTCAACCTTCGCCTTTATGATGGGTTGAACTCTGTTTAGGATAGATTCAGTAAAGTCTGACTGGCTGTCGAGGAATAGTAGGCCATTACTCTAATGACACAAATCAAAGAAGATAGTGGTGTTGGATAATGTGCTCTGAAGCAATATAGGTGTCGTGACTCTCCCCAAAGGTGTCCCATTGGTTTGTATGTTGCTCCAAGTGACTGCATGCTGGTTAAAAGGACAGAGGATGCATGACTGTAGCACTATGGGTGTATCAACGGTCGTAGCTTTCTTCTTAATATGGACTTCTTGAGGCGAGAATGACTCCTCATCTCAACGTAGAGGTCAGTTCCAATTCTTCAGTAAAGTTTCTTCTTTTTCCGACTTGTCATAACTTTTGGATACCACTGTAGGAGTAAATGTTTAGAATTGTATTGATAGACTCGTGATACATTACTCTGTTAAGGTTTACTCATAATGAGATTGACTCATAATTGTCCATTCGTCTCGAGGAGCTACTGAAATGCAATTTAACTAATTATCTTTCGTTCAAAAGCTACAGCCTCTAGGTACCACACTGTTTATAAATGGGAAAAGGTAAGGAAACTAGAAACAACGTTTACCAAAAATGTAGGTTTGGAAAACAAGATAATATTATTCTGAGGACTGTCATTCCCAGTAGCATTACTGAATTATTCTTCACCACATTTCCACTCGGATTCGCATCAGACCGGTAGCTGCCCGTCTCGCTTACATGTTACTGGCTTAATTAAACCAGAGATTACGGTCTCTGCGTGTTAACAACACCGCAGTCAGATTCTCACACCAATTGATTGGAGCCAAGCGGAGCTCAGTGGATAGTTTCAGCAACCGTGAGCTGTGCGATTGCCGTCCGTTTCCATTAACGACCGAACTCAGCCGATAAACCCGCTTCACTGCGGTATCAATACTCGTTTACAGTCAACCGAAACTGGATGGCGTATCTACGACTACGAGTACGTTAGTGAAGAGCTGAAAAATCCTCAAAACACACGTAGCTCGCATTCTACTTCTGCTCTTGGGAAGCCGTGCAGCAACGTGAAACACTGTTTAGCGTTGCAGGTAACTGTATTTCATAAGCTAATTTACGTTATTCTTAATTAAATGTGTCTTAAATTACCAAGAGGTGAAACTCTGCTCTCATGTTTTGAATAATTAACCCAAACCATTTAACATGTGTAAATTCACCTAGTACCCAACAGTGGAAAAAAGATTTAAGATTTCACATCTTATCGATGACTCCTACGCGTTCTTAGACCAATTCATCAGTTCACCAGCAATTTTAACCATTGCACCGTGAGAAAATGTCGTAGGCATAAGAATCGTAAGTGCAACCTCAAGGTGTTACAAATTTTTATCAGTCAACTGTGTGACACACACTGAGTAACTATTATTTAAAAGGTCAAACACAAAAACTTTGCATTCAATAGCATAGTCACGGCATATTTCCAGGAAGTAGCATAAGCGAAGCAGCAGAACTAAATGAGTATTTGACTTGATCTTCACCCCACGCAGGGCGGGTTGCTCAATGCAATTGCCTACTTTCCATGGCTGACTTTGTATTTTAGTTATCTACTCAGGTGGATAGATATCTTCGTTTGGGAACCAACCAAAAGTTCCAGAAACAGTGTATTTCAAATAAATAACTCTATCAGTGTATGACATGAAGTTTTTCTGAAGTCTACTCCCTTCCCATAGTGTTGCCATCAACAGTTTCACAACGATATTGTCCATATAGTAATATGGCGACGGAAGCTATTAAATACCGCAAATAAACTTTGACGTCTCTCAAAAAAGTTTGCTGGTAATTCTTTATATTTTGGCACTTAAACGTCGACATTTAGAGCCCCATCAGAACTGACAAAATCCCATACATAGAACGTGTTACACAATATGCGGTATAACCCACCCCACCTATAAATGAATACATAAAAGTAAAAAAGTTAAAAATTGATAATTATTAAAAAGCTAACATACCAGAATAAACACGGACACAAATAACTGATTGCCGAAAGGTTTGTTCTTTTGGACTAGCGGCTGCACACAGAGTGATGTGCAAATTTCGGTTGGGTAAATTCCCGAAGTTCCTGCTTCTACCTGAGAATTCAAATCACTTCGCTATTTGATGGGAATGCTACTACTACTACATGAAAATGATAAGAGACGGCCGGCCAGTGTGGCCGAGCGGTTCTACGCGCTTCAGTCTGGAACCGCGCTGCTGCTATGGTCACAGGTTCGAATCCTACCCCGGGCATGTATGTGTGTGATGTCCTTAGGTTAGTTATGTTTAAGTAGTTCTAGGTTCTAGGGGACTGATGACCTCAGAAGTTAAGTCCCATGGTGCTCAGAGCCATTTGAACCATTTGATAAGAGACGTATTATAAATATAGCTGTCATACAATTTCCCAATAGAGTTAGTGTTTATAGTACCTTACAGCAGGAGAAAGATGGAAACTGAGTTTAATTGTAGTGGCGTTAGAGCGTTTGGAATCTTGGTGTTGGACGGCCGGAGTGGCCGAGCGGTTCTAGGCGCTATAGATTGGAACCGCGCGACCGCTATGGTCGCAGGGTCGAATACTGTGTGATGTCCTTAGGTTAGTTAGGTTTAATTAGTTCTAAGTTCTAGGGGACTGATGACCACAACAGTTAAGTCCCTTAGCGCTCAGAGCCATTTGAGCCAATCTTGGCGTTGTTGTTGTTGTGGTCTTCAGTCCTGAGACTGGTTTGATGCAGCTCTCCATGATACTCTATCCTGTGCAAGCTTCTTCATCTCCCAGTACTTACTGCAACCTACATCCTTCTGAATCTGCTTGGTGTATTCATCTCTTGGTCTCCCTCTACGATTTTTACCCTCCACGCTGCCCTCCAATGCTAAATTTGTGATCCCTTGATGCCTCAAAACACGTCCTGCCAACCGATCCCTTCTGCTAGTCAAGTTGTGCCACAAACTTCTCTTCTCCCCAATCCTATTCCATACCTCCTCTTTAGTTACGTGATCTACCCACCTTATCTTCAGCATTCTTCTGTAGCACCACATTTCGAAAGCTTCTATTTTTTTCTTGTCCAAACTAGTTATCGTCCACGTTTCACTTCCATACATGGCTACACTCCATACAAATACTTTCAGAAACGACTTCCTGACACTTAATTCTATATTCGATGTTAACAAATTTCTCTTCTTCAGAAACGATTTCCTTGCCATTGCCAGACAACATTTTATATCCTCTCTACTTCGACCATCATCAGTTATTTTACTCCCTAAATAGCAAAACTCCTTTTCCACTTTAAGTGTCTCATTTCCTAATCTAATTCCCTCAGGCTGTGCAAGCTTCTTCATCTCCCAGTACTTACTGCAACCTACATCCTTCTGAATCTGCTTGGTGTATTCATCTCTTGGTCTCCCTCTACGATTTTTACCCTCCACGCTGCCCTCCAATGCTAAATTTGTGATCCCTTGATGCCTCAAAACACGTCCTGCCAACCGATCCCTTCTGCTAGTCAAGTTGTGCCACAAACTTCTCTTCTCCCCAATCCTATTCCATACCTCCTCTTTAGTTACGTGATCTACCCACCTTATCTTCAGCATTCTTCTGTAGCACCACATTTCGAAAGCTTCTATTTTTTTCTTGTCCAAACTAGTTATCGTCCACGTTTCACTTCCATACATGGCTACACTCCATACAAATACTTTCAGAAACGACTTCCTGACACTTAATTCTATATTCGATGTTAACAAATTTCTCTTCTTCAGAAACGATTTCCTTGCCATTGCCAGACAACATTTTATATCCTCTCTACTTCGACCATCATCAGTTATTTTACTCCCTAAATAGCAAAACTCCTTTTCCACTTTAAGTGTCTCATTTCCTAATCTAATTCCCTCAGGATCACCCGATTTAATTTGACAACATTCCATTATCCTCGTTTTGCTTTTGTTGATGTTCATCTTATATCCTCCTTTCAAGACACTGTCCATTCCGTTCAACTGCTCTTCCAAGTCCTTTGCTGTCTCCGACAGAATTACAATGTTATCGGCGAACCTCAAAGTTTTTATTTCTTCTCCATGGATTTTAATTCCCACTCCGAATTTTTCTTTTGTTTCCTTTACTGCTTGCTCAATATACAGATTGAATAACATCGGGGAGAGGCTGCAACCCTGTCTCACTCCTTTCCCAATCACTGCTTCCCTTTCATGCCCCTCGACTCTTATAACTGCCATCTGGTTTCTGTACAAATTGTAAATGGTCTTTCGCTCCCTGTATCTTACCCCTGCCACCTTCAGAATTTGCAAGAGAGTATTCCAGTTAACATTGTCAAAAGCTTTCTCTAAGTCTACAAATGCTAGAAACGTAGGTTTGCCTTTTCTTAATCTTTCTTCTAAGATAAGTCGTAAGGTTAGTATTGCCTCACGTATTCCAACATTTCTACGGAATCCAAACTGATCTACCCCGAGGTCCGCTTCTACCAGTTTTTCCATTCGCCTGTAAAGAATTCGCGTTAGTATTTTGCAGCTGTGACTTATTAAACTGATAGTTCGGTAATTTTCACATCTGTCAACTCCTGCTTTCTTTGGGATTGGAATTATATCTAACTTTAACCTATCCATTTCCCTTTTTAAATTTTCTAACCTACCTGCCCGATTAAGGGATCTGACATTCCACGCTCCGATCCATGGGACGCCAGTGTTCGTTCTCCTGATAACGACGTCCTCCTGAGTAGTCTTGGCGTTAAGCTGCGTGAAAAGCGTCATATCTTCATGGACCTCTAAGGAAAACCGATACGATCCCAGAGGTACAAGTGAACAATGGTGTCACTGCTGTGTAATTTATCTGAGGAACTGTTACTTGAGGCTCCCTCTTCGTGATTATGATGAGTAGTGCGGATGCGAAGTGCCATGCGGGACGGGACGGTGGTACTTCAATAACGAATCTATTGTTTGCTAACGTACAGCCAGCCGCTGTGACCGACCAGTTGTAGGCGCTTCAGTCCAGAACCGCGCTGCTGCTACGGTCTTAGGTTCGAATCCTGCCTCGGGCATGGATGTGTGTCATGTCCTTAGGATAATTACTTCTAAGACTAGGGGACTGATGACTTCAGATGTTAAGTCCCATTGTGCTTAGGACCATTTGAACCATTTTTTTGCTAACGTACAGTTATTTAAGACTTTCTCTGCATGGAAGCTAAACTGTGTGCCCATGGCGACTAGGTGAGACCAACTGCACCCTGTCACTAGCAACCAATGACTCTCTGAGATATCCATACACCACATTGATGGCAATCGATTTGTTTTTACGGAGATCTCACAAAGCGGCTGCTAAGCATTATCTGCGCATGACCGTTTCCGACGTTACTAACAGCTATCTCTCAATCATGTGTTTGGCAGCGGACTGTGCCTTCTACGTGGAATTACGTGTTGCGCCACCAGTGCCGCTTTTGTCTAGGCTGGAGAAAAGGTGAGACGGGGCTGACGCCAATCCTGTTGCCGTTTTGTAATGAGATGGCTTATTTCGCGAGACAGTTTCGCTCTGAAACTCTGGAAAAAGACTGAGGTCTCAATGGAATATGTTTATGTGACTGATAAAAATTGTTTATTGTGACTTTATTTAAATAGTATTTACGGAAGGGGAAAGTAATTTAACGTGTATAAGCAGGTAAGCTTTTCTTCAAATTTATTCATGTACACTCACGTACAGAAAGAACAGAAAACCTTGAATGACGAGAGATAGGACGTACATATTCATAGAACATGTACATTGGTATCTTCTTCTGAAATGGTTAGCCTTTCAGTCACCTCGGTTCAGCATGTGTCCGGTTGCCTAGTAGCCACAGGGTTCGCCATCAAGCCCTGATAACTCCTTCCATGAGTGATGGCATCGACGCGTGTAAAGCACGTATGACGTGCTGTGATATAGCCATCAATGCTGCATTCACAAGGTTCCAAAGTTCATCTGTGGCGGTTGACATTAGGCCACAGCGCTGCATACGCCGTTTCATTATATCCCGCACATGTTCGATTGGCGACAACTCTGGTGATCTGGCGGGCCAGAGCAAAAGGCTGACATCCTGTGACACCATGAAGCCAAGTGTTCGTGCAGGAACATGTGGTCGTGCATAGTCTTGCTGAAAATGCCATCTGGGGTGCTCTGCAGAAAGGGTATGGCTACTGGTCGCGGAATGTCATTCATGTAGGTCACAATGGTCATACTGTCCTGGTTACGCACCAGCTGTGAGCTGTGGTTGTGCAAAGTAGCACCCCACAAGCAATAGCACCTTGAGTTGGTGCTGTATGTCTTGTGCGAATCCAGTCGCTGTTTTTCCACTCCGCCTGTCTGCGGTGAAGCAAAATCCGCTCTTCATTTTCAAACAAACAGAAACTGGATTCGTCCAAAAACAATGTCTGATATCATTTGTGTCCCCAGAGACGTAGGTCCACACACCATTGTCGTCTAACGTGTTCCCGCACATTCGTCAAACGTAGGTGGAGAAGTGGACGACGCTCACGTACCCCATGCCGTAATAAACGGCGACAGATTATCTCTTCTCATAGTGTAAGATGTGTTACACAGTTCCACTGTTGCGCCAGAGCCGAGGAGGACGCAGATGTGTCCCGCAATGTCGTTGGGAAGAGGTCTCCATCTCCTCGGGGGTGGATCGGGGTGGTGTGACCTGACCCATGCATGACATTCTCTCATGTCAATAATTCGCCATATTTCAAACTCACTGAATTGATAGTATTGTTCGTGCCTACGTCTGCAAGGCATCCTCCAGGTCTGTTCGGCTCACTGGTCCATTATCTTTGGTTTATAAGGACAACTTGAGCCGCAGGCATATTTTACTAGTAGGTCGTGTTGCATCGTGATATCAGTGTTGACCTCAAACCTGCTGGCCAGCATGGTCCAAATGTAATCACTTCTGAAGAACGTACCAGTGTAGATGTCCTTTGGATATGAACGTCCTAAAGACGTTTGAGACGTTCTGGTTTTTTTCTGCACATCAGTGTATATATCATTAGTCTTGTATCTTATATGTCTGTACTAATTACTTTACATTATTATTTACACGACTGGAGCTCCCGTTCCGGCCCTCGCTTCCATTGCTTTTACGTTTACAATTTTGTGCCCTGAAATGCTCACAGATTAAATAGCGACATAGCTCGTTGTTATTTATTTGAAGTGAAAAGAGAAAATAACAGCGGCAGAAGGAGATTGCCAAGTAAATCACTCGTGGTTATTTCTATGACAACAAACATCTTCTCTGCTCTAGGGGATAATGGGGAGGGTGCTGTATACAGGAAAACTGGAGGCGAGACAACTGTGCCAAAATGCAGTACGATGTTTTGCAAAGTATCGGTGCATGGCTATAGACCTAGTAGTTGACGCAGATTAATATAATTTACTGTGATTAAGAGACAGTAAAGGCCCATTACCCTTATCTTATACTGTTGACTATACATCACTGGAAACATTAAAAAATTGTGTGTAGTAGTTGTAGAGATAGATTTAGTAAAAGCAAATCTCCGGCTGAGATACAATAGAACATAACAGAAATGTAATTGACCTACGAAGTAACGGGCACATAGACACTTATTGGGCCGATTCCTGCGTATTGCTCCTGAGTACAGGGTCCGTACTGGTTACGATCACATAGGAGACGGTTGCAAAGAGGAGACGGGATGGTTCAGTTATCGAGAGAACGCGTATCGAAGCATCGTTGCAGACACTCAAGTGAGTACCACGAAATCCCATTTCTGTATTTTAAGTTAGGTGGATTTGATTCACTAAAGATGCCCTCAGTACAATATTTTGTCTTAGTAAAAGCGACGTACAAGCCTGTCTTCCAACTAATAACGATAGACATAATCAAACTAAAAACAAAAACACTTCTACTCATATATCCGTAACAATGAAAAAAAAACGTACGTACCATCTTACGTACCAAATTAATCCCCTCCATACGCGGGTTAGCCTGTTGCAGTTAGAAAAGTCATGAATTAGGCTGCTGTTACAGTGGCATCCACATGTTGGCACTCTGCCGACGACCGACATCGACCGAAGACGACCGAACCTTCCAGACCAATACGCCAGTATAGGCACGATCTCAGCCACACCGACGTCAACGCCCGATCATCTCGAACTCTGGACGACATTTAGCAAAACTAAAACTAGTTTGCTTACTTTATTCGGGAGATCAGGAACGTTCCCACACGCAAAACGTGGCTAGCGAGAAATATTTATGTTTTACACCAGGAACAAGAAATGTATAGCATCTTGAAGATGGAAAATATAATAACGCGTACATTTCTCTGGAATCTATTGTTTGAATTCATTACGATATTGAAAGCCACAAGTTTAGAACAACACTACTAATTAACTGAACGTTACCTTATACTACATTGTGCAGTAGCTATGGTTGTTTGGCAATTTCCGTCTAACGTCTATACCTAAAATGTAGCATGTTTATAACAATACAACTGTTTTGTCGAGAGAGAGAGAGGTATGATGACATCACAATAAACTCATGTGAAAAGTTTTGTACATTACGCTAGCACCAACCAGACTTGACGATTGGCATCGGTTTCAGCCTCCTAAAACATGTAGTAAGAAGAATAAACTTCGAAAGCTTTTTAACCTGTTAATGATAATTACCGCCTGTCTCTCGCAGTACGACAGTGCCTTTTATCCTGTACAGGATGGCGGGTATGGGCAGGCGGTGGGCGTTATGGAATAATAGTGTAAATTTTAGAGAAAGGCCATTTATTGGCTAAAGCATGATGAAAGGGGCTACATAGGCCTAGGGAGGTGAGGGTGAGCCAGAGCTTACAATTTGGCGAACATTGTTCGCGAAGCTACCGAAAGTGGTCGTCTGCCAAAACTAAGTCCACAGTGCCGTAGCACCGGGAGAAGCGGGAGATGTTCAGTGCTACAGGACGCGCATCCGACTCGCGGGTGAGCAAGAATACAAGAGAGCGGGGTCCGGCGACGGGCGGCCGGGTATATTCGACGCACCACGCGGCTTCCTCCACCCTGATTGCTCAGGACCGAGCAAACCGTGCGGGCGGCATGGAACTTTCCAGAGCGTTGCCTGCTAAGCGACGCCTGGGGCGGCGTTACCTCGTAAGCACATGAGAGTGGCGCGTGATCAAGGTGCCCTTCGTCGGTGCTGACTTCCTGTTACTAGACCGTGGGACGAAAGAATTTACAGGCAGCTAACACTGCCGGCCGTGGCTTGGCCGCAATGGAAAAATGAAGTTACCGTTTGGGTGCTCATATAATAAAGTAAAATCCCTTATAGTCTGGCTCATCCTTTACAATCCATTGACAATTTGACGTGAAGGTAGTTTACATATACAATGTCAGTACGAGACACTTTTGGCGGGCTCAAGGAGATTAGAATCTGTTTTGTCAAGGACATTAGAAACTATTATAAAGTGGCAAGTACTCTACACCTTTCCCCTCAATTGTTGGAATAACCAGACCAGTTTAATGAATATCTGAGATGAAGAAAGAAACGTTCTAGTATATGCTTGAAGTGCTTCGTAGTAAATGGTTCAAATGGTTCAAATGGCTCTGAGCACTATGGGACTTAACAGCTGTGGTCATCAGTCCCCTAGAACTTAGAACTACCTAAACCTAACTAACCTAAGGACATCACGCACATCCATGCCCGAGGCAGGATTCGAACCTGCGACCGTAGCAGTCGCGCGGTCCCGGACTGCTTGCCTAGAACCGCGAGACCACCGCGGCCGGCTTCGTAGTAAAACAGAAACTCCAGATTACGAACACTTAGCATCATTTCAAATAAATTTCTGAAAACCGAATTGCGTCAATTAACCTTCAATGGCTGTCATTCAGTACATGAGTGAAATACAAATACCAATTTTAGAATAACATATCCTGAACATCTAAAGCAGTGAAAATAACATACACAACATTTTCTAACCATTTCGTATCACAGAATAACGAATCTACCGTAATAAAAGCACCACTGCCCTGTATAAATAATTCGATGCGGCGGTCGTCTTCTTGAAGACTCTTTTTGTGCACCGCGAAGATGGTTCGTGATGCGCATAGAGAGGAACTGGTGTACTTGAAGCTTGCAGAAATGAAATACTTTTCTTCCACGAGGTATCCACTTTTTATTTGTTAGCCACGTGTACAACTAGATATGTCGGTACACCACGGCTGACGAGAAAAGTAAAGCAATGTTACAAGCATTAAAACAAGAGAGGTGGTTAAAATACCTCTCCGTTGCTCTCTCAGATTACATTAATTAAATAATATATTTTGGCGCATTCAACTAGCGCTTGTATAAATTAATATACTTGGTCTATGTATACAGGTAAGTCTTATAGTTACCAACACACATGGCATGCACGTAAAACCTGTGTCGAAAATTTTTGGCCTAGATTATAGGCTCAAAAAAGTTGTACGTTTGTCAATACATATGTCGTGTGACAAGGGCCTCCCGTCGGGTAGACCGTTCGCCGGGTGCAAGTCTTTCCATTTGACGCCACTTAGGCGACTTACGCGTCGATGGCGATGAGATGATGACTAGGACAACTCAACACCCAGTCCCTGAGCGGAAAAAATCTCCGACCCAGCCGGGAATCGAACCCGGGCCCGTAGGATTGACATTCTGTCGCGCTGACCACTCAGCTACCGGCGGCGGACATTTGTCAATTATGATGCTTAAATGTACTGCAGTGGAACTTTTGTCAGTTGTGGTAAGCGAGCGCTACCAGTGTACGAGTTACTTGTAGAGCGTGATAGTGCTTTTATTACAGTAGCGTCGTGATTCTGTTATACGAAGTGGTTAGAAAATGTTGTTAAC
This sequence comes from Schistocerca piceifrons, assembly GCF_021461385.2. NCBI lineage: Eukaryota > Metazoa > Arthropoda > Insecta > Orthoptera > Acrididae > Schistocerca > Schistocerca piceifrons. The sequence goes on from NC_060142.1 coordinate 605,203,328, forward strand.
GTGTTTCTGCTTCTCACTGCTTTAGGCGTTTGTAAAGTGGTTCAAATGGCTCTGAGCGCTATGGGACTTTACATCTGAGGTCATCAGTCCCCTACAACTTACCTCTACTTAAACCTAACTAACCTAAGGACGTCACGCACATCCATGCTCGAGGCAGGATTCGAACCTGCGACCATAGCAGTCGCGCGGTTCCGGATTGTAGCGCCTAGATCCGCTCGGCCACAAGGCCGGCGGTGTTTAGGATGTTGTTGTTGTTGTGGTCTTCAGTCCTGAGACTGCTTTGATGCAGCGCTCCATGCTACTCTATCCTGTGCTAGCTACTTCATCTCCCAGAACCTACCGCAACCTACATCCTTCTGAATCAGTGTATTCATCTCTTGGTCTCCCTCTACGATTTTTACCCTCCACGCTGCCCTCTAATACTAAATTGGTGATCCCTTGATGCCGCAGAACATGTCCTACCAACCGATCCCTTCTTCTGGTCAAGTTGTGCCACAAACTTCTCTTCTCCCCAATCCTATTCAATACTTCCTCATTAGTTATGTGATCTACCCATCTAATCTTCAGCATTCTTCTGTAGCACCACATTTCGAAAGCTTCTATTCTCTTCTTGTCCAAACTATTTATTGTCCATGTTTCACTTCCATACATGGCTGCACTCCATACAAATACTTTCAGAAATGACTTCCTGACACTTAAATCTATACTCGATGTTAACAAATTTCTCTTCTTCAGAAACGCTTTCCTTGCCATTGCCATTCTACATTTTATATCCTCTCTACTTCGACCATCATCAGTTATTTTGTTCCCCAAATAGCAAAACTCCTTTACTACTTTAAGTGTCTCTTTTCCTAATCTAATTCCCTCAGCATCACCCGACTTAATTCGACTACATTCCATTATCCTCATTTTGCTTTTATTGATGTTCATCTTACATCCTCCTTTCAAGACACTGTCCATTCCATTCAACTGCTCTTCCAAGTCCTTTGCTGTCTCTGACAGAATTACAATGTCATCGGTGAACCTCAAAGTTTTTATTTCTTCTCCGTGGATTTTAATACCTACTCCGAATTTTTCTTTTGTTTCCTTTACTGCTTGCTCAATATACAGATTGAATGACATCGGGGAGAGGCTACAACCCTGTCTTACTCCCTTCTCAACCACTGCTTCCCTTTCATGTCCCTCGACTCTTATAACTGCCATTTGGTTTCTGTACAAATTGTAAATAGCCTTTCGCTCCCTGTATTTTACCCCTGCCACCTGTTTAGGATAAGTTATCCTAAAACTCATATTTCTCTTTCTTACATGTGTTGAAAGATAGTCATTGAAGATTAACTGAAGTTATTCGATTCTCTTAAAATTATTTGAATTTATGCACAGTTTTCGTAATCTTAAATTTTTATTTCACCACGAAAGACCTCAACTATGTAATAGAACGTTTATTTCTTCATCTCAGATATTCGTATAACTTGTCTGGTTATTCCAATAACTGAGGGGAAAAGTGTAAAATACTTGCCACAATATAATAGATTCTAATATCCTTGACAGAACAGATTCTATTCACTATGACCGAGGTGTCACACGATGTTACTGGGCGAACTCTGACGACAATTGTCGGTAACAGTGTTACTGCACGATGCCGAAATAGGAATGAAAGGATTTCGGCAAAAGTCTGTCTCATATTGCCGCTGTATATGTAAACTACCTTCACGTGAATCTGTTTTTGGATAAAAGGAGCGACATTGCCTTAGGATTAAAGTTACAGGAACGAGAGTAGATATTACAACCAAACTGAAGAGGGACATTCCTTTACGAAGAGAAACACGTCGATTTTGCTTACGTATTATCAGTAGTGATCGTGACCAATCACTCTCCTCCTATTCTTGAAAACGACACACTGTGACCTGCAACAAATATTTTGTGTTAGACTTGTCAACTACTGTTGAGAAATGAAGAATTTCTTATGACTGGACGGTGGTCACCTTGTGTATTTTTTGGAGCATTTCATTTCTTGGCCCGTATGTTTATTTATAACTTTAGGAACTATTTTTACATTAATATGTAATGTGCTTGGCGTGTAGCATGATTGACCGCAATGCAGATATTACCTGGATTGTGCTCCTGATCTAAATTACACATATTATAAAACATTATAAACCCTTTAATGCACCGTGAGTTTCATTTATGAAAGTCAGTAGTTCGCTCGTGGACGGATATGAGCATAAACAGAAATGCCTTTTTCAATAGATCCCGTTCTCATCTAATTTTTGCCTGGGTAAACATGAGTTATATTTCATTATACGAAATTTAATATCATTTAATACTATATAATATTTCAACACACATAATGGAATGCTGCAAATACCAACTGATTGTAGATTCTTGTTAATACTGAGCTCAATATTGTCTTACGTTATTTAATCTGTCGAATGGTGTAGAAATATTAGAAAAAGAGACATCGTTAAGCCCATTACTCTGAATAACCACTTTGTCTCGGTCCTCTTAATGTGTAATTTTGCTAAACACGTGGTTATAAGTGTCTAGTCGGTATCTGAAATATGTGTAAGCCTTGACGTCGAAATGTGTTAACTTCGGTGCAGGGCAACAGAACTCAGTAAAAATTTCATTCTGAAACGCAATATGTGGAGCTCATGCGACACGATGCGAAATACAAACCAGCCGTAGCATCAAACAGTACGCCTGCGACAGCACAATCCGGTTTCAATACAATTGACATATGCTATCTGACTGCAAAACAAATGACTCAGATTAAAACGTTGGCCATCACTGTTGCTAACCTTTATCTTAAGGCTTGATACAATCACTGTACAAGAACTCTCATTGTAATTACCCAACATATAAACAAATAAGTAATGCATCTGCTTTATGCTTGAAAACTGATAAGTTGGGATTTTACTGAAAACTTTTGATAGTATTAAGCCTCAGAGATGATACTGATATTTTCGGAAAGACACTCTGACAATCACTGTGTTTTACAATGGACATGAGCTCTGTTGGTTACTAAACTTATTGGCTTACCTGTGGGCACGGAACGCTCGTCTGCTCTGCAACCTGTTGCCATTCGAAATTTTCATGTGACTGTCGAAAACAAAATTTCGTTTGCCGTACTTCCAATGTGCAATTCAAGATGCTACGTTAATAATTTCACAAAAATAGTTCTCAGTAACAACTCGCGATGTGTATACAAACGCAATCATAAAAGTAAATGAAGAAGGGAACCTAATCTGACTGGTAAATGAAAGGAGACTCTAAGTTAAACTATGTTTCATTATGCGAAGACAACAAAACACGTTCTCACAATGTTCTCACACCTAGACAAGTCAGAAAATCATTAATAGCTCTCTTGTGTATAATTGCATTCCTTGACATTTATTTCAACTTTCTGACAAGAACATGAGCTTCACTATGAAATTTTAACTGCAAGCTTTAATCATACACTGTGTTCAAAGTATGAAAAATCTACACAGTTTTACATGAGACTGGCCAACATACACTACTACTCTCTTCGAAAGAAGTAACCTCTCTGAGCAACTTCTGTGGTCTTAGGAACAGACTTATAAAGAGTATGATTATATCAGGACTATAGAGCTTGAGTACATTTATCCAACTGAGAACTTTCGTTACTTTTATGACCAAAATTTCATGAAAACCCTCATGGGAAATAGGACAGATAACTTTCAAGCGTTCTTTGTGGCGTCTTTCCATTCTCTTTAACATTATGGTAATCCCGTGGAATATTTAAGGAACATACTCTGAGGTGAAAAAAAATCAAATATCTCCTAAAATTGTGTCGGACTTCCTTACGCCGGCGTAGTGCCTCAACTCGATGTGACATAGACTCAACAAGTACTTGGAAGTATTTACATAGTCATGTTTCCTCTAAAACCGTTCATAATAGTGAATGTGTTGCTGGTGCTGGATTTTGTGCATGAGCTAACCTGTCGATTATGTCCCATATGTGTTCGATGAGATTGACGTCGGGCGATCTGGGATGCCAAATGTTCCACTCGAATTGTCAGGAGTGTTCTTCAAACCGACCGCGAACAGTTGTGGCCCGTTGGTGTGGCACATTGTCATCCACAGAAGTTACACCGTTGTTTGGGAACATGTAGACCGTGAATGGCAGCAAATGGTCTCCGGGTTGCCAAACATAACCATTTCCAGTCAATGATCGGTTCAGTTCGACCAGAGGACCCAGTCAATTGCATGTAAACACAACCCGCGCAATTATGGATACACCAACAGCTTGCGTTCATGGATGACGATGATGATGATGATGATGTTTGGATTGTGAGGCCCTCAACCTCGCGGTGGTCAGCGCCCGTACAAATTCCCAACCTTTTCTCAGTTCAATCTTGCCACGCGCTTGAAGGGTGATGAAATGATGAGGACAACACAAACACCCAGTCATCTCGAGGTAGGTGAAAATCCCTGACCCCGCCGGGAATCGAACCCGGGACCCCGTGCTCGGGGAGCGAGAACGCGACCGCGAGGCCACGCGTTCATGGAATCGTTGGGTCTGCGCCAAACTCTAAACGTGTCATCAGCTCTTAACAACTAAATTCCGGACTCATCGTTTCAGGTCATGGTTTTGTAGTCGTCTAGGGTCCAATCGGCATGATCACTAGCCCAAGAGAGGCACTGTAGGCGATGTCGTGCTGTTAGCAAATGGCCGGCCGAAGTGGCCGTGCGGTTCTAGGCGCTGCAGTCTGGAACCGCGTGACTGCAACGGTCGCAGATTCGAATCCTGCCTCGGGCATGGATGTGTGTGATGTCCTTAGGTTAGTTAGGTTTAACTAGTTCTAAGTTCTAGGGGACTAATGATCTCAGAAGTTGAGTCCCATAGTGCTCACAGCCATTTGAACCATTTGTTAGCAAATGGATTAGGGTCGCTCGTCTGCTGCCATAGCACATAAACGTCAAATTTCGCAGCACTTTCCCAATGGATACGTTCGTCATACGTCCATAATTGATATATATGGTTATTCCACGCAAAGCTGCTTGCTGTTAGCACTGACAACCCTACGCAAACGCCACAGCTCTCGGTTGTTAAGTGAGAGCCGTCGGCCTCTGGATCGTCTGGGGTGTTAGGTAATATATGAAATTAGATATTTTCGGCACACTCTTGACTCTGTGGATCTCGGAACATTGAAATCTCTTACGAATTCCGAAATGAAATTTCCCATACGTCTAGCTCCAGCTACCATTCGGCTTTCGGAGTCTGTTAATATACGTCGTGCGGCCATAATCACGTCGGAAACCCTTCTCATGAATCACCTGAGAACAAATGACAGCTCTGAAAAGCACTGGCCCTTTATACCTCTTGCACGTGATGAGTCTTTCATGTGTATATGTGCTTATCGCTGTCTTATGATTTTTGCCACCTCATTGTACATATTATAGGGAGTGTGACGAATTAACGTACTACTTAGTCTTTTGACAAATAAAATTAGTTCTTTTTAACATGTAATCAGGCTTCGTCTTAGCGGATATCGATATTGAGAACAAACGTCTGTTGTGGCGAAATAAACTGCCTGCCTGCCTGCCCGAAATAAACTGCCTGCCTGGAAAAGTCTAAACGCTATCTGTTATCGTTTTGCTTTCACCTGCCTAGTAACATCAGTTGTGAACTTTTTGTGGTAGCATATGTGACTATGTATGCTGGAGTAAGGCGGTCATTTCCTGTCCAGAAACGTAAGGTCCATAACCAGCGAACGACCAAATAAAGTAAGCAGTGTCACTATAAGAGGTGACAAAATACCAGATCAGATTAAACGCCTTGATACTCATATAATTTAACATAGTGTTTCTGTAATAATTATGAATTTAATAGGCATTTCACATCAAATGTGTATCAGGCAGCAATAACTAGTGGGTTCACGAATTTACAAATGACGCAGCGTAAGCTGTGGTGTGGAATCACACGCAGCAGGGCGATCGCTCTTTCAGCGTCAAAGAGACAGTCAGCTGGTACCTCTGTAGAAGAAGACAGTCATCGAATAACTCTGTATAAGAGTGTGTCACGTTTGATTAAATGTATTCGTTATGAGGAACGACTTCCTGCACGCTGGTATTCAACAAATAACGCAGAGGCTTTATATTCCTGTGAGAATGCCAGCTTTCACTATGAGAGGCAAATTACACCCTCTGAACTTCAACAGGACAACTGTAAAGAGTGGCTTTGTCAACATAAAAAGTTTTTGATGTTTAAGCCGGACAGGTTTTATGCTATCGGCCTGTAACGTAGTCAAAGCAAGCCGCTTAATCCTATAGCGAAACGCTTATTACCATGAGAGACTATCAATTTGCTAGAAACAATTTTGTAATAAAGTTTTAAATGGTAAAAAGTAGAATGCGCTAATTTACGCAAAAAATAAATTATAATTTTCTCTGAATAGAAGTAAGGAATTTAAGGAGGCAGAAGAAATTCGCTTTCAGATAATAAGCCTGCGTGCTCTGGAGATTTTCTTGTAAGAAGCCTACCTCTTAAGATCATGATGCCAACAGCAATAAAATTCTTCATATTGGATTCAGACTGGTTACATCACTACGCTAACGAGGCACAGCGGTCCTGTTTGCTAACAGCAAGTAAATAATCTCATTATGAGCAAGAAAAACCTTGGAGAGGAGCTTCATAAATAATACATTAGTGGGCAATAGCCGTAATGGATTCAGTTACTACAGTGCTATTTTCATTTCATTCTACTCTTAACATCTCGTTAATCTGTGCAAACTTGAAGTGTAGGGGTTTTGCAAGAGCGGAGACATAGCTTCCTAAGTGGACGGATCTATGCTAATGTATGGAGGACATTGCTCTGCTAGACAAGAACACACGACAGATAATACTTCCAGCGAGGAATTTCGTGCGACGTAAGACTACCGAACTTTATTGGTATCAAAATCTTTTCTAATCGAGCTACCGTCTACATGACTGTGTCGAAAACACAGTGAAATCTTATGCTGTTATATGCAGGGAGACCAATACATCTGAATTCCAAACACAGGACTGGGTTTTTGTTTCATAGCACACTTTCCCATATTTCTCACGCGGTGTGAGGATATCATTGGTGAGGTGTAAAATAGTTAACGACAGATGAATGTAGAGTGCACTGTCGAGCGAGATCTTCTTGATATACAGGGTGTTACAAAAAGGTACGGCCAAACATTCAGGAAACATTCCTCACACAAAAAGAAAGAAAATATGTTATGTGGACATGTGTCCGGAAACGCTTACTTCCCATGTTAGAGCTCATTTTATTACTTCTCTTCAAATCACATTAATCATGGAATGGATACACACAGCAACACAACGTACCAGCGTGACTTCAAACACTTTGTTACAGGAAATGTTCAAAATGTCCTCCGTTAGCGAGGATACATGCATCCACCCTCCGTCGCATGGAATCCCTGATGCGCTGATGCAGCCCTGGAGAATGGCGTATTGTATCACAGCCGTTCACAATACGAGCACGAAGAGTCTCTACATTTGGTACCGTGGTTGTGTAGACAAGAGCTTTCAAAAGCCCCCATAAATGAAAGTCAAGAGGGTTGAGGTCAGAAGAGCGTGGAGGCCATGGAATTGGTCGGCCTCTACCAGTCCATTGGTCACCGAATCTGTTGTTGAGAAGCGTACGAACACTTCGACTGAAATGAAATGTGCAGGAGCTCCATCGTGCATGAACCACATGCTGTGTCGTACTTGGAAAGGTACATGTTATAGCAGCACAGGTAGAGTGTACCGTATGAGATCATGATAACGTGCTCCATTGAGCGTAGGTGGAAGAACATGGGGCCCAATGAAGACATCACCAACAATGCCTGTGGTTGTGTAGACAAGAGCTTTCAAATGCCCCCATAAATGAAAGTCAAGAGGGTTGAGGTCAGAAGAGCGTGGAGGCCATGGAATTGGTCGGCCTCTACCAGTCCATCGGTCACCGAATCTGTTGTTGAGAAGCGTACGAACACTTCGACTGAAATGTGCAGGAGCTCCATCGTGCATGAACCACATGCTGTGTCGTACTTGGAAAGGTACATGTTCTAGCAGCACAGGTAGAGTGTCCCGTATGAGATCATGATAACGTGCTCCATTGAGCGTAGGTGGAAGAACATGGGGCCCAATGAAGACATCACCAACAACGCCTGCCCAAACGTTCACAGAAAATCTGTGTTGATGACGTGATTGCACAACTGCGTGCAGATTCTCGTCAGCCCACACATGTTGATTGTGAAAATTTACAATTTGATCACGTTGGAATGAATCCTCATCCGTAAAGAGAACATTTGCACTGAAATGAGGATTGACACATTGTTGGATGAACCATTCGCAGAAGTGTACCCGTGGAGGCCAGTCAGCTGATGATAGTGCCTGCACACGCTGTACATGGTACGGAAACAACTGGTTCTCCCGTAGGACTCTCCATACAGTTACGTGGTCAACGTTACCCTGTACAGCAGCAACTTCTCTGCCGCTGACATTAGGGTTATCGTCAACTGCACGAAGAATTGCCTCGTCCATTGCAGGTGTCCTCGTCGTTGTAGGTCTACCCCATTCGTGAGTCATAGGCTGGAATGTTCTGTGCTCCCTAAGACGCCGATCAATTGCTTCGAACGTCTTCCTGTCGGGAGACCTTCGTTCTGGAAATCTGTTTCGATACAAACGTGCCGCACCACGGCTATTGCCCGGTGCTAATCCATACATCAAATGGGCATCTGCCAACTCCGCATTTGTAAACATTGCACTGACTGCAAAACCACGTTCGTGATGAACACTAACCTGTTGATGCTACGTACTGATGTGCTTGATGCTAGTACTGTAGAGCAATGAGTCGCATGTCAACACAAGCACCGAAGTCAACATTACCTTCCTGCAATTGGACCAACTGGCGGTGAATCGAGGAAGTACAGTACATACCGATGAAACTATAATGAGCTCTAACATGGATATTAAGCGTTTCCGGAAACATGCCCACATAACATATTTTCTTTATTTGTGTGTAAGGAACGTTTCCTGAAAGTTTGGCCGTACCTTTTTGTAACACCCTGTACAGTTAGATAGATAAATAAAGGGAGAGAGAGAGAAAGGAATGGCAGGATCCCAATCTGATTCATAAGTTGCACCTTTAGATCGGCACCGACGACATACCACATCAGGGTACGCATACGCCTAGCGAATCACAACAAAGATGTCATTTATCTTCATACTGTGACATACTACAAATGCTGACGGAAAGAACTACGACTTGGTCGGTGGGCAATGTAATTGCTCGCTTTCTCCCTTAAACAAATAAATATAACTGCTCTAAGTCTCAGTTAACACCTACCATTAAATACCCGTGCTCGAGTTTAGTGTGTCCTTAACGATATTATCCCGCTGGAACGTTACTGTACGTCTTTAGTAAGAACATAAGTGGAAATTGCTAATGGGAGACATATAACAACAGCCACATTATTTAAATTACAGAGAGATTTATGCTGAATGACACACCACGACAGTGCTTTATCAAGCAGTGCCTTTTATATCGCTCTAAATTAACAGCAGCAGTACCAGGATGGCATTAACAAAAGTCGTCGGAGATGCAGTATGATGCAACGAGAGAACTATGTAATTTCAGAGAGTCAATTACAGGTTGACTTCCACAAATGGAAGAAATCTTTGGGAATTGTGGGGATTTTGTTCACGGGGATAGTGCTTGGTTATTTGAACGATAATTAATGCAGAAAACATACACAGCTCGGCTAGGGACAAGATTAACTTCTGGGTCGATCTCTGAGACGCGACTGAACGGCTCAACTGGTAATGTGCAGTCAAAGCAAGGCTGAGAATCAGGTCCACATGCTGGTCCAGAGTGCAGTAAAATATGTGGTTCATGTTAGACGTCCAGACGCTCTCCCTCTTCAGCTATGCTTTCTTTTAAAGCAAGTTTTATACATACTAGATTGCATGCATGTTAGTAATGAACAACCTATATACTTGCATGTCTGACATCAAGTTTTATAAGATGAGTCACATTCACACAGGGAAATGTTGGTTGGAGCCAATGGGACACCAAGCGTGTTTTTTTTTAAATTAACATCAATTCAGTAACTGGTGATAAGGCAATTTTACTTTAAAACGCATTGTCAAAAAAAGTCTCAAAGTAGAAGGACTAAGTTACTCAAAGTTGATGGGGGTAGGGTGAATGACTTCAGCGAGGCCTAGCCACATTTCAGCCGCATAATCCTTTGCGTAACAAAAATATGGTTATATTACGGAACAAAACTCAAACACATCCACATAAAGACGGAGAATTCATAAGCTATATAATGCAGAATGTAGTTAGTAGTTATGCGGTGCTAATGAATCGTTATGTGGTATACTTCAGATTCATACTGATGTACAGTGAAACAATTCAGATTTAACTTTCTGTTGTTTGATATTAAGAGATCTAGCAGTCTAATATTTTATTTTAATAACTTAGCTAACGGATAACAGCTAATCACTTTTCAGTGCTATGGGAGCTGTTTCAGTTGCATTTTGGTGGCTCTCTAATTCTGTATTTAAGGTGTAGAGGTCTAGCAGTAATCAACGTTATGTAATTTTGCACTAAGTAAGGAAATATATAATGATCAAACTCAACAGGTATCGGTCACTGCCTCTGCCAACCACAAAAGTTCACGTCTAATCTCTAAACCGGTCTAATACATCGAAATATCGTCAAACGCCGTTATAAGAATCTGCAAACGAGATACATACCGCACTTCATTGGCCAACGTGGCCGACACGAACGTGTAGAACCGGCACTCCGTATATTAACATCACTTGTCTGTAAAGACATACTTTGTCACTAGCCAGTGTAGTTCATTTGGTGTGCTGTCGTTAATCCACGGTAATGGGCACGCACTCAACCAGTGCGATATCTCCTCCCACTAAGCCATTACAACAACCACTGTACTCGCTGATTGACAACATCCCTCTTTCAGAGTACTTGGCAGGGCTTGACAGTCAATTCTTTACCTACCCTAGACCTTTGTCAGCTACATATGATTACCGTCGAGTAAGGAATCGTGGATACCTTACATCCCTGCCCTAAATGTCTTCTGTAGAGCTGCAGACTAAAAAGAAAATAAAAAAAGTTGTCAAGGGATTCAAAAAAACAATATAAACAACATTAAATTCAAGAGCAAACACTAAAAATCACAAAATATCATGGATGAATTCCTCTGATTTAAGTTGTGAAATTTCTCTACAAAAATTTCACGCAAAAACTTCATACACCGCAATGAAAGGTAATTGGTTTAACTTCTTTTACATCCCGTTACAATGAGTCTCTCATTTCCGTGAATAGTGTGCGCTATTAAAACGCAGTCTTTGCTGGTTGCCTTCTTTGCAGTACAGCACTAAAACACTCAGTTATCTTAGATGCTCAACCCTTTCGGAACGTCATCATTTCTGCTCATCTCAGTCACCATATATGAAAAGTAGAAAACGAATATCACGTATTCATAATTATTCCATTCTTATCTCTTCAAAACTATTATTTGAGCTATGAGAAGTAAAACATGGTTTCAGTAAATTGGATTACATAACAATTAGACGTTTGTTTACTTTTCATTCTAACAGTAAAAAATGTAGAAGTCAGCTTTATCTTCCACCGCTACACATAACTATAACATTTTGAATGATTTAATGATGCTCTCAGCTTCCATTCTCTTTACTTCATGTACAGTTTCAGACTTGGGACATTTTCTGGTATCTAATGTGGAGGCATTATATACTGAATACATTAGTGACGCTCCTGTTTTAACATAGGAACGGACCATTTCTATAAGGGCGGTTCTTTAGTGCTACATTATACCATGTATGTTCTTGCTCGTATCACTGCATATAATATTCGTAAAATAAATTAGAAACGGTTTTTCGCTATTTTAGGAGTGCGCTACTTTCGGTCAGTTGTTGCAGAGCTCTAATATATAAGGTTGATGTTTTAACGTCCTTACACTAGGAAGATTATACTTATTTTATAGAAATTTGTTGACCTGCGTATGCATTTGTTCTCGATTGCATTTCATTATTGTTCATCATAGGTGTAAATGTGACTGTATGTAATATCTACAAAGTAACTTGTGAATATTTGATCTGTTGTTGTCCGAAAACGTCACTTTTGAATAGTTGTTACAAAGGTCTTATACATAAAGATGATGGTCAATGTACCCTAACGAAACAGTCCTGAAAACTATAACAATCGAGGAAAAACTGCTTTATGGCTAGTTGATATTTAGCATTATAGTTTTGTTTATTAATGAGTGTAGCTATAATTTTACATTCTGTGGTTCTGTAATGCTTCGTCGACGAACTGGCAAAATGGGGCCAAGGACGGCAGCAGTGGACACCGCCCGTCCTACGGGTGCGCATTCGTTCCCTGCCTTGCTAAATGTATCACAGCTTTCTACTAAGGATTTTAGGCTCTTGGTTCCTTGAATAATTTGAGCGATATATTTTCTGGAGGTCAGTAAGCTGAGGTTACATACAAATACATCTACAATGTACAGTTAAAATTTAGTTAAACTTATTCTTCTGTATGCGATCTAATTCGCTCCCTGCGCACCGACCGTCGAGAATTCACAGGAGGCCCCAAACTACCGACTACACAAAACACCCCCATTTGCTCTCCACTACTACACTGCTATCATAGTAGCTGCTTCCTCTTTGTAGGGCATACCTGATCAGGAATCCTACAACCTTTCGCTTGATACTGCGGGTCCAGAAGTCTGCAGTCACGAGTACCAAAGAAACGACGGAGCCTCTGTTATAGGCCCTCAACTTGGCTCCAAACCAAAGGATCCCAATCGTCTCCGGATACAATGCTGCAAATTGCGAGCTCTGTACCCTGCAAGTGGGGCCAACTGTCTTCATCACTTCCGCTATCACCTGATCGAACTGAGAAGTCACTGATGACGTTATCAGAAACAACTCCCAGAGACTGCAACGTGCACCTTCGACAGCTGCTGGCAAAGCTTCCCCCACATCTCGGACGAGGCCTTACACATGACATACTAAGTGTATATTGGAATTCTTTCAGTACTGGACGCTATTTCTTTGAGGAGTTCCACGAAGCACTTTAAGTGGAGCTCCTGATAACTGGTAAGTTATTGTCCATTTGTCTACTTTTATATCATACGGGTCAGCTATAACTGACCATTTGCAATAATACTATTTGACGTGAAAGCTCCATGTGACAGACTCAATGAAAAGATTCAATGATATTAACAATATGGATAATTACAGTTAGTACAGCACTTGACTCTAATTGACTACTAGTCATGATGCTAATTAATGGTCAATTATGTGTAATTACAATTGTTATTTACTGATTAACACAAAATTTACCCAGTTTTTGGGAACTTCGTCTTTTTTCTTAACGTTCGATATAGATTTTGTGTTGCCACTAATTTTGGTGTAATCGTTTAACGGCACTGGTGCAAACAACATGCAGTGACATGCGTGGAAAACAGGGAGGAGATGTAAGCTGTGGTGGGAGTAGGAGCAGTTGTCAGCCATCCATAGAGAAGCAACGCGGTTCTCATTTATGGCTCGCAATATCAATAATTTAAGTGTAATGATTCATGTTAAGTATATTTCATGTGTGTTTACATGGGTTAACTCTGTTTCACCGTTATGGAGTTACTGATTTGGGTAGATTGAAAACCTGATTCTTTATCATTAAGATTATTGCTCAACAAAGCTATGCATAAAATTGGCAGAAATAATATGGATATGGGGGAAAAGGATCGTAGAATGTGCCACAGGCACAGCCAGGTAAGAAATGACGAGGGTAATAATTGGAAAACTCATCAGTGTAGCAGAAATGATAGGAATATGGAAAACAGTCTGATGAATAATGGCAACAACAGGACTGAGGATGAGAATCAGAAAAGAATTAGAATTATACTTAAGCAAGGCAACAGGAACTAAAAGGTAACTGGGGGAACTACTACAACAGTAAGGCTCGATACATACAAGAGAATAGTTGAAGGTTTGTTCAAATTGTTAGAGGAAACCCATGGGACAATATTTGGGAATCTGAAATCTGTTCTAAAAGGGTTCATATTTGGAACATTGAATAATGAAAGAATGAGGACTAAGGGGTGGAATAATAACAACAGGCAAAATAGCTGGAGGCTATAGAAATCAAGAGGAAGGGAGTAGAGAATCTGCAAAATGCAGGCAATTCAGGCCATAAATAATTTACGTGGAGGTTGGTTTGATTTGATTGGTAAGTGGATGTTAAATAACAGAATGTCTAATAAAGACGCAATTAGTTGTGAGGAATGATATAATATTGGTAGTTTATTTGTTGAAAGTAATAGGAAGGATGAGAATGTTGAATAAGGTGGAATTACAGCATTGAAACTCTTAATAAGAACTCAAGAGTTAGTTTCAGCTGTGTTGTCTGGGAGGGTAAAAATGTTCTGTCTTAAGACAAATGAAGGCGTGAATGGTGAAAGGATTAATATTGATATAGGTCGAGTGAGGTTCGCTCCAGTGGAAGTTCATACTAATTATATGTTTGATGTTTCTGTAGATGGAGATATAAATGGGGACATATGTTCCAGTAATGAGGTTGAGCTAAATTGTGTGCAGTTAGTGGAATATTTTTCATCTGATGCAGGTGATAATATTTCTGTTGTGCATAGTATACTGCATATAATGTTTTAATGGTAGATGTGTGAAGGAAACGTTAAAGACTAATCAAGTGAAATATGTTGCTAATGGTGTAAATGAAAAGGTTGGACAGATATATTTATTTATTAATGGGTATCAGCAATTGAGTGATGATACTGAAACTTTTGATGGCGATAAGGATTTTAAATTGTTTGGGGTAGGACATGTGTGTATGATAGGGAAAGAGTATATTGATTATAGAATGTAGGATATTAGTAATGTTAACGAAAATGCACATTTTATCGTCAATACTGAGGATTATAATGATACTCAGATCAATTTAGTTACTGATTATGACAAAGATATGGTTGCAGATAAAAATGAATTCAACAGAGAATTTATGGAGGTGATTAATTCAAAAATGGCAACGAAAGAAAGATGTAAGGTGATGAGTAATGGGCGCACAGGTTTCAAGCAGATTATACGTTAATTTACAGTTATGTTTGAAAAGTATTATTGCAGTGTGTCTAAATACAAGTTATACTCGGGGCCGTGGTGGGCTGAGTTATGTGTAGGAACATGCAAGCATCAGCTATGTATAGTCAGATTTGGTAGTAATTCTAAATGCAGATGTTAAATAAATAATGTGTTAATTTTTTGGCAGGCGAGTTTAGTTTATAATAGCCACACATTTAATGTAAATTGCTATTAAATTTAAGAAATTTGGAAGGACTGAAAGTTAATCAATTACGTTACTATATGGAGTAATATCTAACTTGTGGCTGTAAACTGTTAACAACAGATGGAGAATTTGTGGTTCAGCATGCTGCAGCCACAGTGACTGCTTTTCAGTATTTTATGTGTTGTTACTATGTTAGGAAAAAAGGATTGTGATTCCGTTTTGACCACATATCAACATTTGTGGTATGCAGGGATCCAGCTACTAATAGATAGCAAACCAACTGATTTGAAAATGTGAGATTAAAAGAAGTTTATAACTGTGAGTAGTGTAGATGGTTAAGTTTATTGTTTTTGATTTTCTTATGATTTTCGTTATTGGAGATCGTTTAAACTTGTGCAGTGTTAACTTATGTTTTTCTTTTGTTATATCAAACTTGTGCTTAATCAAATTGTTCGTGCAGTCGTTAATATTCTGGTGTCAAAATGGGAAAATAAGTCTTTTAATGTCACTTGTTCTGCACCTAACTTGCATGCCTTGCCAACATTGTTATCTAACTACTTGGATCAGGTTTACTTCTCAGATATAGTCTTTCATGGTGTCAAGTATGGATGGCAATATGTTAAGTATTTTATATTAACAACACCTCACGATTTTAACTACACTACACTACACTAGGATGTATAGAGAATTGGGCTGGACCTGGAAGCACGCTCGGAGAGCCAAAGGTGATAAGACGACCTCTCGTGACACGAATGAAATCCAGGTTCGAGTCTCGCTCTGGCACAAATGTTCATATGTTTCGAGTAAATTTTATATCTGTGGTGGTACAGTATTTGCAATTTGCAAATACATTTCATGACAGTCTAGTTGTTCAGTACATTACTATCTTTCATTTCCGCTACTCCTACGTATCTGATTCGGTGGATTTGATTTGCTACTATCATTCAGCAAATGGCAATAGCCTGTGAGCTTTTGTGCTGCACGTAGAAAAATATTCGAGTCGCAGTGTATCGTCTGTTGGTCGATGGATTGGTTTCGGGAGGGACCAAACAGCGAAGTCAACGGTTCCTGTACCGTCTGTCTAACCTTATGACCATCCTATGAAAATTTTTCGCTAGTACCCAAAGGGTTAGTAGTGGAATGACATCTGTGTTGGAGAGATACGTGCTACGCTTGGTGAACGAACATCCTGAAATCATTGTGTGACGATTAGCAGCAGCGGGGGGAGTGTATGAGGTGTCATTTTGTTTAATTTTTTGGTACACCATTAACAGGTGCTATACTTCAAACAGTGCATCATTCCATACGGTGAAGGGCAGAGGGATGTATTTTTGTAGGTGATTGTCCCTTGGATATGTGTCATAAATAAATGCTAAATTAGAAGTTTCTGAGAAACCGAGATGGTTTGCATCCCCTGACCCACGTTTATTTGACTTATTATTGTATTATGATGAGTAGTGACGCCTCTGAAAATACATTAGAAATAGTTTTGTACGTTGGGTGGAGTGTTCCCACTGATATAACAAAGTTATCTAAGGTACAGAGCAAACTGCAGTTTCACGCCCCATCTTTCCTTCTTGTGACATCACATCATTCCTCTTCGTTTAATTCTCATAGTTCATTAATCTTTTAGTTAAGATAAACATTACCTTACATATTTAAAAAATCCAGTCTTGAGGTGTACAGTTAAAACATGGTACAACACGCTGACCCGACTCACTTAACTTACGCTAATACTAATCCTTCATCACTGTTACATTGCCACATATTATACCCTATGCAATGGCGGAAAATATGAAACACGTTTCTTTGCCCCAGGAAGGAAGATGTAGCTCAAGAAAATCCGATACGAATTTACTACTGATATCATTCAGTACATCTTCTCCTCTAACTCCAATTATGAACCTTCCAAATAGTTCCTTTTCTTTATACGTCTTCTTCTTCTTCCTCCTACTTTCCCCTTCCTCTTCTCCTTTTCTACATTTTTTGTCTGTTACAACTTTGCTCCCTCACAGGAAACGCTCTGTGTTAGCCTTACATAACTTATGCTACTGGATGGTTCACTGTGATTAAAGGATAGGCAGAGGACAAATAACCAAGGAGGCCCAAATGAAACCAGGCAGAGGACTGCTGATCTAAAAAAAAAAAAAACTGACAACTTATATATTAATCCTGAGGTGGGCGCGTGGCGGCATACAGTATCGCCAGTTCAGTTTTCTTTCCGCAATTAACGGGCCAAGCACGTAACAATGGTGCTAGGTATGGTGCGATGAGAGTGTCAGGCGGCAGGTTTCGCTACCGTCGCATTTTAAGACCACAAAAACCGTTGTTTATCTGCGAAATGGATAACTACATTGAGGCGGCACTGCGTACCGCTCGCACACGGTGATATAACTGAATGTAGCGTAACCTGCGCTGAATTTTCGCAAGATCAGAAGCTTTATCTTATAAAAACACTTCGAGTGAATGATTATTTACTAACTGAAGATTAGTATTACTCTTTTCCTATTGTCTTGAAGGTTTGACACCAGACGAAGCACCTTATTCTGAAATCATCTTGAAATGTTTTCTCAAGGGTAGTCGGATTTCTTGATTGTGTGTTTTCGCGCAGTAGCGCCGAGACGATTTTATCGCTGATAATAGACACTGCGATTACAATGAAATTAATAACTCTGTGACTGGATTACATATGTAATTTATGCGAACAAGGACTGGCATCATTTTAGTTGTCTCTGTTCCTTTTCAGCCATTGTCTGGTACGGTCATAAAATATATTGTTTGGTCTGTTATGAAGAGATTATGCTCATTTTGCCTAATAATTACTATTTAATTTCATTATGTTTGTTATTACGACTAACATACCTCTTTTCCTTAGCTTTATTTTTCAAGAATTTCATAATTAACTGTGGCTTACTTAGTGTGGGCATGTCTGCTAGTGAATGATCGCGAATTAATGACAGCATTCAGTGTAATACGTTTGGTTTGCCTTCATAATAGAGCCTGCATCTAGAATTTCAGTATTCACAAAACAAAGCCCGATAAATTTTAGGCGTAAATGACGTCCCAAAATGATACCCGCCAACAGACAATCCCAGTAGAGGATCCTAGCTTGAAAATATCAATTATTAATTACTATGGTGGTCATATCCGGCAAATTGCTTTCAGATTTCAATATTTAAAAATATTTTACGTAATTTCTCAAGTACGTATTTCTCTTGCTTTAATTGAAGGTTCATTTAGACAAAGATAATTTTAATTTGATTCAGACTTGCATTTGAGTTCAGACATTTTAAAAGCCAGAATAATATAAAATTAAATACTAGCTTCAAAACCCAATAATAATAACTAATAAAAAAAGCCACTAGTAAAAATCAGACGAAGAGGATTATCCTGATCTCTTTGACAGCTACGATGAGGCAGACATAATCGAGTCTGCAGATAATTACAGTGAATATGAACAATCGTACGATTGCGGGAATGAAGTGAATGAATTATCAAGTGATGTGTGCCATTTTTATATTGGTAAGGGCCAGGAACTTTACGGATATATAATCTCTTAGTGGTGCCGCGTAGAACAAAACTTAAGAATGTATTCAAGGTCTTAGTTGCTCCGAAACGCAATTCTACATGAACTAAAACTAAAATTGGAAGTTCTGTGAATATTTTTTTAATCCTGAGATAATTGTGTTGTTGCGAACACCAATAGATGCATAAATTACAAGATATCATCCGTGAATTACGCGAGGGTCAGAGACTGCGGAAATACTTCTGGTTCAGAAATAATGGCACACTTAGGAGTACTGTTTCACATTTCTGTACAAAGAAAGAAGACCCACAAACGTATTAGAGCTGTGCGCGTCAAATGGCACCGGAGTGATTATCCTCAGAGTAGCATTTACCTACAAGCGCTTTCTGTTCTTGCCCCGGTCACTGAGGGTTTGTAATACTTCAACGAGAAAAGAGCAAGTTGCAGTTGACAAAATTGCTGCCATCCACGGTCTGCACTCGGCGTTTTTGAACTACTGCAGAATTAACTACAGGTCAGGGGAGTTCACAAACACAGACAAAAAGTTGGTTCGTTTTCGTGAACTTTGTGGTTTCGTGCAGTACATGCCCAATTAGCCTGCCAGGTAGGTCTATGGCTTGAAGTTGTTCGCATTATGTGATTGCAAGCCTTTTTACGCTGCGGCAGACAGAATCCTGGACCCTAACTTGCCTGCGGATGTTGTGATGAGATTAGTTGAACCAATCAAGAGCACTCACAGGGATGTAGCAATGGACAACTATTACAGTAGTTATACTCTATAACAGTATCTTCTAGAAAATGCGTAACCTTCATAGGGACACTGAAAAAGAACAAGTGGGAAATTCTTCCGGAATTTTTACGGAACAGGTCACGAGAAACTGTAAACCGTCTTTTCGGATTTCAAGACAACTTCTGTTTTGTTTCGTGCGAAAAGGCTAAGCTTTTTCTTGGCGATGCGTGAAACTGATGAGGTGGACACTTCTAGAGCAAGTTCTTCTGTAAATCTGGACTACTATGCAACCAAAGGTGTTGATTACATGTGTACATTGTACTTCATTCAGAAGACAACCAGAAGACGGTCCTTGGACTTGATGTTCCGAAATCTTGGTATTGCTGGAATTAATTCCTAATGGTTCTTCAAATGGTTCAAATGACTCTGAGCACTAAGGGACTTAACATCGGAGGTCATCACTCCCCTAGAACTTAAACCTATCTAACCTAAGGACATCACATACATCCATGCCCGAGGCTGGATTCGAACCTGCGACCGTAGTGGTCACGTGGTTCCAGACTGAAACGCCTAGAACCGCTCGGCCACACCGGCTGGCTAAGTGTTCTTCTTCGCAATTCATTCAGATGAAAGGTTCAGAAGAAGCACGTACCTCAAAAACCTGGTCTTGACTCTAATGGAGAGACAGTTGAAGGAAAGGGCTCAACTCAAGGGACATCCAAGGATTTCTGTCACCCTATCTATCAATCCCCGTAAGTAACGGAGAGGTTAGCAGGATGTGTAAAAGTGCTGTCTTTGTGATGGTAAAAAAACAACTGTGACTTGCAACAGCTGTAAAACATTTGTTTGCAACCAACACAACAACAACATCGTGACTTGTAATGACTGCAGAGCTTCTCCAGAGGAGCAAAGTGTGTGATTCTTGATATCCGTACACGATTTCTTCTTAATTGGACGTCTTGTTCTTTATTATGACTATACAGTATTTCCGTTTCTCTTCACTATAAATTTTTCGAAGACTTCTTTTAATAAAGGCCTGTAATAACACTGAATTACACTACAGGCCATTAAAATTGCTACACCCCGAAGATGACGTACTACAGACGCGAAATTTAACAGACAGGAAGCAGATGCTGTGATATGCAAATGATTAGCTTTTCAGAGCATTCACACAAGGTTGGCGCCGGTGGCGACACTTACAACGTTCTGATATGAGGAAAGTTTCCAACCGATTTCTCATACACAAACAGCAGCTGGCCAGCGTATTCTGGTGAAACGTTGTTGCGATGCCTCGTGTAAGGAGTAGAAATGCGTACCATCACGTTTCCGACTTTGATAAAGGTCGGATTGTAGCCTATCGCGATTGCGGTTTATCGTATCACGACACTGCTGCTCGCGTTGGTCGAGATCAAATGACTGTTAGCAGAATATGGAATCGGTGGGTTCAGGAGGGTAATACGGAACGCCGGATCACAACGGCCTCGTATCACAAGCAATCGAGATGACAGGGATCTTATCCGTATGGCTGTGACGGATCGTGCAGCCTCGTCTCGATCCCTGAGTCAACAGATGGGGGCGTTTGCAAAACAACAACCATCTGCACGAACAGTTCGTCGACGTTTGGAGCAGCATGGACTATCAGCTCGGACACTATGGCTTCGGTTACCCTTGACGATGCTACACAGACATAAGCGCCTGAGATGGTGTACTCAACGACGAACCTGGTGCACTAAAGGCAAAACATCATTTTTTCGGATGAATCCAGGTTCTGTTTACAGCATCATGATGGTCGTATCGTGTTTCGCGACATATCGGTGAACGCACATTGGAATCGTGTATTCGTCATCGCCATACTGGCGTATCACCAGGCGTGATGGGTATGGGGTGCCATTGGTTACACGTCTCGGTCACCTCTTGTTCGCACTGACGGCAGTTTGAACAGTGGACATTTCAGACGTAACCCGTGGCTTTACCCTTCATTCTATCCCTGCGAAACCCTACATTTCAGCAGGATAATGCACGACCGCATTTTGCAGGTCCTGTACGGGCCTTTATGGATACTGAAAATGTTCGACTGCTGCCCTGGCCAGCACATTCTCCAGATCTGCCAGCAATTGAAAACATCTGGTCAATGGTGGCCGAGCAACTGGCTCGTCACAGTACGCCAGTGACCACTCTTGATGAACTGACGTATCGTGTTGAAGCTGCATGGGCAGCTGTACCTGTACGCTCTATCCAAGGACTGTTTGACTCAATGCCCAGGCGTATCAAGGCCTTTATTACGGCCAGAGGTGGATTGTTCTGGGTACTAATTTCTCAGGATCTATGCACCCAAATGGCGTTAAAATGTAATCACACGACAATTCCAGTATAATATATTTGTCCAATGAATACCCGTTATTGCCGAGTGAGTTTGCGAGTATCAAAGAGAGGCCGTATCTTAAGATTGCATTGATTTACGTTAGAAGCTGAGATTTCTTTAACACCGCCAAGTGATCGTAGAGCTCAGCATGTGACATAAATTACTAATTCATACAACAACACGTTCCTAAGGGAAAGTCGGACAGAAACACAGTCAGATAGAGAGGCAGACGAACATGAACGTAATTATATAAGGGTTTTGACATTACCTATTTACATACGAAACCATAAAAAGAATCGTTGTGATTAACTGTCGTTAACACGACTACAATTGTGAAGTAATCTGTGCACAGGACACCATATTTTATTCAATACATGTGTTAAATCTCCGACTGAAGCGCAGTGTCAAACAAAAAAGGTGAAGCACTTGGAAGGGGAAAAGGATACGAAACTTCAGAGGGACAGGGGTTGTGCGATGTGTTTTCTTTGGATGCAGAAGTCGAGTCAGATTTAAAAAGAACTTGGCGCTATGAGCCCACCTACAAGTAAGACGTTCTACATCCACTGGCTAGTATGCAAGCCCTGAGTGGCTGGTATTAGTGTGACAAAGCCGTCGTAACGTCTCCTGAGACCTGGTGACCCACAACAGTTGCAACTGGTCCTTTGTGTCCTGGACACTGGCAATAAATCTGAGTGGACGTTCGAGTTGGGCTCACACATGCTCACTGCGGACAGTTTGGCGGAACTTGATGGCCGCAGGTGTACCTCAGCGTCATGCGGTAAGTTAATCGAGATATGTGCTGTGTGTGGAGGAGCCCCGTCCAGTACCACGCTGCCACGTTACCACGATAATATTGCATTAGAGATAACACATGACGATGCAAGATGTGGTAGACATCAGTTCCCCCTAACAGCACCAGCCGTGAGTTGAGGTAATACCAAATGACTTCACACACACACACACACACACACACACACACCATGCCACAAGAAGCAATACCGCTGCGACTCTCCAAACAATGGGAGGAATAGGCTCTATCTCGAAGTTTCCGCCATATCGCCGACGACGGTCATCTAGGATAGTGCAGAATAGCGCTTTAGGTTTATTTCTCAGCAGGGGTGTCGTCATTCATCAGCAGTCCTTGTTTCCTCTCCGCAGCATCACTAGAAATGCACTGTAGTGTTATTTGAAGATAATACCTTAGCCCAGGTGTTCCCAGTCTCTGACCAACGGTGGGTAACGACACATTATGTTGCAAGAAGTCAATCATTATTTCTTGGGTGGCAGGCGCAGTTGAGAGGGGGGGAACGATATCCTTGGAGTAGAATAGGGGGATCCTATTCTACGACTATGGCTGCTCTCACTTTTCGATACAGTCTAACATCAGGTGACTGTCACATGTGAATGTTCCACAAGATTCGACTTCGTGGGAAATGATGACGTTCAGTAAGACCCCTTTAACCCCTAACATCTACTGATTAAGCTGTCTCAAACGCACGCAGGAGCACTTGGGAACTCCGTGTCCTTCACATGCATCAGTATCTTCTTCGCTGTTCACACCTTGTACATATCGTTGCAGGCTAGATTTTGTGTGCGTGTGTGTGTGTGTGTGTGTGTGTGTGTGTGTGTGTGTGTGTGTGTGTGTGTGTGTGTGTGTGTGTATAGTGGACGATCATCAGTTTTGTGATTTGTCTGACACGGCCCGCAACGAATTCCTTTCCTGTAACAAACTATTCTTCCCAGAATAGCAGTTGCAACCTCCGATCTAAGTTATCTGTTGCATTTATTCCAAGCTGTGTCTCCCTTACAGTTTTTACCATCTACAGCTCCCTCTAATTCCATGGAAGTAATTTCCAGATGTCAAAACACGTGTGTCATCATCCTTGTCAGTAATATCCATATGTTCTTTACTCTGTCTATTCTGTGGAGAACCTCCACATCCCTTACTTTATCACTCGGATTGATTACCAAACTTCTTCTACAGCACCACAGCTCAAATTCTTCGATTAACTCCTGCTTCAGTTTTCGCACTGCCCATTATTCACTACCCTTATAACGCTGAGCTCCAAATAAACGGTCTCTGAGATATTATCCTCAAATAAAGGTCTATGTTTGATACTAGGTGATCTGTTGTCTGGGATGCCCTTTTTACGATTATATTTTTCTTTTTGTGTCTGCCGGTCGGAGTGGCCGAGCGGTTCTAGGCGCTACAGTCTAGAACCGCGGGACAGCTACGGTCGCAGGTTTGAATCCTGCCTCGGGTATGGATGTGTGTTATGTCCTTAGATTAGTTAGGTTTAAGTAGTTCTAAGTTCTAGGGGACTGATGACCTCAGAAGTTAAGTCCCATACTGCTCAGAGCCATATTTTGTGTCTTCCTCACTTCGTCCGTCTCTAGTTATTTTGCCTCCAGAATAGCATAATTCATTCACTTGTTCTATTTCGTTGTTATAGATTTCGATTCTACATTTACCGTTTTTCGCATTTCTACTATTCAGTACTTTCGATTTTCTTTGGTTTACTCATCCATATTCTCTTTGCGTTATACTGTTCAAACCATTCAACAGTTTCTCCACTTCTTCTTCACCTCCACTGAGGATAGTCATGTCATAAGCGTATCATATCACTTATACGCCACTCTTGATCCTTTGTTTTGTTTTCGTCGTCGCTTCTTCGACATATAGATTAAGCTATAGGAGTGAAACACTGTATGTCCGCGAATATCGTTCGTGATCTAGCAGTCGTATTGTTTTCTCTTTGTTCTTGTACGTGTTATATATTACTCGTCTTCCCGTGTAGCTTACTCTTTTTTTTATCAGAATTTCGATCTTCCACCATTACGCACTACCGAAAGTACATTCTAGATCGACAAATCTTATGAACCTTTCTTATCTTCACTCTTGCTTCCAGTACCTAGCGCAAAGTCACAGCTGCATCTCTGGTGGTTTTAAGACCTTTAAACGGAACTGATTGTCATATGATGATGATGTTTGGTTTATGGGGCGCTCAACTACGCGGTCATCGGCGCTCGTGCCAAGTCCCAATTTTTAAATCGTCCAGTTTGTTTCTCACAGTCCAATCTAGCCACTGACACGAAGGATGATGATGATGAAATGATGAGGACAACACAAACATCCAGTACCCGGCCAGGGAAAATGCCCAACCCGGGCAGGAAACGAACCCGGGCCCTCGGGACCCAGAGGCAGCAACGCTAGCCACTAGCTCACGAGCTGCCGGCGATTTTCATCTAAAACACCCTCAGTTTTCTTTTCGGTGCTTATTATATCATTGTTGTCTGGAGCTTGGGTTTTTTAAATGTTAAGCTTATTCTGCTATAGTTTTCGCTTTTATCTGCCCTTGCTGCTTTTGGAATTTATGTGAAGTATAGATTCTACACACCAACTTAATTAGTCGGTGGATAGTCAGTCGCCCCCCCCCCCCCCCCCGTTTACGATTTTAGTAACCAGAATGGAATGGTATTTATTCTATCTGATTTATTTGTTCCCAAGCCTTCTAGAACTCTTTTAAATTCTAATACTGTATCTCCTACATCTTCAGTATGGGCCATCTAGTATTTTATCAGACAAATCCTCCCTCACATATCGGCCTTCAACGTACTCCTTGGACCTATCCGCTCTTTCCTCTGCGTTTAACTATGGAATGTTACTGCCCACGTTTTTAATGTCACTGGAGGGTGTTTTAATATTTCTCTATGCTGAATCAGGCATGATCGCAGACTGCAACACTAAATCAACACTTACGGACTGTGGTGGCCGTTCTACCTATCACACATAACTATAGATCAAATCATTGATAGACCCGCTGATGATGTCTAGGTGTACAAAGTAACATAGACGTCTTAAGTTAGTTGGTATAGTTGGCCAGACAGCGCTATAAATGAAAAGGTGTTAGAATATTTTACAAAGCGACCGTGGAGGAAGAATTTGACCCTCCTCAGCAACAACAGTCGAGGGTTCACTCTTCCTCACGCGGAAAGCAGCCTGGCCCTCTGTGAGCCCAGCTTTCAACCCTTTCCAGATTAATGTAGTGGCAGGAGCTGGAACACGGCAGCGATGCTGGACCGACGCGGCGCAGCGTCTGCTGGCGGAAATTAACCAACAACGGCCGACCACCGGCAGTCGACCGCCGGAACTGTTTTCAGAGTTCGCAGCTGCCTGATTTCGCTGGCGAAATGGCGCCGGCACCTAGCACTGGCCTGTCAGCCCTTCCATTAACCTAACGATCCTGCGCCAGCTTGACAGATGGGCGCAACATAAACTGTTCTAGCCCTTATACTTTCCACTCTCCACGATACTCCTTGTCATTGAAATACATATCTCACTATCGTTACCTTTAAAGTGTCATCCACTGAAGTTTAAAAACGAGTAAGATATAGAATTATATAAAACGATAAACAGAAGTAGAGACAATTCTGAAGACCAGGATTAGTTTTTCACTCCAGAGTGGAGTGTGTGCTGATGTGAAACTTCCTCACACTATAAAACTGTTTGCTGGGCCGAGACTGGAACTGTGGACCTTTGCTTTTCGCGAGCAATAGCTGTGCCGGATGTGACTCAGCACGACTCTCGCCCCATCCTCATAGCTTTAGCCATTTAATTTCGGCAGTCTGTTTACTGTCTAACGATCGTTAATTTGTGTTCTAAGCCACATATTGATGTAAATTACGTCAGATATAAAGGGGTGTTTTTTATGACACATATCTTTTCATTACATCATCATTATAATTAATAAATACTGGCGTAAATTCATGGCTAAACATTGTCTTAAACGCTATGAAATAGTTTCACCCAATGTCCATCATTTTCTTTTACGTTCCTGTCCGATAGAATGCCCAGTAGTTTATATCATCTTCTTAAATTGAACTCCTGATATTTTCGTCCACCAACAATAAATGATATCGTCTCAGGCAAGTAAATAACAGTAAAAAAAGTCGTAAAACCTTAACGAACGTCGTAAAATAAAAATGCTACCCGTTCAGACTTGGTTTTAGAGAGGCAAATTGCATCAGCCATGCACTGTGCTGTCCTCAGCATGAAAAGAACTAAACCACGTAAGGTGTTTGGGCAGTATACAAATACTGAATCTAGACTTCTGACTCCTTCACTGTACAGTATGCTTCTTGATTTTGGCACCAAGAATCTACCTAAAGTAGTATGTCTAAAATTAAGCAGTCTACACAACTAATTGACGTTACTGTTTCTAAAGATAATAAATTGAATAACAGTTTAGTAAAACACTTTCATGGATTAGCGCTCCATTCAAATATGTCTCCCTGCTCAAAGTCCTCTCACACTAGTAATAAAATCTACAACATGCTTTGCTACATTCATGCATATCCAGCCTTCCCCAGACACAGACCGTGCACAGGGTACCAACCTTAATAAATATATTCCACACACTTGTGCGATCTGCCGTGAGACTACCAAGAGAGATAGAGCCTTAAGGTCTCAAATTGGTTTTATAGAATGGGGATATCCCCACCGTGTTCCGTCTGCATCGCCAAGTATGGTTTCAGCTAGTCACCATCTCGGTAGAGGTGAATACATTTTTAGTTTATTTGCTGGGTCGAAGCCTAGCCCTCTTAATGACGTGCGGACAGTTACCCTCAGTCCCGGCCATATTTACGTTGAAAGGAATAATGTAATTGTCTGTCTTATCCCTTTCTGCACTGAAGCTCACCGTTCTCCTGCTAAATGGGAATTTTACGATATCATTAACCACCTGCTCGGTTCGTCTCAGAAATTTGTTTCGCTTTAACTTGTTTGTTCAATGCTATTGACCATATTGGTACGGATTGTTTTGTTACTTTTCGATACATGCGATTAACTGCAATAGCCCTTTGTTGATATTATGTAATTACTATATTCTGAGGATCTCATACTTTATCGTCCAATCGTTTGGATCAAGCTAATGTAAAGTTCGTAAAATCCAGACGATTTGCAGGATCCACGCCGAATCGTCGTTGAGGAGTGAGACAATCTGGACCAGCAGTGTCTTGATGAATTTTTGGATACTATGCCACAACGAATACAGGCATGCATCAATGCAAGAGTTCGTGCTATTGGGTATTAGAAGTACTGGTTTGCATAGAAATATGATAATATGAAACCTTAGGATCCTACTGTAGAACGACAAAAGCACAACCAAACAAAAAAACACGAGAAGAGATCTATAGAATACATTTTCTACAAGATACAACTGTAGATGGTTAAAATGAAAGAGTTTAGATGAAAAAGTAAAGCACCTCTAATATAAACAGTACATTATTGAAGAGTGGAAAGAAATAGAATAATGCACAAAATAAGACTCCCAATCTGGAATTAAGTATTAGCAGAGATCATAAAATATAACAAACAGGCCCATCTGAAATACTTTCAGTCAAAGAACCAAGAAGACTGTATCGAGCATAAGTGACACACGGCAATGATCAAAAGACAAGTGAGAAAAATAAAACAACAAATACAGAAATATTTTCTAAATGAAATGGAATATCGTATACATGGCAAACAAACTAAATCCTTTAGGATACTGAAACAGCTTAATAGATTTGAAAGAGCTATGGTTCAAATTAACCTCGTTTCAGAAATGAGTGGTGGGATTAATTCCAATATCAGTGGACAGATGATGAAAGGAATGTAAAAACTATAGTTAATGACGAGGATGTTGATCTTCTATCAATGGAAGGTTGTGTTAAGACATATAAAAATAGAAAAACCCAGCGAACACAACCTCAATGTGAATTTAAATGTGCTTTGGAGTCATTGTTCAAAAAACTGTTGAATATAGTACTTGTAGAAAATACAGTAATAATAACAGAGGATTGGCAAACAGAAGCTATTATCCAATATTTAAAAGAGAGGATCACAAACAATTTGATAATTATTGAGGTTTTAGGATTGGTAACTCTGGATACAAGATCTATGAGAAACTAATAACAAATATACTAAACATACTTTCGGAAACGTTTCTCACTGAGGATCAGAATCGGTTTCGGATGGAAAAGTCATTCAGAGACAGCGGTTTTCCAATATGCGGGATTATAGAAAAGCATGGGGAACTCAACCATCCTGCATAGATAGCCTTTATTGACTATGAGAAAGGATGTGACAGAGTTAACGGAGTTAAACTGCGGGAAATTTTAGAATAGGATGGTACACCCCAGCAACTAATAAATTTATTTCAAAGTGTGTATGCATACAACAAAATTAAAGTACAAAAAAGGAAGTCCATTTGCGAAAAATATCTATGAATGAGTAAGACAAGGTTGTCCTTTATCACCCACCCTGTTTAATATATACACAGACGACGTCACAAAGACATTGCATAGTAGCATTTAAGGGAAAAATCAACAATTCGATGATAAGCCTCTAGAGCAAAGAAATACTTTAAAATACAAGGTATGTTAGCTCTCGTACGTCACGCATAATGATCAAGAATACAAACTGCAAAAATTCCAGCAGTTTATAGGTACATTTAATCGAATTCCCCTAAATAAATTTAGAAAAGAAACAGTACTGAAATTATATAATCTGATGGCAGTACCAGTTCTGATGTAAGGGTCAGAGATTTGAACTCTAACAGCGAGTCAGAGGAAGAGGATTGAGGCAGCAGAGATGAGACTGCTAACACCTCTGGCTTGCTGCAAACTCATAGGTCGCATGAAAAATGGAGGAATAAGGAATGAACCGGGAGTCAACAGCTTCTTTCAGAAAATGGAGGAGAACAGGAAGAAATAGCACGAACTCATTCAAGGGATTCCTGGAGAACGAATATTTAAGAGAATATACAAATTTATACCTCTAGGGGAAAGGACTGTTATGCGTCCTAAGAAGAGATAGGAAAATCAGCGGCAGTACACTTGATACTAGAACAGACCAGAATGCCTAAACCAAATATGGATATGATGATTATAATAATCATGATGTCAGTAATAGCAATATGTTGGCTCCCATTTCTTCCTGTTCCTCAAATGACGCTCTTCTAGTGTGGTGTTTGTTTCTCTTAGTGCTGTTTCTACTGTTTTTATTTCCTTTTTATATTTATAGTCAGTTGTTTACTAAAGATGTTGAACTTAGATGGAATTTCTGCAGTCATTTCTCTCGTCTTCTGAGGCATGCAGTGTATACAATAACACATGTTCAATTTGTTTCAGCTTAATACTGTAACAAGGATAGCAACGCCACTGTAGTACAACGACACATCCTGATTTCAAACTCACTTGCAGTTTACCCCACAACACAAGCACCAACCCATCAAAAGCTTTAAAGTAACCAACACGCGTTATTTACTGCATTTCGGCTCTACGAAGTGCCGACGAGGAACTGGACCGTTGTGTACGTCGCGCTTCATCGCCGAACGTGACTGCACCGTAATACCACCGCCGGCCGGCCGGGATGGCCAAGCGGTTCTACGAGCTTCAGTCTGGAACCGCGCAACCGCTGCGGTCGCAGGTTCGAATCCTGCCTCGGGCATGGATGTGTGTGATGTCCTTAGGTTAGTTACGTTTAAGTAGTTCTAAGTTCTAGGCGACTGATGACCTCAGATGTTAAGTCCCATAGTGCTCAGAGCCACTTGAACTATTTTGATACTACAGCCGCTGCTGGTTGACGTGCCGCAGCAGGGAACCGTGAATGTTGTTGTTGACTGGTCATGGGATTGTTATAAGCGAAGCCCTCCGCAGTCGAAGACGAAATCTGCCCTCTCGTAGAATAGTTAACTTTTTCTCCTTCGTGACTGGAGTCGAAGGATTTAAAAACTGTTCATCAGTTACGCAGCCTTAATTGAAATAGTTGGCGTGCTGTCCTTGCGATAGATCTATCCACTGCAGCGTAAATTTGACTGTTGGTTTTCGTTGCTATTGAGAACATATCAACTTTCGCAAATCTTCATGCTGAATACTCAAAATTCACCAGTTCTCTTTAAACATTCCAATTTCTGTTTCCAGGGCTCTCAGGTGTCCAGTCAGATGCGATCGTTGAAGTCCCACGATATTTCGGCGAATAACCTTTCCGCCATCATCAGGTGGTTCTGGTGGAATGGTTTGTCTGGTCATTGTCAGTGTTATTTATGTCCGTCAGTCGAGCTACGATTCCTTGCGCCGAAGGTCCGATTGCGGCCGTCGAACTTCCGGTTGCGCTCGCAAACGGAATGTCGGTCGCAGATTCGAATCCTGCCTCGGGCATGGATGTGTGTGATGTCCTTAGGTTAGTTAGGTTTAAGTAGTTCTAAGTTCTAGGGGACTGATGACCTCAGATGTTAGGTCCCATAGTGCTCAGAGCCATCCGAAATAAATGCGAGGCTTCTCATTAACAGCATCTCGTATACTGCACTCTTGTGTGTACGTTGCAAAGATAGTTCTGTCTTACAGGTTCCAATTGAGAGTATCGTTGTAACAGGTTTTGTCTTGTCCCCGCGGCGTGATAAGTATCGTCACGGTCTGTCTTTCTCTATGGCTCGTATCATATCTCCTAGACACAAACCGACGACACGGAATAAATCGCCCGACCAGCAGGTACCACGAACGTAGTACGATGTTTGTTGTCGCTCCGGTTTGCAGTTACGCTGTGTCCATCTATCTCATAATACATACCGGTAAATAAAACGTACATCGAAACAATAGATTATCTAACAAACTACAAAAATTAACTTTTTATAGGGGCGATCGTCAATCGTCGGTTCGAAAACACTTGTGAAAGTGATGTGTTGAAACTACAAATTGTGTTCCTTCAGCTTAATCTTCTAACAGATTTCACATGTACCCCATATGCCTTTTTCTGATAACCCTATATCAGCAGTTTGTTTTATCAGTTCACATGTCGGCTGTTCACCATTGCGATCTGCTGCAGTGTGTGGCTGCACTGTACAGGTGTTATACCGGAGCCAAGGTAGCCCCTGAGGGTCGGCAACCTATATTACACCACAGAGGACGAGGTTATCTAAGGTGTACCAAAAGCACCATGGTAAACACCGGCTATGAACATACAAGATAATGGAAACAGACACTCCGAGCACTAATTCTTGCAGGATGAGCTCGAGCCCCGGCCTGTAGGAAGTATCACTACGCCAAAACATGATTCGCTGGAGACAGCTATTTAGGGGCTAGAACCAGCACCGAAGTTCAGTTCACTCCAGATGCCGACCTCGCGTACGTCGGCCGTTGAGGATTACGGCTTCTTATCTGAATTGGACTGTTTCTAGTGTGTGTGTGTGTGTGTGTGTGTGTGTGTGTGTTACCACGAACCTTTGCGGAAAATTAGAAGCGAACGTATGTTTGCCTCAATTAGGAGACTTTTACTGGAATCGTTATTGACAACTTTCGTTTGTTGTTCCAACATCAACCTTGTGGATTTACATCAATTCAAGTTGTGTTTGTGAAAAATTGCGAATTATCAGTCACAACAACAGGCAACTCGGCACCATACGCTGGCCTTCGGTTTGCTTTGACCTGTTGGTTAAACCTAGAGGGCAGCCACATGTGAGTCATTTTGGAACTCTCTCTGCACTGAAACTACTTAGTACTGTGTAAAACGTATATTAAGCTAATGTCATTGGTTGATTCCAATGTATCGTCCTCTGCCTCAGGAGATATTTTCGGTTTTGATTTTACTATGTGTAAATGGAGACATTTCAAATTGGGTGTTTTATGGGTCTGACAGTGTACACGAAAAATTCTTTATCAGCCTTTATACAGTATTTGCTTCTTTCTGCTCGACGTATTTACGACAATCGGACATTTACAGCGACTTTTACGTTCTCCTCATCCCTGGTCCTTCTAGTTGTCTGTGCATCCTCTATTGTGTCAGATTACCCGAATTATAATGTCAAGTTGATTTCTCAGTGACTACCAGATTAATTTTGTTTGCTGTCAATTTACGTTGCGTAACTGTATCGATTTTCAGTTTTGCCACAATAATTTATGTCTTACTATACTTTCTAAGTGTTTGGCAGTGGAACTGTAGTCACTATTGCTGATTTTCGTTGTAAACGAAATCTTTTCTATCTTTGAAGCTTACATGCCCTCTATGGCCATTCCGTTCAAAGATATTTTTTCACTGTGGCAGCTGTCTACGAAGAGCAATCGCTGTTTTGTGTAGCTAGTGATTACGGCGGCTGTCTGGCGCTGCACGGTTTTCGCAGCACCATCAGTCAGCAGCGTCAGAGAACTGAACACATCCGTGACAGGCGTCACACGTGATGTTCAACAAACGTTCATCAGGACGACAAGCTGCAGCATGCAGCTGAGCAACCAGGTGAGGCATTCTCCCTACAACACTGTCTCGACATTTCAAAGTATAACATTGGTATGCGCCATTTATGATGTGTGTTTTACTTTGACATTCGAAGTTTCTTAGATCATATCACCGACTAATGTTATAAAAATCTTATAGGTACCATTTCAATTTTACTGAATAAAATTATTGGGAGTTGATCAAGCTCTAGACATTAGACACAGTTTAGTGATACACGGCTATATTCAAAACTAAAGCACAATACAGTCACATGGTCGAGCCGTACATGTCTGCCTGCAATCCGTCAGACAAACTTGCAGCCAAAATTCACTTAACATGAGGTCCTCCAGTGTAATTAACGAAACACTGGAGTATAGTGCGAAATTAAAAAAAAACAGGCTTTCATAATCTCAGAATAATAATAAAAACTATAAAAAGGTTTTGTTCTTCTGAAAGAACTTGCAAAGTCGAAACCCAAATGCTTTATGTTCAATGATGTGATTTATTCACTCACTCAAACATCAGTGTGACGAATGGTTGTTGTACGATAATTCATTTGAATATACAATAAAATTAATAATAATAATAATAATAATAATTCAAAAGTGCAGTTGTGCTTGCTTATATGTGTACTTAGAATGACAGCATATTCTGGAAGGAATTGTTAGCAATGCCTGGTATACGGAAAACAGTCACATAACATTAAACTAAACTCAAAATATTACCCAGCTCATAAATACCCAAAGTCCACTAAGGCAATCAACATTTTAAATCTCCCGAAATCAGTAGTAGATTCCCGAAAATTACCAAGTGTTAATTTACTGTACTACATGACTTCTGCGGGTCTCATGATATTCATAACATCAATGTCTCAACACGTGCACCTGCGTGTCACGAATATGCTGATGTGATTGCTTTTGTACTACGATGAACTTCTGCAATATTACTGAATTTGGAAATATTTCAAAACAACCAAGGCCAGTCATGTTGTCAACCCCCGTCTTCCCTGGGGCCACGTACACACAGAGACCATGCTTTCAGACTGAGAACCACGTTCCACAAGTCCTGCTGTCTGGGGGATGTTGCTGATTTCCAGCCGCTCGGTGTCTACGTCCTAGCGGCCACGGGCCCTGAGATGCTTTTTCCCACATTAGCCTCACCAAGTGAACCAGCTCTCACCAAACCGTAAGTCGATCACTTTTACTTGGCTTACAGCTTTCCAGCACATGCTTCACGTTACACACCTCCACTTGAATTTCGTGTTCTAATTTGGCACATTAAGTCGACCCTAAATTGGAATTACATGAATATAGAACATAGTGCACATTTCTTACATACTTGAAGAATGAGATACAGTCCCTCTATGCCCAAATTAAAAACAGACATTAAAGTCAGAACTGCAGTGCTATTAGCCATGTGAATTCATCTTATAGATTGTATTCTAGAATTTTAAGGAAACGGCTATCGCTAACCGCTGAAACCCTATTATCTGCTGTCCATTATGGTTTTCGAAAGGGCAAATGGCCCTCGGATTCACAATGAGACAACTAATAGAACACCTTGAATTCAATTTACTCACATATCTTGCCTTAAGTGACTACGAAAGGGCGTTTGACAAATTAAATAGAAAAAAGTTGTATTTTTTGAAGGGGTCCCCTCTCCTAAGGGCTGTGCAAGATTTATACACACTACAGTGATAAAAGTCATGCGACAACTCTTAATGTCATGTCGCACTTCGCCGCAGCGGAGTGCAGGAACTCGAGCTGGCATGGGCTCAGCAACACGGAATTCTCGTGCTAGAGCGTCCATAATTGTGAGTGTTGCCGGTAGAGGATTTTGTGCCAATTGCTGTTTGGGAACATGAAATCCATGAATCGCCTTAAATGTGTCCGGGTAGCCGAACATAATGATTTAGGGTCAAATATCGGGTCAGCAGGGCCAGAGGAACCAGTCCGTTCCACATAAGGACATCCCACACTATTATAGAGCCACCACCAGTTTGCAAAGTGCCTTTTTAACAACTTGGGTCCATGGGTTCGTGGGGTGTGCACCATAATGTAACCATACCATCACTTCTTACCAAATGAAATCGCGACTCATCTGACCAGGCCACGGTATTTCAGACGTCTAGGGTCCAATCTATATGGTATCGACACCAGGACGTTGCAGGTGATGTCGTGCTGTTAGCAAAGACACTGCTGCCATAGACCATTAAACTGAATTTTCGTCGCACTGTCCTTAAGAATACGTTCGTCGAACGTTTCATATTGATTTCCTCAGTTCACAGCGGTGCTTTTCTGTCAGCACTGACGAATCTACGCAAACGCCGCTGCTCTCGGTCGTTTACTGAAGGCCGTCGGCCACTGCATTGTCCGTGGTGAGAGGCAGTGGCTGAAACATGGTTTTTTCGGCACACTCTTGGTACTGTGCATCTCGGAATATTCCGAAATGGAATTCCCCGTGCGTCTAGCTCCAACTGACATTCCACGTTCACAGTCTGTTAATTTCTGCCGTGTGGACATAATCACGTTGGAAACCTTTCCACATGAATCACATGAGTAGAATTATACCTCTGCCAATGCACTGCCCTTTTCTTTCTTGTGTGCTACCGCCATCTGTATATGGGTGAAGCGAAGTTCCATGACTTATGTCACCTCAGTGTATGAATAACAAAGAAATAAAAATAAAAATAGCAAACACGAGACACAGTACGTCTGAAATAAACCTTGAAGTTAGACAAGGTTGCCCCTGTCACCCACTCTTTTTTTTTTTGCCAGCCGGAGTGGCCGTGCGGTTCTAGGCTCTACAGTCTGGAACCGAGCGATCGCTACGGTGGCAGGTTCGAATCCTGCCTCGGGCATGGATGTGTGTGATGTCCTTAGGTTAGTTAGGTGTAATTAGTTCTAAGTTCTAGGCGACTGATGACCTCAGTTGTTAAGTCGCATTGTGCTCAGAGCCAGCCCAGTCTTTTTAATACACATATCTAGGATGTAACCACTACCTGGGAACAGTAAACAAAACGTTCTAAAATTAACGTTGTCGATGTTAGCACATAACGTTTTGCTGACGATCAAGTAATACTTAGTCAAAATGAAAGTGACTTATAAGAAACTGTCCTTAATTGAAGTAAAATAGCCAGAGAATGCAATCACTTTGAGGCAGAGAATCATCATTTTTTTCTGAACAGTAGCCACTAAAATTAAGAAGACTATTCTCCCTACATCCTCGCAGCAAAAAGCTTTGTGCCTCCCTATTCTTTCCTTACCACACAGTATTCTCTGCTTTCACAACTTCAATAAACATTAAAATATCCTCCCCCCCCCACACACACACACAAAAATCCAACTTACTTAATCAATAAGCTTTTCACATTCCACTGTCCCGGTATCTCACCGAGGGCACACACGATAATCAGCCACCTGGTGAAATCTTCTACCCAGCTCACACTTCCGAGAACGGCCATGACGAACCTCCGCCTGGAGTGTAATGCTACAGCAATGGGTAACGCCTCTTACAAATGATTTACGCGAATTATCTGAGGTACACAAGACGGGCCACTTTTCAAGGAAGGGCACGACATTCGCGTCTGGAACTCGGCCTTCTTAAGATTACACCATATGATAAAAACTATTATTGTAAGGAGATATCACTTGCAGGAACAAAAACTGTAGAGAAAGATTGGAATATATCCAGCAAATGATAGAGGACTTAGGTTGCAAATGCTACTCTGAGATGAAGAGGTTGGAACAGGAGAGGAAATCGTGGCGGGCCACATCAGACCAGGCACAATACTGCTGACACATGAAAATAAAGCTTCTTTGTTTCATGACCCATTAAGAGGAGTATCAAAGTGCCTGTCTTTATTATATTGAAGGGATCTAATTGCGAGGTTATCGGTATCTGATTCTGCTCTGGTCACACTGAAATTACTGTGGAAACCGATCTTACCTTCTAGTCTCAGCAAGCGGATCTCTAGATCAACATACTGGTTATTATAAAAATCTATGTCCCTTCAGAAATGCAGGAATATCTGAAGGAATTGACAGTTCCAACGATCTACATCTGCATTAACATAACGAAACGTTTGTCAAAATTGAAAATATTTTTGACATCAGCTGCAGTCGGCAAGGAAATAGTACCTACTGATGTCACTTGCAACTTGATACCGGACTAAGGCGTATCTTGATTCTTGTAGTAATGAAGCCACATTTACCCATTAAAAGCCTTAAAATTTGTAAAACGTGGCAAAGGCCTTGCAGCAGTGGCTACACCGGTTCCCGTCGTGTCACCGAAGTTAACCACTGTCCGTCGTGGCCAGCACGTGGATGGGTGACCATCCTGGCCGCCATGCGCTGTTGCCAGTTTTAGGGGTGCACTCAGCCTCGTGACGCCAATTGAGGAGCTACTCAACCGAATAGTGGCGCCCCAGGCAAAGAAAACCACCATCACGACCGGAAGAGCGGTGTGTTGACCACACACCCCTCATATCTCCATCCTCAGTTGAGGATGATAAGGCGGTCGGATGGTCCCGATGGGCCACTTATGGTCAGAAGATGGAGTGCTGTGAATGCTTCGTAAAACAAAATGCTACAGCAGCCCCAGACTGCCAGCGAGCGACTACTTTCCCCGTGCAGCTGCAAATCAGAATGCAAAGGTCTGTAATCCATAGCCGCCCCTAACGAGCAATGATCGGAACTTGACTGACAGGTATGAAACCCCGCCACCACAGCTAACTTTTTTCCGAGATCCGGACTAAAAGCAGAAGTAAAGGCTCAACCATCACGTCTAAACAAGTTTTTCACCTAGCAATATTCACTCCCCAAACAGCCAAAGCTAGTAAATCAGGACACCGACTGGCGTTTCGACTTGTTACTGATGCCGAAGTATCGCACTCCTCCGGCACAAACACACTGCTCTCACCCTCGGCTCACTGCCTCCGGTTCAAATGGTTCAAATGGCTCTGAGCACTATTGGACTTACCTTCTGAGGTCATCAGTCCCCTAGAACTTAGAACTACTTAAACCTAACTAACCTAAGGACATCACACACATTCATTCCCGAGGCAGGATTTGAACGTGAGACCGTAGCGGTCGCGCGGTTCCAGACTGTAGCGCCTAGAACCAATTGGCCGCTTCGGACTGTGCCTCTCCGGAACTTACTGAGACCGCTGACTTCCGAAGCTGGCGTTAAATCACCGTCGCAACATGCAACGTCTCTCTGGAGGCGAATCGACCGCTCGTTCCACTGCCATAAGCATCGCAGTTGTCAATCCAAGGCACCAACCGATGTAGTGCGGAAAGAAAGCTACCGCATACGTTACACAGATCGATATATTAACATTTTTATTGAAAAATCTGTCCAATATATGAAAGCAACCAATTACATTTTGTCTGAGTATAAAAATTTAATGAACTATACATGTTGAATCACTTATGACTTGCAAATATTGCAGAAATGGAAAGTAACACTGATGTGTGGTTTTCACTGAATGGGTTGGTAGTCAGAGGCTCTTAATGTTAGCATATACCAAGATTGTAATAATACTTTGGAAATATATTTTTTACGTAAACATACACATTTTAAATGGAACAATTCCTATTAATGTAAACATATTAAAGTAGGAAAAATTAAAATAACAGTGACATTGGCTGCAGGATTCTAGGGCAAGTCGTTTACGAGATATCCTATTTTGAGAAGTTTCCCCACGGACACTTGTTTGTGCCATCCAACCTCTGTAGTTGCTAGGTACAATGTTGTTATGTTTGCCTACAGTCTGCTTGTGTGTTCCTTTAGTGCACTGGAACTTGCTAGTCAGTTAAAGTATGGCGATCAAGCAGTAGGTTTTGAGTGGACCATGGGATTTAGCAATGCAGAAAAAGTTGACATGCTCATAGTGTATGCAGAGTGTAGGAAGAATGCAGTTCGTTCTTGTGCGGTGTATGCGTTAAGATATCCCAATAGACGTCAACCATCACTGCAGTTACTTATTAAATTGTTAAACCAGTTACGAGGAAATGG
Source organism: Schistocerca piceifrons (assembly GCF_021461385.2). Classification (NCBI taxonomy): domain Eukaryota; kingdom Metazoa; phylum Arthropoda; class Insecta; order Orthoptera; family Acrididae; genus Schistocerca; species Schistocerca piceifrons. The sequence continues at coordinate 605,242,556 of NC_060142.1, forward strand.
TAGTGTAACACCTAGACAATGTAACAGAAGGAAGAAAGTGACGACAGAAGTAGGGGAAATTCACGTTCTTGATGCTGCTGCAGTCGTTCCTCACGTTAGTATCCGCATAATCGCATGAATCAGGCAAATGTCCTACGCATTCTCCATGGACATAGGTTTCATCCTTACCACACGTCTCACCATCAAGAGTTTCATGGAAACTTCTATGAGAATCGTGTTAACTTCTGTACATAGGCATTAAAACAGGATTTTCTAGGCGTATCTTTATTCTTGTTTAGTAATGAAACCACATTTAACCATCATGGCCAGTTACGGCCGAAGCATGCACTATTAGGCTCTTGACAAACCACTCACCGCGTTGGGTTCGTCAAGAGAAATGTCACCGTCCATGGAGCGTAAATGTGTTGTATGTGATAATTAACCATTAGCTCATAGGCCCTTTTCCATCTTACACGGATGCTAGAAGGAGTTTCTCTGCAGACTAGGAGGAACCCGTTAAGCGATATGATGGCTGGCAGAATGAGATTTTCCCTCTGGAGCGGGGTGTCCGCTGATACTAAACTTCCTGGCAGATTAAAACTGTGTGCCGGACCGAGACTCGAACTCGGGACCTTTGCCTTTCGTGGGAAAGTGCTCTACCCTGTGAGCTACCCAAGCACGACTCACTGCCCCGTCCTCAGAGACGAGGTACTGGCGCAGGTAAACCTGTGAAGAGGGGGCGGGAGTCGTGCTTGGGTAGCTCAGATGGTTGAGCACTTGCTCGCGAAAGGCAAAGGTCCCGAGTTCGAGTCTCGGTCCGGCACACAGTTGTAATCTGCCAGGAAGTTTAATATGATGGCTGTCCAACCCATAGCGCACATCACTTCTTCATGAATTGTACCAAGATCGTTGGATTAGACGGAGAGGGCATCCTTGGCTCGCCTGTTCTCCGGATTACAGGCCCGCAAATTTTTTTCTGTGCGGAAAGCTGGAAGATATTGTCTACAAGGACATATCCACTGCACCCGATGAAATGCTACGACGTATTACTGCAACCAACTCGAAAATCTCCGCTGAAATGGTGGCACGTGTGTAGCTGTCGTTCGGTACTACGAGTAAACTGGAAGCGTGTATTGCCACCGCTGGAGGTCTGTGGTGGTCAATTGTCTCGTTAATGAGCAGAATCATTTGTGATGTTCTTTAGTGTGTGCTACCACAGGTTTTGAACAAGTGACGGTGTGGAAGCTATTTGAAATACTCTATCTCGTAAACGACTCGCACTAGAATCCTGCAACAAACACCGATATTCTAATTTACCGTACTTTCAGTTTGTTAATGTCAATAGGCATTGTTCCATTTAAAAATAAGTGTTTGTTTACACAAAGTACTATCACAGCCTGTTGACCGGATAACAATATGAGCCTCTGACTAACAATCCATTCTGTGAAAACCTAACGCCAGTGGCACTTCACATTTCTGTAATATTTGCAGTGCTGGTTTTAGGTGATTAACCCTGTATAGAAATGATTTAATACGAGAAACTAGGTTCCAGGGTTTCATGAGTCTCCATTTTCAGTTAAAGCATTCATAGACACCTAATCTTTGTTTCTACAAACTTTCCATCATTATATCTATGCAACTAAGTGAACCTCAATTGAATTAAGTGTTTGGAAAAATTAAGAAAGTTATTTATTTCCTTCCATAGCGAGTTCACCACGAAATACACTGATGAGGCAAAATTTTATTACCATCTACTTAAAAGCGTGTTGATCCACTTCTGGAACGCTGTTCAGCAGTGATTCTGTCTGCCATGGATTCGACCATTACTTGCTAAGTATCCAGAGATTGACCTAGTTTAACGATAAACGGGGTTCATTCGACCAGGCGATACGATCCTGTTGATCCGCGGTTCAATCTCGAAGATTCCGTGCCCGCTGTAATCATAATTGATGATGTTGCTTGGTCGACATGGGGACTCTTATGGATCCTCTGTTGCGGAACACCATGTTCAACACTGTACGCTGAGCGGTGTGCTCCAAAACACGTGTTATCTGTGTCAGCACTGTACTCTGTGGTCTGATCTGCCACAGACTCTGCCTGTCCTACTTTAGAGAGCGGACAAGTCTCAGATATCTATGTTCTGAGATGAGCTACGGACGTCGACTTTCTGGTCTCCTTCTCGTGGTTTCAGCCTTCTTCAACCACTTTCAATAGACGCTTACGACAGTAGCTGTCGAACACACGACCAGCTTCGTCGTTTCCGATATGCTCATTTCAAGGCACTGCACTCACTCCCTCTTCAGGCCACGAATAGCCTACCGGGACCATTCGACCGCCATGTCATCCTCAGAGGAAGATGCGGATAGGAGGGGCGTGGGGTTAGCACACCGCTCCCCCAGTCGTTGTGATGGTATTCTTGACCGAAGCCGCTGCTATTCGGTCGAGTAGCTCCTCAAGCGGCATCACGAGGCTGAGTGCACCCCGAAAAATGGCACCAGAACATGGCGGATGGATGGTCACCCATCCAAATGCCGGCCACGCCCAGCAGCGCTGAACTTCGGTGATCTCACGGGAACCGGCGTATTCAATGCGGCAAGGCCGTTGCCCATTTCAAGGCAGTGGGCCATACAAATTTTGCCTTTGTCAAAGTCGTTTTAGTTGGCGGACCTCCAGTATTGCACCACTTGCCTTCCCTAGAATGATATCCCGTTCGTCCCTGGTGTGCTCAGATACTTTTCTTACCCGTCGTGCTCTCAGTGTCGCCAAGAAGCATACAACACGACGCCCCCATCGCGTTGGCCGGTGGTCATAATGTTTCCACTCATCCATGTACGTTAGTCCACATCAAGCAAAATGAGCTTCTTACATCTTCCTTACCACTGACATCTTTTTGGTATTTTCTTAGCATCATACTATTCTACTACTCGACTAGCAGCTGTCATTCTGTGTACCTATTGTCGATTGAGGAACTGAAACAGTGTTCTCTCGTTCACTAATTTGTAATGGACTTACTTGATTTCAGTTTCTTACAATAATTTCAGTCATTCACTTTTTCTTACGCACTAGTCAACTCTCACCATACTTTCTTTTGTAAGGTGTTACAACGGTGGGTGAGATAGTAACAGCATCTGACAGGAAATAGGACTTTGGAGGAAAGACAGCCTTGTAATAAACGTGTTTAAAACAATTAAACATCAAAATGGAGAGGAAGCAGATGGCCTATTTTTTCCGTTATCAAGCACAGGTTCTTGGCTGATATAATGCGCACAACTGATGATTCATCAACCCAAAGCGCTGGAAGATCATAATTTTTGTCAAACTATCATATAACTGGATTGCCAGATTTATGCCATTTTAAATGACGGCAACAAAACGGAGATTAGTTCTAAATCATCTGTTCACCAGTCGGAATAGCATTAAATCGAAGGCTAATACAAGATGGCGGTCACAGCTGATAGCCACAGTGCCCTTGCTTTCCAAACGAGTATATTGGCATATGCGGCGAAATCTTATTGGAATATCAAACTTTTACCCACAGACTAGTCATATAGCACCATTAAAACTCATACTGATGTTAATATGTTTTGATTTCGATGTAGCAGTATATCGTAGAACCTGCTGATACGTTTCGTTATCATTTGCCGGTTGGTCAGTAGTAATTTTTACCAAGCATTAAATGTGGCAGATACACATGAGATGCCGCTGCTTCTCGTGCGTTTCCGTCGTGATTGTGTAAATTTGGAATATGTGTTGGTGCTTCTCTCTTCTACGCATCTTTTGATTGTGGTGTGAGTTTGTCGGTCGGGCCCATTTTTTAGTATTAGTGTATCGATTCCAAACTTGATCTTGTACATACAAGTCGTCTGCACGCTGGCTTTCACATCTTAGGATCGAAGGAATTTATAGTTTTTCTTCCTAGTAATCATTTATTAGATTTCAGATGCAAGTTTGCTACATTGTTTCTACTGGGAATTCCTTGTAGCCCTGGACAACCGAAGTGTGATAAGGTGCACGGCATAATGGAGCGTAGCTTGGTTTTAAAGGTCTCTTCAAGGGCTGGGCGTCACGCACCGGGGACTAACTGCTAGCAGCGATGACATTATCTTCCCCATCAGCGTAATATGGTCTCCTTCACTTAGCGTGGATTTCTGACGCAATTCAATTTACGCTAGTATTAGGGTTAATGGGCTTTACGCCTCGTTCAGCCTACCGTGTCCGGCGTTAAGGAGCCGGTTCGTTACCCCGTTCACGTGTCTCTCGGGTGTAGAATAAAAACACCATCGCCTCTACACCTTCGAGAAGAAAAACAGGAAGAACGGTAGCTAAACAAAGTTAACAGAATTCGCACCTACGGCTGTGGAAATCACGGTTATTGAAAGGAGATCAGTTAAAACGATTAGTTCACATCTCAGAACATAAGATATACAATTACGTCATAGAAACTTGTGTCTGGTTCTGGTAGATCCGTAACGACTTGAAGTTGATCCCATTCACAGATTAGCACCTAGTCATAAGAGATACAGCCGCCGATCAGTTATACTGTTAGAGACCGCAGACTGAATAGTAGGATACCGAAAGATCCTGTCTTCGAAACAAACTGTCACGTTTATTGAGACACGTATTCACATCAAAGAAAAATGTAGTGCTGCCGCCCCCCACCCCCATTAGATTTCTAATTTTTTTGGAGGTTGGGGGGGCTCATCAGTCTTCTGACTGGTTTGATGCATACCGCCACGGACTCCACTCCTGCGGAAACTTCTTCATCTCAGAGTAGCACTTGGAACCTACGTCCTCAATTATTTCCTAGATGTATCAGCGTTTTCAACATACTACTTTCCACTTTGATTGTGCGCAGAACCTCCTCATTCGTTACCTTATGAGTCCACCAAATTTTCAACATTCGTCTTTAGCCCTACGTCTCAAATGCCACTATGTTCTTCTGTTCCGCTATTACCACAGTTGACGTTTCACTACAATAAAATGCTGTAATCCAGAAATTTCTTCCTCAAATTAAGGCCGATATTTGATACTAGTAGACGTTTCTTGGCCAGGAATGCCCTTTTTGCCGTTGCTAGTATACTTTTGATGTCCTACTTGCTCCGTCTGTCACTGGTCATTTTACTGCCTAGGTAACAGAATTCCTTAACTTCTTCTGCTTCGTGACCATCAATCCTGATGTTAAGTTTCTCGTTGTTCTCATTTCTGCTGCTTCTCATTACCTTTGTCTTTGTTCGATTTACTCTCAGTTCATATTCTGTATTAATTAGATTGTTCATTCAAAAAAAAAAAAAAAAAAAAAGGTTCAGATGGCTCTGAGCACTATGGGAATTAACTTCTGAGGTCATCAGTCCCCTACAACATAGAACTACTTAAACCTAACTAACCTAAAGACATCACACACATCCATGCCCGAGGCAGGATTCGAACCTGCGACCGTAGCGGTTGCGCGGTTCCAGACTGTAGGGCCTAGAATGGCTCGGCCACTCCAGCCAGCGTTTGTTCATTACAATCAGCAGATCATATAATTCTTCTTCACGTTCACTCTAGGTTGCAATGTCTTCAGTGAATCGAATCATTGATATCCTTTCACCTTGAATTTTTATTCAAATCTTGAACCTTTCTTTTATTACCATAGTTGCTTTTTCTGTGTAATGATTGAACAGAAGGGGCGAAAGACAAAATCCCTGCCTTACCCCAGTCTTTCTTGGTCGTCCACTATTTTTCATCCATCTTGGCTCTTGTACATTCTGTTTATTACCCACCTCTCCATATAGCTTACCCCTATTTTTCTCAGAATTTCGAAGATCTTGCACAATTCTACATTGTCGAACGTTTATTTTTGCTTCTCTGGTGCTTTTACCTTTCCTAAAGCCTGATCGTCGGCTGCCACAGCCATAATTTTCTTTTCCTGTCTTCTACATATTATTCTCGTCATCAGCTTTGATGCATGAGCTGTTAAGCTGGTTGTGCGATAATTCTCGCTTCTGCCGCCCTTGCAGTCTTCGGAATAGTGTAGACGATATTTTTCCGTAAGTCGAGTGGTATCTCGCCACACTCATACATTCTACACAAAAACGTGAATATTCGTTTCGTTGCCACTTTCCCCAATGATTTTTGAAATTGTGATGGAATGTCATCTACCAATCCCGCCTTATTTGATCTTAAGCTCCCAAAAGCTCTTTATTTCTGATTCTAATACTGGATCCCCATTCTCTTCTAAATCGACGCCTATGTCTACTTCTATCACATCAGACAAATCTTCCGCCTCATAAAAGCTTTCAGTGTATTCTTTCCACCTATCTGCTCTCTCCTCTGCATTTAACAGTGGAATTCCCGTTGCACTCTTAATGTTACCACCCTTGCTTTTAACTTTCCTGTATGCTGAGCCTGTCCTTCCGACAACCATTTCCTTTTCGATTTCTTCACATTGTTCATGCAGCCATTTCGTCTCGGCTTCACTGCACTTCATATTTATTCCATTCCTCAGTGACTTGCATTTGTGCGTGCTGTGTTTCCCGGAACATTATAGTACATCCTCCTCTCTCGATGAAATGAAGTAAATCTTCTGTTACCTAAGTTTTTCTTTCTAATATCTGTAATGGCCCTTTTTAGAGATGTCCTTTCCTCTTCAAATGTGCTGCCTACTGATCTATTTCTTATTGCTGTATCTATAGCCTCAGAGAACTTCAAGTGTATCTTGTCATTCCTTGGTACAGCCCTATCCCACTTCTTTCGTATTGATTTTTCCTGACTGATCTCTTAAATTTCAGCCTGCTCTTCATCACTACTGCATTGTGATCTGAGCCTATATCTGCTATGGGGTATGTCTTCCTATCCAGTATCTGATTCCGGAATCTCTACTCTAATGTAATCTAACTGATACCTAAGCGTATCACCCGGCCTTTTCCAAGTATACCTCCTCCACAATAGGAGTATTTGCTATTAATAACTAATTTGTTACAGAACTCAATTAAGTCTTTCCGTTCTCTCATTCCTTGTCCCAATTCCATATTCGTGTGTAACCATTTCTTCCCATACAACTGCATCTCAGTCCCCGTGATTACCAGATTTTCCTACTCTTTCACGTGCTGTATTACCCTTTCAATATCCTCACATACTTTATGTCTTCAGTTTGTTGTCGGTGTTGTCTGCTGTCGATTCTGATAAGAAGACCCCTATCACTGAACTGATAACAGTAACACACTCTCTGCCCTACGTTCCAATTCATAACGAATCCAACTCCCGTTATGCCATTTTCTGTTGCAGCTGACATTACCCTATACTCATCTGACGAGAAATCCTTGTCTTCTTTCCATTTTACTTCCCTGACCCCTATTATATTCAAACAGAGCCTTGGGATTTCCTTTTCTGATTTAGTAACTCCCCTACCATGTTCAACCTTCTGTCATTCCACGTTCCGACTCGTAGAACGGTGACTATTCAATCTTCCTCTCTTTTATTCTAAGTATAACTCCCTAAATATCTTCACCATCGCATTCCGGGTACTTCTCCAGTCGGCAATGAAGGCTTCCATCAACTGATTCAGCATGTTCCAAGGGCCATCTCCGCAACTGTATGTATGCTTCCCTTGAGTTCATCCAGTGTGAGGATGTGTAGCGTACTCACGATTCTTAAAGTACCAGTATCCCCAGCGAAGAAGTAAAGAGCTCTTGATCGGGCGACTGTGCTGAGCAACGAATGTCTCCATATCTGGAAACCAACTGACCAGGAAATCATACTGCAACATCATCTATGTGCCTAGGGGACAACATGCAATCCTTAATATGTCAGTGAATTCTGAACCACGACAACTGATGGTCAATCTTATCATAACATTTCGTTGTGGGATACGAAAACCACCATCCCACAACTTTCCCTTTGCACACGTCACATCACATCACACCGTAAACAAATTAAACAAATGGGTATGGGCATGAGAAAACATTGACAACATGGTTGTTATTAACCGCCGTAGTTTTGTAGTAATGGATGTATGAAGAACTATGCAGCAATTAACTTCTCAGATAATTCTAGTCAACAACTATAGGTGGGTAAATATATTGCAACACCTCTTTATGGGTTATAGAAACAACCACCCTACAAATGCAGCACTGTGTCCAGCCTAACACTTGGTAAATTGGAATGGGCACCAGAAGCTGTTGACAATGTTGTCGCCGTCGACACGTGTAGTTAGTGGCAATGGCCCGCCACAATTCCCTCTCCTGTGCCAACTTTGCATCTCATCCGCAATTACTTGCAAGTGTATTCCAATCTCTGTCTTCCGCTAGAGTTTTTACTGTCTGTAGCTTCTTCTAGTAGCATGGAAGTTATTCCCTGATGTCTTATAGATGTCCTATTATCCTGTCCTTGCGTCTTGTCAGTGTTTTCCGTATAATCATTTTCTAGCCGATTTTCTGAAGGAACTCCTCATTCCCTACCTTATCAGTCCGCCTAATTTTCAAAATTCTGTTTTAGCATCAAATATCAAATGCTTCGGTTCTCATCTGTTTCTGTTTTACCAGAGTTCATGTTTCAATAACATAAAACGATGTTTTCCAAACGTACATTCTCAGAAACTATTTCTCAAATTGAAGCCTATTCTCTTGGGCAAGTATCCCCCTTTCCCAATGCTACTAACAAGGGAACCTCCCCATCGCACCCCCCTCAGATTTAGTTGTAAGTTGGCGCAGTGGATAGGCCTTGATAAACTGAACACAGATCAATCGAGAAAACAGGAAGAAGTTGTGTGGAACTATGAAAAAAATAAACAAAATATACAAACTGAGTAGTCCATGCGAAAGATAGGCAACATCAAGTACAAATAAGCTCAGGGGCGCAGTGGTCCCCTGGTTAGCGTGAGCAGTTGCGGAACGAGAGGTCCTTGGTTCAAGTCTTCCTTCGAGCGAAATGTTTACTTCCTTTATTTTGGCAAAGTTATGATCTGTCCGTTCGTTCATTGATGTCTCTGTTCACTGTAATAAGTTTAGTGTCTGTGTTTTGCGACCTCACCGCAAAACCGTGCGATTAGTACACGAAAGGACGTGCCTCTCCAATGGGAACCGAAAACATCTGATCGCAAGGTCATAGGTCAACCGATTTGTCCACAGGAAAACACGTCTGATATATTCTATACGACAATGGTGACGGCAAGTGCGTCACATGACAGGAATATTTTGTCAACCCACCTAACTTGTACGGTTGGCGAATGGGTAAAATGATTCTTCTATCTTGCCCGATTTAGGTTTTCTTGTGGATGTGATAATCACTCCCAAAAAAGTCTGATGAAAACATAAGAGTTTGTCACATAAACAACAAAAAATGAATGCAACAGTTTCACAGTCGCACAGTTTTCCCTGTGCTCTGTCAAAACATGTTTTTAACGTTTTCAAATTTGTCCGTGTGTAGACCGCAAATCCTGCATATGTCCAAGCAAATCTGAACATGTCCTGGAATTTCGGAGAGCGAAGTTGATTAGGTGTGAGTGCCTGAACTTTGATAATTGTCTGAAAATAAAAAATTAAACTTTTCACTCAACGGAAGACTTGAACCAAGGACCTCTTGTTCCGCAGCTGCTCACGCTAACCACGGGACCACGGCGCTCCTGAGCTTGTGTGTCCTAGATGTTGCCTATCTTTCTCATGGACTATTCAGTTTGTATACTTTGCTTATTTTTTTCACAGTTCCACACAACTTCTTCCTGTTTTCTCGATTGATCTGTGTTCAGTTTTTCTAGGCCTATCCACTGCGCCAAAGCTGAGGGGGGTGCCATGGGGAGGTTCCCTCGTAAGCACTTTACCTTTGCCCCGCTCCGTTTATCACCAGTCTGTTTTCTGCCCAGGGAGCAGAAGTCATGAACTTCCACTAGTACGTGATCTGGAATTAAAATGTTAAGTTTCTCACTGTTCTCATTTCCGGTACTTTTCAGTATTGTCGTCTTCCCTCATCAGACTGTTCATTTCATTCATCAGCTCCCGTAAATCTTCTTTACTTTCACTAGGACTAACAATGTCATCAGCAAATCTAATAACTGATATCCTTTCTCCCTCTATTTTAATTCCACCCTTAAACGTTTCTTGTATTTCCGCCATAGCTTCATCGTTGTGCAGCCTGCACAGTAGGCCTGTCGTCTACATCCCTGTCAGCAAAACTGATTGTCATCTAACAGATCCCCAGTTTTCCTTTCCATTCTGCATGTGATGCTCGCCAGCAAATTTGGATGCACGAGCTGTTATGCTGATTGTACGATAATTGTCACACTTGTTGACTCTACCTGTCTTCATAAGTTAGTGGATAAGTTTTTTTTTTCGAAAGACTCATGGTATATAACGAGTCTCACGAACTCTACTTTACACACAAAAGTTATAAGTCGTTTAGTTGTCGCTTCCTCCAGTGATTCTATTTATATTCCGATAGAGTTTTGTCCATCCCTTTCGCTTAATTTGATCTTTAATCGCCCAATACTCTTTTAAATTCTGACTCCAACACTAAAGCCTCCATGTCTTCCCCGCCGATTTCAACTTCCTGTTCCATAACGTTGTTAGACATGTCCTCCCCCTCGCAGAGGTCTCCAGTGTACTCTCTCCACCTATGCGCTTTCTCCTCTGCACTTAATTCTGAAATTCCCATTGCCTTTGCCTTTAATTTCTCCGAATGTTGTATTCACTTGTTTGTATGCTAAGTCAGTTCCTCCTACAATCGTTTCTTTTTAGATTTCTTCGCATTTTTCATGCAGTTGTTTTGTTTTTTCCACAATGCCGCTCCTATTTATTTCAATCCTAAGTGACTTGTATAACTGTATTCCTGAATGTACTTGAACATTTTTGCTCTTCATTCTCTCGTGAATCACCTGCATAATTTTTTGCTATTACCCACACTTTCTTCGCAGTTACCCTCTTTGTAATTATGTTTCCCTTTCCAGCTTCTACGACTGACCTGTTAGAGGTATCCATTCCTCGTCGCCTGGAGTGGCTACTGAGTTCATGATCGATGCACAGAACTTCGAAGGTATTTATTAAGTAAAAAGTACTTCGGTATCCCACTTCTTTGTGCACTGAGCTTTACTAACTAGACTCTGAAACTTCAGCCTAACCATCACCGAACTCTGAGCTCAATTTATTTCAGCTCGTATGTGCCTTACATTTCAATACCTGATTTAGGAATCTAACTGGAACCTAGTCGTGTTTCCTGGTCTTTTCGAATGATACTTCTTCCTCTTGTGTTCCTTGAGCAGAGTATTCGATGTTACTAGCTGAAATGTATTGTAGAACTCAGTCTCTTCGTCTCTCGATCCTCGTACCACGCAAATATTCTCTCGTAACCCTTTCTACTACTCCCTCCCGTATAATCGCATTCCACCCTCCGTGACTATTAGTTTTTTCATCTCTCTTCACGTATTTCCCGTTCAGAATCTTCAAATACTGTTTCTATCTCTTCGTCTTCTGTGTGCAACGTCGGCATGTATATCAGAATTATTGTTGTCGACGCTTGGTTACTGTAGATGCTGATGAGATCAACCCTGTCACTGAACTATGCAAGTAACACACTCTCTTTTCTGCCTTCCTATTCATAAAGAATACTTCTCCAGTTATATCGTTTGCTGTTGATCTTACCCTATACTTGTCTGTCTTGTTTACTTTTAACTTCACTGACCCCCACATTTATACTGAGACCTAGTATTTCCCGTTCCAGATTTTCTTGTTTCCCAACAACATTAAAACATTTGACATTCCACGCTTAGTCTTGTACAACTTTACCCTTTCGTTGGTAACTGAATCATTTTCGGATGTTCACCTCCCCTTCGGCAACCCCCTCCCGGAGATCCGAATGCCAATGGAATAATCATAATACTTTCTGCAACTAGAGGCCCCATGTCCTTTAGCTACAGATTTTGTCTCTTTAATGTAGTGGTTTCCTGCATCCGCATACCGTTGAATGTGGCTCTTTTCCCGCGTTTTAGGGGCAGTTTCCCACTGTTAAGGGCAAGAGAGTGCCTGGCAACTCATTCCGCTCTTCTGCTATACTTCAAACAGCCGATCGAGAGTGAACTCTTATGCTCGAAGCCTTCTACCACCATTGCTGATTACTTCAATTTATACTTTAACCAGTGACAAGATTAGTACCCAGGACATTTTGATTTCCAATTAAAATCGGTCTCCTAAACCATACGTGATGTTAATCGCCGGTGTGGGTGGCCGAGCGGTTCTAGGCATTACAGCCTCGGGCATGGATGTGTGTGATGTCCTTTGGTTAGTTAGGTTGAGGTAGTTCTAAGTTATAGGGGCTGATGAGCTCAGAAGTTAAGTCCCATAGTGCTCAGAGCCATTTGAACCATTTTTTTATGTTCATCATACTTTACCATCTCAATGTGGGATACGCAAATAATCTTCGTACACGAGGAATTCCTCACACGCAACGTCGCTTATTATGTGCTTGACAAGCACAAGGTAAAGAAACTGGTCACGTGGACTGTTGACTCTGGTTTCATACTGCGTAATGCCCGAGGAACAATGCAGTTAAGTTGGAAACCACACGAGACAAAGTTCTCAACTGACCAACATGCCACCATTCAGACGTGTTATGAAGGTAATTCAATGTCTATGTTTACTTAAAATAAACTTATCATCTAATAAGTCATTAACTTTTACCGATGTTGTACAAAAAGAACTACTGGATCCGTTCAGTCATTCACAGTACCATGTTCGTGACCTGTACATTCATCGAAACAAAACTCCACCCCAAAACTCTCGAACCCTTTGAGAATAGTTTGAGGAATATTTTGCTTTCCCGTGGCACGTGACTTCAGTTCTACAGGTCACTTCTGCAACTTCATCGAGCGAAATATAAGTTCCTTACACCCAGTCCTTGTAAGTAGTTCAAAAAATGGCTCTGAGCACTATGGGACTCAACTGCTGTGGTCATAAGTCCCCTAGAACTTAGAACTACTTAAACCTAACTAACCTAAGGACATCACACACATCCATGCCCGAGGCAGGGTTCGAACCTGCGACCGTATCGGTCGTGCGGTTCCAGGCTGTAGCGCCTTTAACCGCTCGGCCACATCGGCCGGCCTCGTAAGTAGTCACGAGTCCTGTATGCAAGTTAAGTGTTTACGGATGAGAATGACCTTCACAATATTTGTATATTGGTGTAATCTTCTTGAGTTAACTACCAGCTGTCCCTGTGGATATATTTACTGATGTGGGAGGTTCTGATACGATCTTGTTCATCATAATTACAGTTACTATGTGCATCTCATGTAGGTAGTACTATTGCGGGTTTAGTGTCCTGATCAAAGTACTTCCCGGTTTTACCCTACTCTAAACCACGTAAACTAGCAGGAAATTTGGATGAGTAATTCTTAGTGAATAGTATTCGGATACGGGAAATATCGGACAGCTGCGAGTCAGACTATCATATACCTGTTATGAATTTTCTTTCAGCAAGGGAGTGCATGCAGACTTGAGAAATCATAGAGGATTAGTGCTAGGTGCCGGACTAGTACTCTAACACAGTACCATGGCCTCTCGCGGACATGTGCCCATGAATTAACGCAACCACGATTCACTTCTACCAATATCCCTAGGCCTACACACAGTACATGTTTTCCTTCGTATACCATCCATGAAGGATAGGATGTTTTGAGAGATGTAGGATATCTTCTAGTAGAAGAGAAGACAGCGTGCACTTAACGGGGTGTAGTACAGTCCATAGGCAAGGTTTCCACGTCGATTAGTTCACTTTGCCTTCCTCTGCGACACAATTGAGTAAGACACACCTAATAATGATATCAGGAGTAGGATATCCTTGTAGTAAAAGCCAAAGACCGCTGCAAGGGCGCTGTTTTGTTCATTGCTTGGCGACCATAACGACAGCACCGCACGCGACCGTTGGACTTAGTGCCTACATTTTCGGTTCACTTGCTGTCGCCTGACACAGATTATCAATTTAGATATGAAGTATCCGTTTGTTCGAAAAAATGTTGGAAAAATATTGTTCACGGTTGGTTGAACATACGAACGTACGCCTTGCTGTCACGTAATATTGTTTCCCGTATGTTATACGTCACCTGTGACGCTGATTCATCCGCTTGTACGCACCTGTGCCTCGTCTGGTAACAGAACGCTACTTTCCACTGACTGTTTTGTGTCTTTTATCCCTGATTAGAGTTCGTTCGCGGAACTCGTCGGCTCGATTTAAAGCCCCCAATATTATCTTTGCCCTTGTAAAAAAAAATGTCGCCAACAAGTAGAGCGAGTTCCTGGAAAATCTTGCAGCTCAGCATTTATCGTACTGCAGGATAAAATTCAACGCCAGACTGGCTTTTCGCCGATCTGCATCTATGTTTACTGCTGTATGTGTTCTCAGAGATCTATCGAGATTCCGCCTATATCCTGACTGTATAAATCGCGACTTTCTCTCTTCACCGATTAATCCTTTATACAAAGTGCTCCAACAAATACTACCAACTTTGAAATTGTTGCCCTAGCTTATTCTTTCTTTCCCTTTCCCCTTCATTATCTCCACTTGGCCGTTACGATTTTGTAGACTATATTGTCTGTGTGTCTTACATCAGTCATTTTCAGGGTTATGGACCTCTCATTGTCTGGATCAGAAATGAAATGTAGTCTGAGTTTCCTTAAATATACTTTCCATTGCTGTACTACAGGCCGATACTGCTTCCCAGGTACTGTTTGTAACACGAAAAATGCAGATAAAATATCTTCTGCACCATCCAAAATATTTCGGCGTTTAATATCCGTTGAGAACTTGTACTGTACTTCTAATTCTGAATCTGTAGGCTTTGAGACAGAAATTATATTTAATATGTAATATTTGTCATAGTGTATTTATTTGGGAATGTGTATAATTGATTGTAATTATAATGTAAATATTGTAAATTGCTGGGTAATAGCCAAGGGAACTTTAATGTATAGATAGCAACGACGAAATGGCAGTAGCTCCACCATTGTTTATTTCTGCGTAGGGAGTCTCTGTCGCGCTGAGCAGTTTGGGTCTTGAAAGAGTGCGGAAGTGTTGGGTGCTTCAGCAGACGCGGTTTGCAGCTATGTTTGCGCCGGTGTACACGCACCTAATTCGCTAATCTCCGAGTATTGAGAGGACGGTAGGAGTGGATAGGCGGAGGTAGCTGCAGTTATAACTATGGCCTGCCCCGTTATTATCGGTCGCTCTGGAGACGACTCGGGGTTCACAACCAACAGTAGCACCAACAGAAGAAGCTCAATATTGTTGTCGGCTACAATTTTCGTCTTCCAGCCAGCTGCAACATCGTGAGACTATTAAGTGACAAAATATAACTAATCCTGTAGCGGCATTACACAGTGTCATTTCCTTCGCAATGTATAATTAACCTGAATGATAATCGGCAATAGTTACAACTTTTAGGGCACCTGTGTTGTCATTGGTCTCAGACATTATTACCAAGCAGGGTCCCTTTCCTTTCCAGGCAATCACCGAGTGTCGTAAAAATATGAAATTGGTTAACTATTTAGAGCCAGTTTTGTTTGTTTGCTAATGATGAGTAACAGTCTAAATTTTCTGACTCAGTAACTAATGATTCTTGTATTGCTTAACAGAGGCTTAACTACTTTGAAATTTTGAGTAGTAGCTTCGTGCGCTTAAAGTAACTTAAAATTTCACTAGAAAAACTAATAACTAAAGATACGCCACATATTAAGAGTGCGCAATCTCATTTATTCTGTATTTTGCTTAGAGAGTGACTTCTGCTGCTTTGGTATGTATTCTATTGATGTTAATTTAAAAGTAGAATCACGGCCTCATTTTCTTAAAGTAAGTTCAGTTCAGTCTTCCAATATTCTAAAGTAAATTGCATGCCTTCTTCTAAATTCTGCATTACGTGACACTGAGGTTACTGGAAGTCATTTTGTCTATAACGAAATTTTAGTCACGCCAAGTTATTTATTTAACCAGGAACTTCATTTAACTTTACTTTCAATGTATAGCATTTCAGAATAATTCACTGCAAACGCCGTGCTTTCTGATTCATTTATATTCTCGCGAACAATTATTTTGTGGAAAAGCATGATAACCTTCTATTGCCATGCCGCTGATTATTTGTTTGAATTTCTTACCTTTCTTAAGATTCTGTAGATTCACTGTCCTAGTGGGCTGGCGAACGTTTAATCATCCCCTTTTTAGTTAATCAGTAGTCTTTGTATTACCAGTATTTCTTGAATTAAAAATATTAAGTACTACCCTTTACCCCCACCCCCTCCTTCCCCCTCCCAGTGTGATTTGTGAGCGATGCACTAAATTTCCACCCATTTCAAAACTATCATCAGAATTTTGATTAGGTTAAGAATAGGTTCTTCCTTCAAAAGGGTCTGTTGTACACTAATCTCCTACTAATCGGTATTATTTTCCTTCGATGACGATGGGCTTACCACTATCAGATATCATTTGGCAAAAGCAACCACTCTCAGTTATATCGCAATCCAGTAGGCCGATTAGGAAGTTGGAGGTTACACATCCTCTACCAGAAACCCATCTGATCTTCGTCCTGTACTTCATTTTCTCTTTAAATTCTGTATATTACTCTCGTCAGTGGTTTACAAGAAGATCCCATCACTTTATTAGACCTGTAGTTGGATCATTTTATTCGTATCTGCTTTCTCTGTTAAGGTAAGGATACTTCTTTTCCAGAAATTTGATAGTAAGCTACTCATTACAGAGGTTTTTGACACCAGCTTAAATAACGTTCTAGTACCTACGCTAGACACAGACATCACAGACTCCTGCTGACTTATTTGAGCATGTAGCATTCGGTTCTGTGTAATTCACTGACACCTCCTATTTCATCCACATCAGCTTGCACCTATCCACACTTCGCATCAGCTCCTCTTCATAACGGAGGACATACCCATACTCTTTCCGCTTGGGTGTCTTTTCGACTACATTCGGTACAGTGTTTCCGCTTTGCATCCTTCCATATTAAATTCCTAAGTTACATTTAATCTTCAGGTAGACCGTATCGGCTATTCAAACACGTACGGCTTTCTTAGTATGTCTGCATACTGATACACGAGGTTTTATATCTTTTCTCACCCAGGAACTGGGAATTTAATCTCCACCGCCGAAGACAGTGATGCCGTTCCCGTTACCGCTGCCGCCGCTAAGGCGAGTGCTTAAGCAAGAGCACTAACAGAGATTGTCTATCATTCAGTATTCTCTGCATCTGCTACATTCTGTTCAAAAATGGTTCATATGGCTCTGAGCACTATGGGACTTATAATCTGAGGTCATTAGTCCCCAAGAACTTAGAACTACTTAAACCTAACTAACCTAAGGACATCAAACACATCCATGCCCGAGGCAGGATTCGAACCTACGACCGTAGCGGTCGCGCAGTTCCAGACTGACGCGCCTAGAACCGCTCGGTCACACCGTTAGAGCTACATTCCGTGCTGTAATTACATCCGTTATAGCTGGTATGTTCTATTCACAGTTACAGGTCGTGTTTAAGTAATTCGTAGGTACGAGCTCCAATGAGCCATTTATTGGTTTAACATGTGCTATTAATTGTACTGACTATTAATTGTGCAGAAGTGCTCGCTGTGACCCGTATGTCATTTAATCCTCGTTACGTGTTATTTCATTTACAGTAAAAGCTTCTTACAACGAAGTATAAAATTGTGATGATGATTAAAATCGAATATGCAGTACCCTCTCATCTACTGTGCAGTGCTGTAATAACAGTACACCAACTTAATGTTTTCGAAATATTACAACAATGGTTTTCAATATGCAGCTCTGTTCATGTTCTTATCGTACGCACTGTGTTCCTTAAATGCGGGATAAAGATCTGTTGTTCCTCGAGGATGTATTAAAGACACGATTTACACCTGATGGTGGTTAATGAAGTGTCCCGCAGGCCTTGAAAATGCAGGATCATTTAACAAAGCCTGTAGGAAAGCAGTGCAGTTAATTCAACTGCCGGATGATAGGTAAAGATTCCAGTCAATGGAGTGTATAGTTCTTCAACGGAGAAAAGATACTTTCTCATAGAAATCTTACTGCAGGTTCAATATACACGTGAATTGGTAGGTTGAAGAAGGCAACCAATAAAGAACCTCCTTTGGTGGGAAATATAAATAACTATCTGCTGATACCATTTTCATGCGATTCTTTACATAACTTTATAACTCAGTATCTTGAAAAGACGAAATGGATTGTCTTGAAGAATGCATCACGATACTAAAAACTATGAATTTGTCCCTTCTTCAAACGGATTGTGAATTAGGCACTAAAATTCCTTGTTATAACCTTAGAGACAGCTATATTTCCACAAATATTCATAATACAACGTACACAGGAAATTTCTATATTACTCTCATGTTCTTCAAGCCGTGTCTACCAAATTTACTCTGAAAATCGCTACCGTCCATCCCTTTTACCGTCCTCTGCAGTAGCTATATTGGTCTTAGCATGAACTCTTCGTTAAAAGGTTATTACCCACGCTAAGTGTTACTAATTATCCTACGTATATCTTGGATATCTAGGTGTCTCGAACTGGAATTCTTCCATTGTACGGCATTTCTGTAGGAGTACGTGGCATTTCTACACTGTCATTAGGCAACAAGACAGGCTTCTTCACCACAACATCAATTAAACCATATGCGGTTAAATATCCTTTAGAAAAGAAGTATTCTACCTATAGCTGGAAAATGAGTATTTTTCCAGGGGCTTCTTTCTTGTAGAACATAGGTTATTCATTTATATAAATCCACTATACTTTCACCAGGAAACTGATTAACACTGAAAACCGTATTCCTTGAGGAATGTATCAAATCAACGTACTTTTGCGCTGCGTAAATTCTGTCTAGTCTTTTGACTTTCCTTTTCGCTGTCCCAAACTTGCGATCACGTTGAAGAGGCCTGCTTTGCACTGCCGTTCAGATGTGGGCTTTTGCTGTTAGTTCTTCAAAAATACTACATACGTCGATTTGAGGACGCCAAAATCTACAACCATGATTTTCGTGGAAGTACAGGGTGACCCAAAAAACAGTTAACATTTGTAAATGCACTAAATCATGGAATAATGTAAGCACAAAGACATTCAAATGCCTGAAATGACATGAGGTTTCATTGAAACCAAAGCAAATGCAAAAACTGGCCAGCTGATGGCGCTGGACAGCAAAGTGTCAATGAAACCGCATGCGGATCGTGACGGCTGCGAGGTACGCAGATGTGTTACAGAATCGCAACACCCCTAGCCTGGCTGACAAACACCTACAATAAGGTATGATTTTTATGCAGGATGGCGCTCCACCCCATATGGCTACATGTGTTAAGAATTTCTTGTGCAATCGTTTTATGGGGATTGCGTGCTCAGCCTCCAATTCCGTCATGCTTGACCTTCCATGTCCCTACGACCCAATCCGTGTGATTAGTGGCTGACGGGTAACTGAGTTCGCAAGTCTATCGTGATTATCTGACCTCTTTAGGGATTCTAAGAGATGACATCCGACGGCAATTTCTCACCTTTTCTTCCGATATGCTGAACAGTGTTGTTCTTAACATAGTCCCTCGGCTACAAGTATTGCTGATGAACGGCGGCTGAAAAATTGAGCATTTTGTAGACAAATTATTGTTTTGTATCATATGAAGCGTCATCTGTTGGCCATTTGTGCAACTTTTCTTGGTTTCAATAAAAACCCATGACATCTCAAACATTTGTGTCAATTTTTACTTCTCCACCTTCTTTATTCCTTGATTTACTTAATTTTCAAAAGTTAACGGACTTTTAGGTCATCCTGTAGTATCTGCAAAAGGAAAGATCCGGATGTAAGTTATGAAAAGAGGTCAAAACTATTTTGATGTTCAGCTTTCAATTGGAACATGTATCTCTTTAACAGGAACTCAATTAATGTGTTTGTCCATAAATGCACCCAAATTCACCAATATTGCATTACCAAGATGTCGATGCTTGCCACTACAATCCACGAGAACCTGGTTCGCAATTATTAAAACGTTATTCAAAATATTTTTTATTTTTGTTTTATTTAGGAGATTTGGTTAAAACAGGGTACTTAATAAACAAAGTGGCGTATGTAATGAACAATTTGTACCAATCTGTTGAGTTTTTAATCACTTATCGTCCAATCTGTCTACTTACAATTGGGCACGAAAAACATGCATTTAAAAAAATGCCTCTTTTATACTTGAGTCAAGTAGCCTGTTTTCTCAGACTAGTTGTATAAAACATTATAAGGAAATAAAAAAAAAAACTCCATTTACAAACCCTGACAATCACTTCATGAACAAAAATAACATTTACATTGTTCAACATCATCATTATCATTAATGATTCAAATGGCTCTGAGCACCATGGGACTTAACTTCTGAGGTCATCAGTCCCCTAGAACTACTTAAACCTAACTAACCTAAGGACATCACACACATCCATGCCCGAGGCCGGAGTCAAACCTACGACCGTAGCGATCGCGCGCTTCCAGAATGTAGCGCCTAGAACCGCTCGGCCACTCTGGCCGGCATTATCATTAATGCCGGTGCACTGTTCATGAGCCCATTCACTACACTTGTAACACTTTACCCAGCCTTCTGCAGACTTAGAACTGGAGAAAAGTTCATTACAAAAAATGAGAGCTGTATATTATCTTCTCCTTCCTCTTCTGACGATGTGCTATACTCCCGTACTTTTCCTACTTTCTTTGCTTTATTCTGTACAACATTTCTGACTTCAGCAGGCCTAAAACTGTTAGAATATGGACCCATTTGAAGTTTTTTTGGGAGTCTTCTCCTTTTTCATAGAATACTTTTATTCTTCCTTATAAGGTGAACTTGTAAGAACAGCTGTCCTCCCCCTTTTTCTATCAGATTCTTGTTCCTTTCTTTCAGCTATTGGCACTGATTTTATGTCTTTTGGAGACGTGGAAAGTTGAAGTTGAAAGCTTAGGTCTGTCTGACTGGGAAGACACTGGTGTGGTTGGAAAAGATGTTTCTCTGTTTAATTACTCTGAAGTAGGCACCGAAAGCGAGACATCACCTTCCTCCAACGGTGGATCAATTTCTGTTGTTTCGGCAGGCTGATACGTCCAATCAGGGAAAACATCTGCATCCAGTGGAAATATTCCACTTTTACAGATGAATTTACAGCAGTCTCAATAGAAGCAGCTTTCATGAATGCTGGCCCATACAGCCCTGCAACTTGATTAATGTTTAGCATTCGCCCAGGATGACACTGAAGCCACTTTCGAATCTCTTGAGAGTTATAATTACTCAATGGGGCCATGAATGTAACATCCGGGAGCTGCGGTGGGTGCAGTGTGGGGGAAGCACAAGAGTTGAACATTGTTTTCTCTATCCACATCAATAAGTTGAGTGACCATCCAAGAGCAGAAGAACGGGTTTCTCTGCAGCTGGCTTAGAAAATTCAACAAATCGTTGAAACCATTTCAGGATAATTTCCTTCTGCATCCATCCGCTAGGGTGGATACTCCGCAGTAGATCCAGGCGGAGTATTATCCAACGGCTCAGGCTTGGCTCTTTCTCTAGGGAACACAAATATTGTGGGCATATAAATTCCAGTAGCGCTCATACAGGTTACAGCAGTCGTTAAGATGCCTCTCTCCACAGAAACCAAACCGTCAACATGACGTTTTTCCCTCAAGGCAAGCGACTTTGATTGCTTATTTTGGACTGTTGTTATTCCTGTGTCATCCACCTCATAGACTCTATCGGCTGTGAAATTGTACATACCATAAAGTTCTAACAGCAAACCAAAGAACTGCTTCACCAGTGCGCGGTTAAAGCCCATTTCTCTGGAAAGATGAGATGGCTCGGCAAAACGCAGGGTTATTTCCGGATTCCTCTTCAAAAACGAATAGATCGAGCATTTACCTGCCATTTTCTTAGTTATTTTTCTCTGCCAGTTCGAAAGCCAGACTCCGCACCTCATCGATGGTCAGTCCAAGCAATCTGCTTTCCATTAGCAGGATATATACAGCCAATTCAATTTCCTGCTCCAGATTAAATACAGATTTGTAGCAGCCTAGACCTAAAACAACAACAACAAAAATAACAATAATAATAATAAAAATGCAACAGTTTAATTAATTTCCTCTAAAATAGTAAATAGTCCTATCTTTCTTTGTAGCATCCTCAAAACACATTCCAGTTCAGGCCTTTTTTACACGTGCTTCCAGAGTACTAGAGAGTACTAGAGGGAGCCCAAGGGACTTTGACGCTTTCAAATAGCCCATTGTTTGGGCCAAAACACACATACTCTCTTCACTCCATGACTGACAGTTTTCCTTTTATAAGGCTCCATAATTATTATGGCCTAAGTTACATCCTGTGAATAACAATAATAGTATCCATAACCATAATCACAAATTTTCTAATTGATCGAACTAAATAAACAGTTTAAATATCGCAAACAATGATTTTTAAATCAGTTCGATAAAACGGGTATTATCCTAATTTATCAAACTTAGTGTCACCTAGTTTTTTCTGACAACGCCATTAAGAAGAAGTTGATTTCAACAGCGGGACAAACATTTTGAAACACTCAACGATCTGTAGTGGAGACAACGTTTCACTAACATCATACTTACTTTACAGTCTACGAAATGGTTCCTTGCAAATATGAATGCACAATTCAGAGTTTAATATTACAAAACAACACTGTAAAAATGAATTTTTCCACCGAGAGAACTCACGGTTGCTTTCAACGGACTGCAGCTACTGTAAGAATGAAGGAACTGGAGTGCTAAAGAGGTTATTGTGTTTACCGGGAGATGGCAGCACATATTAGATCAGAATTGTACGATACCCTGTTTCATCAGACTACCCTGTTTTATCAGACTCTCCTCTACACCTCAAGTTCCGTAGGACAAACTGTAAACAATCAACAGGTGGTTTAAGACTACACTGGACAACGATCCTGGGTTTGCAAACTATGGCCAAAAAAATATGAATAACGCTATCTGCATTGATCTGACGTTGAGCAGACTTTGATAAAATCTACTGAAGTTTCTCTACACAGGTGCATCTGAGAGCAAGTGGCGATTGAGATCCGTGCGCCCCAACAGTGCTGGAGCGCAGTTCATTACGGTGCTTGCTTCATATGCTGATCCATATTTCAGCTGGCAGGATGCGTGCGACAGATGACAGACGTGTAGGCAGCACCTGTGAATCGATCGCGGCCACGAAGTAAATGAAAATATCTCACTGTCTAGCGATCAGGCACATGGATTGCTATTTACTCTGAAATCACGGTAGATTGCAGTGTGTGACACGCCCATTCACTGGTCGTACTAAGGACCAATTTGGCTCACTTATATGACAGAGCCCACAAAGATACCAAACATCAAGTCTGGTAAATCATAAACAAGTAAGTTGAGATTTCCGGGCTGAGAGACCGATGTCGATGTATAAAATTTCCACCTGACGTTTCGTCTCCACCTGCGGGAGACATCGTCTGAGGGCGTCCGTCTACTGCCAGACGCCCTCAGACGATGTCTCCCGCAGGTGGAGACGAAACGTCAGGTGGAAATGCTATACATCGACTACGGGCTCTCAGCCCGGAAGTTTCAACTGAAGAGAACACTGGCCGTGAAAGCCTACATTATATGATAAACGAGTAAGTCTGCCCTCGGCAAACGAGCAGTCAGAGATGATTGAAGTACCACTGTCAGTACAGTAAGAACTTCACCATAGGCTCCCAGTCTAAACTACTCGCAAGTGAATTCAGTCTCAGGACAAGTCCCAAGTAGCAACCACAAATACCACAGCCTGGGCTAAATTACCGCACCTGAATGCTTCGCACCTTTCCAGAAAAAAATCCGTTTACAAGCAAAGTGGGCAAATGACACCGCCTTCACGCCATCTTGAGCCAATCACAGGGCTCTAGAGGTGCTAAATCTCCCCAACAATACAGCAGAATCCCATGTCAAACCAGGGCAAAAGTTAAGAAACCTACATCTCTGAAAAAAAAGAAACTGACAGTTACTGGAGTTGTTAAGTTTTCGCAGATGGGGTTAGAGACGATTTTCTTTGAAGCTGTGTCACTTCCCACAGCAGCAAGCTTACAGATACACTCTAAATGATCTTTATCTAAATCGCCTGTGCTCTGGAGCTTGTCAGTCGTAGATATGAGATGTAGTAAAGATTCTACCCCCAAACGTTTCTCAAACGCCGTATTTTTCTTATACAACCAAGGGAGCCAGGGGGAGTGGTTCTCAGGCCTATTTGCACTTTCAGCGAACACGAAAACTTGTGAATTTTTACTACGCATGACTCTGCACGCAATGCCCAGTTTATGATTCAACTGTGCAGACGAGTTCCTTCAGACTGTTGCCCCCAGTCCAGGTTACGGCTGGTGCCGCGGCAGGTAGCTCAGAGTTATTCTGCTGGAGACCTGTCTTGATGAGGGGCTGCCCGGTCTGCCCTGTACGGCTGTGGACCTGTCGGGGAAGATTTACTGATGTATGGGCTCTCCTCACATTGCTTTCAACGCCCAACATGCTGTTTCTACGAGCTAAGAACAACAAAAATACCTCATGCTTTCAGTGCTCTACTAGGTTCCATCAGTGTCGGCTCAGACTATTAACTTTCTAGAGTCTTGCTCAAGGTGCATCAGGTTGTAACATAATCTTTACTAATTTTCTGTATACGAAAAATAGGTGAGAGAGTAACTTATCATCTCTCACTCCCCTCTACCTGCTGTTAATTTCTGCATGGGTAGTGTTTCACTTCAGTATTCTTTAGTGCGACATGAACCAGCCAAAATCATTGAAAATTGCAGTTGAATCTCATCCTAATAACCGATATGTATATGGAAAAGGTAACTCTGCCAATCTGGATTGCTAATGGCTAAAACACATCATAGTTTGACCTCATTCATTCCAGGGGTCATTCACTCACACGAAGCTGCAAACCAGAAAAATTAGATGAAAACATTGCTGTGAATAGTACGAAATACGTTAGACAAAGGGTTTAATGCTACCTCACAGACTTCTGTTAAGCATTTGATAGGTGGTAAAAAGGCCTTGCAGCGAAGAAATATACCCATTCACACCATATCCTGAGTTCAGAGGTGACGAATGTCACTAATCATATACAATGTCCTGGAGTATGATCTTTTCTCTGCTCATTGATTTACCCCTGCTCTTTCACTCATTTGGTATCAATCATCAAACACATACTTTCAAAAATTCTCAAAGACCAAGGAAATCAAATGTGTAATCTGTTTGTCTTATTGCCTAAGTTGTGCAAATATCTTTATTATTTTGTATAACATGAAAACAAATACAGGCACATAATCAGTGACGAGAGCATTAATAAATATTGCAGAAAAACATAGCCCTCACAATCAAAACAGATCAATTGATACATACAAAAACACAAGAAGATGTTACATAATGATATTACAGAAAGGTATCTTGTTGCTCCCTCCACAAGGGTCCCTGGGGAAACAAATTTTACAGTTGAAAGTGTCACACGAATTGAGAATATGTCACTTACGCACATGCACAAACCATGACTGGTAGGACTGAAGAAAAGCAATGTGTGCCAGCGTGGAATTGCCTGTCACTCAGCACATGATGTGGCAGTAGTGGAGGCAGACATCCCTGTTGCTCCCTCTCATCTCAAGGCAACATGTGGTGTCAGGGCAGCAACTGGCATATTGGCAGCTTATGGACCACAGCTGGACTCTTGGCATCATCCTGGTCAGGTTACAGTCAGCTGTCAGGGAATGGTGTGACAGCATTGCATTTGATGTGCAATCTGCCCCGTGGTGTAGAAATCCGTTCAGTGTTAACAGGACGGGGGACAGCCCTGCTCATCCCGTTCGCCTCTACATCGGAATGCATGCCTTGCGGGACATTGGATTAGCTTGCCTCTTGTCGATCGGACACGTCACTCTCGACAACCGTCTGAGTCAGTTAGGCTCGGTGTGCGGGTCGATTGTGGTGCCATGTGACTCGCTTGTCCCTCAAATGGGGGCCTGAAGGGTCGTTTGCTGCTAGGGGGTTGTTGCCGGCGTGCGGTGGCGTTCCGCTGACTGTGCTGGCTTGAGCATGCCGCGTTCAACTGGTGGATGACCGGGCTGCATGACGTAGGCGCGTCAGCTGGCAGCGGCTCGTCGCAGCAGGTGGTCCCCCACACCTGGGCTGCTACAGCTGACACATTATGGCTGCCCACTGCCCTTCCCTTTCGCTGGCTGGTGTGGTCCATGACGTCCAGTCTGCCATGTTGGTTTCAGTTTCTGCACAATCCTCAATTGTGGTCAAGTGCCATATTTTCTCACAAATGTCATTACATCAATGTAATCAATTTACAGAAAAGAAATAATGATGAATTAAAGAAATATTTTACTTAAAATAAATATATATTTGTAATATTACTAATAACACAACATGAAAAATAACTATACTGACTGCAGTGTACTGTTAACGTAAGTATGTAAACTATGTGGTGTGAGGTGTCTTTGTACGTGCAAGTGTTTTTGTTAGTATTTGGTTAGTTCAGCTCGTGTCATGCACTCTAATTTTACGCTGTCGCTACCTCTATACCTCCACCAAATATGCATACCTCTTCCAATACTAAATACTAACTTGTTGTACTACCCTTTGCCTTTGCTAATACTAGCGAAGTGAAATTTCATGCATTTTATTCCTTGTATACTCCTCTTTTATTTTTTGATTTCTGGCAGTGTTGTCTGCTGATGCTGAAGTAATCAGGATGTGCGTCTACTCACTCAGGTGTTGTTGATTTGCCTGATATCTTTGTGATGGCATTTTATGATTGTGTACTCGTAATTTTATGTAGTACAATGATGCCTCCCGCCTCCGCTGTCATGATCGCTGCAGCTGAAATGAAACTCAAGCATACTGGATTTTATATATACATTTTCGAATTTAAGTCTCATCCATGGTCCATCAGTTCGTTTCAGCTTCGTGTTTCCGGGTCTAGGGTGCGCCACTCTACCATGACTTGCACCTGTCCGTGCTAATTCCTCGTGCACAATATTTCGACGACGGCGCCCACAAGGTGCTGGCAAAATTCCACCACGAGACAGGCAACATCGCATGACAGGCGAAGGCTCGTAACACACCACGTCTTAGCGTCAACACGCACCCAAAGCTAACAGCATACCAAATACATCCGAAAATCGACATGCACATGCTCATAACACACTGAGTCTTAGTGTGGACACGGGCCCAAAACATGGACCGCTAACACCATGCGAAACACATTCGAAAATCGAGACGCACATGTTCTGTGGCACGATTTAACGTCTTGCCACCACGAAAAACATAAAGTGGCGTCCATAAGGCCCTTGGACGGTGTACCAGAAAACACTTGTAAAGGCTCATCTACGAGAATGCTATGACAGAGTGCGATGCTCATTTGTGGGCAAATTACGACAGATCTCCCTATTCTCCTGGAAGTGGAAATCAGACTACAATTGTGAGGTCCAAAGAAAGAATAGCGGTACTCAGTTGCTTGGAGTACTTTTGTACTGCGAAGTGCCTGGTTTGGCAAGCTACAATAAGTGCCGATAGTTGATGAAATATAATTTGCAACGGAATTTTAATTCAATCTGCCACCTGCCAGTGTATGTTGGCAGGAAAGATGTCACAAGTACAAATTCATTTGACCACGTTCAACAAGGACTCAAGCTGGAGACTAAAGAAAATGACAAACAAAATAACACCAAAATAGAACAAATGGAAAATTACGCTAAGCAACACAATATGTACATTAAATTACGTTGAACAGATCACCCATGGAGACTATTTACATGCTTCACCTTCTCTTACTGTGGCAGTTCTGTTGTACCTTCGTACAGTAACAGGTTAATATCTCTCGTTCCGATAGTTCCCATGGCATTGTTTTGAGCTGAGTCCGCAGCGGCTGTGAACCAATTCCTGTTTGAACTTTCTCTGCGTGACCCCTGGGATTGGTTAGGTGGCCTCAATTCCACATATTCGCTACGTCTGTCATTCTATTGACATTGAACGTTGTATGCACTGCTATTGCTTTGCTGTTGGTACCTACAACCCTGTTGGCCCTGGTTCGAGTTCTGTTGCTCTCTCCAGTTTCCGTTTCGTCGGTAGATATTGTTGTTGCTATGATTATAATTGGGAGGTTCCTATCCCATTCTGTGGCATCTAGTAGTCAGGCCTACTAGAAGACTGGCCTGATAAGCGAGTGCTATTATTATTATATCACAAATATTTTCATGATTTATCATACCCACTGCAACTATGCTGGAAATATGACCCCTAGTGCCTCTCAGTTAAGCTATAATTTAGTCTCGTCCTTACCTCTTAACGCAACTAAATGGATAACACATCTGACTAATCGCTTGTGCACATTTCTGAAGGACTCACTCCACCCTGGCAAGACCCCATTTCCATTCTGTGGTGTATATTTCAATCAAAGCTTGGACATCCCAGCAAGAACATTGAGGTTACGGTAAAATACCTCAACAAAACTGCTACCCACAACTCAATAAACAAGACCACTATTTGTTTCATATATCTCCTCTTTCTTACAATAAATTCTTTATCGCTAATGTTGCAAATTTCTTGCATAATACTTAAGCACATTAGTTAACCAAGGGATTCTCCGCCCCATGGTCATGACAGAAGATAAGCATTTTACTATTCTATGGTCTCATAAAGTTTCTGTTTATTGTTACTGTGCACTTTCTGGATTGGTAAGGAATCTTTCGCTACGTCGCTGCTGTACTAGAAAAAAATCGTGCTTGACCCACCCTATTTGAAACTATTTCGCTGCTGTCCCATGCATATCACACAGATTAAATACACAAGATAAATCACAGTGGCAGTATAAAACACATATCAAAAACAAAATATTTGGTTATCAACTCGTTCTGCTTTTCCCTCATCAAACAACAGTCATCACAGACTCACACGTCACTGACCCACATAATAATTTTCATACCACAAACTCTGGAGGATACATCACCCTGTGTAATGCAACTCACATGGTGTTGCCGGGAAGATGGCTGACTCACCTTAATTCACTCTCAAAGTATCTGAATATCAAGCTGGCGTCACATGATTGTATCTCATAATGGAAGTTTTGGTATCTTATTCATCTCACATACGGATCCTCAACTGAATGCTAGGACAAGCCTTTCTAATTTTTTTTATTGTCTCATAGTCAGGTTGGGAATCGCACTGTACTCACAATGTGGAAGTGCTTGTCTCTAATTCAAGTTCTGCACACGGAAATCTTATTTATTATCAACTTAGATTTACACACGCAAGTATTTCATCTTAATATTACGACACGCTAGCATTTCATTTTATAATCAAAACACGTGGTTTCTTTGTCACTTACAAAGAATCCTATGTTCCCTATGAACTTTTTTTTTTTTTTTTTTTTTTTTTTTACCGGCATGTCTCTTTTCGAATAACTTACATGGGCCTCCCACCAAAAGTTTTTGAAAAGAGAAATTGTTACTTTATCTACTCTTAGATATTCCACATGCACACCATTTTCATTTAAATTTGTTTTTCGGGATTACACATAAAGCACGTCTTCACATCTCAGGAACCAGCGACAGAGTGCTGAAACATGGCCGCTCATCCAATCATCCCGCGCTTCCTCTGAAGTGGGGGAGGACCTTGCCATCGTACTCGTCAGCCATATTCCAGGTGCTATAGTGCTCTGGTATACTTTCTCTCTTTGGTTCGGTCCAAGGTTACCAGAGAACCGTCTCAAAGCTGATTATAGAATCTACTTTCACTATATGTGGTCAGCAAACGATCAGCCATTCATTCAATTCATAAACATTACCAAACGGGATTCAGGGCTCTATTTTAAGGAAGTGTACATCTGAACAATTAAATATACAAATTGCCCTACTTTCCTACATTGGTATCCGGCTTCGGTCTATTAAATATAATGTTGTTTTTATACAAAAAACGCTGTTCTAACAAAAGCAACGAAGTATGTTGTTGTACATCTTTTCTATGTCGGGCACTACTGTACCGTTTAATAATTTCCTCGTCTTCTTCTATTTTCCCGGAATGGCTGGTTATTCCCATTGAAATTTGAATTTTTGTTTCGATTCGATCTATGTTATCCCCCATTTTGTCCATCGTCATTTGTCTCTGACGAATCTGGCCAGTTACGGTCATTATTTCTACTTCTTTCCCGCGAGTTGTGAATTTCATTCACGTAATCGAGTTCACACAGCGCACTCGTGAAATATTCGATTGAATCGCTTCATCTACCGAAGAGCAGTCGCTGATAACGTAAAGGTAACTTAATGTAGCAGTGCCTTATGATTTCCATGGGACTGTACGGTTTATCCAAGAATCGGTTCATCTTGACCTCGGATTCGAAGAATTTGACAGGACTTCGGAACCCTGACGCTTCTAAGTCCTTTCATAACATCAACTCCTGTTTTATCCTCTCCTGTGTGTCTCGCCACCAATATGTGCTAAGGAATGCGTCCTTAAATTCTTGGTAGGAACGACAACTTTCCACAACTCCACTCATACGCTCTGCATTCGACCCTTCTAAGAAACCACAGATATACTGGTGCTTGTACTCCAGTGGCCAAGATTCTGGTAGCACATGATCCTATTGTGCCAGCCAAGTCTTTGGATATAATGTGTTGTTTGCCTCCTTGTAGATTTTAAAATTGTGATCGAAAGGCTCGACGCATTCGTAGTACGAGTTTTCCCTCTCGTCTGCAGCGCTTGACTCCATGTATCCGTGCCCAAATGATCCTCGTGCACTCTTTTGGTATCCCTCGTGTTGTCAGATTTACATAATAGCTTTCCTGACCTCTGTATACGTGTGTAACTGGTTTTGGGATCGGAGTCTGCCTTTCTGTGTGTTACCGACGGAGCATGTTCTATTGCGTGTTCCGCCTAGGCAGGAGCATTTTTTCCTGCGTTTCTTGAACTACTTTCTGCCTTGCTTTTGGAGAGTTGCAAGTGCCTTCTTTGTCTTATACACATCAGTTCTTGAAAGTTTAACTTGTTCTTTGGTCACTGATGCGCCCTTTCATGCTACTTGCGCTACCAATTGCGCTGTTTTGGCATAGCGTTTCGACTGGTCCGCGATCCCACGCGTTTCTGCTTTCGTTCCCTTGACATTCTATAGCTCTTCTCAGATTTCGGCGACCTCTTTCTTGACTCCATCAATACCATCTGTGACCGTACTTATGAATAATTTTTGTCTTTCTTCCTCTTCCTCCTGTATCTTTTTCTCTGCCTCTTGTCTCTTCCTTCCTGCCTCTTGCCTCTTCCTTTCTGCCTCCTTGTATGAATTGGATGAGAGCCTCAAACTGAGATCCACTGATAACACCTCCAGGACTAGATGAACAAGATTCCATCATTCTGTGACGTTTCGTTTGTGAGTCTGGTCTCACTGATGGCGCTTCTCGTACCGGCAGCGACTAAATTTCGTTGTGCTGCGATCTCTCGTTCACTTTCGTCACTCGACTGAGACATGTCGTCCTACTCTGCACACTATACCTTTGACATTTCTGCCCGGTCTGTAGGTGCATTTCCATGACAGTCCCATGTAATATCTGCCTGGTCACCGCTAATAATCTGACGTAGATCCATGGTTAACAAAATATCCTGCCTCGGGCAAGGATGTGTATGGTGTCCTTAGGTTAGTTAGGTTTAAGTAGTTCTAAGTTCTAGGGGACTGATGACCTCAGATTTTAAGTCCCATAGTGCTCAGAGCCATTTGAATCCTTCCACTACTCTGTAGCAAATGTGTCTTGCTTCTTGTAAACATGCCCTCTAATTCTGACCCAAACGAATTAAGACGCTACACATTCCTATACCACACAGATTCTACTCTAAATAACGCTCCAGTGAGCTACTGATTCCTAGTTCCTGACAACGAATTCAAATGAAGGCAGGCTTCTACATGCTCACAAATCTCGCTCTATTTTAACAAATCAGCACAACGGCTTTCGCCATCAGAAACTAACAATCAAGTGGCACAGAAGTCACAACCACAATATGAAAATACATACATACTATAATTAAGTATCAATACTATGTCTAGGTTTCAACAACGCGAATCAACTCCACCCAGTGCGTCACAATAAACATGTGAAACAGAAACTTCACTAGGCAATACTATCCACTATCTGACGGTCACAGAAGGTGCCATCAATTAAAAATTTTGCACAAGGGACGTGAAATTGAATGACTATACTATGCAACACGATCCGACAGAAACAGAAGGTGCATCAATCCAAGAGCTTGGCAGGGTCGCCAAAATGGAAGTTTAATCGTGGTGGGACTATTTAATGATTCAGAGTGTTGGCATTATTTGAGTCTTCAGACTATATGTATTTTTTGTAAAAAAAAAGCATACATAATTTGTGCTAAGCATGTTATTGATTGAATACCGCAAACAACAAACAGGTGGTTTAAGACTACACAGGTCAGGGATCCTGGGTTGTCTAAGATGGTTTATCTCTGGCCCTAAAAAAGTGTGTAACGCAATATGAATTGATCTAACGCTGAGCTGAATTTGATTGACCAAGTCTACTGACATTTCTCTACACAGTTTCAGCTGCGAGCAAATGGCGATTGAGATCTGTATACCATGACAATGCCAAAGGTGCAGTACATTACCCTGTTTGCTTCATGCAGAGACGTAAAATGCAGTTGGCGAGATGTGTGTGGCAGAGGTGAGACGTGGAGGTGGTACCTGTGAATCGATCACGGTCACGAAAGAAATGCAAGAATCTCATGGTCTAACTATCGGGCAGATGGATCGCAATTTACTCTCTACTAGAGTCCTGAAGTCATGGTGGATTTCAGTGTGTGACACACCTGTTTGCTGGTCGTATCAAGAACCAATTTATTCTTATGCGACAGAGTGCACTAGAATACCCAAAGTCAAGACCAGTAAACCCAAAATGAATGAGTGTGTCTTTGGCAAATGAGCAGTCCGAGGCATTTGAAGACACACTGTCAGTACAGTAAGAATTTCACCACATACTTCCCAGTCCAAAGTACTTGCAAGTGAAGTCAATCTCAGGACCGATCCCAAGTACCAACCACACACGCCAGAGCAACGACTAGAAGTGCTTCCAGACCAAAGTCCTGCATCCTGCACCCAGTGTTTCACACCTCTACAGAAAAAATTCCGTTGTCTCGCAAATTGCACAAACGACACCGCCTTCACGCCGTTTTGAGGCGCTATAACCGCCCCTCCCACACGATAGCACAAACTCATGTCAAACCAGGGCAAGAGTTAAAAAACTTGCATCTTCGGAAAAAAAAGAGACCGCCAGTTACTGACCTTTTTAAGTTTTCACAGAGGGGGAAAGAGACCATTTTCTGCAAAGTCATATTGCTTCCCGTGGCAACAAGTGAACAGATACAGTCGTAAAGGTCTTTACCTAAATCGCCTGTGCCTTGGAGCTTATTAGTCCTAACTATGAGGTGTAATAAGGATTCCATCTCAAAATATTTCTCAGACACTGGATTTATCTTACGCAATTGCGGCAGCTCATGGGGGTGGGGGGAGGGTTCATTGGCCTATTTGTACTTTTGGTGAACACAAATACTTGTGAATTTTTATTATGAGTGGCTCTGCACACAATACCCAATTTACGACTCCACTGTGTAGACATATTCCTTCAGAACGTCGCCCCCAGCCAAGGCTTTGGCTGGCGCCACATCAGGTAGCTCGGCATTGTTCTGCTGGAGACCTATCTCGATGAGGGGCTGTCCTGTCTGCCCTGTACTGCTGTCGATCTGTCCAGCAAGATTTACTAAGGGATGAGCTCGCTGCCAAGTGCTTTCAACTTCCAACATGTCATTTCTATGAGTTAAGTACCATAAAAATACCTGTTGCTCTTAGCACACTACCAGGCTCCATCAATGTCGGCTCAGGCTGTTAACTTTCTAGTCTTCTCAAGGTGCATCAGGTTGTAACAAAATCTCTAATAATTTTCCATGTACGAAAAATGGACAAGAGAGTAACTTGTCCTCTCTCAAACAATGTCGATTCCCATTCCCACTACAGAAACTTCTGCTCCGTCTGTAAAGACCTCAATGTCATTCGGGTGTTAAAGCCGAATTTTCCTCGCTGTAATATATAATACATAGGAGTGTACGTTGATAGTTGTGCAGGAAGTTGGATGAAGCTCAATTCAGTAAAACATAATTGGTTAAAGATGAGATAAGATTCCTAGGACTTGTCATCAAGGTCGATGGCATTTTGTGTGTAGTAATAGAGTTATGAGGAATCAAGGAATTTCTGCCATCGAAAAGTAATACACTCCTGGAAATGGAAAAAAGAACACATTGACACCAGTATGTCAGACCCACCATACTTGCTCCAGACACTGCGAGAGGGCTATACAAGCAATGATCACACGCACGGCACAGCGGACACACCAGGAACCGCCGTGTTGGCCGTCGAATGGCGCTAGCTGCGCAGCATTTGTGCACCGCCGCCGTCAGTGTCAGCCAGTTTGCCGTGGCATACGGAGTTCCATCGCAGTCTTTAACACTGGTAGCATGCCGCGACAGCGTGGACGTGAACCGTACGTGCAGTTGACGGACTTTGAGCGAGGGCGTATAGTGGGCATGCGGGAGGCCGGGTGGACGTACCGCCGAATTGCTCAACACGTGGGGCGTGTTGAGCAATCGTACATCGATGTTGTCGCCAGTGGTCAGCGGAAGGTGCACGTGCCCGTTGACCTGGGACCGGACCGCAGCGACGCACGGATGCACGCCAAGACCGTAGGATCCTACGCAGTGCCGTAGGGGACCGCACCGCCACTTCCCAGCAAATTAGGGACACTGTTGCTCCTGGGGTATCGGCGAGGACCATTCGCAACCGTCTCCATGAAGCTGGGCTATGGTCCCGCACACCGTTAGGCCGTCTTCCGCTCACGCCCCAACATCGTGCAGCCCGCCTCCAGTGGTGTCGCGACAGGCGTGAATGGTGGGACGAATGGAGACGTGTCGTCTTCAGCGATGAGAGTCGCTTCTGCCTTGGTGCCAATGATGGTCGTATGCGTGTTTGGCGCCGTGCAGGTGAGCGCCACAATCAGGACTGCATACGACCGAGGCACACAGGGCCAACACCCGGCATCATGGTGTGGGGAGCGATCTCCTACACTGGCCGTACACCACTGGTGATCGTCGAGGGGACACTGAATAGTGCACGGTACATCCAAACCGTCATCGAACCCATCGTTCTACTATTCCTAGACCGGCAAGGGAACTTGCTGTTCCAACAGGACAATGCACGTCCGCATGTATCCCGTGCCACCCAACGTGCTCTAGAAGGTGAAAGTCAACTACCCTGGCCAGCAAGATCTCCGGATCTGTCCCCCATTGAGCATGTTTGGGACTGGATGAAGCGTCGTCTCACGCGGTCTGCACGTCCAGCCGAACGCTGGTCCAACTGAGGCGCCAGGTGGAAATGGCATGGCAAGCCGTTGCACAGGACTACATCCAGCATCTCTACGATCGTCTCGATGGGAGAATAGCAGCCTGCATTGCTGCGAAAGGTGGATATACACTGTACTAGTGCCGACATTGTGCATGCTCTGTTGCCTGTGTCTATGTGCCTGTGGTCCTGTCAGTGTGATCATGTGATGTATCTGACCCCAGGAATGTGTCAATAAAGTTTCCCCTTCCTGGGACAATGAATTCACGGTGTTCTTATTTCAATTTCCAGGAGTGTAATTAGTTAAGAGCAATGTTCAGTTTCTTTGTTTCCTAAAGCATCTGTACAATCATAGTCGTTTAGAGTCCACATGTGAACCAGCTGTTCACGAATAATGCGTTTATGTTGTGCACTGAGGAGTGTAAAGTTGCATTAAAAGATCTAAAATGGCAAATGCTCTAAAGTAAAATTTTTTGTTATCCACAATTAAAAAGCCTTTCTATATGTTATCGGCTGAGTTTTTGTACAAAAGTGAAATCAAGAGCTTTTAATACGAAGCTAAGCAGGGACAGATTCAGCGTTATATGATTTCGTTTGTTATTATCCTAACGGAACTACTACATATCCACCAGAAAGTGCTAGCCAATGTGTACAGATTTCTAAAGTTCGGGGGAACATTCTGAAGAGTTAACTGATCGTGAGGCCCTGTATGAAGAGGTGCTACCTTAGATACCGAAGACAAGGTCAGTGAGCCATATATCTTCAACAGTTCGCCATGGATGTCAGCTACGACAAAGGTCAGGGTAACGTTTTCGCCGATGCTTTGTCCACTCTATCTGCAGAGGAATAGCAAGAAGACTGGGGGAAGTATCAGAAGGGATACGGAAGTCATTCATGATGGGTACCAGAAACGAAGCTGCAATTTGGCGAATATGATGCAAAATGCGTTGCAATCAAAACAGCAGATTTTGGGGTCGTGCAAACAGTCTAAGGTGAAGGTGCATTATCTGTCACATACTGTGTCACACAAAGAGAAAGCATGAGGTCGGCTGGAAACTTTGCTTTTTCTTTAAATACTTAGACGTCCTGATAGATCTAATTTATGTAATTATGAACATTATGGTACAGGAAAATTTTTAGCTAAATTACACGAAGCAACGGTTCTTGAAATAATTCGGAACTGGGTGCAAAAACAAATTGCAGCGTGTGATCAGCGCCGGAAGGTACACGCAACTTCTCTGAAAATTCAAGGACTCAAATAAGGTATTCAGTTCCAGGCACAAATTAATTGCCACTGGTCTCTTCTGTCTATTGCCTGTATGCAGAGGCATGAACACTTATTTTATGTTGTGCTAGATATTTTTACACTGCATATACAGTTTTATTATTTCAGTCATGTGAATACCGGAGTGTTGGTGGAGAAATTGGATACAGATTATATTAAGCAAGGTCGGAAGCAGCGTTCATTACTGTCGGACTATGGTCCTATGTTCATCAGATTTAAGTTTGAAGTAACGTCGTAAGGAATCTGATTCGAAACATCAAGATTTCTCCATATGTTCTCAGGGTAACCGAAGTGAAACAGTAAATGAATTAAATCGATTGTGTCATCCGATTTGTCACGGACATAACACCAAATGTGTCAGTTTTATTCCAGCATTCGAAAAGCTGATCGACAATCTGTAATACGAAGTTACTTGTTTGGAGCAATGCGAGTATATCTTTGGAAGGAAACTCACAAATATTATTGGGGAGGAGGCGAGTTCCTTTGTAAATTAGATTTTTACCTGGGCGACATGGAAAATTTGGCTAAGGAGATGATGTTGAAGAGAGCCAAGTAGGGGCAGGAATGGCACGATGACAAGGCGAAGGCTACCGTGCTACTTGGTGTGTTGAAAACCAAATTGCGGTCGCGCAGAGTATCTCAAGGCTTCTGAAAGTTTCTACACATTTATCATGGTTTCATGGTTTACCCTAAAATAAAAAGAGTGTATGGGTTTAGGAATGTGTTGGATTAAAAGATATTGTCTGGTAATGGACTGATGTAGAAAGTGTAAGGGATTTCCTGATCTTCAGGAAATTTCACATTAGAGGGTATTTGTACACTTCAGCTCTTTAGAACACTTCTCCCTACCCTTGTTGTAACCTCTTCTCCGTTCTGTTTTCTTTATGGAGGTACAGTGTTTTGATAAACATAGAGTCTTGAAGTAATCCGAAAGGTAAAGAGAAAAGTGGTAAGATCAGTCAAGAAATAAGCAAAAGGGAGGTATAAAATGCTGAGCCTATAAAAAAGTAATACGTAAAAGGTTCAAGAAACTAAACTACCGTAAGTTCGAAATAATTAGGAGGGTGGCATAAACCAAAGATCTAAAATAGAAGGTAAAACCAATGATTCTGAGATGAGGGTAGCGGTTCCAGTGCTATTAATAAGGTTTGATTTGAAAACTGAAATTAAAAAAAGCTTAAAATTCACCGTCTCTTTTGTAGAGCATTTATTTAGATTTCCAGTTTCGGCAAACTATGTTTCCATCATCGGATCTTAAGCTCTTCACTCCAAAATAATTCGTCCATGTGCACCCGATACCGTCTCACATCGTAAAAAGATATTTTCATAAACATGTAAGGCGTAGTATGAATACAAGAAAAAAATGTAAAATATCATGCATACTGCACTGAGTATACATGCTCATTTTCCCTCCTCAGAACCCAAGCGACAGGCGTCGTAGATGTCTACGTGAGCAACAATTTCCAAATGACTCCACCCTGCATGCGTGATACTCGAAGGTAAGGCCTCTTCCACATCTCGGACGAGGAAGATATACCGAATGCATAATTTGCTTCCTTTCAGATCCTGAGCACTACTTCCCTAACGAGCTACATTATGCGCCTAACGTTGAAGCTTCCGATAACTGGCTATGCAAACCGCCGCGCGCCTCCTCTGACCCTGCTGAAGGAACGGCCGTGGTCCTGTCCCTCGAACGGCGTGTATGCATTACCATTCGCCACACGACTTGCTGTGGGCCCCTGTCCACCCGTTGGCTGCAATAGGAGGTTCATCAGCATCAGAGGCCGTCCGCGAAGCAAGCGAAACCTGAGTAGTATGGTCAGAGGTCATTGTTGGCAACCGGAATAAAATAATAATCGGATCCTTTTACCGACCTCCCAGTTCAGATGATACAGTTGCTGAAAGGTTCAAAGAAAACTTGAGTTTGATTTCAAACACATACTCGACTCATACGACAACAGTTGGTAATGACTTTAATCTACCCTCGATATTCAAGAAAGGTAGTAGGAGTAATGTACTAAATTACAGGACCATATCGTTAACGTCGATATGCAGCAGGATTTTAGAACATATTTTGTGTTCGAATATTATGAATTACCTCGATGAATACAGTCTATTGACACACAGTCAACATGGGTTTAGAAAATATCGTTCCTGTGAAACACAACTAGCTCTTTATTCACATGAAGTCTTGAGTGCTATTGACAAGGGACTTCAGACCGTTTCCGTATTTCTAGAAGGCTTTTGACACTGTACCACGCAAGCGGCTCATAGTGAAATTGCGTGCTTACAGATATTGTCTCAGTTATGTTACTGGATTTGTGATTTCTTATCAGAGAGGTCACAGTTCGTAGTAATTGACGGAAAGTCATCGAGTAAAACAAAAGTGATTTCTGGCGTCCCCCAAGGTAGTGTTATAGGCCCTTTGCTGTTCCTTATCTATAGAAACGATTTGGGAAACAATCTGAGCAGCCGTCTTCAGTTGTTTGCAGGTGACGCTGTCGTTTATCGACTAATAAAGTCATCAGATGATCAAAACAAACAGCAAAACGATTTAGAAGGACTCTCGGAATGGTGCGAAAAGTGGAAGTTGACCCTAAATAACGAAAAGTGTGAGGTCATCCACATGAATGTAAAAGGAACTTGTTAAACTTCGGTTACACGATAAACCAGTGAAATCTAAAAGCCGTAAATTCAACTAAATACCTAGGTATTACACTTACGAACAACTTAAACTGGCAGGACACTTAGAATTTGTAACAGACCTACTAAGGAGACTGCCTACACTACGCTTGTCCGTCCTCTTTTAGAATACTGCTGCCCTGTTTGGGATCCTTACAGATAGGACTGACGGAGAACATCGGAAGAGTTCAAAGGAAGGCAGCACGTTTTGCATTATCGCGAAATATGGGAGAGAGTGTCACAGAAACGATACAGAATTCGGGCTGGAAATAATTAAAAGAAAGGCATGTTTCGTTGCGACGGAATGTTCTCACGAAATTAGAATCAACAACTTTCTCATCTGAATGCGAAAATAATTTGTTGACACCGACCTACATAGGGAGAAACGATCACCACGATAAAATGAGGGAAATCAGAGTTCGAACGGGAAGATGTAGGTGTTCATTCTTTCCGCGCGCTATTCGAGATTGGAATAATAGAGAATTGTGAAGGAAATTCGATGAACCCTCTGCCAGGCACTTAAATGTGATTTGCAGAGTATCCATGAAGATGTAGATGTAGAGATACCCTATACGAGGCGCCATATGCTCCTTCACCGCTACACTCCGAGGCAGCAGACAAAAGACTACTGACCATAGACCAAAACACATTCAGCAGTACGCGCACTGCGGCCAGCTCCTCCTGTCTCCGCACACAACAATCACACATCATATCCATTCTAGTGTTACAAAC
Organism: Schistocerca piceifrons; assembly: GCF_021461385.2. Taxonomy (NCBI): domain Eukaryota; kingdom Metazoa; phylum Arthropoda; class Insecta; order Orthoptera; family Acrididae; genus Schistocerca; species Schistocerca piceifrons. The sequence continues at coordinate 605,282,670 of NC_060142.1, forward strand.
ATAAAAATATGTTATAGAAGCACAAACAGAAACATAGGTATGCAAATTGCTACTGTGCTGACGTGTCACCAATGGAGGCACCTTATGAACTGTGTAGCTGGCTGCTCTGAAGAAACGGCAGCTGAGCTGCAGACTGCCAGACTCTACACTTTATAGTTACAGAAGTGCGGGATTACATTTCCTAAAGAAAAAAATTGAATGATGATGGCACAAGGGTGGTTAATTTTGCTGTTTCAAAAGACATGATTGTTGAGAGCACATTTTTCAAAAGGAAGGACATTCATAAAGCAACTTGAGTCTCTCTGGTTGGACACACCCGAAACCAAATTGATCATGTTCTTGTAGATCGGAGATGACACACTAGCCCTTTGACTGCTGTTGACGAGTTTACTCGTCATGCTGCGTGCCGCTCCCTGGTTGCTAATGAGGAGTATAGTCGCGGCCACCGGTTTTCCACTCGGCGCTGTTGGCGCTGTTGACGAGTTAAGTCGCACCCACTTGCCGGCCCCTGAGCGCTGATCACGAGTATAGGCGCGCAGCTACCTGAGTGCTGATGCCATTATAACTCGGACAGCGGACTTCCCGTCGCATGTCTCAGTAGCCTTTCGCAGTTCTGGCCGCTAGCTTGTCTGTTGTGAGCCTAGGCTTCGCACTACAGGTCATTGTTCATGGGAATTTTCATGTGTTCTTCGCGAAAATGGCGAGACGTCGTGGTTGCACTGAGTAAGAAATGATGGAGATTCTTACGAGGAGCGACAGTGAGGGTAAACTACTTGATTTTGACGAAGGTGATAGCTCTTCCACAGAGTCCGAAAGCTCTATTCATAAACCGTCCACGTCAGCAGGGGTGTCAAAGCAGTCTCATGTTTCAACAAGAGATGTTAGTTGTTCTGAATCTGAAGAATCAGAAAGTACGTCTTAGTGATATATTTGACTGGAAAGAAAATGACTTTCAGCTAGTTAATCACGCATTTGATGATACACTGTCGGGACATGTGTGTCAAATAGGGAATGAATATAGTATTCTGTCAGTTTTCATGCTATTCTTTACACAAGAACTGATGAATTATATAGCTGACGAAACGAATCGGTTTTATTTATTCACCAAGGAGAATACTCCCGAATCAGTTCATTCTCAAATCTCAAAGTGGAAAGATACTGGATATGAAGAAATGTATTGTTTCAAAGCTGTTTGCCTTCTGATGCCTCGCGTGAAAAAACTGAAAGTTAGCGAATACTGGACCAGAGATGTTCTTCTACATACGCCAATTTTTAGTGAACTCATGTCAAGAGACCGCTGTTTGTTATTTATGAGAATGTTACATTTCAGTCACAGCTCTGCCAATACTGGAGGACACAGATTATTCAAAATTAGGAACATTGTCAATGAAGTTCGTACAGCTTTCCGTTGTGCATTTAATCCACATCAGAAACTCTGCATTGTTGAAAGTTTGTTGTTATTCAAAGAACTCTTATCTTTCAGACAATTCATTCCATCGAAACGGAGTAGTTTCGGTATAAAAACATTTGTGTTAAGTGATTGTAAGACTGACTATGTCTTGGATTTCATTGTTTATACTGGAGGACACAGATTATTCAAAATTAGGAACATTGTCAATGAAGTTCGTACAGCTTTCCGTTGTGCATTTAATCCACATCAGAAACTCTGCATTGTTGAAAGTTTGTTGTTATTCAAAGAACTCTTATCTTTCAGACAATTCATTCCATCGAAACGGAGTAGTTTCGGTATAAAAACATTTGTGTTAAGTGATTGTAAGACTGACTATGTCTTGGATTTCATTGTTTATACAGGGGCATCAACAGAAACTGAGTTCCACAATTTGGGGAAAAGTGGTGACATAGTGGCTACACTTGTGAAGCCCTATTTAGAACGTGGATATACCCTCTACGTCGATAACTGGCACTCAAGCCCAGACTTGTTTGCCTGGCTTCACAGTCTTGGGACGAACGCATGTGGTACTTACTATCCGTTAGAACAGACGCAACATACCGAAAGTTCATAAGAAACTGGAACGTGGAGATATTCAATTTATGTGTACTGGTACAATGCTTGCTATAAAGTGGTGTGGCAAAAGGGAAGTATGGATGTTGACCACATGTAACACCACAGAAATGGTTGACTCAGGAAAGATTGACAGGAATACTGGAGAAAAAATTAAGAAACCACACACCATTGGAGATTATAACTTGAATATGGGAGCAGTTGACCGTTCTGATATGTTGCTTAGCTCTGTCGGATGTATACGGAAAACAATGAAGTGGTATAAAAAGTTCATTTTTCACGTTCTATATCTGTGTGTTTTAAATGCTCATGTCCTACACAGATCACTAACAGGTCGTAAAATGACGATAGCATCCATCTGTCACTGGTAAGGGAACTTACAGAAACGTATGCGTTAGAGCGCAGAAAAGCTGGCAGAGGAAGGTGTTCCGATGATAATCCTCTAAGATTTGTGGGAAGGCATTTTCCAGACATTATAACAAGTGAGCAATCCTAGAAAAGTGCGCTAACGCGTAGATCCATTGTTTGCTACAAACAAAAAGTGCGTCGAGAAAGCAGGTACAAATGTAAAACATGCAAGATACCGTTGTGTGTCGTACCCTGTTTTGAAAAATACAACACAAAACAGAATTACAAATTGCAGCATAGAACGGATACAATAATGCTATTAGAAAAAAAAATCGAAAACGAAAAAAATTATAAAAAGGAAAACACAAAATAAAAAGGTTTTTAATTTCACCAGTGCCGGTCCAAAGCCCAGATCATAAATAAGAATGGGAAACATATTAACAAATTGTAAAAGTAACGCCTAAATTTGCAGTTCATTGAATTTTCTCTATAAGTGAATTTAATGTGCTAACAAAACGACAGAGATTTCACAGCTTTCAAATGTTGGATCTGTTGAATACTTATGTGCAACAATCACAAGTAATGTACAAATTTCGTCAAAGAAACAAAATTGCGCATAATCGGGTAATTACAAAGCGCTACAAATATTCGGGCAATTCATCGATACAAACAGCAGGCCATGTGAAATTTCTTATCACACCAGAATTTAACGACGTGAAGTAAAACTGTTCTTACCGTTGCTCACAGTAAATTCCGATGTTGTAGTGCGATATCAAAGATGATCCGTATGTCGCTTTCTCCTATAAACGTGTAATACGATGTTCTGAACAACAAAAATAACGTATAGTAAGCTATAATCTATGGCTTATTTTATTCGTTCTTGAGCTAGTACGGTGAGGAACGCATAGAAAAATGCACAGATTATAAACGGGTATCAAAGAAAGAACAATAAACTATTGATGTAAAGCTAACGAATCACGTCGCTTTCGGCATAATCTACAAAAATAGTGCAGGGAAACTACAAACAAGATATCATTCTTGGCGACGGAAAATAGTTTTACCAGACAGTTTGATTCTGTAGTAATTCAGCTGCAGGGGAACTACGTAGTGAGAGCATTTACGAGTATTCTGTATCAGCCGCGAGAGGACACAATTTTTCGAGTGGAGTCGCAGTCACTGCAGAAATATTCGGCACAGGGCAGGCGGGGCAGCGAGGGGCCCTCCGCCCCAGGCGGCAGCTCGAGGGTCAGCCACATCAGCGCAGGTATGCGGACGACAGTGCAGGCCGCAGCGCCTCAGCATGCCAAGCGGATCGTGCGCCTCCAGCAGTCAACGGGCTAATATAGAAAATGTTAGGACTTTCTGGGGAACAGACTGCGATTCTGATCATTTTCTTGTAGTTGCCAAAGTTCACCAACAGCTATCTACAGCAGCATCATAGGGTCACAATGCTGAACTTGTTAGGTTCGTCACTGACAAGCTAAATGATGAAAACTTTAGAAGAAGGTACATGATAGAAATTTGAAAAGAGGTTTGATGCTCTCAGGACACACGAAGATCAAGACGAGGATGTAAATAAACAGTGGATCACTGTGAGGAATACTATGAAAGAGGCAGCGAAGGTCACAATAGGTACAATTAAGAAAAACAGGACGAAACCGTGGTGTGATGAGAAACGCAAGAAACTGGTAGAGGAAAGGAGAAAAGCGCGATTAGATTGGGATAGAATGGGAGACAGAAAACGAGTGGAGTTCTTGAACATGAGAAGGGAAGTTTGTCTTAGTCTACGGGAAAGGAAAAGGGATTATTTGAACATTCAAATTAAAAACAAAATGGAAACAAACAGTAAAACAAAAAACATTAGGGAACTTTACCTAGACATAAATGGGTATATGAAGGAGTTCAAGGCTAGGAAAAATGCACTTCGAGGGGATGCCGGGGGGAATACTGACAGACTCCAGTGCTATATTTTGAGCATCTGTTACATGTACACCAGGAAGCAGGAAATGAGCAGACGTGCGAAATACATAAAGAACGACCCCAGATACCTGAGCCAACGTTAAAGGAAGTAAGAGATGCAATCAACAAACTGAAAAACCATAAAGCACCAGGATCAGATTGCATAACTGGAGAATTAGTTAAAAATGGGGAACGGAAATTGGTGGAAGTAGTTCAGAAAGTGATAACTAAAGTATGGAACTCAGAGGTGATACCTGAAGAGTGGCAGGAGTCGATTCTGATCCCAATCTTTCAGAAGGGTGACAAAATGAATTTAGTAACTGTAGAGGGATATCGCTATTACCAGTATGTTCCTAAATTTTCTCGAATATTCTGCTATGCAGGCTTACACCATATGCAGATGATATTGTGGGTGATTACCAAGCTGCCTTTCGGAGGAACAGATCAACTATAGACCAAATATTCACCCTGCGTCAAATTTTCGAAAAGAAATGGGAATACAATAAACCAGGTCATAGTCTTTTCATAGATTCTACAAAAGCCTATGATTCAGTATTGTAATAAAGATTGTACAGAATTCTTTTGGAACTAGGAATACCAAGGAAGTATGTTAGACTCATAGAAGCAAGTTTGAAAAACACAAAAGGTAGAGTACGCGTGGGGAAATAGGAGTCAGAAGAATTTGTAATAAAGAACGGACTTAAGCAGGGAGATGCCCTGTCTCCGCTACTTTTTAATTTAGTCCTACAATATATTGTACGAATGGCAGCAGATAATTCAGAAGGTGTGGAGTCAAATGGAAATATCAAGATATTAGGGTATGCAGACGATCTAAACATCATTAGCGACAGGAAAGGATCTGTAACAGCAAATGCGAATGCGGTAATCGTGGCTAGTGAGGATGTGGGTCTAAGGATAAGTGAAGACAAAACTAAATACCTGGTTACTACTAGAATGCCAACAGCAGTAGATCAGGAAATGTTAAGAGTTGGAGACATGCAGTTTGAAAAAGTGAACACATTTAAGTATCTAGGCGTGGACATCACTTCGAGAAATGAGATTGAATCCGAACTGAAGAAGAGATTACGGCCGGGAAGTGCGTGCTACTTCTCACTGAATATATTACTTTCATCAAAGATATTGTCCAGGAACTTAAAGAATAGAATATACAAAACTATTATTCTACCAGTTATGCTGTACGGGTGTGAGACTTGGTCTCTCACTGTACAAAATGAAAACCCGTTTCGAGTATATGAAAACAAAATTTTGAGAAAAATTTTCGGAGCAAAAAGGGATGAAATTAGCGAAGAGTGGCTAAAACTGCATAACGAAGAGGTTCACGAACTGTATTCAAGCCCTGACATAATCAGTATTAGTAAAACACGTAGGCTGCGATAGGCGGGTCACGTAGCTCGAATGGATGAGGGCAGGGCAGCGCGCAGAGTACTGGTAGAGCACTTAGAGGAAAACGTCCAGTGGGGAGACCGAGGCGTAGATGGGAGTAAAATGTGAAGGCAGATTTGAGGAGCCTAGGTATTGAAGGTGAATGGAAGGAAATAGCCCAAGACAGGGACAGATGGCGAAAATACGTTGCTGCGGTAATGGACTCTCGAGTCCGGTATGACCAGTGAGTGTGATAGTGAGTGAAAGAGAAAACATAGGAATTGTACCACTAAGGAAACAGTAGAATCTAAGTACACAACCAGCCAATCTTTAGTGTTGTACCAGGGACAGTTAAGACCTGGAGATAAGTTAATTTTAGTTGAATACTGAAATCAGAATTTGTGCCAGCGCGAGGTAGCCAAAGGCATCCATTGCCACTATCTGGGGCGAGAGAACGCTAAGACTCCTAAGGCCTTATGGCGGTAAGTATTGTACAGTGACGGAAGGTTTATGTGAGGCCGCCATGAGAATACGAAGGGCACAAGCTAAATGTTAGCTGCAATGAGCAAGAGAAGATAGCAGAGGGACATGTTCATGGCATGAACGACACAGGAACAGAAAAAAGTGTATGCAAAGGAGAATGAGGCTAAAGGGCAAATTTTTTCAAACAATGTTCTAGAGAAGTTTACACTGGAGTAATCGATATGGGACACTACAACTTTCATAGGAAATAATTGTTAAAATGGTTTGTCTGACGAGACAGAACACCGAAACTTGTAAATGGGGGTGAAAATCCACTGTGTAGAAGAAAATACATACAGCCAAGTGGACAATGGTTTTAATTTATGCCTTGAAGTATATATTTTGGCCGATGACCACATCTTAGAACGAGATGGGTTAACTGAATAAAGCTTATGGCACAAAGTAATTGGTCAACCAAACGTTCGTAAGGTGACAGTGTTGATTATCTAGTTGTGTAGTCACTCAGTATTACTACAGAGTGTCGCAGATGGCCATCTAGTCGCGATAGTGTGAAGCGTATTTCTTACCTTGAAGAAACTGTGTTACTTCGCGTGGCAGAGCAGCAAGGTGTTTATAGTGGCATTTGTGGGCAGCTGGCAATCGGAAGTACTTTCGTTCTCGCAATCTCCTTGAATGCTGATAAGTGGAACTGTTAACTTTACATAAGTGTAGTAACGTATGTACAGCATATGAAAAAACCTCATTAATGAAACTTATTTTATCACATTCGATCGTTATTTCTTTAATGGTGCACCTATTCTTTGCAAGGTTTTGTAGTATTCTGGACATATTCAATAAGCTTCCCACGTGGAAACTCAATATAAGACCAGCTCCCCCAATATAACTTCGGATAAGTTAACAGGACGAGAATGTGCGGCTGATCTTCCAGTACACAGCATCGGAAAGTAGGTCTGTATCGTAAGTAAGTCACGCCATTCCTGTTAGGCCGCCGCTTACCGACCAGTTTGGTTGTTTGATACGACGATGGGAAAGTGAGCCGGTAGCTGTTTATTTCTTCTGGTGTAGAGTGATATATGTGGAATGTAGGAATAGTAATTGAGCTTTAAAGTGGCAAATGGCAGTCTTTTTTATTATAATGAGCACCAAATTCCTTAAACAGTATCAAATTCATAGCTGAGGGAAAGTAAGCCACGTTTCAACGTCCTCACGTTGTGTCAAAAATGTAAGCAAAGTGGTCCAAAGTCGGCGAAGACGTAACAACAACCCGAGGAAAGTTTGAAAAACCTATGAAATGACAACCTGTGTGGATGGAATGTTAGCAGGTTGAAAGTGCTAAGAATGCTGTATAACTCGAAAATCTATATACAGAGGGTGCACACAGAAAATGAGTGTCATTGAAATGGAAATGAGACGAAAATATACGGCCTGACGAATACAGGCTAATAACAACTGCAGTGGAAAGTGGTAAAATATGAACAGAATTTGCAATGAAAAAAAAATTGCAGAGAGTGAGTTATTGTAAACACATCGAAATCAGTTCGCGGAATGCTAATCATTTGGCGCCAGTTTATTATGTACAGAAGTTCTATCTGTTGTGACACACGAAAATTTGTGTCAAACTGGGACACGAAACTGGATATGCTGCTTATCGCGAGCTGTCACCTCAGTATTAAGCTATCCATGTACGCTTCACCGACCAACCCAATCTTTCATACGTCACACTCCCTACATCAATGTCACCAACAGGTAGAACACCTAATCCTAATACATCTGACACCGGGTTATTCACATTCAGCGAAATTATATTGATCTATTATAAATCTATTATAAAAAAAATAAATATATTGATCTAATTCCGAACGGCTATCAACGAGGTAGGAATGCTACATAAAATGGAAATACAGAAACTGAATATGAAAATTTTACTATTAACAACTCAATGATACGATTATTCTCATAAGAACCGAAAGTATAGAGGGATATAGAGAGGACAATTCAGTATTCATTGCAAGTTGGTAATCGAATAATCACGGGGAACTGGTCAGCAAATCTAAGTAAAGGAGTAGAAAACAGAATAATAGGATACTATTCTCATGGCAGTAGAAATGAGAGAGGGGTGTTTAGGTATTTATAGGGAATACCATTTTCAGAAATCATAAGAAGAGGGGCTGGAACGCAATTCTAAGGAAAGGAGTAGAACACAGAGTAGGATACTATTCTCATGGCAGTAGAAATGGGAGAGATCCTGATAGGTAACTATAGCTAGTACTATTGTCAGAAACTGTATGGAGAGGACGTTACTTGTGAACGTACAGGAGATATGGGAAGATTCCAGGTATAACATCCTGATCAAAAATTGGTTCCTAAATCCGATATTTGAAGAACTCAGAAACAACTGTTGACTCAGTTCACAAATAAGTAACGAAGAAGTGGACAGTGAAATTTAAAAGAATCATCTGCAAGAATCAGTGTTGAAAGAGACAGGACACGAAAGTGCTGAGAAATGATGAGATGTTTTTGAAGTTCTCTAAGGTTATAGATAATGAATACCACATTATTCAGTTCAGTTGAAGAGGAATGAGCAGCGCTAAAAATGGTGACCACAGACGTGTGACAGAAAAACTTACATATAAGAAACGTAAATACGAAGAATCATCAATTAACATTACAATGACGAGAGAAAGTGTGAAAATATTCAGAAAAAGAATGAATTCAATTGGGAATGAGATAAATAGGATGAGCAGGAAGGTTAGTGCGAAATCGAATACTATAAAATTCTTTCCTCAGGTCTCCAAAGATATGGAAATTGGATGGGGAGAGATTGGGAATATGTGGAGGATATGTAAGGAGTTCCCAGCGAAACTGCAGTGTATTCATACCACCTTGGCAACATGGATTCCCGTGAACCTCGTCAGCTGGACAATTACACCGTCATCAGCTCATGTTGACAGGTCAGTGGGAGAGGCTATTTACTCACATTACCACACTTTTAGTACCCCATTATAAGTTTATGAAGACAAAGAGAAGCGAGAATCGATGGCGACGACGGTGTCTCAATACAAGTGACTACAGTTGGATGCAACACATGAAGACAATTCTTCAAAACACGACCAGTTCCTTATATCATTTAGTAAAAGGTACAGCAATAAGTCGCAAATCATGTTTATTACAAATCCAGATTTCGGTCAATGTGTGACTATCTTCAGAGAAATAAAACATCATGAAACAACAAGCAACATTAAATAACAAAATATCAAATAATATTAAAGAACAAAACGACATTAAAATTACTCGCATGTACACGTAGTCACTGTGTGACTACCTTCAGAGAAATAAAACCACATGAAACAACAAGCAAAATTAAATAATAAAATATCAAGTAATATTAAAGAACAAAAGGATTTTAAAATTACTTGCATGTACACGTAGTTCTGGACTATTCAAGTCAAAGACTTAACACTGGATTTGCAATAAATATTATTTGCGACTGATTGCTGTACCCTGTACTACTTGAAATACATACAGCTGCCGGGAACATCTGTTTCCATTTGAAATATCACCCGGCAAAGCTCTGCATTTGTCTACATAAAAGAAAATATAACCCCATCAGCCTCTTGATTTTTGGGTACAAGATAATCATCACCAAGCAGAAATCGACTTTCACACAAAGCATACCTTTAAACTTTTCACATGCATTACCCACTTTACGTAACACTCACTAGTCAGTCCTCTCATTCTTTCCGCGTCTTAGAATCCGGATATTAACAGCCTTTATTATTTTGCCATCCAATCGCCTATCCGCATCTAAATCTCCATTTGCGTCACGTCTGTATTCAACAAGCTAGCTTATGGTGTGTGGGAGAGGGTACGTCTTGTGTCACTGTAATTTCTCCCCTTCTTATGCCGATTTCTTAACTGAGTGGTCAGTGCGTCTGAATGCTATGGAGCGGGCTCGGGGTCGATTTCAGGCCGGGTCGGAGACGTTCTCCACTCGGGGAGTGGCGGTTGTGCTGCCCTCGTCAGCCATTCATTATCATCGACACGCAAGTTGCAAAGTGTTACAGACCTGGAATTTCGGTTACCTAAGTGGGGACTCTCGATCATGACTGACATATGCTCATCTCATTTCTCCTCTGTCTGTTTCTTTTGTGACTGGCGCGTGGGACGGACGGCTGTCGATAAATTTTTGCAAGTGCTCCAATTCCACTCAAGTTTTTGTCATAATCATTTCGCTAGACTCTTGTGAGGAAGTAATATGTTACCAAATTCTTTTTCGGACGTATACTCTCGGCATTTCAATAGTACATCGCATGCACGTTTGTTAAATGCAAGCGCATGCAGCACCCAAAACGGAGAGATGTCTTTCCTGCTGGGAGAAACAGCTGAGGTCGTCTTCTCGCAGTAAGCATCTCTCTGTAACGAACACTGTTTGTTGCTGTGCCCCTTTCCACATAATGTTCCACTACTGGAAACCTTGTGCGTCCCAAGAAACCGTAGGCAACAGTTTTCCTGCGGACGATTGGGTCTTGAACTTTTTCTTGCACGGTAAATTTCTATGTTTCCATTACATACTCTGCCGTTTACTCTCCGACCTGTAATGATGAATCCAGGTTTTGTCCCCGCTAATGACGCTATCTACGAAGTTGTCACCTTCGTTACCAAAGCGAACCAAATGTTTTTTGCAGATGTCCAAGTGTGTTTGCTTAAGCAAATGGGTGAGTTGTTTCTTGGGACCCATCTTGCCCAAACTTTATGAAACACAAGTCTCTTGTGAATGGATTCGTAGGCAGAACCGTGACACGATGTGCCACTTCGTCACTAGTTAATCGTCTGTCTAAGAGAATAATTTCACGTGAAAGCTAAATGGTTTGTTCATTTGTGGTGGTAAACGGTCGTCCGGCTCCTTCACCGTGCGTAACACTTGTGCGACCATTTCGGAATTTTTCAATCCATTCGTAGACAATCCGTTGTGACAAACACTGTTCCCGTAATATCCCGAAACTCTTCGATGAATTTCAGCCGTTGATACGCCTTACGACCACAAAAAAAGGAACACTGAACGTTGCTCTTCTTTGGTGTAAGTAGACAGCGGAGCTGCCAGGCAGTGATAACGAAACTAACCTAGCAGCTTGAAAATTACAAAGATATAACAACAAATAATCGAAGCGTAACTCTTCATCATAAAACGACAGTACTACCAAAATAAACAAAATATAACTAAATTGCTAATACTAAGTGATTGAGTTACCCTCGTAGATACTTCCTTAAGATAATTTATTTTTGTACTTTCCTCCAACTAACCGGCGATATTTTCCTTCCGTAACTATGGCCTTGTTGTTGTTGTTGTGGTCTTCAGTCCTGAGTCTGGTTTGATGCAGCTCTCCATGATACTCTATCCTGTGCAAGCTTCTTCATCTCCCAGTACCTACTGCAACCTACATCCTTCTGACTCTGCTTAGTGTATTGATCTCTTGGTCTCCCTCTACGATTTTTACCCCCGACGCTGCCCTCCAATGCTAAATTTGTGATCCCTTGATGCCTCAAAACATGTCCTACCTACCGATCCCTTCTTCTAGTCAAGTTGTGCCACAAACTTCTTTTCACCCCAATCCTATTCAATACCTCCTCATTATTTACGTGGTCTACCCACCTTATCTTCAGCATTCTTCTGTAGCACCACATTTCGAAAGCTTCTATTCTCTTCTTGTCCAAACTGGTTATCGTCCATGTTTCACTTTCATACATGGCTACACTCCATACAAATGCTTTCAGAAACGACTTCCTGACACTTAAATCTATACTCGATGTTAACAAATTTCTCTTCTTCAGAAACGATTTCCTTGCCATTGCAAGTCTACATTTTATGTCCTCTCTACTTCGACCATCCTCAGTTATTTTGCTCCCTAAATAGCAATCCCCTCAGCATCACCCGATTTAATTTGACTACATTCCATTATCCTCGTTTTGCTTTTGTTGATGTTCATTTTATACCCTCCTTTCAAGACACTGTCCATTCCGTTCAACTGCTCTTCCAAGTCCTTTGCTGTCTCTGACAGAATTACAATGTCATCGGCGAACCTCACTCCATGAATTTTAATACCTACTCCGAATTTTTCGTTTGTTTCCTTGACTGCTTGCTCAATATACAGATTGAATAACATCGGGGAGAGGCTACAACCCTGTCTCACTCCCTTCCCAACCACTGCTTCCCTTTCATATCCCTCGACTCTTATAACTGCCATTTGCTTTCGGTACTAAATGTAAATAGCCTTCCGCTTGCTGTATTTTACCCCTGCCACCTTCAGAATTTGAAAGAGAGTATTCCAATCAACATTGTCAATACCCTTCTCTAAGTCTACAAATGCTAGAAACGTAGGTTTGCCTTTACTTAATCTTTCTTAAGTCGTAAGGTTAGTATTGTCTCACGTGTTCCAACATTTCTACGGAATCCAAACTGATCTTCCCCGAGGTCCGCTTCTACCAGTTTTTCCATTCGTCTGTAAAGAATTCGCGTTAGTATTATGCAGCTGTGACTTATTAAACTGATAGTTCGGTAATTTTCACATCTGTCAACACCTGCTTTCTTTGGGATTGGAATTATTATATTCTTCTTGAAGTCTGTGGGTATTTTGCCTGTCTCATACATCTTGCTCACCAGATGGTAGAGTTTTGTCATGACTGGCTCTCCCAAGGCCATCAGTAGTTGTAATGGAATGTTGTCTACTCCCGGGGCCTTGTTTCGACTCAGGTCTTTCAGTGCTCTGTCAAACTCTTCACGCAGTATCTTATCTCCCATTCCATCTTCATCTACATCCTCTTCCACTTCCATAAAATAGTCCTCAAGTACATCGCCCTTGTATAAACCCTCTATATACTCCTTCCACCTTTCTGCCTTCCCTTCTTTGCTTAGAACTGGGTTGCCATCTGAGCTCTTGATATTCATACAAGTGGTTCTCTTCTCTCCAAAGGTCTCTTTAATTTTCCTGTAGGCAGTATCTATCTTACCCCTAGTGAGACAAGCCTCTACATCCTTACATTTGTCCTCCAGCCATCCCTGCTTAGCCGTTTTGCACTTCCTGTCGATCTCGTTTTAGAGACGTTTGTATTCCATTTTGCCTGCTTCATTTACTGCATTTTTATAATTTCTCCTTTCATCAATTAAATTCAATATTTCTTCTGTTACCCAAGGATTTCTATTAGCCCTCGCCTTTTTACCTACTTGATCCTCTGCTGCCTTCACTACTTCATCCCTCAAAGCTAGCCATTTTTCTTCTACTGTATTTCTTTCCCCCATTCCTGTCAATTGTTCCCTTATGCTCTCCCTGAAACTCTGTACAATCTCTGGTTCTTTCAGTTTATCCAGGTCCCATCTCCTTAAATTCCCACCTTTTTGCAGTTTCTTCAGTTTTAATCTACAGGTCATAACCAATAGATTGTGGTCAGAGTCCACATCTGCCACTGGAAATGTCTTACAATTTAAAATCTTTTTCCTAAATCTCTGTCTTACCATTATAAAATCTATCTGATACCTACTAGTATCTCCAGGATTCTTCCAGGTATACAACCTTATTTTATGATTCTTGAACCAAGTGTTAGCTATGATTAAGTTATGCTCTGTGCAAAATTCTACAAGGCGGCTTCCTCTTTCATTTCTTCCCCCCAATCCATATTCACCTACTATGTTTCCTTCTCTCCCTTTTCCTACTGACGAATTCCAGTCACCCATGTCTATTAAATTTTCGTCTCCCTTCACTACCTGAATAATTTCTTTCATCTCGTCATACATTTCATCTATTTCTTCATCATCTGCAGAGCTAGTTGGCATATGAACTTGTACTACTGTAGTAGGCATGGGCTTTGTGTCTATCTTGGCCACAATAATGCGTTAACTATGCTGTTTGTAGTAGCTAACCCGCACTCCTATTTTTTATTCAGTATTAAACCTACTCCTGCATTACCCCTATTTGATTTTGTATTTGTAACCCTGTAATCACCTGACCAAAAGTCTTGTTCCTCCTGCCACCGAACTTCACTAATTCCCACTATATCTAACTTTAACCTATCTATTTCCCTTTTTAAATTTTCTAACCCACCTGTCCGATTAAGGGATCTGACATTCCACGCTTCAATCCGTAGAATGCCAGTTTTCTTTCTCCTGATAACGACGTCCTCTTGAGTAGTCCCCGCCCGGATATCCGAATGGGGGACTATTTTAACTCCGGAATATTTTACCCAAGAGGACGCCATTATCATATAATCATACAGTAAAGCTGCATGAACTCGGAAAAATTACGGCTGTAGTTTCCCATTGCTTTCAGCCGTTCGCAGTAACAGCACAGCAAGGCCGTTTTGGTTAATGTTACAAGGCCAGATCAGTCAATCATCCAGACTGTTGCCCCTGCAACTATTGAAAAGGCTGCTGCCCCTCTTCAGGAACTACATGTTTGTCTGGCCTCTCAACAGATACCCCTCCGTTGCGGTTGCACCTACGGTACGGCCATCTGTATCGCTGAGGCACGCAAGCCTCCCCACCAACGGCAAGGTCCATGGTTCAAGGGGGGCCTTACTCACCGTAAAAATTCATTAGTCATATGAGATCACGGTCAGTTATACCGAAATGCAGTAGGACCACTAGGATTGGGGAGCTTACACCGTGACGAGACATGAAGCTTTTCATAGTATATTCGGTGGCTCCTCTATTAATCCAAATTGGTAAGGGTTGCACGCTGATGGATAATACTTAACAAGAGTTTTTTTCGTGCTTGAAATTCAGTTGCTTCATATTATTCCAATGAACCTCAGCATGGTATCGGCTCTTCCTAGAACTGGTGTTGTGTGGTAATTCTACTTTAAGTTGCTTCAGTCGGTTAGTAGTAGATATTTTATTGTCATTACCGACTACAAAGATCTTTCTTTAATAGCTAAATTGAATAGTAATGGATGCCTTGAGCTATTTGGTCGCAATATGCTACAGTTACAGGACTTCTCGCCACATGAACCAGTTTAGATGGAAAATATTTACCACATCTTCATAAGATAGATGTTCAGAATGTGCGATACACGATTTGCGTTGTTAGTAATGTTGGTGTCACGACTGACTGTTAAACGCCGGGACTGGTACTGGGACGTAGGGTTGAAACGCAAGCATAAGTTGCACTAAAGTTGCAGGCAGTCAACGTGGCCCTGGAGAAGATACGGAGGGCTGTATTCGTAAGTTTGTTTTGTCAAATTAACAGTATCAGTGCCGCGGCTCTTCGCGAGTATCGATGCATTAAAGGAGTACGGGGGATTCGCTATTTCCACACCGGGAATGATTCGGAACTTCGAATTAATTGGCGATTAGGGAATTCCTCGTGGGAGTGACCGAAAGCCAATTGCGCCGAAGTGTGTGTGTGTGTGTGTGTGTGTGTGTGTGTGTGTGTGTGTGTGGTTTGGGGTCTTATGGGAGCCCAATGGCGAGGTTATCAGCGCCCTGACATTGATGAAAACAAATGAATGTCGACATGAAAGACAACTGTCGGACACGCGTGCTCACGAAACGACCACACAATGACTCTATTGCACAGGCACTCTCACATGCACTGAAACCAATGAGGAGGCAAGATAGCTTGAAACGTCCCCTTAGAAAAATTAATGAATTACTGTGCTGGTAAACCCCTTACGTTATTTGCTTATCAAACAGCTGAGCAAAACTGAACGTACTCAGACATTACTCTCTTTCCTTATTCTGATCAACACTAAACTGACACACAATATATTTAGCGCAACGCAATCTGACTTTTAATAATCCCTACAAAATAATGGCCCTGACTAACATTAACCTATACCTTTCACAAATTACTTACCACATGAAAATCTTCGTTCCTCGAACTACTGCAATACAGCGAGCGCCACTGCTGCCAGCTAAATAAGAGATTCAAACTACTGAAGGCATTAACTACTGATAGGCATAGTTAGCAAATGAAACATTTTGATAGAGAACAAACAATGTAGTTACCTTAAAGGTGTTCAAAAGTCATAATATACATAGCAGTTCATGACATCCATTATTACAAATGTGCTGTTTCTGATGGACACACGTCCAGGTCATCCGCTCTCAAAAACCCGCCATCTCACTTCCCCACATCCACCACTGCTGGCGGCTCACCTCCCATTGCGCAACGCTACACGCTGTTAAAATCCAGATGCCCAACACTACAATAGCAAACAACAATGCAAACCAGCCACAGACTGCACACAGCACAGCCAGTGATTTTCATAGAGAGCGCTACGTGGCGTTACCAATATAGAAACCTAAACAGTCTGCCTACAAGCTAATCAAGAAATTAAAATAGAGGGAAAACACAAAGGAGCTGAAAGAGCAGCACAGGGAAATGTGACTGGCTCACCACTTACGAAAAAATTTGGGAGAGCCAGCCACCCATTTGACACATTAAAAACATCTCTCCAAAATCTTGTTAAAAATGTGGGACAATTCACAGAATTGCGCCGCAAATCGTTGAAGAAGTTACTACTGCTATGGCTGAGAAAGTTGGGCGCAATGTGTGACACTTGAAAATTCAATGGTCCACGATTAGAAAAATGGTGCGAACAACTGTGAATCTGTACCCATACTAACTTCCAGGCTGTCATGAATGTGTGTGGTCGTCTACGTTTGTGAGATGGAAAAATGTACGCGATTAATAAATGTTACCCTATCGTGAGGAAATAACAATGGGTTCCTTTCAATCATCTATTCTTTTTTTTCACATGCCCTCGACATTTCGCCGGCTGGAGTGGCCGAGCGGTTCTATGCGCTTCTGTCTGGAACCGCGCGACCGCTACGGTTGCAGGTTCAACTCCTGCCTCGGACATGGATGTGTGTGATGTTCTTAGGTTCGTTAGGTTTAAGTTCAGATGTTAAGTGCCATAGTGCACGGAGCCATTTGAACCAACCCTCGAAATTTAATTGCCATCAAATCACTCGATTTTCACGGGGGCCCTCTCAAGTAGCGAAAGTTTAATTATAACCACGCAGTATTTACTTTCAGGGTCAACTGCCAGTCCCTCAACCAACTTCACATCACTTCTGTTACAGACAAAATTATAGCTGTAATGGAGCTGAAACGGAAACGGAAGGGCATGAAAGAGGACGAATTGCTCATAAATGCAGTAAGAAGTAGTTCTAGTGATAAGTAATAGCTGACGTAATGGAATCTAGGTAAACTATCTTAAAAAGGAAACTTGGGAATCCTGAGGCGTAAGGCTGCAAACAGTACTGTTAGAAGTTATGAAAGAGCTTATACGGTAGTGGGTGTCACGAAGCTGATGATGACACTGATGATGAAAATATTCTTTTCCTTCTTGGCATCTTTGTCTCCCATTGGCGGTGGGTGGGCATCGATATTAAAGTATTGGCATTGTTAGATTAACGGATGGTACCTCGCGGGGCAGAATATGTGAACTCCAACTGTCTACGTGTAGTGTTATTAATGTGAAAATAGACGAAGTTTTCGTAATTTTTTTTTCGAATCGTATAAATGAGGTTGACCTTTGCTACCAGCAGTTATTCACATAGTTGGATATGGGAAAACGCCTAAAAATCCCATCCAGGCTTGTCGGCGCACCGACTATCGCATTTAATCCAGAAGCCGAGTTTGATTGGGGACCTGCGCATCTTACCGTCCCAGATCGTTCTTTTAAGACGCGCAGCTATCCGGGCAGGTATGTTGATGAAGATACTGAATAAATAATATCTATGAAAATTCCACTTAGCATAACTCATCAGTCAAATAGCTTACACATTTGCAGCAGACGGTTTCAGATATGGAAGAAAGCACGAGCAGGATGAGTGCATGAACTTGCCAAAACATAACATTATTTAGAACGATCCTTACCATTCAACGATAAAAAGGAAAATATACAAAAAATGATGTTAACGAAGTTAGTAGTCTGTGTGCGAGAGGTTTTGCTGAGCTAAACTTGGGTCCTTGGCATGTGGAACTTCCTGTGTAAAGCCTTGCAAATGTTCTGTACGGGAGCAGGGATGAGGAATGGTGCGCCTCGTGGCTGCAGAGGGCTCGCCCGCGGCTCGGAGCTACGCCGTGCGGACGTTATTCGCGTAATTTGCCAGCTGCCTGCTTGCTGTGTAAATTGAACGCCGGGCTTTATGCCAAATGCAGCAGCCGAGGGAGGACCCCTGCGGCCGTCCGCAGAACTGCTCGGTCATACGACCACTAAGTCCACGCCCGCAATCTAGAAGGAAGCACCTGGCATGAGATGAGATTCCACAGAGCGAGAAGTGGGTTCGTTGTGTGACAAGTCTGGTTTCCCTGTATAATTATTTCCTTAAATCATATTTTGTTCACTTGAAGACGTCACCACTGTGCTCGTTTGGGTTTTTCATTGGAGAACCTTCAACATCGCATTGGCCTAGAAAATCTACAATAATTCTAGGTAGTGATGTGCTCACAAAAGAAAAAAAAAAAAAACAAGAAGAAGAAGTTTCATCCATTGCGGCGCCAGTAGACGTAGCCATCGCAGGCGTTGTGAATTTCAATAAATGATTTCCAGATATGCTACCGTATTTTTATTATTAACTGCAAACTGCACAAAGAGTTTATAATTAAACAGAGCTATTACATCTCTTTAGTCTTCTTCCTTCTAATCACATAATTTCACCTTCTATGAAGTAAATCTTAGGTTCACAGTTTCACACATTTGCTACTTGTAAGATGCCAGTGAGAAAAGATTTGCACGTCTGGAACATTTATTCGTGCTGTAAATGCAAAGATTATAATGCCACGCTTAGCTCACAGACACAAGCAAGTTACCGTTAGAAGCGAGGCCCGTCTGACAATGAAGAAGTGGAGTACATGATGGATGGTGACTTGACGAATATCAAAACTAGTATATCACCTTCTCTAATTGCCTGTAACAAACGTTGACACGACCACGAATCTCTTACGAGAATGGATGCCATATCGGTAAGTCACGTCTTCTAGAATAAGTCCTGCTTAGTAACAAATACATTTGACCTCGAACAGCTCCAACATCAGTTAAACCTAACTAGAGAAGCAGCCCCAGTAAACAAAGCCACCAGAAATCTGATACAGTGCTCAGACACGAGTAATGGTTCAAATGGCTCTGAACACTATGGGACTTAACATCTGTGGTCATCAGTCCCCTAGAACTTAGAACTACTTAAACCTAACTAACCTAAGGACATCACACACATCCATGCCCGAGGCAGGATTCGAACCTGCGACCGTAACGGTCACGCGGTTCCAGACTGAAGCGCCTAGAACCGCAAGGCCAGAACGGGCGGTAGACACGAGAAACGACAGAGGCGAACAAGTGTTCAAATCTGCGTTATTCTTCTAAGTTTCGTCTGTTCTGTTGTATTTTCATACGGTATTTCCAGATGTTTTGAAATTTGTTTTGTCCACGTTACTCTGAGACATTACTGGCCAGTAGTCACGATCGTATCGCGTTGAAAACTTGCTGACAGCACAAATAATCATTGTTTTTAGGCATAACAACTATGAAACGAGCTTGCGCTAAGTCGGACACGAGTTGAAAATTCAAACGTCGTTTCCGTGCCTCATGAGGTGGCGGCATGTTATGGCAACCACACATCGGACGGAGCGTTAATACCTTCTGGACTCGTTGTTCGTATATGAGAGGAAGAGGCTACGTGCCGGTGCCAGGTTACACACCCTCTTTTCTGTCCCTCTCCACAACATCAGCATGATACTAATTCTCCACACTGAATGTTCGCTGTTCAGTTCATTGGGCAAGTACGGCTTGGTACAAATAATGAATCAAGCTTCAGGGCAGAAACATATTTTCCATAAATCTATACAGTGTCATGTACACAGAAATATTAAAACATAAATTGTTTTAACGGTGATTTAAATTTATTTCTAATAGTCAGAGTAGTAATAGACAATCTCGACATGTTATTAACTACAGACAAACGAGATCATAAAATTTAACTCGACAGAATTTGGGGACTAGTATAAAACCAAAAAGGCTTTGTATTTTTCTATATTTTCGTCGTACAATCACAGGAAGAATTTATGGAAGGGATATAATACAAGTTTTCGATGTAAACAATTTTGGCATTTTTGGATGAAACTGCAGGAAAACAGCGAGTGGTTTACATTTCCCTCCTCTGTTTTCAGCATACACTTACGTCAGAACACTCGCCGTTTGCAGAGGAAAGGTGCCGTTACACTCAATAAAAGAATCCTTTCGAACTATTTTGTTATGAAGAACAAGTGTCGTTCTCAGTCTCCTTTCCTTCTACTCAGATGTTTTGTTTTACTTTATTTGCATTGATTTCAAGGCAATTACGATTTTATCTTGGGGAACATTAGCGCTATTTTCGATGTGAGATATCTACGTAAGTATATGACGTCAGTGTCGCCCAGCATCCTCTAATGCCGGCGGGAAGAAATAGAGAGAAACCTCATTCGTGGCTGTCGATTTGATTGGAATAACATGCAGCCTAGGTAGAAGCATATCACCGTAGACAACCGCAAACAGTTTTCCATGAAGGCATTGATCGCCTCGTCTGATATTGCGATAAATGCATTAACAGTTATGGTGATAACTTTGAAAATAATGAACAGTTTAGTTACTTTCTTCGATGCTGCTTTTTTTCATTTGACTTTTACTTATACAAGACTCACAGCGAAAAGCTGTGGACCTGAGTGAAGTTGCTCGAAATCAGCTACTAATGTATTAACCCTAGCAATATCAAGGTATATTCTACTACGCGCATTACTAAGATGAATGGGGATTGTCTTATACCCACCTTAAAAATATTGAAACAAATGAAAAATTCGTTAACTTGTTCTTTAGTTTTGTATTTTTTAAAGACATACAGATTTGTTAGTAATGCCCTGAACATGGAAATATCTTTTAGCATTCTCTGAGCGACATCGAAGCACTCTCAATAACATGCACTGTGAAGTGGGAGTCACCTTACGCCCACCCTAAAAAAAATTTGTTTAACACAAATTTCGTTTTAAGTGTTGTTGCTTTTAATCATAAGACACTTTTAAAATATATATCAATGTGTACATAAGGTCCGGAAATTGAAAATCTTAAATATGACATTCATTGAGAAAATGACATATTCTGCCAAAACTTAAATTTTTTGATTAAGTTTGACTGAACAGAATTGAAATAATCACGGTATTGATAGAGGGATTCATTAAAAGCAGAATTACTTTTTTTTAAACTTTGGAGTATAAAGTTTACAATACTTTCGACAAGTGGACACGAAATAGTTTCCCTCCCCCTCTCCTTGTTGTGAGGATTAAAACAGACCTGAATGGAAGAGACGTACTAATATAATAGCCTTTTTCTTCACAGTATAATATTTCACAGCTAACGCCCAAAACTACCAGCGTGGAGGAAGCAACATGAATGTCTTTTCAGTTAAGCACCTCAGACCACCCGACAGATGTTCCGGCACACAAGTGCCCTACAATTTAGTCGTGAATCTTTAGTCAAGGGCAATATAGGGGAGTACCTGTGCTATTGCATGAAAATTCATGTTATTCCTACGCCAAGTTTACGGGGAGTAAGTTTAAAACTTCACGTTTTCGTCCAGTCAATAATACTCGATATTATACAAGGGAAAAAGCTTCCACTATCGACGATGAGTTGCACCTTCATCGTGAAGTGGACAACTACAGGGAAGGTGATGGACCGTGTTACTAGAAATGAAACCACCCCGTAATCTTGAGCACATGTGGCAAATCGTGGGGCACCAATAACTTCATGCCCGCAAGAGTCGAATCACTCTTGATGCAAATGTGAGTGTTGTACAGTAACTATTACAATGTCCCGTTTGGACATTTTATACAAACAATTAAAAGTAGAATAACCATAAAATGATTATATTATGAGTGCGGGGCGTAGCTTGCTTAAGCATGACGGGAAAGTACATTTCCTCTTGCTGGTGACGAAAAGATTCGTCTGGAAAATGTGACGAAAAACAGTTATCACTTGATTACCTTGTAAAGCACACCTGAAGTTAAAGAAAGCAAGGGGCTCTTTCCGCTTACTTTCCGCAGTTTGTAACGATAAATAATGCACGAGAGTAATCCGGAAGCAGTTCCAGCTGCTTAGCCGCCGACAATCAAGACGCTCCACATCGCGCTCCATTCTCTGACGAACAGTACATCTGTTGCAAGTTCTGCGGACGGCTCAGAACCAGCCACAAAAGTCCCTTACGAGCAACTTTTCAAAGTTAAACACTCAGAAAATTGTGCTCTCGTATTTCAAACTAAGAAAATGTTTAATGCCGCGTCTCGCGCAAAGGAATCAAATGAATACCTCGAGCCTTTTGTGTATTCAGCACGGCGGTGAGTCCCTTTTGTGAAATTTCGCTTTTGTCAGAATCAGGCTTCTTATTGGACGAAGTTCATTCTTGGCGTGCGTCTTTCCCTCCCGCGTTTCGCAACGCCTGGGCTGGGACGAGACTGGGACGGGTTTGCTGGAAGCGGAGGGCGACTGGAGGGGGTGGGTGTGTTGGATGGGTGGGAGGTAGGTGGTGGAGACGGTCTGGGAGAGGCACATTCGCTGGTTGCCTGGCATCGCTGGTCGCTCACTCAGAGCCGACCGCCGCTATCCATCACCGCTGAGGCAGCGACACACGGACATCCCATCGCTCCGTTTCCCGTGGCTGAGAAACTGTCCCATCATCGCCTGAAAGACTTCGCTCTTTTGCAGTGTGTCATACTCGTGAAACGAGTCGCTACGCGTAAGAAGTTTCATCGACAGCTCATATTTTTGAAGTATCCGACATACACCTGTTCCTTTATTGAAGAGCGTGATATCCGTGGAATTTTAATAGATGGGTCTACAACAGTGTAGCGTTTCATGCCCGCAGTATTTTACCGTGTGTGAGGGTGATTTAAGAGAGTACTGTCAAATTTGTAACGCAGAATTAAATTAATAAAAAATAAATAAAAGAAATCTAACTGCACTTGACACTGTAGTACAAATTAACTGAAGGTATTAGTATTTATGTTCCGTAAACAGAAGAAATAAAACGCCAAGCATGAGAACAAAACTAACTTCTACATAAAGATATACCTACAATGAGTTATTTCTATGAAGTAATCAGATGATGCGCTTTTGAGCAAAGGTCAGGCGTGTTTTCTCGACAGTGGAACATTGGGTAATATGCAACAAGTCATACTGCAGATAAAATAGATCAAGGCGTCGATTTAAAACTTGGCAAATTTAAACGCACACTACCTGGCTATAAAAGTGAAGCACCCGAAAGTCCAGGTCCGATGTCAATGTACGAGGGTCACTCCAAAAGAAATGCACACTATTTTTGTAAAAATACAGTTTTCATTCTGAATGTGTGAAAGTTTTACAGTGTGTAGATACATCCTTCCCGCTTGTTTTCAAACTTGGTTCAACCTGTTCCCGTGAGTGGCGCCGCCACAGCATGTCTTCAAGATGTCTGCTACACTTATATTTGACGACACTGAAGAAACTTCAAGCTCGACTGAGTCGTGTTCGACCACATCGGCAAAAGCAGGATGTTTTGCTGTTGTACGACAATGCACGGCCACATGTCAGTCAAATTACCATCGAAGCAATCACAAATCTCGGATGCGCAACACTGAAATACCTGCCTTACAGTCCTGACCTGGCTGCATGTGACTATCATCTCTTTGGGAAACTGAAAGACTCTCGTTGTGGAACAAGGTTTGAAGATGATGACTCCCTTGTGCACGCTGCCAAACAGTGGCTCCAACAGGTTGGTCCAGAATTTTACCGTGCTGGTATACAGTCACTGTTTCCAAAATGGCGTAAGGCAGTTGAGAGGGATGGAAATTACGTGGAGAAATGAAAATATTGTTCCCAAAGGATGTATCTACACATTGTAAAACTTTGAAACATGTAGAATAAAAATGGATTTTACTAAAAATAGTGTGCATTTCTTTTGGAGTGACCCTCGTAACTTCATATAGGTACACATCACCAGCACGCATACAGAAATTCTCTGTAACAGGTAAATTAGAGTTGCTATTCCCTGTGACGTGTAGTACGGCCACTAGAGCGCGTAAGTGTCGTTCCTGTTTAGTGTTGTTATCAGGCTTTGTAGGGTATACAAGGTGTTAGGAGGATAAGTGCAAATATACACACATAAAAAAAGTTTTGCATCACCTCGGATCCGAGAGTTCCGGAACCTGTAGAGAAAATTGGAATAGAGATTAACATAAACATCATTTCCGCCCTTTTTATTGCTCATTAAAACCACACATAACGTGTTGTACCACCTTCAGAGATGGTGGTCCAGATTGCTGTACACACTGCTACCTGTAATACCCAGTGGCACGTCCTCTAGCATTGATGCATGCCTGTATTCGTCATTGCATACTATCCACACGTTCATCAAGGACTGTTAGTCCAGATTGTCCCACTTCTCAACGGCGATTCGGCGTAGATCCCTCAGAGTGGTTGGTGGTTCCGACGTCCATAAAGAGTCGGAGAATTCCATTGACGTATCGTACAGCCATTACGGCGCCTTCCATGACCACTAGCGGCGTACGTCGGCCCCACATAATGCCTCCCCAAAACAGCAGGGAACGTCCACCTTGCTGCACTCGTTGGACAATGTGTCCAAGGCATTCAGCCTGACCGGGTCGCCTCCAAACTTGTATCCGACGATTGTGGTTGAAGGCATATGGGACACTCATCGCTAAAGAGAACGTGATTCTAATCTTGAGCGGTCCATTCACCACGTCGTTGGGCCCTCTCTACCGCGCTGCATTGTGTCATGGTTGCAAAGATCGACCTCGCCATGGACGTCGTTAGTGAAGATGCTCATATGCAGCCTGTTGCACAGAGTTTGAGTCGTAACACGACTTCCTGTGGCTGCACAAAAAATGTTATTGCTGTCAAGGTTCCTCAGGGTCATAATCCGTAGGTAGCCGTCGTCCACTGCAGTAGTAGCCCTTGGGCGGCCTGAGCGAGGCATGTCATAGACCCTGTCTCTCCGTATCTCCTCCGTGTCCGAACAATATCGCTTTGGTTCACTACGAGACGCCTGGACACTTCCCTTGATGAGAGCCCTTCCTGGCACAAAGAAATAATGCGGACGTGATCGAACCGCGATATTGACCGTTTAGGCATGGTTGAACTACAGAGAACACGAACCGTCTACCTCCTTCCAGGTTGGATGACTGGAACAGATCGGCTGTTGGACCACCTCCGTCTAATAGGCGCTCCTCATGCACGGTTGTTTACATCTTTGGGCGGGTTTAGTGACCTCTCTGAATAGTCAAAGGGACTGTGTCTGTGATACAATATCCACAGCCAACGTCTGTCTTTATGAGATCTGGGAAACGTGATGGCACCAAACATTTTTTTGACCTGTGTATATATTTGTGATTAAGGACAGTGCACTGCTGATTGACAGTTGCAGTAATACGAGTAGTATATTTTTAGTTTGGTTCGTATCTCCAAGTACATATGGCAAGTGCAAATCATTAATGCTTATTTTGCTCTGGGCAGGAGTTGAGGTGCTGTTGTATACTGACAGGAATAATCCACCCACTGGCGCTGTTAGAAACGCACAGAAAGCATCAGTTAGAAAATTCTGTGACCTGAGTGCTGTAAAGCACAGAAAAAACAACTAACAGATTCAAGTGGATACATATCAAGGTATCAGTGATCACACTGTGTTCTCTTATACCCCTAACACCATATATCAGCAGTACGATCAGCGTTTTGAATAAAGCCTTTTAGGCCTTAAAATATATTTCTTTTTCTTACGCCTTTTCGTCTACTCTCATCATCACATATCAAGAAACTCTGAACTTACGAAACAAGAGTCGGTATGAACATTAAAACTTTGGCCTATTCGAGGCGTCAGCTATCAGCTCAGCTTTAGACGTGAATGGCATGGAGTGGCCATATACTAATGTGAGACAATGTTATCAGCACCTGAAAGACACTGAAAGGGGTCTTAATGCGAGTTTCAGTGTGGTCGGATGGCCGAATCGTGCTACATCCAAATTTTTGGGGTATTCAGTTGAGACAGTGGCCCAGAGCTGTACTCCATGGATACATGAGGGCAGAAATGCTCATCCTGAAATACTCATCCTCATGTTTCCGGTAGTTCATGTCTGGAAAGCACAAGGAAGGAGCAGCGAAAAAAAGTGATAGACTCCGTACAACAATCTGTGTCATCCCACTCCGAGACGTGCAGCACCGGGAATGGGGTAACACCATCCCATGCATAGGCTTCCGTTAACCCAAAACACACGTGCAGCAGTGACTGCTGATCAGTCGCATCGCATTGTGTTCAACAACAAATCGCAGTGCTGCAGTACCTGGGAAGATCATTGATGTGTCGGCAGCTGGGCCAACACCTTGTAGATCGAGATGGCTGAAAATGCACGCTAGACTAACGCAGACGGGCGTGAAGTACTGGAACAGGCTATGTAATTAATGCTATGAAGAAAAGTACGGAGCTGGATTAATACTTATCTTTAATCAATCATTGTGGTACATCGCTCTTGACTATACACAGGAGACTTTAATTACAATCACTGTAAGGCTAATGGCGCCTTGCTAGTTCGTAGCCATTAACTTAGCTGAAGGCTATTCTGTCTCTCGGCTAATGAGAGAGAAAGGCTTCGTACATCTAGTCGCTAGCTAGGTCGTCCGTACAACTGGGGCGAGTGCAATATCGTATCACGAGACCTGCCTTGTGGTGGCGCTAGGTCTGCGATCACACAGTGGCGACACGCGGGTCCGACATGTACTAAATGGACCGCGGCCGATTTAAACTACCACCTAGCAAGTGTGGTGTCTGGCGGTGACACCACATTCCTCCCCCGCAAATCGGCGAACGGTCGTGAGATAAGGCTTCCGCCCGCCGTGGGGAGGACCCCATGGTGACGTATGCGATGAGGTGGGGAGCCTAACAACAGGCGAGGCTGTGTCACCCGCACCCGGCCATTCGGTCCGAGGGGAGCTAGGAAACGCCTGAAAACCTAGTCCAGGGTGCACGTCAACATGCGGTGTATGCGCCCGTAAAGAAACAGGAGGGGCCGAAGGGTCGACCTCCATTGCGTCGGGGTAGCCAACGCGCGATGACGTCATGTGGTCCGGAGCGGGCGGGAGTTCCATGGCGGAGGACAGCTGGTCACGGGAAGCGATCGGCGGCGCGTGACCCTGGGAGGCGCTTGGCGGCTGCAGCGAAGAGTCGAATGCGGGCGGCGCCGGCTGGAGAACCGGTGGCGGCGGCGGCGGCGGCGGCTGCTGCGGCGGCGCGTTGCCATGGGGCAAAATGGAAGGCATCGTCGGTAACACCTGGGGATGAGGCGAGCCAGTAGATGGGTCCCCAGGGCGCTGACCGGACGGCACCGTCGCTGAAAGCAGACGGGGAGCGGCAGAACCCGTGCGACGACAGAGGCACAGCTGATTGAGATGCCGACGCACCTCACCAGAGGCCCCCAAAACCAAATACATCGCGCGGCCGAGGCAGCGAAGAATGCGCCCTGCGAGCCAACGCCGTGAACCGCGATAGTTGCGGTAGAATACAATGTCGCCTGGAGCAAAAGCCGGAGTCTGCGGCTGCACAGGAACCCGATGCGGCGGATGCAGCAAAGACATCAAGGTGCGATGAGGACGACCATGGAGCAACTCAGCCGGCGAGCGACCATCTCGGGGCTGAGACCGATACGAGGACAAAAAGAGCAACAATGCGTCCTCCCGAGAATGCGACGCTTTCAATTTCGACATCTGTGACTTGAAAGTCCGGACCAATCGTTCAGCGGCACCGTTTGACTGAGGCGAAAACGGCGCGGATGTCAGATGTTGAATACCATTGGCCTGTCAGAACGACTGAAATTCTGCGGACATGAATTGTGGGCCATTGTCGGAAACAATAGTCTGCAGAAGACCTTCAATGCAAAAGATAGCAGACAACGCTTGGATGGTGGCGGAGTACGTCGTGGAAGACATCCGGACAACAAAAGGAAAATTACTGAAGGCGTCGACCAGAACCAACCATCGAGCATTCCAGAATGGACCAGCAAAATCAATGTGCAAGCGTTGCCAAGGGGAAGTGGCTTTTGGCCATGCAAAGATATTCCGCGGCGGTGCGGATTGTTGTTCGGCACACGCCATGCAAGAAGAACACATATTCGTAATCGCAGCATCGATTCCAAACCAAGTACAGTGCTGACGAGCAAGTTGTTTCGTTCGCACTATACCCCAATGTCCTTGGTGAAGAAGCCGTAAAACAGAGGACTGTAACGAACGTGGGACCACGACTCGGGACTGATCATTATCAGAACGCAACAACAAAACACCACGTTGAACAAAAAGTCTCTCCCTGTGAGCAAAAAATCTGCGAACCAACGGATCCTCGATCCGAGACTTTGACAAAGGCCATTGCGTAGCAACAAAACGCAAAACAGTAGCAAGGACAGGGTCAGCAGCTGTGGCTGTAGCTACACGACGAAAATCGATCGGAAACGATTCGACCATTTCATCCGTATCCGAATCAATGAACATGCAAGCAAGTTCGGAAGAATCGAATGCTTTATCCTCAGCAACAGGCAAACGGGACAACGCATCGGCGTTTCCGTGCTTAGCAGTGGACCGATACAAGATATCGTAGCGGTACTGCGAGAGGAAAATAGACCAGCGAATGAAGTTCTGCGCTGTACGCGGAGGTACAGGCTTGTTCGGATGAAAAAGGGATGTCAAAGGTTTGTGGTCTGTGATGATGGTGAAGTGACGACCATACAAGAAATCATGGAACTTAGTAACACCAAACACGAGAGCCAAAGCTTCTTTCTCTATCTGCGAGTAATTTCTTTGCACAGACAAGAGCAATTTGGACGCAAAGGCAATAGGGCGATCATGGGAGCCAACTTTGTGCGCAAGCACAGCACCGATCCCGAAATCCGATGCATCTACCATCAACAAAATTGGTTTCTGGGGATCGAAAGGCGTGAGGCAAGTATTAGAAAGCAACGCCGATTTCAACTGGCGAAAGGCGCGTTCGCATTCCGTCGTCCAGACGAACGGAACACCTTTACGGCGTAAGCGATGAAGCGGAGCTGAAAGAGAAGAGGCATTGCGCACATTCACTCACACCTTGTGATTCTACATTGTTCAATGGTCTTGTGACCTCCTGGCGCAATGCGTGAGGAACATTGCGCGCTCTGAAAAATTTCGGTTGCGCGTTGACCTTCAGTTCCAATTGTGCTTCACAGTTTTTAGCGCAACCTAAGCCCGGTGCAATAATGTCTGCAAATTCTTCACATACTCTAGAAACACTGTCCGTAGGAACAGTTTGATTCACTGAGAGCACCTGATTTACAATAGACATGTTAAACAACTGAAACAAATCTAGACCAAACAAGTTCACTGCAGAAGAAGAACGAAGAACGTAAAATGACACAAGTTTTGTTTGTCCTTTATATGTTGCAAAAAGAGTGCACTGTCCTAACACAGGAATTGTCTGTCCGGAATATGTGGTTAGCTTAACATTGGCGGCACGCAACGGAGGTGCGCCCAGTTGTTTGCACGTGTCGTGATTGAGCAATGAAACTGCAGCTCCGGTATCGAGCTGGAATGGTATCACTTTGCCTGCAAAGTCTAAGTCCACAAAAAGTTTATTGTCCTGCTGACGACAAGAGCGACGGTTTTGGGCAAGTTGAACAGACACTGGCACAGAATCACTTGCTAATTGACGTGATTTCCGGCGACGTCGACGCACAGTTTTTGTGGGACGAACACAGTCACTGTTAGAGAAAGTGTCACTGGACAAAGTGGAATTAACTACATGAATGTCCATGGGCGAAGGTCCACGATCCTGAGTGTCCTTGGTTCGATTCCGGCACGAAGCAAAGGGCCTGGAATGATTGTAATTGTCTGATCGGAGCTTTTTCTGGCAAACACTTTGAACATGTCCTTTCCTATTACAGAAAAAGCAAATAGCTTGGCGTGACGGGCAATGTTCACGCGAATGTCTAGTAGCACACCGCGGGCATGATTTCACTGCAATTGTGGGCTGGCGCGGCACACGTGGCTTATAGCGCGGCGGCAGCTGCGTTTGTTTGCGCGAGGGCAATTGACCGGGCCGCGCAGCTCGCCCGGCGGGCCGGTTAATGTTACACACTGCTGGCGAAGTTTCAAAAGATTCCTGAGCACAGTCAAGTGTGTCTTGTCTATCCAACATGTCTATCACTTGTAGAAGGGAGGGATTAACTAGTTTCAATATTTGCTCCCATATGCGAACATCACAAACGTTCTGTGCAATTGCATCACGTACCATTGTATCTGAATAAGAAAGACCACAGTCACAGTCAAAAGAACACTCCCTAGTAAGTCCTTGCAATGTTGCTACCCACTCCCTATTAGTTTGACCGGCCGTACGTTTTGTACGAAAAAACGTACACCGTTTTGCAACCACATTAACTGTTTCTTTGAAATAGGCATCTAAAGCAGACAAAATTTCGTCGTAGGACAGAGTTGCTACGTCGCGTCGGGGAAACAATTGCACTATCACACGGTAGGTGGACACACCAACACAAGAAAGCAAAAACGGCTGTCGCTCATTACCTTGAATTCTGTAGGCGGCGAGGTGGAAGGCAAACTGGCGGGACCATTCCCGCCAAGTCTCGTGGGTTTCATCAAAACTTCGAAATGGGGGTGCAACGGCAGGTTGTAGCTGCGGTACCGGTTAAGCGGCGGCGGCCGCATCGGTTTGAATGGCACGTTGACCCTGGACGAGTTGTCCAAGAGCATCCAATAACGCCTGCGTCTGCTGATTCTGCAAGCGATAAAATTCGGACAGTACATCTGGAGAATGTGGCGAAGCCAAGACACAAATAAATTAGGGCAAAGTAAAACACAAGATCCTTTGTAGACTCGTCGCCATGTGATGTGTCGGCAGCTGGGCCAACACCTTGTAGATCGAGATGGCTGAAAATGCACGCTAGACTAACGCAGACGGGCGTGAAGTACTGGAACAGGCTACGTAATTAATGCTATGAAGAAAAGTACGTAGCTGGATTAATACTTATCTTTAATCAATCATTGTGGTACATCGCTCTTGACTATACACAGGAGACTTTAATTACAATCACTGTAAGGCTAATGGCACCTTGCTAGTTCGTAGCCATTAACTTAGCTGAAGGCTATTCTGTCTCTCGGCTAATGAGAGAGAAAGGCTTCGTACATCTAGTCGCTAGCTAGGTCGTCCGTACAACTGGAGCGAGTGCAATATCGTATCACGAGACCTGCCTTGTGGTGGCGCTAGGTCTGCGATCACACAGTGGCGACACGCGAGTTCGACATGTACTAAATGGACCGCGGCCGATTTAAACTACCACCTAGCAAGTGTGGTGTCTGGCGGTGACACCACAATCATCGTGTACAATTATCGCTGCAATCTCGAGAGAGGTCGCATTTGTTGATTATATGGAGAGCCACAGCGGTTTCACTACAGGCGTTGTGGTCTGGGGAGCCACTGGGTATGATTTCGGGACACGAATTGAGCTGACTGAGGGAATTGTGAACGGCATGTAACAGGCATCCAGCGTCCACATGTCTTACCTTTCATGCGACAGTATAGTGGTGGCATATTTCATGAGGTCAGTGCTCATCCACAGATGTCACATGTCTCTGTGAACTGTCTAGTTTATATTGAAATTGCTGCCCAGCGAAATCCCCAGATCTATCACCGCTGACAACCCCCCCTCCCCCCACCCCCTCGCCCGCCCGCCATGGATAGAACATGTGCTGCAGTAGTTCCTACTTCGTTCCGTCCCAGTGCCAAAATCCAGAGTATCAGTCACCTGATACTGGTGTAGAGGCTGCCATGGCTCGGGAGAGAATACAACGCCTTCGTGACATCTCTACCAGATGTACCAGGCCAGAGGATTTACAACATCACACTGACAAGCGAACCACCACTGTCAAGTGTTTTGCAAATTTGAGTCGATTTTGTCAAAACTGAAATAACGTCACATACCCTCACTACCTGCTGAGTTTCCTTTCTTTTTCTTCTCTCCCTCGGGGTGCTCCACTTTTTTTTGTTAGATGATGTGTATGTGCATAAACCTTAGAGACCTGAAGTATGATACCAGAATCGAAACTAAACTGAAGGCTTTAAAACAATGGATGTACTTAGTATTCTATGGAAATGGGACGAGGTACTCTTGAAGAAAGACAAAAGGAAATTTAAGTCAGCTGACTTGAAATTTCTCAGGGCATCCAACGTCTAACGTACGTAAGCAGGATAGGCTATGGACCAAGCTGTGGAACATACTCCGTCAAGTGAAGATTGTGATGATGACGGTGACGGCCTGTAACGTTGAGGAAAGAGACGTTTTAAATGGCATGTTCTTTAATGTTGAAAATGGTATGTTATCGGTCATCATGCCGACAATTTAAAGACGAGTCGACTGAGTACATAGCCAACTGCAGAGCGAGAGTTTTATTCATGGTGAACACTGCCACCTGCAATAGATTAGGTACATATTTAAAAACATAGAAAATCTATCGAGAAACACGTGATTAAGTTATAACAGACAGCAAGCCGTCACGGAGTCTCGCAAAATGACTACACAATATCTGGTGGTAAGGAAGGAAGATATGGGATTAACATACCGTCGACGAAGTGTTCATTAGAGAAAGAGCACAAAGTCCAGGACGGAAAATGGCAGAATCCCTTTCAGTGCACCAGCTCTCGCATTCTCGTGAATTAGTTCAGGATAACCACATAAATGTGATACCAGTGTGGGCATACGAGGTTTTGGATCCCAGCCCACCAAATTACAAGGCAAACACAGGCTATGTAGTTTTCACAGAGCTCATGTACACGGCAAGGGTCCAAACACACGAAGTGGTAGTTAGTATTTGCGTACTGAACGTTTAAATAACTGGTGAAACTAATTATAGGGGCACAGTAATCCCCTGTATAACTTGTTAGATTAAGTAGTCCCAATTACATTACCCACATACCCAACAAAACAACAATTTCCACAGCAGTAAAATTTGTACAGGATGTTTCAAAAAGACCGGCATATTTGAAACGGCAATAAAAACTAAACGAGCAGCGATAGAAATACACCGTTTGTTGCAATATGCTTGGGACAACAGTACATTTTCATGCAGACAAACTTTCGAAATTACAGTAGTTACAATTTTCAACAACAGATGGCGCTGCAAGTGATGTGAAAGATATAGAAGACAACGCAGTCTGTAGGTGCGCCATTCTGTACGTCGTCTTTCTGCTGTAAGCGTGTGCTGTTCACAACGTGCAAGTGTGCTGTAGACAACATGGTTTATTCCTTAGAACAGAAGATTTTGCTGGTGTTGGAATTCCACCGCCTAGAACACAGTGTTGTTGCAACAAGACGAAGTTTTCAACGGAGGTTTAATGTAACAAAAGGACCGAAAAGCGATACAATAAAAGATCTGTTTGAAAAATTTCAACGGACTGGGAACGTGACTGATGAACGTGCTGGAAAGGTAGGGCGACCGCGTATGGCAACCACAGAAGGCAACGCGTAGCTAGTGCAGTAGGTGATCCAACAGCGGCCTCGGGTTTCCGTTCGCCGTGTTGCAGCTGCGGTCCAAATGACGCCAACGTCCACGTATCGTCTCATGCGCCACAGTTTACACCTCTATCCATACAAAATTCAAACGCGGCAACCCCTCAGCGCCGCTACCATTGCTGCACGAGAGACATTCGCTAACGATATAGTGCACAGGATTGATGACGGCGATATGCATGTGGGCAGCATTTGGTTTACTGACGAAGCTCATTTTTACCTGGACGGCTTCATCAATAAACAGAACTGGCGCATATGGGGAACCGAAAAGCCCCATGTTGCAGTCCCATCGTCCCTTCATCCTCAAAAAGTACTGGTCTGGGCCGCCATTTCTTCCAAAGGAATCATTGGCCCATTTTTCAGATCCGAAACGTTTACTGCATCACGCTATCTGGACATTCTTCGTGAATTTGTGGCGGTACAAACTGCCTTAGACGACACTGCGAACACCTCGTGGTTTATGCAAGATGGTGCCCGGCCACATCGCACGGCCGACGTCTTTAATTTCCTGAATGAATATTTCGATGATCGTGTGATTGCTTTGGGATATCCGAAACATACAGGAGGCGACGTGGATTGGCCTCCCTATTCGCCAGACATGAACCCCGGTGACTTCTCTCTGTGGAGACACTTGAAAGACCAGGTGTACCGCCAGAATCCAGAAACAATTGAACAGCTGAAGCAGTACATCTCATCTGCATGTGAAGCCATTCCGCTAGACACGTTGTCAAAGGTTTCGGGTAATTTCATTCAGAGACTACGCCATATTATTGCTACGCATGGTGGATATGTGGAAAATATCGTACTATAGAGTTTCCCAGACCGCAGCGCCATCTGTTTTTGAAAATTGTAACTACTGTAATTTCGAAAGTTTGTCTGCCTGAAAATGTACTGTTGTCCCAAGCATATTGCAACAAACGGTGTATTTCTATCGCTGCTCGTTTAGTTTTTACTGCCGTTTCTAATATACCGGTCATTTTTGAAACACCCTGTACCTTCATACTTTATTAGAAATGGCTGATGTTTGAGCCCTTACTTCATTGCATGTAATAATTCAGTGCAATTTTCATGTATCCATACATGTAATCTGCTAATCTTGTTTGAAGTTAGTATCGCCTAAATGACAAATGTTTCATTACACCTCTTTCTGAAGAAATCAAGCTCACATATAAACAAATAATTGAAAATAAATTGATTCATTTATTTGTATCTACTTCCAGATAGACACTCACTTTTCGTGACTATGAATTACGCAGGGTAAATTATTAGTACATTTACAAAAGATAACATGGCTGCATACTCTGCACAATTAACTTCATTTCTGTTACTGTCAGGGTACTGTAAATGCATCTAAACATAAAAAAATTGCAAATACAAATTGAGAGACGTGTACACGTCTGTTAACTTCAAGAAATGTCTCCTGAGTCACTCACATGGTACACATACGCTTCTTATAAATAGCTCTGTACTAGCCCTATTATACAACTTCATTACTTTAGAACTTTTGTTCAAAAATGATTCAAATGACTCTGAGCACTACGGGACTTAACTTCGAAGGTCATCAGTCCCCTATAACTTAGAACTACTGAAACCTAACTAACCTAAGCACAGACTGATGACCTCAGATGTTAAGTCCCATAGTGCTCAGAGCCATAACCTAAGCACATCACACACATCCATGCCCGAGGCAGGACTCGAACCTGCAACCGTAACGGTCGCGCGGTTCCAGACTGCAGTGCCTAGAACCGCTCAGCCACATCGGCCGGCAGAACTTTTGTCAAATAGTATATACATACATCTTTTTCATGCATTTGGAAGACTATGTCACCTCTTTTATCATTGAACACTATTTCATATGACAACGATTGTTACAGTTTGTTACTAGAGAGTTGAATAGAATTTCATTTCAAGTACAGAATCGCTGCAACTTATTAGTACCAACTTGAGAAGCAAATTACATCATTCCTTATATAAAGCTAGAATTGTAATTTTCTACACGAAAAGCATAATACAATGCTCCATTTACACTGCACTTATTCAAACCTATATCATCACTTACATACCTCCCAATTACGATGGATGTTGGTACTGTAGGTCCTCAATGCGCAATTAAAATACAGCTAATCACGCATCAAATACGAAGCATCTAGTACTTCCAGGTATAGTTCTACGCCCACGTATCCACATTAAAAGAAATAGACAGTTGGTGTTTGCAGGAAGGGACCCTTTCATTTGGGCCTCACAGGTTTCACGGCGAGAGGTTGTGGTGAAGAGTATGTGGCATTCTTGGCGCAAAGCTACGTGCTAGATTACTGCTAGGGGCATAGTTGCTGTTTTGAAGATTTTAGACTCGCGCCGGCCGCGGTGGTCTAGCGGATCTAGGCGCTCGGTCCAGTCTGCGTTCGGCAGGGCAGCAGTGCGCACCGCGCTCGGCCGTCCACGCCGCTGCGCGCGCGGAGTGTTTTGTTTACTTCCTCGTCACCGCACTTCTCAGTCGAACAAGCTGTAATGGCCAACTCTTACAGGAAGAACACTCTTAAGTTCACCTTCTCAAACGAATACGCCCGACCCAAAGCACTGGCCGTCGAACGCTTCCTACGCGAAGATGTGAAGATCCCCCGTGACGAGCTCATCGGCATACACCTATCTATCATTACCAGCGTCGTTTATGTTAAGATGACTTCCGACGCTGCCTGCAACGAGATTATTCAAAGGACGCAACATGGACTAAAATTTCGGCACTCCGACGGAAACTTCGGGCCTGTGGACGGTCCGTGTATTCGAACTGCCTTTCGAGGTGAATGAAGATGAAGTTACCGCGGCGCTAAGCCCGTTCGGAAAAGTCCAGGGCCACGTTGCCGAGACATGGGCACAGTTTACGACGTATCCGGTGCTTAATGGTGTGAGACAAGTCCGAATCGATCTCAAACGGCACGTTCCATCGTACATTTCTATCGGCGGCTGCCATGCGGTGGTCATTTACGACGGACAACCTCGAACATGATCCGGTTGTGGCAAAGAAGGCCACGTCCGCAATGAATGCCTGCAACGCCGCTTCACACAACTAAGGCCCGACGATACGAACACCGACAGAACCACGACCACCCTTCCAGTCACCTATACGGCGACACTGCACGTCCTGCCCTCACAAGGCGCCGTTCATGAGCGTCTCTCTGGTCCGATACACCCGGAGGCGTCCCAGCACCTTGACACCGGCGATGCCGCCCGTAAACGTGTCCAACAGCCGGACACACCCATGCTAGCAGATCACAAGGATACCAATGAGAGTGTTCTGGAGAATGACGACAGCATCATGGCACCCGCGGCTTTTGTACCG
The DNA here is from genome assembly GCF_021461385.2 of Schistocerca piceifrons. Taxonomy (NCBI): domain Eukaryota; kingdom Metazoa; phylum Arthropoda; class Insecta; order Orthoptera; family Acrididae; genus Schistocerca; species Schistocerca piceifrons. The sequence continues at coordinate 605,319,808 of NC_060142.1, forward strand.
GAACGACGTGAATCTCTTCCTTCTCAGACACCGAAACTCATTGCCGAAAGCAGAAGTCGCCCAAACGACGAAAAAAACGCCGCAAGACATCGGAATCGACCATTGAGCCCCCTCCGCAGGACGAAGAGATGCCACATCACTCTGACGGAGAACACGATATCACTTTCTCCTCTGCCACGGAGACGCGTCATCCACAAGACGGTGAACCGTCCAACAGAGATCGTGCGCAAGCCCCGCGCCCAGAAGCCATGGAACATAGCACGCCTGTTGTCACCGACGCAATTGAGCCGACTCGACAGCGCTGCCACCTCTCGCCGATGTCAAACCTGTCGGACAATTTTCATGGGCGAATGACACGGATTTCCCACCTCCATCTGATGCGGAAATTACATCTGTTCCTCCGTTAGACCGACACTAAAAAGGGGGAGGTTTCTACGGCGACTCCTGCGACTTCTATGGACTTCCAGCATCCACCACAACAATCTTTATCAGCTACGAACCTATCGGCAGCACGGATCTCCCATCAGGCGTACCGAATAGCTACTATCAATACTAATAATATCGGCTCCCACGCTAAACTTCAACTGCTCCGTGACACGCTAAGAGCAGCGGACATCGACATCGCCCTGTTACAAGAACTGAAGACAGCAACTTGGACTGGGTGTTATGGATATGAGACGTACGCCGCCCCTGCAGCTATGGAACACACAGGCGCAGCCATCCTCCTCCGAGAAGGGATTGCAGTTTCCGATGCCGCATACCTCCCAACAGCGCGAGGGATGACCATAACAGTTGAAGGACTCAAAATCATAAATCTCTACGCCCCATCGGGCACTGATAAACGGAGGGATAGCTCCCAGTTCTACGCAGAAGATATCACGCCTTTATTCCTCGGCCGATACGATCATCTCATCGTAGGTGGAGATTTCAACTGTGTTCTCGAGCGCACAGACCAATACCCCCATTTCACCACATGTCCGGAACTTCGCTTCCTCGTCTGCCGCCTTCGCCTCCTCGACACTTGGCGATTGGTACACGGCGACCGCCCGGGGTATACAAACATCACGAACCACTCCGCCAGCCGACTTGATAGAATATACATCTCTAATGCTCTAAAATCAGTTCTCCTCAACGCGGGACGTTGGCCGTCTGCCTTTTCGGATCATGACATCTACATCTGTACCATTAACCTACGTCGACAATCTATATGGCGCAGTGCAGGACCTTGGAAACTCAATGTGGCGCTACTGCGGGATCCTGAATGTCGACAACAGGTCACCGACACGTGGCACACCTGTGTTCAACGCATTATGCGTTACGAGACCACACTGCAGTGGCGGTTGCTGTGCGCCAAACCGGCCATCCGACGCACATTGACACACAATGGCAGAGCCAAAGCCAGGTGGAATCACCATACAACTGATTTCTACTATAGCGCTCTACGTGAACTCATGGATCAACCTCCATCCCCGGATCGTCTAAAAGAAGCTCAACGCATCAAGGCAAAGATTTTAGCCTTGACCAGATGCCGTCTAGAGGGAGCTATTGAACGCGCACGCAGCCAAGATAGGATTAACGGTGAAGAACCTTCTATGCATCATATTATTCAAAATGTTCGTCGACGCCGCCAGGCTTTAATGACAACTTTAGACTACCTGATGGACGACGGCTGTCTTCGCAAGCTACCATTGTGGATGCATTCACAACTCACTATAGACTTTTCTATCAGGAAATACCTGCCGGTGCATAGGCCATTGCTGAGGTTACCCAGGAGACACTTGGTACTCTAAACGCAGTAGCTGCAACCCTCCTGACTTCTGAAGTGACCACCGACGACGTCCAAGGCACTGTGGCGAAAGGGTCTCTGAATCGATCTCCCGGCCCGGATGGTTTACCTCTCGAATTTTACAGAACCTTCCAAGATTTGATGATGCCACGAAGGAGGGACATGTACTGGGAACTTTTGTCCGGCGCGGCGAACCCACCACCAATGTTCATGGAAGGCTTACTTGTACCAGTCCCGAAACCCGCAGGAGGAACGCGACGCGACAGTAATCGGCCGACCACGTTACTCAATTCCGACTTCAAGATTTTCACACGCCTTCTAGCATTGTGACTCAAACATGTCTTACGAGACATTTTTTCCCACGAAGAAACATCTTTAGGCGGCGATCGTAATATACAGACAGCCCCCAGTGAATATCGAGATGTGATCGCTGTGGCAACACACTCGCGACTGCCAGCCACTTTAATCTCCATCGACTTCAAACAAGCGTTTGACCGCGTCAATCATGCATTCCTCAACACAGTGATGGACCGAATGGCACTTCCCCCGACGTTCACGCAAGTGATTATGCGGCTCCTTCGTGGAGCAACGTCCAGACTTCTCGTCAACGGCAGACTTACAGAACCAATACGGATTGAACGCTTAGTACGGCAGGGTTGCCGTTTGTCGACTGTGCTTTATGCCTTTGTGATGGAACCACTCATTTGCGGATTACGGCGACGTTTGACAGGTATTCCACTCCGGGATTATATGTTCCGCTGCCGAGCTTACGCGGACGACTTGGCCTTCGTCGTACGTTCAGCGGCCGACGTACAAGCTGCGATGGAGTGGATTACCCGTTACAGTGCAGGGGCAGGGAGCGCTATGAACGTGGCAAAATCATGCGCCATGAAGATCGCCCGCGGCCTTCCCGCAGACAGCGTAGTCCCATTTCAACTGGTGGACACCCTTCGTTGTCTCGGGTTGGTGTACACGCAAGACATTCGCCGCACCTCGGCGACCAATTTTCGGGCGCTGCTGCAACGCATCCGGGCCAACATACAAAATCACATATTACGCCCGCTGACTACGTGCCAGAGAGTCACCTTCGTCAATACCCATTTGGCAGCCCGGATACCCCATATAGCGCAGATTCTGCCCATCACTGCGACAATGGCGGCCAGATTACAGGCGGCTTTCGGCTATTTCATTTGTTCTGGACACATCTTCAAAGTCCAGTATGAAGCTCTCACCTTACCGAAGCGGGATGGTGGCCTCGATCTGGTTAATGTGTGAGCCAGCACTACGCCACTTTACACCAATACTGTGCTCCGGTTATGGGAAAGCCAAAATGCTAGTTTTACTGGAATGTTGACCACCGAGCTTGCACCTGTTTCGAGACGCCAACCTCCGATGTCATATATCGGCCGTTTCTTTTTGGAGTACAGCTACATATGCACCGAGCTCTCCACGATTAGGAAGACGACCACCCGCGACATCTACCGCCTTCTCCGAAAGTCTCCACCCCGCAACCCCGTCGAAACACGTCACCCCCAGGTTTCATGGCCTACAGTTTGGAAAGCGATCCACCAACCATATCACACCACTGACACCACCTCTATGTGGTACCTTCTCGTCAACGGCAAGTATACTACAAGACAGAAACTGCATCGCATCACACTGGTGGACTCACCCCTGTGCCTCAAGTGCAATGTCGAAGATACAGATTTAGATCGATTTGAGTGTGGGCCAGCAGCAGCTGTCTGGACCCTCGTACAGAAGATTGTGGCTTTCTACCTCCGAGTACCACCACGTCACGTTTCTCCTACCATGATGATATATCCCGACACGACCTACTTTCCATCGGCTAAGTGGCACGCCATCACATGGATCAGTGGCATGGCTGTCAACTACCTCTTCCGGGACGACATCGTCGATCCGGCGGACTTTTGGACACGCCTCCAAGTACATCACCACACCCTTCGCCGACATCGACACTATCGGGCTACTTTCGCGAACTATTTACAGAGTATTTTCACCAACCCGCCTCAAAGCTGGAATCTCAACGAACCGTGCCAGCCAAGACTGGACGATCCTACGTTCCCCTTCAATGGTCAATGAGAGAATGCATTTTGTTCTGATGGCGCGCCAAAGTGGAGCATGGCGCGGAAAGTATTCCTATTTTATTTCACTTATCTTTCCTCCTCCTCTTCAAAGTTTTTTTTTCTCCTTACACATGTTTATCCGTTTCACACATAGCTCTCTATCTGCAGCCTCTTTGTTTTTCTTTCTCCTGTGCTCCCAAAAAAAAAAAAACAAAAAAAAGGTTGCTGCTGATGGTGAGACTGTATACTCATTTATGTTAACAAAAAATAAAAATAAAAAAGAATAAAAAAAGAAGGCCGTTGCGGAAATATAGCAACCTTTTATGTTTTCCGTTTTCAAAGGATATTGTGTTATTTTATGAAGAACGCCGTCTTTTATTTTCGTACACATGAGGTTTTTTATTTGTTTGCTTATAAGTTGCAAAAACAAAAAAAATACAAATAAAAAAAAGGAAAAAAGAGCACGGGGTCCCGGATTCGATTCCCGGCCTGGTCAGGAATTTTGCTAAAAAAAAAAAAGTCCGGAGCCGCGCGACTGCTACGGTCGCACGTTCGAATCCTGCCTCGGGCATGGATGTGTGTGATGTCCTTAGGTTAGTTAGGTTTAAGTAGTTCTAAGTTCTATGGGACTGATGACCACAAAGTCCCATAGTGCTCAGAGCCATTTGAACCATTTTTTAGACTCGCGACAATTAAAACAAAGGGAAAAAAGAAACAGTTACCACCGCAGTAGAAAGGTACAGATGTAATTAATTTTCTTACTGCGTAAATTAGCCACTATGGACAATGCTGCATGTTTGAAATTAATTATTTTCCCTTTTGTTTATGAAACATAAGGTAATTTAAGCTTTGAACTAACTTATTTTCTGTCTGTACATGTTATTCCAAAAACGAAAACAAGGAGAAGATGTGAATTTTATAATTCAAACAATATTCGTAGTCGGTCGTGTACTGTAACTAATAACATGTTGGATTAAAGTTTATATGCCTTTCTTCTAGCGGTGAGGTCGAAATAATTACCATTGATCTGTCAGATTTGATGCGACCCGCTGCAGCTTCATCTCCTGTGCTAGTAACTTCATAACTGCCCCTGTCTTATGTAACGTAGTACCATTAGGTCTCAGACGAAAACAGCCAGTGGACGGAGATTAGAATGCAGTAGGTAAACAGATCAGTTCCAAGAAATTCTCCAGTCAACGAAATTCTTCCTCCAGATCAGAACGCCAGGCATGTCATGTATACCATAAATGAAGCATGCCATGTATGGAAAACCGCTATAGAATCTCAGGGGTGGCCAACAACTACTATGTGACTATTTAGATGAGCGCTGGAGTTAAACATCATACAAGATATGAAGAATCAGGTGACGCAACTATGTAACTTAAATGCGTGCATCTGCCAAAAGAAATGTGGAGTCCCTCAACAGAACTGAAAGCAGGTGACCAGGGTGCAAGATGTCCCTTTATAGACGGATTACTGTACACAACACAGAACTTGATTATGGTGCAATGCAGCAAACAGTGGGCTACAATATTACCGATTGCCCAATTAAGCGTCTCGAATGGACTAGAACGACTTCATAAAGGTTACTACCAAAGCTATTGCAGGTTAGCTTTCCTAGATATAGAGCTCTGATCTAACGTCATATTAATAACAACCTACATTACTCACACGTTATAATTTATGCAGTATAGTCAGAGTTCTCACACATTGTAATTCATACTGGATAGCTAAAATTTTGTGTGTTTCCTTTAAGTCTTATTCTTAAGTTCTATACATATTACGTTTTCTGCAGTTTTTCTATACGCTAAATAAAGAAAAACGAAACATCACCAACTTAGATCGACTGTGTACAATCACTGTATATCTTCTAAATCCGAAATTCTCTTATAGCATTTGCCCTTGCAGCTCCCTCTAACAGTATCAGTTATTCCTGGATGTCTTAATATACGGCATAGTATAGCACTGTATTCTTTTGCATCCATTCGCCTTCACCCACACTTTATATATTTACAGTGCGTTTGCTCAGTTTTCTGTATGTATGTATCTGCGCATGCATTGCGGATGGCTACCAGGACCTCCAGTAGACCTGAGTTAGAGTGTGGATCTGCTATGCGCTATATCCGGAGCAACGTTGGGATGTGGATCCTCAATATGCCGAGTCGGAGTTAGGGTTCGAAGGTGGATCCGCCACGCACAACGTCCGGAACGACTTTGGGACATAGATCCACAATATGACACACCTGAGTTAGCGCTCGAGTGTGGATCTGCCGCACATTACATCTAGAGCGATGATAATAGGCGGATGTTCTGAAGCTCCAGCATTCATAAAATCTACCCGTTTCTTTCTCTCCTTAACATATTGCTACTACATCACAACACTTTCATATCAACTACTATACACCAATAAGGGATGCTAACGTCCTCGACTTGCTTGCATCTCGAGAAATGATGTGCGCTTGGATGGGTGAGGAACAGCAGTGGCAGTCTCGGTACACTCCCTTCTTTCTTGAGGTGCGGAATGTAGTGGTGTACTTCTGGTCACCTGCAGATTAATTCGGTGAAGTGCAGACGGGTGGGTTGGTCAAAGACAGTGCGAGGAGATCTTTCAGTCTCTAACTTTATTCTAAGAAAGTGAGAATGCCCTGTGACCCCTATACATCTAGAGAAAGATCGTAAATTACTCACTATGCTCGACATGCTTGAACTATATAGACCGCTGTCTGGTATACTTTGATGGTGTATATGTTGGAGGATTAACAATGAATGGACGTTCTGCACAGTCATCTACCTACATTCGCAATGGCACTTGAAAAGTAATGGAGGGGCGTTTTAGCATTGATACAGACTGTAAAGCATGCTTCGCTTCATCAATAAAAATTGCTAAAGACTCTCGTAATATGAACCGTAATACTTATTAATACAGCACATCGACGGCGTCTTTTCCATACCATCTATCCACTGTTACACTGTTGACTACCACATAATTATAGGAATCGCTTGTTTGAGATGGAGAAAGAGTCTTGTTGGAGGGGCAACACCATCATGGGATGGATAGCACCGAAACAGTGATCGCATACATGACTGCAGTATGAGTAATCAATCAAAACATAACACAGAGCCACAGAAATCCCATCACGGTGACAGATGAATTTAAATGCAGAGGCCGTCAATCACTTTCGCACAGCAGTTAGGAAACGCCCTACAACGCCGCAAACCTCTTCCAGTTTCCATATGTTGTGAAAGTCCTTTATGTAAAATCATTGTGTGTGTGGGTGTGTGTCTGCGCGCGCGCGCGCGGGTGTGCGTGTATATGTGTGTGTGTGTGTGTGTGTGTGTGTGTGTGTGTGTGTGTGTGTGCGTGTGTTGGTAACAGCAGCAAGAACATGATTTACAGCGTGTGACATCTAGTTTTCTGTGAGAGGTAATGGATCAGAACGTTATAATGTCTGTCTGGAACCTGACGCAAACCTCAAAGTCACGAAGGGAAAAACAAAATGTATGGTAGTCTACAAATCGTATTACAGCAGAAAAAAAAATGTTTCAAACAACTACACAAGGAGCGCCTCTTGCGACTGATAGTATAGTCTGTATAATATGTTATCCTTCTCCTACAGAGTGGGTGATGAAACTTTGCACTGCTGTATGCAATTGATCAACAATATCTAGATTTAGTGGGATCGCCGCATATGCTCGATGCCGGCACAAAGACGGTATTTGTATTCGATGTAACGGAAGAGAGAGAGGTGTAGTAACAATCTTAACGGATTCTCTATCGGATGAATTTAGGGGAGCTCTTATAGTTGGTAATTTTTCTCTGTTGATTAGTACAGAATAACTATGATAGAATGTTGGAGTGATAAACGTGACTGGGCCTGAAGGACGCGGTTCTGCTTTGGACTGCAGTACCTGTATGATATTGAGTCTTCGTAAGTTTCTCGATAAGAAACACCACCGTAACTGTTCGTACTGTCTTCATACTATCTCGTGTTGCAGGGATTTCCACCTGCCTCGAGATGACTGGGTGTTTGTGGTGTCCCCATCATTTCATCATCATTCATGAAAGTGGCGAGTTTGGACTGAGCAAAATGTTAGGAATTTGTACGGGCGCTGATAAACGCGCGGTTGAGCGCTCCACAAACCAAACATCATCGTCATCATCATCATCATCGTGTTGCAGAAGCGGGCTTAGTTTGGCGCTCACCTTACACATTCGCACGTTGTTGGTAGAGCTTCGGCAACATGTTCCCATTTCCATCGAATGGTCCTGTCGCACGAACTCAGTTTAGACTGTTTCTACTCGGGCTGCTGAATGTGGTAGATAGAGCTCTCTCTGACTTCTCCTCATTTCCGACTTAAATTGGAACGACCACTTGCGAAAAGCTTGCAGGGATGTCAGGGCTGAGTCTGATGAGCAGGTGCAAGATGCATTGGGACTATTTAAAACCACGTTGGAATTTTTCTGTGCAGACAGGTTCGAAAAAGATGACTTGTTTCGAGATATACAGTGTTAGAAACATGATTCACTAGTGACTGTAATCATTAAAAGACTTCTCCAATAGATCCAACGCAGGCATGAGGTTGAATGGAAAGACTTGATTCCAAATAGCAGACAGCATTTCTATCAGAAAGTGAACCAGTATAGGACTGACAACCTAGTGTACATTTCTTACGCCTTCAGTCTTCAAACCATGAACTGTATGCAATCATTCTCAATCAACCGCCGCCTATTACCCAGTGAACATATCGCAGAACCTCTGACGGGGCATCGAGACTGAATGCTTTACAAATACAGGAGAAATATCTAGCCGCGACATGAGGCAGTTGCAAATGCCGACTTCATTTCACATACGTTAGCAGAATCACTGTCTAAATTCGACGATTTTATTACGAGCTTACACCGTCGGTGTCATATTGCCGCACTTTCAAGCCATCACCATCTATATTCTATGTTGCGTTAGTTGCGTGGAAAAAGCATTTTATTCAGCGGAAACGCAATACCTCGATTTATAAGGCTTGTATAGTTTTTTACATTGATATCGTTAGCGACACTTGTGAGCACCTGTAGAACCAAGACCGATTGTGACTGTAACATAGTATTTGCGGTCGTGTTTTTAAAATGTGGCGGCTTGTAGTGCGGTTATGTTTCTCTTTCTAAGACACTGTGGCACCTCTCGCAAGAATAACTTATGACACATATTCATCCATCGCTGATTTTAGCTCGCTATTGTTTCGTAAGGCCTGCAATCAGATTTAGGCGAATTATTTTACTTAGTAGTTGGGGATGCTTTCAGATTCCCCATGAGCATTGGGCCTAAAAATATATGTGTGAAGATGTGTCTTCCGACATGTGCGAAGAAAATGACAATGTCCAGTCGTATGGAAGGTATGGATTTGATGTGGAATACTGCGATGGCCGCAAAGGGAACGAAAGTTTTTTTTTCTTACATAAGAAAGTATGTCAAATCATAAGAATGGTACAGATATCTACATTTACAGAGCCACAGCCGTGTGCAAGGGGTATTTCCAACTCTTCGCTCACTGTCGAATGTCGCCCAAATGAGACCGTGATCATGATATTAATTGTAAGTACAGTGATAAAAAATGTGTGGGTGGTTTCCTAGGACGATCCTGTGTGGTGTGCGAGGAGTACGTGGCGGCGGTGGCCTGTGGCAGGAATGGTTCACGTTTCTAGCTAAAGGCTGTAACCGTCTGAATGGAAAAACCGGTTGGGGTACAGGAATGTAGCTGACTTAGCCGTGTCATTCTGTAGACGGCTGAATAGTGAACTAATACTCACTATGTGTGGAATAGCATACGTGACGCATGTGTTCTCCATCGAAATTTTTGAAGATTCAATACGGACACATTTTTCTGCCCTGAACCAATATAACCTCCCGTGTAAATGGCCCGGTAAACAGCTACTGCAGATGTCCCGTCCTTTATTTGGTTGAGAGAACGACTGTGGTGTGTACATCTAGCAGGTGAAAGATGGGTGGACGACACACTTGCTGGTTCTCTAGACATGAGAAGCACCTTAGTTGACTTGCTAAATTATAAGGATGATTTGTAAACTGTTATATCACCGATATCGGTATTCGCCAGTCGAAATATCTGTTTCTCCTGTTTTTCTTTCACTTTCAATGTAGAGATCTTTGCAGATGGGATAAGCTTCTAGTTACTTTAGTAGTTTACAGCACGCTGCACCTCACTGAAGTTTTGAGTTTCTAGGGAAATAATTTCCACTCTGTTGTTGTTGTGGTCTTCAGTCCAGAGACTGGTTTCATGCAACACTCCATACTACTCTACGCTGTGCAAGCTCCTTTATCTACCAGTACCTACTGCAGCCTACATCCTTCTGAATCTGCTTCATCTCTTGGTCTCCCCCTATGATTTTTACCCTCCACGCGGCCTTCCTATTCCAAATTGGTAATCTGTTGACGACTCAGAACATGTCCTACGAACCGATCCCTTTTTCTAGTCAGGTTGTATCACAAGTTGCTCTTCTCACCAATTCGGTTTAATACCTCCTCATTCGTTATGTGGTCTACCCATCTAATCTTCAGCGTTCTTCTGTACCACCACATTTTGAAAGCTTCTATTCCCTTCTTGTCTAATCTATTTATTGTCCATGTTTCACTTCCTTACATGTCTACACTCCACAAAAATACTTTCAGAAACGACTTCCTGGTATTTAAATCTATACTCGATGTTAACAAATTTTTCCTCTTCACAAATTCTTTCATTGGCAATTTATATCCTCTCTACTTCGACCATCATCAGTTACTTTGCTCCCAAAATACCAAAACACATCCACCACTTTAAGTGTCTCATTTCCTAATTTTAATCCCTCAGCATTACTTGATTTACTTCGACTTTTGCTTTTGTTGATATTCATCTTATATCCTCATTCCAATACACTGTCCATTCCGTTCATCCTCTTTTCCAGGTACTTTGCCGCCTATGTCAGTATTACAATGTCATCGGCGAACCTCTAGGTTTTTATTTCCTCTCCATGGATTTTAATTTCTACTCCGAATTTCTGTTTTGTTTCCTTTACTGCTTGCTCAATATACTGATTGAATAACTTCGGGAATAGGCTACAGCCCTGTCTCACTCCCATCCCAACCACTGCTTCCCTTTCATGCCCCTCAACTCTTATAACTGCCATCTGGTTTCTGTTCAAATTGTAAATAGACTTTCGCTTCCTGTATCTTACCCCCGCCACCTTCAGAATTTGAAAGAGTATATTACAGTCAACATTGTCAAAATCTTTCTCGAAGTCTAGAAATGCTAGAAACGTAGGTTTGCCTTACCTTAATCTATCTTCTAAGGTAAGTCTTAGGGTTAGTTTTGCCTCACGTGTTCCAACATTTCTACGGAATCCGAACTGCAATTCCCCGAAGTCGGCTTCTACCAGTGTGTCTGTTCGTCTGTAACGAGTGCGTGTTAGTATTTTGCATCCGTGACTGATTAAACTGATAGTTCTGTAATTTTTGCATCTGTAAACACCGCCCTCTTTTGGACTGGAATTATTATATTCTTCTTGAAGTCTAAGAGTATTTCGCTTGTCTTATACATCCTGCACACCAGATGGTAGAGTTTTACCAGGACTGGCTCTCCCAAGGCTGTCAGTAGTTGTAATGGAATGTTGTCTATTCCCAGGGCCTTGTTTCGACTTAGATCTTCCAGTACTCTGTCATACTCTTCAGGCAGTATTATATCTCATATTTCATCTTCATCTACATGCTCTTCCATTTCCATGACATTGTCTTCAAGTACATCGTCCTTCCACCTTTCTGATTTCCCTTCTTTGCTTAGAACCTGGTTTCTAGCTGAGCTCTTGATGTTCATACAAGTGGTCCTCTTTTCTCCAAAGGTCTCTTTAATTTTACTGTCGGCAGTATCTACCTTACCCTAGTGATATAAGACTCTACATCCTTACATTTGTCCTCTACCCATCCCTGCTTAGCCATTTGGCACTTCCTGTCGACCGCATTTTTGAGACGTTTTGTATCTTCTTGCCTGCTTCATTTACTGCTTTCTATATTTTCTCCTTTCATCAATTAAACTGAATATTTCTTCAGTTACCCAAGTATTTCTACTATCTCTCGTGTTGTTACCAACTTTATCCTCTGCTGCCTTCACTGTTTCATCTCTCAAATATGCCAATTCTTTATCTACTGTGTTTCTTTCCCTCATTCTTGTCAGTCGTTTCCTAGTGCTCTCCCTGAAACCCTTCACAACCTCTGGTTCTGTCACTTTATCCAGGTTCCATCTCCTTAAATCTCCACCCTTTTGAAGGTTCTTCAGTTTTAATGTACAGTTCATAACCAGTGTTTTGGGGTCAGAGTCCACATCTGCCCCTGGGAATGTCTTACAATTTAAAGCTGGGTCCGAAATCTCTGTCTTACCATTATATAATCTATCTGAAACCTGTCAGTATCTCCAGGCCTCTTCCATGTATACAACCTTTAAAGATTCTAGAACCAAGTGTTAGCTGTGACAAAGTTACACTCTGTGCAAAATTCAACCAGGCGGCTTCCTCTTTCGTTCCTTTCCCCCATTCCATATTCACCTACTACGTTTCCTTCTATTCTTTTTCCTACTATCGAATAACATTCACCTGGGACTATTAAATTTTCGTCTCCCTTCACTATCTCAATAATTTCTTTTTTCCCATCATACATTTTATCAATCTCTTCGTCATCTGCGGAGCTACTTGGCATATTAACTTGTACTACTGTGGTAGGCGTGAGCTTAGTGTCTATCTTGGCCTCAATAATGCATTCACTATGCTGTTTGTAGTAGCTTAACAGCATTCCTATTTTTTATTCATTATTAAACCTACTCCTGCATTACCCCTATGTGATTTAATATTTATAATCCTGTAGTCACCTGAACAGAAGTCGTGTTCCTCCTGCCACCGAACTTCACTAATTCCCTCTATATCTAACTTTAACCTATCCATTTCCCTTTTTAAATTTTCTCTCCTACCTGCCTCATTAAGGGATCTGACATTCCACTCTCCAATCCGTACAACGTCAATTTTCTTTCTCCTGATAACGACGTCCTCCTGAGTAGACCCCGCCTGGAGATCCTAATGGGGGACAATTTTACCTCTAGAATATTTTACCCAAGACGACGCCATCATCATATAACCATACTGTAAAGCTACATGCCCTCGGGAAAATTATGGTTGTAGTTCCCCTGCTTTCAGCCGTTCGCAATACGAGCACAGCAAGTCCATTTTGGTTAGTGTTACAAGGCCTTATCAGTCAATTTCCTGCCTATATCTTCGAAGTTCTGTGCAAGCAACCGATAGCATGCAGATATGTGCTTGATATTGAGAAGTATCGCTTAGATAGTATGATACTCTGGGAAACTATTTGAATATGTGTATGTTCTTGATATCCGAGTCTGGAGATGGTTGTAGAAAGCAAGCAAGCAGATTGTCACCAGAAACCCTAATGCTTTTTTGCTGAGGGGAACTGACCTAGCCTTTGCCCAACAGTTCAAAGAGTGAACTCGGTCTGCTGAGAATGCTTTGGTTATGCATCGGGCCAGTGTGTGTGCAGGGGCAGATGACTTGTGAGTGTCTTCTATGGTGGATGACCTACTGACCTCACGTGAAATATCTTGTGCTGCGAGAAGTATATACTATACATTTTCTTACCCTATCTGTCTTCTTGGTATATGCACGAGTGTCTGATTGTCGTTATCTACATGCAAGATGGAGAAGTGATGATTTTGTTTGGTGTCAGATATGAATTGAATGTTTACTACATCGACGTGTTATGTGGTGACACATAACAGCATTAGAGATCGGTTTAATGCTGAAATACTCAAGCTTCCGTCATCAGTCTCAGAATAGTGTAATTGAGCAAATGTCTCCCGTATTGCGTGAGGTGTAGACCACTTTTGCAAGGTTTAACTCTCAGTGCAATAATTTTTCCTGCTGAAAGTCTTGTCTGCAGAAGAAATTGGACGACAGTGGTCCCACACTAGAAGCAGCAGCAATTTGATGCATAAGTTCAGTAAAAGCCAATCAGAATGCTCCATTCATTCACAAGACATCCCTTGTGCTGGGCCATAGGAGCCTCTATGGACTGCTTCAAACAAGATGGGGGCAAGATATCTACAAGTTGAAGCAGACCATCCATCTCTTGCGACATGTAGTCCCTCATCCACCATTATGACATTAGGACATCTCCAGACGATCAAATGTAGGACACCAAAAATTCCAGCAATTTGTCTCTTCTGTAGGAGAGTGCTTCAAACTGTCTTTGCACAATTTTTCTGAATTTCCCATCTGTGCTTAGACATGTTCTCTTTCCAAAGAACAACAATGCTTTTATGATTAATGATGTTTATGCAAGCTAGGAGAGACGCATGAAGACTTTTAGCGGTGAGAACGTTTACCGTTTCTGAGATGTATGTTGAAGGCAGAACGTTACGATTTCCAGGGAGGGTAACATCTGATGGACGGGATGCCTCATTAGGATCACAATGGAGAATGGAATCGGTGTTATTTTGGGCTATTTTAGTAAACAAGTCCTGTTAGGACAAGAATTTCCATCCAGACAACCTGGGATATCACGAAAGCTCCTACGAGAAGAAAAGCAACCGTTAACTGTTTCTGCCATACTTTGCGATTTCTAGGAGGGGGCTGATTTGTAATGGACGGGCTGGCCCATTAGAATCGCCAGGAAGAATCATTCTGTCTTATTCTGGGATATTCTCTTAAACAGTGTCTGAAAGCATTGCAACAGATAGCTTTATGTCGTCTAGAGGGAGACTTGACTGTTATTTTCAGAAACATGTGATGTCTGTATAACACTGTCACTCTTTTAGCTGCACCTACGATGGTGAATCGTTACGTAAACATCTCACTGGCCTCGCAGGTGCAAAGGCTATGAATCATCGCGCTAGCACCGGAGGTTCGGTAAACACCCGCGCGGCTAGAAGTGTTTCGCATGTGGAACTGGCCTGAGCACCCGTGCCTTGGAACCTGTGCAGGGAACAGTTCACTGATACATTACGGTTGAATTTGTTAACAATAGTACGAAAGCCTTTTTACATGCAATGAGTGTTAGTGCAATGCATTATTTTCGGCTGTTTAAGCATTGTGAGCGTGTTTGCGGCTCGTATACATGCATTATTTTGCGAGTTTTACACACAGTGAACGTGTCTCCTCCATTATTTTGTGAACATGACTGTGGGCTGTGCAATGCATTATTATCACAGTTTATATTTAGTGAGAGTCATTGCATAGCGTTTTATATCATACATGATTTTGACAATTTACGAGTTGTTTGCGTGTCTGTACATCAGTGTACTGCCTTATTTCAGTTTTTTAAGAGCAGTTTCCATGTCTGTATGCTGTGTAGTGCATAATTTCGACAGTTTACAATTAGTGAGTGTGTTTGCAGAGCGTTTTACATGCATTATTTCGACAATTTATGAGTTGTTTTCGTGTCTGTACGTCAGTGTACTGCATTATTTCGGTAATTGACCAGTAGTTTGCACATATGTAGGCTATTTATTGTGACCCCAACCACGTCAGGGTGAGTGTTTTTGTATCAGCGCAATAATAAATAATTTATGTGAAATCCGTCCCCTAACTAATTGTTTTAAACTTCCCACTGGAAATAAAGTACACTCCTCCCTCTCCAGCAGCTGCACACAGACTGACTCCACTTCCCTCCATTTTTCCACAGACCTCCATCTTCAGTGAGGGAAGAGGGGAAGGGACGACACTGCCCTCTGCTGGCTGTAGTGTCCAGGTCAGTTAGACTCTTGACATTATGGTGAACACTCTGGAAAGTGCTACTGCCTATGGCAACCAAAATTGTTTAAATAAACAGTAGATGCAAAATAAAGACATAACTCCATCTATTCAGCAGTCCAGCACAAGCTGAGTCCTTTTGGAGGCAATTCCATGAAAGATTCGTGATTGTATTACTTAGGTTAGTGTAGGTAGCCGACGTGACCTTGTTTCCCACCAACATTTTCCCACCATTTTCTGGGAGAGCGGTGGTGAGGGGAGGAGTGAGGAGACTTGGGAGGGGAGGGTATGGGGTTAGGTTAGTGTAGGTAGCTCAATTGACCTACTTTCTCCAAAAAATTAGAACTTCCCACCATGAGATCATTGCGACGTTACCACATTTACCGCCGCCGTCTTGGATCCACGCCGTCCGGTGTGGGCGTGCAGTTCTACGCGCTTCAGTCTGGAACCGCATGACCGTTACGGTCGCAGGTTCGAATCCTGCCTCGGGCATGGATGTGTGTGATGTCCTTAGGTTAGTTAGGTTCATGTAGTTCTAAGTTCTAGGGGACTGATGACCACAGATGGTTAAGTCCGATAGTGCTCAGAGCCATTTGAACAATTTTTCGGATCCGCAATTTTGAATAAATTTGGCAACAATGCAGAGCGGGGTGATGTCCTTCTTACCCCACTATTGATGTTTTTAGCTAAACTCATGGCTGCCGGCCGGTGTGACCGAGCAGTTCTAAGTGCTTCAGTCTGGAACCGCGCGACCGCTACGGTCGCAGACTCGAATCCTGCCTCAGGCATGGATGTGTGTGATGTCCTTAGTTTAGTTAGGTTGAAGTAGTTTTATGTTCTAGGGGGAATGATAACCTCAGATGTTCCGTAGTGCTCAGAGCCATTTTTTTTTTTTTAAACTCATCGCCCACTCAGCCTTCTTAATACATGTTTCTTCATAGCTTATTCCATGATTTGATAACGAGCTTAGGGTCACCAAGTAATAAAGAAAATTAACATTGCAACTTGGACGGTTCTCAGGAATAAGTTGTATAATTTGTCTCTTGATAATGATTTGTTTTTCTATTTAATCACTCTTTTCATGCATCGATTTCCTTGTGCTGCCTATTTATTTTATTCATCAGTGACTTGTATTTTAGTAATCTTCAGTTTTCCGGAACATTCTTCTACTTCTTTCTTTCGTCGATCAAGTTAAAAACTTCTTCTGTTACTCATGCTATCATCTCAATTGCCTTCGTTGTGCCTAGCTGTTTGTTTATAACTTCTGTGAGAGCCCTTTTTAGAGAAGTCCATTGCTTTTCTACTGTGCTGAATACTGCGCTACTCATTATCGCTGTATCTACAGCCATAGGAGCTCCAGTCATGTCTTTTGATTATTTAGCACTCCCGTAGCCTACTTCTTTGCCCTTTGGTTCTTCCTGACTTGCGTCTTAATCGTCAACATACATCATTACTAAATTGTATTCTGGGTTTATATCTACTCTTTTGTATGCCTTACAATCCAATACTTGATTTCAGATTCTCTGGCTGATCGTGAAGCATCTCAGGTGCAATCTTCCAACTCTTTCAAAGCATATCTCCTTGACTTCCAATTGTTGTACAGTGCTTTCGCTGTTGCTTGCTGACATTTATTGATGAAGTCTACGAGCCTTTCTCCTCTCTCATTACTACGACCAAGCCCATACGCCCTGTTACCCTTTATTCTACTCTATAACCCTTTCTTCTACCCCTTCCCTTGTCACACCGGATAGCCGTGTGGTCTTAGGCGCCTTGCCACGGTTCGCGCGGCTCCCCCCCCCCCCCTCCCCATCGGAGGTTCGAGTCCTCCCTCGGGCATGGGTGTGTGAGTTGTTCTTACCGTAAGTTAGTTTAAGTTAAAGTAATGTGTAAGCCTAGACACCGATAACCTCAGCAGTTTGCTCCCTTAGGAACTTCCCACAAATTTCCAATTTTTACTCCTTTCCTTACAGTCGCATTCCAGTTCCTCATGGTTATTAGATTGCTCTCTCAGTTCACATACAGAATTACACTTTCAGTATCCTCTTGCCCTTTACCTTTTCACTTGTGGTTGAGTCGTCGGCAAGCATTCCTGAACTGGTATGGTCGGCGTTGATTTTCTGTCGAATCTGACGAGAACAAAGTGGCCTACTTTCTGTCCTACCATCCGATTGATAGGGTATGATATTCACGTCATACCAGTTTCTGCTGCTGTTGATGTGCCCTATATTCGCCTGAGCATAAATCCATATTTCACTTCAGTCAGGACCACTATATAGAGATTGAGCCTTTGAATGTCCCCATTCAGATTTTCTAGCTTCCTTACTACGTTCGAACTTCCGAGATCCACATCCACACTCTTAGAAGAACCTTCCATTCATTGAGAGATCGTCATAAAACTTTTCACTTACAGGGTGCATGTCTTGTGGGCACACCATATGTAATTTTCATACAGTGGCTTCCAATGTCTTCTTAAACGTAATGCCTTTGACAATTACTGATTTATTAGCCATATATCACCCCAAGGGCAGGAAGGCGCCCTGAGTTTTAGTCCGGCCCTCCGCTCTCTTTGACAAGGCCGCTGTCAGAACGAGGATGACTTATTATGCCGCCATTGGTGATGAATTTTATTCAAAATCCACCCAGCGCGGCTACCTTCTTACCAGAGGGGCAGCACGTTTTGATTACCAGTCACAGACGACACCTAATCCCAAGTGTAGCAGTATATAGGGGTCCTGCACAGGGTGTTAAAAAGAAGTGTCCAATACTCTGAGACTTCATCTAAAAGAGAAAATTAAGTCTGAACATGGCCCTGGAAATGCATACTTTCTGCGATAAACAATCATTTACAAGAGGTGTTCAATATAGCGTCGATTCATGACAATGCACCCCATTGGCCTCCGGCGTAAGGAATGCCGCACCCTCTGAAGTACATCCGGTTATTGTTTTACCCGCTGGCATGCATTGAACAAGCGACCCTATAGAGTCTGCACATCGTTAATTGACGTGCCGAAGACCAGTTCCTGCAAGTGTCCCCGTAACCAAAAGTCAAGCGGATTGAGGTCTTGGAAACAGGCAGGGTAAGGTGTGCCCCCCACCCCCGTCACTCCCGTGTCCAATCCAGTGGGCTTGAAGGCTTGAAATGTTTGCATCAGATTTTCGCGCACATTGTGATGAAAGTGTGATGGAGCGCCATCATACATATTTCACATTTGTATTCGTTACTAGGCCGGCCGAAGTGGCCGTGCGGTTAAAGGCGCTGCAGTCTGGAGCCGCATGACCGCTACGGTCGCAGGTTCGAATCCTGCCTCGGGCATGGATGTTTGTGATGTCCTTAGGTTAATTAGGTTTAACCAGTTCTAGGGGACTAATGACCTCAGCAGTTGAGTCCCATAGTGCTCAGAGCCATTTGAACCATTTTTGTATTCGTTACTGTAATGGCACAGCCTAAGGCAAGGTAGACAATATATTAATGACAAAGTCCAGATAATGCGCCACAATTAACCTTTGTGATAGTACATGGGGCAAATTTATCGCCAAATACCCCTGCCCATATGTTGATTGAGAACTGGTGTTGATGCACTCTTTCCTGAATTGCTTGGGGATTTAAATCTGCCCATACGTGATGGCTATGGAAATCCACAGCGCCATCTCTTGTGAACACTGCCTCATCGGTAAATAAAATCTTGGATGTGAACAGTGGATTTGCGATACACTTTTGCAACAGCCATTGACAGAACCGCCGCCTGCCTTGATGGTCCTAAGGCATTAGGGCCTAAACGCTGTAGATGGTATGGGTGAAGCACTGGTTCATGAAGTACCCCCTCCCCCCACCCCACACAGATAAGACAGTCAGACACGTCTTCTGCTGCTGATTATGGTCGCACATTGGTGCCAGGGGTTTCTTCCACCGAACATAGCATACACTCCTCCTCGTCAGGCGTGAGGACTGAGCAGGGCCTTCCACTGTGAGTCTTCTGAGATCAGTTGCCCGTTAGGATTAATCAAACATTACTGTATATTTAGCTGCATGTCACACTTTAGTAAATTGCAAGACCCACCAAATTAATTACGTAGTGGATTATTGATATATGATGAACATTGTTATGAATAAAGAATTAAAAAGAAGAAGTCTTTCTAGGTGCAAGGGTACCTATGTCCCTCAGAAGCTGGTAAAGTATTGTTATGAATAAAGAATTAAAAAGAAGAAGTCTTTCTAGGTGCAAGGGTACCTATGTCCCTCAGAAGCTGGTAAAGTTTGACGAACAACTTATCACAGGGCACGAGCAGAAGAACGCTGAATAAAACGAACCTGCCTTCAGAAAAAATGTGTTTTATTACTTATTGAACGCCTCTCGTAGGTAAGTGGAAACGAACTCCCTACAGCAGAGGCCGTTCCTTAAAATTCTTGCAAAAGCCAGCCAAAATGGATTCTCCACATTGAGTGAAACATATTTGAAACATGCTAAACGCTCAAATCTCAAGGAAAAGTAATAATTCCAATTCCAAAGAAGGCATGCTCTGACAAGTGAGTGTAAAACTGAACCAATTGCGTTGAATAACGGCAAAACCTAAATTTATTGCTTTGAAGGTTTAGAGAAAACTTATGTCAGTGTTAACTAGACTACGCTCTTAGAAAGTTTGAAGGTAGCGGGACATGAAATGGAAGTAGTTGAGCAGCGAGTGTGACGAGTTTGTAGCATATCTCGTTTTTATTCAGTATGTAGACTGAGCGGGTAATAAAGAGAACTAAGGGGACATTTGGACAGAAAATTAAATTTGCGAGAGCAGAACCGAGAATTTCAAGGTCTGTGATGGTAATGGATGTGGAGGAATGGATAAAATGTTGGAATGGGATACATAAACTGAATATTAGCATAAGTGTAACAAGAGGAATATAATGTTCAGGTAATGCAGTTATAATGAAGTTATAAATTGAGACATAAGTAATCAATGAGTTTAGCTACTAGGCAACAAAATAACTGATTGTGGCTACAGGAAAGCAGTTCAGAGGTGACGAGAAAAGAAGAATAGAAAATACAGTGCTGTAAAGAATGTTGAAGGCTAGGTGGGTAGATGAAATAAATAACAAAAAGGTACTGGTGGTGGTGGTTAGTGTTTAACGTCCCGTTGACAACGAGGTCATTGGAGCGCAAGCTCGGGTTAGGGAAGGATTGCGATGGAAATCGGCCATGCCCTTTCAAAGGAACCATCCCGGCATTTGCCTGAAACGATTTAGGGAAATCACGGAAAACCTGAATCAGGATGGCCGGAGAAGGGATTTAACCGTCGTTCCCCCGAAAGCGAGTCCAGTGTGCTAAAAAGGTACTGAATCGGATTGCGGAGAAGAGAAGTTGATGGTGCAAATTTACGAAAATAATTGATCGGCTGATAGTACTCATCCTGAAGCATTAAAGTATAGTCAGTATGTTAGAAGATGGAAGCGATTGGGGGGGGAGGAGGAGGAGAACAGGGTGTGAATAAAGAAAGAAGTTTCTAATGTACGCAGGTCGCAGTAGTTATTCATACATGAAGAGTCTGACACAGGATACCGTTGAAAGCCACGGGCTGAAGACCAACACCACGACAAATATTTCAGAAATGATTACAGTAATTATTATCCTTATCATTGTTGCTATGTTCAAAAAAACACAAGTATTCGTTAACTAGCAAGTAGGAAGTGGTTACAACTGTTATGTACTTCTGAATGACACTGACCAGTATTTCTTTCTTGAAGAATATTCTGTCGCTGAAGAATGCAGTCTTTCCCTGCGCTAGTCTGCTTCTTATTTCTATTCCCTCGTCCATCATATTTCATTTTGGTTGCAAGGTAATGTAATCTGTTCATTTCGTCTGTTACATGGTTCATAAATTTGTTTCGTCTAACACTGAACTCATTTCAACAGCACATCCACACTTCCGTCCTTTAAGTTTACTATCAGTCCATATTATGAACTCCTAGACTGTGTAGACTGATAATTCTATATAATGGGTTCAGTAAATATTTCTCACATGCTAAGGGTCTCGCAACCTCAGAAGTGAACTTTACATCATACTGAGTTTTTGAAATATATTTTTGGCAGTTTTCTCGTTAATGTCCTACACCTGTAATCGAAAATTGTTGTAGAGGGTGGAAGCCTTTTTTCTATCTATCATGTGACCAATAATGGTCTGTAACAAAGCTGAAATAACAGATTTTAAATGTAAATAGGCCCATCAATTAAAAGTAATTAGGGCCCGAACAAAAATTATTTTTCTTTCACTGTAGATATTTTTTGTTCGTCTTCGTTTAAAGTGTGACCGATTCCGAGCAGTCGGGACGCCGCCACCCACGCGCTGTCGGATAGACGTCCGGCTACGCTTTAAAGCACAGCGCCCAGAGCTGATCTTGCCGTCAGATGAAGTTGTAGGCAAGTTCCACGACGGGAACAACCTTCTTTGGAAGGCAGGCAGCCATCGAAATGGGGGGTGAGCGCGTCCCAGTTGCTTAGCATTCAGGAGAGGCCGCGGCGTGAAAGCCTGCCGCCGGCCTGCCCATGCATACATCTGCGTGGCTGAGGAGTTGCTCGGCTACCCGGCCCACCATTGACAGCGAGCGGGACGCCGGAGGCCGTCTCCAGCAGAGGCAGTCGTCGACTGTGCTCGTTCGGGTCGTTCGGCTGCGCACGACGCTGCCCACGCTCCACGTTCGGAGTGGCGGCAGTGCAGGTCTAAGTAAATCACTTGCAGGAAAGCGACAGTGATCACAACATGTATTATACTGAAGGATACCTTGTGGTACCAGTTACCATAAGGCATATGAGATGCTTAAATTGTGAATATTTCGTGGATTCGGCTAAGAATGCCGCACGTGAGCAGCTCTCTGGCTCTCGTGACGTAGCTCTGTCGCCTAGCTGCATAGTTGCCTCACTGCTACGTCACACTGTCTGAGTGTGCGTAGGAGGTAGGTGGGGCAATTTCGAGCGTGTGAAATTCAAATGACAATGCACTCTCACTGCATAGATTAGTATTATAATTCACATTTATCTCAACAATGTAGATCATAAACAAAATATTATTTTCTCTTTCATTTATTTTTGGCGTGCCCAAGGCAAGGAATAGACGGTCGGCGTGCAGACAGACAAGGATAATTTTACAGATTTTATCTTTCACGTTGCCATGTAATAGTGTGTTATTTAGTTTGATAACAGAAAATAACCATTCTCATACCTGTGATGACCTAAGTATTTTATCACGTTTGGAACCTCAGCATAAAGATGTGGACAGTCCTTTTCATAAGGGAAACAACGTGAAGGACCAGGACGGTATAAATAAAAAAGAATTTGTATTTTAAGTGGGAAAAACATTGCAGATGAATCAGAGTCATCTGCACAGGAATACTATCGACAGAAATGGTAAAAGGTCTAGAAAACACGTCTAAAACAGGCTAAGATAGGGCGGGTTTTCGAGTCGTTTAGAAAACGATCGCCACGATTCCTTCAAGGACACAATGTATTCTTCAAGCCTCGCTTTTTCTTTAACACCAGCGAGAGCACGTAAATGAACGATGATTTTTGTGGGAATTTGTTCCTTAGAAAAACCGATTCTCTTTTCAAATACATCCCCATCAAGTCAGAAGTAAATTCTTTCTTATCTTGAAATATCCTAAGTGGGCAGCGTGCAGTCAAGAACACTTAAAGTGCTAGGTCTACACTCCAATGTTCTAATTTTTCTTCCTCCTATCTTTTTTCATTCATATATTCAACAACAGCGGGTTTTAACTCGCAAAGTTATACCCGACGAATCTCTTGATTTAACCAACACACTCTGTAGTAACATATAAGGTTTCCACACTCTTCTTTCACTCCAATGGAAAAGTGGAATAGTGGCCACGACTTTAGAGGATTTTCAGTTTGTACGATCAAATCCGTCACGAGCTCCATGCCTGTAAATCGTGTGCCGACCGAAAAATGCTGACATGTTGCGCTGCACCGAGTACTACCGAGAAGTGCAGAGCAAGGTCGAAAAGGGCGGCGGCCCACCTTGCAGTTTGTGCTTAACGTGCATTTGGCACGCAGCGGCTGACTCTGATCTGCATACTACATACCCATACCGATGCGGTGCTTCACGAAATCAGGATTTCCGAGACAAGGACACAAATGGAAGGACTGGACACAAGGAGTTTTCTCTTCAAAAACATTCATAGTTTGTTAAAAATACAAACATCTCTTTAATACATAAATAACAAGTGCCAGCAGTTAACAAGTTCAAATAACTAATAAGGAAATTGGGAATTCTCGCTAAATTGATAACTCACCCAGATCTGACTACAAGATACAACTGTAATGCCAAAAAAATTGTTCCATTAAACTAACAAGAAACGAGGCAAATAATCTCCAGATTACAGCACAACAATTTTCCAAAGAGGTTAAAGCTAATAAACAACATAATACTCAAGAAATTATTCCCTTTATCAGGCCATGACATGAGAAGTATTACCTTCCACAGTTTCTTAAGCGTTCAATATCACTTCTTCAAATCAGAGTTGCTCCAAAAACGAAACAAGTAATGACAAAGAGAAAATCCGAAGAGGCTCTAACAATTGACTGGAGCAAACTTACCAACAAGAAAGAAATTCCAAAAAAATCAATATTAAAATTTTACTATTAAAAAAACTGACAAGGTGAAAAAACTATTTCGATAATACACTACAACAGGAGACACATCAGAATATGACAAGATAGAAAACACAAGTATTTGATCAAATCTGATACCCACAGAGCCAAAAGCGTACACTACAATTTTTAACAGTAAAGGTAACTAAAATACCGTTCCCTATCAATAAACCCGCATCGCGCAATGTCTCTTTCCGCGAAAAATGAGGTTCCCTGCTTCTTCAAGTCTGATTTTGTTTACAGGTTTCAGATCAAATAATGTTGTTTTTCTGCAACGCAGGTTTTCTTTACGTTAGACAATAGCGGCAAGTTACACATAAAATAACATAATTGTTCGGCAACATCTTATTGTTCGGCATTCTCCCACAATTTCGAAGTCTGAGGACCAAGGTACTCCAGCCATCAGTGAGACGTTTAATTATCTTCAGTTTTCTGTGCTTCTCTGGGAATGTGTTAAGCCTTCGGCATCTCGAGTACAGAATTGAGTTCCAGCTAAAGAAGGCGACTTCGCACTCAATTTCCTGATAATAAAACGATTTGACAAGGCGATGCTCTACAGGACATGCTATCTGTGTTTCTAACGATGGTCTGACTTCCTGCTGCACCTCTGCACAATGACAGCCTCTGTCTGGTGGCCAGTGACTCCTCGAACCATACCCAGTGGCCTTTCCAAGGACCTGTCCCTGGAGTGTGACTCTCTTACGACTTTGGCCAGGGCATTCCCTGCTAATTGCCTAGTGGCGCTTACAACATTTCCCATTGTTTCACTGCATGCACATGTGAACTAGGGGTAAGAGAACAGGAAAACTCCATCATCTTTCTACAGGCAAACACTACTACTATGGTATACCAATTCCACTGACTAAATTAGGCATTTAAAATAAAAGGGAGTATCAGTAATAATCTGCGTATATGGGAGACCTTTTCTGAAAACTTATCATGTCACCCTTCCTCTACTGGTTTTCTGCCTTGGAGTGCTGATAACTTCCAGGCTCATTGATTGGCCGTTCTAAAGTGGTGTCAGTTGAGGAGAGCAAGAGGAAACATATTTGTCTATCCCTTCATTGCCAAGTACCTACATTCAATGAAATGGATCTTTTTCCTTTAACTGTCCTCGTCAAATTAGGACGTTCTTAATAGTGCTTGTGGGATATATCAAAGTAATCTGATCTTATCATCCCATTGTCCTATATTTTCGCAACACATATGTAGGTACAGAATCAAAAGCAAAATTTCGTTTCAATGGTAAATGTGTATATTAAGTTTTCCAACTCATGTAATACGCACACAATCAGCCAGTGATGGCGGTTACTTGATCCACATTGTATCTTTCTCTCTGAATTTGTGTTTGAATTTCATATCAGTTGAGTCATTCGGTGTTCTTGGTTTGTAAAGGCTGGACGAAGCTACAGCTACGGCCCCACCGTCCATATGGTTAACATCTAGGTAACGTCTCAGGTTTATAACATACCCAATGTACTTAGCTTGTGTATCTAATGTGATAAGCGTAAGGACAATGACATCTGTTACAGAATTTTGTACATGAAGGTAACAAAAGATATTTTAATACTTCCTTGAAAGTGAGAGTACGTATATAAAGTATACACTGGAGTAAAAATAAAAAATAAATTATGCAGCTCCAAAGACACTAACTTTCAGTAGGATAATTTCGTAACAGCTTATAGCTTTATGGGACCCGAGGCGGCTCGCTCAGTGTCGATCTCCCACCGATCACAAAATTTGCGGTCGGCCGCCGTAAGAGGTAGGCAGGTGGTGCATGGTGAGCGAGGTGGGATAGCTCGAGACAAAGAAGTCAAGCTGGGTCGGTGGAGTGAAGTCGGGATCTGGCGGGAGTGTTCGTGAAGGCCTGTGTTATAGCGTGTAGCTCCGTTGTTGCGGCCCGTGTTGTTCCGCGTCTGATTGTTCATAGCATTCTGCGTCGTCATCCTTGAACTGGAGCCGTGGATTTGTGGCATGTCGTCTCAACGCATAATATTATTTTCTATGGCCTTCCCTCTTGGTATCTAACTGAACATGAAAACTAAGCCATTACATGTCCTTACACTCTTAATCCCTGCTTTTTAACCGCATTGTCCTCTTTTTGTACTTCTTAGTGGTATGAGAGAAGAACCTTGCATCCTCGCCGAAATCGTAATATTTATAGGTATCATGTGATATTGTTCTTAAGTCCGTACATGGGAGACTTAATTCAATCCCCACAGTGCATAGTTTACAAAAGGAATCGCTGTGTATTTTGGTATGTTTCTGTGCTGGCCACGGAACCTGCTCAATCTCAGGTGTGTCCCACATTACCGTGCGGGTGTGTTAGTTGATGTCGAAGGCGTATTATTTACCTGTCTGCCTGCTTGTGCGAGAGATTCAAAACATAAACTAGTAGACTTTATCAGTTGTCCCGCCTTCAGATTTTTACTGAGTGCTAAGTAATGGAGTATTCCGGTAGAATATTTTTTGTTGTATTCCATTTAATGAACATGACTCACTATTTCTGTTGTAGTAGAATTTGTTTATACCTGTTGTGCCGAATTGGGCGAAAACTGTTTAAAGAGTCTCGTTGTCTTATATTTGTTAGTCGGCACCTGATACTAACGTGACTGAATTGGTGGCGCCCTCGCATTTCGTTCTATAATTTAGAACTTTGTCAGCCTTAAATGTACATATTACTCACGAAGCCTGGCTGAACATTGTTTTACACATGCTGTAGCTCAGTAGCTTGTCTTTCCGTTGTGCGTGGGCCTTGTAAAGATGTATTATTTGTATCTTAGCTACAAATACTTTCTATATCTCCGGCGTGCCTGACATATTTGTTATTTATGCTCACCTGGGCCCTTCCACTCGCGGCAGCAAGCTCGGGTCCCTTCGGAGCGTTCAGTCGGTTCCACCAGCTGCCTGGTTTCCGCGAAGGCAATGTATACATCGGAAATAACTGTCAGTAAATGTAACGGCGGAAAGATATAAGTCTATGCACAGCCCCTCTCTCTCCCACATAACGCGGATCCTGCAGACAAGTAAAGTTTGTCTCTTAAAGTCCATCTTTGTAGAAGACGGTTGCGGGACGTCAGATATTCACTATAAAACGTCAAATCAAAACACCTTCAGGCGTCTAAAGTTCCACTTCCATTTTATTTATGCAAACAGTCAGCATTACACTAAGTCATCTTCAGGCCATTTGGCCGAATGTGTGTGTGTGAATTACTAAGGGACCAAACTTCTGAGGTCCTCTACTTAAACTAACTTAAATCAACTTACGCTAAGAACAACACACACATCCAAGCCCGAGGCAGGACTCGACCCGCCGGTGTGAGGGGCAGCGCCCTTTGACCGATGTTTAGGAAGAATCCCACTTCCTGTACCGTCGAGATAGAGGCCAGTATACAGTCACTGGTATCCATAGACTTCAACTTAATACAGGGATCCCTATGCTCATTACTCAGCACGTAATGATGGACAGGAACAACCGCCGGCCGGGGTGGCCGAGCGGTTCTAGGCACTACAGTCTGGAACCGCGCGACCGCTAAGGTCGCAGGTTCGAATCCTGCCGCGGGCATGGATGTGTGTGATGTCCTTAGGTTAGTTAGGCTTAAGTAGCTGTAAGTTCTAGGATACTGATGACCTCAGAAGTTAAGTCCCATAGTGCTAAGAGCCATTTGAACCATTTGAACCAGGAACAACCACACGGTGATGTGGGGCACATCTTAGATTTAGCGGTTTCCGTGGTCAACACTCAAACATACCATGTACAACCAAAGTGGTCTAAAGATTAAATTAAGGCGCCTATGTGCGATCTTAAGAACAATAGCATCTTACACCTACAATCATTACAATTTCGGCGAGGCAGCAAGGCCCTAATCGTTCAAATGTTCAAAATTTGTATTAATTCCTAAGGGACCAAACTGCTGAGGTCGTCGCTCCCTAGACTTACACACTACTTAAACTGACTTATGCGAAGAACAACACACACACCCATACCCGAGGGAGGACTGGAACCTCCGGCGGGAGAGACCGTACAACCCGTGACAAGGCACCTCAAACCGCCGCCACACCGCTCTGTGGTTTTAATCCTAATTGCTGGAGTCCACCCAAGATCATCCTGGAGTCAATTATTTATGGATCTAGGGATATTCACAGTAGCTTCTCAGTATATGTACTCTGTTATGAAATTTGTTATTAACAACCAAAACCAATTCAAAAGTAATAGCAGTGTGCATAACTACAATACAAGGATAAAGGATGATCTTCACTATTCAATATTAAATCCAACTTTGGCACGGAGAGGAGTGAATTATACTGCCACTAAAGTCTTTGGTCACTTACCAAATAGTATCAAAAGTCTGACAGATAACCAACAAGTATTTAAGAAGAAATTAAAAGAATTTCTGAATGACAACTCATTCTGCTCCATAGAGGAATTTTTAGATATAAATTCAGAAAAAAAGAAAGAAAAATTTAAAAAATAAAAAAAATAAAATATTTGTTATAGTGACTTAATTATGTTGTTAAATGAACTTAATTATGTCATGTATTGGAAAATTTGACTCGTTCCACATCATTACGAAATATCGTATTCATTATCTATGGAACTAGTATTAATCTAATCTAATCTAATCTAATCTGAGAGGAATTTTCCTCTCACACTACCAAGAAGTGAAAGAGAGGACAAGGCGATCACAAAACCGGGATTGAGGGAGCAAGGACATGCTATGCCTCATCATTCTTGTTCAGTCAGATACCAAGAGGACAGGCAAAAGATAATAATATCTTGCATGTAAGGCGACATGCCACAAATCCACGGCTGCAGTTTAAGGATGATGACGACACCAATGTCCAGCCGGGAGCAGACTCCACTCCACCGACCCAACCTGACTTACATCTCGCGAGCTACCTCACCTCGCTCACCGAGCGTCATCCCCCTTCCTTGTACGTTGGCCGAGGCTATTTCTAATTTCGGTGGAAGATCGAATCTGAGCGAGCCGCCACAGGTCACTTTAGGTGTCACCAGATTATCACACTGAAAGTTAGTATTTTTGGAGCTACATTTTTTTAAATTTACTGCAGTGTACATGTTAAATAACGTACTCTCACTGTCAAGGAGGTATTAATACACCTGTTGTTACCTTCATGTACCCAATGCTGTAACAAATGTCAATAGCCTAATATATACTCGTATATCTTTCGATACCAGAACAAAGTGCATGAGGTATTTTATAAACGTGAGACCTTTCCTAGATGTTTCCCATGACGTTTTCCCCTTCTGTTGTACGAGCCACCTCCTCACCCTTACGAAAATCATTAGGCGTTCTGGGACTGTAAGTCAATTTCTCTTGAGATAGTTATCTTTCTTGACCCTACCACGATGTCAGATATGCCAAAGAAATTAGAGTAAAGGGACCACACGTTGCCATTCATTTGTTTATTAGCCTACTATTTTTTCAAGGTGATATTGCCAAAGTTTGCCTTTATTTAATATTCATATTACTGTAGTAGATGAGACGGTAATTGCAACTCATATTTCGTTATAAGACCCAGTCACAGTTTTGTAGGACATATTTGGATAAGTTTAATCGATGCCTATATGAATCCATTCCATTAGCCTTCAGCGTAAGCCCCATTTCGAGTGGAGAGAAGAATAAAACAACAAACGACCTACCACACATTTTTGGAGACGTCTGCCTTGAATTGGATGATCTGCGATCTCCTGTTGTAGCGGTTATTTATCAAAAGATAAAGTAAATGTAGTACACGTCACCACGTCAATAATAATTAATTTCAAAAATTGTTAACTATGGGTAAGTGCTGGAACATAGCTAATCTTGTACTTCTATTTCTGTTACTAGTGAATATGTTTGGTTTGTATGGACTGTCGTTGTTGAGAAGAAGATCGTCGTTAGCATTTTGGAGGGGATATTTTCAGTTTTGTGTATATGTATTGTATTTTAGGAGGGGAATTTCATACTAAATTGATGAGATTTGTGTTGAATGGTATGTACGGGTAGAATTTTATATTTGTGTAAAAGAATGCCAAGATCTACATGAGCAACGATGCGAAGCTTAGCACAAATGTGTTATATTGACTAAGAAGTATCAGATAATTCGGAAGCAATTAACGAAAAACTGGGTATGCAGGTACTGCAGAACAACAAAATTAAATAGATGACCACCAACTGCTTGAAGCCGAGCCTCCGGGGACCTGAATGTTATTGATGTAGATCAGGGGGAAAGTAACAATGAATTGTAAGAAACAGTCATTATCTGAACCGAGGAGCAGAAAACCTAAGAATTAAGGGACACGAAAGTGATTCACAGAGTGGATGGAGTCTGTTGCGAGTCCACGCCACCACCACCACCTGTTCAATGGACATGAATAGCTTCCCAGATGAGCAGTATAAAATGACGAAGGATCACTGAACCATTTATAGCAAATTAAGATGTACTTAAGAAGAACGATCAAAATAGTGAAGCACAGCAGAAACAACTAGGAGAATGGGTAGGGAAAACAGAAAATCTGTTAAATTAAGAGCGAAGAAAGTAGAGAAATGCAAATAAAGGAGAATAAGGAAAATTAAATACTTAGATAAGTAAGTGAATGAGGGGATAGGTATCGTAAACCTGAAGTTAGATGATCATGTTAAGAAACGTTTAACAAATCAATAGAGGCCATGACGAGGTAAGTAGTTTCTAAGGTGAATACTTTAGCTCAAGGGACTCAAGGACCTTCTTTAATTGCATGCGTACTGATTAGTAACTGTACGTATACGCCATGTTTATCGACGAGGAGGAGCTTACTATATCGTCTATGGTCGTCTGTGACCACGTTCTTTGTCCCTTGGTTGTCATATCGAAGTGTGAGTTCTGCTTATACTATTTGTGGCACTTGGCCAGATATAAGACTACTGCCCTCTGAAGGCGCCTCAAAACTCGGTGTATTCCGTTGATTTCCACATAACAGTGTCCTATCAGATGTCAATAAGGACACAACATGAAAACATGTGTACAGATCTTAACGTGTTTTATAGTACCAATTGTGCACTGTTTCCACATGTATTTTCTTATTGTAGGACGAGGGAGGGTGCTACGGAATGTCGTCTCTATAAAACATGTTTACTTTGAATTTTTATGAGTTTTATGTTGGTGCGACGGTAGAATGTTCCATAAGTATACGATTATATACATTACAGTTGTATCCAGTTAATGTCAACACTCGACGAAATGCACTGGCCGTGTGGAAAACAATTTTTGACACAAATAATCTTAAGATGGTGATTTAATTTGGGTGAAACTAGTAACCACTGCACATCTTTCTGCAGTATCGGCCAATAAACTTCTGAAATAACGGAAAGACGGATACATATATTTTATAGACAGGTGAGAGTTTCATTGTGGGAGACAGAGTTCTGTTGAGATCCAGAATAAGATTGAAGAAGAGCTGCTATTAAGTAAGAAATTTTTGCCCGTATTTTTCGGACTTTATCTAGTAAGAAGGATTTTCCATACAACTTCATGGAATTCGAAACACTGTGGAGCCAAAAGTCAACAGGGAGTCACCAAATTTCACACATCAAAAGTTTTAAAGATAAGAAGTATTAGAATTGTGAAACGAGGTGTATCATACAATCTCCACTCTGTCCTAAGGAAGATTTAATGACGATAATAACAGGAGGAGATACTGTGAAGTAAATATTAAAATAGGTGTAAAAATTAAAATGAAGTTAAAGAAGAACTTTACTTGGGATTCGAGAGAACATGACCCGAAAAAGTCAAGGAGATTGTCGGGGAAACATGGAAAAGAGAAACACGGAATCATCACCGGCCGAAGTTTCCATGATGGGGGAACGCCTATTGAAGATTAATTGTGGGCACCAGATGAGATGAAGCAATGTCCAAGAAGCCGAGTCGCTCAATAATCTTAGGAGATATGTAGGAACACTGCCGAGTTAGGCTTTTTGCAGATGCAAGGGACACTGCGCGATTGGGGTTCACAGACACTGAGAGACGCTGCCATTTGTGAATGATGTGTGGATGTGTTATGTTAATTTAATAGGCCAATTTAGATGAGTATGTTATGAGTTGAAGAAAGTATAATCTAATAATTGTTTTTAATACCTCTCTATTTTAAAATAGTTCAGTTAGCAAGTGATGATGTTTCTATGAGTAGTACAATACTGTTATTATAGAGGTGACCTGTATATGATCTTTAGCTCAATATACAATGCGATGAACATCTTGTTATCATTTTGTAGTATCTCCTCTTCGAGTGTTACAGGAACTGTGACAGTGAAATTATTGATATGGAGGTGTAGTGTGACATTAAAGTGTTAACAAAAGCTGCTCATTGTAGAAATGGCCAGTGGCGTGAGAGGGCGCTGGTTAATAGGTATTCCACTTATGTCATTACACAGGTCCACAATTAGTTTAAGAGTTATGTTTACATAGGCCTGCCCTTTCCTAGGCGTAACCAACCTAATTACCTTTCACGTGCTCTCAGAAAATATCTTGTGCTTTGCACGTAATAAGATATGGTCCTTCCTTGAGCAACTACAGTATTTCTTTTTTGACTACCCATAGGTGTTTCGGAGAAGTTTGTACATTTTCAGTGGGTTTTATCTATCATCAGTTGAAGAATACACAAAGAATTAATATATTACGATATTAATTAGTTTTTGAGATTATAGAAAATATCATAATGCATAACTTCTTTGCATATTGTCCAACAATAATAAATGAAACCCACTGAAGATACAGAAACTTCTACGAAACACGTATGTGTTGCAGAAAAAGAAAAATCGTGTTTTCTCAAGGCAGAACCACAGCTGTCTATTACGTATGAGCAAGCAAACGTGGTCTACGAAAGAGCTTCGATCACAGAACGATTACCTCCTTTTTAGATACATGCACCTGTGATACTGCACGATAATCACTTCGCTACAAGGAGCCATAACATAGACAGCACGATCATTTTGTACGAGGTGGGTTCCTAGGCCAACATTAAAAATGGAGAAGGGCGAGTGTTGTAACATCAAACACTTTTCAGTCTTTCGTGTCTGTAACAGAATACTGACAGTATTTAAATACCATCTCAGGAACTGCAAGAAAACAGTCGCTTTTGTTACCAAAAGCCTTTGTTTTTATTAAAATAAAACGTCATCAGTTGTCATTACAAACTGGATTCCTTTCTAGATCGGAAAACAGTTCATTATAGAAGCTGTTGATATTACTTACTGTATTGCAGTTATTGTTTTCGCTCACACTAGAAAAGACCTTCTGCTAGAAAGTTTTTGAGTTATTTCTTCTTTTGGGGCTGTTAATTTAGCACTCTTTAGAAATCTGATTTCTGCTCTTTTTCCATCTTTAAATGGCGGTATTCACTTTTTATATGGTGCAGTCCATTCCTGAAATTACCAAATTTTTGCGGAAAATTTAAGTTATTCGAAATATTTACAAATAATGACAAAAACACAGTGTCATGTCTTGCAACCCAAAAAGTTGCCTAGAAAGCGGAAGCAGCTCTTGCTGGTGTCTAGTGGATGTTGATATAAAATTAGTCACTAAAGCTGCGATCAAGAGACTTCGTGCATTTGTACGTACGCTATCCTACGTACAACATTCTCTGATACGCAGGAGATTATGATAAGTTACTAGATACATGATGCATTTTAACGCCCATTGGATGTTAAAAAGACCGTCATCACATGTAAGTCTTCAGAGCACGCAAGCCGTAAGAATGAATTTACTGTTAGTACAGCTATGAGATCTCTAGAAAGAAATAGAGTAGAAGACCTTTTCTGTGTGTATGTGTGTTTATGTATGTGTTTGTGCGTGTGTGTGTGTGTGTGTGTGTGTGTGTGTGTGAGGGAGAGAGAGAGAGAGAGAGAGAGAGAGAGAAAGAGATAGAGAGAGAGAGAGAGAGAGAGAGAGAGAGAGAGAGGGAGGGAGGCAGAGAGGAGGAGACGGAGGGAGAGAGAACATGGGTGTATGAGAGGGAGAAAGCGAAAGAGAAAGGATAATCAGCGAAACAAAAGTCACGGGTGCGCCGAAATTTTATATCACCGCAGCAGGAGCTCCGATGAAAAAAAAAAAAAAAAAAACATCCACCAGGAGAACGCGGACTTCACCTCTTGCAGGCAGACATCGCGAGTCGGAGGCAATCTGGCGTTCTTCAGCCGGATCTGGCATTCAATAACCGACGTCGAGGAGAAAATGCGACTATAGAAATTCGAGGGACGCGCGTTACACGCACCGTTGGTTCACTTTCGCTGGCAGATTGGTGCGAGACGGCAGGTGCAAAAGCGGAAACTACCACCCTGGCCGAGGGGGGTGAAAGGCTTGGTGAGTCTTCCATTTTCTCTTTGTGGTCTGATAATACTGCGCATTCATCTTGGACGCTGGGGCCGTCATTCATGAATCGCTGTTAGGAGAAACATTTATCTCTGGTCGAGAAGGACATCTGGGAACCTAAACTGTGTGTTAATTGAACGACAGCGTTTCCCTTTTCCTACGCTACGTCGTGGAAACACGTTCTTCCGCTCTAGGTAAATTCCTGGGTTAAGGACACATATCTGAGGTGTATCTATTGATCCATATCCAATTTTCACTCATGCAATTCCTTCAACAAATTATTCCCAACCCAATGACGTGGACCCAAAGACGTCGTTGTTTATTCTCAAATGAAATCATTCACTTATCACTAAAAGCTAATTACACTATACTATTTACTGTCTTCATTTTACCGGTATTTTACATTATTTACATTGTAAGACTGCCATTCTGAAGCAGGCACCTTTCAAGTATGGCAGAACTGCTCCACTCTCGACGCAAGTTACTTGTTTGATTCCATACATTCAGTTAAGTATCGCCTCTTTTTGATCGAACCAGGTACCTTCGCCAAAACGAAACAGTATAAGACAGGGGAGAGTTTTGTCCTGCTTCACCCAGTGAGAATGCCAGGTGGTAGAATTGGCTCGTTTCCACAACGCTCCGCTGATCAGTCTCCATTTTTCCTTGTTTGTCGCCATTGACTACAACATTGTAGCAGACATTTCTAATAATATTTGCCTAGTTTTAATAGCGGCGCGTTCGTCACTGTTACGGTGATATCGCTGCAGCCTCTAAGCACTGCTACAGGTTTTGTAGCTTACCTGATGGTAAGTCATGTTTTCTGATGGTGCGAGTTTCAGCCACGTTCAGCTCCCTATTGCAGTTCTCATGTTCTTTCAAAGATTTGTGTGACACATTTCTGTAGTACTTGATTCAGGGTTATCACGGTTAGAATGTCCTCATTTGCAATTCGTTTGTAGCAGACAAGGTAAGAAGAAAATAATGCAGTTAGAACAAAATTTTCAGCTGCTGAGACTACATTAATGTTAACCATTTATTTCACTATACAGGTAAAATATTCATGGGTTATTAGGGCAAAGTTTGCAACTGCCGATAACGACATTAATTGTTGTAGAAATTGAATCCATGAAGCGCGATAGATCACATTTGGTAGCTGTGTTCCATGTGGTTAACGATTTCGTGCTTGTGTTCAGTGTTCAGCTCTGTAACTTAAAAAGAAGTTAGCTCCTTTTTGTTGTGCTTCGCGTGATCTGGTCATCTCCTACATGTAGTAAAAATAGTTACGTCACGTTATCAATAGGTCACATTCATTTTCTGGGGATAAGTATCCGTTCATAAAGTGTATTCCTCATCTACGTGAACATTCCTAGCTAATCGAGATAGGCTCTTAGCTGTCAGTTCTTGAGGATCTGATAATTTTCTTGATTTTAGCATTTCAGAGTAAATCCATACAATACGTCATAATATTCTTTACCATACAACAGCTTTCTAAATTTAATGACATGTTTCAGGGTTCATGGTGCTAGATTTGACGTTACACTCATGTCTTTCAAATACCGGGTTTAATAATGAACATTGCATAAACCAGTCTATCTACAATGCAGAGTAATCATAACACCAGTAACATTGATTTATTCATTCTAATCACTGTGATGTGGAGGTAGCTACGTTGTCCACCGTGTTATATCATACAGGTGTCCGCCCGCTTATCGGCGTGGTTAAGTGCTTGCCTCCGATGCAGTGGGCCCAGTTTCGATTCCCAGCCGGATTGGGGATTTTCTCTGCTGGTGGTCTGGGTGTTGTGTTGTCCTCATCATTATTTCATCCTCATCACTCGCACGCAGGTCGGCGAATGTGGCATCGACTGAAATAAAACTTGCACTTTGCGGCTGAACTTCGCTCATGCGGCCTCCCGGCATATAATCCCATAATCTCATTTCATTTCCATATCATGCAGGAGATTAGTTTAAAATGGCACATTACTGTAACATAGCTCACAATCAGAAGTTCAGAATGATCTTTCCGCTCGTACATCAAATTCTGAAAACAACGGCTTAATATCTGATTGTACACAGAACACTTCAGTCAATGATAGAGCTGTGTCGTATCCAACACCGTAGTGGTGTTAAACGAAACAACAAGTTTACTGTTACAGTTACTTCATTCATCTCCACGTCGCGTTTCAAAGGCTTACCCTCCATCATCAGGCGGATTGGCGTTTGTTAATATGAGATTTGTGTGTGCGCGCGCGCGCGCGCGCGTGTGTGTGTGTGTGTTGTATTACGATATTTTGGAGGAACTTGTGACACTGTCTCCAGTGGTCACAGGTTCCTTTCAGTGTCGTAACATATCACATATATACTGTCATATTTTGAACTCACTCTTGTGATGTTTTAAAGGACTACAATTCTCTCAGGTAATTCTATGTAAGTGCTCACATTGGTCTCATGAACACGTAATTTCGTTTTACTGTATGAAATTGATGGAATATGGAACGACTCACCTCAGTTTCCGGAATCTCAAACTAGTTTGCAGAAAATGCATCACAAAGATGATTGGGGATAGATTTACTAAGTGTTGTTCGTCAGAAAATAAGATTTTCTCCTAGGCATAAAAAATACCTACTTTAGTGAGTCAGGTAGTTGTAATCGTTTTGTGTCGCATAGCAGACAAAGAATCCACGGGGATAAAAGGAAATGAAGATCACCGTCCCTTATATGAGATTTGAGTTCCCAGAAGCACGGGGCTTTGCCAGTACGAGCTGTACTCTGTTATCTATAAGGTAAATTAATCTTGTGATCATGAATTGGCGGGTCCCACTGAGACGCAGTTACGTATTTCATAACCACCTTTCCCAAACTTTGGTTTAGAAGAAGGTATGGCGCTATTACTAAAAGCGAATGCGGTATGAGATGCGATAGAATACATTTACGCACCTCGCTTAAAGAGTATGTTTTCTCATTCCATCGTGATTGCACTGAAGTGACAAAAGCGATGAGATACCTCCTAATATCTTTTCGTACTCCCTTTTCCCCTGCATAGTGCAGCATGGGCTGAAATAGTCGATGGAAGACCCTTGCAGAAATTTTGATTCATACTGGCTCTGTAGCTCTCCATAATTGCACGAGTGCAGTATTTTGTGTATAAACTAACCTCTCGAATACATCCCTTAAACGTTCGATGGGCTCGGAGTCGGGCGATCTCGGCGGCTAAATCATTCGTTTCAACCGTCCAGAACGTTCTTCAAGCCAATCGTGAACAGCTTTGGCGCCGTGACATGGCGCATTGTCATCCGAACATGAAGTTCATGAATGGCCATTTACAGGCTATGATCGGTTGAGTTGGACCAGAGGACCCAGACCAATCACTGAAAACATAGCCCACACCACTGTGGAGAAAACGTCAGCTTGCACAGTGTCTTGTTGACAACTTGGGTTCATGGCTTCGTGGGGTCTGCACCACACTTGAAGCGGACGGTTTTCCAACCGTCTAGGGTCCGATTGATACGGTCACTAGAACAGGAGGGACGCTGCAGGCGATGTCATGCTGTTACCAGTGTCGGTCGTCTGCTGCCATAGACCATTAACGCCAAATTTCGCCACACTGTCCTAAAGAATACGTTAGTCGTATGCCCCACATTGATTTCTGCACTATTTCACCCAGTGTTTCCTGTCTTTCAGCACTGGTGACACACCGATAACACCTCTCGGTCATTAAGTAAAAGTTGTCAGCCACTGCGTTGTTCGTGGTGACAGGTAATGCATGAACTTTGGAACTCTGGCCACACACTTGACAATATGGGCCTCGGAATATGAAATTTCTTAACGATTTGCGAAACTGAATGTCCCATGCGTATTGCTCAAACAGCTTTTCCTCATTCAAAGTCTGATAATGTCCGCCGTGCGGCCGTAATCACGTCGAAAAACTTTTACGTGATTTACCTGAGTACAACGTCAACTTCACCAATGCAATGAGCTTTTATACCTTATGTACGCAATACTACCGCCATCTGCATGTGTGCCTATCGCTATCCTATGTTCTTCGTCACCGCAATGTACAAAAGAGCATTGAGCGTCATGTGAGAGGCAGGTACTTGAATGAAACCAGAGGCTGGAATAAGCCTATACTATCTTTTGGTTATAACAATTTTTACTGGTTGTGGAATGGGTGCCATTTATTTGCAGTTATATATGTAATTCTTTTAAGTAACCTAAAGTATTCTACATTTGACATTTCTTATAAGCTGTCAATACCACAAAAAGTGATTAAAATTAAAGATATAGCTATTAAACGTGAAAGATTTGTTTTCTTCTGTACGTTGATATTATTTAGCTACACCAGATAGATGTTCAAATTCTCAATGATGTTCTTAAAATGGTTCAAAATAAAGCATTGTTTCGTGAAGTAAGAATATAGCAAGTAGAACGAACATCTATCTTTATATAAGTTTCCGTGAGGCATATTATTTGAAACAAAACAGATAGTGGCTACAATATGGAAATGAATAAAATACAGAAAAGAGAATATCCAGTATTTCCATGAGATATTCTGAAATAAATTCCGACTCCACATACTAATTCCCTCAACAGTTAAATATCTGAATCTCATATTGGTTCTACGCTAAAAAAGCAGCATCCTACCGACACAAAGGACTAAATGACAATATTTTCTCGTTGATGCAACACTTGCCAACTACGTTATTGTCATCTGTATAATATGTCAATGTAGTACAATAAATTATAAAGGTTTGTTTATAAATAAATAAATCTTCTGCTACCACTCACGATTTTCCTTTATTTTACTATTCGCAAGACGCGTTTCGAGAAATAATCCCCATTTTCAAGTGCGGTTTTTTTTTTCTTTTTGATGTGTGTTAAGCCATTTCTTTTGATATTGTCAGTGTGTGTGAGTCTGCTTCATTTTGTTCACTTTTACTGTAATACATAAGAAACGCGATTTTTAGTTGGGTATCAATTCTTTCTGTGAGGTTAGCTGCTAAAGTTTGAAATTTGATACCCAACTAAAAATCGCATTTCTTATGTATTGCAGTAAAAGTCAACAAAATGAAGCAGACTCTCACACACTGACAATATCAAAAGAAATGGCTTAACACACATAAAAAAAAACGCACTTGAAAATGGGAATTATTTCTCGAAACGCGTCGTGCGAATAGTAAAACAAAGAAAAATCGTGACTGGTAGCAGAAGATTTATTCATTTATAAACAAACTTATTGTAACTACAGTCGCAAGCTTTCAAACATCATTTATAATGGATCAAATCAGATAAATTATAAAGTTCAACAACTCCATACACATGGCAGAGATGTATTTTATGGGCAGCAATAAAATAAGAATTCTGCTGCCATCCTTTAATACAGTATGCGGTAACAAGGAGTTCTTTGTGGGACACGAGCCAGTAACATGTGCAGAGCTGATTTTCAGAGCAATTGGCTTTGCTGGACTCAGGCCAAACTGCGTAGCAGAGCTGTGAGAAACCCAGCTTCTACTGATACAGAAAAAGAATTTACTTGTTCATGAAGTTTGCTCCCCTCCGTTAAGAGGATTCAAGACAAATTTCGAAGATCCTACTGTGCACATTACCATGACTATCGGTTAAGTTGCAGCATTGGGTGCTGTATTATCTGAGAAAATACTTTCAACTTTTTAAATACGAATTTTCAGGATTGTACAACATTTCGGAATATCTTTAGACTTTCTCAGTTCGACATGTTACAATAATATAAAGTGCACACAACTTTAATTGGTAAAGTGTTATCAATCACGGTATTATTAATTTGAGAGCAGTTAACACATATACCAAGAGGTCAGTTAACATGCTATGGCTGTTCTCAGGACCTAATATAATGAGGTATAAACAACGAGCTTTCGGAATTGCATGCGTTAGCCGCGTTGTAAACCTGGGCTTTTCTCAGCGGTTGACACTACATGCTCTGGTTTAAGTCATTTGAACTTATCACCCTTAAATACTCTCACACAATTTGGCCAATTTTAAGGTAGCTCTAATGCGGCTGAGGTTATAGGAATGCTGATGTACCACATGAATCCGATGCAGAATAGTACCCGTAAACAAATCAGACATTGCAAAAGACATCTATTGATCAAA
The DNA here is from genome assembly GCF_021461385.2 of Schistocerca piceifrons. Classification (NCBI taxonomy): domain Eukaryota; kingdom Metazoa; phylum Arthropoda; class Insecta; order Orthoptera; family Acrididae; genus Schistocerca; species Schistocerca piceifrons. Next base: position 605,360,592 of record NC_060142.1, read on the forward strand.
TGCTGATATCTCACAACAACAAAATTGTAGTGTCGCTGATCTAGTAATGCTAAACCTTCATGTGCTATGATATTAATTAGAGACATAGAGCTTCTTCCCATAGTTTGGTACCCTATGCTTAACGAAATTAATTACGCCTCTCCAAATCAGGCAGAAAATCCAAAGATATTCTGGTCGTATGTGTAGTATCTTAACGGCAAGAAACAATCAATGCCTTCCTGCGCGATAGGAATGGAGATACTATCGAAGACAGTGCTTCCAAAGTAGAGTAACTACACACAGCCTTCCGAAAGGCCTTCAGAAAATAAATATTCCAGAATTCGAATCGAGATCAGCTGCCAACAAGAGTAACGTAGAAGTAAATATCCTCGTAGTAGTGAAGCAAGTTAAATCACTTAATAAAAGCAAGTCTTCTGGTCCATACTGTATACCAGTTAGGTTCCTTGCGGAGTATGTTGATGCATTAGCTCCATACTTAACAATCATACACAAAGATTCGTACCCAAACACTGGAAAGTTGCACAGGTCACACCAATATTCAAGAAAGGTAGTAGGAGTAATTCACTTAATTACGGGTCCATATCTTTAACGTCGATATGCAGCAGGATTTTGGAACATATTTTGGGTTCAAACGTTACGAATTACCTCGAAGAAAACTGTCTATTGACACACAGTCAACATGGGTTTAGAAAAACATCGTTCCTGTGAAACAAAACTAGCTCTTTATTCACATGAAGTGTTGAGTGCTATTGACAAGGGACTTGAGACCGTTTCCGTATTTCTAGAGGGCTTTGGACACTGTACCACACAAGCGGACTGTAGTGAAATTGCGTGCTTATGGAATATCGTCTCAGTTAACTGACTGATTTTGTGATTTCCTGTCAGGGAGGTCACAATACGTAGTAATTGACGGAAAGTCATCGAGTAAAACAGAAATGATTTCTGAGGTTTCCCAAGGTAGTGTTATAGGCCCTTTGCTGTTCCTTATCTACATAAACGATTTCGGAGAGAATCTGAGCAGCCGTCTTAGGTTGTTTGCAGATGACGCTGTCATTTATAGACTAAAAGTCATCAGAAGATCAAAACAAATTGCACAAATATTTAGAAAAATATCTGAAAGGTGCGAAAATTGGCAGTTGACCCTAAATAACGAAAAGTGTGAGGTCTTCCACATGAATGCTAAAAGGAATCCGTTAAACTTCGATTACACGATAAATCAGTCTAATCTAAAAGCCGTAAATGCAACTAAATACCTTGGTATTACAATTTAAATTGGAAGGAACACATAGAAAATGTTGTGGGAATTGCTAACCAAAGACTGCGTTTTGTTGGCAGAACACTTGGAAAATGTAACAGTTCTATTAAGGAGACTGCCTACACTCCGATTTTCCATCCCCTTTTTAGAATACAGCTGCACGGTGTGGGATCCTTGCCTGATAGGACTGACGGAGCACATAGTCAAAGTTCAAACAAGGGCGACACGTTCTGTATTATCGCGAAATATAGGAGAGAGTGTCACAGAAATGATACAGGATTTGGGCTGGACATCATTAAAAGAAAGGCGTTTTTCGTTGCGACGGAATCTTCTCACGAAATTCCAGTCACCAAATTTCTCCTCCGAATACGAAAATATTTTGTTAAACCGACCTACATAGGGAGAAACGATCACCACGATAAAATAAGGGAAATTAGAGCTCGAACGGAAAGATACAGGTGTTCTTTCTTTCTATATAAGATGGGAATAATAGAGAATTGTGAAGGAGGTTTAATGAACACACTGGCAGGCACTTAAATGTGATTTGCAGAGCATCAGTGTAGATGTAGATGTAGATTAATGATAAGTCGGGAGTGCATGAAATATTTACGACACTCTGTGCTGATAAGAGATGTGTGTTTCTATATTTTCATCGTATGACTTATATTCACAAAAGGTGGATAGTAGGACAGGTTTCCTCTCCAATTATCACTGCCTACTAGTCTTTGAACGCACGATGCTGCATCTGCTCAGTGACACACACACACACACACACACACACACACACACACACATATCGAAAACAATAAACTAAATATAGGTCCACTACCTGGTAGTAAATCTATTCCTAAGTCGTTTTCACATTAACTTCGAGGAAGTTTTCCAGAAAGAAAGGATATTCAGTTTCTCCATGCGCATCATTTCTTATCTGTATGCGTTCCGGTTTGTTGTGATCTGAGTAACAACTGTTTCATTTGTGTCTACAGTAAATAAAGGCATATCCTCTAGACCCTGGCAAGATAGTTTTCCTGCAACCCGCAGACGAGTGCCAGATGTTAATTCAGCAAGAGTTTAACCATTGTGTTACAAATCCTAACAAGAGTTAAATGAAGTATTTAAAATATTTATGCTAGTATGATTTTGACTAGCTCAGAATAAAGTCTGTAGAGATTGAACCATCTTCAAAGAATGGTCGGAAAAATCTACAGTACACTAGAAATACTAATCCTACACGGAGTAGCAGTGCAGATTCACCTAAGGGTATTCCCAATTCTCCTTACGGCAACGTCTGCGTTATTCGATGCATCTCTCAGGAGCCAAGAGATGAAATGTAAAAGTACACGATAGTTTCGCAAGTCGACATCTAAGGGAAGAAAACTTGGTTGACACTGTACGGTCCCTTTACTCAATTTTTTCTCTTACGATTTGTGTCGTAATGGCACGTATATATTTAGTTAATATTGTTTTCCAACTAGAAGTAACCACTGTCAGACCATAGTTGTCATGTAGTATAGGCATTAACAAACTGATAACTACAATGTTTGTGTGCACGTGTGTCATTTTAGAACGAATTCCGCTTCAACTTGTCCATCTGTGATGTCTCACACATCTTAGATGCTACGGTAATGATCAGAATACAGGTACCAGCTGTGTTGGGCGCCAAAGCGAAAGAGTTTCGCTATAAGACGGAAAAAGACGATAGAACTGTTTGGATGGAATTTTCTCTTGTAAGGTACACTACCCTTACTAAATAATATGCACCTCCCTCCCGGAATGAACAAGTCGTACTGGTTTGTTCCGTTATATAAAATCTCTAGATATTTCGTCGGGTTCATCGTATATAAGAGTGCTCATAAACGATTCCTCTAAACCTGGTGGTCATCTGGGCACTGTCTCCGAGCCTCAGACTCAGGCGAAACTTCTAACGCTCGAACAAGAATAAAGCTACATCCTACTCTTAAAATTTCAGCATTTATGCAGGTCGAGGAACATAACAGAGACCCTTCTGTATACGTTTGGAATGAGTATTACCAATTTGCAGTTTTTGCTAACTTACAGAGAACAAAGTGTCGAATTTTCTGAACCGTGCTGCTAGCTTTTAACGTTTATATTCGTAGCTACTATATTGACAAAGGCAATGATGACAATATATACTGGTTGGGACAAAGTGAAGAGCCTCCGAAGAGGACCTCAGCTATAATGCTTGTGTGACATCACATCAAGTAGTGTCATGCCAATAGCGCCTCAACAACTGTCCCGTCCTTGTGGCCAGGGACCCCACAAATCTCTGCTCTCGTGTACGAAACGTAAACAAACACGTAAGTCAGTTACAGCTACTGTTTATGTATGCCCCACGCTTCCAAATTTACCTAAAAGTCAAAATAAGGGATGCTGCTCTTAATTATGGCGAATGCTACCATACTGGTAGATCATCGGTGCAATAATGTTGGAACGTTTTCCTCATCATGTCGAGCTCTCAAATTCTTTCTATGCTAACATTAAAAATTTTAACTCTCCTGATACCGAATATTTATTTGTTACACTTGGGTCCGGGGAGTGATATCACTAGAATTTCTTTTTTATTTATTCGACCGGCAGTTTTGCTGAGCATGTTAAATCAGTACATCAATTCTTTCTATCTTCCTTCTTCTTCTTTCTTGCCCCCATTTAATTTCATGTGTTCTGAACTCTGTCTTCAGAGCTCCTCAATGTTATGAGGCTTCTTTCTTTTTCTCTCTAGTTCTTCACAGAAGATCACCTTCTAAATTTGGTTTTTGTATAAGTTGCTGTAATGTGTGTTCATTATCTCAATGTCTGCTTCTTTGAGGTCCCTTAAAGTCTGTGTGAACCACTCTGGTTCCCCTTTAAGTTTCATTGTTTTATTTTTTGTTCGTAGGCCTGTAGTTTTCCATTCTTGCCAAATTTCCGATGAATGAATTTTTGTTTTGCGCATAGTACTTATTATCTTCTCCCGAAGATTTCTTTGTTGAGACGTGGTCTCTTGTGTTGCGTTCCTGTTGCCATTGGGCCCAGTATGCTTCTAACCAGTCTAATTTCCATTTTCATTACATTATTTATCCCACCTTCTTGAAAAACGTTTAGTGTTTCGGCACAATATAGAGCGTCTCTTCTCATCACTGTACTGTAGTGTTTAATTTTGGTGTCCCATGATAACGCTTCTTCTTGTATATGTTTCTGGTAGTCTACAACGAAATGTTCATATTTTATGCTCCTATTTTTAGACTTTCTTTTTCTTTATTGTTTATGGGTAGCCACTCACCTAAATATCTGAGTGAACTGACTTTCTTGAACCTTTTTTGATTCGTGAGAAGCTTCTCTGGAAATTTTTTTTGTATTTGTTATAAACTCTGTCTTTGTGAAATAAATTTGAAAACCGACTTTTCTTGCTTGATCAACTACATTTCCTGTCTAGTATTTTACTACAGGTAACATTCATAATAGTTGAATAAAATCACATTGCTTATGTTTTTCCACATTATAAAACTTGTTGGCAGCCGCATGTAAAATACTGAAAAATTTATTTCAGTAAAAGGTACAAACCATTCTGATGAAACTACAAATATTTTAGAGCAAATTCCGAAGCTACAATTACGAACCGTAGCATACAAGACAAGAAACTGTCGCTTGGTTTTTATATAGAAAACTTTCACATGCTGTATACTTATCAGAGTATTTTATATCTATCAATCTGTTTCAAATGAGACACAGACCTCTTTTTTTTCTGTAGTGTTGATAAAACCATGGCGAACGAATATGTCTAGCTTTCAACCAATGAGTGGGATTTTTCAAGTTCTATGATAAATGTCCGTCTCCTATAGTCAGCCCACTCTGACAAGGCTAGTCCAAAGGTCCAGCCGTGTTATAAATCGATTCAGAGTGCTAACATCAATCATTTTGTTAAATAATGTCATTGGCCATCTTTTGCTCATCCTGTTTGTATTATACGTTCTGAGCAGCTTGTCCATTTTATCTGCTCTTGACGTTGTTTTTTCATAATAATCCATAACCATTATTGGCTTGGCCTCTTCATGATAGTCCGCATCCTCCCTTGAATGCATTTGACTTTCCAAGGTTATAACTTTGCTCTTTTTTGGACAACTGAACCACGCTCTTGGAGTCCAAACATGGAACAATACTTGAATTAACCTTCAGTTAGAGTGAATGCTTCTCGAAGTTCTTCCTTCTTTTTTCTAATTGTATCCAAACGAGTGAGATCATTTTCAAAATAGGCTTCTCAAACAGTAGACAGCTGCTAACAGCTGTTACATTTCTCACTAATCTGTAAGCGTTTCACCATATACGGAGTAAGTGTCTTGCGTTGACCAGTTTCACGTGATTCATCTTCTTGTCTACAAGTGTAAACCTGCAGAATGAGCTCGTAAAATGTTACACTGTCACATACAGTCAATAACTTCAACCCATATTTTCCAGAATTTGAAGAAATATATTGCGACATAGACATCTACTAGGAAATGCCACAAGCTGTTCGTCAGTTGTTAGGTTGCTGTGAGGAAAATCGGCTTCTTCAAATGTCTTTACTGACATTTCAGTTATTCATTTGATGGGAGCCAGCACAGTTGCGATGTTTCGCATCCGCGTCGTCAACTCGGACGCATCTTAAAATTGGAGTAAAATGATTACAAGCCATTCACACAGTAAATATAGGTCTACCGTCATCTATTCAGAATATGTCAGGTTGCTTCGTTATGGGCCTTGTGCCCGTGGTATAGGGGTAGCATCTTTGATTCATAATCAAAACGTCTTTGGTCCCGGGTTCGATCCCCGCCACTGCCTAAATTTTTATAAATAATCAGCATTGGCGGCCGAAGACTTCCGGCATAAGAAGTCAGCCTCATTCTGCCAACGGCCTTGACAAAGAGGGCGGAGGAGCGGATTGAGGTTCAGGGCACTCTCTTGTCCTAGGGGTGGGAAATTGCCCCTAAGGGCGGAAGAATCAGCAATGATCAACGACTCGAGGATGCAGAAGGCAATGGAAACCACAGCATTAAAGACACGTAACGTGTATCCACAGGACTTGTGGCCTGTAATTGAAGAAGTGTCATGATGATCTCTCCATTGGCAAAAGAATCCGAAATAGTCCCCCATTCGGATCTCCGGGAGGGGACTGCCAAGGGAAAGTTTACCATGAGAAAAAGTTTGAATAATCAACGAATGGATAACGTTCTACGAGTCGGGGCGTGGAATGTCAGAAGCTTGAACGTGGTAGGGAAACCAGAAAATCTGAAAAGGAAATGCAAAGGCTCAGTCTAGATACAGTAGGGGTCAGTGAAGTGGAAGGAAGAAAAGGTTTTCTGGTCAGATGAGTATCGGGTAATATCAACAGCAGCAGAAAATGGTATAACAGGTGTAGGATTCGTTATGAATAGGAAGGTAGGGCATAGTGTGTGTTACTGTGAACAGTTCAGTGACCGAGTTGTTCTAATCAGAACCGACAGCAGCCCAACACCGACAACGATAGTTCAGGTATACATGCCGACGTCGCAAGCTGAAGATGAACAGATAGAGAAAGTGTATGAGGATATTGAAAGGGTAATGCAGTATGTAGAGGGGGACGAAAATCTAATACTCGTGGGCGACTGGAATGCAGTTGTAGGGGAAGGAGTAGAAGAAAAGGTTACAGGAGAATGTGGGCTTGGGACAAGGAATGAAAGAGGAGAAAGACTAATTGAGTTCTGTAACAAGTTTCAGCTAGTAATAGCGAATACCCTGTTCAAGAATCACAAGACGAGGAGGTATACTCGGAAAAGGCCGGGAGATACGGGAAGATTTCAATTAGAATACATTATGGTGAGACAGAGATTCCGAAATCAGATACTGGTTTGTAAGGCGTACCCAGGAGCACATATAGACTCAGATCACAATATAGTAGTGATGAAGAGTAGGCTGAAGATCAAGACATTAGTCAGGAAGAATCAATACGCAAAGAAGTGGGATACGGAAGTGCTAAGGAATGACGAGATACGTTTGAAGTACTCTACCGCTATAGATACAGTAATAAGGAATAGTGCAGTAGGCAGTACAGTTGAAGAGGAATGGACATCTATAAAAAGGGCCTTCACAGAAGTTGGGAAGGAAAACATAGGTACAAAGAAGGTAGCTGCGAAGAAACCATGGGTAACAGAAGAAATACTTCAGTTGATTGATGAAAGGAGGAAGTACAAACATGTTCCGGGAAAATCGGGAATACAGAAATACAAGTCGCTGAGGAATGATATAAATAGGAAGTGCAGGGAAGCTAAGACGAAATGGCTGCAGGAAAAATGTGAAGACATCGAAAAAGATATGATTGTCGGAAGGACAGACTCAGCATACAGGAAAGTCAAAACAACCTTTGGTGACATTAAAAGCAACTGTGGTAACATTAAGAGTGCAACGGGAATTCCACTGTTAAATCCAGAGGAGAGAGCAGACAGGTGGAGAGAATACATTGAAAGCCTCTAAGAAGGTGAAGATTTGTCTGATGTGATGGAAGAAGAAACAGGAGTCGATTTAGAAGAGATAGGGGGTCCAGTATTAGAATCTGAATTTAAAAGAGCTTTGGAGGACTTACGGTCAAATAAGACAGAAGGCATTGATAACATTCCATCAGAATCTCTAAAATCATTGGGGGAAGTGGCAACAAAACGACTATTCACGTTGGTCTATAGAATATATGAGTCTGACGATGTACCATCTGACTTTCGGAAAAGCATCATCCACAAAATTCCGAAGACGGCAAGAGCTGACAAGTGCGGGAATTATCGCACAATCAGCTTAACAGCTCATGCATCGAAGCTGCTTACAAGAATAATATACTGAAGATTGGAAAAGAAAATTGAGAATGCGCTAGGTGATGATCAGTTTGGCTTTAGGAAAAGTAAAGGGACGAGAGTGTCAATTCTGACGTTACGGCTAATAATGGAAGCAAAACTAAAGAAAAATCAAGACACTTTCATAGGATTTGTCGACCTGGAAAAACCATTCGACAATATAAAATGGTGCAAGCTGTTCTAGATTCTGAAAAAAGTAGGGGTAAGCTATAGAGAGAGGCGGGTCATATACAATATGTACAACAACCAAGAGGGAATAATAAGAGTGGACGATCAAGAACGAAGTGCTCGTATGAAGAAAGGTGTAAGACAAGGCTGCAGCCTTTCGCCCCTACTCTTCAATCTGTACATCGAGGAAGCAATGATGGAAATAAAAGAAAGGTTCAGGAGTGGAATTAAAATACAAGGTGAAAGGATATCAATGGTACGATTCGCTGATGACATTGCGATCCTGAGTGAAAGTGTAAAAGAATTAAATGATCTGCTGAACGGAATGAACAGTCTAATGAGTACACAGTATGGTTTGAGAGTAAATCGGAGAAAGACGAAGGTAATGTGAAGTAGTAGAAATGAGAACAGCGAGAAACTTAACATCAGGGCAGTAAAATAACCAATGACGGACGGAGCAAGGAGGACATCAAAAACAGACTCGCTATGGCAAAAAAATCATTTCTGGCCAAGAGAAGTCTATTAATATCAAATACCGGCCTTAATCTGAGGAAGAAATTTCTGAGGATGTACGTCTGGAGTACAGCATTGTATGGTAGTGAAACATGGACTGTGGGAAAACCGGAACAGAAGAGAATCGAAGCATTTGAGATGTGGTGCTATAGACGAATGTTGAAAATTAGGTGGACTGATAAGGTAAGGAATGAGGAGGTTCTATGTAGAATCGGAGCGAAAAGGAATATGTGGAAAACGCTGATAAGGAGAAGGGACAGGATGATAGGACATCTGCTAAGACATGAGGGGATGACTCACATGGTACTAGAGGGAGCTGTAGAGGGCAAAAACTGTAGAGGAAGACAGAGATTGGAATAGGTGAAGCAAATAATTGAGGACGTACGACGGCAGTTCAATAAGTAAAGCAACACATTTTTTTTCTCGGCCAATTTTGGTTGAAAAAAACCGGAAATTTCTTGTGGAATATTTTCAAAGATTCCCGCTTCGTCTCGTATAGTTTCATTGACTTCCAACAGGTGGCAGCGCTGTACGGAGCTGTTAAATGGCGTCTGTAACGGGTGTGCGTTGCAAACAACGGGCAGTGATCGAGTTTCTTTTGGCGGAAAACCAGGGCATCTCAGATAGTCATAGGCGCTTGCAGAATGTCTACGGTGATGTGGCAGTGGACAAAAGCACGGTGAGTCGTTGGGCAAAGCGTGTGTCATCATCGCCGCAACGTCAAGCAAGACTGTCTGATCTCCCGCGTGCGGTCCGGCCGTGCACAGCTGTGACTCCTGCAATGGCGGAGCGTGCGAACACACTCGTTCGAGATGATCGACGAATCACTATCAAACAACTCAGTGCTCAACTTGACATCTCTGTTGGTAGTGCTGTCACAATTGTCCACCAGTTGGGATATTCAAAGGTTTGTTCCCGCTGGGTCCCTCGTTGTCTAACCGAACACCATAAAGAGCAAAGGAGAACCATCTGTGCGGAATTGCTTGCTCGTCATGTGGCTGAGGGTGATAATTTCTTGTCAAAGATTGTTACAGGCGATGAAACATGGGTTCATCACTTCGAACCTGAAACAAAACGGCAATCAATGGAGTGGCGCCACACCCACTCCCGTACCAAGAAAAAATTTAAAGCCATACCCTCAGCCGGTAAAGTCATCGTTACAGTCTTCTGGGACGCTGAAGGGGATATTCTGTTCGAAGTCCTTCCCCATGGTCAAACGATCAACTCTGAAGTGTATTGGCTACTCTTCAGAAATTGAAGAAACGACTTCAGCGTGTTCGTAGGCACAAAAATCAGTACGAACTTCTCCTTCTTCATGGCAACGCAAGACCTTACACAAGTCTTCGCACCCGAGAGGAGCTCACAAAATTTCAGTGGACTGCTCTTCCTAATGCACCCTACAGCCCCGATCTCGCACCGTCGTATTTCCATACAAACAGTAAAAGGTGAAGCGGCAAATGCCTCATTTGTCTTGAAACAACAGAATCCTTTTTCTTATATCATTAATCGATACATGTACATAGAGATTTACAGGCACCGCGCAAGAACGGCTAAGATAAATATTAATAGATTCTGTCGCTGCTATGCAATGGTTCATTTCTTTTACTTTACAATTGTTCGGTAACTTTAGGCCATCAGGTGTTTACTATTGAGCGTGTATTAATGTTTTTTAGACGAAAATTACTACCATTACAAAAGGTGATTTTATGGTGGCCAAAATCCTCTCTTCCACAACTGCTTCTCATCACATGTCTGAGCCTAACTTGTAATTTGTTCTTGGGCTATTGGAAACAGATAAAGAGTGTATATTGTGGCACTAGATGCTGTCGCACGTATAACGTAACTCACAATACATTAAGTAACTATGTACAAAAATCGGAAATATGGGCTGCTTCTTTTACAGGATGGAGGACTGCACTGCCAAATCCCCTTCCGACCATCCGTCTGATTCAGGAATATTCTTTTCTAAGACGCCCATTCTTCCATTATCACGTGAGACATCAGACACTATGTCTCTGGTATCACTATCTGATTCTTCCAAGACATAATTACACTCCTGGAAATTGAAATAAGAACACCGTGAATTCATTGTCCCAGGAAGGGGAAACTTTATTGACACATTCCTGGGGTAAGATACATCACATGATCACACTGACAGAACCACAGGCACATAGACACAGGCAACAGAGCATGCACAATGTCGGCGCTAGTACAGTGTATATCCACCTTTCGCAGCAATGCAGGCTGCTATTCTCCCATGGAGACGATCGTAGAGATGCTGGATGTAGTCCTGTGGAACGGCTTGCCATACCATTTCCACCTGGCGCCTCAGTTGGACCAGCGTTCGTGCTGGACGTGCAGACAGCGTGAGACGACGCTTCATCCAGTCCCAAACATGCTCAATGGGGGACAGATCCGGAGATCTTGCTGGCCAGGGTAGTTGACTTACACCTTCTAGAGCACGTTGGGTGGCACGGGATACATGCGGACGTGCATTGTCATGTTGGAACAGCAAGTTCCCTTGCCGGTCTAGGAATGGTAGAACGGTGGGTTCGATGACGGTTTGGATGTACCGTGCACTATTCAGTGTCCCCTCGACGATCACCAGTGGTGTACGGCCAGTGTAGCAGATCGCTCCCCACACCATGATGCCGGGTGTTGGCCCTGTGTGCCTCGGCCGTATGCAGTCCTGATTGTGGCGCTCACCTGCACGGCGCCAAACACGCATACGACCATCATTGGCACCAAGGCAGAAGCGAGTCTCATCGCTGAAGACGACACGTCTCCATTCGTCCCTCCATTCACGCCTGTCGCGACACCAATGGAGGCGGGCTGCACGATGTTGGGACGTGAGCGGAAGACGGCCAAACGGTGTGCGGGACCGTAGACAGCTTCATGGAGACGGTTGCGAATGGTCCTCGCCGATACCCCAGGAGCAACAGTGTCCCTAATTTGCTGGGAAGTGGCGGTGCGGTCCCCTACGGCACTGCGTAGGATCCTACGGTCTTGGCGTGCATCCGTGCGTCGCTGCGGTCCGGTCCCAGGTCGACGGGCACGTACACCTTCCGCCGACCACTGGCGACAACATCGATGTACTGTGGAGACCTCACGCCCCACGTGTTGAACAATTCGGCGGTACGTCCACCCGGCCTCCCGCATGCCCACTATACGCCCTCGCTCAAAGTCCGTCAACTGCACATACGGTTCACGTCCACGCTGTCGCGGCATGCTACCAGCGTTAAAGACTGCGATGGAGCTCCGTATGCCACGGCAAACTGGCTGACACTGACGGCGGCGGTGCACAAATGCTGCGCAGCTAGCGCCATTCGACGACCAACACCGCGGTTCCTAGTGTGTCCGCTGTGCCGTGCGTGTGATCATTGCTTGTACAGCCCTCTCGCAGTGTCCGGAGCAAGTATGGTGGGTGTGACACACCAGTGTCGACGTGTTCTTTTTTCCATTTCCAGGAGTGTATATTGCATAATATTTCGAGAACTTCCTTTTCGGAAAGTTGAAGAGGTATTTTTAGCTACACTGTGTGATGAAAAGTATCCGGATACTCCCAGAAACATACATATATCATATTAGGTGCATTGTGCTGCCACCTACTGCAAGGTGCTCCATATCAGCGAACTCAGTAGTCCTTAGATACCGTGAGAGAGCAGAATGGAGCCCTCTGTGGAACTCACTAATTTCGAACGTTGTCAGGTGATTGGCTGTCACTTGTGTCATACGTCTGTACCAGAGATTTCCACATTCCCAAACATGTCTAGGTCCACTGTTTCCGATGTGATAGTGAAGTGGAGACGTGAAGCGACACGTACAGTACAGAAGCGTACAGACCGATCTCGTCTGTTGACTTACAGAGACCGCCGACAGTTGAAGAGGCTCGTAAGGTGTAATAGGCAGACATCTATCCAGACCATCACACAGGAATTGAAAACTGCATAAGGATCCACTGCAAATGCTATGACAGTTGGGCAGGAGGTGAGATATCTTGGATGTCATGGTCGAGCGGCTGCTCATGAGCCAAGTATGATGTCGGTAAATGCCTAACGTCACATCGTTTGGTGTAAGCAGCGTAATCTTTGGACGATTGAACAGTGGCAAAACTTTGTGTGGATTGACGAACCACGGTACACTAGATGGTGATCCGATGGCAGCGTGTGGGTATGGCGAATGTCCGGTGAACGTCATCTGCTAGCGTGTGTAGTGCCAACAATAAAATTCGGAGGAGTTATGGTGTGGTGGTGTTTTTCATGGAAGGGGCTTGCACCTGTTGTTGTTTCGCGTGGCATTATCACAGCACAGGCCTAAATTGATTTTTTAAATATCTTATTGAAGAGCAATTTGGGGATGGCGATTGGACCTTTCAACACGATCAAGCTCCTCATCATAATGCACTGCCATAAATCTTATAGAACACCTTTGGGATGTTTTGGAACGCCGACTTCGCGCCAGGCCTCACCTACCCACATAGAAACCTCTCCTCAATACAGTACTCCATGAATAATAGGCTGCTATTCCCCAAGAAACGTTCCAGCACTTAATTGAACATCTGTCTGCGAGAGTGGAAGCTGTCATCAAAACTAAGGGTAGACCAAAACCACATTGAATTCAGACATTACCCATGGAGGGCGCCACGAATTTGTAAGTCATTTTCATCCAGGTGCCCGGATACTTTTGATCACATAGTGTACGTGCTACAAGCACAAAACTAGACACCACAAGCATACAACAGATAACTAATGACATGTGAAGTAGGGTCAGCAATCGCAATTTCCAACAGTATTTCCTAGAATGTAACAAAGCAAATACACCAACAGTTATAGACTATGAAACAGTATTAATATTGAAATCTACAGCTATGGGTAAATGGATGTAAGGGGAAAGGTTAGGGTCCATGTAGTATGATGTGCTGTGTCCTCTTACTACTTTATTGACATAAGTACCTTTGCCTTCGGCAATCACAATTTCAGTTTATTAGAACACAGATTTAATAAGATGTCAGATCTTAACGATATGGCAATAAAAACAGGTAGGACTGATTAATAAAAGTTACAGGTAACCTAAATTATGAAATTGCTCTTAATTTACTCAAAAGTGGGCAGGATGGCCTTCAGTAATAACAGCTTCAGTTAAGTAATATTACCAAATAGTAAACAATCAGACCTTCATGAATAACTGTTTCATTGAATTAACCAAAAGTTTGAATTGCCTACTCACAAGGGATGCACCAGAAGGCTTGTGAGGAAGGAGCGCAAAGCTACACCATATAGCAAGGTCAAAAAGGGTTACAAATTGAGGACCGGCCTTCCAAAGCCGTTTTCGTTGGGTATAGACCAGAAAAAGAGATATTAACGCAGCAAAATTAATTGCGCGAATGCTACAATAACTCTCATACGGCATAACCGTGTCACTGTAAGATACACCCTCCCCCTCTCCCCCGCCCTACAAGAACGGTGAAACCCTCAAAAGAAAACTAGGCTTCCAAACCGAGGTACATAGCCTCAGCAACTGCAAATTTTGAGACTCAGTTAACTCCTAAGCCAATATAATAAACAGAGCGATAACGTCCGCAGTGTCTGAAGGTATCTGGAAACCAGCACCATGGAGTATTGAAAGAGCAAGGTACTTATCTGATGTTCGAAGACGTTTGGCATGGAGGTCTTCTAAAACCCAAACATCTAGGTACTGTGTGACTACAGGGGTTTCCTGCCACAGCATAGAAGTAACACGTTATCGCTCCGGCTCAGGAAACGCCATCGGCACACAGCTTAAGATCCTCTTAAGAAACAACGAAGGCTAGTAACGACTCAGGAAAAGCAAACAACAGCTGTAATTCAAAGAACCAACTGGTGGTGAAATAGATCATAAAAGAAATCGCATTGATCGCAGCAGACCTATAGATGTCAATAATATACAATGGAACAACGTATTCCGAAAACAAAGATTTCCAAAAGCCTATTTGAACCGTAGTGTCCAAATGCCTGATCTACAGTGTAAGGAAATCGTCTATTGAAAGACGATATAGTAAAAACAACTCACGAAAATACACTCCTGGAAATTGAAATAAGAACACCGTGAATTCATTGTCCCAGGAAGGGGAAACTTTATTGACACATTCCTGGGGTCAGATACATCACATGATCACACTGACAGAACCACAGCCACATAGACACAGGCAACAGGGCATGCACAATGTCGGCACTAGTACAGTGTATATCCACCTTTCGCAGCAATGCAGGCTGCTATTCTCCCATGGAGACGATCGTAGAGATGCTGGGTGTAGTCCTGTGGAACGGCTTGCCATGCCATTTCCACCTGGCGCCTCAGTTGGACCAGCGTTCGTGCCGGACGTGCAGACCGCGTGGCACGACGCTTCATCCAGTCCCAAACATGCTCAATGGGGGACAGATCCGGAGATCTTGCTGGCCAGGGTAGTTGACTTACACCTTCTAGAGCACGTTGGGTGGCACGGGATACATGCTAACGTGCATTGTCCTGTTGGAACAGCAAGTTCCCTTGCCGGTCTAGGAATGGTAGAACGATGGGTTCGATGACGGTTTGGATGTACCGTGCACTATTCAGTGTCCCCTCGACGATCACCAGTGGTGTACGGCCAGTGTAGGAGATCGCTCCCCACACCATGATGCCGGGTGTTGGCCCTGTGTGCCTCGGTCGTATGCAGTCCTGATTGTGGCGCTCACCTGCACGGCGCCAAACACGCATACGACCATCAATGGCACCAAGGCAGAAGCTGCTCTCATCGCTGAAGACGACAAGTCTCCATTCGTCCCTCCATTCACGCCTGTCGCGACACCACTGGAGGCGGGCTGCACGATGTTGGGGCGTGAGCGGAAGACGGCCTACCGGTGTGCGGGACCGTAGCCCAGCTTCATGGAGACGGTTGCGAATGGTCCTCGCCGATACCCCAGGAGCAACAGTGTCCCTAATTTGCTGGGAAGTGGCGGTGCGGTCCCCTACGGCACTGCGTAGGATCCTACGGTCTTGGCGTGCATCCGTGCGTCGCTGCGGTCCGGTCCCAGGTCGGCGGGAACGTGCACCTTCCGCCGACCACTGGCGACAACATCGATGTACTGTGGAGACCTCACGCCCCACGTGTTGAGCAATTCGGCGGTACGTCCACCCGGCCTCCCGCATGCCTACTATACGCCCTCGCTCAAAGTCCGTCAACTGCACATACGGTTCACGTCCACGCTGTCGCGGCATGCTACCAGTGTTAAAGACTGCGGTGGAGCTCCGTATGCCACGGCAAACTGGCTGACACTGACGGCGGCGGTGCACAAATGCTGCGCAGCTAGCGCCATTCGACGGCCAACACCGCGGTTCCTGGTGTGTCCGCTGTGCCGTGCGTGTGATCATTGCTTGTACAGCCCTCTCGCAGTGTCTGGAGCAAGTATGGTGGGTCTGACACACCGGTGTCAATGTGTTCTTTTTTCCATTTCCAGGAGTGTATATCGCTATCATAGGAGACGCCAGACAGGAGAACTATGGAAGGCGTCCAGAAGACAATTCTGTATCCCCAAATGAAGTCTGAAACAGTAAAATAGCATGTTTATTTTCGTTAAAAATATTACGAAAGGAAGTTCATTTACATTCCTCTTAAACTATTCCTTTTCCTTTTATATTATTCCTAACACAATCATTTTCCTCTGACACATGTCAGAGGAAAATGAGGGGTGCTGGGAAAGGACTGTTAGAGTTAGCTATAAAGTTGCTCTACGTTCAGCAATGGCCGGCAAGCCGTTTATGGAAGGGTATTTAATGAAGACTGTTATGTTGGTCGTAATAGAGGCAATAAATCTCACATTAACTCCCGCATACAGTAGAATACAACATTCCAGTATGGCATACTGGCATATCAGCGACATTGCCGGAAATTTGTCCAAGTTCATGTTTCACTACCATACAATACTGTTTTCCTCGTTTTAAGGTGTCACAAAATAATTATGGGAACATAGAGGTATGGCGGTCGGTCCGTTGCATTATGTGGAACCCACCCATGTCCAACAAACGCATGGGAGCGTTTGGGTGACGTGAGTATCATCTCCCATGATTGACTGACCCAGCTACCACACACTTATGTTTCCATAACGTTTTGGTGGTATCTGAAGATGAAGCTTCGAAAAACGGTTGTGGAATAAATTATGAAAGTTAACGGCAGCTGAATCGCATTTTTATTCTATAAATATGTTCCTCACTTGCGGATGTTCTGCTGGTCAAATATTCTGCAAAAAATATGAGTAAGCTATAGGACATGACGGGTAATATACATTATGTTCAAAGACCGAGAGGGAATAGTAAGAGTGGAAGACTACGAGTGGAGTGCACACAATAAAGGGGTCCCAGACAGGGACGCAGCGTTTCGCTCCTGCTTTTCAATCTATACGTCGAAGAAACAATGACGGAAATGTAGAAAGGTTTAGAGCGGGATTTAAATGCAAGGAGAAAAGATATCAAAAGTAGGATTCTCTGGTAACACTGCTATCTTAAGAGAAAGTGAAGAAGAAATACAGGATCTGTTGTAAGGAGAGAATAGTCTGATGAGTACAAAATACGAATTGAGAGTAAATCATAGAAAGACGGCAGCAGTAAGAAATAATAGAGATGAGTGATGAATTCTTCTCGGGTTATCAGCCGAGTGGTGGTGCCGTCTTAGCGCAACGTTTCAATGAGTTTCGTACCCATCATCTTATGACTTCGCCAGAAGATGATGGATACGAAGCTGATTGAAACGTTGAGACAAGACGACGCCACCACTCGGCTGATAACCCGAGAAGAATTCTTCTGTGGAATACGCCGACAAAGACTGCAATTGCCAACAGAGATGAGATCAGCGAGAGACGTGGCATCAGAACTGGTGATCGTGAAGTAAGTTAAGTTAAGAAGTAATGAAACTTCTTGGCAGATTAAAACTGTGTGCCCGACCGAGACTCGGACTCGGGACCTTTGCCTTTCGCGGGCAAGTGCTCTACCATCTGAGCTACCGAAGCACGACTCACGCCCGGTACTCACAGCTGTACTTCTGCCAGTATCTCGTCTCCTACCATCCAAACTTTACAGAAGCTCTCCTGCGAACCTTGCAGAAGTAAAGCTGTGAGTACTGGGCGTGAGTCGTGCTTCGGTAGCTCAGATGGTAGAGCACTTGCCCGTGAAAGGCAAAGGTCCCGAGTTCGAGTCTCAGTCGGGCACACAGTTTTAATCTGCCAGGAAGTTTCATATCAGCGCACACTCCGCTGCAGAGTGAAAATCTCATTCTGGAAACATCCCCCAGGCTGTGGCTAAGCCATGTCTCCGCAATATCCTTTCTTTCAGGAGTGCTAGTTCTGCAAGGTTCGCAGAAGAACTTCTGTAAAGTTTGGAAGGTAGGAGACGAGATACTGGCAGAAGTAAAGCTGTGAGTACCGGGCGTGAGTCGTGCTTCGGTAGCTCAGATGGTAGAGCACTTGCCCGCGAAAGGCAAAGGTCCCGAGTTCGAGTCTTGGTCGGGCACACAGTTTTAATCTGCCAGGAAGTTTCAATTCAGCGCACACTCCGCTGCAGAGTGAAGAATCTCATTCTTAAGAAGTAATGCTTCCCAAGCAGCAAAATAATCCATGATGGACTGGAAAAGGTGTTCCTGGCAAAATAAGTCTACTGATATCAAACATTGGAATAAATTTGAGAAATAAATATCTGAGAATATACGTTTGGAGAAAAGTATTGTATGGTAATGGAACATCAACTCGAGCAACCGAGAACAGAAAAAAATCGAAGCTTCAGGATTGTGGTGCTACAGAACAATGTTCTACGTTAGGTGGACGGATAAGATGAGGAATGAGGAGGTTCTCTGCAGAATCGGAGTGGAAAGGAACATATGGGAAACACTGGCAAGAAGAAGGCATAGGATGACAGCGGAACTGTTAAAACATCGGGGAGTAACCTCTGCCTTACTAGAGTGAGATGTAAAGGGTAAGATCTGTACAGGAAGAAAGAGATTATGACACATGAAACAAGTAATTGAGGACGTTCGTTACAATTAAATCTTTGAGATGTGACGACCGGCATCAACCCATCAGAAGAATGATGACTGAAAACACTCCATAAGTAACACGCACTTCATCACGGACCGAAGATCGTATACTTACGCACAAAGAGCCCGTTGATGTGCAGAATATTAAATGGAAGCTAAGGCCAGCATATTACGCTTTTTCCATAGTATGCCAATAAAGGATTTTTCTTTACCGCGCATTGCTCGATGCCCATCTATGGTTACTGAAAACTGCTTTCTCGAAGTGTCTTATTTCTTCAGCTTCTATTTCGACCGATTGTAAAATATTCATCCCTGTAGCAGTGGTCTTCATCGAAATCATATCCAGGAGTTCTGTCCAAGGACTTCAGAACTGAAGTTGCGCAACATGAAGCCTATTGCGCACAGTTTGAGTCGTAACACGACGTCCTGTGGCTGCACGAAAAGCATTACTCTAAATGGAGGCGTTGATGTCGGTGTTCCTCCGAGCCATAATGCGTAGGCAGCGGTCATCATTAATAGCCCTTGGGCAGCCTGAGTGAGGCATGTTATCGACAGTTCATATCTCTCTGTATCTCCTCCACGTGCGAACGACATCGCCTTGGTTCACTCCGAGAAGCCTGGACACTTCCTTTGTTGATAGACCTTCGTGGCACAAAGTAACAATGCGGACGCGATCGAACCGCGGTTGAACTAAATACAACACGAGCCGTGTACCTTCTTCCTGGTGGAATGAGTGGAACTGATCGGCTCTCGGACCCCTTCCGTCTAATAGGCGCTGCTCATGCATGGTTGCTTACATCTTTGGGCGGGTTTAGTGACATCTCTGAACAGTCAAAGGGACTGTTTCTGTGATACAATATCCACAGTCGATGTCTAGTGCTGGATACCGGGGTGATGCAAAACGTATTCTTTGATGTGTGTATTTCATAATGAGTGTAGTCGCCGAAATGCCTGTTCCTTCGTACAAACATGCTGTCCCGTCCAACTTTGCTTAGTACATATGAACGACATAGGCTCAGCAATACTTGCAGTATCTTCATGTACTTTCTATATCTCTTCGTGTTCTGCTTGCGACATCGGCATGTATACCTGAACTGTCGTTGTCGGTGATGGATTACGTCAATTCCGATGAGCAAAGCTTATCACTGAACTGTTCACAAGAACTATCTGTCCTAATTTCCTAATTCCATTGCGTCGTTTTCTGATGCTGTTGTTATTACCATATACTCTTCTGATAAAAAATATCCTCCCATTTCACTTCACTGACCCCCTGCAGTAACCAGATTGAGGCTTAGCATTTTCCTTTTCAGAATTTCTAGTTTCTCTACAACGCTCGACGTCCTGATATTCCACGACCCCATCCGTAGAACGTTTCCAGTTCGTTGGTTATTCTTTCTTTCTTTCATGATCGCCTCCCCCTTGGCAGCCTTCTCCAAGAGATCGGAATGCAGACCACGTCCGGAATGTTTTGTCAATGAAGAGATCACCATGACAATTTTTCCAATAGCGGGCGACATGTCTACATCTACCTCTACACGGATACTCTGGAAATCACATTTATGTGCCTGGACGAGGATTCTTCAAACAACCTTCACAATAATTCTCTGTTATTTTAATCTCGTACAGCTTGCGGAAAAAAAAACGAACATATATATTATTCCGTGCGAGCTCTGATTCTTGTTATTTCATTATGATGATCGTTTCTCCCTGTGTACGTCAGCGTCAACAAAATATTTTCACAATATGAGGAGTCAATTCATGATTCAAATTCCAAGAGAGGATTCCGTTGCAACGAAAATCCCCATTGATTTAATGATTTCCACTCCAAATCCTGTATCATTTCAGTGACACTCTCTCCCCTATTTCGCGATAATACAAAATGTGTGGCCCTTCTTTGAACTTTCTCGATGTGCTTCGTCAATCCTCTATGGTAAGGGCCCCACACCGCACAGCAGTATTCTGAAAGAGGATGGAAAAGCGTAGTGTAAGCAGTAATTTTAGTAGATCTGTTACATTATCTAAGAGTCCTGCCAGTATAACGCTGTGATATTGGGTTTACTGTATTCAGTCTCGCGCCGACAGCCCTGTGTTCACTGAAGCCAGTATCCGTTCTAAAGTTTGTTATTAGCTCGGGACTATATGTTGATAAGAGGTCAAATGTGTTTTCACAATCGTTTATTATTCCCATTTTCTCACGTACTAACTGCTCGAAATAATTTTCAGTGAATGCATTTAGTGCAAATTCGGAAAATGTGTCATGACTACCTCCGGATTTAAACATGTATTTTCGCCAGTATATCGAGGGTAAATTGCAGTCGCCACCAACTACAGTTGTATGAGTCGGGTACATGTTTGAAATTATATTTAAGTTTTGAGACCTTTTTACCATGTCAACCGAGGTGAGCGGTCGGTAAAAGTATTCAATTATTATTTTATTCCGGTTGTCAAGAGTGACCTTTGTCCATACTAACTGACAGGAACTATCTACTTCCATTTAGCGGCAAGATAAACTGCACTTCTACGGGCAACAAACACGCCACCGCCAACTGTGTTTTGCCAGTCCTTTCGAAGCACCGTTAGGTTCTTCTGTAGTTATCTGCGGCTTTAACCACCTTTCAGTGCCTATAACGAGTTGAGCATCAGTGGTTTGTATTAGCCTTGGAGCTCTGGTACTTTCCCAACACAGCTACGACTATTTACAACTGTTACACCGAAGGTTCATGTATCTCATTTCTTCCTGTATTCGGCTTGTACTGTTTGAGAATGAATTCCTTTTTGTTTTCTTCTGTGGCTCTCTAACCTAGAAAGTCGCTCAGTCCACGCCACACAGCCCCTGCTACCCGTGAAGCCGCCTACTACGTACTTGTTGTGAATTCCTAACCTATTGAGCGGAACCCGAAATCCAACCACACTACATCGCAAGTCAATTAATCTGTAGACTAAACGGTCGCAGAACCATCTCAGCCTCTGACTGAGATCCTCCACTCAGCTCTGGACCAGACGTACGCCATTGGTCCTGTCGACTATGCTGCAAATGGCGAGCTCTGCTTTCATTATGCAAACAAATCTGGCAGCCCTTAGCACTTCTCTTAGAAGAGAGAATCTCTTCCGATTCTAAGCGACATTCATAGTGACATGAGCGACCACCCGCCGTTGTCTTCGCTCTGTGCTCTTCATGCCATCCCGAAGGACACGTTCCACGTCTTGAATCTACATCTACGTGACTACTCTGCAATTCACATTTAAGTGCTTGGAAGAGGGTTCATCGAACCACAATCATACTATCTCTCTACCAATCCACTCCCGAACAGTGCGCGGGAAAAACGAACAGCTAAACCTTTCTGTTCGATCTCTGATTACTCTAATTTTATTTTGATGATTATTCCTACCTATGTAGGTTGGGCTCAACAAAATGTTTTCGCATTCGGAAGAGAAAGTTGGTGACTGAAATTTCGTAAATTGATCTCGCCGCGACGGAAAACGTCTTTGCTTTAATGACTTCCATCCCAACTCGCGTATCATATCTGCCACACTCTCTCCCCTATTACGTGCTAACACGAAACGAGCTGCCTTTTTTTGCACCCTTTCGATATCCTACGTCAATCCCACCTGGTAAGGATTCCACACCGCGCAGCTATATTCTAACAGAGGACGAACGAGTGTAGTGTAAGCTGTCTCTTTAGTGGACTCGTTGGATCTTCTAAGTGTCCCGCCAATGAAACGCAACCTTTGGCTCGCCTTCCCCACAATATTATCTATGTAGTCTTTCCAACTGAAGTTGGTCGTAATTTTAACACCCAGGTACTTAGTTCAATTGACAACCTTGAGAATTGTACTATTTATCGTGTAATCGAATTCCAACGGATTTCTTTTGGAACTCATGTGGATCACCTTACATTTTTCGTTATTTAGCCTCACTGCCACCTGCCACACCATACAGCAATCTTTTCTACATCGCTTTGCAACTGATACTGGTCCTCGGATGACCTTAATAGACGGTAAATTACAGCATCATCTGCGAACAACCTAAGAGAACTTTTCAGATTGTCACCCAGGTCATTTATATAGGTCAGGAACAGCAGAGGTCCCAGGACGCTTCCCTGGGGAACACCTGATATCACTTCAGTTTTACTCGATGATTTGCCGTCTATTACTACGAACTGCGACCTTCCTGACAGGAAATCACGAATCCAGTCGCACAACTGAAACGATACCCCATAGTCTCGCAGCTTGATTATAAGTCGCTTGTGAGGAACGGTGTCAAAAGCTTTCCGAAAATCTAGAAATACGGAATCAACCTGAGATCCCCTGTCGATAGCGGCCATTACTTCGTGCGAATCAAGAGCTAGCTGCGTTGCACAAGAACGATCTTTTCTGAAACCATGCTGATTACGTATCAATAGATCGTTCCCTTCGATGTGATTCATAATGTTTGAATACAGTATATACTCCAGAAGCCTACTGCAAACCGACGTCAATGATATAGGTCTGTAGTTCGATGGATTACTCCTACTACCCTTCTTGAACACTGGTACGACCTGCGCTATTTTCCAATCTGTAGGTACAGATCTATCCACCCGGCTTACACGCTGAGTGTATAATGGCTTTTTCCCCCTTCCTGGCAGCCATCTTACTTACGTGCCCATAACGCGCGGAAGACTGGAGCTCCCAACGTCCAATAATCTCACCCTCTGTGACAGCTCGGATCTTGCAGGCTGGGTAGTGTTGTAACGCCGGAAATGCATATCCTCCTATTTCAATCTATTGTACTATAAATCCTTTCCCTTTATTTGTTACCTGAAGATATGACATTTCTGTGTCTTTATATATTGTAATTGTTTTACTATTTGTATATATATATATATATATATATATATATATATATATATATATATATATATATATATATATATATATATGCATTTATGTTGATGTATAATTGGTTTGTTTTGTAAATATTATTTGTATTTTACGCTGGGTCTTGCCTAGGGAAAACTATGCTATCGAACGAATACATCGATAGGTCGTGTGGAGAACCAAAGTGTTTAGGATCTTTGGTACTGTTAACTCTGCCGCGTGGATCGCGGGCAGAGCAGAGGGAGTCTGGCTGGAGTAGTGCAGTGGAGCAGGTGAGTTGTGTGACGCTCCCGCGAGTTGCCGCGCTTTCGGGGTTTGGCAGCATGTAATTGCGCTAGACTTGCTATGATAGTTTCTGACAAGGTGTGGCGGACGGGAAGCATTAGCTGGCGCACATCAAGAGCCCGTTTCGCCTGGCGACCGTGTCGAGAAGAAGGCGCGCCAAGATCCAGCTTCTGCAACAGCGACGGCCGACAATGAGTGACTGTCGCCACCTCCTCGATCGACAGCTTCAAACCTGCAATCAACCAACAAGGAAGACTGGAGGCACGTAAAGTTTTAGAACTGTATGGCAGACCTCAGCTTTTCAAACTGTTCCATTTTCGTAACTATAATTACAGCAACTCAGCATGAAAATTTGTGGCTCATTGTCCCAATTGCATTACCAAGCAGGGTCCCTTCCTTTTCCGAAATGAACCCGAGTGTCGCTGAAATTCAGACGCCAGCATTTAAGTAATATCATTCCATTTCACTGCTTTAATTTCAAAGTTCAGTTAAGGTATGCATAGCTGGCTACAGTACTTAGATTACACAAGCACAAATTAAGAGTGCGAGTTTTGTTAGCATATTTTAGCTTACCTGTGACTGCAGCTCAGCTTGGTACGTACTAAATGTTACTATTGTTAATTGTCCAGAATCATTTAATTCAAGTTCAAAGTTAAATCTCTTATTTCTAAATTGCGTAGATTCAAGTAGCTTTTGAAATGATTGTTGAGGTAGCCCAAGACTAACCTTATTTTACTGAATTTCGTAGCGCTTCAGAAACAAATCTCACTATTAATTTCAGTCACTAAATTAACTTTCAGTTTTCCGGTTTTATTAATTCTTTTGCTAAATTAAGTCAGAGCGTAGCGAAATTTATTACTTCTGACAAACTTTCAGTTTTCACACTACACGTGCCAACCTTCAGTTGCCACGCTTCTAGTGCTAACTATAGGTGTAATAACCTTTCTTTTTCAGTTACTATAGTAATTGTCCGTAGGACTGGCGACCGTAATTTCCCCCAAATCTCAAATATCTAATAACCGCTAGTTGATTGTTAACGTAACGGCCGCACATTTACTTTCTTTATTAACTTTACCCCTTTTCAAATCTAATTTCCACCAGTTTCATTGACTTTTTCCTTTCATTTAGATGTAACCCTTTCCTCCCTCTTTACCGACAGATTAACTTCGGTGACGATTGCTTGTCCCAAATTTCCATTAGGTACACGCGGTTTAATTTTTCACTGTCATTAAGGTCGATAAGTGAGGGGTAGGTAACAGTGTCCTTCGGAACAGGACAGGCAACTGCATCTGGCTGAGCGACAGTGTCTGTCACAGCATCTGGAACTTGTCAGACAAACCGCGCAGGCCTCACGTACTGCCCCCTGTGAGTCCTTACGCCGGCTTTTACGCCCACAGGCGACCTCCCCCTCGACCACGGGTGAGTGTTTAGCCTCAGGGCGAGCAGTAACTGGACTAGCCATCTGTGAGGCCCGATCGGAGCACTCGCACTTGTTGGACGTCCGATGGATCGCGACACGCTGCCCACAACAGTGATGCTCATTTAACTGAAGCTTCAAGCTGTGTAATCGAAGTCATCAGAGGCTGGAGCTGACAGCGAAGTGTCACCAACTCGGCTTGTATCCGCACACAGCAGTCACAGTCCCTATCCATATTAAAGACCATGGAAAACTACACTACACAGACAAACGGACTATCGACACGTGCTGCGTAACTCTGCTGCAGACTGCGACCAATTAGCAAAAACTGTGTCTAATAAATTACATTAATATGCACAGATTCAAAAACCGAACTACCGAACTTCTCAGGTGAGACTAAATAATTTTCGCCTGATTAGGAATTTATATTTTTTCTCAAAATCGATTTACCTTCCACCAGAAACGAAAACGCGAGAACTGTGGCTATTAGATATTAAATTAACACCCAGAAACTCAAGAAACTAAAACATCAAAGGACACAGATGAAATTATACAATTCGCTTCTGGTTAGGATTTCGTAAATGTCACAAAATCGGTTACTTCCCTGTTGCTCCGTCTGTATCGACCGGTTGCTGCTGCCTGACTCCTGTGTATTCACATTCTGTGCCCTTAACCCAGTGGTTTCTGTTGCTTTATGAATCCTTGTGCTGTTGATCGCCGGTGAATCATCCATCTCTTAGGAGACTACTAACCATGAACCTGAGTCCGCTCCTCCGCTCTCTTTGATAAGGCCATCAGTAGAACGAGTGTGGCTTCTTTAACAGTACGTATTCACCGCCATCGCTGATAGTTTTGTTTAGAAATTTAGGCGGTGCCCAGGTTCCAAGTTGGAGCTAAGGACGTGTGCATTACTAGTCAGACACTATTCACAGAGCCGGCCGCGGTGGCCGTGCGGTTCTAGGCGCTGCAGTCCGGAACCGCGGGACTGCTACGGTCGCAGGTTCGAATCCTGCCTCGGGCATGGATGTGTGTGACGTCCTTAGGTTAGTTAGGTTTAACTAGTAACTAGTTCTAAGTTCTAGAGGACTGATGACCTAAGATGTTAAGTCCCATAGTGCTCAGGGCCATTTGAACCATCTGAACTATTCACAGACCACATACTGTGAACTGTATTTGTTCTCGCGGATTAATTCATCGTCAGTTCAAAGAATTGAGGATGAGTTCCAGATATCTCCCTCCATATATATCTACATCATACTCCGCAAGCCACCAAATTACGTACGGTGGAGGGTACTTCTGGTACCATTAACCGATCCCACCTACTTTGATCCACCCGGAAATGGCAAGTAGGATGAGTGATTGACGTTAAGCCTCTGTACTGTCTTCAATTTTTCGAAATTTTCCGTCTTGGTCATTACGCGAGATGTATGTGGGAAGAAGTAATATACTGTCGGACTCTTTCCAGAAAGGGAGAAACTCTCCATGATGCACAGTTCCTCTCTTTTAGTGTCTGCATGTGGAGCTTTTGATCATCTCTGTAACGGCTTCGCGCCCAGTAAGCGATCCCGTGACGAAACACGCTGCTGTTTTTTGGATTACATCCCTTATATAGCTGCTGCCTGGTAAGGATCCCATATTCATGAACAATACTTAATAATAGGTCGAAAAAATGCCTTATAAGCCATTTACTTCGTGGCTGAGGTACGCTCGTTGCGCAAAGGGAAGGTGATTCCCAAGTTTCTTGACTACGCTACGCACTGATTAAGTTTTCGCAGGGCAAAGAACATCCGGAGTTTATTATTATTATGGTTGTTGTTAATGTTATTATTACATCTCCTTTGCAATGGTAATCTTGTCTCGCCAAAGTAAGCTCTCCGCCCACTGCACATAAATACTTGGCAATGACGAAGGAAACAGTTGTAAGGTTTGGGGACGGTCGAGACAGGCGGAGCGAGAAAGAAGAGATTAAGGAAAGAGAGAACAGCTGAAGCAAGCGAGACGAAGGTAAGGAAAGACAGAGACAGCGCTATTGCGCATAATTGAAGAGTGGAACTTCTCACCATCGTCTACATAGCAGAGCCGTCAACTGAAATCTGCACTGCGAGATGTGCTGGTGGAGACACCCTGATACACTCTGAAACGTCGGTCTATTGGCACACCGAAGACATCTGCACGTCAAATTTTGTATACTTTCTTTACTGCACCATGTGCGGAATACTGGAAAGAATATAACTCTGAAAGAATCATTTTAAAACAAAATGCTTTCAGCCTTTCTGTATTCCATTCTTGCACGTTTCCGCGGATGCTGGTTGCAAGATTGAACTTAGCTAACATTAGAACTTTCAGTGTTGTTGTGCTGCTGTTTGGCACTGGTTATGTTTCCTATTTTGTTGACAGTAGCTTCCGTGTCAGGTGGTACAAGTTCTTATAAAACGGGGTTCTTTCATTGTTTTCTGCCGCGGGGGTTAAGAAGGGTTTCCCAGTGCGTGTATTTGCAAACCAGGTTACGCGTTGTACTAATTGTGTTTTTGATATCGGTGTTAGTTATTACACATATCAGTTCTACAATACTTACTTTGAAGTGGTCCGCTTGGTAGCTACAGTTCCTCAGACTGGATGTCAATAATGTTAATAGTTCTTTTATTTAATATTATAAGATTTTATGGACTTACAATCGCTGATAATAAATTTTTAAAGTTTCTCTAGGATTCAGAGCTGAGATCTGTTAGGCGTGCTCCACGTGCAAGCTCCGACTTTTCTATTTGCATATTTTTTGTTGTTTTATCTGTTTCCACCTTTCAGGTGTTCAAGTTGCTAGCTTAATGTCCTGGAAAAGTGGCCGAATGTCATCATTTTACACGACGGTGTCCAGGTCAAGATTGTTGCTGATGGAGGATAGCTGCTTATTGTAAATAGGATGCATTTTTTATTAATTCTCTCATTGCCTGTATAGCACGTGATTCTCTTTCTTATGTACTTGTGTTAACGCTGGCGCCAGTAAACATGGGTAAATTTGATCATTTTCTGTAAAGAGAAGCACTGACCTGTAGTCAAAGAAAATAATTCTTGCTAATTTTTTTTTTTTTTTTTTGGGGGGGGGGGGGGGTGTACTTGCACTGGCTGTTTCCACTCCCACCCTCTCGCTCTCTCCTGATCCCTTTCCATATATAATGTAATGGCATTCAGTGGCCCACATGGAATACTTAAACACACAACAAAACTTATGGCAGGTCTAACAAAAACAGATTCATGAGAATATTTTTAATATCCTTTTTCATCGAAAATATAAATTAATAATATTTGGTATGTTTCGATGTACAGAGTATTCAGAAATTCCCGTTACAAACTTCTAGGACTTGTATAGGGTACTGGGTACATAATATTTTCAACAGGAACAGATGTCGGGAACCGTCCTGTCGAGCCGCTGTTGTAATGCATCAGTACTGTTTTATAAGTATAGTATGCTGGGTCCTGTTTTTCTTTTGGAATAACGTAAAAAATGTAATGTTTAACTCTTAATACAAACGAATGAGTTTATGTGGCAAATGGATGGTTCGTTACGTTTTCATTCTAACTATTACCTGATACCTGTACTGCGTGACATTTAATTCAATTCCTCAAGCAGAAGTGGGTAAGTTAAACATCTGAATTGGAACCGTCGTGGAATTAAAATGGTACATTTCCAGACTTTCTTTCAAATTATACCTATCCTCTCTAGAAGTTCTAGAACTTTGTAAATGGAATTTCCGAATACTCTGTATATCGCTCCTCTTCCTCACATTTCATTTACTCGTATATAGCTGTTCCCAACCCCATCAATTTCCTCGAGGTCTAGTGGCAATTAAAAACATGTCATACGACTTAATTACACGTCCATCTACAGGATCTGGAAAATTAATTTCTAATAGATATAGCCATGTTGGACCTAAGACCAAGAGGCGTATATTTTGACAGTGTTGTATGTAATCCATTACTGCTTGCCACAATTCATAAAACTGTAACATCGCTCTGCCAAACGTATAATTATGGCATCAATTAAGATGAGCAGAAGCCTTCATCAACATTTTACGTGATACAGGGGATCAGACAGTTGAATTCCATTTACCGCTTCCCACAGGAAGGAGTTTCCGTAACTGGTGTGGCTGTAACTGCTACGAGTTAAAATTCTGCAGAGATCTATTTGAGTCACAAGCGAGTCTCAGTATAGCTTTCGCAATGACAGGAGACACGGATTGATCCATTGAGAACGGTAGCCTGTTATCATGCATTAGGCATCCGTGAATGGGGTACTTCGGTTCAATGAGGCTCCCGTATGTGGGACGCCATTTATTTTTAAGCGATGCAACAGACACCCACGAATATCCAGTTGGAAATATCACCGTGCGGTCTTACTGGATTTATTTCCTTGATGCATACGTACATGGTTAATCTGTTGCAACTGGTGAGTTATTCTTCGTACAACTTGACAGCATATACAGAATTACAAGTTTCACACTGTGTCGCTTTCCGGCTGTGTGAATAAAGTGGATGGTATCTCAACTTCAAAAAACTGAGAAATCGATTTGGTCCATAGCAAACGTGTTCAAACACAGAAAGTAAGTCCTGTATGTATATGTGTTTTTTAGTATGTAAATAATGTCGTGGAATGGGTTGTGCTCAATGGTTTGCACAACTATCTTTCATAGATACAGTTCTTTCCTTGATTTATAGAATTTCACTAAGAGGAAAGGCAAATTTCGAACAAGGTATTTTTCTCTTCCGATAGATACTCGTACCTGAATGCGCCCTTCTGTATGTAACACCAAATTCCAGAAACTGCATTAATACCACAGTCCAGAATTTTTCCTTGGGTACCGTCGTCAGCCTTCCTCATGTATTGTATTCTTACCTAAGCTTTCCTCCTTACATTAAACTTTTAATTTCATATGCGTCTCATACACTAAAACCTCGCAAATCAAACTTTCAAAACTGACATTTGGGCAATGAGCATAGCGCAGTATTCAGAGTGGAGGACACCCAGGAGGTATCCTGTGACCCGTAACGCCTCATAACATTAACGCTCTTCCAACGATACATCAATTCTAGATAAATGTGGTAAGCAATAGACTTAAACTCACAGCTACAGACAATAATTAGATAGTATCGTGATATGAGCTGTGGCGTATTTGACAAAACGTAGACATGTTACAGGCACTCTGATTCACACACTGCACCAATGAACTGAACAAATATGAAACAACCCGGCAAATCCTACTACAGATATACCCAATTTCATATCATGAGGAAACCAGCTAACTCGAAACTGACTTGATGTGGAGCACATACAGTGACACCAACCGAGAAAACGCGAGGATCTGTACACACAACCAGAGGCTCACATTTAATAGAACGTTTCGTGGCCTTTCGACATTCGTTAGACTTTTTATGAAGTATGCATCTCCTCAATGGGATACACAGCTCCAACAGCCTAAACCGCCGGCATTTCATACACAATATCATATCAACCATAATAAGCACGTCTATGTGCTACACACACATTGAGGACATTCATAATGAATATGGTCTCTAGTATCTAAAGAATGTTTTCAGGAAACTCTCCCGACTGCTGCACACGAACCAAAGATATTCATATATAACCTTAATCCAGAATTCATAAAACCGTGAGCATAACCTTACATAATACAAACATCAAAAAAACCTTAGCATCCACCCGGTTCCCAGACCTCCTGAAGATAACGCTGACTGTGTACTGACTTTTCAGAGATGTCAGTCATTCCATCAGGAAGGAGAAACACAGCTCGTGTTGTCTGTAGCCCAACCATGCCTACATGGTCAATAACGCTGTTCGATCGCGTCCGCATAGTTACTTTGTGCCAGGAAGGGCTCCTAACTAGGGAAGGGCTTCTAGAAACCTGACACCAAAGACACAGACTTGAATAATGCTTTTCGTGCAGCCATAGGACGTCATGTTACGACTCAAACTGTGCGCAATAGGTTTCATGAAGCGCATCTTCACTCCCGACGTCCATGGCGAGGTCGATCTTTGCAACCACGACACCATGCAGCGCGGTATAGAGGGCCCAATAACGTGTCGAATGGGCCGCTTAGGATTGACATCACGCTCTTTACACCGATGAGTGTCGCATATGACTTCAACTGTCTGCAATCGTCGGAGACGTGTTGGAGGACACCCGCTCAGGCTGAACAACTTAAGCACACTGTCTAGCGAGTACAGCAAGGTGGAAGTTCCCGTCTGTTTTGGGGTGGCGTTGTGTGGGGCTGACATACCCAGCTGGTGGTCATGAAAGGCGCCGTGACAGCTGTACGATACGTGAATGCCATCCTCAGACCGATAGTGCAACCATATCAGCAGCATACGGGCGAGGCATTCGTCTTCATGGACGACAATTTGGACCCCTTTCGTGCACATCTTGTGAATGACTTCCTTCAGGATAACGACATCGCTTGACTAGAGTGGCCAGTGTGTTCTCCACACATGAACTCTGTCTAACTTATCTGGGACTGTTTATGGACGACATGACCCACCAACCACTCTGAGGGATCTACGCCGAATCGCCGTTGATTAGTGGAACAATCTCGACCAACAGTGCCTTGATGAACCTGTGGATAGTATGCCACGATGAATAAAGGCACGCATCAGTGCAAGACGACGTGCTACTGGGTATTAGAGGTAACGGTGTGTACAGCAAATGGACCACCACCTCTGTAGGTCTCGCTTTATGGTGCTAAAACAAGTCTTGTATGGTATTCATGAGCAATAAAATGGGTGGAAATGATGTTTATGTTGTTCTCTATACCAATTTTATGTACAGGTTCCGGAACTCTCGGAACCGAGGTGACGCAAAACTCTGTGTGTAGTTCAATCAAATTCTGTCGTCCGCTGTTACACATGCCAAGTTATGCAACCCACGCCGACGTTCAACATGTGACGGTATCTACTTACAGCCTGTACAGATCATCAGAGGATGGGCTAGAGGGATACACTAGCATCAAATGGAAGGCTACGGGTACAGGAAGCGAATTCTGTGGCGCTATTTACGGGCAGAGACGTGGGTCCGATATCAGTTCTGTGACAGTTCTTCAACCTATTCCCTCGAGATCTAGCGCCACTCACTCTGTTTCTAGTATACGACAGTCGCCAGAATCTGGACTGCTCTACAGGTATACGGATTGAATTTGGATGTGCTTGGAGCCGTATCACGAGGGACTGCGTATGCTCGCATCTTGTTGCTGATTATATCCCGGAGTTAAGTATACTGCTACGATGAAGGTCACTGTGTGAGTCCCTGTGTTGTGTCCTGTCTGGTTGACGTTACTCCCCCACTGCAGCCCATCCCCAGTACATTAAAAAAATCTGTGCTTCATTGTCTTTTAAGTTCTAATTCCTATAGTGCAGAAAGCTTTGTACTCAAGAGTCACTGTATTTCAGAAAATCTGGCTATGTTCATGAAAATCTTTTCACTCCTTCCTGTGGCCTGTTTTCACCTCTGACCTAAACCACAACCAGTCATACCTTTTCTTATTATTCCCTACAGGGCCCTTATTGACGAAGGCTCACCCTCACATGTAAACACATTAAGCACACGTACAGTGAACGAACCTTAGTAAGCACCGCTTTTTCAAAGGTGTGCGTAAAATTTTCTTATGATGGCCACCATATGCCATGTGGTGTGGCGAGTCATCTACATGTACAGCACCCTTCATTTAAATTTCCCTCAGAATTACGTCCTTTTTGTTAATCTACTCTTCCCATGTTTTGTTATTGATATTCGATAGGCTTTTATTCATTCCACATGGACAATTTTTTCTTTTGAAGACTATTCGTATGTAAGACCGATATCGTACTTCCATAAGTCAAATTAAATACTAAACATGATTTTGAACATTACTGGGCTTCAGTAGATGTGCATGCTAGAGCTGCAATAGATTAGAAATAACAGCCTACCAGTTACAGAATACAGGTTTATTAAACACTGACCATGGTTACGCCAGGTTTAAAGCAATATTCTTCAGAAGACATTTGGCTTATTAGCAACATTATATCGTCTGTAGAATTCCTGAGTTCTACGCCCCTACCTCAAATGGTTTGCTGAAGTAAGGTTTAAAAATCCAGTATTTTGCAATTGAACGGCTGCTATTTCTAATCCATTGAATTCCTAGCACGCAAAATTGCTGAAGCTCAGCAACGTTTAGTATGTAAAATTTTGCCTCTCCAGGTATCCAAAGCTACATCTAAATACCCTATGTGATCAAAAGTATCCGGATATCCCCCAAACCATACATTATTCACATTAAGTGCATTGTGCTACCACCTACTGAACATACTTTATACCAGCGACCGCAGTAGTCATTACACATCATGAGAGAGCAGAATGGGGCGCTCTGCGGAACTTACGAACGTCGAACGTGGTCAGGTGATTGTGTGTCATCTGTGTCATACGTCTGTCCACGAGATTTCCACACTCCTAAATATCCCTAGGTCCACTCTTTCCGATGTGATAGTGAAGTGGAAACGTGAAGGGACATGTACAGTGGAAAAACGTAGGGGCCGGCCTCATCTGTTGGCTGACAGAGACCGCCGACAGTTGAAGAGGTCGTAAGACGTAAGAGGCAGATATCTATTCAGACCATCACATAGGAATTCCAAACTGTTGCAGGATCCACTGCAAGTACTGCGACAGTTAGGAGGGAGGTGAGAAAACTTGGATTTCGTGGTCGAGCGGCTGCACATAAGGCACATATCACGCTGGTAATTGCCAAACGACGCCTCGTTTGGTGTAAGCAACGTAAACATTGGACGAGTGAACAGTGGGAAAACGTTGTGTGTAGTGACGAATCTCGGTACACAATGTGGCGATCCGATGGCTGGGTGTGGGTATGGCGAATGCCAGGTAAACGTCATCTGCCAGGCGTGTAGTGCCAACAGCAAAATTCGGAGGCGGCAGTGTTATGGTGTGGTGGAGTTTTTCATGGAGGGGGCTTGCACCCCTTGTTGTTATGCGTGGTACTAACACAGCGCAGGGCTACGTTGATGATTTAAGCGCCTTCTTGTTTCCCTATGTTGAAGAACAATTTGAAGATGGCGATTCCATCTTTCAACACTATCGAGCACCTGTTCATATTGCACAGCCTGTAGTGGTTATACGACAATAACATCCCTGTAATGGACTGGCCTGCACAGAGTCCTACAATGAATCCTACAGAACACCTTTGGGCTGTTTTGGAGTGCCGACTTCGCGCCAGGACTCACCGACCGACATAGATACCTCGCCTAAGGGCAGCCATCCGTGAGGAATGGGCTGCCATTCCGCAAGAACTCTACCAGCACCTGACTGAATGTATGCCTGCGAGTGTGGAAGCTGACATCAAGAGTAAGGGTGGGCCATCACAATATTGAATTCCAGCATAGCGATGGAGGGCGCCACGAACTTGTAAGTCATTTACAGGCTGTAGTCCGGATATCTTTAATCACATAGTGTATATAGATATTAAGCTTAAAGTTTAAAAAAGCGGTGTGGCCATTGATTTTGTCCAAGCTGTGTTTCAAATTCGACTTGGCGCCAGATTATTGGACATCTCACATCAGTGTTAAACGGTGCACTAACGTGCCATTCGTAAAGAAAAAAATAGTCCAGCAAATCATATCAGATAGCATCGTAGAACTCCATAGTCCGACACACACACATACACACACACACACGCTCTCGCTCGCTCTCGCTCTCTCTCTCTCTCTCTCTCTCTCTCTCTCTCTCTCTCTATAGCGTAATCTTGTTAACAATTGCCATGTCGTCTGGAGAGAACAGTTTTAAAACCGTCGAAACCATTGGCCAAGGTTTAATGAACATTATATCGAAACTGGTTGTCTGTTATTTGTAATCCATTAATACATAGTAATCTCCCGTTTCAGGCTCATCTTATGCACCACATAATTTACAAATTCACTTAATACCATTTTTTTTATTTAGTTTGTTTCCCTTCTTTTCATGTATTTGCTACTTTGAGCTATCATAAATATACATTCTAATCAACGACTTCTATGTCTTCGTTGTTAAATTGCTCAAATTTTTTCTACATGAGGGTACCAATTATTTAGTATTTGACATCAAAGCCTAGTGGCAAGCTTCCTTCCTTAACCTCATCTATTCCGGATGTCTTTCTTTACAAGTCTGAATACAGGAAACTTCCCAGCAATAAGGTATGTATCAGGTATAATCCATCAACATACATTCCTCCTTTTTCCGCATCAAAAATATTCATCTAGTGCTGATGAGATACGTTTTGGTGGTATGCTGTCATCATATTTCTGACTCTTATCGCATTTCTGAAATATTCACCCTTCTCATGAATTTTAATGGACACTCTATAACTAATCTAGATTGGTGTCAAAAATTAAAGCAACACACGGAAATTTTGTAAGATTGCGTGTATTTTTTCAAGAAACAATATTAAGAGGTAACAGTAAAGTAGAAACAATGTAAAGAACACACATCGCAAACAACTGCAAATGAGTAACATACAAAAATATTCCTCGTTTTTTTCATCTTAACGGATTTGCACACACTGGTAAATGTTATCTGTATGTGATGCGACCACCGCTGGCAGCAACACAGGCCTGACATCGACGGAGCATGATGTGAATGGTGTCATCCATCTCATGCTGAGGCAATAACGCCCTTTCTTCATGCTGAGCTGGTCGCAACTCTTGGAGAGTGGTTGGTGGATTCCGACGTGATGCAATCCGTCTCCCTATTGCATCCCAGACATGCTCTTTTCTTTTTTTCTCAGAATTTCGAACACCTTACACCGTTTTGCACAGTCGAACGCTTTTTCCAGGTCGACGTATCCTAAAAACGTGTCTTGATTTTCTTTAGTCTGGCTTCCATTATCAACCGAAACGTCGGAATAGTCTCTCTCGTGCCTTTACCTTTCCTAAAGTCAAACTGATCGTCATCTAGCGCATCCTCATTTTCCATTCTCCTGTATATTATTGTCATCAGTTACTTGGATGCATGAGCCGTGAAACTGACTGTGCGATAGTCCTCACACTTGTCAGCTCTTGCCCTCTTTCGGAATTGCGTGAATGATGTTTTCCCGAAAGTCAGATGGTATGTCGCCAGACTCATACATTAGACTCACCAATGTTAATAGTCGTTTTGCTGCCACTTCCCCTAACGATTTTACTAATTCTAATGGAATGTTATCTATCCCGTCTGCCTTATTTGATCTTAAGCCCTTCAAAGCTCTTTTCAATTCTGATTCTAATACCGTGTTCCCTATCTCTTCTAAATCGACTCCTATTTCTTCTTCTATCACATCAAACAAATCTTTCCCCTCATTGAGGCTTTCTGTGTATTATTTGCACCTATCCGCTCTCTCGTGGAACTCCATTTTCACTCCTAATGTTATCACCCTTGTTTTTAATGTCACTGAAGGTTGTTTTGACTTTCCTGTATGCTGAGTCAGTCCTTTCGACAATCATTTCTTTTACGATTTCTGGACATTTTTAATGCAGCCATTTCGTCTTAGCTTCCCTGCGTTTCCTATTTATTTCATTCCTCAGTGACTTGTATTTCTGTTTCCCTGAGTCTCCCGGAACATTTTTGTACTTCCTCCTTTCATCTATCAATTGAAATATTTCTTCTATTGCCGGCCGGTGTGGCCGTGCAGTTAAAGGCGCTTCAGTCTGGAACCGCGTGACCGCTGCGGTCGCAGGTTCGAATCCTGCCTCGGGCATGGATGTGTGTGATGTCCTTAGGTTAGTTAGGTTTAAGTAGTTCTAAGTTCTAGGGGACTGATGACCACAGCAGTTAAGTCCCATAGTGCTCAGAGCCCTTTCAACCATTTGAACCATTTCTTCTATTACCAATGGTTACTTCGTAGTTGCCTTCATTGTACCTTTGTTTTCTTTCCCAACTTCTGTTATCGCCCCTTTTAGGGATCTTCATTCCTGTTCAGCTGTACTGCCTACTGAGCTATTCCCTGTTGGTGTATCTATAGCCTTAGAGAACTTCAACCGCATCTCGTCATTCCTTACTACTTCCGTATCCCACTTATTTGCGCATTGATTCATCCTGACCAGTGTTTTCAGCGTAATCTTCATCACTACTGCATTTTGATCTTTGTCTACATCTGCTCCTTGGTATGCCTTACAATCCATTATATGATTTCGGAACCTCTCTCTGACCATGATGTAATGT
Organism: Schistocerca piceifrons; assembly: GCF_021461385.2. Lineage (NCBI taxonomy): Eukaryota > Metazoa > Arthropoda > Insecta > Orthoptera > Acrididae > Schistocerca > Schistocerca piceifrons. The sequence goes on from NC_060142.1 coordinate 605,398,192, forward strand.
AATTGAAACCTTCCCGTATCACCCGGACTTTACCAAGTATAACGCCTTCTGTTGTGATTCCTGAAAGGAGTATTCGCCATTATTAGCTGAAGTTTATTACAGAATTCAATTTATCTTTCTCCTCTTTCATTCCTTGTGCCATGTCCATATTCTCGTTGATATGCTTTATGGGACTAAAACAGAGGGGGCGTGCAGACCACGACATGTGTGAAGTATCTTTCTGTTTCCAAGAAAACTGAAGCCACCTCAGCAGTATGAGGTCGAGCGTTATCGTCCGCATTGAGGGCCCAACAATACCTGACAGTAACTGAACCTTGTGGATTCACCCATACAATTTCATGAAGAGGTGTTTGAGTGATCAGTATAATCCCTGTCCTCACCATACTGGATCCCCCTCGATATCTTTTTTTTCCACAATGTTTGTATCGAAAAATCGTGTTTCACATTCCCTCCAGATGCGATTCCGTCGAGAATTACGCCCCAGACCAAATCCGGTCACATCTGTGAAAACTGAATGTTCTGAATGTTCGACAGTCGAGGTGCCATGTTGAGTACTCCATATTTTCTTTCTTTGTGTGTGAGGAATGTTTCCTGAAAGTTTGGCTGTACCTTTTTGTAACACCCTGTATAGCCTGCAGTACTGTGGAGAGCGGTTCACCGAAGTCTGGAAAATCCGGAAAATAGCTAAGTACTCGAGTAGCTGATCCCTCTGTAAGACAATGGGGGGTGGGCACTAAAGGATAAATCAACTCGTCGTTAACGGTTACAAAAGATATTTATTAGGTCTTATTTTACAAAGATAAAGACATCGAGTAGTGGTGGTGGCGGTCCGCCGGTAGGAGAGCTCCGACGGCGGGGTGTGAAGCGGGTAGCGGCGTTGGCAGGCGCCACTGCGGCCGCAGCGGTCGCGTCTCAGTCGCCGAGCCGGCGCCGCGCGCGCCCCGGCCGCCGCGCTCACTGCTGACGCCGGGCGGCGCGTCAGCTCCACGACGCCGGGGTCAGCGTCATCAACAGCAGCAGCAGCTGCTGCAGCGTCAGGAAGACCGCCGACGCCGGCCACGGGGCCGCGGCCGCCGCCGACGCCGACGCCTTGCGCGTGTCCTGCTGCATCGGTGCCGGCTTCTCTGCTGCAACATCATCCCGACGTACGACTTCCAGGCTGAACACACAAAACCTCTGCGTTTCATTGTAGACAGTTTGGCCTACGTTTTTCTAAACTCCTGCATTAATCAAAATGGTAGGAGAGGTCACAGTGATAAACAAGGGCTACCGTACCACCTCCTCCAGTTGGTACTGCCACGTGTACTCGTAGATATAGTTTGCTGCAGTGTCGCCAGGTGAACCATTTCTGGAAGTTTCTTGAAATATCTCATGCGTGTAATACTTCCCTATTCTGGAACATTCATTGACAACAAAGTGTTTCGGGTCGGCACTGTTGTATAAAACACTCTTGGGCCTCTTGCCGTATCGGTACAGGATGAAACCCCACGCTTTCGACAATTACCTTCATCGTCTTCGTCAGGAGCAAGAGACTGTCGTAAAAGTTTTTTTTCCTTTATTGAATTTCAAATCCCCCCGGAAGGGGGCGGGCTGCCAGCAGTTTAGTACGCTGCTCTACAGCCTACAGACTTTTTTAAAAACGGAAGAAGAAAAACAAGAAAAACAGGCGATAAAACGGTGACTTAGAGTGTACAATGACAGAAAATTGCGGAAAGTTAAATCAGAAAGCAAAGGGGTTGGCAATGTTGATAAAATACACAGGGATCAGACAAGTAACATAGTAGACACACAATTAAAAAACATGGCGACAGTCAGGTTTCTGTTCGCAAGAAATAACAAAACACACCCAGCGACAGTATGATGGCCGTTCGCAACACGGAACACTCACTGTAAAACACTGCACGAAAATGTCGGCACAAAGATGACACTCCCTAGCCAAGGTGATTAGATTTCCCTAAATCACTCCGGGCCAATGCCGGGATGGTTCCTCTGAAAGGGCACGGCCGACTTCCTTCCCCATCCTTTCCTAATCCGATGAGACCGATGACCACGCTGTCTGGTCTCCTTCCCCAAACCAACCAACCAACCCTAGCCAAGGGCAGATGGGTGGGGACCTGGAGGAGAGGGAAAACAAGGAGGGAGGAGAGGAAAAAATGAAAAGAGGGTGGGGAACCAAAGGAGGATGAGGACTCATAAGGGGGGAGAGGGGCAGGGCAGATGCGAGAGGGAATGGGAAAAGGTAGAGGAGGGAAATGCAAAAGCACTCGAGGGAGAGAAGGGGGCAGAGAGAGGGGAGGTGGGAAAGAAAGAGGATGGAAGGGGGGGAGAGGGAGCCCGGGAAAAGGACAGAGGAAAGGAGGAGGAGTGAGGATCAGAGTTGATAAGAGGGATAAATGGAGGGAGAGAGGGCATCATCCAGGAGGGGGAGTTGTTGGAAGCAACCTTGGGAAAGGAGATGAAGGGTGTAGAGATGGAGGGTAGGGCAGACACAACAGTGAAGGTGTGGCAGGGGGCGGGGATGGGAGAGGAGAGGAGCAACCAGGGGATGAGGGGGATCAAGGCGGCGGGAGATGTAGAGGATGCGGATATGTTCGAGGAATAGGAGCAGATGGGGGAAAGGAATGTAGTCATAGAGGATCCGTGTGGGGGACGGGAGGCATATACAGAAGGCGAGGCGGAGTGCATGACGCTCAAGGATCTGAAGGGACTTATAGAATTTGGGGGAGGGGGGGGGGCAGATATCCAGGAATAACAGAGGATGGGACGAATTAAGGATTTCTAGGTGTGGAGGATGGTAGAGGGCTGCAACCTCCATGTCCGCCCAGAGAGGAGTGTGAGGAGTCGGAGGTGGTTGTGGGCTTTGGATTGGATGGAGTGGAGATGAGGGATCCAGGTGTGCTGACGGTCAGTGGAGAGGCCAAGGTGGGTGAGGGTGTGGGTGAGGTGGACAGGACGGGCGGAGATGGTAAGGGAGAAATCCAGGAGCCGGAAGGAGCGAGTGGTACGACCTATGATGATTGCCTGGGTCTTGGAAGGATTGATTTTCAGGAGCCACTGGTTACACCAAGCTGCAAAATGGTCAAGGTGATTCTGGAGAAGGCGTTGGGACCGTTGGAGGGTAGGAACGAGGGCGAGGAATACGATGTCATCGGCATATTGCAAGAGGTGTAGTCGAAACTGCTGCTATGTTCGTCTTATATACCGAAAAAACTGATTCTTATAGGTCGGTAATTACGTCATGCTGCCGCATACCGCAGCTCGTGGTCGTGCGGTAGCGTTCTCGCTTCCCACGCCCGGGTTCCCGGGTTCGATTCCCGGCGGGGTCAGGGATTTTCTCTGCCTCGTGATGGCTGGGTGTTATGTGATGTCCTTAGGTTAGTTAGGTTTAAGTAGTTCTAAGTTCTAGGGGACTGATGACCATAGATGTTAAGTCCCATAGTGCTCAGAGCCATTTGAACCATTTTTGATTGAGCCATGATTTTACAACGAGACCAGCGTTGGGAAACACGAAAATATGAGTGCCTAGTTTATTAATTATTACATGAAATGACTTTATTAACTGTGGTCTAATGACACCTGCCGCATAATAACTTTGTTGTTGCCAGAAAATGCAGTATTTAGCAGCGTGAGGAACACCACAATCTTGACCTTTGTTGTGGGAGGGTTGTTGGAGGCTGCACTCAACAACAACGAATATGTCCACTTCTCGATTTTTAATATGCCGTTGATGTTATGTTTCACTTGTTCCTGACGAAGAAGGTGAAGGTAACCGGCTAAAGCTTGGGGTTTCATTCTGTATTGATGCGGCGACAAGTCAGAGAATGTATTAGGTATCCTTTACTTTACGTCTATGGTCACAAACTTTTTGCTAACAGATTACCGGTTTCGGTCTATAATGACCATCATCAGATCTGCTGCAGAAAATGGGAAAAATAAAAATACACTCGCAGATTGTCTACAGCTTAAAAACAATACATAGATCATAATGAAAAGTACTACTGACAATATATATTTGAGTGCGATTTAAGTGTGAAGAGACATACCTGTTTCATAAAAACAAAGTCCTAATGTACTGCAGCCATAGTGGCATCGTCAAATGTTAAATGTAGAATCACCACAAGCATCGTCAAATATATATAAATAACATCATATGCACGAGTCATGCTGTCAGTAACACTACTGTTAAAAGAAAGGTGCCGTACAGTAGCCGCAAGATGTTTGTAAGTTCACCATATGTCACTAACGTCGGCATACACTAGTTTTCAATAATTAATTGAACAGCGAAAATAAAGGGGGGTACAGTATTTGAAGTCTGTTATGAGCTTGTATCGTATAAAAGGCATTACAGTAATAAAAATAAGTAGATAGAACACGACAAAAGTAAAATTTTTAAAAAGAGGAAGAGTTAAGAAACAGTAGTTCACATATGCTCTAGTGCCAATATTCTAGATAATGACCTAAATATTAAAAACCTTTCATAGTGCACAGGATAATATTAAAACTGCCGTGTGGCTATGGCCTCCCGTTGGGTAGACCATTCACCTGGTACAAGTCTTTAGAGTTGACGCTACTGCGGCGACTTGCGTGTCGATGAGGTTTTTTTTTTTTTCGTTATTGAATTTCAAATCCCCCAAGCTGGCATCAGCTTAGTATGCCACTCTTCACCCTACAGACTTCGTTAAAAAGTTGAAGAGAATAAATAATATAAACAGGCGATAAAATCGGAGACTTAAAAAGTGACATGGCGAAATAAAAAATTGTGGAACTTAAAACAAAGAACAGAGGGATGATGATGCTAATAAAATACATACGAAGCAGACAGGTAAAACAATAGACAGACAATTAAAAAAACGCGGCGACAGTCTGGTTTCTGTTCGTAAAAGACATAAAATTCACACCTAGCGACAGCATGATTTCTGTTCGCAACACGAGAAAGACGAACAAGAGTGCACTAAAAAGTTGGCAAATGTGACATACCACAGCCGAGAGCAGGTGGGAGGAAACTGGACAGATGATGGGGAAAGAAAAAAGGGGGGAAGGAGTGGAAAAGCGAAAGGGGGCAGGCGGTCGATGAGGATGAAATGATGATAATGACATCACAACACCCAGTACCTGAGAGGAGAAAATCTCCGACCCAGCCGGGAATCTAACCCGGGCCGTTAGGTATGACATGACATTCCGTCGCGCTGACCACTCAGCTACTGGGGGCAGACAGGATAATATTAAACAACCATAAAACAAATCGCTAAAGAAGCCACAAATGAAAGAAACCATAGCGCTGCACACAATCAGCGCCCTCTGTTAGCGCTAACGCCAGAATTCCACACAGGCAGGAAGTGGTTGGAGGAACGTGACCACCAGAGGGCCCCTCCTACCCTGCGGTACTCCGTTGCAAGAAAAGAATGATTAAATTCCGTAACAGTGAATGCCCCACATTATTTGGTTAACGCAGTATATGAAATTAACAGGGAAGGGACAAGAACATACTAGAGTCATGCGTAAAACGTACGAAAACGAAGTAAATATGTGAGGCACTCAATACTAGCTGAAATTATCAACACATTATATACAACAGAGACGTGCAGTGATTGGAGTAAAACATTGTCAAATAAAGCAAAATACGCATAGGGCCTGAAGTCACTCTGTTAGTTAAGCAGTTTAGTTGGGGATGCAGTACATTAGGACTTTGTTTTTATGAAACACTCTCCCCACTCAGATCGTCTTTGGGATAGACTTAAGAGCCAGTCAAGACAGGGTCATAAGATGCTTTCAGATGTTTACCTAGCAAACACAAGCTCAGGGGGCGTTCCTGTGCTAGGAGTTTCAGTTCCTCCACATCTGTCTCTTCACACTTAAAGCGCACACATGCATATATTGCCAGTAGTACTTTTCATTATGGTCTATGTATTGTTTTTAAGCTGTAGACAATCTGCGAGTGAATTTATGTTTTTTCCCACTTTTTGCTGCAGATCTGATGATGGTCTTATAGACCGAAACCGGTAATCTGTTAACAAAAGTTTCTGACCATAGACGTTAAGTAAAGGGGTCACTCTTTTATTCGTGACAATGTCGCAGCTTGTGAAGTCAGTGAATGTTTTATGTAACAATGCCGACTCAAAAGACTTTGTTCGGAAACGGTGTGTATCGACTGACCAATGTAACTGATACTACAAAAATGCTTCAAATGGCTCTAAGCACTATGGGACTTAATATCTGCGATCATCAGTCCCCTAGACCTAGTTTCTCAAGTGCTGCTGTGAACAATATAAAATCCTGCGTCGCTAGTCGTCTGTCGAGGATTATAATCATTCATCAAGAAGAAAAAGCTGAGCAGACACCATCCGTTTTCTTCATATGAAGCCCAATAGAATCCAATGACGCAGATCGACGACGGGGCGTTCAAGGAAACCGAAGACGCACACGAAGTTCTACGGAAAGGCTCCCTTCGATATTAATGATAGGCAGATGTAGCAACAAGTCAAGAGCGCAAGGATACTTCATCTTGATGATCATAATCCTTGATTTCTTATGTGACGTCCGACAAGAGCCCCTTAAGATGACCTCTGGACTTTGCAATCGATTGGTCAGCGTCATGATGGATCACTTGCGTGATGTGGTCCACCCACTCCTGGACACTGTCTCATTGTTTGAGCACATCCAACTGGTTGAACGACGTCAGTTTAGGTGGCTCCTGCTAAAGCAATTCTTCGTCGAGTAGGTCAGTGTGAAGTGGGAAGTGGTCAGTGGGATGAAGGTCGTTAATGACTTCCTGATGAACAGTCTTCGAGGGCTGGGGAGCAGAAAGAGAGGTCGATGACGGAGAATGGCCTAGTAGCTGCATAGAAATGCGTGGGAATGACTTTGCTGAGAATTCACAGCTAGTGAGGCGTCATGGGTTCTTCAAAACCCGACCCCAAGAGCATGTAGAGACTGGATCCCACAGTACATAATAAATTTCCTTTACTTCACGTCTATGGTCACAAATATTTTTTCATCAGTCTACCGCTTTCGGTCTATAATGACCATCTTTAGATCTGAAAGTGGTCATTAGACCGAAACCGGTAGTCTGATGACAAAAATGTTGTGACCATAGACGTGAAATAAAGGAAAATTATTCTATGTTGGGGGCACTGTTCAATTTGCTACTATGTCGCAGCTTGTGAAAGCCCACAATATATGATGGTAAATGACGTCTCCCAGTAGGAGAAGTACGTATAGCGAATAAGCTGTGATTCCCTGATTAACATGAACCGCAATTGCGACTGCTTGCAGGTCGTAGCTAGGGGGAGAGAAGTGGAGTGATGCGAGTTATTGAAAAGCAAAGCGAGACCTTCCCTGGCCCTTTCCCCACTCAGATCGTCTTTGGGATAGACTTTATTATTTAAGAGACAGTCAAGACAGGGGCATAAGATGCTTTAAAATGTTTATCTAGCAAACACAAACTCAGGGGGCGTTCCTGTGCTAGGAGTTTCAGTTCCTCCACATCTGTCCTGAAACCATTAACGTTCACAGTATAATTGGAGCAATCTATCATGCGGGTAGCACTTTCATCCCGACTTTCTGTAGTGAGTGGAGCCTGCAGTGGTTGGAGGCTCAATCTTGTGGTGAGATGATTGCCCCAGTCCATCATCAGAGTTACAGAAGAATCGAGAGAGAAGTGAGAGAGAATGACGTCAACATCGTCGGGCTGCTTATTTCCTATTGGACGTATTTCGTCTGATTTTTCCGTGGCTAGACTTTGGAGCTATAACCGTGGCTTTGTTTGTGGCAGCAATGGAGGGCGTACTGAACCTCTGGAATGGCAAGGAGCTTCACAACGTCGGCAACCACAGCTTTTTATGAAGTTATTTGGCGGGGGACAGGCTTCAAAATGATTGGAGCAGCACAAGTGTATAGAAAAACGCAGGTACTAGTGCTGATACCAGCAGCCTCAGTTTGTGTAGCAGCATCGGTTTTCTGCACTGGCTGTTTAACAGCCGAAGCGAAGGAGGCAATGAACGTTATAGGGCAGTATGACTTTATGCATTTTTTGGTCTCAATATTTGGGATTCGCTTCGAAGTCTTAAATTCCTGTATCTTCTATTCTTCCAGATACACGCTGCAGACCTGACTCCAGATACGATGAGCTCCAGAGCTAATCACACTCTTCATCGGAGACGAACTAGGGACACCTTCGTAGACGGCGTTACCACATTCTCCACAGGTAGCTTCTCCATTAGACCCAAGAGTAGTATGCTCAAAACACTGGTATTTGAAACTGCGCATTGGGTTTAGGACTAAGGCCACACGCTTAATCGAAGGAAACCTGCCTTTACGTGCTCAGGAAGTTTCATCCCATCAAACGTCAATATAAATGAGTCGGACATTACAAGATCCCCATCGACCCTCTTCATGATATTTAGCACGTCGACTATACCTTCAGATGCGACATCTTCAGTTCCTCCTTGGGAATGTCCACCATATCCCTGTGCGTCACAACACGTTAGCTATAACTGAAGGTTGTGTAAGCTCAGTTTTCATGTTTCCATACTTTCTGTAGGCTCTTAACTTGTTGGGAACTAGATGTTTCCTCCAACAGTGCCCCAGTACATAATCGCCTCACTGACTATAAACTGCAAGCAATGCATATTCAGACTGCCAGCATGTGTTGCTAGACCAGGAACTTTTGACTGGCTACACGACCCTTCTTATTAGATGTTAGTACCTACTAGCAGCCCGCCCTTCCCACTGGAAGGGGAAAGAGATAACTTCGAGGGTTCCATCTCCATTCTACGAGCAGCCAGGGAAATATCTCCACTTAGATCCTCGCATTCCTAGGTAAGCCTTATATAACTGAGGTGCGGCGGGATCCCCAGAGGTTGCCCGCTAACGACGGTTCTACCTCAACAGCCATGCATCTCATCAGCGCGCAGCACACCTTAAGATTGAGGGGTTTGTTATGGTGGTTTTTACGATCCTTGCGATGCAAGGGATGAATCCAAGATCCCCATTCCCCAGTGACACACAATGTTCGACTGCCTCGCAGTACAGTGGTCACTGAAGTGTATGCAGAGCGTACGGTGAAAGGGGACTGACAATACTTACTAGCTCAGTAAGCCCGGCGTCATCACGCCTATACCCAGAAAACGAATACTGAGCCCCCAGGACAAGAAATTAACACATATACTGTTAAGTACCTTGGATTATGTGTATTGAACATCTTCATCGAACTTAAAAGTTTTATTTTAAAAAATAATGTATTTACCTGTATCTCACAAACTATGTAAGAGATTTCTACCCAATGTTCGCTGTTTAATACCTTTGTATTTTGTAAGCCTCTCTCATGAAGTTTCTTGAATGTTTCGTGTAGGAAGATTTTATTAATTTTTGATCATAATTTTCTAAATATAATCAAGGCTTCAAGACTTTGCAACTAAAGGTCTAAGAAGCCGACCTTCCCTACGATATTGGACGGGTTACAGGTGGCTGATAGCGGACGTTCCATCACATATGGTGGACAGCTGTGAACACAGAGTAAGCAGTTCGGGACCACGGCAAATCAAATACAAATACACTGGTTTACGGAAATAAGTCTACAAAATTTCATAATTCTCCATTGTTATTCGGAAAAAAGTACATAAACATTAAAAAGACGGTTTTTAGGAAAAGAAAGTTAAAGTTCAGTCTAACGATTTTCCCCATATCTCCTCTTCAGAAGGCCCGAGATTTGTACTCAGGGTCTCTTTCCCTGAAAGGCTTTTAATCTGGTTTTCTGTTTTCTGCCTTCTTTCTTTTACAAGGTTTTCAACTGTCTTTTCACCTGCAGAAAGGCGCTGTAGATGGATTTTTCTCATGACGTCTTGAGTGAAAATTCCTATCTTACAGCCCAATCACTCCAAACCCTTCATCTTCCCTACGTTCCTACAACGATGTATAAGAATCGATCACTTGTGTACATCTCTGTTAGTAGCAGAAGTCAAAACAAAAATAGCTTTTTCATAAACAAAGCCACTGCTTTGTCGTTGTTTCTAAAATACGGAACTGATTCACAGACGGTCTACATAAATATCACAACCTTCTAGATGTACCTCATGGAAGTCTGTTTGAACGTCATCCGTGGAATCGTTGTTCAGGGAACTAGTTTTGAAATGGTGCTTCAAGAAGTGGACACAGCAGGAATGTCGCCTCATATATTTAATTATTTTCAGACACTTCAAATACGGTTTTATCATTAAAACTTTGAGAACATACTGACCTTGAGATCTATGAGCCAACAAAAAAAATTGAAATATATTGAAAGTAAAATAGACATTTTCAATCAATTCAAAGAACGTCCCGCCCCCTTAAAAACTTTACGCTTCCCTAGACGAATTATTTTATAATGTTACTTTTCGAAGTCATAAAACATCACTTTCTTTCACAGATAAATATTTTTAAGCAAAGACGACGAAAATAACCATATTACCGCGAATTAGTTGTTACAATGTCCCACTTAAGTCTAAAAATCTTATCCTAAAACCTGAAGTTTTTAAGCAACCTTGAGTTCATTTCAACGTGAACAACAGCGAAATGGGGCGTACATTGACAGAGTAATCATTAGTGTAGAAATCTGCCAATTCTGACATAGAGATAAGCGTTGCAACTTTGATCTCATGAAATTCTACAGTTTGTGACACTACAGCTTTAGCCGGCACTGCAAGGGCGGAGAAGCGAACATGAACGCGTATACGAACTCTAACGATGAAGAAAGGGGCTCCACTTAACAAAAATCAAATTCACATTCCTACGGATTGTTGTTACCCTAACGCAACTAACACCCTGGTGCATTTCATATCTTTCTATTAATTTGATTTCCGTGTGTGCAAAACGTTACATTCAGATTCCCTTTCTAAGAAAAATTGCAGGTCATAGGGGCCATCATTTTCAGTTTCCTTACGTACTGGAGAAGAGATCCAAGACTCTCTGTACGCCCCAATTATCAAGTGAGAACGTAACAGTTTTTCGAAAATGACGGCCACTGTTATAAACACTGAGTATTTGAATGGCTCCTTCTTAGAAGAGAGACTTTGATACAAATAATGTCCTCCTTCGCGAATTTTGGGCCCTAGACGGGTCTCAGAAACTTCAAATGAACGCTCTTTGGTTGTACTAGCGTTCTTGTTACTTGGCATAGTAACATTTCATTCATTGACAACCCACCCTAGGGATATTATGGTTTTCACTGTGAGGTTCCGCCTTCTTTATCCTCCGCTATGTTGTTTACCGCTTTTTCATTATTGTGGTTATACTTGTGATTTCATCTGTTCTCATAATTAAGTGGTAAAGGCTCTGGTATGTCTTTAATGTATAAAGGTTCAATCAGTATGATTGGTTATATCATGTTGTTTAAGTCTGCAGCTGATGATATCGGTATAAGTTACGAAACCGGTAGTGCCTTAACAAAACTTGGTTGTAGAAACCTCTGTTTTCCGAGTTCATGCTATAAAAAGCCTTTAGAGTAACAGCCCGTTGTTTGCCACGCTGTAAGCATAACTTGAATGATGATTTCTTAACAGTGCCTGTTTTCGTTTGAGTAAAAATATTTTGCTTGTGGATGGCTGAAGCCCTACCTTTCGCGAAGATTGTCCTAGACAGTGTGAAACAGTTTTAGTTAAAAACAGTCTTTTTTGCAATTTTTTTGTTTCTTATTTTTCAACTACGCGTTTAGCCTTATTTTCGCATCTTCAGGTTATCTTAATTTGGTATTTGTTAGAAGAATCCTTTAGTCAGTGTAGCCAAAGGGCATCGTTGAATATATCAGGCCAACATCGCCTTCGTTAAACTCAGTAAAAACTTTTCAGATTAAGATAACCTGAAGATGCCTAAATAAGGCGAAACGCGTAGGTGAAAAATAAAAATCTAAAAAATTGCAACCAAGACTGTTTGTAACCAATACTGTTGAGCACTGGTTTGCTGTATGCCACATATGGATTGGAAGAATTTCTACAGTGTGAAACTATTTTCATTTAAAACGTTATTACCTTAATAATCGTTTCCATTGTGTGTTGCATCGCCACAGTTTCTTCAGTAATCAGTATCGAACCGCTTCCAGTTAGGGACGGGTTTGATGACATTTCGCACACATGCCGGATACCGGAAGTCATAATTTTCACGGACAGGGCACAAGATGGAGGTTCCCCACTTTCCTTATTTAAATCGAGTAACTGTATATCCAGCCAAACAGAATGTTATCGAAAGCTTCAGTAGTGATCTCGTTACATCTGTAAAGGGAATCATACAGCTCCATCACCACTTTTACCTGTTTTCTAAAAACACGTAACACGTTACTTACTTCGTTGTTTCTGATTTTACAGAATTATAACATCTACCTATTGGCTGAATCACCCTGATTACCATGAAGGCTGAGTGTTCCATAGGTTCTCTAAGCACTCCCGAAGAACCATGGAACTTAACATCTGAGGTCATCAGTCCCCTAGAACTTGGAACTACTTAAACCTAACTAACCTAAAGACATCAAACACATCCATCACCGAGGCAGGATTCGAACCTGCGACCGTAGCGGTCGCGCAGGGCAATTTTTTATTAACAGCTATTATTGGTACGTATTTATCAAGAAACGACTTCTAAGGTGGAACAGCGAAAGATGCCGAAATTGTCAAGACAACATATGACTTTAATGAGCTCTCGTTACACGAGTGTCCGAAACAGCGAATGTAGGCTCGTGTTGGCGTATTCACTACAATAAGCGGAAAATAAGCGGAAACAGATTAAAGCCATCATTTAACGAAAAATGTGGTTCTCCGAGTGTGAATTCAGTCCGTTGCAGAATCGTAGCCATGTTAACTCGTAAAGTGTTACAACGTTCCATTCAGTGGTGGTTCGCCATGTATGCGTTTTTTTCCTTTTTTATGAGACAATCCCGATGGAACATAAAACAGAGCTGTATCGGCATGTACCGTTTCCACGAGTTATGGCTTCAATTTAGATTAACGCACTGTGTTATACAAAAGAAGCGGCAGATGAAACTCAGTAGTTCGCGGAGTGCAGATTAAAATCCCCAACACCACAGGAGAAAACGGCTTCTCATAGAATATAGAATAAGTATTGGAAAGTGATGAAAGGAAACTAACACCTCAGAAAAACTCCTATACATAATTAAATGAATGTACTACAACGGAAGTCTGTAACGAAATTTTGAAGCTCCTGGCAAAACACTCTCACATTACTTTTTCTCTCTCTTCTTTTAAAAAGAAAACAACTGTGGTAAAACGCACTTTTTAAATCGGTGTATTCAGTAATTGAATTTTGAGGCTCCTTCAAAACGAGTCGATGATATTAAATGGAAATTCTAAGGAAGTGGAAGTTCACTGGGATAAAAGTTATAGATTACCCGTACGTTTCATCTACATGTACATTATAGTGTGCAAGCCATTTAACGGTGTTTGGCGGAAGGTACTTCTGGTACCAGTAACTGATCCTCCTTACCCTTTTCCACTGGCGAATGGCGCGTGGGAAAAACGGAAGTAGGTAAGCCTCTATATTAGCTCTAATTTCTATAATACTGTTGTCGTGGTCGTTTCACCTGATGTATGGTTGGTGAGGTCCACGTAAAATGTTGTCCGCTCTGCCCTGCCCGAGACTGTTAGCTCGAAATTACAATGGTAAATCTCTCCGCAACGCCTCTCTTGTAAAGTCTGCCAATGGATTTTTCTGAGCACCTCGATAGAGCTCTCGCGCCGAATAAAGGATCACGTGACGAAACTCGCTAATCTTCTCTGGATCTTCTGTATCTGTTCTACCAGGGCTACCGAGAAAGAATCCAATATTAATGAACAACACTGAAGAATCTGTCGAAGAAGTGCCTTATAAGGCACTTCCTACGTGGATGATTTACATTTCCTTAAAATTCGTCCTCTTAATTTGCCTGGCGTTTGTCTTTTGTACTATTTACGTGGTAATTCTACTTAAGATTGCTCTAGATCGCTACTCCCTGATATTTTAGAACAGATACGGTGTCAGGAGTTTGTCATCAATAGTGTAATTGTAGAGTAGCGTCTTTCTTTCCCTACGTATGTGCAGTATGTTACAGTTACTCACGTTCAGAGTCAACTGCCCGAGCATGCTCCATTCACAAAACTTCTGCAGGTCGCTCTGCGAATCGATACGATCTTCTGTCGTTGCTGATTCCTTATAGCCAACCTCATCATTTGCGGAAAGTCCTAAACAAGTTCCCACGTTCTCTACCAGGCCTTTCATACGCACTGCCAACAATAACGCTCCTATCAGACTTACTAGGGGTACTCCGGAAATTGGCCGGCCGAAGTGGCCGTGCGGTTAAAGGCGCTGTAGTCTGGAACCGCAGGACCGCTACGGTCGCAGGTTCGAATCCTGCCTCGGGCATGGATGTTTGTGATGTCCTTAGGTTAGTTAGGTTTAACTAGTTCTAAGTTCTAGGGGCCTAATGACCTCAGCAGTTGAGTCCCATAGTGCTCAGAGCCATTTGAACCATTTTTTACTCCGGAAATTACCTTCACATGTATCAGATAATCGGCTATTTCCGTTAAGAGAGACCTGCTGAGTTCTATCAGCAAGGAAGTCTTGAATCCATTTGCAAGTCTGATCCGATATTCGATTAGGTCGTTTTTTTTTCAGTAACTGGCAGAGCGGGACGGTGTCAGGTGCCTTCCTGAAGTCAAGGTATACGGAATAAACATGAGCGAAGTTGTCTACAGTGCTTTGACTCCCGTGGAGGAACAGGGGAGACTTCAGCTTCACAAGATCTCTCTCTGCGCAATCTATGTTGATTTTTGCAGAGGAGATTTCCGTTCTTCTAAAACGTTATAATTCTTCAGCAGAAAACACGTTCCTTAATTCGACAACAGACTGAATTCAACGACAAAGGCCTATAATTATCTGCATCTGTCTTACAGTCCTTCTTGAAAACAAGAATGACTAGAGGCTATTTCCTGTCGCATAGCACCCTTTGTTGTTCCTGCGATGTATCGGTGGTTATAATTAAAGTGCAAGGATGTCCAGGATGGGCTGGAATTATGGTATGGCAGAGAAATTTGGTAGATATGCTAGTGTGTTAATGAGGTACCGATTTGTGCTGTAAAAAAATGTTTGTTTCAGTTTTAGCCATCAGGTGCGGATATGGAGCTATACACTGTTTGAATTACAGCTGTAACGCGAGCTAACGGTATGGCTATCAACAAGAGAGACGGTGCGCTCTTAGTGAAACTGTTCTGTGTAAACGGCAGCAGTTGCAGCGCTGATTTGAGAAAGTATCGCCGACTGAAAGGTCTAAGGAGAGCCCCGATGTCTTCAAATTAGGTAAAGAAGATGAGAATGAAATTTCGAAAACACGGGTGAGCTTGGTGTGCCATCTGGAAGAGGAAGGAGTCCCACCACGGTGGAAGTTATTGACTGTGTTGCTGTTACTATAACTGACCATTCAGCACGTGCCCCTGGATAGTGCTAATTCTCGCGCCGAGTCACAAGAATTGTCCCTCATGTGGTCAACAATTCGGTAAGTTTTCCGGTTTATTTTACATTGGTGCCAGTACAACACCCATATGGTGCAGCAAGTGAAACCCGATGATCAAAAGCAATGGTCTGAATTTGCTATTCCTTTTATGGCATGGATCGAAGTTCATGACATGTGAAGACAAGAGCAGGGCAACATTCTAAGGGGAGACGAAGCACATTCTACCCTGCGGGTACTGTTCAACTCCGTGCTGTGCACGAAGAGCCACTGATTTCGCCGTATGTGACTGTGCTGTGCGGATTCACAAGCACCTATATTCTCGATCCGTTGCTCCTTCAAGATAATACTTCCATAAAGCCTACACTACTGGCCATTAAAATTGCTACACGAAGAAGAAATGCAGATGATAAACGGGTATTCATTGGACAAATATACTATACTACAACTGACATTTAAATCAATTTGGGTGCATAGATCCTAAGAAATCAGTACCCAGAACAACCACCTCTGGCCGTAATATTGGCCTTGATACGCCTGGGCATTGAGTCAAACAGAGCTTGAATGGTGTGTACAGGTACATCTGCCCATGCAGCTGCAACACGGTACCATACTTCATCAAGAGTAGTGATTGGCGTATTGTGACGAGCCAGTTGCTCGGCCACCTTCGACAAGACGTTTTCAGTTGGTCAGAGATCTGGAGAATGTGCTGCACAGGGCAGTAGTCGAACATTTTCTGTATCCAGAAAGGCCCGTACAGGACCTGCAACAAGTAGTCGAGCATTATCCTGCTGAAATGTAGGGTTTCACAGGGCTCGAATGAAGGGTAGAGCCACGGGTCGTAACACATCTGAAATGGAACTTCCACTGTTCAAAGTGCCGTCAATGCGAACAAGAGGTGACCGAGACGTGTAACCAATGGCACCCCACACCCATCACGCTGGGTGATACACCAGTATGACGATGACGAATACACGCTTCCAATGTGCGTTCACCGCGATGGCGCCAAATACGGATGCGACCATCATGATGCTGTAAACAGAAGCTGGATTCGCCCGAAAAAATGAGGTTTTGCCATTCGTGCACCAAGGTTCGTCGTTGAGTACACCATCGCAGGCGCTCCTGTCTTTGAAGCAGCGTAAAGGGTAACTGCAGCCATGGTCTCCGAGCTGACAGTCCATGTTGCTGCAAACGTCGGCGAACTGTTCGTGGAGATGGTTGTTGTTTTAAAAACGTGCCCATCTGTTGACTCAGGCCAAACGGATAGGATGCCTGTCATCTCGACTAGTGATACGAGGCCGTTGAGATCCATCACGGCATTCCGTATCACCCTCCTGAACCCACCGATTCCATATTCTAATAGCAGTCATTGGCCCTCGACCAAAGCGAGCTGCATTGTCGCGATACGATAAACCGCAATCGCGATAGGCTACAATCCGACCTTTATCGAAGTCGGAAACTTGATGGTACGCATTTCTCCTCCTTATATGAGGCTGCACAACAACGTTTGACCGGGCAACGCCGGTCAACTGCTGTTTGTGTATGAGAAATGGTTGGAAAATTTCCTCATGTCAGCACGTCGTAGGTGTCGCCATCGGCCCCCAACCTAGTGTGAATGCTCTGAAAAGCTAATCATTTGCATATCACAGCATCTTCTTCCTGTCGGTAAATTTCGCGTCTGTAGCACGTCATCTTCGTGGTGTAGCAATTTTTATCGCCAGTAGTGTGTAGGGTGTACCATGAAAGATTTCTAGATCTCCATGTACAGCATATAATAACTGCTTTTTGAAGAGCACAAAGTAGTGGAAATCAAAGTTTCCATGTAACATAAGGCAACACCTCATCTCGCTCGCCGACTGAAAAATCTGCTTAATGCAAACTTCCACGAATATGTTACCTCCATAGGTTTCCGAGATGTATGGCCCGCAAGTTCACCTGATCTCAGTCCATTTGACTCTGAGGATATCTAAAAGAACGCGTTTACCAAGGACACATCCGACATTAACCTGATTTGAAGGAAAAGTATACAGGAACACGTTAATATTGCACTGGAACTACTGCCGGCAACGGTTGATCACGTCGTTTTACGATTCAGCTGAAGTCTGGTGCTGATCGTATTGCGCAAATTGTATAAGCGGCGGTTGATTTAAGACCCGCATTATGCCTTTAGCACTTGTTTGACGTTTTTCGCCCGCGTCCGGTTGCTAATCCATTACCTTTGGAATCATTTCTACAGGTCTTTCTTATATTCATAACACTAGATCTGCAGCCGTTGGCCACACTTGGAATTACTTTTTCTCATCGTAAATCAGTTTCTCATTAACGCATTAAAAAATCTACAACGTTTCTCTGTCATACCATACTACAGACTACACAGAACCTCTGCGTGTAGCTGCACGTTAATTACAATCAGCCAGCTCGATAAACTGTTGCTAGAAGGGAAACTAATTCTTTCGCATAATTATTATAGTATCTTACAGGTGTTTCGTCTGGTCCTAATGCCTTTCCACTTCCAGGCGAGTGTAACTGGATTTCTGATCCGCGGTTGATTATCTCAATACCTGGTATATCCTCATTCGTACGATGAATGAAAGGAGGGACCGTTCTAAGATCTTCCGCAGTGAAACAGTTTTTGGAAGACCGAATTCAGTACATCGGCCATCTCTCTGTTATCGTCCGTTTCGGTTCCAGTATGGTCACTCAGTGAACAAGTAGAGGATTTGGAACTGCTAACTGATTTTACATATAACAGAAGTGGTCTACCTGTACTGACTTCACGGAAACACACTTGCAGAATCCACTAAACTATTCCGAATAGGAATTAACATAATGTAAAAGGCTGAAAAAATCGTAGTACACAAAGTTTCCCATTCCGCTGACAGCTTCAGTGCAATATCAGCATACTCAGTGACTGTTCGAGAACCTGAATTTTAATAGCATCTGACCTCATCTTCATATATAGTTCTGCCAATTAGTCATAAACAAAATGATAAATTGCATTTTCTGTTCGAAATATTTAAGCGGTAAAAGTTTCGTCATCATGTATTCTTACAGGTTAGATATAACTATATTTACGTGACAATCATAACCCGAGAAACTACAGTAAAAAGGAGAATAAGGGTTCCATTGCACTTTTCTACACTTACATCCAAAAAGACACTCCTCGAGCCACTGTAAGGTGCACGGCGGAGGGTTACCTGTACGACTACTTGTCATTTTCCTTTCTGATCCACTCGCAAAAACAGAGAGGGAAAAACTGTCTATACTCCCCTGTATGAGCCCTAATTTCTCGTATCTTATCTTCTCCGTCATTACGCGCGATGTGTGTTGGCGGCAGCAGAGTCGTTTTTCAGTCAGCTTGAAATGTCTGTTTTCCATATTTTCTCAATAGTGTTTCCCGAAAAAAAAGTCGCCTTCCCTCCATGAATTCCCATTTGAGTTTCCGAAGCATGTTCGTAACATTTAGGTTTTATCGAACCTACCACTAACAAACCTATTAGCCCCCATCAGAATTCATTCGGTGTCTCCCTTCAATCTGACCTGGTACTCATTGCAAACAATCGAGCAGTACTCAAGGACTGCTTGCACCAGCGTCCTGTATGCAATCCCCTATACAGGTGAACCATTCTTTCCTAAAATTCTCCGAATAAACCGAAGTCGATTATTTGCCTTCCCTACCACAGTTTCCACTTGCTCGTTCCATCTCATATCACGTTTCAACGTTACTCCCAGATATTTAAACGACTTGACTGTGCCAAGCTGGACGCTAGTAATACTGTATCCGACCATTACAGGTTTGTTCTTTGTACTCATCCGCATTAACTTACATTTTTCCACATTTAGTGCTAGCTGACATTCATCACACCTACTGGAATTTTGTGTAAGTCGTGTTGTATCTTTCTGCAGTCACTCAACTTCGAGACCTTACCGTTCACTAAGCCATCATCGGCAAACAACGGCTGCCCACCCTGTCCGCCAAATCATTTATGTATACAGAGAACAATAGTGGTCCTATCACATTTTCCTGGTGCACTCCTGACCATACGCTTGTCTCTGATGTGAAGAACACTGTGAAAATATTTGCAGAAATGAGGTGGGAACCATCCAGATAGCAGTAATGTGACACAAGCTTCTTTTGCAAATGATTTAGGGCACGGCGATATTGCAATTGCGTTTCAGTTGATATGGTTCAGAGACAACTAAGGAAGTGAAAATATTTCAAAAAGGTGGAGAACTAGTCATAATAAGTCGAATTGATCAATTTCAAGAACTGATAAATAGAATGGAGGCACAATCTTTTATAGTACGCAAATCAATGGCGTAACTGTGAAGTGCAACAGACGAAAGTATAAATAATTCCTAAAATAATTCCGTTAAACCGTGAATACAACAACACGCAGGATTACAGAAAGTGACTGAATAAGGAAGACAGTAGGAAACGATGTTAACTATTGTATATGCCTGCTTTCCTTGGATGCGTTTGGTACCGTGGTTCCGTAGGATTTACCAATAAATAAGTGGACTGCTAAACTGCGAAATGATGGGGCATTAGTAACAATAGTCGAGGAACGATGACGATGAAGAAATCTTAATAAAACGTGGAATACACTAACGGGACATTTGAATCAGTAATGAAACTGGAACATACTGTAACATATGACAAATATAATTATAAAATTAATGTATCTGGAATATATACTACACTCTACGGAGGATGTTATAGATAACTTAGTATGGAAAAAGCAGTGTAAAGCAGACAACTGTAACATCATACTGAAGCCACTGCATAAAATATGTTCCTGAAGCCAGTTGAATAATTTATTATTGAAAGGAAACATATTCCTGAATACACCTACGATTGTACACGCTTAACGAGAGTCGAGGTGAAATCAGGAATTTAACCTATAATAAATTACACGCTGTGGGCAGAACATGAAAAAAATTATATTATATATATTTCATTAGCTAACATAGGAGCTAAGTGGTTAAAATACGAACCTGTTCCGAAGAAGTACAATACTAATCTTCATCCGGCATTTCTGATTTACGTTCTGCAGTGTGTTCCAAACCAATTCGAAATCCAAACTTTTGTAGACCACGTCGTATCGTCAACTTATGTGGCAACGTTTTCACCACTGTGATCTTTAGTGGAGCACTACATACTCACTTGAGGAGCAATGAAGTATTATAGTAGTGGAAACTTTGTTTCGACGTTTTGCTATGTGGAGGAGTTCACAACGCAGAGGAATTTTATGAAGGCGCTCTTAGTGCAAACACCATTTACCCTGAAGATATGCCTTAAGCTGATAGATTCCTAAGAAAAGTCTTCCGCAGAAATTCAGGTATTTCTGGTAAGACTGAAAGCAAAACACACCCGAAGAAGAGCTCAACAGGCTTGCATGTGACTCAGTGACGGGGAAGATTATCCGCTTCCTGAAGAAACAGAACGTCAACGACCTTGAGACTAGCACTTGGATGGGTGACCGTCTTGGACTGCCGAGCGCTGTTGACGAGCGGAATGGGCTCAGCCCTTGTGAGGCCAATGGAGGAGCTGCTTCTTTCAGAGGCAACGGATCTTGTTACGAAAACCGATATCAGCCGGAAGAGCAACGTGCTGGTCACATGCCTCTCCATATCGACAACCAGTGACGCCTATCGGTTGATGATGAAACAGAGCTCGGTCGGCACTGGTTGGCCTTCTGAGGCCTCTTTGGAAGGCGTTTAATTTAGCTTAGAAGAAGCAGAACACAGTAACAAACCAGAGATCCTCTCCGAAAATATGACTGCTACGAGGCCAGTGAGCAACGATACAGAACTCACAGCGTATATGACATTAAATGCGAACATTTTAGCTTAGGATTTACTGTGACCGTTATTGATATCGAATGAAACAACAAGTTCACTATTACCATTCACTCGTAATACTAAGCTTGTTGTTTCATTCGGTGTATAACACTCACTGTTTGCGCCGGCGAAACGTTGAGAAAATGGCTACGGCAGAAAACGCTCTACAAAATGGACACCTAACTACACTCTGTGATATCTCTGGAATTACTAAGACGAGCTGTTATATTTTGGAGAACACTCTGAATGAAATTGGTGGACTGCAACTCAGCTAATCTGACCACGGTGAGACAGAAGCGGACACAGAACGTATATATTGCTGAAGTTGACTGAGGATACGGAACAGGCTCCCAAGTATGTGACTGGCTAGAAGATCTCTTAAGTAATACAACCAAGTGTGTGGCCTTCGGCGGCAACTGTTCTTCGGCGACAAGGGTAATATCAGGGGTGCCTCAGGGAAGTGAGATTAGGCCGTTGGTCTTTTCTATACACAGATGGTCTGGCAGACTGTGTGGGCAGCAGTCTGCAGTTATTTGCTGATGATGCTTCCGTGTACAGGAAGGTGTGTGAGTTTAGACTGATGCAAGAAGACCTAGACAAAATTTCTACTTGGTGTGATGAATGGCAGCTGGCTCTCAATGTAAGAAAATGTAAGTTAATGAGTATGAGTAGGAAATACAAACCCGTAATTTTCGGATACTGCATAATTGTATCCTGCTTGATACAGTCACGACGTTAAAACACATGGGCGTAACGCTGCGAAGCGATATGAAACAGAGCGAGAATTTGAAGATTGTTCTGCGGAAGGCTAACGATCGTCTTCGATATCTTGGGAGAATTTTAAGAAAGTGTGGTTCATCTGTAAAGGTGGCCGCACAAAGCAGCTACTGCGACCAACCCTTGAGTACTGCTCGAGTAATTGGGATCCGCACCCGTCAGACCGAAAGCGGACATCGAAGCCATTCAGAGGCGAGCCGCTACATTTGTTACCGGTAGGTTAGACCAGCATACAAGTGTTACTGATATGCTTTGAAAACTCGGACTACTGAGAAAGTTTAGGGAACCGGCATTTGATGCTGAATGGAGAACCATCCGATTGCCGCCAACGTACATTTCGCATAGGTACCACGACGATAAGATAAGTTACGAGAAATTATGGCTCATACAGTGGCATAGACACAGTTACTTTTCCGTCGCTCTGTTTGCGAGTGGAACAGAAAAGGCAACTAGTAGTTGTGGTACACGGTACCTTCCGCCAACCACGGTATGATGGCTTGCGGAGTATATAAGTACAGATAGATGTAAATCAGTGACGACACAATGGAGGAAACGTAAGAAGCTGCGTGGAACAAAAACCGGTGCAAGGTACCCATTTGACAAAGGCAGAGCATTTTAAGACTGAAATGAGAAGGGAATTTAAATACTTCACGCAGTTGGTAGACTAAAACACAAACATCCTTTCACTTGAAGGGTACTAGTAGATCGATGTGACACAGTAAGTCAGCAACTAGATCCAGAAGGCTACCCTGGTTAGAGGAGACGCAAGCTGAGCACGGGAAATGGTTGAGAGACACAGGCTGCCCTCTATCTCACCTTCGAGCACGTGCACGGTGATGCTGGCGGCCCTCGCGTTGGAGGGCGCGCACGTGTAGTTGCCGGAGTCCGTGCGCTCCGCCCTCGGGATGAGCAGCTGGCTGCCGCCGCGCCCCTTGCTCACAGCCACGCCGCGGTCCTCGTCGTAGTTGATCATGCGGTCGTCGTGGTACCAGAAGACGAACACCGGCGCCTCCGTGGCCCGCCTCAACTTGCAGATCAGCCGCAGCTCGCTGCCACTGCGCAGATGCAGGTCCGGAGCTCCGGCAATCTCCGCCACCGCCTCTGTCGACAGCCCAGGTACACAAGTAAGGTCACTTGCTATATCCTACGTCAGAATCACACAAGCCGCCTCATGGAGAATGACACAAGCTACCACACTTTTGACACAACCATCACCTACCTCACATTCCACTCTCTGGTAATCCATCGAGGAAGGTAAGACTGAAACCGGACATGAAACACTTGAATAATAAAAATTGAAATCAATAGCTATATTCTAACTAAAACTTCGTTTCTTCAAACGTGCTACCAGTTTTGACTTGAAGCAGCGTCATCTTCAGGCCCCAAGCCAATATGGCATGAAAGTAAGAAGCACCATAAAAAAGACCAACAGAATCCTCAGATGGAAACAATACAACTTAGTAAACATGTTATGCCAGCATGTACAATCAACAATGTCAAGTGCAGCAGATGCACTCGACTTTGCAAGTTGCAAAAAAAATTGTTCAAACGTGAGCCCTATGGGACTTAACATGTGAGGGCATCAGTCCCCTAGAACTGAGAATTACTTAAACCTAACCAACCTAAGGACATCACACACATCCATGCCAGAGGCAGGATTGGAACCTGTGACGTAGCAGTAGCGCGGTTCCGGACTGAAGCGACTAGAGCCGCTCGGCCACCGCCGCCTGCTTGTAAGTTTCACATGGTGGCACAAAACGCTTAAAAAGTTATACAGTTCCCATTTGAAGACTCCAAATGATGTTCTCATTGAGGTTCGTACGCTGATGGAAGATTTCGCTTGACGCCTGAAACCCACGCTTTTTCGCATCGAAACTGCTGGAATATTTGAAGAAACGACGTTTGAATTGTAGTCCAGCAGTTAGACCATTTGTGGACTTGTTACTGGTAGTTACGGAATCCAATTAATTTTGGCCCCGCTGCACTCGACTTTGTTGGTTGCACATTGTGGTTGAACTTAATAAGTTGTTGTGTTTTTGTTGGGCTTTGTCACTGTGGTTCATACGAGGATGGCATATTTCACTTGGGGCCTGAATACGACGCTTTTACGAGTCGCATGTTTCGAACAAACGACATTTGACTTACAGTACAGCTATTGGTTTCAGTTTTCATGAAAAATGGACATGAGCGTATATCATTGTTGGCCAGGAGGCCCCAGCCGGGGAAGTTCGACCGCCAAGTACAAGTCTTATTTCAGTCGACGCCGAATTGGGCGACTTACGAGCAGGTAATGCGGATGAAATTATGATGAGAACTACACAGCACCCAGGCCCTGAGGGGAGAAAATCTCCTGTCAGGGCGGGGATCGAACCCTGGCCCGCTGACATGGGAGGTGAGCACGTTACCATCCAGCTAAGCCGGCGGACTCAGTTTTCATTACTCCAGTACTTCAAATACCATTCGCCTGTTCCATTTGTGAATGGAGTGCGGGAGGAACTGTAACTTACCCCCTTTTCCCTCCGATCAACTAATAACTAGACAGTGAGGTCGTGTGCCCAAACGGATAGGAAAAAAGGTATCGATTCTGAAACAAATAGTAGCGAACTCCAAACGTTCACACCGTACCAACCTGCAGCTTATTAGCTTTTGAATGTGTTTAACTGATTTAAGTCGAGCAGGTCACATTCGCACTGAACTGGTTTGCAGAGCACATGTTCTATTTTCTTGTAATTAGTTCTTAGTGCACTGTAGACTGTATTAGTCAATTACTGGCCAGTTACTCTCCATAATAGACCTAACAAGGTAATAGAATCCTCATTTTCTTATATACTTACTGTCCAGTTTGAAATACTACGTATCACAAAATGGAAAGCTCATTTCAAAAATTGTAATTTGAAATCTATCATAGGTTCTATGGATAGACATAAAAGTTTGCTTATCTTAAAATCGGATTGCTATATACTATTTACGGAAAAGAAACAACTGGATTGTTCGAAGAGAATAATTCTGTGGCTCAACTGATATCTCAAAAGCTGATGTCAAACAGCTGTCGGGGAAGTCATAATGGAAACATGTGCTTCATGATGCCCCACAGCTTCCAGTCGTTGCTCCACTCAACTTAGCGATATGTAAATCTGTATTTCATGCCCATAAATACCACTTATATGCTGGAGACATTCAATTCCATCCAAGCACCAGCTCCAGGAACGTTGCTGCTGTCGCAACTAGTATTACAGATGACTATCCTTCACATAAGTATCACAATGGGCAAAAACGATAGCTCATAAATTAAACCGCAAGAAGTCAATTATACACTTTTACTTTCGTGTTAGTTCCTCCTATACTGCTTTAAAAACAAATCTCCTGGCACAATTTTGGATGACCATTCACAGTGGGAGGAATACACTGTTGCAGGATGCACAAAATGTCCGTCTTGCCTACGTGCAATCTATCTAAAATTAGACAAAATTTAATACCGCCTATAGTCCTTCCTTCTCGTTACCATTGCGATGTAGTTCAAATCAGAATAAATAAAGAATACGACAGCAGCCTCTCCGGTGCCTTTAACTTGATTTAAATTCTGAAAAGACAGAAGCACAAAAGTACTCTAACATATTCTGGAAGGAAATGGCAACATTGTGCTACCAATATCCGGGAGTTGCCTTAAAGAATGTAATAAAATCTAAATCGACGAAAGGTGCAAATTCCTGACAACACGACGCACATTCTCTGTAGAGAAACTGCTATGAAATCTGTGACAGTGGAAACTTTGTACTTCTTCAGTTGCTCACATTGCAAGATAAACAGATGAAATCACTCGTAAGGGAAGTCGAAACCTGAAAGGATTTCGAGCTTTGAAGCAGAGCGCTATCGTCTGGTGCTAGTTGGAAAGCCGTTGTGAACAGTATATTTCCACATGATCCTGGTACTTGTAGCCATCTCACTGTTACTAATAGAACTGTATAACTAAAACGCATCTAAAAGTTTAGCATCGTCAGCAATATAGGCACCTGTCTGCGAGGCTCAGTGAGTCACAAAGTTGCTCCACCAGCCAATACTTTGCCCGACGATAAAAGTGAAGCACCCAGAGGACGTGGTCGGAAGTTAGTGTAACTTCATAGACGCACATACTATGGACGAGGGATACTCGTCGTCAAGGTTCCAGTGGCCCACGTATGACAGTCAAGAGGGAAGATCGCAGTATTGTGCACCAAGCGTATCGTAATCCCTTCACATCTGTGCGAGCCATCTGCGAACAAGTAACGGGCTCCCTTTGTGCCATACAGCTTTGACTACCAGCAGCCGCACTACAGTACTACCATACGATGCACAGACTGTCACTAACACCACAGCACAATCGGCCAAGCATGGAGTGGTGACATCACTGATTAGTGTTGACTGCTGATGAATGGTGTCGCATTCGCTTAGCGATGAATCTTGGTTCCGGATTGCCTCGGATGGTCATAGGCGTCGAGTAATGTGACGACCTGGGAGAGACCCGTTCTCCCGAACTTTCGGGAAGACACAGCGGTACTGGTTCTGATGCCATGATGTGGAGAGCCAGACGGTATGGTGTAGGGTCACAGTTGGTAGTGATTGAGGGAACTCTGACGGAACAGCGGTAAGTCACGGGCACCCTACTTCCTCAAGTGTTACCTCTCTTATCACCATTTGTCAGCAGGACAGTGAGCGCCCTTCAAGGCATGTTTCTTTATTGTCTGTGTGATGATGAGGTACCCCTGTGGCTGGCAGACCTGTCCCCTATACAACTTACGTGGCAGCAGCTCGCACGTCGACTCCGTCCCAGTGCCAGTCTCCACGAAACCAAGGGCCAGATGAAACAGATGTTGACCAGCTTGCCTCATAAAAGAGAATGCTATTGATTTATGACACCTTACCACCACAGAATCTATGCATCCATCCAGGCCAATGATGTTGCAGGGTCATACTGATAAATGGCCATAAACTTTCAAAATTTGATCATAATTTTTAATTTCAGAAATAATATCACATACCTTCTCAACCTGTGAAGTTTCGCTTCGTCTGCTCCTCACTTATGTGCGACTGACTTTTTATTTCAGGCTCTGTGCCCGCCAATGCAGGTTTTCCTTCCGCCAACAGACACAGTAGAAGGAGATGCACAGACCAGCCAGTCCACAAGATGATACTTAAACGTCTTAGCAGTCAAGCTTATTTACTTGTAGCATTGTAACTTACGGACATTCGTGTGATTGTGATTGGTGAAGAAGGTGAACTACTTGAAGCAGAGATCCCTATCATTTTATAAACAAAATGTTATGAAATCTTCTGTTGAAGTGGTGTTTCTTTTAACGGTAAAAATTACACAGAGAAAACACTAGAAGTTTGGGAAATCTGATATGATATTGTACAGAAAGGAGTAAACAGATCGAATACTAAATTAGGAGGTAGAGAACCACAGCGGTACTGATTATAACAATGGATGTTTCAAGAGGAAACATCTTGATGCGTCAACGGATAGTTAATTTGATGGTCGGAAGTGGCGGGGGGGGGGGGGGGGGGGAGGTACAAATTGTAGCAGGAGATTATAATGACAACTAGGGTATAACTAACGGCGGAGCTACGTTACCGTTACTGCACTTCACCTCTAAATATCCACTTGCATGCATTTCCTTGCTGTTAAACCTAGGTCGCATATTATGACCAGTTCGACTGATAACGGATATTATGGCGAATTAATGAACTTGTTACTCGTTCCAAGCAGTTCAAGTACACTCAGACTCAGTAGTCTCCCGTTATACAACAATACAGTGAGGTGACAAAACTAATGCGATAACAATACGCACACACACATATGGCGGCAGTATCGCGAATAAAAGGGCAGAGCATGGACAGAGCTACCATTTGTGCTCAGGTGATTCATGTGGGAAGGTTTACGGCATAATTATGGCAACGCGACCGGAATTAGCCGATTTTGAGCACGGGATGGTACTTAGAGCTAGATGCATGGGACATTCGATTTCGGAAATCGTTACGGAGATCCTCAGTGTCAAAACTGTGCAGGGAACACCAAATTTCGGGCATCATCTCTCACCACAAACAACACGGACTTCACTTACACAACAGAGCAGCGGCTTTTGTGTAGAGTTTCCAGTGCCAACAGACGACAATACTGCGTGAAATAACCGCAGAAATCATTGTGGAACTTTTTAGACGAACTTATCCGTTACGACGGTGCGGTGAAATGTGAAGTTAATGGGCTATGGCGACCGACGTGCGTGCCTTTGCTAAGAGCATGTCTTCGCCTTCAGCGCCTCTCCAGGGCTCGTGACTATAACGGTAGGACCGTAGACGATTGGATAACCGTGACCTGGTCAGATGAGTCGCAGTTTAAGTTGGTAAGAGGTGAGGATTCGACTGAGGCGCAGAACCCATGTTGCCAACAAGGAACTGGACGAACTGGTGGTAGCTCCATAATGGTGTGGACTGTGTTTACATAGAAAGGACTTACTTGGAGGCCATTTGCCGCCATATGTGTGTTTCATGTTCACAACAACAATACAAGATTTGTTGGTGACAATGCCCTATGTCATCGGGCAACAATTTTTCGCGATGGGTTTGAAGAAAATTTCGGACAATCCGAGCGAATGATATGACCACCTAGTCTCCCAACACCAATCCAGTCGAACATTTATGAGACGTAATCGAGACGTCAGTTCGTGCTCAAAATCCCGTGTTGGCCACACTTTTGCTGTTATGGACGGCTATTGAGACAGCCTGGCAGAAGTGTGTCCGGCACGATATTAAAAGATCTCTCATGACTTTTGTCGCCCCAGAGTTCAACATCATCCTCTTTACACTGTAGCTCTTAAGACCATGGAAACGTGACGCGAGTAGTTAGACTGACAGTACAGATGGATTACGTCCGAATACACACGTCTACATCTACATCCATACTCCGCAAGCCACCTGACGGTGTGTGGCGGAGGGTACCTTGATTACCTCTATCGGTTCTTCTATTCCAGTCTCGTATTGTTCGTGGAAAGAAGGATTGTCGGTATGCCTCTGTGTGGGCTCTAATCTCTCTGATTTTATCATCATGGTATCTTCGCGAGATATACCTAGGAGGAAGCAATATACTGCTTGACTACTCGATGAAGGTATGTTCTCGAAACTTCAACAGAATCAACAAAAGCCCGTCTGTACTTCGCGATAGCGACCGACTGATTCACAATTCTGATTTCAGTTCCCAATTGACGTAGGACCTTAAGGGCATCGTCGACACGAGAACAAAAATAATAATTCATGACGTATTGTCATTAGACAAATATTGGTTTTTGATCTTAGTAGCGAATTAGCCGGCTGTAGGTGCATTAACATAACATTAAATTTGGGTAACGCTCAGCAATAATCACAGGAAAAAAAGTGAAAGTGTAAGAAACAGATTTCGACAAGAGGATTAACCAGCTCTAGATGTACTAATATAACAAAAAATGTGCGGTAACACCAAGCAATAATCTTTCGAAAAAATTAAAAATAGTTGTAAAGTAGTAAAGTGGTAAACATATTTCCACATGTGAGGATATTGGTTCTTCACTTATCCTTGAACTTAAAGAATAACGTTTACCTAGAGATCTTAAGACTTAAAGACGATGAATTCACATCCCCACGAGATCAAGTTCACTTAAGGAATGTTGCTTCATGAGAACACAACTTCCAAAGACAATTTCAAAATAATATCTGTGAAATATATCCGAAATGTGGTGTTCAAACAAACTGAAAGTGAAGAAAATGCACATAACACAGTTATTCCCCGAACATGCTTACGTATAGAACTGTAGCAATTAAAGTGGAAGTAGCTGTTCATCAACTATCAATCAACAGGCGCATAACAATCCAAAAATCTTCCACCGTCCTTCCTCGACTAAAGAACTAGCACTTACATAAATCTACTTTACAGACATGTTATTATTCACATAATGTAACTAACAAAATGATTTAGGATGGATGTGAAATTAAGCCACTATTTACTTATGGCACTGTGGCATGCGTGTAATTCTTTTACCTAAACTTTAAAATATATTTCATGCAAAGAAATAAATAATTTTTACATCTGCAAATATCGAGTACTTGTTATTAAACGAACTCATGTTCTGGACAGTGCATGCTTAAGAAGGGTTATCACCTAATAAGTATTATCATTGTGAACATGCACCAACTAATTACGTGACCATGGAGCAATATTAATTATGCACTGTATAAAATGTTCATACAATATGTATTTAATTTGATAGTAAGTTGCACAAATGTTAAAGGTTAGTAAGCTCAGAAATGAAATATAAACTAGAAGTTTGTGGTGACAGGTCTGTGACATACAGTTTGCAAATATAGTACTTATTTGTACATAAATACTTCAGTATTTTAAATAACCAATACAAACAAACTTTAGAACACGGTATTTTATTTTAGCTGTCCACTTCACATATGGATACTCTCCTTTGTGGAGAAACCGAGCGACTTTTAGTTCTTCGAAGGCAATTGAAGTCTCACAGCATTTCATAACATATGTGTATGTGTTTACAAACACACGGAGTCCCGGGTTACCTTCAGCACATTCAGTGCACAGTTTGTTCTGTACAGCTGTGCCTGGTACTACCACATCACGAAAGGTTCGCCAAACCAAGGTATCAAGTACGATAACGTTGCGTTTCGCACATGAAGATAATACTCGTCTTCTAAAAGCCACTGTATGCAGTTCGGGGTGCGAGAAAATCTCTTATAGCTTCTTTTTGCTATCCAGCTCGATTTCAGAAAATAGTATAATGCGGACCAAAACACTGTTTGCTCCTCTTTGCAGATTCAAGCTTTTTAGAGCAACCCATTAACGACTCCCGCTGCCATATGGCAATGGTGTGCTCGACTCTACTAAATAGTAGAGTCGTGCACACCATTGCTCCGGAGAGATGTGCGTTTCGGTTGAGTATATTGCTGAGCATAGAATTTTTGTAACATCTTGTGTATTAATGTTACAGGTGCACTGCTGCGCGTGTTAATATAAATTCAACAATCTGAATAAATAATGACCACCATCTCTTAGTCGGAACACTGCTGTTCCTATATGACAACGCAAGGTGTTTGCACTACCTATATTATTCTCCGTGTTCCTTTTATATATTATGGCACGCATTTCGCTTATTGGAGCTATTTCTTGTCATATTTTCATGGAGCCTCCAGACATCACTGTAGAAACCGTTGAGAATTCAGAAGACAGGAACGAAGTCAGATGTATGTGTTATTCCCGATATAAAACACAGTTTTATGATTAAAGCTTTATATATCACTTACCAGTGTTCAATATACATGGTGGACCATTTTAATTTATAATAGGGAATACCTAGGGATAGAGATGAGATATAGCAAAGTGTTTTAGATAGAAGCTGAAGGTGGCAAAGACGATGACGCATTGATACTTGAACGTGATATTCAGGGTGATTTGGAGGTTCAAGTCATTTTTAAAAAATGAAAACCCTAATATCTGATTCAGAATTTGAAAAGAGCGGCTAATTTTACATATAAAATGACACGTCTTTCAAGGCCATGCCCAGGTCAATGAAGGTCACACACTCAAGTATATTTTTGGTTCTAGTAGGGATTAATTCAGATCGGAGGAGAGATACAGCAAAATACAATGTTAGATACAAACTGGAACGAGCATCCCGAAGAATGAGACGGGAGAGGACACATTAAACGACTTGTAAATCGATAAGCTACTTTTTATTTGTCATTCTTCTGTCTTGCAAATGTCAAAGTAACATTTATTTGTTGTGAAGCATTCGTATTTGCCAATATAAACTTAATTTAAAACTGAAAGTTTAAATTCCACTTTGATCTTTGGAAATCCGAGGCCAGAAATAAGAGTTTCCATCAAACACAACACAACCTTCGAAAGACCTTCAATAATTACCTCTGAAATCATGGTTATTGGTAACGAAACGTGTCCCCTTATGCCCCTTCCAATTGGCACCTAACGTTGTATGTTGCTGTATCCCTGTTCTACCTTCACATAACCTTAAAAACCAAATTCAAGGTCACGGCTATTAGTAGCAATGCGTAATTCTAATTGGCACCTTCTACTGTTGACAAAAATATTTTGCTGCCTCTCATCTCCATACCAATTTATTCCCCATTACGGAATAAAATGGTCCACCCTGTACAATTATAGACTTGTGGATACTTTAGCATCTCGGCAGTGTTAATGCAGAAGCCAGACTTTTCAGTGACCATCGATTATGAAACTGAAACTTAATTAGCGGAACCTTCACATTTGCCTGACACAGCCTCACATCATATTGTACCTCCAACCAATGATAGTGCTATGCAAACCCCGTCATTGTGAAATGTATCGAAATGGAGCAATGACGCCCACCAAAAATGGATAAATGGAGGAGATTCTGACCATGAATCCAATACTTAACTTCGTGAAGCTGATTAATCTAAATATAAATGCATCTGCTATGGAGATTTTTGTAATGTTTATAGACAACGACATAATTTAGCATTTAGTTGAAGGAATAAGACATCGCGCATTATTAACTAACTTTCGAGATTGAGATATACCTTCTGACGAGATTCAAAGCTTCATTGGGATTTTGTTCATTAGTAGATACAAATTTCTGCCAACTAAAAGACACTTCTGGGTGAGCAATGACGACACCAAAACCCAAGCTCTGTGTAACTCTATTACAAGGGATGCATTTCTACAAATCTGTCTAGTTATGCGTTACGCCGGTAACACCAAAACTGACCTTAACGCTAACGCTTTTAAGATACGTCTGGATATGGAAATGCCACTAAAGCAGCGTACAGATCATTTAGTACCTGAAGAGCAACTGGCATTTGTCGAAAACATGGTTAAATATTATGGACGCCATGGTTGCAAGCTGTAGATTAGGGGTAAACCAAAAGGATTTGGTAACGTAACTATGGGGCTTCAACACCAATAATTGTTACGTAGTCAACTTTGATATTTACCAAGGTGGTGAATTTTGAGATTTACCAAGGCAGAGCTCGAAAAGCATACTTCGAGACAGTATTACACAATGCAGCGAGCCCCTTACTGGTATTACCTATGAGTTAATGAAAATCCAGCTGAGAGAAAGAATTTACGTTACAAGTTTCTGAGGTATAATCTGTATTCGGTTTTGTAATTTTCTCATTTTGAAATTTTCCTGATGTTCACCCACTAGAAATATAAGAGAACAGAACTCCAAACAACTGTCCACTTCAGAGTAAAGGTTATTACGCCGAGGCCGATCATTTTTTTTTTTGCATGTGTCTTGTAACAGGTCTGCGGCCCCCCACTTATTCCTCTTCTGCGCTAACCTCTTCATCTTAAATAGCACTCGCAGCCTAGGTAGTATATTTTATGTTGAATGTATTCGAATCTCAGTCTTCCCCCACAAGTTTTACGCTCTGCAGTTTCCTCTAGTACTATAGAGGTTATTCCCTGGTACATTAACGCATCGTTATCTTCATGCCCGTTCTTCTTGCCAGCGTTTTGGCTGTTTCAAATGGCTCTGAGCACTATACGACTTAACGTCTGAGGTCATCAGACGCCTAGAACTTAGACCTAATTAAACGTAACTAACCGAAGGACATCACACACATCCATGTCCGAGGCAGGATTCGAACCTGCGTCCGTAGCGGTCGCTCGGTTCCAGACTGAAGCCCCCAGAACCGCACGGCCACTCCGGCCGTCTGTCAGCGTTTTCCACATGTTCCTTCTTCCGACGATTCTGTGGAGAACATCCTTGTTTCTTATATTATAGGTTCTCCCCATTTAACATTCTTCTGTTCCACCACATCACAAACAATTTCTAAGTACTTCTCCTCTGGGTTCCGCACTGTCCGTTACTGACCACCATATGGTGCTGGGCTCCAAACGTAAATTCTAAGAAATATCTTCCTCAAAATGAGGCAGTGCTTGACACCATTAGATTTTTCTTCTTCTCTTCGTCACGAATGACCTCCATGGCTGTGCTAGTGCGCTATTCGCGGAGTCCTTCCTTCATCCGTCATGGATAATCCTGATTCAAGGATAGCAGAGTTCTTTAACTTGGTCTGACTCGTGATCCCCAATTTTTCTCGCTTTTTTTTCATTTCTGCTACATCTTATTACCTTGGTCTTCCTCCAGTTTACTCTCATTCCTCATATACAGGGTGAGTCACCTAACGTTACCGCTGGATATATTTAGTAAACCACATCAAATACTGAGAGGGGCTAGTGTAATTGTTTAATACAAACCGTACAAAAATGCACGGAAGTATGCTTTTTACCACAAACATACGTTTTTTTAAATTGAACCACGTTAGTTTTGTTAGCACATCTGAACATATAAACAAATACGTAATCAGTGCCGTTTGTTGCATTGTAAAATGTTTATTACATCCGGGGATATTGTAACCCAAAGTTGACGCTAGAAGCCTCCGACGTTCAGTTACGTGTTGTAACAAACACGGGCCACGGTCGGTGAGCAGCATCTGCTGGGACATGTTTACGATGACGACCGTGTTTACTAGTGTGGCTGTAGTGTACTGTTGTGGTTTGGTCTAGCTGTCGCAGTGTCCGCATGTAGCGTTTGCTGCTATTGTTATTCTGCATTCGTCTCCGCAGGCAGACCAACTGTAGTACACCGTGTTACCAGACGTCTGTGATAGTGTAGTTTTGTAGGAACTGTGACCATGGTGTATTCGAGCTCTGAAATGGCGGAGATGATACTCATCTGTGGCGAGTGTCGACGAAATGCAGCTGAAGCCTGCAGGGTGTATGCAGAACGGTACCCGGACAGAAAGCATCCAACGTGCCGCACACTGCAAAACATCTACCGCCAACAGTATGCAACAGGTATGGTCGTAGCACGCAAACGGGTCCGTAATAGGCCCGTCACAGGAGAAGCAGGTGCAGTTAGTGTGTTAGCTGCTGTTGCCATGAACCCATACATGAGTACACGGGACATTGCGAGAGCAGGTTGACTGAGTCAAAGTAGTGTCATGCGCATACTGCATCGTCACCACTTTCACCCGTTTCATGTGTCGCTACATCAGCAATAACATTGTGATGACTTTAATCATCGAGTGCAATTCTGTCAATGGGCATTAACAGAGAATGCGTGGCAGTTCTACCTGTTTACCCATGAAGGGGGTTTCACAAACCACGGGGCAGAGAATCTACGGAACATGCATTACTGGTCCGTGGACAATCCTCGCTGGCTCAGACAGGTAGAGCGACAGCGACCGTGGACTGCAAATGTATGGTGCGGAATCATTGGCGACCACCTCATTGGTCCTCACTTCATTGCAGGGGTCCAAACAGCTGCAACATACATCGCGTTTCTACAGAATGATCTGTCAACGCTGATCGAAAATGTCCCACTGGAAACGCGTCGACGTATGTGGTATCAGGATGATGGTGCACTTGCTCATTCCGTTATTAACACTAGGCTGACCCTTGACAGGATTTTCGACGGGCGTTTCATAGGACGTGGAGGACGCATAAATTGGCCAGCCCGTTCTCCTGATATAAACCTCTGGACTTCTTTCTGTGGGGTACGTTAAAGGAGAATCTGTACCGTGATGTGTCTACAACCCCAGAGGATATGAAACAACGTATTGTGGAAGTCTCCAGCGACATTACACCAGGTATACTGCCATGTCGGGACACACTCTATTCCACTCCGTTATTGAAAACAGAAACCACGTGTGTACGTGTACCTCACCCCTCATGGTAATGTACATGTGCGATAGTGAAAAAGACCAATAAAAAGGTGTTAGCATGTGGACGTAATGTGCTGTTCCAGTCTCTTCTGTACCTAAGGTCCATCACCGTTCCCTTTGGATACCTACGTAATTCGGTGCTCTCCGATACACACGATCGAACAGTGGAGGAGTGGTACTCAAGCGTCTACTTTAGGTTACTATATCTCCGGATGTAATTAACATTTTACAATGCAACAAACGGCACTGATTACGTATTAGTTTATGTGTTCAGATGTGCTAACAAAATTAACGGTGTTCCATTTAAAACAACGTAGGTTTGTGTTAAAAAACATACTTCCTTGCATTTTTTTATGGTTTGTATTACCCAATTACACTGGGCCCTCTCCTCACTTTCGGTCTGTGGAATCAGTTCGTCAGTATTTGATGTGGTTTACTAAATATATCCAGCGGTAACGTTAGGTGACTCACCCTGTATAGTTATTATAATATTCATTCGACGGAACACATCGTGTAAATCTTCTTCACTTTCACTGAAGATACCAATTTCATCAGCCAATCTTATCACTACATTGTTTTCCCCTGAATTTAAACCCTACTTTCGAACCTACCTTGTATTTCCATCATTGAGTTTTTCATGTATAGACCAAACAATTGTTAAAAGCGAATCCCCATCTCGCCCTTTCTAGTTCTAGCACTCCGTTCTCCACCTTCCGGTCGTTTTGATCCCTCTTGGCTCTTGAACATATTGGTATTACACGTCTTTCCTTGTGGCTTACTCCTACGTTTATCAGAATTTCGAACACCTTTCACCTTATTACATTGTTGTTGTTGTGGTCTTCAGTCCTGAGACTGGTTGGTGCGGCTCTCCATGCTACCCTATCCTGTGCAAGCTTCTTCATTTCCCAGTACTTACTGAAACCCACATCCTTCTGAATCTGCTTAGTGTATTCTTTTCTTGGTCTCCCTCTTCGATTTTTACCCTCCACGCTGCCCTCCAATGCTAAATTGGTGATCCGTTGATGCCTCAGAACATGTCCTGTTAACCGGTCCCTTCTTTTTGTCAAGTTGTGCTACATACTCCTCTTCTTCCCAATTCTATTCAATACTTCATCATTAGTTATGTGATCTATCCATCTAATCTTCAGCATTCTTCTATAGCATCACATTTCGAAAGCTTCTGTTCTCTTCTTTTCCAAACTATTTATCGTCCATGTTTCACTTCCATTCATGGCTACACTCCATACAAATAGTTTCAGAAACGACTTCCTAACACTTAAATCTATACTCGATGTTAACATATTTCTCTTCCTGAGATACGCTTTCCTTGCCATTGCCAGTCTACATTATATATCTTCTCTACTTCAACCATCATTAGTTATTTTGCTCCCCAAATAGCAAAACTCCTTTACTACTTTAAGTGTCTCATTTCCTAATTCCCTCAGCATCACCCGACTTAATTCGACTACATTCCATTATCCTCGTTTTGCTTTTGTTGATGTTCATCTTATATGCTCCTTTCGAGACACTGTCCATTTCGTTCGGCTGCTCTTCCAAGTCCTTTGCTGTCTCTGATAGAATTACAATGTCATCGGCGAACCTCAGGGTTTTTATTTCCTCTCCATGGATTTTAATTCCTACCCCGAATGTTTCTTTTGTTTCCTTTACTGCTTGCTGAATATACAGATTGAATGACATCTGGGAGAGGCTACAACGCTGTCACACTCCCTTCCCAACCACTGCTTCCCTTTCATGCCCCTCGACTCCTATAACTGCCATCTGGTTTCTGTACAAATTGTAAATAGCCTTTCGCTGGCTGTATTTTAACCCTGCCACCTTCATAATTTCAAAGAGTATTCCAGTCAACGTTGTCAAAAGCTTTCTCTATGTCTACAAATGCTAGAAACGTAGGTTTGTCTATCCTTAATCTTTCTTCTAAGATAAGCCGTAAGGTCAGTATTGCCTCACGTGTTCCGATATTTCTACGGAATCCAAACTGATCATCCCCGAGGTCGGCTTCTACCAGTTTTTCCATACGTCTGTAAAGAATTCGCGTTAGTATTTTGCAGCTGTAACTTATTAAACTGATAGGTAATTTTCACATCTGTCAATACCTGCTTTCTTTCGGATTGGAATTATTATATTCTTCTTTAAGTCTGAGGGTATTTCGCCTGTCTCATACATCTTGCTCACCAGTTGGTAGAGTTTTGTCAGGACTGGCTCTCCCAAGGCCATCAGTAGTTCTAATGGAGTGTAGTCTACTCCCGGGGCCTTGTTTCGACTCAGGTCTCTCAGTGCTCTGTCAAACTCTTCACACCGTATCGTATCTCCCATTTCATCTTCATCTACATCCTCTTCCATTTCCACAATATTGTCCTCAAGTACATCGCCCTTCTATAGATCCTCTATATACTCCTTACACCTTTCTGCTTTCCCTTCTTTGCTTAGAACTGGGTTTCCATCTGAGCTCTTGGTATTCATAGAAGTGGTTCTCATTTCTGCAAAGGTCTCTTTAATTTTCCTGTAGGCAGTATCTCTCTTACCCCTAGTGAGATAAGCCTCTATATCCTTACATTTGTCCTCTAGCCATCCCTGCTTAGCCATTTTGCACTTCCTGTCGATCTCAATTTTGAGACGTCTATATTCCTTTTTGCCTGCTTAATTCACTGCATTTTTGTATTTTCTCCTTTCGTCAATTAAGTTCAATAATTCTTCTGTTACCCAAGGAGTTCTACTAGCCCTCGTCTTTTTTCCTAATTGATCCTCTGCTGCCTTCAGCACTTCATCCCTCAGAGCTACCCATTCTTCTTCTACTGTACTTCTTTCCCCCATTCATGTCAATTGTTCCCTTATGTTCTCCCTGACACTCTGTACTACCTCTGGTTTAGTCAGTTTATCCAGGTCCCATCTCCTTAAATTCCCACCTTGTTGCAGTTTCTTCAGTTGTAATCTACAGTTCATATCCAATAGATTGTGGCTAGAGTCCACATCTGCCCCTGGAAATGTCTTACAATTTAAAATCCGGTTCCTAAATCTATGTCTTACCATTATATAATCTACTTGGTACCTTCCAGTATCTCCAGGATTCTTCCTTGAATACAACCTTCTTTCATGATTCTTGAACCAAGTGTTAGCTATGATTAAGTTATGCTCTGTGCAAAACACTACCAGGTGCCTTCGTCTTTCATTTCTTAGCCCCAATCCATATTCACCTACTATGTTTCCTTCTCTCCCTTATCCTACTCTCGAATTCCAGTCACCCATGACTATTAAATTTTCGTCTCCCTTCACTACCTGAAAAATTTCTTTTATCTCATTATACATTTCTTCAATTTCTTCATCATCTGCAGATCTAGTTGGCTTATAAACTTGTGCTACTGTAGTAGGCGTGGGCTTCGTGTCTGTCTTGGCCACAATAATGCGTTCACTATGCTGTTTACATTATCGAGCGCTTTTTCTGTGTCGACACATCCAGTTAACGTGTATTGAGTTTCCTTCAGTCTTGCTTCCGTTATCAGTCACAATGTCAAGAGTTACCTCTATGGTGCATTTAGACTTCCTACATCAAAACACATCGTCATCTAACAGAGCCTCAGCTCTCATTCTCCTGTGTATTGTCCTTGCCAGCATCTTGGATGCATGAGCTGTTCAGCTGATTGTCCGATAGTTCTCTTATCTATCAGCTGTTCCCATCTTCAGAATTGTGTGGACGATGTTTCTCCGAAAGGTATGTCGACACTCTCATGGATTCTACACAGCAACCTGAACAGTCGTTTGGTTGCTGATTCGGCAGAATGAATTTAGGAATTCCGAGAGTATGTTGTCTGTACCTTCGCCCTTATTAGATCACAAGTATACTAAAGAACTTCAGAATTCTGACACTAATACTGGATCCCCAATATCTTCCATTTCGACTCCACATAATCGGTTAAGTACTCCCCCATATAGAGGCCTTCATTGTCCTCTTTCCACCTAATCCGCTCTCTCCGCTGCTTTTATTAGCTGAATGTCCACACCACTCTTAATGTTAACACCTATGATTTTAATGTCAACGAAGGTTGCTTTGACTCTTCTATATGCTAAGTGAATCCGCCACAAGACCATTCCTTTCTCGATTACTTCCCATGTGTCTTAAATTCGTTTCTGTTTGCCTGCCCAGCACTTCCTATTTACTTCATTCCTAATGAATTTATATTGTGGTCTACGTTCTATCTGCATCGGTTTGTACCTGGTTCTTTCGCCTATCAATCGAAGTATTTCTTCTGTTAATCAACATTTCTGTGCAGTTACCTTACTTATGCCTGTATTTGACTATGCAGCACCATAGGCTGTCCTTTATAGAGAAAGCTACTCCTGTTCAACTCAGATGTCAACTCTTGTACACCGCATCCACATCCTTAGCGACTTTCAAGCGCGTCTCATCGTTCCTTAGTACATCAGTATCCACCTCCTTCCACAGTGATCATTCCTTACGATTCTCTTAGACTTTATATTACTCATCAGCATCACTAAATTGTCTTCTACATCTGTATCTCCTGCTGGGTACACTCTACGATCCAATTTTTGATTTCGGAATCTCTGTCCCGGCCAGCCAGAATCTGCCACCGAGTCAAGGTCTTTTCCAGGTGTAGCTACTCCACATGTGATTCGTGAACAGAGTATTCGCTATTGCTAACTAAAATATATTACAGAACTCGATTAGTCCCTCATACCGCTCGTTTATACTGTTAAGCCGATATACTCCCACAACACTTCTTTTATTTCCTTCTCCAGCTACAGCGTTCCAATGCCCCATCATTGTAACTTTTTAATCTAATTTTGCACGCTGAATTCCGCGTTAATTATCCTCATATTCTTTCATTATCTCTTCGTCTTGTGCTTCCGACCTCGGCATGTTACTTGAACTATCCTCTTAGCATTATTTTGCTCCCGAATCTGATGAGACGAATCCTATCGCTTAATTGTTCGCCATACTTCCCTATTCACAACGAATCCTATTCAGATTATAAAATTTTTGCTGTTGTTGATAATGCCCAAATTCCGAATTCATTCAGGAAACATCCCCCAGCCTATGGTTAAGCCATGTCGCCGCAGTATGGTTTCATCCACGAGTGCCAGTTATGCTACATTTGCAGGAAAACTTCAGTGGAGTTTGGAAGGTAGGAGACGAGGTAATGGCGAAAGCAAAACTGTGAGAATAGATCGTGAGTCGTGCTTGAGTAGCTCAGTTGGTAGAGCACACTCCAACAAAGGTCGCGAGTTAAAGAGTCTTGGTTCGTCACACAATGTACCACGAAGCGTCACCCTATATTCGTCTGACCAGACTCTTCACCTTCACTCCACGTCTCTGACACGCATTATATCCAGTAAGAGCCTTTGTATATTCCTTTTCAGATTTTCTAGGTGCCCCACTTTGTTCAAACTCCCACGCTTCGTCTCCTAAGCCCGTCGGTGGTTTGTTCCTCTATTTTCTCATCTTCTTCTCCTCCTTGGCAGTCTCTCCATGAAGGTCCGTAAAGGGCATAATTCGGAAGCTTTGCCAGTGGTGATGTCAAAACAATGGTTCAAATGGCTCTGAGCACTATAGGACTTAACATCTGAAGTCATCAGTCCCCTAGAACTTAGAACCACTTAAACCTAACATCACACACATCCATACCCGAGGCAAGATTCGAACCTGCGACCGTAGCAGTCGCGCGGTTCCTGACTGAAGCGCCTAGAACCGCTCGACTACCACGAGTGGTTAGGTCACATTGACACTTTCTTCTTGAGGATACACATTGTGCATCTTCGATGCAGAGGTTTCCACTGTCCTCTGTATTCTCATACCGTTTATCATTACTGATTTTTCCGTCTTTTAGAGGCTTTCTCCCACCCCAGGGGCAATAAACGTCCCTGAATATCTTCCTCTTCCTCCGAGGTATTTAACAAATCAGTTGACAGAATGAGGATTACTTCCACAGTCAAAACCTTCAGTCGACACTGCTGATGATTTTTATTCCAAATTTAAGTAGTGGCTGGGTCCGAACCCAGGACCCAGACTTTTTTACTAGTCATCGACGGTACCTTCTTTCGTCATTCTGTTCGTCATTGTTCTCATCGTTTGGTCTAGTAGGACGTCAAATGACACCCCTTGAAGACATTCGTTGAGTACTTCGCTCCGTTTCTTTAGTACAGAGGGTAGCCTGCCATCTGATCGAACACGCTGAGCTACAGTGCCTGTGCTTATTCCGGGGAAGAACTGTCACAGACTCAGGTAACTACGAAGACACACATATGTTCCAAGCTATAATATCCCATATGTACAAAACTCCCCCGCATTTATCCTTTGGCTTAGTCTCTATCAACAGTTTGAGCTTATTATTCTGTTCATTTTGTTCAAGAAGTACTGAAGTTCTTCCAGAGTTCCACTGAGAATAGGAGTCTTATAAGGGTATCTTATCATTGGTGTCCTTTCACCCTCCTAAATTTATTACTATCATTATATAGATTGAAGACTATGGCTGAAGTGTTGCATTCATGTATTAGACTTTCATAATCCGAGCACCTCGTCTTCCCCTAACCTTCTTATGTACTGACGTGATATAAGTCATGAGATACCTCTTTACCCAATGCCGAACTTCATTTTTCCCGGTGCCATGCAGCAATTTCAAGTGCCACGGGCTCAACAAGTCGGTGGAAGTCTCCTGTACCAGTATTGAGGCATGATTCCACTATATCCATCCACAGTTGGGAAACTGTTGCCAACGCAGTGCTTTGTCACAAACTGACCTCTCGATTATGCCTCATAAATGTTCGGTGGGATTCATATTGGGCTATCTGGATGACCAAATCATTCGCTCTAACTGTCCACAATGTTCTTCAAACAAATAATCAACAATTCTGCCCCGACGACATGGCGCATTGTCATCCATAAAACTTACATAGTGGTTTGTGAGCCTGAAGTCCATCAATGCCTGTAAGTGATCTCCACGTATCCAAACCTAACAGACGTCCCAGTCCTTTGGATTTATACACAGCCCGCACCATTATGGAGCCACCAACAGCTTGCACAGTCCTTTGTTGACAACCTGGGTCCGTGGCTTCATGGGGGTCTGATGCAGATTCGAATCCTACCCTCACCTCGTTCAACCGAAATTGCGACTCATCTGACCAGCTCATCGTTTTCCAGTGAGCTAGGGTCAACCGATTTGGTCAGGATTCCAGGAGAGGCGCTGCAGCTGAAGTCGTACTGTTAGCAGAGGCAATTACGTCAGTTGTCTGCTGCCATAGCTAATTATTAGCACTAAATTTAGCCGCAATGTCCTAAAGGATAGGTTCATCTTACGTTCCACTCTGATTTCTGCAGTTATTTCACGCAGTGTTGCTTGTCTGTTTGCACTGGCAACTCTACGCAAAAGTCGCTGTCTAGGTTGTTAAGTGAGGGGCGTCGGCCACTGTATTGTCCGTGGTGAGTGGTAATGCCTGAAATTAGGAATTTTAGGCACAGTCTTGACACTGTGGATCTCGGAATATTGAGTTCCTTAACGATTTTCGAAATGGAATTTCGCCTGCGTCGGGCTCTAAATTACATTCCGGGTTCAAAGTCTCTTAATCCCAATCTCGCTGTCATAATCACGTCGGA
Source organism: Schistocerca piceifrons (assembly GCF_021461385.2). Classification (NCBI taxonomy): domain Eukaryota; kingdom Metazoa; phylum Arthropoda; class Insecta; order Orthoptera; family Acrididae; genus Schistocerca; species Schistocerca piceifrons. Next base: position 605,441,652 of record NC_060142.1, read on the forward strand.
AAACTTTTCATATGAATCACCTGAGTATAAAATGATAGTACCGTGAATGCACTCCCCTTTTTTACCTTATTACACAATGGGGCCGCTATCTGTAAGTGAGCCTATCGCTATCCCATGACATCTGTAACCTCAATGTCTTTGAGGTTTGGCTCTTAAAGCTGTAGGTATTTACAATAAAACCATTTTTCTGATAATTTTGAATAAAATGCAAAGAAATACTTCAACGAACTTCGCCTCTAGGATTACAAATCCTGTGAACTTGTCTCGATATCTGTTAACCTTTGCTTCTGATATCAAGCGCGAAGTCTGAACTGCCTGTCTGTGTGTTTCCCTTTTAGAAAACCACACTGATCGTCATATAACACATTCTCAATTTTCTTCTCCGCTCGGATTGGATGCTTGGGTCATTGAGCGGATAATGCGATAATTCTCGTACCAATCTGCCCTTCCTATTGTCGGGAAAGTGCTGCCCCCCGAAAGTCTCGAGGCTAGAAGACCAATCTGAATAATCTACTAATTGCCACTCCTGGAGTTATTTTAGACACTTCGATGGAAAGTTATCTATGTTTTCCTCCTTATTTGATGGCAATGCATCGAAAACCATATTAAACTTTGACTCTAATACTGGATTTCCCATTCTCCCAAAGCTAATCCAATTCTTTCTCTATCTGAAGACTGTAATAATATAAGTATTGTTTGTGATCACCACTTTCCGTTTGCGTGGCAATTACTGATTTAGGACTGTTAATCATTACCTTATAGCCTTAATTTCCTATAAATACATTCGTTTAACTACGCCTATATCATTAGACTGACGTGTAATGCATTATATTTTCGCTATTTATGTGTGTATTACCATTTCATTAGGAGACTACAAGAGGGTGATTCATAGAGAACTGAATACAAACCCGTTAACTCCAGAAACTAAATAATCAGAGTAATCATCGGATATTTTCCGACGTATATCTCGTGTTAGGTTTCATTTTGTTACAAAGGCAAAAAACAAAAAAAAGGCGTTCATATGTTGGTGTACTGGCCTATATCCGTCGTCTTAAGAAATATTTATAGGGAAAGGAGCAGCTCTCGAGCAGAAATATCTACAGTGTTTGGATATAGGGACGCCGTGGATACATTGAAACCTACAGTACCCAACATCCAGGAAAATGAGCTGAATATTTAGGTGTGTTAGAGTTTAGAGGTACTGATGTGTCGAGAACAAAAACCTTAACTTAACTAAATGACAATTATGTTATAAACGTTAGTAAGAATCATTTGTGGTGTAAATCGAAGATATCATCCAGAAACCTGTTCAAGGAACTTTGTATTCTAACTACTTCTTCTCAGTATATTTATTTCTTAACGAAATTTGTTACAAGTACTATATCTCTGTTTGCAACCAATGCCTCAATACATAATATCAACACTAGGCATAAGAATAATCTAAATAAAGACCTAAAATGGTGTTCAATAATCGAGAACACACATTTTCCATAAATTGCCAGCAACAATTAAAAGCTTTCTTTTAGATAAAGTACGGTTTAATCTGAGAAACTTTGACTTTTTGGTAGGCAAATCCTTCCACTCTACAGGTGAGTATCCTAACAGGGTCTGGTAGACCAGCTTAAGTAGAAATGTCCGTTAGACTTTAGTTTTGACAGAACTTGGTCACAACAGTCAAGATTAGGTATTCTGTGTATGATAAATTTATTAAAAGTGGCTAACAGTATTTCATTCTGACAGCCTATTAATTCTGTAAATATTAGCAGTTACAGTTTACTGTAATTTAATCACCTATGTTGACAATCGCCAGACAAATGACAAAGGTAGTGAGTATTATATTCAGTTGTTTTATGTTTTTTCTGTTACGCTTTCTGACATGTTCCACACCCACGAGAATCTTCTCTTTTTCTGAGACTATGGAACAAAAATTGAGTCTAATCTAATCTAGAATGAAGTAACAACACTGTATTACTTTCTCCAGTCGCGCAACTATATGTGTGTGCAGCCGCTACAAGGATGAGAAGATAAAAACTACAGGTAGGTAATGGGAATGAAGGAGGACGGAGTAGGCTACCTTCAGTCAGAAAGATTCGCAACATTAGTAATAAAATGATGTTTATTAAATAGGAGGAAATATTCAACTTAAAAGATACTTCTTAGACATTCGAAATAATTAAGACTCCTCCGAAATATTTAAGTTGTGTCACTGTGCCTCCGAGTGACGCCTATGTTGAGTCAAGAGCTGCCCTCCGAGACCTACGGAGGCCAAATCTCGGAGACAACGGACGAACACTACGGCTGGTAGACTCAGCGGTGGCTGTAGACTGTACACGACTCGGCACTCTGAAGAGAACTGTCCGCCGTAGCCCAGTGCTCCTATATTTAACGAGTCATCGACCAACCGCTATCCAAACACGTGTCGCCCATGGGTTGGCAGCTACGTCCCAGGGCGGACATATGTGTAGTTCGTACTGCCAGCCCATACCGCTGCTGCGCTACGAGTGTTTCGAGTGCAGCTTATCGATTGTGGTGGCTATGAAGTACCGTCTGAGTACCGTCACCACGGTAGGTTTCATGCAGGAAGACTGACCTACCGAAATCGTCATAACGGACACCATTAAAAAAACTCAAGATTTCTGAAAAGTTTTCTGTTTACATCTTCGACGGTGGGAAGGAACTTAAAAATTTTGCTGCACTCTAACATGGCAGTGGCGTAATTTTTATTGTATGCTACGCTACACTTTAAATGACACACATTCGTGACCCAACTTTCGACATAGTCTTCAAACCTCTGCAAACAACTATCGGAACGTCCTACCAATCTTAAAAATCTCTCCTTGACCAAAAAAGGATTCGGTAACCGCTGTGTGGACGTATTCAGATTTGGAAATCTCTTTTTATTCTTTTGTCCGGTTGTCGAAAAGAAGGAAAGCATTTGGTACAAGATACCCACGTCGGTATGGCCTTGGTCATATTGCTGGTACTGATTCACTAATGCAGAAAACTGCATTAAATTCTGTCCCTACACCTCCAGAATCACGTTGTAAATCTGTGCGAAATTTAACTCTTTTTGCGTACAGTAATAGTACTGTCCCGTACACGTCAACTTCGAAGTAGGTTTCCAGTTCATGTTCCATTTGAATCGCCCGCTATTACGCGTCTGTCATGCTTACGGCAGGAGAATTGTGTTCACAGGAGACCCAGTACATGTAATCTCGTCTCAATGCGCCACTGCTGTGGTGAAGTGTTCTTAGCGTGCGTCGACATACGTTGACTACCTTTATCTGCACATAAGAAGTATTTCAAACTGAGTCATTTTAACACAGTTTACCGGTAACCGACCGGGTACATGCATGTGGACCATTCGTGAGACCCATAACTGACAACGACACTATAGTACATTTCATGATATAGTTCTGTGTTCATGTAAGGGAACCCTCGGATTCAAGGGGATATACTTCAGAATGTACTAATGAGCTTGCAAAGACTCTGGCGTTCAGTACTTCTTCCAGTCACTTCATTCAAGTGGCTGCAGATATATGAAACGGAACCGTTTCCTAAGAATGCCTTGTGGCACCAAGGATCTCAGACACGGAGATAATAAGGAAGAAATGTTAGAAGTACATGCCCCGCTAACCGATTTTTAACAATTGGGGCCTTTACCACAGATGGCAATTCTTAAAATTATGTTAAGTCGTTTTATGTATTTTTATGTAATCAGTGGGGTATACTGCTGAGTTGTGTGAAAAGATATTTCTGACAGCCGCATTTTTATCCTTGTTATAGTCCTGCTGTTTCTCCTACTCAACTCGTTCACTGCCTATCACGAGACGCTGAATGCCACGTTGAATGTTTTAGTTTAATAGTAATATAGTCATCTTCACTCTATGCAGTTCTAACTACACAGGTATCCTGTAGAGGACATTACCTTAAGTATTCACTACAAACGTGAAAGTATCTAAGGGCTCATTTCATCATCCTGAAGAGTATCAAATCAGGTGTTGTAAAGGGGAAGATTATAGCAGTAACAACAGTTTCCAGCTTAACCGATATGACTACTTTTTGTGCCCCCAGTTATGTGCTTGGTAGTAGTCTTCTTAACTGACCCATCTTTCTTGGAACTTAGTGGCAGTTTAAAACTTTGATCGGATCGAGACTCGAGCCCGGGACCTTCGTCTTTCGTGGGCATGTGTTCTACCAACTGACCTGTTCAAACACGACTCACAACGATACATCAGAGCCTTACTTCCGCAATTACCCTATCTCCTACCTGCCCAACTTCACAGAAGCCATGTCTCAGCAATATCCTTTCTTGCAAGAGTGCTCGTCCTTAGAGTTTCACAGAGAACATCTGTGAATGTATGATGGCACGTAATGAGGTACCAACTGTCGGAAACAAGGCTGACAAGGCTGTGACGATGGGTTATGAGTCGTGCTTTGGTAGCTGTTGGCAGAGCACTTGCCCACGAAGGGTAGAAGTTCCTAGCTCGAGTCTTCGTCTGGAACAAAGTTTTAATGTCAGTAATTTTGTTTTCGGCGCACATTCCGATTCTGAGTGAAAATTTTATTTTGAACCTATCCTTTTCTTTTGTTTTTATTAAACATCTCATTTCTCATTATGAAGTATGGCGAACTCACGGTGCCGTTCCGTTCCTCTTAGAGAAACCTGTATGGGTACTGAGATATGGACAGAGATATTCACAGTGTGAGGGTGGAGAAACATCTGAAATTTACAGTACCAAGAAGGGTGATGTCCAGATACTTTGTTCGGAATCGAGGTATTGGAAATACTATCATTTATGGGACAGTACGTCACAGACAAATACATACACGCTCAGTGTATAGTCATGTATTGATTAGAGTAACATAATAAAGTTACTGGGGACTTTTCCCTCAGAAGATTTTTCTGATTATTCATTTTGTTTTGTTATCTCGTCCTCCACCCAGAACGATAGAGCAGGTTGCCTAAGATCCAAACCGTTGCAGACCTCCTGCCTTTCTAGTAAAAAATCCGGCGAACTGGTAATGGAGTACAGTCCCAGATAGTTCAGAGAGCGTTTCCTGCTCCCACATTTACCTTAGAAGCAAAGGCGAAATATGTAGGAACTAGAAATAGGTGGTTTTATACTTTTTATTCAGACATGATACGTCTGAGACATAAGAAAAATGTTGTGTGTGTGTGTGTGTGTGTGCATGTACGTGTGTGTGTGTGTGTGTGTGTGTGTGTGTGTATGTGTGTGTGTGTGTGTGTGTGAGAGAGAGAGAGAGAGAGAGAGAGAGAGAGAACGTAGGTGATGATTACTTCTACATATGTTTCATTGTGCTTCGCCGACTTTTTTTCTCTCGTGTGTTCTTGAATCGGACCAAAGAAACACTTTTTTTAATTTCTATATTTGCTTATTTAATTTTTAGCATCCGCCTCACTCACAATAGTTACAGTGCTTTCTATTCCTTCTTCTCCGAATATGTTACTGCTCATGTTTCGCATACACTAGCCTCATGTTACGGTCCTTTAAATATCTGCTCACCTACACAGTTTTAATTGGCGCTAGATACCTTCAGTCCATGTAGTGTTATATATGCCGATGCACGGTCTTTCCAACCAGCGAAACGCTATAGATTAGGATAAAACGGTGTTCCATCCCTGTCAGTACAACATGACGTAATTGCTTGAGTTTAGAAGCATTATGTTTCAATCTAGTCGCATTTTGTTACTGAACTCCTCATCATTATGCGTCACTGTGTGGCATATATCATTAGGATAATGTCTTAATTTTATGAAGTCTTTGAGTGTAGTTTGGCAACCACTGTACAAATTTTTCAATTTCATTATTCGTTATTCGAAGGAAGCCGACGACATTTTGTACTGAATGTGCCAAGTCTCTATTACTGCACTTTGAATGACAGCGTCACAGTGCAGGCAAATAACAAGAAGTTAGTGGTGTGTTTTCCGGTGATACGCCGAGTTGTAGTTTCCATGTTTATTCACAACCTTCTCACCACCGACACAGTCGTATTCTTCAGGCACTGAGTATTTTGCTTTTATGTGTACTTGTTGTCTGGACTCCAACCTGAGTGTGTGTTATTGTTAGTTTATCAACCCTGTTTACACCTGTGTTCGATTCCCTACACCCACAAAGCTCTCTGATACTCCATTGTTCCTCAAGTCCCTCAGTGATATTCCGTGAAACACATGTTATCTCAGTGTTGTTCGGCTCTAGTCGATGAGCATCAAGAAAGAAAACAACGTGAAAGGAAATAGTGGGCGTCGGAAATCGAGCTGGAATAGGGGCTTCATGCTTCACAGTACGGTTGGTGTCCAGGCAGCAAGTACACACTACAGTTGAACTAACAGCACCTGAAGATAACGGAGGATGGGCCTGACACCATAATCAACGCCGAGAAAGACCTAGATATCACGGAACAACAATTATTTTCCTTTCTAAAACTAAAAATTTTAAATTATAATACTCGCAATTTCCCTAACAAACAACCAGTATAAATGCACATATGCACGATGTACGCACATGTGCAAAAATATACGTTACATCTTGTGAAATTGGCTAACTCTCTATTAGCAACAAATTTGAGGCATTGTGCACGCTCCATTTATACAGGGTTTTTTAACTGTAGCGCCTAATTGTGCATCACTTCTCAAAACCCCTATGATAATCTTCCACAGGATATCTTGAATGATGTGTGTGCACTAATTCACTGCACCTCACAATTCAGAACTAAGTCTTAGAAAGCATAGCGAAAGCAGAAAGTTAAGATCTTGGCTTAATTGTGCCCTTGTTTTGGGTACATTAGTGTCCCAACGTGCTTAAAAAAAACATGATGATAGTTTAAACATGGCAGAATATTACTCATTCCTCCTGCATTTGTGATAATGTTGTCGCGACTAACGATACTACTGACATGTATGTCTTTGCATTTGTAACTGTGTACATCGCATCAAATAATTTAACTAACGAGAACTCGGTCTGATAAAAGGAAAATTCATGCTACTATCTCTTTCCTGCTTTTGAAGAGGAAGGCCTTTATCCGAAAAGCGACCGCTACTCTCCTGAACTTTCTAATCGACAAGTTATCATCTGACGAGCCAAGTTTCAAAGAGTTAACGAAGCTAAGAGCTCTGGAGAAGAACTTTCGGATATAATGCAGAAGCCGAGTTACTCCTTAATAGCGATCGTATGGCCAGAACAAAGAAACGATAATTCTCGCTTGGCAAACACAAGTAGCAGGGTACTGTTACCAACGTTCATACAGTCTAAAAGAGCTTAGCCTCCTTGTTTAGTAGTAGTTCCAACATTCTCTTTTACTGCAGAAAATGTAACGAAGAATAACATTCCTTTTGGGGTCTAAAATTTTTGTAGTGGTGCTAGTGTTTATCACTACGGCATGAACACTTTTGTTGTTATCAGGAGTGTAGTACGTTATTTAAGCAAACTTGGCAATAATAGTAAGTAATTTAAGCAGTCTTGGCAATAAGATTGCACTGATTGTAAAAATAAAGAGAAGTTTTATCAAGACTCAGGTCTACAGACAGCCTACGAGACGCGCAGAATTTTATTACACTCCAAAAATAGTAAACCACCTGGAGATTATGGTGTAATTGCTGAGATGTTTAAGAAGGAGGCAATCTAGTGGTCGACAAATCATCATATATGTGAAATAATATCTACGGACTGGAAAAATGCGTTCATACACCTCTACACAAAGAGGTGGCGAGAGGATTGAAACAATTGCTGTCGTATTTCTCTCCTACCAGTGGCCTAAATGAGACTTCCTTACCGTATCACGAAGGAAAGAAGTACGGATGAAGGGTGAGTAACAGGCGGGAGTCCGGAGATTGTGCACTGCTGTTCTGGATTCTGAATATGATACCACAGCACCGCTAGTCGATTCACATTGCCTCTATGAAAAATATTATTCGATTTAAAACAAACAACAGTCCAACAGATTTTAAGAAATACACTCATTTTCGACGTCGTGTGACGCGACTGCCCTTAGCGAACTTTGGCCTTCCGTAGAAGACTATTGTATTGTTTTCTGTTTAGTGCCGTACTCCTGAATTTAAGTTTTTCTTGTGTATTCCCTGCTATCATGCTACCTCTTTAGCTTAGGTCTTCCAACCTCCAGGTTGCTTTAGGCAGTGCGTTGGATATCATTCTCTTAATAGGTCTCAGAGTATGTTTTGCCCATTCCAGTCTTTTAACCTTGAAGCAACTGACAATTCTTGGTTCATTGCATGTGTTAAGTAATTCGTTGTTTAATTTCCTCCTCTAAACACAATTCTCTCCCATTGGTCCAAGAATTTGTCGCAAGAAGTTTCTATCAGACATTACAAGTAGTTTTTCATTGATTTTAGTTGTGTCCACGTTTCCGCAATTCATGTTAGCACCGGCCTCAGAAAAACTTTATACATAATAACATACCTCTTCCTCAACAGAAACATGATTTTCACATACTTTGAGGCCTTGTTGGCACATGTTGACAGATTGTATTCGTTTCTGAATTCTTCACCTGACAATGTTCTAATAGTTTACTTGTGATTCAAGGTAAGTGAAACCACATACGATATCAAACTTAAATCAACCGATTTCAGTGAACGGGAATTCATAAGGGCGATCTCTCAGTCACCGGCATATACATATTTTCGTTTTATTAGCAGGCTCAACATTCTATCAGATCTTTCAGCATTTGTAAAGGCTCCTATCATATCGTTTGACATTCTTGCAGATATAACAATACCATCCGATTATGTCAGAACCTAAGATGACTTGATAACATAGTCCTCCATCCACTGATTCCCACTTCTCTTAACAACTTTCGCCGGCTGGTATTTAACGGACGACCAGGTATTGAATATCCCGTGGTCTAGGGGTAGCGTCTTTGATTTATAATCAAAACGTCTTCGGTCCCGGGTTCGATCCCCGCCAGTGCCTAAATTTTGATAAATAATAAGCATTGGCGGCCGAAGACTTCCGGCATAAGAAGTCAGCCTCATTCTGCCAACGGCCTTGTCAAAGAGAGCGGAGGAGCGGATAGAGGTTCAGGGCACTCTCTTGCCCTAGGGGTGCGAAATTGCCCCTAAAGGCGGAAGAATCAGCAATGATCAACGACATGAGGATTCTGAAGGCAATGGAAACCACTGCATTAAAGACACGTAACGTGTATCCACAGGACATGTGGCATGTAATTGAAGAAGTGTCTTGAAGATCTCTCCACTGGCAAAAGATTCCGGAATTGTCCCCCATTCGTATCTCCGGGAGGGGACTGCCAAGGGGGAGGTTACCATGAGAAAAAGATTGGATAATCAACGAAAGGATAACGTTCTACGAGTCGGGGCGTGGAATGTCAGAAGCTTGAACGTGGTAGGGAAACTAGAAAATCTGAAAAGGGAAATGCAAAGGCTCAGTCTAGATATAGTAGAGGTCAGTGAAGTGAAGTGGAAGGGAGACAAGGATTTCTGGTCAGATGAGTATCGGGTAATATCAACAGCAGCAGAAAATGGTATAACAGGTGTAGGATTCGTTATGGTTCAAATGGCTCTGAGCACTATGGGACTCAACTGCTTAGGTCATTAGTCCCCTAGAACTTAGAACTAGTTAAACCTAACTAACCTAAGGACATCACAAACATCCATGCCCGAGGCAGGATTCGAACCTGCGGCCGTAGCGGTCTTGCGGTTCCTTACTGCAGCGCCTTTAACCGCACGGCCACTTCGGCCGGCCGATTCGTTATGAATAGGGAGGTAGGGAAGAGGGTGTGTTACTGTGAACAGTTCAGTGACCGGGTTGTTGTAATCAGAATCGACAGCAGACCAACACCGACAACGATAGTTCAGGTATACATGCCGTCGTCGCAAGCTGAAGATGAACAGATAGAGAAAGTGTATGAGGATATTGAAAGGGTAATGCAGTATGTAAAGGGGGACGAAAATCTAATAGTCATGGGCGACTGGAATGCAGTCGTAGGGGAAGGAATTGAAGAAAAGGTTACAGCAGTATATGGGCTTTCGACAAGGAATGAAAGAGGAGTAAGACTAATTGAGTTCTGTAACAAGTTTCAGGTAGTAACAGCGAATACCCTGTTCAAGAATCATAAGAGGAGGAGGTATACTTGGAAAAGTCGGGGAGATACGGGAAGATTTCAATTAGATTACATCATGGTCAGACAGAGATTCCGAAATCAGATACTGGATTGTAAGGCGTACCCAGGAGCAGACATAGACTCGGATCACAATATAGTAGTGATGAAGAGTAGGCTGAAGTTCAACACATTGGTCAGGAAGAATCAATACGCAAAGAAGTGGGATACGGAAGTACTAAGGAATGACGAGATACGTTTGAAGTTCTCTAACGCTATAGATACGGCAATAAGAAATAGCGTAGTTGGCAGTACAGTTGAAGAGGAATGGACATCTCTAAAAAGGGCCATCACAGAAGTTGGGAAGGAAAACATAGGTACAAAGAATGTAGCTGCGAAGAAACCATGGGTAACACAAGAAATACATCAGTTGATTAATGAAAGGAGGAAGTACAAACATGTTCCGGGAAAATCAGGAATACAGAAATATAAGTCGCTGAGGAATGAAATAAATAGGAAGTGCTGGGAAGAAGCTAAGACGAAATGGCTGCAGGAAAAATGTGAAGACATCGAAAAAGATATGATTGTCGGAAGGACAGACTCAGCATACAGGGAAGTCAAAACAACCTTTGGTGACATTAAAAGCAGCGGTGGTAACATTAAGAGTGCAACGGGAATTCCACTGTTAAATGCAGAGGAGAGAGCAGATAGGTGGAAAGAATACATTGGAAGCCTCTATGAGGGTGAAGATTTGTCTGGTGTGATAGAAGAAGAAACAGGAGTCGATTTAGAAGAGATAGGGGATCAAGTATTAGACTCGGAATTTAAAAGAACTTAGAAGGACTTACGGTCAAATAAGGCAGAAGGGACAGATAACATTCGATCAGAATTTCTAAATTCATTGGGGGAAGTGGCAACAACACGACTATTCACGTTGGTGTGTAGAATATATGAGTCTGACGGTGAACCATCTGACTTTCGGAAAAGCATCATCCACACAATTCAGAAGACGGCAAGAGCTGACAAGTGCTAGAATTATCGCACAATCAGCTTAACAGCCCATGCATCGAAGCTGCTTACAAGAATAATACATAGAAGAATGGAAAAGAAAATTGAGATTGCGCTAGGTGACGATCAGTTTGGCTTTAGGAAAAGTAAAGGGACGAGAGAGGCAATTCTGACGTTACGGCTAATAATGGAAGCAAGGCTAAAGAAATATCAAGACACTTTCATAGGATTTGTCGACCGGGAAAAAGCGTTGGACAATATAACATGGTGCAAGCTGTTCGAGATTCGGAAAAAAGTATGGTTAAGCTATAGGGAGAGACGGGTCGTATACAATATGTACAACAACCAAGAGGGAATAATAAGAGTGGACGATCAAGAACGAAGTGCTCGTATTAAGAAGGGTGTAAGACAAGGCTGTAGCCTTTCGCCCCTACTCTTCAATCTGTACATCGAGGAAGCAATGATGGAAATAAGAGAAAGTTTCAGAAGTGGAATTAAAATACAAGGTGAAAGGATATCAATGATACGATTCGCTGATGACATTGCTATCCTGTATGAAAAGAAGAATTAAGTGATCTGCTGAACGGAATGAACAGTCTAATGAGTACACAGTATGGTTTGAGAGTAAATCAGAGAAAGACGAAGGTATTGAGAAGTAGTAGAAATGAGAACAGCGAGAAATTTAACATCAGGATTGATGGTCACGAAGTCAATGAAGTTAAGGAATTCTGCTACCTAGGCAGTAAAATAACCAATGACGAACGGAGCAAGGAGGACATCAAAAGCAGACTCGCTATGGCAAAAAAGGCATTTCTGGCCAAGAGAAGTCTACTAATATCAAATCCCGGCCTTAATTTGAGGTAGAAACTTCTGTGGATGTACGTCTGGAGTACAGCATTGTATGGTAGTGAAACATGGGATGTGGGAAAACCGCAACAGAAGAGAATCGAAGCATTTGAGATGTGGTGCTATAGACGAATGTTGAAAATTAGGTGGACTGATAAGGTAAGGAAAGAGGAGGTTCTACGCAGAATCGGAGAGGAAAGGAATATGTGGAAAACACTGATAAGGAGAAGGGACAGAATTATAGGACATCTGCTAAGACATGAGGGAATGACTTCCATGGTACTAGAGGGAGCTGTAGAGGGCAAAAACTGTAGAGGAAGACAGAGATTGGAATACGTCAAGCAAATAATTGAGGACGTAGGTTGCAAGTGCTACTCTGAGACGAAGAGGTTAGCACAGGAAAGGAATTCGTGGCGGGCCGCATCAAACCAGTCAGTAGGCTGAAAAAATAAAGTAATTCTGTATGGTCACTGCACTTGGTAACATATAATGTTCCTTAATTTTTTGTCGGAGTGATTCGCACAGTAACTTTCACTATCTCAGTAAATTTATGAGGTGTCTTTGATTTTTCGCTTGCTACATACTCCTCGCTCCTGCCAATATTGTCATGGCCTTATATGAAACCTGTAAAGCGGTGAGATGCATCAAACACAAATTCTTTACAAACACAAAGTGTACAATAAAATTCATGTGTGAAATTTCCAACACTTTGAGGATAAAAGCAGATGAACACTTCTGCGACCTTGTACCAGATAATGTTTTTCAAAATATAACAGGAAGAAATAGCTTAAGTACATACGATATCAAAAGTAAAAGACTCATTATCCAACGTCTTTCCTTTGCCTATAACCAATCAATAATTACTAGGAGTACACCCGAAAATATACACGTTTTACAGAAGTTTCATAAGATTGCTGTCTAAAGTGGCCATCAAATATTTGACTCGAAGAAAATATGTGCTGAAGATAATCACTGACATGGACTGGCTCACAGCGAGATGTGGCACCATGAGTCAGGTTGAATACATCAAGGAATGTACATGACTTTGTAGAGATCACCGATAATAAAAAAAATAAACAATAAACCCTGCGTAGAAAAACTGAGAATTATCTACAGGATCACGTGGAAATTTGTAATCAAAGCTAAGCTTCGCAAGCACCACACTATCGTTCTCCCAGAAACACACTATGTAACTGAAACATCTACACTAACCATGAGTATCAACGTCTTTGAGAAAACTGAACGACAGATATAGTGGAAAAATTCGAACGCAAAATACAATTTGTTATAAGGTTGCGCTTAAAGTTCTGAAGAGATGTTTTCCCTGACGGAATTATTTATTTTCTCAGCACAGAATAGACATCTGAAATTTTATGGACATGTAGCATTAATAGACAGTTCACGATAAATCAAGGAAATCTGCATCATAAACACAATCTGCAAAGTTAAAGCATGATTCTTAGCCACCACTAAAAAGTATATCAAAGAAATTGCTGTTAACCCACAGGGAACTGCACGCTTGACATTCCCACAAGAAATCGGTTCCCAGTACGTCAGAACAAGTAACAGAAAAAAGTTTCGAGCTAAAAGAAGCAGGGTCATTAGGATGACAACGGATCCATAGCTATGGGATAAAATTTCTCTCGGAAGGTAAGATGAAAAACTAGACTAAAGCAAACTAATAGTTCTGCGTGTTCAGCAGAGGGTCAAACGAAACAATGAAAAATTTAAAAATGATAGGAGTCACAGATAATACATTTGTATAAATAAAATAAAAACACAGCAGCTACAATGAAATACAAGCCTGGGACCCCATCTAGCTGGTAATGAGGAAGGAGGAGGAGAAGGAGTAACACTTTGTAAAATATAAAGAAATTAAATTTAATAAAACCTCTGTCAGTCTGGTTCCGGATGATAGCACAGGTGAAACTCAGTCAACAGTCTCAAAGGCGGAAGAGGAATCCTAACTCCCAAAGACAGAGAGGGCAGAAGAACCTAATGGAGAAAACCGTAAAAAATAATCATTTTGGCCTAACAATCCGATCTTACCTTGTAATTTATTTCCTACCACGTACAATATACAATTTCAATTGCAGAATGGAAAGTCAACTAAGAGGAAGCACTACCCCAGGTGGTAACTCGAAAGAGGAACCCACCATTGCTTTATGCAATGCATCAGGAGCTATGGTTCTGGGGAGTCTCGACATCTGCATTAAGGATAAGTCGGAGCATCCAAGGTATGATTCCAAACTCAAGTTCAAAACGAAATTCTTTGCAGGCACCTTGAACATAAACTCATTACTAAAAATTGGTAAACAAAAAGAACTTGAAATTTTAGCAGTTCAAGAAACAAGATTTTTGGATGAAAATGTTTCAGAAACCAAAAGCAATTAACATTTTATGGGTAAACCAGCAATAAAAGTCATGAAAGCCATGCCAGTACTAGGTACCACTTTCTATGTTCTTAGAAACTTAGTAGTTAATATTACGGAATTCAAATACAGTTCAGAAGGACTATCTCTTCGCACAGATTAATGTAAAAAGTTCCAGTAGACCTTTGTTAAAATATCATCCTCCAACCAATGATTAGAATAAGAAAAATCCGAGGAAAGTAAAAACATAATTCGAACTCCTAGAAGAAGAAATAAAAAAATTCGAAAATCAAATGTTGTTACAATAATGGGGCATTTTAAGGCTCAAATAGAGAGGCAGAAATCGTTTTAGGAAAATAGTAGGCCATTATCCATAAAAGAATAAACAAAAATGGCACAAGACTAATCACTCTTTGTAGAAAATTTCAGTTAAAAGTAAAGTCAACCATCTTCAAAAAATTACTGAGAAATGCAAAAACATGAATCTCATCGAATCCAATCCAAGGGAGTTCCAGTTAGATCAAGTGGTTACTTCTAAATGCAATTTTAAAGAAATGAATTTAAAGGAAGTAAAAAAAGGGATTTTAATTCTGATCACTGCCTTATAAAAATTAAACTGAAACTTCTCCCCATGAAAAGGCAAATGAGACAGCAACAACTAATATACTATACAGACGCTCAACATCAGTAAACAGGAAATAAAAAATTTTCAGGAAGATATTAATGTAACTAATTCAGGGAAATGTGAAGAAATATCGAAAGAAATCAACAGGACAGCGAAAAATGTATTTGGAACAATGAAATCTGTGAAGAAGCAGTTGCAGAAAGAACAAAACAGTGGAACGAACAGAAATGTTCTGGGAAGCCTAAATACCTTGATGAATTTAGAATGCAGAGGAAAGAAATAAAAACAGTAAGAAACAACAACTTCTTGACGTACAAAACCACTTTGTAAAAAGTAGCTCCCTGAATTTCCATCAGATGTTTAATAGTTATCTAAAGGCATATCAAGATCCAAGCATTTCTTGACAGATGAAAATTGTAAAGTAGGCCTAAGCAACAGCCAGAACTGTGAAAATCTAAGAAGATACTTTTAAAAATTTTGAACTGTGAAGAACCAAACTGTAAGCAACAGTTTCCATATCTCAACGAAAATACAGAAGCAGATCCACCACCTGCAGTTGAAGAAATTATAAAAGCAATGAATACCATAAAAAACAAGAAATACATTGGAGATTATTATTACAGCTCAACTTATTAAATAGTCCCAACGAAAAATTATAACTAACCTTCAGCTCATGTTTGAAGAAATATGGGAAACTGAAAATATACCAGAAAACTGAAAAGTGGGTCTCATCCACCCCTTGCACAAGAAACGTGATAAGCAAAATGTAAATAACTATAGAGGTATCTATTTGTTGCCAGTTGGTTGTAAAATATTTTCAACAATACAACTAAATAAGGTAGAACTTGCAGTTGATAAGCATTTGGAAGAATATCAGAGGTGATTTAGAAAGGGCGGATCTTGCTCAGAACAGTTTTTCAACCTGAAGTCCATAATTCGACTTACAAACTCCAAAGATATGTTTGTAACATTTATAGATTTAAAAAGGCAATTGATTCGGTTGAAGAGGAAACACTAAATGAAGTGATCAGAGATTTTGGCATTAAATCTAAGTTAGCGAACCTCATCCGTGAAACGCTCACAGACACCAAATCCAAGTTTCGGGGTGAAATATCGAAGGAATTCGACATGAAAATAGGTGTAAGGCAAGGCGATGGCCTGTCTCCACTCCTCTTTAACTGCATACCAGAGAAAATATTAACAGAATGGAAACAAAAACTAAAAGAACAGAACCTATCACCAATCAGACTGAGAACTAAAATCAGAGTTATTGAAATTCATTGTTTATCATATGGGGACGATTTTGCCATTCTTTCTGAAAACTTCTCAAACACTGGAATACAAATCAATCTCTTAAGAGAAAGAGCCAACAAGGGACGTTTAAGAATATCTGCAGAGAAAACAAAATTTATGACAAATGTAAAACATGTTCCTGAATACCTAGCAACGGATATTGGCCAGATAAAGAGGGTAAATATATTTAAATATTTGGGAGAAATTATCCAAGGAAATGGCTTAGAAAAATTCGCCGTAGAAACAAAGCTGCATAAAAAGGACATAGTTTATAGAATAACTAGGAATGTTTGCAACAAAATGTGTCTGTCTAAAAGTTTGAAGATACAGCACTACAACACAGTAGTAAATCCAGAATGTCTTTATGCAAGTTAATGTTTAGTACTGAACTACAAATTACACAAAGTTCAAATCCTAGAAAGAAAAATCGTGAAAAAATACTTGGACCACCAAAAAGTTCAGACGTATGGAAATTAAGAAGCAATGAAAAAGTTTATTGCAATATAGAAAACATAAATGAAACGCTACAAAAGAGGCGACTGCTATTTTTTTCGACACTTATACAGAATGAACAGCAACAGGTTAACCAAACAGATTTTTAAATATCTTTGGGATAAGAAGTGGACAATAGCCTCGATTCAAGAAGATAGGAAAGATATGGAACAACATAAGTGAAAAAGATGCGACAGAAAGAAAGATTTTCAAGAGGAAAGTGTTAAAAAAAGGGAACGTCCCAAGGCTAGAGGGAGAAGATGACAGGGTCAAAATGGTCCAAGGAGAGGAAAAGGACACATAGGGAAAAGATGAAACAAATACTAGAGGAGAAAGAAAAACAACCAAGAAGGAAGCACTGACATTGGTTCTTGGTCCTTAGATGACCCAAACGAAGAAAGAAGAAGAATTACTTCCTTGTCGCTGGAGCGCCTTCTTTCACACAATCGTGATAAAAGGAACATGGAGGAAATGAAAAGAAATGTCAAAAAATGGCAAAAACTCAAGTACAATTTAAAGTGTTACAGCCGCCAACGGACAATGAACAAATGCATATTCAAATATGGGAAACCATAACGATCATGCGTTTCCAAAACTACAAATATAAAACTGCAGACGCAGATAAAAATATAAAGCATGCTAATAACATCTCGTGTGATCGTGACAAATGATTGACATAGAAAACCAGAAAAATAACGAAAAATAAAATTCTCAAACCAGATTGGAAATAACGGTAAAATAAATATAAACTGCTTCCACCAACTACTCATCAGAACGTCCTGAAGGATGCTGCTAACCTGTGTAGGTTTCAACCTGCTTACAACTTGGATGAGCACTACGAAAATCAAATTTGTTTACTGGAACTTTGTCAAAACTTAAATGATATTCTCTTGGAACGGCAAAGGAAATGAGCAGATGTGCGGTGAAAATATCCACCTCGAGAAGGGAATCTCTTCACTTACCTCTGATCACTATCAGACCCTAAACCAAGCAACATTAGGCGATATGACAAATCTGGTTGTAGAGGACCAAACCGTAACATATCACTAACTTAATATTATTGTGTATTTGTTATCACGAAAGTAGCTGTGTTAATATCCTGTAACAGAATTAGTGGGCGATTTATAAATTGCATGTTAATATAAGTGCAGTACTTCGTAAGTAAGGAGCCAAGAAGGTGGCAGTATAATTGTATATATAGGAATGTTAGGAGTGGTTAGCTATAAAAGTGGTTTTCTCTAATGTGTGTGTGTGGGTGGGGGCGGGGGGGAGGGGGACGTCAGTCTGCAGTGCAGGAGAGCCAGTCCTGACAAAACAATTCTACATGGTGTGCAAAACATATGAGAAAGGCTAATTATCTTTCGGCTACAAGCAGTGAGTCATAACTACAAATTCCAGGGAAGGCAGGTGCCTGTAGGTGTGAAGATTAATGATCACACAGTTTAATACGTCACGGTTGCAGAATATTGAGAAAACCTCGAGGCAGATCAGTCTGAGTTTAGCAGAGATGTAGGAAAATGCGACGTAATAAGGGGAGATCGATTTATGTGAGAAGATTGGTTTAACAAAGACAAAGCTATGCATATAGCATCTGTATATTTAGAGATAGATATGCATATAGCATCTGTATATTTAGAGATAGATTTCCATATTGCAGACTGCACTAGACTCTTTGAAGTTCTAAAACTATTAGGGATAATATTCAGAGAGTGGAAGGCTATAACTAACCTGCACAGAAACTGGACTGCAGTCGAAAGACGTGGAACGGATTCAGTAGTTGAGATGTGACTGATACAGGGTTGCAGCGTGGCATAGAAAGACTCGGGGTCAAATTTGATATTTGACGTTAGGTTGCCAAAATTTCAGGGACAAACGCATTACAGCGTGAATGACGTCTGACCTGAACCTCATGTTGTCATCAATGATGACTGTATGAAATCATAACCCCCTCCTCACCTCAATTCCCTTTGGAATCAACAGCCTATCACAACATAGTATTTACGTGGCCACTGAAACGAGAACGGCAGGTCACAGAGTAATATTTTAGTGACTATTATGATGAAACAGTCAAGCGGACTATATCTCTTAAATCACATCAGCTTAACTGGAACATTTTAAAAATGGCACCATGTTCAAAGTGTTTCGCACCATATTCAAACATTTTATTAAGTAAAAACTGTAAAGGGTGTAATCTGCAGTACTTTAACAATTGAAAAATGTAACTTTAGGTGTCAGGAACACACACACACACACACACACACACACACACACAGAGAGAGAGAGAGAGAGAAATAATTTTCGCGTCAAGTGTTACATTGGTATCGGCTAATCTAAAATACCTATCTAAGTGCCTAACGGATGTTGGCATTTGAAGTGAGGCTAAGTTACCATTGGTTAAAAGATCGAACTATAGGCACTTGCTGTTTTCATATTTTTCTCAGTAATGCATCACTCACCAAACCAAATTTTAGGGTGGAAGGTAATAACACATCATGTTCGACACTTGTAAACTGTGGGTAACGATTATTGCATTTGGTGCCTAGGCTCTCTAAGACATTTAGAGACAGTATGGCCATAATCACTTACTAAATAAAACCAAGGTTATAATTATAATGCTCCAAGATACAAAAAGTCTTAACAAAGAACGTATCGACAGACAAATGAAAATTAGATGAGAACTTTGCTGTCATCTAATACTCGGAGCACATATTTTCGTAACACGGAAACGTGAGCTTATAATGCTCCGAAAAGTACCTTAAGCATGGCCATAGACAATAGTGGAACAAGACAAGGGTAAAACATGGCCTACATCAATGGTGGAGAATGATAGAATTTGAAGTTTTTTGTCTCAAAAATGAAATCTTTTAACGAAAATAAAATTATTTGTCTACATACATAGCTATTTTGATTACAAACGCATACTCAATTGCTCATAATAATGTGAAAGTACAATAGTTTCCATGTCCAGATATTTGTCCACCTAATAACACTTCCTCATCTTTCACTGTTCTGAGATAAAGATCAAACTCAGCTGAATAACAACGAAGGTTTACGGTTTACCAGTTGTTATATTCGAGGGCATGCTGAAAAGATAATACCTCAGATCTTATACGAAAATTCTGAATCATTTTAAATAAAACCGTCTTTATTATCATTCTACATCTTTACTCTTTTTGTCTACGTATTTGGAGTCTTACGTATTTGGAATAGAGCGGTATGTAACATATCTATGACGGTACGAGGGGGACAGCTAGATGTCAGCGAGTTTCGAATTTAAAGAGTTTTTCCACACAAGCATAACGATACCAGACAAAACACGAGTGTTGCAGCATCTGCCACAATGCGATGCCTTGGGTTCGCAGTCATCCACCATCTTCCTTAGAGTTCGGATTTCGTCCAATCCCTTTTTCCCTATTTCCAAAACTTAAAGAACACCTTCGAGGTCTTCACTTTGATAGCGATGTAGCGAAGAAAGAAGAGGTGGGTTTTGGCTTCGTCAACGAAGTCAATCATTCTGTAGTGACAGTATCAGCAAATCGTTTTCTCTTTCGAAGAAATGTGTTCGTCGCCAGTGTGATTATCTTAAGAAATAAATATGTAGAGGCGAAGAACAAAGATGAAGTTTAATTTTAGTAACTTAAAAAGTTTTACATAAATTCATAGGCGATATTTATCAGCACGTATTCGTACACTGTCTGGCACAGGTCTATTCACCGATATGCTCGTGTTAGCTGGCTCGGGCTCACATCTCAGTATTCAAAAGCTGGACGGCTTGCGGATAGCGATGGCGGTGGTACCGGTGGGGAGAGGAGGGGAGGGGAGTGGAGGGGAAGGGAGGGCAGATATGGGGAGGGGAGGAGAGGGGAGAAGGAACCGGCACAAAGCAGCTCGGTTCAAATGGTTCAAATGGCTCTATGCAGTATGGGACTTAACACTGAGGTCATCAGTCACCTAGACTCAGAACTACTTAAACCTAACTAACCTAAGGACATCACACACATCTATGCCCAAGGCAGGATTCGAACCTGCGACCGTAGCAGCAGCGTGGTTCCGGACTGAAGCGCCTAGAACCGCTCGGCGACAGTGGCTGGCCAAAAGCAGCTCGCCGCGAGCAACTGTTGTCAATTAGTCGAGTCTACGACCAGCAATGTTGGTACGACGGAGGTAGTCTATATCGCTTTGCGGTGGCTAACTGACGCCTTTCTAAGCAAATTTATTTTCTAAAAGGGAAGCATTAATGGTAAATGACAATGAGATGGAACTTACATTTGAATTAATTGATCGGTCTAAGGGTATGTGGCAGCTAAGTACGATACACAATATTTCTTACGGTTGGTAGTGCATTGGGATGAATGTCGTTTTCGGACAAAGTTTAAATTGACATCAAATTATACTTCGTGACTCTTTTATTCACGCGTTTAACATTGAAGAACCTCATGTCGATGAATACTTCGTATTTTGCGTTACACCAAAGCCTAAACTAATGGTACCATTTCTAAACACTGCTTTCGAAGTTAGGATTCTATGTCGAAGGCTCTAAATGATTTCTTTAGCTTCAGAGCGGAAAAAGTTTGAGCACAGATTACATCCTAGGCACCTTCCGAATGGGCCTGCTGTATAGTGTAGCAAATGTCGTATTAATGAGTGATATATCTGTGTATATCTTACCTGTTACTTTAAGCTCCACAAAAATACTCGTTGGTGGATGCGTAGAAACTTGGCACTCGTACCATCCGGCATCACGTGGCTGCACAAATTTTATCTGCAGGCCCCAGCTCTGGAAGCAAGACGTAATAGTGAGAATGAAAGTAGTAAAGCTTAGGCAATGTAGGCTAAACGTACGGCGCAAAATTATCAGTAGAAGCTATTTAATAGCAGCAAAATTGCGTAATACACATCAACGAAATATTTATTTCTTCTCTTCATTATTTCAAATACTATAGAGCATCTAGAACAGTAATATTCTTTTATACACACTCGCTATAAACTTTCATATCCACGTAAGTAACAATAAAGTTATATAGTGTAATTGAAAAAATAACTGCATTGATGAATGTTTGAATGAAATTGGATCAACCTAATATTTAGCTGAGGAACCATGACTTCCGACACAATGCCATAGCTAAGATTCCTTAACCAAATTTTCGTTGGTAAACACGATGCGCACGTTAAGCTCTCTCTGGGCACCACAGGTGCAGTAAGGCGCCACTGCGCTGGTTTGCTGTTCATACTTCAGTACTAGCCAATATGATTCAAAATGAAGACAGTAATAAATCACGCGGGCCCTTTCATTCGTCCTCTTGATATTCAGTCAAAAGAAGAGCACAGTTACGTTCTTAGGAGACTCATATTAGCAGCGTGAAGAAACTAAACAACATGAGTTCTGAACTTGCCGCTTCGGAAGTAGTAAAAATACCATAGTGATGACCATTTTCAACAGTTATAATCTTTGGTTTATAGAGTAACGTTACAACAATAATTTATGCCTGGAAGAGTTAGACTGAGAACGGCCACTGGTTATTACTGTTAAGAAAGCACAAGACACACCACCTTTTAGGTATTTGTCTCTACTCCGTGTTACGTGTAGGGGATCCTGTAAAGGGGAGCAAAGGGTCAGGGAACTGTCATTATATTTTTGGAATTATATATAGGTATTTTGTAGGAACGCATTCAAGTCTTGAAGTGGCGCGAAAATTTTAATTCAAAGTGTAGTGACAGAGAAAAGAAAAAAGAACACTAACAACTAACCATCAGACTTTTTGGGCTCGAGATGCTCAAAGAATAAAATTAACAGTTCGTAGTTCTGGAAAATAGTTTCAACAGGGCAAAAAGGCCGAAGAGATGAGGAATAAATAAAGATAGCACCATAGGCAGCTTGCAGAGACTGAAATATTGCTTGTCGCTTGGGGAACTCGCGTACAAATTAGGTCGCTTCATTCACATTGTAATGAGGCAAATTCAACACCTGCCATGAGAACCCTGACATGATAGCAAATCTGGCAGTATGTCACATAGCTCCAAAGAAATCCCGACATTAAATTAACCAAAGTAATACGATCAACTAGTGAGCCAATGGAATACCACAGACTAACACAAGAACTCCTAAGTGCATGTCATACCACCCCCCAGCTCATGTTAAAGCCCTCCAGCAGAACAGTGTAGATGTTACGATAACACTAAAAGGGCCACACCAGCTGCAAGTTTTAGCGTGTGACTTTCTCGCGACTCTGTTACATTGCAAACGTTAAACACATTGCCCCACCACGAAAAGTATAACGTCTCTCATTGGATAAACAGAATTTTTGTAGGCAGAGCTTAAGGTTAACATAGAGACCCTGATTGGTCAGTTGAAAACACAGCCAGATAGCTTCTTTTAAACCAACTTCGGTAAATTGTACTAAGGAGAAGTTAGGAGAGAGTTGCTTCCGTGACAGTGAGGTGTGGAGCTGCGCCGCCCGCCGCCCCCTGACGCTGCCTAACCAACGACAAGGTAATGAACGCACGCGATGCCGCATAACAGCGCATAAAACTTACTGAGAACTGCAGAAGTCTCATCTGTTACACCCCCTTTTTGCGTAATACTAGTGTCGATCGTCAATTAAAGCTCATGGTATTCACATTTGCTACATAAGTTAAAATCTGAAATGCGATGATTTTTCTGTTCTATTATTATTGAGAAGCCACATCAGCCACTGTAATTTATGACAAGTTAAATAAGTAATTAAAGATAATTAAGCGTCACTGTAGATCATTTGGATAGTTTTCTCCTTTATGAAACTTAACTTAAACCTAGATTATAGATGTGATATGGCATAGGTCATCCTTCGATCCATTGTAGAACTTGGAAACCCATTCTGGGAGTATTCGTTCACATTTTTGTTGAACGCAGTTGGTTTTTATCATCCTGTATTAAAACATTTCCTTTTATCATTAGTGCAATCTGTAAACAATGTTTTAAGAGTAGAATAAAGTTTCCAATGGTGAACTTAACTGCTTTTTCGACGTTATTTTACCAGCTAACTAAAAATAGGAAAGCCTTGAACCCCTTCCACTAAATTTAGTTAGTATTTATATTCTTTTGCAGGGAGAGTAGTGGAGCTGACGCTGAAATCATTAAGTATTCGATTATATCATCGCTAGTGTCACTGAACTCTTCTGAATTCTACATGTCATGTGTGGTCCGGCGTCTCCTTACCAGCAACAGGTCCCAGGTTCAAACTAGTCAATTCCCTAAAATACACGCTCAGAGCGTCGTTGCGCGAAAGTGGTAGGGAGACACGACTTAGAACAACAGAAACCACTCAGAATGTTAGAACATTTGGAAGGTAGTCTCTCACATTTTTCTCATTTTGTACTGCCTCATCTTTGTTTGCAAGCGAGAAAAACTGCCAGTCATATTTGCTTCTTCGTTAGTAGCAATACATCAGTTTGATTTGATGTCTAGACAAAAATGACAGATAATACCCATCAAAATGTTTAAACGATACTTCCATCACTTGAAAAAATTTAAAATTCGTGAAATTATGTTATTTACATGTTTAGCAGTTAACGAAGTCATCTTCGATGTATATTTATTTTGATCATATAATTTAGGTTCTACAGCATAAAACGAGAACACATTCACAAAATGTCTGGCAGGAGCAAAACAAACATAGTATTAGGAATAAGTTTTGTCAAACAGCGTAAGACTTGGTCAGCTAACTTCACACTGGATGAAGCACATTTATGAACTGTCCGGATAATTTGTATCTTCTCTAAATTGTCAAGGATCAGGGCCACCTAGGAATCGATAAGCTCCTGATGTTTGTCTAAGATGATAGACGCTATATGTTTTCCACTAAATATGCGGTATACAGGAAACAAATGGCGTGATGCGTATAAAAAAATATCATATAAATATCAGAGGACTGACATGACATGACAACAGTGGAGTAGTTGATATATGTGTTGCGGTTTTCAAGATGTTACCTTATCACGAAAGCTTACATATAACAGGACAAATGATTTGGGGACTGGATACCCGCCTTTTTTCCAGGAGAATGATTGAAAGGTGATGCATGGATGTATATATTTTGAGGATGTGCAGCTGCGAAATGTTGCAAGGTATCACCAGGATTTCGGCCACGGTTGCAGTGCCTTTCCTCTGGTTCTACTGACTTAATCTGTTGTAAAGGGCCCATTTACATTTCGTCATTACCATTGCATTGGACTTCAGATAATATCATAATGCTAGTAACTGATCACATGATAGCATACGACAGCAGGGTCACAACTGCTGTATGGAGGATTAACCCCTGGAGTGTCAGCAACCAACATCCCAACGGTGCCTTCTAGATGCCTGAGTAACAGGGGACAATATGCTCGAAGACAGACGGCCATGCTAAAACCGTACACCATATGGTCACCCAGGTGCCAGTAGAGTCCGCGGCCCGCAAGGAGCTAAACTCTTCCGCGGGCTCTGAAATCGAAAACAGGTGAAGCTGTATTCTCTTAGTGCTGCCAGAGCAGACTAGGTTACGTTGAGTGAGTCTACTGGGCCACGCGCTGAACCTGCAAGGATTCAGCCAGTCAAGATTCTAACTCCAGAGCCGACTTCACGGAGTCGCTGCCATTTAGGTTAACTTCGTGACCGCAGGAGCAGCCTGCTATAGATTTAGGAGTGTTTGGGGCCTCCTTAAGAGAGAAGACGAGGCCCAGTCATTGTGGCATCTTGTGGTGTTGTAAAGTTATTCTTGTTATGTTTCAACTGAGTACATACTAGCCTTCGGTAATTTTTCTCAAAATGGGGCTTAAACTGTGTTCATTCTGTTTGTACTTTGAGCATCCTACAGGACTTTGACTTTTATAAATCGTCTGTTAACTGAACTAAGTCACGTTGACGATCTAACTGACCTTCATCCACCAGAAGTGTTGTTGTCTGTTTCCAGCAGTGAACTATTTTATCTTTTGATTTAATCCGTGCCATAGTAGACTTGCTCTTACTCTATGATAGATAAATTTGTACAGTCATATCTGTTGCCAACAATGCTTTGTGATCACGTCAGTATAAAGAGTGTGCTCCAGTCCGGGTAGTTACTGCTTGTGAGTGTTTCCCAATCGATATTATGCTAATTATAACGTTGCCTACAGCATGACGGAACTGGTGGATCACACTCTCTAGGTGTTGACACTGCTCCAGAAAATGCAGGGCACCTATGAACTCCTAACTAATCATCTAGAAGCCGTCTCCATTTCGCCTTCGGAAATCTCCTCCGGCTTCTCCAAGACAAGCTCCACAGACAAGGGTTTCCGGTCAACGCCACCAGCCTTCCTCTCATACGTCAGCAAGGTAGGACCATGAGGAACCTTGGAAGCAGTAAGCAGCATTTCCTGGCTCACGACGCTTCAGGTGGCAAGCAGAGGCATCTTTGTTTCCCGTATACTGTTGCACAGCAACGGTATTTCCGGGTACAGGTATTTCCGGGTACACTGACATATGTAAGATACGATTGCTGGACACAGACGGTAGATGTTCGACGTACGACTCAGACCGCATGTCACAATCTAGAGAGAAAGTGAAGAGGGCCAGTAATGCGAGAACAGGTCAGTGCTCTTAATTCATTAACACACACTGAGTAGAGCTACAGCAGGAAGCGCAGACGAGGGAGCGTGACAGCTCCCACATCGTCGTTCTGCAAAGCCTATTGCATGCTGTCATAACATGAAACATCCGAACTCCACCGCTCCAGGGCATTCTACAGCTGCAGAGATAAGCAGGAACTCGTCCCCGTTGGTTTGTCATGCCGCCAAGTGAGCTGCTAGACTGCTGTGTCGAGTATTGCTTCCCGATGACTGAGCGTGCATCCCGACACGTTTCCTGCGTGCAAGAGAATACAATATTCTTGTAGCAATGGCGTTAACAATATGAAATTACAGATAGAAGTGTTTGGCTCACGCCTCCGGGCGTAAAGCTCAAATACTAAGCCGCCTTTGTAGTTTGGGATTCAACACTTGTAATGTTACCACCTCATCACCTCGGGATAACTATTACAGTATGTAGACCTGGACTTGTATCACCTACTACAGGAACGAAATTCGGATGTGAAGCCCAATGCACATTCACATGGGAGGATGAAGAAAAGTACCTGAGTAGTACGGATCTGAAGTGCACGTAAGGTTGACCTGCCATAGATATTTTAATTGTCATAAACTGCTAGGACAGTCCTTCAGAGAACGGATTTGCCGCAAACATTATTTATGTCACGACTGCTTTTTCAAACCAGAAACTCCCAGTGGAGGATAGCATAAGCTGCTATACTGGTCAGGCATATGAGTTTCGTGCAGTCCCTGTATGAAGGTCTCAGGACTGTTCTCTTGAAACCCAAGGACCCACCTCTGGAGACCTTTCTTCCCATCATCACGGTATTGGACCAATCTCTTCATTTATTAGATATTCAAGAGGACCCCTCACTTCTGTTTGTAACTCGTCCTCAGAGCCAATTAAGGACATCGCCTGATGACACTAAGCTTAGATAACGACACGGTATCCCAGTGCTGTCTTCAACAAGTTCCTTCCTGTAATTAGTGTTTTACCACCCGTCAGCCACAGTAATGCCACTATTACCAAGCAAACCGTACCTCTTGTGGGAAATTCGGACGTAGAGCCGAAGGGAGTGAATCACCTTTGAAGGTTCCTACGGACTGCATCCACATGGACTCTTCAGACATGATGGCAAACAATGTTGATTAACTATACCCACACACAGTACGTATTTAGTCAGTGTAGCCAAAGTATCCAGAATGTCTTTCATTAACTTTGAAATCAGTAACGTACCAGTTTCTTGCGGATTGAAGGATGGTCCACCACGACCACTATAGATGGGGAATCATAGTGTACACCCGACCACATCCCCTCGAACTCTTTTATACCCCAATAGGAAATTATTACAATGACCTTATAAGATTTAATGGACAATTAATAGCCGAAGTACAGTATTGGTCACACAACGTCCCGCCCTTGATATAGGTGGATCCCTGAGAACTGTCAGTCTCTTAAGTATGAACCTCTCTAATACACTTGGATTAGAAATTCGTGACTCCAACACCTCCCCCCCCCCCCCCAACTGCCTCGACATAAAGGCTATAAAGGGGAATTACAGTGCCTAAAAACTTAGGACATTCTCACTTGTGTGGACTACGTCCGTTCTCACTGCCTAGGAAGTGAATGGTAGCTTATGCAATTTTGAAGATATCAGGGCGATCAACAATGGCATATTTCGCACTAATGCATACCTGAGAGGTAAAGTTGAGGACATCACGACCTGTCTTGTGCGTGGGATATTAAAAAAGCTGACGTGAGGGGTGCATACCCCAAAATGCGAGTTGACATGGAATCCACACATATCATACCATTGATACTCTCTTCAAGCTGTACCAGTACAACAGACATTTGCCTGGTATAGCCAGGGCCCCAGTGATTTTTCAGTGATAACTGGAGCATCTCACTCCCGATGTAGTGGGGAAAACAAATTACTTAGACAACATTCTCTTTTCAGGCAAAGATGCACAGGACCTGCTCAGCAGCTTGAACACTGTGTTCACTGTCATTCAACAGGCCAATCTAAAATGTAGTATTGTTGCTGCATTGTTCATCAAGTTGAATATCTTGGACACACTGCTTCCGGCATCTGCCCTACGCTTCAGTACATTCATACAGTAAAACTTCTCCTCCTACCAGTACCATCTAGTAGAAATCAGTGTTGGGGTACTGAATTCCTACTAAAAGACTATTCCCCATATGACCACCATTGCTGAACCATTACACTATCTACTGCAGAGAAATGTCCGTTGGCGAAGGACCGCAGGATGTTATGAAGCTTTCAGAATTAAAACAGGTCCTTCTTTCTCCCTCGTGCCTCACAGCATATGACCCTCACTAAATCTCTTATCTTGGAAGCAGATGCGTAAAACCCTTACCAATGCGCACGAAAATTATAGCCTGATTGAGATAGAAGCATTATCTAACATTTTTGGCCTTAAAATTTCCATGATCATGTGTGTGTCATATATTTTACATTATTATCAGGTTTTAAGCTTCTAATTGTTCTTTTTAAGGCTCCAGTGAACATTCCCACCAAAACCACATGCCTCCTTCTTTGGTAGGCCCTGATCCTGACAATTATAGTTATGACATCCACTGTTACTCTAGAAGAAACCATGCAAATGCTCATATCCTTTACCACCGACCCCAGTAGTATTCACCGCATTATGTGTCAGAAAAGGCATCGCCCTAGTTCCAGTAACAGCCTTGCACCCTGCCTCCGATGGATTAGTAGAAAGTTTTGCCCACACATTTAAGACCCAAATGTCCCAACTGCACTGTCACTATCCCCTGCACAAGGCTCTCACCATTTTTCTGGCTTCCTACAGGAGAACACCAAGGGATGGTTCATCTCCTACTGAGAAACTTCACAGCCAATATCATAGGTCCTAACTACCTATCCTTCACCTCACAGTTCATAGCCACCCAATCCCTGATCATCCACCGCTGTTTTCCACCTAAAGATCCAAGTCTGGGCACTTTTTCTACCTACAGAATGCCTATATTGGTTTATAACAGTAATATTAAAATTACTATGCAGGAAAATGCCTTATGTGAAACTTCGGGATGGCACAGTGTGCAGAAAACATCTCAACCAAATACTGCTGATTCTTGAGGATATGAAATCTTACTTTCAGTCACAGGATATATCATATGTACCTTACATAAATTAAAATATTCTACCACCATCCCCCAATCGTTTACCATACGTTAACAGAGGTGACGTGGCAAGATGGCACTATACATTGACGCTGTGTAAATTCAGCAGCGAACATCCAGTATAGTTAAGTAATGTCACACAGTCCCAAAGAACTTGGAAAGAAAATACATACTTACTCATAGACCTAGACTTATTGGCCTTTACCAAGATCAATGTGTAATATCAAGGCAATCCCCCACCCCCACCCCAAATACGTAGTGGCAAATCCAGCAGCCACAAATATACGTATATTTCATCACAAGGGGGGCCCTGAGACTACACATTGATCTTGCCAGAAGCTGGAAGCATAGGTATATGAGTATTGAGCCGTGCATGGCTCGTGTTCGCGCCATCATATATTTTACATTCTGTTTTTATTGTACTTCTACCTCACTACGTTAATTGAAATTACTACTGTCACTAAGTGGCTGCTTTTCCTGACCGTGAGCGGCGTTAGCAGCGCGTATCGATATATCCCCCGTCGTAGTATCTTTGCTTGACTGCTATTACTTCGCCATCATTGTCTGTCATAGTGGGGTTCGTGTCGCGAAGTCGGGTCTGCCAGTCAGTTTGAACGCGTCTGCAGCGCAGTCCGGACCTGTCAGTTTGGAGATGCAATGCGGCACTAGTGCAGTCGGGTTGGAGCAGCAGTGAGGTCTGCGTCGACATTGCTCGCCCGACCATTGCCGCCACGCGTCACTTGATCCCGGCCACGGTCTTGGTGGCCTGTCGGTCTGTCGTCCTGACGACTCGTTTTGTCTCACCGATCGTGCATGAGTCGTGTGTGTGTGTGTGTGTGTGTGTGTGTGTGTGTGTGTGTGTGTGTGTGTGCATCGACTCCCGATTTGTCTTTGTGTGTGCTGTTGGGTACCGTTCAGGTCTTTGAGCAAGCGTTTCTGAGGTTGCGTGTGTAGTTGGCGTTATTTCAACTGACGACCATTTTAGATGTTGTCTGCATTCTGAGAGGAGTCGGTCGGTTGTTGCGGACGAGGGGTGATCTCTGCACGATGTAGTCGACTGGGTCCGCTGACAGCCCCTGCGCAGCGTCGGATCGTGTGTGGAGCTGTCCGATCGCTACATGCTTCGTGGTTCACCGACCCAGGACGTCAAAGTTGAGTAGTGGTTTCAACTACCCAAGTCACGTCCCTTCATGTTGTGATGGTTCGTTTCGGTGGTTTGCTGTTGGGGAGGTTTTCCCGTGAGCAACACACAGTGTTTCTACTGCTGAAATTTAGCCGCCATGCTGTGCAATTAACTATTTGGTTGACTACAATTCGAGTGCACCAGTGGAATTTTCAGCCTTGTGGCCATTAGTGTTCTGGTTACCTGTCCTGGGCACCGACATAAATTGAGGCAGTGTTCTTTCGGATGAAGTTAACTATATTATCGTGTTTCAAATTCAAGTGTACCAGCGGAATTTTCTGCCTAGTGGCCGTTAGTGTTCCGGTTACCTGCCCTGGGCACTAACGTAATTTCAGGCAGCGTCCTTTCCTCACCTGTTGTCGCTGTCCAACATGGTGTGTAATTTTGACAGCTAATACTTACTCCATTGTGGATTATCACGTTTGTAACGTTTTCTGTTTGAGTTCTCATGTACTGATTGGTGGGAAGCAAGTCGTTGTGTAGGTCGGTCCGTGGCAGTCCTCTGTTTGGGTTCCGACGGATCAAGTGCAGTTGGGCTCACCACCTGTCTCGCCTAAGTGAACGAGGGCAGACCGGTGTCCCTGGAGGCTTCTGAGTGCCACTGGTGTTTAATTACCTGTTTTCAGCTGCATAACATTGAAGGCTTATGGCTATTTTTTTTCCAGATATGGATCACCCTGAGGGAACTGCTAAAGAGTAAATGAGGATGCGCCAAAAAATTTATTAAACATTAAAAGGATAGCATTCACTTGGTAAAGAAACTATAAAATATGAAAAGGGGAAATGCAAAGGCTCAATCTAGATACACTGCGAGACAGTGAACTGAAATGGAAAGAGGAAAGGTTATCAACAGTAGCGGGCAGTGGTATTACTGGAGAAGAATGAGAGAGGAGAAAGATTAACTGGGTTCTGCAATAGTAGGGAATTTCTGTTCAAAAATCAAAAAGGGAGGAGGTATGCTAGGAAAAGTCCCAGAGACACACGAAGCTTCCTTGTGAATGATATCTTGTCAGAAAGAGGTATTAAAATCAGATATTTGATAGTAAAGCGTACCTAGGAGTAGATATAGACTCAGGTAATAATTTGATAATGAAGAGTAAACTGAAGTTCAAGAGAACCGTCCTGGAGAGACAATGTCAAGAAAGTGGGTTTCTAAAGCACTAAGAATCACTAAAGATATCAGTGCTGCGATAAGGGACACCAAATTTCATTTGAAGAGAAGTGGACACCTCTAAAACGAACAATCAGATGTTTCAGTGACAAAAATAGGTACAAGGAAGGAATATTGGATGGTGAAGAAGTAGTTCAACTGATCGACGAAAGAAGAAAGAATAAACATTTTCAGTGAAAGTCAGAAATACAAGAATATAAATCACATAAGAATGAAATGAATAGGAGGCGTAGCTAAGCTACGAAAAAATGGTTACACAAAAAATATGAAGAATTCAGAATAGGAAATGTCGTCAGAAGGACTGTCTCAGCGTACAAAAAACTCAAAACAATCTTGTCTGAAAACGAAGTCAACGGCGGCAACATAAAGAGAGCAATGAGAATTCCACTGTTAAAAGGAGAGGAGAGAACGGGTAGTTGAGAAGAATACACTGAAGGGCTTTTTGAGGGGGAGGAATTGTCTGATGATGTGATACTACAGGAAATTGGCAACATACGGAAGAGATAGGAGATCCAATAATAGAATCAGAGTTTACAGAGCTTCAGAAGGTCATACATCCAATAAGAGTGACGGGATAGATAAATTTCCATCGTAATTTGCAAAATCGTTGGTTGAAGTGTCGACGAGACTACTATTCTGGTTGGTGTGTAACACACCGGAGACAGGCGACATGGCCTCAGATTTCCGGAAATACACGGACGGAAAAAAATCAAAGTACCAACAATGAGTTGCAGGACATAAACGAAAGTTCGTGCGCGTGTATCTATGTCTGAAAGGTCGTGTGTATTCAAATTTCGCCCCGGAAGAATAGTATTGGGGCTAGTACCGCCTGTATGAGGCTGTAAATCAGGCTTACTTTAAATAAACAATGTCACGGTCGTGAGCGTTAGTTAGCTTAGCCACTGGACGTAGTGAGTTGATGTTTATCAAGAACATCTTGAAGGCGGCAGAGACGCCATTATCAACACCTCACTGAGCTACAAAGAAGTCGTGTAACAGGGCTACGAGAAGCTGGATGTTATTTCTGCGATACTGCACAAAGGTTTGGTTGGAATGTAGCCACTGTGCGTGATTGCTTGCGGCGGTGGTCACGAGAATGTACGATCGCAAGAAGACGGGCTTCGTACGGCCACGTGGCACTAACTAAGACCATCGTGTTTGGTGTATGGCTCTGGTGCATCGTATTGCATCTGAAGCAGCAATTTGAGCAACAGTTGGCACATCAGTTACACAAGAAACAGTTATAAATCGCTTACTTCATGGACATATCCATGACAGACACCCCCTAGCGTGCATTCCACTGAAACCTAAGCACCATCGTTTGCGACTTCTATTATGTCAAGCGAGAGCTCATCGGAGGGTGAAGTGGTAGTCAGTTGTGTTTACTGATCAAAGTTGACTCTGCGTCGGTGCCAGTGCTTGTCGTATGTCGGTTGAATGACGACAGGTGAGCGCCATCAATCAACCCATTTACGGCCTAGGCACACGGGACGTACACCTGGAACTATTGTCTGGGGTACGATTTCGTTTGACAGCAGGAGCACTCTAATGGCTATCCTACACACTCTTACTGCAAAGTAGTACGTCAGTTTAGTGACTTTACCTGTTGTGCTGCCAAGGATGAACAGTATTCCAAGGGGTATTTTCCAACAGTACACATACCCCTCTTATAAGCCAACATGCTCTACAGAGTATCGACATTTTGATTTGGCCTGCTCGATCACCAGATCTGTCTCCAGTCGAGCACACACAGGACACCACACGAATAGACCTCTTGCGTCATCCACAAAACGACTTGCTAAATGATTTAGATAAGATATCTGTATGGTGCGATAAGTGGCAATTAACCCTGAATAAGGAAAAGTGTGAAGATATTCACAAGAGTACTAAAAGAAATCAGCTAAATTTCGATTACGCGGTAAGTCACATAAATATGAAGGCTGTAAATTCAACTAAATACTTAGGGATTACAACTACAAATAATCTAAATTAGAACGATCACATAGATAATATTGTGAGTAGAGCAAACCAAAGACTGCGATTCATTGGCAGAACACTTAGAAAGTGCCACAGGTATACTAAAGACAGTGCTTACAGCATGCTTGTCCGCCCTATACTGGAGTATTGCTGTGGGGTGTGGGATACGCATCAGGTGGGGCTGACGGATGACATCGGAAAAGTACAAGGAAGGGCAGTTCTTTTTGTATTATTGCGAAATAGGGGAGATAGTGTCACAGGCATGATACGTGAATTGGAGTGGCAATCATTAAAACAAAGGGGCTTTTCGTTGCGACGGGATCTTCTCATGAAATCTCAATCACCAGTTTTCTCCTCCGTTTGCGAACACATTCTGTTGGCACCCACCTACATAGGGAGAAATGGAAATGACCATCACGATAAAATAAGAGAAGTCAGGGCTCGAATAGAATAATTTAAGTGCTCGTTTTTCCCGAGTGCCGTTCGAGAGTGGAACGGTAGAGAGACAGCAGGTTCATTGAACCCTCTCCCAGGCACTTTATTGTAAAATGCAGATAATCACGTAGATGGAAACAGCATTAACTGTCCCTGTAGAGATCGACCAAGTGAAAAAAGTATGGAACAAACTGACATCCGACACCTGCACAGCACAACACAATGCATCCATGTTTGCATGCATGCATTCAACATTCTGGCTGCTGCGCACAGGTTTTTAATGTACCAGCAATTCACATTAGCAATGGCTTACCTCGAGCTCCTTTTAATCACTTATCTTGCAATATTAATCACTTAAATATGTTACCTTGTCAAATACATTCCCTAAATTTCTTTACTCTATATTAATTGCCTTTCCCTGTTGCGAATCCTTTATCCTTCAGTATACATCGTCCACACAATTACGAAGTTCGTTAGATCAGATAAGTGCACATCCAGCTCAACAGCTCACGCATCCCAGTTGCTGACAAGGATATTACACAGATAATTGGTAAAGAAATCTGAAGTTCTGTTTTGCTTGATCAATGGTGAAGAGACGATGCGCTTAATAATGGAAGGAAGAGTGAAGAAAAACCAAGACACGTTCGTAGTATTTATCGATCGATAAAAGCTTTCGAGAACATAAAGTTGTCAAGATGTTCGAAATTCTGATATGAAATGTTGAATAATGTTCAGAGAAACGCGGGTAAATACAATATGTGTAAACCAAGAAGAACAGCGAGCCTGTAAGACCATGACTGACATGTTAGGCTTAAAAAGGGTGTAAGACACTGGTACAGTCTTTTGTCCCTCCTATTCAATCTGTACATCGCTGGAGCAAAGAAGGTAAAGGAATGTTCAGGAATGGGAATTAAATTAAGGGTGTAAGGATATCAATGATTAGATGGCATTGCTGTCATCTGTGAAGCTGAGAAAGGAATGCAGGATCTGTTAAATCGAATGCACAGTCTAATGAGTACAGATTATTGACTGAGAGTAAACCGAAGAAAGTAATGAAAAGTATCAGAAATGAGAATAGCGAGAAGCTTAACATCAAAATTCTTGATCACAAATTAGATGAATTTAAGGAGTACAGCGAGCTTGGAAGCAAAATAACCCATGACGGACGAAATGGTGGTGGTAATACACTGTTGGCGTTTAACAAAGTTTTTAGATTTATTTCGTTAGATATTGTTCTTTGTTTATTCAGACACTAATTAACAACAGAAACAAATCTTACTCGTCCTGGTCCCTCCCCCCACCCCACTCCTACTCTCCACACTCTTCCTCCCGCAGGTCTCATCTGAGACATTCGCTTGACGTTGACACAGTTCTTCAACGTCGATACTTGATTACGCAAATTTTTCTACAGTTTTTATCTCTTTCTTTGTTCAGTTACGCAGCGAACTCCATCATTTACTAAGATTTTACCGGCAGCCTATTTTCGCGACGGTTAATACTCCTTCATTTTCTCTCAGATTAATACAACAATGAAACGTAAGGGTGGCAATACAGGTTCTAGCTGGTTCCGAAGACCTGCTTATAGCCAAATAGCTAAACAGAGGTGCATTAACCCAAGGAAAAATAAGTGTGTATGAAAATGTATAAGAGAATGCAGACGTTCGAAGTAATTTTCACGAATCAAATTGTCTAGGATTGTCAGTTTAGTAGCAGCGTCTTCGTGAAGCAACGTATCAACGACTTCCCAACTCGTAATTATAGTTCTCAAGTCTTACAAAGAATCAACTTACCTGTTTTCACGGTTCAATTCGTCTCGGATACAAATTGTGACTGACGAACATGGAATGTGGCACAATGGGGAGTATTAAGAAGCAAGTGCTGTACCTTTTTTGTCGAATGACGTGTGTTGTGCAGCATACTTGCATTTTCATGTCAGAGAAGCTGTCAACGGAAACAACTGTCAATACACGCCGACTGAACTCGAAAATTTCTTGTGTATCCTTTCAGCATTCTAGTTGGTAGTTACTCAAACACGATGCGTCATATGTTCCAATTGCAGTATGACACCATGAATAAGAATCACCTCTCTGTTGAAGTCGTGTCACTTCATGTAAAATTCTACAGCGTTCGATTATTTTCTTGGTGGTAGTCACCAAGAGTAAAACCATTGACTGCCGGATTTGAGATTCACTCTAAAATGTGTAAGGTAGCAGCGTCCGGAACTTACCAGAAGGAGCCCGAAGTGACTCACTCCGTAAAGGGCGGAGTTCGTAATGTTGAAGTGGTTGGATCTTATTCACTGATTTGTTTTGCAGTTTTAATCGCTAAATTTTGACGCAGTATCCGGTAGCTGTGGTAGATCACGTGGTGTAAGGGCCTGATTCACACCTCACACGCACATATTATCCTCTTCCTTTTCGATCAGTGCCCAAAGCTCGTCCTCATGCACTACTACGTGTCGACACCTGAGGCTGATTTTGGTTTTCAGTCTTATATTTTCCCCTCGTTTTGCAATACATGTCCCATACGACTCATAAAGGAACAACACATCTGTGTTTTCAGTGTTTTGTGGCCCCCTGCTGGAATGAGCGCTGCTTTCAGCTTCCCATAGAGAAGTGGCCGGGAAAAGTGGAAGTATGAGGGAATACCATCTTGCCGACTGCGATGTCTTAATAGACAGATGTTAATAAAATCTGCACAGCATTATTTCAGGTTCATTTATTACACTATAATCGGTGTCGTTCCAATTGAACGTCTTCTGGTTACCGAAAGTTCATCAACATTTTTCGTAACAAATTGTTACACTGTGTCATAAATGCGCCGCTGCAAAGGCTGAAAATGCATAATCGCAATACATATGGCTAAATGGCACGTCTCAGTTTGGTCTTCGTGTTTCAGAAAATGCCATTAAGTGCTGTTAGACATTTTTGAAAGAAATTTCGGCCATTTTGTTCACTTATCATGATATGGCCTTTGTAGCCATTCAAAAGTGCACGTTGAAATGTTAAAATAAGACTGACCTGTCTGTGAGACGTCATCGTCGATAAACATGTTTCAATATTTCAATATGCACTTGAGAATGGCTAGAAAGCCAAGTTGACGATTGTGTAAACGAAATGAACAATTAAAATCTTAATGGCGGAAATTTCTTTCAAAATATTCTGCATGATTGTTGTCCTGCACGAGGGGAATGCTTAGTAGCTATCAGATACGTTTCAGTCATGACACCAGCTCATCTTGAGAGAATTAGTAACGCACACTGCTGCAAAATTTCGGTCAGATGAAGATGTTGATGTGGATCGAATCTGGTTGTGGTATAAATACATGTACGGGAAATACAGCTCTGTGGTAACATTTAAATTTATCAGCCATGGAAAAGAATGTCCAACATTGTCTTTTCTGACACGTTTCAATTCTTGTATCATGATTGCGGTATCTGAAACGACGATACAAAAATGGAAATACAATAAACGATGTACACGGCATTATTTACAAAATAACTTGTTGTTGTTGTGGTCTTCAGTCCAGAGACTGGTTTGATGGAGCCCTCTATGCTACTCTACCATGTGCAAGCTTCTTCATCTCCCAGTACTTACTGGAACCTACATCCTTCTGAATCTGTTTAGTATATTCATCTCTTGGTCTCCCTCTACGATTTGTACCCTCCGTGCTGCCCTCCAATACCAAATTGGTGATCCATTGATGCCTCAGAATAAGCCCTACGAACCGATCCCTTCTTCTAGTCAAGTTGTGCCCCAAATGTCCCTTCTCTCCAGTTCTATTCAATACCTGCTCATTAGTTATGTGGTCTACCCATCCAATATTCAACGTTCTTCTGTAGCACCAAATTTCGAAAGCTTCTATTCTCTTCTTGTCTAAACTATTTATCGTCCACGTTTCACTTCCATACATAATAAATAATTTATTAATGAATGATATGAATTTCTTGTGTGAGTATGATGAACACCTTTCATGTCGAAAGTGTACTTAATTGCCTGTATAAATGAAGAAGTTCATCACTCTCTCATCATACGACGATACAGGAAATATTTATTGAAGCGAAGATACTCGGACACTACCAATATATTGGAAATAGGAGAGTCTCTGAGCACAAACCACAGGTGCGTTTCTTTTTTTTATTTTTAGTGACCACGTCAGGAAATGTGAGGTCGGTTTCTGTTGCTGGGTACGCAGTTAGAACAGTTTGTATCAGCACACACTTATTTGCCAGCAGAGAGACTGGCTACTGGCACGACAGAAGGTCCATGTTGCGAACTGTGTGGCTGGTAACTCAGCCGCCAAATTATTCTTGTTGAGGTTTCAAAACGTCTCAGCGTACTTCTTACTTAAAAGGTGTTAGTAACACGAGAGTTTTGGCGAAGGGAACATTTTGCTGCTGTCAACAGTTTGTAAGCAACTTTGAGCACCTACATTGTTTAACAATTGTGCTTCTCTTGCTTCCTGAAGAAAATCTTTTGAGTTTAGCTTTCATGACCAATTATTGAACAGGGTAGCACACAGGAGAGTCGTTTCTGTAGAGGACAGTTAAATGCCGAATGAAGGGATTAGTCAGAGAAGCTCACTGATTAGTGGGGAAAGCGACGAGGAAAATTTGAAATTGGAAAGCTCAGGGAAATTATTAAAGAGATTGGAAGAAACTAAGAAACATGGGAATTAAAGACAAACTGTCAAATTATGCAAATTAAATGTATACAAAGATGATTACAATGACACAGAACGATACCTATTAGTAGAAAAAGTGCGGAAGAGGGCCAGGACCAGTGAATGGAACAACCAAAAGCCGAAGAGACTTTCTCGCGAAGTGAAGGGAAGCGCCGAAATGTGTTGAGAGACTGGGGTGGAGGAATGTGTTGCCTGCCGGGTGCGTGAAATAGAGTCGTGCCAGCAACTTTATTAATTTTTCTGACTGTCGATGTCGTAGCTATTACAAGCATTGTACCAGAGACGGTCAGCAAGTAATAACACAACAGGCTTCAGAGCACCATAAGGAAGGACGTCAACCTGAATAACGCCTTCAGAATCACAGAAGACCGTCGCCATGAATTTACTGGCTGGGAGAGCAGCTTTCAACATATTCTTCTGCGTAGAGCGGTGTGGCCCCGCTGCATGGATTACCGCTTTGTTACCGGTTCAGAGCGATGAACCCATGTTTAATCGCTTGTGACTTCATCGTCTGTGATTATCAACAGAAAATTGCCACCATCCGCCTATTAACAATCAACGTCTTAATGCGTAAGAAATTCCCCGCAGATTGTCCTCAGTTACTCTTTATGATCTTCTGTTAGGCTACAAGGAAGCCAACAGCCACACACCTTCGAGAACCCCAAATGGTGGAGTGCATGTCAGCACTACCAATAAAGACGCCAAGTGGTGGAGTGGGGCGCTTGATTGTGAGCCGTCGATCACATAAAAATGAGTGTGTTCTCACGTACCAACGAAGCACCTGCTGCAATTTGCTTCAGAATACTACGAGATGAAGCTGCGATTTGGATGCACTTCAAAACATTGCTGATGCCTTGACCCTACCTTTTATTATTTCCTAACTCACTTTACATGTTTTAACATTCCATAACTTCCAATGGCAGTGTTACATCAATCACGTCAAATTATTCAGATACGTTGTATCCCGTCAACATTCTGTAATGAGACAAGTGCAGACTTAACGTTTTACACCAGCCGAGAGGGAACACAAACAGATGAAACAATTTTAATTAAATAATCTTTTATTACGTGAAAAAGTTTATTGTAGGAGGAAAAGGCAGTTTGCTACGCAGAAAGAAAAAGATAATGGATAAGGAAAACCGGCTGTATGTATCCCCTAATAAAAGTTGCTTGTCCTATTTGTATAAAGGTATTTTTGTCAGCAAACGATATGGATGTTTTGGAATGATGGTTCAATTCTCACCAATTTACCACGATAAATTCATAAAGAGTATACGATGGAGTTTTCTTGGCCATTAATGAACCATATCGTTGTTAATTATTCCGAGCTATACTCAGACTTTTCGTATCCTGAATGGTGTATCATAATGCCGCTTTCATGGTTCGGTATTGGGCTACACGAATTAACGCGACGTGACGTGACGTGTAAATACACACTGACGTGACATGACGACACGTAGCGACACGTTCCGTTGAATTCTGCTGCTAATCTGTCTTCATTGGAGCTATAGAAATCGATCGTATATTCAAACGGCATCGGATAGCATCTATCAGAATCCCATTTATTACATAAATATTACGCAGACTCTACTAGTGCTCCATGGTTATTAAACTCCATGGAATATGACATGTAAATCCATGAATTGACCATTGTTTCAATGGCTGTGCACCATGTCCTTTGGTGTACTATGTTGCAGAAGGCTTCGTTTGCCAGTTTTATCCCTGAAGTTGTCTTTGACAGACAAGGACGAAAAGTTAGCAAATAGTTTTACACATGGACCGCCGTTTCTCGTACTGGAAGTTTCAACTGAAATAAGTAACTGCCATTAATGACTTCATCGTATTCGTCAATTTTTGTAACCTAATCATTCCTCTTCCTCCACACTATCATATGAAGAGTTCTTACGATTATAGCATGGACTTACTTTGAGTGGAGCGGCACTGAGGGAATCTTTCACGAAAAACTAAACTCGTAGACCCAGGAAAGGCCTCTGCAAGATACGGCGAAATAAACAGAATAAGCTGCGGAGTAGTCGCAGAGAGGCTATGTTGTTGAACTACTATACCTTCCGCAGCTCCAGAAACATATTTTACCATCCATACTATTCAATTGTCAGCCAGATGTCAAGACGCTTCTTATGCACTTACTCAATGCGTTTTTTTAACGGCCCTTGTACTTTCGTTGTCCACAACAGGAACATCCGCCCCCCCCCCCCCCCAATAGCCTTTCATAATTTGACTTGTAATGTATTGATTTATACTATACCATTTAGCGATTTCCTTAACCAAAACCGAAATATTTAAGTATTTTCTTCAAGATCACAAATTCGCATTTTATGACTAAGTGAGTTGTCTTCTTTGGACACATTAAGGTACATCAGTTTACTCTCCTTGCAGGGCATTGGTCGCCCTACGAGCCTGTGAGATGGAATACAGACAGAGCAAACATCGTGCCCGACGCGCACAGTCACAAGAATAATTAGAGAGACAGTCAGTTTCAGGGGATAGCGCTGTGAGTAGATTTAAACTAAAATTATATCTCTTCAAGAAATAAGTTCGTACATATAACGCAGAGCTCAAGTCAGATTTGGGTCTGAATTATATATGTTTAATTCATTCTGCTGTTGTAACTTAACTGGTTTCAGTACGACTAACGGCAGTTACTCAGAAGCATTATCCTAGGTACAATTTTCAACAAGACAATAGCAATTAACAGTAGGCTACAAGCATTCTCACAGCACAGTAGCAGCGAGTTACTTCCATATGTTTAAGTTCAAAATATGAACTTATCAGTGTATACTTGGTACAACGGGGATGTACAATAATAACAGCAATAATAATAATTATATATTAATAATACTTCAGGGTAACACACAAACTGCAACTGTGTCTATTCACCGTTAGGACTGACCCAAGAAAGTATCGTCAGTGCGGAACGAAGTAACACAGGTCAAACGAAGAGTAGTTTTTTCTTCAGAATCTTTCATAAGGAGATGATGAACCTGTCACTGTGTAGTCCGTTGTGTTATGACATTCACCACAGTTCAACAAGTGCGTTATCTTTATGATATGACGATACTATGCGAAACCTGTATGGGCAAGATATCCCGCGTGTTTTTTACACACGCCATCGTAATAAGCGACATTACATCTATATTAGCGATTATGCTGTTGTGGCTAATATTTTACTTCCTACGGGTCTTCACAAAGCTCTGCAAATCAGTAATGTAGGTACCGTGCTGGATGCCTTTATATTTCCCAGTCTATGTAAACGACTTCTGTGGCACAATCTTTGCTTCCCCTAACATGGTGTCTCAATGTACTCGGCCAGAACGTTTAGAGGGAGGATATATTTGGCAGTGGGAAAGTGTCATTTTCTTTATGCTTCCGTGTGACTTTCTTCCGTTGATGGCAGTAAGAGGTACCTAAAACCCAGAAGTTTACAGTACACATCCTGACATTTTGCAAATATCTCGAGAACCCATCGGAGCTGCAATACAGCGCACTGCGATGAAGTTGACCGAGAACATTTCTATGTTGGTAGGCGCTCGTATTTTTAAGATCTAAGATGCCATTTTTTCATTTTCAATTATTTCTCAGTGTTTTAAATAAATACACACACATAAAAAAATTTTGCATCACCTCAGTTCCGAGAGTTCCGTACCCTGTACAGCAAACTGGAATAGAGATCAACAAAAACATCATTTACGTCCTGTTCATAGCTCATGAAAATCACACACTGCATGTTGCACCACCATAGTACGAGAGCTTCAGTGATGGTCGTCCAGACTTCTGTACACACCGGTATGTTTAATACCCAGTAGCACATCTTCCATTGATGCATGCCTGCATTAATCGTGGCATACTATCCACAAGTTTGTCAAGGCACTGTTGGTCGAGACTGTACCACGCTTGAACCGCGATTCGGCGTAGATCCCAAAGAGTGGTTGGGGAGTCACGTCGTCCATAAATATCCCTTTTCAATCTATCCCAGGCACGTTAGATAGGGTTCATGTCTGAAGAAAATGCTGGCCACTCTAGTCGAGCGAAGTCGTACATCGGCTCCACATAATGCCACCCCAAAACAGAAGGGAACCTCCACATTGCTGCACTCGCTGGGCAGTGGGTCTAAGGTGTTCAGCCTGACCGGTTGGCCACCAAACACATCACCGAAGATTGTCTGGTTGACGGCTTATGCGACAACCATCGGTGAAGAGAACGTGATGCCAATCCTGGGGGTCCATTCAGCATGATGTTGGGCTCAACTGTACCGCGCTGCATGATGTCGTGGTTACAAAGATTGACCTCGCCATGGGCGCCGGGAGGTAAGTTGCGCATCATGCAGCATATGCGCACAGTTTGAGTCGTAACAAGACGCCCTGTGGCTGCACGAAAAGCATTATTCAACATAGTGACGTTGCTGTCATGTTTCCCCAAGGCCATTATCTGCAGGTAGAGGTTGTCCAGTGCAGTAGTAGCCTTAGGGCAGCCTGAGCGAGGCATGTCATCAACAGTTCCTTTCTTTCTGTATCTCCTCCATGTCTGAACAAGATCGCTTTGGTTCACTCCTAGACGCCTGGACACTTGCTTGTTGAGAACCCTTCCTGGTACAAAGTAACAAATGCGGACGTATCTAACCGCGGTATTGACTGTCTACGCATGGTTGAACTACAGACAACACGAGCCGTTTATCTCCTTCCTGTAGCAATGACTG
This sequence comes from Schistocerca piceifrons, assembly GCF_021461385.2. NCBI lineage: Eukaryota > Metazoa > Arthropoda > Insecta > Orthoptera > Acrididae > Schistocerca > Schistocerca piceifrons. The sequence goes on from NC_060142.1 coordinate 605,485,282, forward strand.
GAACTGATCAGCTGTCGGACCTCTTCCACCTAAAAGTCTCTGCTCATTCATGGCTGTTTACATCTTTGGGCGGGTTTAGTGACATCTGTGACAAGTCAAAGGGACTGTGTTGTGATACAATATCCATAGTAAACGTTTACCTTCAGGAGTTCTGGGAACTGGGGTGATGGAAAACTTTTTTGATGTGTGTAGTTCAAGATAGCTTTTTCATATCGTCTGTTTCTGGCGTACTCTTTACAAACAGTACAGTCCGTGTAGGAAGGTATACGCCACTGTGAAACTGTAGGTGTATTGAGTGTTTTACTTTCCGAACGAGGAATCTTCGTTAGCCTGTTCTGAAGCTGGTTGACCACTGTCGCGATAGCGAGAGTATAGTTTTGTTTTGTTTTGGTGAAATACCAGTCACGCGTGCTTCACTAAGCGCACATAAATTCTGCCTTCTGACATCCAGCAATGGGGATCTTAGGAAGGCTGCTGTAATGAGTTGTATATATTTATCTGTGGTACGTTTTTATACAAATCGAATTTTCGCTTACATGAAGACAGAGGTGAGATAATTTTCCCCCAAATGACAGGGGGATTACACGTCTTTTAGAGAGATCATATAACCAGACGCTGCATGCGCATTGTTAAAGAATTCTGTTTGACGCTTTGCTTCACTAAGCGCACATAAATTCTGCCTTCTGACATCCAGCAATGGGGATCTTAGGAAGGCTGCTGTAATGAGTTGTATATATTTATCTGTGGTACGTTTTTATACAAATCGAATTTTCGCTTGCATGAAGACAGAGGTGAGATAATTTTCCCCCAAATGACAGGGGGATTACACGTCTTTTAGAGAGATCATATAACCAGACGCTGCATGCGCATTGTTAAAGAATTCTGTTTGACGCTAACGACTCGGTCAGTTATATTGGAGTATAATAAACGTGGAAGAGGAAAGAGAGAAACGAAAGTAGAGGCGTGAATGAGTTACTTGCAGATGCCGCGCGTGCACCACCAGGAATCGATCGTCGCTGCTGTACGTCGCCAGCCCCACGGTGAGCAGGTGGTAGTCCTTGCGTCGTATCCACGACACCTGCAACACACAAAAAACAAAAATGTACTACCTGTAGACAGGGCGGCCAACTGAAGATACCCACAGATACTGTCATCTTGAATATACAAACAATGTCAACGTTCCTGACGTACTGAAAATACGGCCTGTTCCCTTTCCCATCCATCCCTCTGTCGTACCTTGGGATTCATCACTGGGTTCCATCACGTATGGCCCTGTCGTCGATGGCATTGTAAAACAGTAAACTGTCTTTCTTCTGCCCTCGTGAAGGTCGAACCATCAAGGTCAGCATTTTTTTAGAGAACTTCTATTGGGAGGAGTTGGACCTATGTGATACCATACATTCCGATCATGCTGAATGTTTTAGGCTGTAAGTAGTCTCTAATCTACTGAGTACTCTATAGAGTTCCAATGTTTGTCATAAGCGGTTCTAGGCACCCTGGGATACTTTATGACAGATTTGTAGACTGCCTTTGAATAGAGCCAAGACGTCACATTTGGCAGAAATAGTACGAAGTGGCCTTCGAGTAAGAATCGATGCTTCATTCTCCGTCGTCCGGTGGCAGCAGTATTTAATCTTTTAACTTCCACTTACACAGATGCTGAATTATATCCTATTAAAACTTTTATATTCTTAACTGATGCGGTTTCATTTACATATACGATTTGTATGGTTGTAAACAGTAAATGTCAATCAAGTACCAGGTGTAGCCATAGATAAGCACATTGTAAGTATAGACAGTTCGATTCCCATGCCCAGCCTTATCAATTTCCTAAGCTCTTACAGAACGTTAGAACGTGAACAAAATGTAAATCAGAAACTTGCTGACAGATTAAAAGTGTGTGACTGGAACTCGGGACCAATGCTGTGAGGACGGAATGTGAGTCGTGCTCAGGTAGCTCGATTGGTAGAATATTTAACATCGTGCACCGTGACAACAACTGTGATAGTTGAACATGTAACACGTCAGCCTCAGTTGCAAATAGAAACCAATTTTTTCCCAGGTTTCAGCCAAAATAATTTGGCTTTCTTCAGAAGCCTCTCGCGGCCTACCGACTTAGTCTGCACAATGGAGCCTGATGTTTCTCTTCAGCCCAAGTAATGTAGATGTATGACTGGTTACCACGGTGCTACAGTTTTATACCTGAAATGGCCAAAATTGGCATGCAATTGTTTATTGTCACTGGCTTCTGAAGAAGGCCAAATTATTTTGGCTGAAACCTGGGATAAGACTGGTTTCTATTAGCAACTGATGCTGACGTGTTACATGTTCAATTCGTAGAACACTTGCCCGCGATTGGCAAAAGCCTCGAGTTCGATTCTCGGTTCTGCATACAGCTTTAATCTCCCGGAAGTTCAATATCAGCGAACGCTCAGCTGCAGAGTCAAAATCTCACTTAGGAAACGTAAATAAAAATAATGCATACTTTGTAACCTGATGGATTTTGGCGTGGGCCTTACCTATATCAAGGGGAGAATTTTTGCCTGGAAACGGACGCGAATGCCCTTTTGAACGGCGTGGGTGTGTGGGATTACAGGCGGAAACCGGTAACACTCGAATATGGTAGCAATGACGTCAGGGAAAGCCCTTTGGAAAGTAGCATTTCAGAGACGGGAAGTGGCTTTCGTTCGGAGCTTTGTAGAGTGTTCGGGGCCATGGAGAGTTTTCACGTTGAGAGTGTATAAAGGAGCAAGATGAAATAAATAACAGGCAAGTATACCAGCGTGAAGAAATTAAAGGATCAGAATTACTGACGACAGCACCTCTGTTCTGGAAAAAATACTTTAGATGTTATACTATGAGAAATACGTCTCTATACATAAAATTTAAATCGTCGTTAATATTATTTAATTTGTGACAAATGAGATTTTGTTGAACAGCTCCTGTTAAGGGCATTGAATTTATATGCACGAAATTTACTAGAGATACATGGTACAGAATCGATAGCGCGCGTTAATATAATAACAGAATGTATCAGTATATACACACATAGAGATAAGATACGAATTTAGATATTGTGCTATCCTAATAAGGGATCACACAGCAGCATAATTCGAGATCACAAGGGGCAAAAACTTCATCCATTGGCAGGTAAGTTGATGACTAGTTATAATGCAATTAAATTTAGAAATTAGAAAAAACAAGAAGGATTAACTCAAACATGAATGCATGATCAGAAAGAAGAGACAAGTTCCTTTCAGAATAGCACTGAACATCTTTGAACGTCTAAGTGTGTCCTGTAACCTACACACACTGTTTGTTCTATAACAAAACGATTTAAGAACATTATTTAATAGCATGTAGCTTGGGTATCAATCACCAGAGGACCAGCTACTTATTCATAAATTCCTTGTTTCATTAACGCGCATGTGACGCCATACACTATGTTAATCAATCATGAGTAATTTAAATAATTTACATCGTAACTTTGAGACAAGATCTGAGTTCCACTTTCGAGGTCATAGGTCAGGGAGGCAAATATTTAAACTGACTGGATGCCAGGATCACAGCTCAGTGTGGCAGTTAGCAGAGGGAACTGTTGATATCGAGGGTGGTGGTAGCCAGAGGGGCAGCTAGCAGAGGGAACTGCTGATGTCACAGGATGGGGTGGCCAGAGGGCAGTTAGTGGAGGGATCTGCTGGTGTCACTGGTGTGGAGGCCAAAGGGACTACTGGCGGAGGGAACTGCTGGTGTCACAGGTGGTGGTGGTGGCCTGAGGGGCAGCCAGCGGAGGGGACTGCTGGTGTGACAGGTGACGATAGCCAGAGGGGCACCTAGCGGAGGGAACTGTTGGGGTCACAGGTGGTGGTAGCCAGAGCAGCAGCTAGCGGAGGGAACTGCTGGTGTCACAGGTGGTGGTGACCAGTGTGGCAGCTAGCGGACGGAGCTGCTGGTGTCACAGGTGGTGGTAGCCAGTGGGGAAGCTAGCGGAGGGAACTGCTGATGTCACAGGATGGGGTGGCCACAGGGGCAGTTACTGGAGGTAACTGCTGGTGTCACAGGTGGTGGTGGCGAGAGGGGCTGCTGGCGGAGGGAACTGCTGGTGCCAAAGGTGGTGGTAGTCAGTGGGACACTAGCAGAGGGAACTGCTGATGTCACAGGTGGTGGTGGCCAGAGGGGCTGCTGGCGGAGGGATCTGCTGGTGTCACAGGTGGTGGTGGCCAGAGGGGCTGCTGGCGGAGGGAACTGCTGGTGTCACAATTGGTGGTAGCCAGAGAGGCAGCTAGTGGAGGGAGTTGCTGGTGTCACAGGAGGTGGTAGCCAGAGGGGCAGCTAGCGGAGGGAACTGCTGGTGTCACAGGTATTGGTGGCTATAGGGGCAGCTAGAGGAGGGAACTGCTGGTGTCACAGGTTGTGGTGGCCAGAGGGGCGGATAGCGGAGGAGATCACTGCTGTCCAGCCTTATGGCACAAAAGGTCGGCAGGTTGGTTTGTCGGAAGTGGTGGTTGTGTTTCACAAGGTTGTCACTACGACTTTAAAATAGTTTGAATGGCCGATTACCATCATTAATGAATCGCACAGAAAAGTAAGGGATATTTAACATCATTTTACCACCACTGTGTCATCGATATCAGCTGGTTCACTGATGCACGTGGACAATGGTTCAAAAATGTTTCAAATGGCTCTGAGCACTATGGGACTCTACCTCTGAGGTCATCAGTCCCCTAGAACTAGAACTACTTTTACCTAACCAACCTAAGACATCACACACATCCATGCCCGAGGCAGGCTTCGAACCTGCGGCCGTAGCGGTTGCGCGGTTCCAGACTGCAGCGCCTAGAAAGGACAATGGATCTCTAGGGAAATTATTAGCAGTTAGTCAAATAATATGTGTTACACAGACATGTGGACTGATTTTGGTTTGCAGTAAGATTATTAAACCTCCTCACAGATTAAAACTATGTGCCGGACCGATACTCGAACGTGGGACACTTGCCCTTCACTGGCAAGTGCTCTACCATCTGAGCTACCCAATCATGACTCACGCCCCGTCCTCATAGGTTCACTTCTGCCAATATCTTGTCTCCTACCTCCCTAACTGGCAGAAGTGAATCTGTGAGGACGGGGCGTGAGTCGTGCTTGGGTAGATCAGATGGTAGAGCACTCGCCAGTGAAGGGCAAAGTTCTCGTGTTCATGTCTCGGTCCGGCACACAGTTTTAATCTGCCAGAAAGTTCGTATCAGCGCACACTGCACTGCAGAGTGAAAATCTCATTCCAGTAGGATTATTGCTTGTTTTTGTGATTCGTCTCCTCTGATATTGCTCCAGCTTTGCTGCCTTAAGGGAATACAAAATTAGGCTGAACTTTCATTTGAGAAATTAAGTTTTATCGAGACATAGTTGACCCACGTATTTCCTATATTCTGTGCAATTTGTGAATATCAATTGAATTTTCACAGATTTTCAGCAAGACTATGGAGATCTACACTTAATGGTAACAAGTAATTATGGAGTTGGACCAGTAACCCTAAAGTGACCTTTCTCAGTGTACTTCACTATTTCGCCACAAGTAGTAAGTTTCGTTATGTTGGTACTCCATTGTCACCTACGGAGAGTGTAATGAGACATCAGGACCAAACGATATTTGTTCAATTAATTTTTTTAATCAGGAACAGCTTGATGGGGCGTTCAGTTGCCTCTCACGTGAAACAATAGATGTTGGGCTTTTCTGGTAGTGCAAAGAATTTTCCTTACAATTGGCTCCCTTAACCCCATCATTTAATCTTCACATATCTCCGTTGGCCCCTTGCCGTGCCCTGCAACTCAAACACTATGGAACTTATTTCACCACTAGGATTCTTGCACGATTAATTCTAACTCTCTATTCACGACTTACAAGCTAAAATGAATCTCTTATTCTTAATACTTCCACTTTGTGCATTCACGTTCCTTCTCATGCTTTTGTGCTTGGGGTATCCAGTCCACTGGAATATGAACGACAGCTGGGTCTGAGTTCTGTGCCTCGTGTTCTACGTACTAAAACATGGATTACGCTCTTTGTGGTGAACTTTATGACAATAGTAAAGCCGGCCAGAGTGGCCGAGCGGTTCTAGGCGCTACAGTCTGGAACCGCACGACCGCTTCGGTTGCAGGTTCGAATCCTGCCTCGGGCATGGATGTGTGTGATGTCCTTAGGTTAGTTAGGTTTAAGTAGTTCTACGTTCTAGGGGACTGATGACCTCAGAAGTTAAGTCCCATAGTGCTCAGAGCCATTTGAACCATTTTTTTGCATGAATGATGTAACACTCGTATTGTGCTTGTTTTCTGCTGCTGGTACAGAAACGGAAATGCAAACTTTCGCTCCATCAGGTCCTAATGATACTGTGACTGTCCTGAAATAAAAAGGTAAACTTTTGAGCTCAGGTTCTAAAACCGTCCCAGGTCCTGCGGTAGTTCCTCATGTACTTTCCTGAGACCCTCTAAATACTTCTCTGGGGACAGCAAGTTTTCCTCTACCTGAAGTCTTACATCGTGGTGCACAGTCCGCTGTAGTTCTCTTACTTTCCCCTCATTCTTTGCAAACATAATCTTCTATGGACTGCAACAATTTTTGTCATTACTTCCGTGTCTAAGACTTCCACTTCCCCTTGCAGTTCCCTGTTACTCTAATTAACAGCCTCTTCTGCGGCTCTGGCATACCTCATGACTTATCCACTGTATTTTCGTAGCAGTCGTGTGCTACTCAATATGTCCTTTTCTAAACTTGCTGCCTGCGTAGTGTGTCAGTCACTTATGGCTTTGTCCCCTTTTATAAATGGTTAACCTCAACCAAAATGTCGTTCACCCTTCGAATGTCTTCCTCATCAGTAGTGCCAGCGTCGTTTCAAAATCTGTTTCTTCGTGTATATGGAATAGCCCCCAGTACCTAGGTCATCTCCTTAATTTCTCGTTCACCCCATGAATTTTCTCACATACCCCAGCACTTCCTTCCAGTATCTCGTGCCTTTCGTTTCCCTAACGGAATTTGTCGAATGCTTCTTCCATTCTTCTCACCTCGTTACACATCTCCCATGTGTTGATTACATCGTGTATCTCCGAGTGATGACTGATGGTCATTACGTCTTCGTGCTTGGCGAGAAGCACTCCCCCTTCGAGATGCTGGTTCCGTAACGCTTTCACCCTGACGGAAATCAGTAACCCCACTATAAACCATATCATCTCACCCTCTTTGCGTTTCACCCACAGGCACGAAAAATTAATACTTTTCTGCCCCTTGAATTCATTGCTGCTCGCTGCTGATTATATTATTCATACGAAATATATTACTAACTTAAAAAATATTAAATGACCATGTCGTAGGCCTTAATCCATACGGTTTCCTCATAACCGTTTCGTTCACTATCTCTTGTTTATCTTCCAATACCTTTCTCCTCACTTCCCATTCTGGTCCACACCTCCTGTTCCTGGATTTACTCCCAGACGCGGTTGATAAAGGCTTCCTCCACACTAAATGCACAATTATCGTTCTTTCCGGCAACTGAGTCCTGACACTTGTTATGGCCCCTCATACTTTACAAAAAACCTGTCCTCCCCTCGGCGTATACGAAGATGATAGCATCACAAAAAAATGGTTCAAATGGCTCTGAGCACTATGCGACTCAACTGCTGAGGTCATCAGTCGCCTAGAACTTAGAACTAATTAAACCTAACTAACCTAAGGACAGCACACAACACCCAGCCATCACGAGGCAGAGAAAATCCCTGACCCCGCCGGGAATCGAACCCGGGAAAAATCCCTGACCCCGCCGGGAATCGAACCCGGGAACCCGGGCGAGGGAAGCGAGAACGCTACCGCACGACCACGAGATGCGGGCGATAGCATCACCCACGGACAAACTCTGTTATGTGCTATCCTTGCCGTATGGCCCATTGCTTCTTCGTGTTCGTCCAGTTTCCGTGTATTTGCCCTCCGTACTCTATTCAAAATTTCCGTACTCACTCTGGCAAGTTCCTTTACAGACTCACCCGTCTTCCTTTCTTCGCTTTCAATACGTCGAATGTTGATGGCACTGTACGACCTTATACTACTTAATATGGTGACAGTCCTGTATTCGGGTGCTGTTTTTAGTTATAGGTAGAGATTACGTACCCAAATAGACATAACAATTAGTTTGATGTAAGTCAACGTAGTATCCAAGGGTCCTCCCGATTGTCCTATGCACTCCTTAAGTTTTTCCATTGCCTTGTTGATGGAGAGGGCTCGTCCTGTACTTACCAGGGGAGGCCGCCAATTGTGAAATTCAGAAATATATATATATATATATATATATATATATATATATATGTATATATATATATATATATACATATAGTGGGGTCTCTACTCTAATTCGAAAGTTTGACTTACACTATATGTATTCGTTTCGGAATATCGTTTCTACGTCTTCCGTTAACTACACGTGTAAACATTATGAAGACAATTAATAACATCTGTGAAATACAACTTTGTTTGCGGAAAACATAATCATGTTCGAAGTCGCCAGTTTTTTCACGACAAACGACTTTCAACAACTTATTATATGCATAATTGCTGCAACTGGTTGCCGGGAATTTTATATATATATATATATATATATATATATATATATATATATATATATATATATATATATGAATTACAAAAAAACCAATACTAAAAAAAAAGTTGCATGGCCCGAGATTCGATTCGGCGACCTTCGGATTACGAACCCGAGCGCTTACCGCTGCGCCACGACGCTGCAGGAAATTGTAAATCGTAGAGAATAGTTCACCGCAACGGTTTCTTTTCACTGTCGATTTTCTCGACAACGGCTGAGAAGTGCATCTTGGTGCTTTGCCACATTACACCTCTGGCCATGAGCTTTTATTATGCGCAGTATGAATCGAATCTGAATTTCACAATTGGCGGCCTCCCCTTGTTAGTCACATTCAATAACTTACACAATTCTTTAAACAGCTTTAACGTGAAGTTCGTTCCCTTGTCAGTTATTGTTGTTTCAGGAACTCCAAATTTCATTATCCTGTTATTCACTAGAGCTTGTGCCACTGTTGCTGCCCGCTGGTTTGGCACTGTGACCATCTTTGCACATTGAGAAAAAGATCTGTAGTTCTGACTGCATACTTATTTCCTGCAGGTGTTTTACTGAATGGACCTAAAACATCAATTCCCAGAAACTCGAATGGTGCTGATGGTTCATGTAACCTCTGCTACCGTACTCTCGTCCGACAGAAATCTGATCTCTGTGCGCACTGTATGCAATTCATACTGGTGTATGTCTGTGTGCGTGTTCCTCTACCAATATTTTTCCGCCATTCTATTGTTGGTAGATCTGCAACCTCCATGACCTAATAATAGGCGATCATGAGATTCTTGTAACACGCTATTCCTTAGCTTCGCCTGTTCTGCTACCTGCGCTTGCAACTTGGTTTCACTGCATATCAACCTGTCCTGCATGCATAACTGTGGCTTCTGCCAATACAGCTTACATTCGCCATCTGCTCTTTTTACAGCTTGCCATTCCTTATGCTCACAACCCGAATACGTAACACTGCTACATTTGTAACTAAGCCATGTGCATTTCCATGCTTCGTCCCTGGTTTGTGCGTTACTTATAAAAAGAATTCACTTAGTCTTACTGCCTATCGTGTCAACCAAGAGGAAGGATCCTTTAACCCCAACAGAAATTTTAATCTGTTAGTACTCTAAAACTTTCACCACACAGAAAACATTTGAAATATGTCATTCCATAAATACGGTTTAACATCCCTTTCTCAGTTGTGGAATAATTTCTTTCTGCGGAATTTTGTTTCCTTGATGCATGAGCTACCTAGTGTTCTACGCATTCTTCCTCTTGTGACAGCACACAGCCAAGTTTATGACAGGATGCAACGCATGATAAAAGAAGTTCTATATTAAAATACGGAAACATAAATGTAGGATTTGACGTTAAAGCTTTTTCTAGCTCCTCAAAACCATGTTGGCACTCTTCTCACCATACAATTATAGTACCTGTTTTAACAATTTGTCAACGATCTCGCAATATCCGAAAATCCTTTTACGAACCGGCGGTAATAGTTCGCCGGTCGCCAAAAACGATTGCAAATCCTTTGCAGATTCTGATGTAGGAAATTGACGTAGCGATCTATTTAACCTTGGGTTTCCCTAGCCCCATCTCTACTGATGATATGACTTAGGTATACTACCTCTTCAGTCCCAAAATGACATTTTTCCGTACTCAGTGGTAACTTCGCTGCTCTCCACCTTATGAATACTTCACATGTTGTTCCATTTCACTCCCATAGAGGATTACGTCATCAAGATACACTAAGCATTGACGTGGTCTAAAAAATCTGAGAACGCCATACAACAATCGCTGAAACGATACAGGAGCATTTTTTTGGCAGTGTCCCAGTGTCATGAAACCACTGTTTCGTGTCGATCCTGTGGAGCAACCTATATCTGGCTATTATTTAAATCCATTGTTGAAAAATACCTGTATTGGCCTAAAGGACCGAAGGTTTCTGTGACGTTTGGCAAAGAGGTATCCGTTTTGGTTTTCGCATCTAAGTATCTGTAATCACAAAAAAATCTATATTTTCGTGTTCAGTCCATTTTTTTTCCTTTTGCTTGTCTACTATTTCTGCTGTTCATGAATTGTTACGTTGTTTAATTATTCCATCTTTCATCTGCTGATCGATAAATTCCTCCAAAATTGATTGCAGGTACCTACACTATGTGAGCAAAGGTATCCAGACACTGCCTAAAACATACGTTCCTCATATTGGGTTCATTGTGCTCCCATCTGCTGCCAGGTACTCCATATCAGCGACCTCACAAGTCATTATCCATCGTGAGGGAGCAGAATGGGACGCTCCGCAGAACTCATGGACTTTTGTGGTCAGGTGATTGAGTGTCACTTGTGTCATCCGTCTGTACGCGAGATTTCCACACTCCTAAGCATCCCTAGGTCCACTCTTTCCGATGTGATAGTGACGTGGAAACGTGAAGGCACACGTACAGCACAAAAGCGTAAAGGCCGACCTCGTCTGTTGATTGACAGAAAGCGCTGACGGTTGAAGAGAATCGTAATATTTAGTAAATGGACATCTGTCCAAACCATCACACAGAAATTCCAGACTACATCAGGATCCAATGCTCGTACTAGGACAGTTAGGCGGGAGGTGAGAAAACTTTGATTTCATGGTCGAGCGGCTGCTAATAAGCCACACATGACGCCGGTAAATTCCAAACGACGCCTAGCTTGATATAAGGAGCGTAAACATTGGACGATTGAACAGTGGAAAAGCGTTGTGTGGAGTGACGGATTACGGTACCCAATGTGGCGATCCGATGGCAGGGTGTGGGTATGACAAACGCCCGGTGGACGTCCTGCTAGCGTGTGTAGTGCCAACACTAAAATTCGGAGGCGGTGTGTTACGGTGTGGACATGGTTTTCATGGCGAGGGCTTGCAACCCAGGTTGTTTTGCATGGCACTATCACAGCACAGGCCTACAGTGATGTTTTAAGAACCTTCTTGACTCCTACTGTTGAGGAGCAATTCCGGAATGGCGATAACATCTTTCAACACGATCGAGCACATGTTCATAATGCACGGCATTTGATGGAGTAGTTACACGACGATAACATCCTTGTAATGGACTGGTCTGCACAGAGCCCCAACCTGAATCCTATAGAACACCTCTGGGATGTTTAGGAACGCCGATTTGGTGCTAGGCCTCATCGACCGATCTCGATAACTCTCCTGAGAGCAGCTCTCCGTGAAGAATGGTCTGCCATTACCCAAGAAACCTTCCAACACCTGATTGAACGTATGCCTGCGGGAGTAGAAGCTGTCATCAAGGGTAAGGATGGGCCATCACAATATTAAATGATTTACATTTTCCAAAAGGGCCATCACCAGCTACACCTACAATAGGATCACATAACAATGGGACATGAATCACCAGTCTACAGCAGACCATACAGAACACCTACAATATGTAATCAAAGGTATCCGGACACCTGGCCGAAAATGACTAACAAGTTCGTGGCACCCCCCATCGGTAATTTCCAGTTTTCGATCCCCTTTTAGTCTGAGTTTTGCAACTCTCAGTAACTCCGTATCAGACCAACCTCCCATCTGAGCCAGATTCCCTAAGTCTCCCACAAGGGCCTCTACATTCTTCGTTGCCTTAGCAAACAAAGAAGCAGCTAAACTTTGGACTGACAAATCAAAAACCCACAGTTACGGTCGCAGTTCTACCAATCTACGCTTTTCTGTATTATTCGGTATTAATTGTGCTAGCTACTCCAATAATATGCCTATTGCCTCCGGTTCTGTAAGCCTTGGTGTCGAAGATCTTTCCTTGACAACAATCATTTTGAGAACTAACATTCACAAGACAAGAAAATAAAATGCAATAACTTAATTCTTACATCTAATAATGAGCTATCTCGACTCTCGGCATTGCCTAGCCATATACCCCAAACGATTACATGTATAAAATTTTACTGCTTCGTACATCGTGCTTAGTGACTCTCAAGGTTATACTGCGCACATCTAACAGGAATTTACCAATCGTGACTTCCATGGCCTCTGGAAGCAGACAAACCCAATCGTTCTTTGCATGCAATAAAATCTACTTTCCAAAATCAATGACTGTGAAGCTTCTTCTCCACGAAGAAAATACAATGAATGTTTTTTTTACTCAGCGTGTCCAACGCTGTAAGTTCACACATTGGTCTAACAAGACGACATCACTGTTCTGACACTAGTGTTAAATAACCTTTGATTGTCACCCATGAAGTGTGAAATGAGACGTCACTGTGACAGTAGATTTGTTCAATTATTTCTCTATTCCTTCCCTCAGTTGTAGTACATCAGGAGGAGCTTGGAAGGTCGTCCAATTGCTTCTCATGCGAAACAATAGACATCTAGCGTTTGTGATAGCAAATGTCAGATTTTTACGGTGATTAGTTCTGAAATAAAGAATAGTTTTTTTCCCATCTTTCTCGTTCTCAATTGACAGTCCTTTGAATATGTTGATTTAAAGCTGGATAGCAATATAAGGTCATACCAAGTTTTCAGGGAAATGTAATCGAAAAAGAAACCGTAAAGTCTGCAGAGAAGCCAGTAGATATTCAGAATGTTAACGGCGTAAGTGTTGAGTGTAACAGTTCTGGAGGTTCATTCTTCAATACTGCTCCTACAGTTCACTTCTAGCCTGCAGTACAACCTGGATATAAGACTGTGCAGGTATCAAAATGAAAATCTTATGTATTTTCATGGTGAAGAAATATCTGCCCTATTACAATTAAGGAAGACTACCTTAACATAGAAGTGTATTTCGTTCGAAAAAGAAGACTAATAATGTGAAGGTGAAATTGAGCTAAATTTTCAGAGTCGACAAATACTATAATCACTGCAGTACATGGTGTTAGAATTACTACTATCATTTTCTGTGCCCTTTCATTCTACACTTGTCGGGTGAAGAAGTTGAACTGCCTTCTAGAGAGAGTCGTCCGTCTATTGAAGGAAGGCTTCTCGATGAAACAAGAGTGCTGAAAGCTACTGACAATGACTTAAATCAACATTATGCTCTACACTTGATCAAGGGAGGTGGCGCAGTGGTTAGCAAACTGGACTCGCACTCGGGAGGACGGCGGTTCAAACCCGCAGCCGGTCATCCTTATTTAGGTTTTCTGTGATGCCTCTAAAACACTCCCGGCAAATGCCGGGATGGTTCCTTCGAAAGGGCACGACCGACTTTCTTCCCCATCCTTCCCTAATCCGCTGGGACAGATGACCTCGCTGCTTGGTCCCCTCCCGCAAATCAACCCACCTCTACATTTGTTTTCCGAAAATGAGCATAATTTGAATAACCATATTATTGGTCACGTGTGAAATCTAGGAAATCGAACACTAATGAAAGAATATGCATCTTATTAGGCAAGTGAAGAAATCGCATTGGAAAATGGTGATTGGGGAACGAGATATGAAATGAATTTGCAGATAATGATGGGCGTTTCAGCTCCTGCATCCCGCTTAGTATGAAACTTCGGTTCGAAGAGGATTACAAGAAATTTATCTTAACGCTCTCCAAGATCTGGTTCTAACAAGCAGCAGACGAGATACTGCATTTATTATCTCAGATGAAGTAGACACCAACACCATAATGTTAGTGGAAACTAATGGGCTCGGATATAACAAAATTTATAGTATTGAAGAGAGAGCTAATCTCTTTATGAAAAGGAAACAGTAAGTCAGAAAATTTTTTTGTAAAAGAAATTGGATCTGCAACGATTACGGCATATACAGCTGTTCGGTTCAACACTGATAAAGTTGAATGCGTATCTGAATTCGTCCAAGTTTCCCGAAAAGAACTATTCAGTCGATTATAGCACGAAGAATACTACCCGAATGTAGGAATGGTCTGCACTTGTCAGTTATCATTTGTTCATATGAAGATGATTGATATTAGAATTAAAATGCAAACGAGATCTTCTTTCCTAAGAAATACGACAGTACACTTTCCTGTTGGTCATGATTTTGTCCCAGATATGACATATTCAACAAACTGGTGAAAAGGCGTCTAATACTGTTATTTACACAAGTATATGAAAAAAAGAAATACCGTACTTATGAAAGTTCGTGATATAGAGCAGTAATAGTTTTTCATGAAATTCAGTTTTATATACAGTCTTATTTCAACATACGTAAGTTTTTCGTGAACCTACTTTCACCCACAACTTATGATGCCTGCATCACTGGCTCACCCACAGCGTGTCACGCTAACTTCATCAATGTTCAGATGATTTAATTTATCCTCTCCGATGGATGCGAAATGCAAAGGTACGAGGACCGATTGCCTTCTCCAAATCAGCCATTAGTAATGAGCTGGACGTTGTTGTTATTCGATGGACTCGATCGATTTGATACTTGTCTCTCTGTGGCAAAAAGATCAGTTCCTGGATGAGATTTGCTCTCTGCGCACCCAGTTGTTTTAATATTTACAAAGACGATTTCTTTTTCTCTTAAAGCTATATACTATTTGATAGCATATTTGAAAGAAGTATCAGCAGTAATTGTATCAGTAAAGAAATGTCCATGTTACACAGGAGATCTCACGCACTTTCCTATTTATAGCTGACATTTTTCAGCAACTATAGTATATATTTCAGAGTAAAATTCAGTCATCTGTTGCACAGATACCTTTATTTCACTTTACTAGTTTCCAGAAATTAATTTTTCATCTTCCACGTGTTTAATATTGGTTCAGTGAAGATCGATATCTTCTTCACAGAAGACACATTGACATATACACAGATATTGTCGCAGAAGAAGCCGAGTAGCGCAGTCGCTGTAGTCTACTGGTTATGATACTGGATTGTTGCGTGGAGGGTCATGAGTTCTAAACTCGCCTGAACCGTTAGAAACTAATTTCTATTTTCGGTTCGAATACATTCAAGAATTATCCACGAATGGCAAGAAGTATTGTACTGGAATGTTCTGTTGCTGTATATATACCGTATGTGTTCTGACCGGAGGCAGTTCGCTCTGCGCTGTTGTATGTGCAAGTGCTGAATAAACCCTCGTTAAGTGAAATTATTGTTCGCCATTCATCTACTTACAACTTCCTGTACGTGACTTTTTTGAACTTACCGCTACATTACCCTTCCGGAAAGAAGATGTAGATATCTGCCAAATCTATAGTAAGCTTCTGAAGATGACAAATCGGTATGTCGAAACCAGTAAAAGTAAATAAAAATACTTGTCCAGTTGACGACTGAGTTGTATTCTGAAAGATATTATGTAGTATGAATCCAAGGACAATATCAATCGGTAAGGATTTTCTTCCCACATCTCGGTCTAGTCATTTACGCCACGTCTGTAGTACTTTTTCAGCATTCATGGAACTCGTACAGCTTCATCAGCTAACGCTCATTCCTCGAAGAGCGGAAAGGAATAGTCGCGAATCATGACAACGAATTTCATTGCTGCCTGTTGATGGCAAGCATGTTTGAAGCCGTATGCAGGATGTTCCAAGATGTATGATCAATATTCATGTACATGATAGGACCATTCATTTGAAGTAAAAAGCTTTAGATGGACCTATGCTCTATTGCTAATGGTTCCAGAGACAGACGATGTACATATATTTCTTGTACTAGTGGCGCGCACATTTGTATATTATCCAACCAACCTCTTTGACAATTTATTCTAGCCCAAACTACCTCGTTCCCTTCAATTCCTTTCCTCGGGATGTCTTTCTGTTATTTAAACAGGCTGTTAAATACGAAGTTATGTGTAGTTTGTTGTGAGGGATGTGCGGCGAAGAACTGAGAATGTATCAGTAGGATTGGTTAACTGTGTTTTATATTACGCTCGCTAAAATTCCACTCATGTACACTAATGAAGAATATGCAGATTGTGGTGTATATTCATGGCTTCAGCTAGTGCTCCTGCTGCTGTCAAAAATGATTGGCTCGTTCCGATATGTCGAATTCGTGATCGTAGAGCGTTTAACAGGTTTTCAGCACATTGCGTGAAACAGGTATTCTTGCAAGTTCCCATAGTCCCTCTGAGTGTGTAGTACAACGGCCTCAGAGGAACAGCAACACATTGTTCATATGGTGCAGCGTAGCCCTACCACCAGCGCACGACAGATTTCTGTACGTATCCATGTCCAATGAACACGTGTATGCCACACATTACAAGAGAAAACTTCCATTTCCCATACTGCCTATCAATCATCTTCGCAGTGACGACTAAGCCACACAAACTGACTCACTGGTTAAATTAATCACTTGCTTCCATTAATACTTACCACTGATGAAGCTGCATTCACGTGGATCAGAATCAGTCACGATAATTATGCATAATTGCAGGAAAATCCACACGTTACAGTAGAGACCAGTTTCAAAGTTCGTTTTCCAATCAGTGTTTAGTGCGGTATGATCAGTAACATGTTGACACGTCCATTCATATCAGAAAGGCTAATGGCGAGGTAGAGGTACATGCACTTTCCTTTCTTGAACACCAACAAGAGGTTCCTTTAGTCATGCTCTTGCAGAGTAATAGAACAATTCCACATCTTACTAGATGTGTAAGGAGACATCTTATCCACACTTATCCTAATCGGTGGATTCGTCAAGATAGTACTATTATCTGACCTTACGCTGCTAATCTCACTGGGGAACATTAAGATGCATTGGGACCAGCAGCACAACTTGTTGTCCCGAAAGTATACAAACGCATTGAACCTGACGGTGTGACCTGGAGACACTTATTGTGAACTGTACAACTGTAATGGGACGTGAAAGATAATGCTTATAGTATTTTTCAATTCATGCGTCTTAAAATACTTGTTGAAATGTTTTCTACATGGGTACTTGTGTGAAACTCACAATGTATTGAACAATACAGAAAATAAATAACAATGAATACTAAACGTATTCTATCTCGGAAACCATTGAGAATATGGCACACATCGATATGAAGATTTTTGCTGCAAATGATCTTTCCTGTCATATCCCAGAGTACTGACCATTTCTCCTAAGACACTTGTATAATCTGTGTCTAGATAGCGACCGTACTATCGTCTCGGATGTCTTCTCCTTACAGTCGTGCGCGTGTTTAGGAGGCAGACAACTTACTCCAGGGAAACTTTTCTCGTGATTGAGGAGGAACTTTTAATATTTTGGCGATGTGTAATATTTATCACTGCTTCTTTTCTCTCTAGGAACATGAACACCACCCACTTTGCTTGCTAAGGATTCCTAACCACAGAAAATTCATTTGTTCTGAAGGAACCTACATTCGTGGTCACAGTAGTGTAGATATCTGATTAATTCCTTCTTCATCGCAATGCACTTTATTAAGTCCCGGATATGACTTCAGCAAAACGGTTAATGGAAAATCATATCATTCACAGTATTGGCTCTGCCAACGTATCATATGAAACCTCACTGAATGGTTTATGGTTAGTTATAAAACCAGAATCTCGAGTGATCGTGAAGTTTTAGTAGGAAGGGAGGTGAGTTAACGATTTGTTTCCAGAACACGATGTGTGTATCACTGAGGACAAGAGATGCCGTTCACTTCCTGCACTACCAATGCAAATGGGTGTTGACTGCTGAGTTGAAATGTGATGTAACAGTGTCATTATCACTCGAAAGATTTGCCATTTGACAAGAATAGTAGAATGCACGTTTCTGTTCTACTGAACAGAGGAATGTCAACATAGTGATATATTCTTACTCATGTTTCCGACAGAACTAACCCTTGTCCTCATTATAATCAATATCCAAACGGTAATAGATGATGATGCCCACAGCGCAGCATGTAATATTTGTCGGAGGAGAGCAGTTATCACCAAAGGAATTGGCGACCTTTATCAGTTCGATTTAGTTACCTGCTCACATATTACAAATACAATTCGAGGAGTAAATACTTAAAAACGATAACTGAGGCGTACTTCAAGTACAAGTGAATCGCCGCTCTAAATATTAAAACTGGTAGTAAGGTTGCAGTTGCATTTAACAAATGTAATAATGTAGTAATAGATTGCGAATTATAGACGTAAGTAACAAATTCCACTACTCATTTCAAGAAGCTAACTGTAAGCGTAATGTCATATCGCTTGATTAGTTGCGGAGTATCTTTGCGGGCAGCCGCGTCTGCAGAGTCGAGCACCGGGCACGGAACTGTTATGTTGTGTTGTGTTGTGGGTGGCTCTGCATGTGAGAGGCATTGTTATTATGGAAGTTCAAGTGTTGCTGGAAGTGCTATTACAGGAAAGTGATGAAATAGGGAAGTGATTCAGAGGAAGAAGCGTAATGATTTAATTAAAAATGAGCAGTGCCGCCAATAACGGATTTCCGTATCCCCCCGTTGCGTGTCGCACCGTACATCGACCATCCGTACCGTGTTCGGTCTCTCAGAATGAACTAATGTGACTCAGTAATACTATTCACCACAAAAGAGAGCATTTAAGTGCCAGTGTCGATAAGCGAGCGTGAGAACGGGCGTTCGGTCATCGTGTTCCGCCCCATCAACAATCAGTCCCGCCGCGATGGTTACGCGTACGCTCGTCAGAGTGATATTGTGGACAGGTAATAATCCATTAATTTGGATAAACACTTACGACATAGAATGTAAACAGTGAACCTGCGATTTTCTTTTATCGTCTTAGAATATAGTTGTTCATACCAGTTGAAGGACTGTGTTGTGTTTGAAGTTGAGTGGCTCCCCTAAACCCGCTTACATATTTAGATTCATAATTTCCGGCAAGCAAGCAGCAGTGTGGAGCAGAACAATACTGCATCAGGTACCTGGTGCGGACAGGACGCACGTCAAGAACGAGAAGCGAAATACAGTTCAAGGGACCCCCACCATTTGTACCCCTGGGCTTAATATTAACTACAACCCATCAATTTATATTTTTATACCTTCAGATGTGGATGGATTCAGGAGAAGTCCTAAAGGCGTAATGCTGAAATATTTCACAGCAAAAGATTATCTGAAATGGGCTGATATTGTGCAGAATCTACTGATGTGGTGCAGGATCTAGTAATTTAGTTAGTGCACACAAAATCTAGAACAATTAATATGAGGCCTACAGAAGTGAAGCATAACAGCGTTTTGTCTTCCGTTGTAATATGTCCAAGATACTAGAACCGCTAATAGCTAAATTCAGAGTCAATGGTTTCCAAAAAGAATCTCACCCCAATCCAGTATATTGAGGTATTAAAAACTCTTAGCAGTTAAAGATGCAAATCCGAGACTGTATCTGCTGGAAGATTGTTTGTCGTGACATTTCGGAGGAAATTTCTACTACACAGAACTATGCAGAGAGATTCAGCTACTCTGCACACGGGTATTATGCAACTCGTAATAACTCCAAATAACACGTGCAAGATTTTCATGTCATCTCACTTGCCAGGTGCAAACTCATAGACCTGCAGAAATCATGAACAGGATTTTTTAACGTGGTTAAATTTTATGCTTGGACACGTTTTCGCTAGAGGCTGCAGTTTTCGAATTATTCAGTAGAAACCTAGAAAAGTGACCTTCAAACGCGTTTTTCTAGAATAACTCGGAAACCGTGGTCTCCATCGAAAACGTATCCCAGTACAAAATTTAACTGCACTAAATGTCCTACAAAGAGGTTCTGTTCATTTTTTTTAGTTGGGTTATAGTTTTCGCGTAGCTAGTGAGAATATAAACATTCGCACGTCGTTTTTGAATGTGTTTTGTGTTGTAAACAACATATGGTTAGGGGCAGCTGAATCACGTTGTATGAAACTAAATAGCCGAAGAAATATGTAATTCATTATTCACATGATGAATAGGAAATAAAGCATTTGCGAAGTTGCTGAAGTTTGACAGGATACACAATTCCAGTTTTACGTTGTAAGAGCATGCATATAGGTATTTGATTGCTTGGAGTGAATCAAAGTACACATCTGTTAAAATCTGCAAGACATACAGCTACGCACTTTACATCATGACTGGACGAGAATGGTGTATTATGTCCCACACCCCGCTTGTCCTATGAAACTGATTGATTTGCTGTTTCATTTTTATGGTAGTAAAGCGCTGAGCTGTTACTGGGAGAGCTAAATATGTGTGACAAGACTGGCTTCGAAGCTCTAAGACTGTCCTGTTTCGAAGAAAGGGGCGTTACATAGGAAGGGATAGGGTAGTGTAACTGCTGTGGCTTGGAGTGGCGGAAGGAAAGGGCAGGAGGAGTGAACAGGACGGGGGATTGGTGCTGGGAGCAGAAGATAGTGGGAGGGTACAGGTCGGTGTAAGGAGGAATTTCAGACTTCAATTTTTCCCGCCATAATTTGAAATTACTTCACGGTGAAGGTGGGGAAGTCCGTGAGTTCCTCGGAGCGCCCCATTGAGCTCTCTCTCTCTCTAGATGTCTAATGCCTACTAAGGTCGCTGATATGGGGTACCTGGCAGTTGGTGGCAGCACAATGCACCTAATATGGAAAACCTATGGTTTTTGGGGTTTCCGGATGCTTTTGATCACAGTGTATTTTCCATAGTCACAAAATGGCATCTCGTACTGAGTCCCTGTAGTTCAGCCGCCCACGTGTTGAATGACTGAAATGGCTATTTACGGCACTGAAACTTCCACATGGACTGTAATTGCATGGCAGTGTCGGTGTTAAGTAGGTGGTTAATAGCGCATAAATTTCGTCAAAGGTCAAGTGTGCCCGTTCTGTGAGAGGGACCAACTTGCTCAAAAGCTGATACAAACAGGTTGACACCTATAAGACGAAAAGTGATTTTACCATGGGTGGATAGGTTACGTGGAGTTCGGCAAAGGTCTGCTGGAGGCCCTTCTCGTATGATTTCAACACTTCTGCTCTCCTTTCGCGAAGAGAGAACAGTGGCAGATTAGTAGCTGACGACTGAGAGACTGACACGGACATCAATCGTTCCAATGGTTTCTATCGCTGTAACTATTGTTACAGAAATTGCTGTGCCATGACATCAAGAGACGAGGTCAGGTAGCCTGTTATGCAAGGTACATGGTTACATAAGGAACACAATAAATGGCCACAGCTGTCCCCAGTTATGATGGAAGAACTCGTTGGTTGGCGATCGCACACGTAAAAGGCTGCGCCTGTGCAGTCTTCATGCTCGGTTGATCGGTAACCGCTCTTCCCTATAGTGGATGCAGAGTGACTTGCGTCGTATGTAGTCGTGCGACGAACGCCGACGTCGAAGGCGACACGAAGTGCCCGGCGTCCATGTGGTAGCCTTGTGGGCTTCCCCTTTCATGTATCCGTATTTTCTCATAATGCCGAACATCTTCCACCGTTTTGCGTTGCTGAACGTCTTTTCTGTATCCACAAATCCAATCAACGAGTCTTGATTTTTCTTTATTCTAGCTTCCGTTAGAAAGTGCAACGTCAAAATGGCTCTGTGGATTCTTTATGTTATCATCAGCTCAGAGATCTTCAAATTTTCTTTTCCAGTCTCCTCAATAATATTTATCTCAGCAGCTTGAATGTACGAAATGTCAACCTGATTGTTCGTTAGGTCTCGCACATAGTTACCATTGCTGTCTTCATAATTGTGCGGATATTTTTCAGAAAATCGGTTATTACGTCTCCAGTCAAAAAGATACTACACATAAACTGGAAAAGACGTTTGGTTGCCAACAACTGGATATCATACATGTCCCATATCGACTCCCGTTAGCTCTGTCGTATCAGGGAAGACGTCACCGTAGTGGCTTTCAAACAACACTTCATACATTTCCGTTTCCGTTCGACCCTTGGCGTCGAGCAGTGAAATTTCAATTGCATTTCTAATGTAGGCGCTCTTGTTTTCAATAGCATCGTAATTTATTTTTCATTGTCTATGCACTCAATAAGTCTTTCAACGAACATTACTCTTTCAGTAATTTAGTCATTTTGCCATAATGTCCCTACAGTACCTGCTTATTTCAAATGGTTCAAATGGCTCTGAGCACTATGGGACTCAACTTCTGAGGTCATCAGTCCCCTAGAACTTAGAACTACTTAAACCTAACTAACATAAGGACATCACACACATCCATGCCCGAGGCAGGATTCGAACCTGCGGCCGTAGCGGTCGCGCGGTTCCTGACTGTAGCGCCTAGTGTAACAACACCAACGCTATACTATTGTACATATAATAATTTTTTCTTCTGATTTTCGATAAATTAGTGTAATCAATGTTCTTTTATTTCTTTTTCTTTTCTTGCCATTATGTTAAAAGAAACTGTAAACAAATTTCGATGTGAATATTAATATTTATGTCCAGTTTCAAGCAGTGTTATAACAGAACTGAAATGTAAGAAACGTTGAAACTATTGTAAGATGTCAAAGTTGTAATTGTGTGCCTGGTCCATACGTAGGCAGTGTATTAGGATATGTAGAATGCAAAACCTCTGGTGAATACCCTGTTTGTAGGGGAGCGGTAAAAGGTGGATGGCAGGCGAGCGCGGGAAAATGCACACGGGCGCTGCACGGCATACCGGGCTCAGCAGTAGTAGTCGGAGTTGGGCATCGGGCTAAGTAACACGTTCTGGATCGAGGAGGCTCTCCTGGAAGACGTAGTTTCATTGAGCCTCGGATGTGCCGTTTCCGACGACTATACAGCATGGCAAAATTACATAGGCACTAAATGGAAAAATATTGCGACGCTATGAAGAGGTAAAGTGCCGATACATCAAGAGCCATAGCTGTGATTGTATGTGTGCTCTGCGCCTCGCCATCTCGCCGCCCGCCAACCACCGCATCGATACGAACAGGTTGAATCTTTTAGTACTGTATTCGTGTGGACCAGTGTTACTTTTCTTCCTTACTGTTCAATAACAACATTTACCAGAACTGTCCTATCATTTAATTATCCTCATCACTAACCTAGACAGGATCCTTTCCGCATGTTGTGCAATCCGAGTGTCCCGAGATGAAGATTTAAAGTCTATGTTAATAATAATTACCTGCAGACCTATCTATGTTAGAATGAAGTTATAGGTCTGAAAAAGTTGGAAGATTATGTTGAAATTGGTTTAGTAATGAAGGCTAATTAATTTGAGACAAAAATAATGGTAGTTAAATGAGCAAGAAATAAGATAAAAAGAGTAGTAACTCATATTGGATATCTTGAGTGCTTAACGATTTTGATAATCAAAAATTTCAGTACAGTGATCATAACAGTTTCAGGGTCCCCCCCCCCCCTTTTCTTTTCTATTCATGTAAATTCTGAAATGTACTGAACTGATTTGACCAGCAAAGTTAAAGTCAAGATAAAACCAAAAGTTATTAGTGTTTTACCTTTTAAAAATTGACATTGTATGTGTGTTTCGAAAGTGCTATTTCTAGGGTAACCTATGCCCGATTTTAATCAGATCAATAGACTGTACGAAGTTTGTAGTGAACATTATAGTGTATTGTTGTGTATTTATGGCTTGTTCATATTAGTACAGAAAGTTAAATTATTAGTTCAGTAGATTCTCTGGTTCTAAAATTTACCATATTATGCAGTGTTATTACGTGTTGTTTTGCATACACGTACTTCAACTTGTACAGGGAAGAAAATCAATTAATGCCTAATTAGGCTGGCGACCGTTTTATTAACAAATTGGTAGCATCTGCTGTGTTGTTTCTTGTCCGTCCTAACGTGTTTCAGACTTGCTTGACGTATCATTGTTGTTACTGAGTGGGTGAAAGTCTGATTTTGCCTCCATCCTGGTATACTCGGTCAACATATATACCAAAATCCTTTCTTATAAGGTGAAGCCCGTCAACTTACCATGGTACAGGCTTTAATAAGTATCGTGCGCAGTAGCGTAGTGTTACACTAGAACCGACCTCCTTATTTCATTCCTAAGTAAGTTATTATGCTGTATCCCTGTTCTAACACTTGGTTTCTGAATGTGGTAATAGTCTATGAGTCTTGGAGGCTTTAACTCCGGCGGGCATGGCGCTCCGCTTGCGCTACTAGCTATTTGGGCTTTCGAAATCGATCCAGATCGTGTGTCGCGGGATAGGGTCTTTCGTCGACGGGTGTGTTGTTGGTTTTTGGCGGGCCCTGGTACTGGCAGATTGGTGGAGGTCACGTGGCTGGCAAGTTGTTGGTTCTGGAGGACTCCCAAAGTCCGGTACGGGCCTCGAGAAGCGGCGAGTGGTTAAATCAGTCGGAGGCAAACTTTGCCGGCTGTAGTAAGGACTGCTAGCGGCGAGTTGTGGGAAGAGCAAGGAACGCCACATGCAGTCTAGTCAGCAAGAACCAGACTAAATGTCAAAGACTAAATTTTATGGTACCTGGAAAATCATCTGTACGGATTGGAAGCAATAAAACCCCGACTTGAAATCCTGGAAGTCTCAGCTAGTTCACACCTGAATAGAGTTCAGTGTTGTTTTACATTGGTACTTGTTATCGTAAGGCCACGTCTGTGTTAATGTGGAACTGGTTCTTATTGCATATTAACACACCTCTGAGTGATTGCGTGGGCGGTCACCGATCAGAGTAACAGACAATAATTTGTTGGCCCAGGCCATATTCCATGCAAGAGTACGAGCATTCTCTGTTCTAAATTGAATTGATGAAACAAATTGCAACGCTGTCTGTGTCGAAGGCAAGGCATTTTTCTTATATTCGTGTAATCCCTAATAACTTGGTGTGAAGGCGCTGATGTTTACTTTGCCATTTTTGAAGTCTGAAATTCGTATCTGTAGTCGCCCCTAGAATATGTTAATATTGCCTACATCGTCAACATTCTCGTTTGTAACCTTACTTGGTGCAGAATACTGTTCCCTTCTGATGTGTGTTGCTAGTGCAGTTCTAGCAGTAGACGGCGCATTCCTGTTTCCTGGCCACGGAGGAGAGACGTGTTTTCTTTCTGCTGTGGCGGTACTTCCGTTTTCTAGTTTGGTCTTCGATGAGGCACCTCTACCAACTGCCTCATATTGGCTCAAGTTAATTACACTTTATCTTCTGATACGTGCCACGTGGAGTGACGCCAATTAATTCCAGAACTCTTGACCTACTCAGTGCTGTCAGTTCAGCAAGCACATAAGCCTTAAAGCGTGTTCTGCAAGTCAGAAGTTCCTTGTCCCAGTATTTGATCTTGAACTACCTGTTTAAACTTTGCAGCCTTACTGCTAGTTCTGGAGTGTGTCGATTTAAAGCCCTTTCTTATGAGTATTAACTGTTGTGTTTTTCCTTTGTTATCCACTGGCATTACCGGACTTCCTTCATTGTCAAACTTGTTTGCTTGTTACCTATTGGCTGTGACAGCCGTCTGCTGTAATTAGCCATATTTTACTTTATTTTAGGTGTTGCGTATTTGTTTAAGGGCTATTATTAATGTTTCTGCTGATGCGTACCAGCTGTGAGTCACGTTTAAATTGTGTTCTTTCCCAGCTTTTATTGTATTTTTGGGGTTTGTGTAGTTTATTGCTTAAAGGATTTTATTAAGATTCATAAACTGTTAAGAGCTTTCCAACAGTCATAACCATGGGCGTAACTTGTTATACTTGCCGTATTTTTGGTGGGTGTTGTCTATTTGTTTAAAATTTTATTCATGCTTGAAAATTGTTAGTAGTTTTAGAGGCAGTCATTAGTAATCCATTTTACTGGTAAATCTTGGTTTGTTTAACCAGCTGGCAGTCACGTCTTGCATTTGGGGCAGATGTATATTCCTCATTTTCAGACCTGTTCTTAATGTTATAAAACTTCAAAATTTTTGTGAATCAATTGATCCTGTTCAAATTCTTTAAACCATAATGAGCATTATCTTTCATTTATGACAATGTTTTTAATTTGTAAAAATGATAACAGTTGTTAAGCAAGACAGTGTATTCCACGAAATGACAAATTACGAAAATGTGGGTCCACCTTCCATGTGGTTTTCCATAAAATTATTCCAACCCTTATTATGATGGTCTTTAGGTTACGCACCTGAATCAACGAAAATTCAGTCTTTCGCCTAGGGCCTGATAATTACAATATCTTCATTCTACATTTGGCAAATGATTTCGTGAAACAGTTATGGATAATTATTGATTTTACGATTTTCTTTTATTTCACTTTATAAAGTAGCTACCACCTGCAGTTAGCTTCCAAGACGTTTTGTTTAGCAGTTCTCAATTGACTGTGGAAAGAAATTATGCTTTCCCTTTGTAAAACCTTATTTATGAATAGCACTGGACTTCATCAAGTTAAAATAATTGCACGGTTCTAAAAGATGTGATAAGTGAATGAAAACCACGAATAAAAAGGTAGTGAACCAAACTCAAGGCCTTCGTATATAAATAACACACCTTGACCAAAATCAACAGTTCTACAATAACTTTCAATGAAGCTAATTGTATAATTATGTAGTATATTTCCACGGAAATATTTCTGACTGTTTTTTTAATTTGGAACAGTTCACAAGTGGACTGCTATTCAGATCGATACTGCAAGAGAAATTAGCAGATCAGACATATTTTAAACGTCATCAACAGTAATAGAAAAAATCGTGGTCTTCTTTCATATCGGTATGATGTTATTGTTTTTGTTGTATTCTTCAGTCCAGGGACTGGTTTGATGTAGCTCTCCATGCTACTCTATCCTGTGAAAGCTTCTTCATCTCCCAGTATCTACTGCAACATACATCCTTCTGAATCTGCTTAGTGTATTCATCTCTTGGTCTCCCCCTATGATTTATACCCTCCATGCTGCCCTCAAATACTGAATTGGTGATCGCTTGATGCCTCATAACATGTCCTACCAACCGGTCTCTTCTTGTAGTCAAGTTGTGCCACAAGTTTCTCTTCTCCCCAATCTCAGTCAGTACCCCATTAGTTACGTGGTATACCCATCTAATCTTCAGCATTCTGCTGTAGCACCACATTCCAAAAGCTTCTATTCTCTTCTTGTCCAAACTATTTATCGTCCATATTTCGCTTCCATGCATGGCTACACTCCACACAAATACTTTGAGAAACTACTTCCTGACATTTAAATCTATACTCGACGTTAATAAATTTCTCTTTCTTAGAAATGATTTCCTTGCCATTGCCAGTCGACATTTTATATTCTCTCTACTTCGGCCATCATTAGTTATTTTTCTCCCCAAACAGCAAAACTCATCTACTACTCTAAGTGTCTCATTTCCAAATCTAATCCCCTCTATACATACGTATAATCTACTGATGATAGGAGACTTGCAGAGAGTGTTTATCAGATTATTCTCTATCGATTTTTTTCCTCTGGGGCCCGCAGCATGATAGGTGTCTTCCAATGAAATAATAAAAGAAAAAACGGTATTGTACCACAATTCTGCTATAATCATTAATTGCTAGAAATTTTATGCGATCAGGAGCCCTATTTTGGCATCATCGCCATCTGCAGGCCATCTGCAGGCCATCTGCAGCCGAATTTTTTTTTTTTTTTTTTTGGTCATCTGTCAACTGACTAGTTTGATGCGGCCCGCCACGAAATCCTTTCCTGTGCTAACCTCTTCATCTCAGAGTAGCACTTGCAACCTACGTTCTCAATTATTTGCTTGACGTATTCCAATCTCTGTCTTCCTCTACAGTTTTTGCCCTCAGCAGCTCCCTCTAGTATCATGGAAGTCATTCCCTCACGTCTTAGCAGATGTCCTATCATCCTGTCCCTTCTCCTTATTAGTGTTTTCCACATTTTGCTTACCTTTCCGATTCTGCGTAGAACCTCCTCATTCCTTACCTTATCATCCACCTAATTTTCAACATTCGTCTATAGCACCACATCTCGAATGCTTCGATTCTCTTCTGTTCCGGTTTTCCCACAGTCCATGTTTCACTACCATACAATGCTGTACTCCAGACGTACATCCTCAGAAATTTCTTCCTCAAATGAAGGCCGCTATTTGATATTAGTAGACTTCTCTTGGCAAGTAATGATTTTTTGGCCATAGCGAGTCTGCTTTTGATGTCCTCCTTGCTCCGTCCGTCATTCGTTATTTTACTGCCTAGGTAACAGAATACCTTAACTTCATTGACTTCGCGACCATCAATCCTGATGTTAAGTTTCTCGCTGTTCTCATTTCTGCTACTTCTCATTACCTTCGTCTTTCTCTGATTTACTCTCAAACCATACTGTGTACTCATTAGACTGTTTATTCCGTTCAGAAAATCATTTAATTCTTCTTCACTTTCACTCAGGATATAAATGTCATCATCGAATCGTATCATTGATATCCTTTCACCTTGTATTTTAATTCCACTCCTGAACCTTTCTTTTATTTCCATCATTGCTTCCTCGATGTACAGATTGAAGAGTAGGGGCGAAAGGCTAAAGCCTTGTCTTACACCCTTCTTAATGCGAGCACACCGTTCTTGATAGTACACTCTTATTACTCCCTCTTGGTTGTTGTACATATTGTATATGACCCGTCTCTCCCTATAGCTTACCCCAACTTTTTTCAGAATCGCGAACAGCTTGCACCATTTTATATTGTCGAAAGCTTTTTTCAGGTCGACAAATCATATGAAAGTGTCTAGATTTTTCTTTAGCCTTGCTTCCATAATTAGCCGTAACGTCAGAATTGCCTCTCTCGTCCCTTTACTTTTCCTAAAGCCAAACTGATCGTCCTCAATTTTCTTTTCCATTCTTCTGTATATTGTTCTTGTAAGCAGCTTCGATGCATGAGCTGTTAAGCTGGTTGTGCGATAATTCTCGCACTTTTCGGCTCTTACCGTGTTCGGAATTGTGTGGATGATGCTTCTCCGAAACTCAGATGGTATATCGCCAGACTCATATATTCTACACACCAACGTGAATAGTCGTATTGTTGCCACTTCCCCCAATGATTTTAGAAATTCTGATGGAATGTTATTATCCCTTCTGCCTTATTTGACCGTAAGTTCTCCAAAGCTCTTTTAAATTCCGATTCTAATACTGGATCCCCTATCTCTTCTAAATCGACTCCTGTTTCTTCTTCTATCACATCAGACAAATCTTCACCCTCATAGAGACTTTCAATGTATTCTTTCCACCTATCAGCTCTCTCCTCTGCATTTAACAGTGGAATTCCCGTAGCACTCTTAATGTTACCACCGTTGCTTTTAATGCCACCAAAGGTTGTTTTGACTTTTCTGTATTCTGAGTCTGTCCTTCCGACAATCATATCGTTTTCGATGTCTTCAGATTTTTACTGCAGCCATTCGGTCCTAGCTTCCCTGCACTTCCTATTTATTTCATTCCTCAGCGACTTGTATTTCTGTATTCCTGATTTTCCCGGAACATAATTGTACTTCCTCCTTTCATCAATCAACTGAAGTATTTCTTCTGTTACCCATGGTTTCTTTGCAGCTACATTCTTTGTACCTATGTTTTCCTTCCCAACTTCCGTGATGGCCCTTTTTGGAGATGTCTATTCCTCTTCGACAGTACTTCCTACTGCGCTATTCCTTATTGCTGTATCTATAGCGCTTGAGAACTTCAAACGTATCTCGTCATTCCTTAGTACTTCCGTATCCCACTTCTTTGCGTATTGATTCATCCCGACTAATGTCTTGAACTTCAGCCTACTCTTCATCACTACTATATTGTGATCTGAGTCTATATCTGCTCCTGGGTAAGCCTTACAAACCAGTATCTGATTTCGGAATCTCTGTCTGACCATGATGTAATCTAATTGAAATCTTCCCGTATCTCCCGGCCTTTTCCAAGCATACCTCCTCCTCTTGTGATTCTTGAACAGGGTATGCGCTATTAATAGCTGAAACTTGTTACAGAACTCAATTAGTCTTTCTCCTCTTTCATTCCTTGTCCCAAGCCCATATTCTCCTGTAACCTTTTCTTCTACTCCTTCCCCTACAACTGCATTCCAGTCGCCCATGAGTATTAGATTTTCGTCCCCCTTTACATACTGCATTACCCTTTCAATATCCTCATACACTTTCTCTATCTGTTCATCTTAAGCTTGCGACGTCGGCATGTATACCTGAACTATCGTTGTCGGTGTTGGTCTGCTGTCGATTCTGATTAGAACAACCCGGTCACTGAGCTGTTCACAGTCACACACCCTCTGCCCTACCTTCCTATTCATGACGAATCCTACACCTGTTATACCATTTTTTGCTGCTGTTGATATTACCCGATACTCATCTGACCAGAAATCCTTGTCTTCCTTCCACTTCACTTCACTGACCCCTAATATATCTAGATTGAGCCTTTGCATTTCCCTTTTCAGATTTTCTAGTTTCCCTACCACGTTCAAGCTTCTGACATTCCACGCCCCGACTCGTAGAACGTTATCCTTTCGTTGATTATTCAATCCTTTTCTCATGGTAACAACCCCCTTGGCAGTCCCCTCCCGGGGATCCCGAATCTTTTACCAATGGAGAGATCATCATGACACTTCTTCAATTACAGGCCACATGTCCTGTCGATACACGTTACGTGTCTTTAATGCAGTGGTTTCCATTGCCTTCTGCATCCTCATGTCGTTGATCATTGCTGATTCTTCCGCCTTTAGGGGCACTTTCCCACCCCAGCCGAATACGGTTTGTGAAATGTTGTAACGTTACAATGTCAGTTATGCTTTTCACTGTGCTAGTACTTACTTCCATATTGCATCATCACGCTGTCGCTGTTCTGTTCTGCTGCAAGGACGTTTGCAATTGTAGCCGAATTATTTTGAGAATTCGACTTAATTATCTTTATTAATTGTTAAATGTAAGCTAGGTCTTTTATCGCTTGTGTATAATATTGTCGTTTTGACAGCTGCGAATGACAGCTAATGAAGTCATTCTGTATGGTGACAATTTGCTTATACGTTATTCTATACAAGTCATTAAAGAACTGGGAATCGCACAAGACAACATAAACAATAGAGAACAGTTTAAAAACATCATAAGGAAACAAACATTTAAACAAGAACACACGGAGGACATAACGGGAAAAAGAAGGCCGGCAGAACGCAAGAGAGAACACAGTGAACGTATGAAGAGTATTTTTAAGAACAACGAAGAAAGAAGAAGAAAAAATCATGACTACTCAACTTCAATAGCTCTCTTAAAAGGGAATAATGGAAAATAATAATTGTGTGTGTGTGTGTGTGTGTGTGTGTGTGTGTGTGTGTGTGTGTTCATTTCGACTAACATGAATGGAGCTGTATGATGATTTGAGTAAAGTCATGTAGGAAGTTTTTATGTCTCAGGCCCATTTGTCCGTTTACTATTTGATCAGGATTTGTCTATGAGTGTATATATCTAGATTTCGATTTCTTCCACAACTTTCATTTTAAATCCATTAGGTGTCATATTTAAGATTTTGAGATTTTTATTGGGTCTGTTATCTGATCAGCTTCATCATTCCCTGTTTTATATGGTTTAAGAACGTGGATTGGTTTGTGTCACTGATTCGTGTGTGTTATCTGCCCTTAATTTAAAAGTTCGTGCCCTTCCGGCCTGCACAGAATTTACCACAGATTTTAAAATATATTTTATGTATGCCTGGTTGTGTGTGTAGTGTTAATTTTGCTTTATTGGAATGGGTTAATGCTTTCAGATTGTGTCTGGATCTGTACGCTGATTTAACTGCTGCCTTCTTTAGTAATGCGTTGAATTTGTTAAATATTTTTCCTGTGTGCATTAGCTGTATGTGTTTTAACTTTTGTGTTTTGGGTATTTCTTTCGTTAATTTTATATCGCCATGGATCTCAAAGGATTTAGGTTCAAGGTGTTTGTCGTAAAGTTTTCTCACTATGCTTGGATCAAAGTTATTTTGTCGAGCTGCGTAGGTAAGGACAGCCAATTTGTTTTGTATGGCTATATGTTGTAAAGGTAGATCTATTAGTCTGTTAATCACTGCGTTAAAGTATGCACATTTGTGTGTATTCAGATGGAAAGAGTTTGCGTTAGTAATGTTGTCTGATACTGTGTGTTTTCGGTATCTTTAAAATTTGTGCTCATTGTTACTATTTTTAATTGCCAGGTTCAAAAAATTTATAATTTTATTAGTTTCTGGTTCCATGATGAATTTGATTTTTGCGTGTAGTTCATTCAGCCTTTTATGTAACTGTTGTATGTCAATGTTGGATCCGTCTATTAACAGCAGAGTATCATCAACGTATCCGAAGTAGTATACTATTTTCTTTTTTAGTGGGTTTGTTGGATTGAAGAATTTGGCCTCTGGGGTGTTTATGTAGTCATATATATGGTTCTAGCAATACTATGTTACGTTGCTACACCATCTCACTGGGTGTATATATCCCTGTTAAATTGAAAGTAATTTTGTTTTAGCACCAGTTTCAGTAGGTTTATGATTTCTTGTTATCCTGTCAAAGGTAGCTTCCTGTATTGTAGTAGGTTCTCTTCTAAAATGGTTACCGTTCCTTGAACTGTATTGTATGTATATAAATTAATAATGTCAAACGGAAAGAATCATACTGACGAAGTTTTATTCGCTAGGGTTCTTGAATTTTAATTGTGATTGTTTATTATAGGCGTAGTATCTTTTTAAGCCCGTAGTTTAGCTTTTTACTAATCTGGTATGTGGGACTATCAATAGCGTTTCCTACAGGACACATCGGTATTCAATTTTCATGTATCTCTGGTTATCTATGTAGTTTGGGTGCTTTTTTCATTCACGTTTATACTAGCTCTTTTTTCAGAATCAGTGTGTCACAGCGTCTTATTACCTTTTTATTTTCTGTTACCTATTTGTTTGTACAGGTCCTAATTAATTTTTTAATGTGATCTGCTATTAAAAAAGTCCTGTACTCGGTTAATATACTCATTTACGTCTATTATCACTTAGCTATTATCTTTGTCTGATTTCGTTGCTATTGCATTGTGGTTTACGTTATTAAAGGTGGCATGCTCTTTCTTTGCCATTTTGTTACGCGTCTGATTTTGGGTTAGATCTTTTTCTGTTATATGTTGTAACCGAGTGGCTATTTCATGTACATACTACAAAAACATATCAAAGATTACAATATCACGAAACAATTACGATATGTACAGAAATAATTACATACATTACAGCATTTCACAGATATTGACACAAAGTAAAATCAAATATTAATTCTCTGATGCTATTATACGCTCTGATGTACGTATTGTTCACGATAGCAACTCCAGTTAACTCTTTCCCTAAGTATTTTTGTGTTTCCTTCTGGTTTCGATCAGTTGAGTTCTTTGCACTTAACTACCTTGTAACTACGTCTTACAGTTTAACTTCTGAGAATGAGCTTTTTACAAAAGTTCATACACCATCTCACTGGGTGTATATATCCCTGTTAAATTGAAAGTAATTTTGTTTTAGCACCAGTTTCAGTAGGTTTCTGATTTCTTGTTATCCTGTCAAAGGTAGCTTCCTGTATTGTAGTAGGTTCTCTTCTAAAATGGTGATATGAATTAATGCGGTATCCTCCATCGTTGAGGAAATCAAACGCATCTGATTGTTTCTCGGCACCTCTACCGCTTTCATTACTTTGAATGATTCTCTTGAATTACAGTCTACTGTTTATCACTGCTTAATTGTGGTCCGAATCTGTACAGATCTGCTCCAGGATTCGATATCTCATTTCGTAGTCTGCTTTTTCGTGACGTAATCCAGGTGTAAACTTTTTGTATCTCCAGGTCTTTTATCAGTACACCTCCCTTGAGGTATGTAAAAGTGTATTCGCTGTTACTTGCTGAAATTTACTGCGGAACTCAACTAGTCCATCCATTTCTCTTTCATGCAACTAATCTTGATCTCCTCCGTTATTCTATGTTCTATTCTTTCCCATACTATTGCTTTCCTATTCTCGATTATTTTTGGATTATCATCTCCCTTTCCAAGCTGAATTACACGTTCTCTTCCTCATATAGTTTCTCCATATCCTCATTTTCTTATGATGACGGCGGAATGTGTTAGCCGTCCGAAAACGGAAACATCGAGGCGATTGTAAGAGTCAGAAAGTGAGGTGAACATAGGGTGTCCCATCGACGAAGAGTTCATTAGATATGGAATAAAAGTTTGATTGCAGGAGAATGAGAACTGAGAAAGGGCTTATCCTTTTCAAGGGAAGAACTCTCCCGGTATATGCAGTAAGTAGTGACAGGTAACAACAAAGCGTATATGCTTAACCACTTTATTTTAAACGAAACCGTACGTGTTATCTTTGGTTGAAATGCGTGTTTTTATGAAAGCTGTTACACGTTTCCTGCCATTTTTCAGCTGTGGAAATTCCAAAACAGGACGCTAACCAAGGCACTGTCGGGGGCGCTGCGTTATTAGAAGGGCCTAGATATAAAGTACGATCGTTGCAGTGGGACCCTGTTTCATCACCAGCATAAAATCAAGGAAAACGCAGATTAAATGTGAGAAAGAATTCCTGTGTGCTTTTTTTCTACTTGAAGTGAATAGCTCATAATGAAATTTTTACCAACATATCACAGCTGTATTACTTCCTTCAGAAGCTAAAAGCAGCGTGCGGAAGTAAGAACAATACCACCTTTACTTTGACAGTATAAGAACTGGTTCCTTCGCCACCAAACTGATCCGAGTCACACAAATCTCATTACCTGGCAGAAACAAAATAGGGCGTGATAACAATGTAGCATCTTATCTACTGACCGGATATACTGACGTCACCACTTAGGACTAGTGCCTGCTCCTTGGATCAAGAACAGGCATTAAAGGAAAGAGTTTTCTGTTTATACTTCGTGAAACAATGTTTATCAAAGACGAAAGCAGCGCTTCGATGTGAATGTCGTTTCCAAACGAGTAA
The DNA here is from genome assembly GCF_021461385.2 of Schistocerca piceifrons. Lineage (NCBI taxonomy): Eukaryota > Metazoa > Arthropoda > Insecta > Orthoptera > Acrididae > Schistocerca > Schistocerca piceifrons. The sequence continues at coordinate 605,520,572 of NC_060142.1, forward strand.
CAGTTAACTGATACACAAAAGTGTGAGGTAATATGTCTTAGTAATAAGAGAAATCACCATCATTCCCCTAATCGAAAGAAAAGATTCGAATACCTACTAGACCAACACCGCCCCAACATCAAAATCCCTCTCCACTTCCAGCAGTGTGATATGCCTATTCTAGGGTTAACGTGATCTTAGCATATTTCTCTTTTGGTTTATTGTTATCAAAGGCACTGATGTCAGTAATATTTACTGATGTCAGTATGATTCACCCATTAGATACCCACAGGTAGTAAAGATCTTTCTCTTGTCTTTTTCAGATCGTCCATGGTGCTCCTATATATACTTTATAACCAGTTCACCTACTTCAACTGCAACTGTCGTTTCGATCTGTTATGATCTCTTGAAATCGTCAGAATGTTACAGTACTTATAAACATAATAACAACAATTATTTTTAATTACTCATTATAATAGCCATTCTAGATTCATAGGATTTTATTACCTTTGCCGTTTAAGCTCCACCGTACTGGTCGTTTTTGCTGTCATGACGATTTCGGCAGAATATTTCTTCTGTTCAGACAGGGAATGATTCCAAGTCTACTTATGCATACCCTTCAATCGATTTTGAAACGAACTGACTTCCTGGGCCCGTTGTCTTGGTATATGCGACGTATACGGGAATATACAAAGTGATATTCGAATCACTGTTTGGAAATAGCAGAAATTTCTAAAAATGTATAGACAGTTAAAAATATTTAACTGCACGTCAGCAAAGAACTCCTCCAGGTAAGTAAGATGTAGAATTGTTATGAACTCTTGAATCCTTACATCTTCAAGAGAGAACGAAAGGAAGAAATTTGTAGGCATATGGCAAACTAGAGAAGGAAAACTTCATGCATAATCAAGAGAATGTTACATATCAAGTGGTTAGGAACTACAGCAAACAGAGTTAAAAAATTACAGTGAACAGAGTTTCAAATGGTTCAAATGGCTCTCAGCACAATGGGACTCAACTGCTGAGGTCATAAGTCCCCTAGAACTTAGAACTACTTAAACCTAACCAACCTAAAGACAACACACACATCCACGCCCCGAGGCAGGATTCGAACCTGCGACCGTAGCGGTCGCGCGGTTCCAGACTGAAGCGCCAGAACCGCTCGGCCACCAGCGGCCGGCAGTGAACAGAGGCATTTGCTAAAAAATGTCAGGGGTGAGAAGACTGGTGAAACGACGGACACATCTCTTTAGAGACCAATGGAAACACAAATCTCAGAACAAGGTAACAGGAATTATGAAATGTATGTCGTCTCATGGATGACTGAGTGCAACAGATACACATACATCCATCTTGGGTATGATGGGGCATGTAAAGTGAAATTGTAGCAAATCTATGCAATGGGAAAAAGAGTGTGAACAAGGAGCAACACTCTGAGGGACTCGATCAATCGTAAAAGTTACGCATCAATATTATAAAAAATTGATCTGCCTGAAACCAATGAGGTTTTGTGGAGATTCAATCTAACAGAAGTACGTAAATGTAAGTCAGTGGACACTTGCTACTGAATTGAAGATCAGCTAATTTGGCAACCGAGACCCGATCCCTTCAAAATGAAGCTGCTAGCAGCAGGCAGAATTGAGTGCAATGGGGTGCGTACCAATTAAATTGAGATCCTGGCGATAAAAAATGGATTCTCGACAATGTTTACTTTTAATCAATGTTCTTTCACGTAGACTGTTGATACAGATTAACTCAATCTGCGTTTTAGCAACACTTGCTTGTAAATCCAGTACTGGATTTGTGAACTCATACATGAAGAAACACAGGCTTTTATTTGTGCAAGCTGAAAGTTCATTACTTTACCCACGCACAGAAAGATCAGACTAACGGTTCCTGGCAGATTAAAACTGTCCAGCAAGTGATACAATTCTGTTTCACCTGTGGAACGAAATTGTATTTCCAACTGTTTGAGTGTTTTGTTTCCACCTGTTGGCGTACCATTGTTTAAAATGTATTTTGCCATTTCATATAAAAGTGCAAAGCATAATGTCCTCTCTAGTTTGTCGTTCAATAAGATAATTTCAGTGATAATAGAGAGTAAATTCGAACAGTGCGCGAGAGTTTTGAAATGCTCCCAAAGGCACCGAAGCTCACATAATACTAGACACTGAAAACAGGTTAAAACGGGAAGCTGATGATAGTGAGTTTTCGGGAAAAAATTTAAGCTTATGTTCAAAGGATAAGCTGATGGGAAGTAAGAGTTAGTGTATTTGCCGCAGTAGACCAGCAACTTGAATCTTGGGAGACAGATACTGAAACTACATGCAAGATTGTTTGGGCAAGCTTAAGAGAAATCCACACTTCACACTTTACTAGTATTTCAGTTCTCCAATCAAACAGCAACTATCGGAGAAAACTAATCACGCAACACATTGAATGTAATCATGCAACAGAAAACGGGATAGTCAGAGTCGTTTGTAGTAGCGTCGCAAGACGTCCTGTGAAACATTACTAAATGCCTTTTGCGAAAAGGGCCTTGAAATGATGGTTCAGAACCATACTCATAATGTAAACATATTTGAACTGGTGGGAACAAGTGAACCTGACCTCTTAGAGGATATTCGTATCGAAGCTGATGGCCATGATGCAGTTTTAGCAGCAATGATGGTCAATGCAGAAGAGTCAAAAACAACAACTAGGAAGACTTACATGTTTGCTAACAAACTTGAAGAATCAATAATGTCACGCTCCTCTGAGGAACTTGAAACCTATAGCTCAAGCAAGGAGCAATTACATTAAAAATGGCTAAAGTGTAAAAGAATAGTTGACCATGCACAGTATAGATATGAACCCAAAAGAACAGTTGGTAATGGGAGGGATGCTTCATGGTAGATAGTTAGCATAAAGAACCCCGTAAAGACATAGATACCACAGCATGATATGAGTAAAACAAAACAGACGGCTAGGCATAAATGTTGAATGAAATGCGACTGGCTGTCAAGAGAACACTGAGTATCCATCCATTGACTACTGCAGCAGAATACTGTCGAAAGACAGTAAAACCAGAGAAATTCTGGTCTTACATAACAGCGCAGACACCATACTTTTATCTCATCAGTCAAGGACAAAATAGGTACCGAAATTTATGGCAGCAAAGAAAATGCAGAAATGGTCTTCAAATACATCTTTACACCGAAAAACCTAGTAGTATTGACCACTCTCTTATTGCTAAAATAGATATTAGTTTCAGTGGCTTTGAGAAACACCTGAAGTCGTTATTACCGAATAAAGCTTCAGGCACCATTGAGTCACCGTCAGATCCTACACAATATTTGCTGTTCTGTTAGCCCCTCTATTAACTACAATGTGCCGTAGATCTCTCGAACAAAAACCGTGCCCTGTACGAGGAGCATTCAAGTTCTAAGGCCTCCGGTTTTTTTTCTCTCCGGACTGGAAAGAGATTGAAACATGCGCATTGTTTTAAAATGAGGCCGCGTTCATTGTCAATCCGTCCCAGAGACGGCAGCACCGTACGGCAGATGGAATTTTACCGCCAGCGGCGAGAATGAGAACTGTTTTAAATACTTAAAATGGCGACGTTTTCCTTACTTGAACAGCATGCAATCATCCTTTTCCTGAATTTGCGTGGTGTGAAACCAATTGAAATTCATCGACAGTTGAAGGAGACATGTGGTGATGGAGTTATGGATGTGTTGAAAGTGCGTTCGTGGGTGCGACAGTTTAATTAAGGCAGAACATCATATGACAACAAACCGAAATAACCTCGGGGTCGCACAAGCCGGTCTGACGACATGATCAGGAAAGTGGAGAGAACTGTTTTGGGGGATCGTCGAAATACTGTTGAACAGATCACCTCCAGAGTTGGCATTTCTGTGGGTTCTGTGCACACAATCCTGCATGACAACCTGAAAATGCGAAAAGTGTCATCCAGGTGGGTGCCACGAATGCTGACGGATGACCACATGGCTGCCCTTGTGGCATGTTGCCAAGCAATGTAGACGCACAACGACAGCATGAATGGGACTTTCTTTTCGTCGGTTGTGACAATCGATGAGACGTGGATGCCATTTTTCAATCCAGAAACAAAGCGCCAGTCAGCTCAATGGAAGCACACAGATTCACCGCCACCAAAAATATTTCGGGTAACTGCCAGTGCTGAAAAAATGATGGTGTCCATGTTCTGGGACAGCGAGGGCGTAATCCTTACCCATTGTGTTCCAAAGGGGACTATGGTAACAGGTGCATCCTACGAAAATGTTATGAAGAACAAATTCCTTCCTGCACTGCAACAAAAACGTCCGGGAAAGGCTGTGCGTGTGCAGTTTCACCAAGACAACGCACCCGCACATCGAGCTAACGTTACGCAACTTTGAAGTGATTCCTCATGCTCCCTACTCACCTGACCTGGCTCTTAGTGACTTTTGGCTTTTCCCAACAATGAAAGACACTCTCTGTGCCTCAGCGATTTTCCAGTGGTCAAAACAGACTCCCTAAAAAGCCTTCGCCGCTGCCATGGAACATGGCGTCAGCGTTGTGAAAAACGTGTACGTCTTCAGCGCAATTACGTCGAGAAGTAACGCCAGTTTCATCTATTTCGGGTGAGTAGTTAATTAGAAAAAAAATCGGAGGCCTTAGAACTTGAATGCACCTCGCAGTTCGCAAAAAGCACAGGTCACTCACGTATACTAGTAGGGTGACTGTAGTGACTCAGAGTACTGGCGTCCAATGTTCCTGACATCCGTTTTTGCAGGATCTTCTATTCTGAGCTCAAATGTAATGAGGATATCTCGAATAGAATGAGCTATTCAATGCCAACCAACATGGATAACTAAGGCATAGATATTTCGGTACTTACGATCATGGATGAGCAGTTGGATGGGTCAAATCCAGTGAAAGTGTCACGGCTCGAAAAATGGTTCAAATGGCTCTGAGCACTATGGGACTTAACATCTATGGTCATCAGTCCCCTAGAACTTAGAACTACTTATACCTAACTAACCGAAGGACATCACACACATTCATGCCCGAGGCAGGATTCGAACCTGTGACCGCAGTGATTGCGCGGTTCCAGACTGAAGCGCCTAGAACCGCTCAGCCACCACGGCCGGCAGTGTAACTGCTTTGAATAGTAATGTACACGTCCAAAAGTTTCATCTCGCGATTGGAAAATGCAGGTGAAAATGGCAATGCTATGGGAAAGCATATAATTGGTAGTAAACGGGCCACCACACCGAAGGAGTATAGATACGTAGCCCCAGTGGCGAATAGGAATGGTGGTCACATTCCTAGGATCCTACTTGCAGACGTTGCAACGGTTATCGGTACACATTTGTCTGCTACAGCCATTTTGCTGCTATTAAATGAGGCTGGTTTGTATGCTGGAAAGCCTACTAAATGATCCCACTGCAACCGCACCGTTGTCGAGATAGCGTTCGCTGGTGCAGTGAGCATGTTGGTCGGCGTCAGCAACAGTAGTGCAGAGTGAATTTTCCAGAGCAAATCCTGTTGCACTGTGGCAAGTAATCCCGGAAACTAGTTAGTTTGAACAAAGAGGGGAACATATTACACACAACTGAATGTTCATGAACATCGTCGCTATCCACTAAGCGTTCTTGGTTCAAGTGGCTCTAAGCACAATGGGACTTAACATCTGAGGTCATCCGTCCCCTATATTTAAGACTACTTAAACCTAACTAACCTAGGGAGATCAAACACATCCATGCCCGAGGCAGGATTCGAACCTGCAACCGCAGCAGCAGCGTGGTTCCGGACTGAAACACCTAGAACCCCTCGGCCACAGCTGCCGGCAAGCGTTCTTGTCTGGGCAGCCATTATTCACAGTGGCCGAATATCGAGGTATACCTTTCCGGGCGGTATCGTGCACAACTGTATTGGAGGGACATTATTCTGGATTTCGTCAGTCTGTTTCGAGGTGCGGAAGGACCCGAGTTTCTGCCCATCCACACTGAATAAATGGGGTGTCGGACACAACGAAAAGTGAAGATATAAAATGCATTGAATGGCCTTGGTACCCCCACATCGAACGATAGCGAGCGGAAACCATCAACTTTTAGTACTGCCTGTAGCAACGTCAAGACTGAAATTCACTCGACATCCACGGAAAAAAATCGGTCCATTCAATATGACACTTTGTGCAGTTCTATTTGTGCCAAGTTTATTCTCCAGGCTTATTATGTGTTTGTAGACTGGCATGCGATGGCGACGTTGACGATACACACGTCGGCGAGGCATAGTGCTACAATGCTGTTACAAATATAGCTCACAGCGGGACGATTCCGGTGATCTGCGTTAGCTTCTTTTATACTGAGCGCATGACCTTGATGACATGAGAGCGCTGATAACGGACTTTGCCGCTGCGGGGCCGGCGTGGGAGCGTTATCTCGTACGCGTGCTGTCGTCTCTTTAGCAGCACGCGCACCCGCCCGCAAGCCGGTCCAAGCGGGTTGCATCATGCAGCCTCGCAGCGGCCAACGCGGCACTATGATTTTTTTTTTTTTAATTGTTGCATCCTTGAGCCCCCGTTCAGCAGATGTATGTCTAGAGATTGGCGGCTGACGCTACAGATGAGACTTTATTATTAATTATAGTACACGGTTACATCACCAGTTACTGTTAAATTCTCAGCAAGTAGATCAAGACCTTTCATCCATACATGTATTTTTTCAGCATTACTGACTTTACGGCAAGAGCTGATATACAATGTAAGAGGCATACCGCTATATACATAACTAGGTCTAGATTGGGTATTAGCATCTATTCCACAATGCCAGGTCTTGTAAGCGAAGACATCTCGGTCGGCGAATTATTCCAATCCAGGTAGAGAGGCGAAAGCCTGGGATGCTCTTAGAAGTGTTTGTCAACAAACACCCGTTTTCCGAACCGTGCAAGAAATGAAAACTACCTTGAGAAAAGAGTATGACTACATCCCCTAGGACTCATTAACAGATTCGTAGCCAGCAGGTGCAAAATGTATCCTAGTGCCCGAAGAATGCATAATAATTACTAATATCGATAACGATCTTTATTTTGAAGGCTTAACCTGTGTCAAATACAATCGTTATTCATGGCTGTTGCCCTGCCTTCGCATTTTTCCATTTTTCGTTATTAGTATACCACCTCACGCACATCACGTACGTACAGTGTTGCATGCCGTCCCTCATTGCCTGTGGCTATTCATTTACCCAACAACGTGTCATTTGCTTAGCAGCTATCAAGCAGTGTATAATATTATATAAGTATTACCTGCAAGAAGCAGCGCAAATATTGTCAAGTACTGAGGAGAGTTCAGAGCGGTACAATAATTGGCAGGTTGCCTTAGATTTTCAGAAATGAAAAATTGTGCACTTCACAAACCGAAAAAGTAGTAACCTATGACTGCAGTAACAATGAGGTGGGCATTGGTCAACTCACAGAAATAACGGCGGTGTAACCATTTGCGTGAATATGTAATGATACAATCACAGTTTCAGTCGTAAGCTTACGTGCTGGCAGACTGCGGATCATTGATAGAATACTACGAATAAGCTATCAGCGTACAAAGGATGTTGTTGTTGTTGTTGTTGTTGTTGTGGTCTTCAGTCCTGAGACTGGTTTGATGCACCTCTCCATGCTACTCTATCTTGTGCAAGCTTCTTCATATCCCAGAATCTACTGCAGCCTACATCCTTCTGAATCCGCTTAGTGTATTCATCTCTTGGTCTCCCTCCACGATTTCCACCCTCCACGCTGCCCTCCAGTTCTCAATTGGTGTCCCCATTATGCCTCAGAACATATCCTACCAATCGATCCCTTCTTCTAGTCTAGTTGTGCCACAAACTTCTCTTCTCCCCAATCCTCTGCATCACCTCCTCATTAGTTATGTGATCTACCCATCTAATCTTCAGCATTCTTCTGTAGCACCACATTTCGAAAGCTTCAATTCTCTTCTTGTCTAAACTATTTATCGTGCATGTTTCACTTCCATACATGGCTACACTCCATACAAATACTTTCAGAAACGACCTCCTGACACTTAAATCTATACTCGATGTTAACAAATTTATCTTCTTCAGAAACGCTTTCCTTGCCATTGCCAGTCTACATTTTATATCCTCTCTACCTCAACCATCATCAGTTATTATGCTCCCCAAATAGCAAAACTCCTTTACTACTTTAAGTGTCTCATTTCTTAATCTAATACCCTCAGCATCACCCGACTTAATTTGACTACATTCCATTATCCTCGTTTTGCTTTTACTGATGTCCATCTTATATCCTCCTTTCAAGACACTATCCATACCATTCAACTGCTCTTCCAAGTCCTTTGCTGTCTCTGACAGAATTACAATGTCATCGGCGAACCTCAAAGTTTTTATTTCTTCTCCATGGATTTTAATGCCTACTCCGAATTTTTCTTTTATTTCCTTTATTGCTTGCACAAAACACAGACTGAATAACATCGGGGAGAGGCTACAACCATGTCTCAGTCTCTTCCCAACCACTGCTTCCCTTTCATGTCCCTCGACTCTGATAACTGACATCTGGTTTCTGTACAAATTGTAAATAGCTTTTCGCTCCTTGTATTTTACCCTTGCCACCTTCAGAATTTGAAAGAGTATTCCAGCCAACACTGTCAAAAGCTTTCTCTAAGTCTGCAAATGCTAGACACGTAGGTATACCTTTCCTTAATCTTTCTTCTAAGATACGTCGTAAGGTCAGTATTGCCTCACGTGTTCCAACATTCCTACGGAATCCAAACTGATCTTCCCCGAGGTCGGCTTCTACCAGTTTTTCCATTCGTCTGTAAAGAATTCGCGTTAGTATTTTGCAGCTGTGACTTATTAAACTGATAGTTCGGTAATTTTCACATGTGTCATCACCTGATTACTTTGGGATTGGAATTATTATATTCTTCTTGAAGTCTGAGGGAATTTCGCCTGTCTCAGACATCTTGCTCACCAGATGGTAGAGATTTGTTAAGACTGGCTCTCCCAAGGCTATCAGTAGTTCTAATGAATTGTTGTCTACTCCCGGGGCCCTGTTTCGACTTAGGTCTTTCAGTGCTCTGTCGAACTCTTCACGCAGTATCATATCTCCCATTTCATCATCATCTACATCCTCTTCCATTTCCACAATATTGTCCTCAAGTACATCTCCCCTGTATAGAACCTGTATATACTCCATCCACCTTCCAACTTTCCCTTCTTTGCTTAGAACTGGGCTTCCATCTGAGCTCTTGATATTCATGCAAGTGGTTCTCTTGTCTCCAAACGTCACTTTTTTATTTTTCTTGCAGGCAGTACCTATCTCACCCCTAGTGAGAGAAGTCTCTACATCCTTACATTTGTCCTCTAGCAATGCTTGCTTAGCCATTTTGCACTTACTGTTGATCTCATTTTTGAGATGTTTGTATTCATTTTTGCCTGCTTCATTTACTGCATTTTTGTGTTTTCTTCTTTGATTAATTAAATTCAGTATCTCTTCTGTTACCCATGTATTTGTACTAGCCCCTGTCTTATCTAGTTGATCCTCTGCTGCTTTCTCTATTTCATCCCTCAAAGCTACCCATTCTTCTTCTACTGTATTTCTTTCCCCCATTCCTGTCAATTGTTCCCTTATGCTCTCCCTGAAACTCTGTACAACCTCTGGTTCTTTCAGTTTATCCAGGTACCATCTCCTTAAATTCCCACCTTTTTGCAGTTTCTTCAGTTTTTATCTACAGTTCATAACCAATAGATTGTGATCAGAGTCCACATCTTCCCCTGAAAGTATCTTACAATTTAAAACCTGGTTCGTAAATCTCTTTCTTACTATTATATAATCGATCTGAAACCTTCTAGTAGCTCCAGGGTTCTTCCATGTATACAACCTTCTTTCATGATTCTTGAACCAAGTGTTAGCTATGATTAAGTTATGCTCTGTGCAAAATTCTAGCAGGTGACTTCCTCTTTCATTTCTTAGCCCCAATCCATATTCACCTCCTACGTTTCCTTCTCTTCCTTTTCCTACTGTCGAATTCCACTCACCCATCACTATGAAATTTTCGTCTCCCTCCACTTCCTATGGGCGAAAAATTCAAACTCTCTTCTCTGGCTGAGAAGCATAGGGTTTGGGGAGGGCTGCTTGAAATTGATCGAGAACTAGAGAGTAGCTCTAACCTGTCTCATCAATAACTGCAGGTTGTAGAGAGGTTATTTTCGCTATTAGTCTAACAGCAGAGAGTTGCTCCAGCCAGTCTAGCCATTATTTCTCTGTGCGAAGGATGGATATTAATAAGAGGAAAGCAAACTATCACTCAAATTCAGCGGACTATCTTCCTGCGAATCTACAAGTGAATAGACGGTGGTAGTGACATGCAGGTGGGTAACAACATTACAAAAGCGACGTGCTGTCTAACTGCGTCTATAAATCCCTCTTGCTACATAAAGGTCTTCAGTAACAACATCATTGGGTAATTCCTCACACTTATACCTATTTATGAGTTGCAATTCGCATCGTAACCAATAAAAACATTCGAAATATATCACACATCATTTTTTACAAGTGTGGTGCTCATTATCTTACTTTAACATGGGATCTCAAGACGAGAAAACTGACAAAAGACCTCCAGTCTAGACCTGTGCCGTCTCCTGAGTGTATGGTGTACCTGAAGTGCAGACTAGCTAAACCCTTTCTTTGTACCTGACCAGCCAGCACAGTCTAAGCCACGGCTTCCGGTAGCTGAACCTTTACGACCACTCGTGCTACTGGCGGCTGTACAATGTGAGACAAGCAGGCACGGCTTGGACCTGTAGTTCTAACCTAAATTGCACCCCTGACATAAACTACCCCTATTTAAAAATCCCCTTTACCCAGAATCGTGGATGTTGCTGTCCACACACCATTAATTTCTTACGCGAAACGAAAATTCGTCCATTTTACACGAGATATCTTCGGTGACAGAGGAAATAGGAGCAAACTCGCGTTTTCAAACCTCTGGAATGTCATTACTTGGGAATATCATGTACAAGAGTGGGCAAAGATTATTTTTGCTCTAAGTATTCTCTCTGTCCTCAACGACTTACTATCAGTTATTACATGCATTACAGGACTAGAACATTAAACTCGTATTTATCTCATGAAAGAGTCACTGGATTTCTTCTCACTTTCGCACTCTCTTAAAGATAGCCAAATGCATCATCACCTACGAGATCTCTTAAGGTAGCCAAATATCAGCACGGAGGAATTGTAAATATAGGGTTAATATTAGGTATCACTTTATAAACTCGAAAACATGACTGATTTTATTACTATGGCGATGTCTCCCTGTGTAGGTGGGATACTGGAATTTCGTGAAATGATCTCGCCGCAACGAAAACACTCCTGATTACCCCTCCCACTACCGATTCCTACCCGAGGTGCCTTCGCCCTCGCTTCCACCCGCCCGGCAGTTCATCATTGAATCTTAATTGACTGACAAATTATTTAAAATGATGTGAGAGTCCCTTTGCATCGTGAATAATTTTTTCCTGCAGTCATACTTCACTCGCCAGTTAACCGTTACAGATGCTTCTATGTCTCTCCAAGTGGTTTCCCACCGGCTAGGTAGTCACTTCCTCTACTACGAAAATGGGTGTTAACGGTCGTCATATAGCTGAAGATGTCCATCACTAATTACGTTCACTCTGTCAGTTGCATTGTCATGCTGGTGGAATTAAGTCACTTAGAACACTGGTACACCATTCCCGAACCAATCCTCCTGAGACCTATCGGTCTATAGGGGAAGTAGGATGTTTCACTGTTTTCTCCATTCCCACAACGTATCCGGTCCCGTCCCACGTTGGGGCTGTATCGCTCCGAGCCGACAAACAACGGCTCGCCTTGCTAAACAGCTGTTAATGATTCCAAAGATGGCTTGTCGTTATCAGAAGGGATGGGTGCTTATATGCCACTGGGGTAAATAACAAGATGTTAAACAACGTGCTTCCCTTCTGCCACTTGCAAACCGAAATATTCAAAGATGTGCTTTACAGATATGTCTAACTTTAGGATTCATATTATGGAGGCATGATCCACTTGAAAAAATGTGATATTTCTCGCGAAACTTTATGCTATTAACGAAACCTCCGACACCACTACACTGTTGTATTTCTAGCGTAGTAATCACAGAAATACCATAAACGCTATCAGCACACGTGCAGGGAGGTATTTACACTTAATCATTCAATATCGATTAAACGTAGGTGTCATATTTCTGAATTTCATAGTGCTGTCCCCACATATATAGTGTGAGTGTGATTTCCTCCGGCACGTTAGTGAGCTATCTTTCCTGCTGTCATAGCTCTTTGCCTAATTAATAATGGGTGGAGGAATAAACAGTCTTCTAACTAATGGAATAGTGCCGTCGGATCTTCATGGAGCTTGGACAGAACTAGCAGGGATCTTTGACTTGATGGGTGATATCTCTTAGTCGTCGAAATCAGGTGCATTCAAATGCTGTATATCGAAGACTGGAAGGTTGGTGAGAATATGGCAGGTAAGAAATATTCTGATGAGAGGGAAGTTGAGAGGTGAGCTCGATACCTCTTCTTCTAAGCGTTGTGTGTGGACATATCACAACCTCTCACACTCATTTCGAAAAAAAGATTGCAATGAGAAAATGAGGGGCTAATACGAAGATCTTTACTGAGAGGTTGCGTTTCATTGGCAGGACACTTAGAAGATGCAACAAGTCCACTAAAGAGACAGCTTACACTACACTCGTTCGTCCTCTGTTGGAATATTGCTGCGCGGTGTGGAATCCTTCCCAGGTGGGATTGACGGAGGACATCGAAAGGGTGCAAAAAAGGACAGCTCGTTTTGTATTATCACGTAATAGGGGAGAGAGTGTGGCAGATATGATACGCGAGTTGGGATGGAAGTCATTAAAGCAAAGACGTTTTTCGTCGCGGGGAGATCTATTTACGAAATTTCAGTCACCGACTTTCTCTTCCGAATGCGAAAATATTTTGTTGAGCCCAGCCTACATAGGTAGGAATGATCATCAAAATAAAATTAGAGAAATCAGAGCTCGAACAGAAAAGTTTAGGTGTTCGTTATTCCCGCGCGCTGTTCGGGAGTGGAATGGTAGAGAGATAGTATGATTGTGGTTCGATGAACCCTCTGCTAAGCACTTAAATGTGAATTGCAGAGTAATCATGTAGATGTAGATGTAGAGACCATGAGCAGCAGAAATTACATCTTTCGTTTTCTCGATAAATGAAAGACATCCTTCTGTGCATTATGAATGGATGAACTAACATCTTAATAGTTAGACTAAATTTACATCCACATCAGTATGTAAACTTTGCGAGCCATCATATGGTGCGTGGAGGAGGGTACTCTGTACCACTACTAGTCATTACCTTTCCTATTTCATACACAACTAGAATGAGAGGGAGAAAAGACATATAGATAGTCTCCTAGTGAGTATTAATGTATCCTCTTTCATCTTCTTGATACTTACGCTTCATGTTTCTTGGTGACAGCGCGATTCTCCTGCAGTCAGCTTCAAGTGTCAGTTCTCAATAATATCTCTCCAAAAGACCATTGCTTACTCTCCAGGGATTCCCATTTCAGTTTCCAAAGCATTAACCCATTAATTTGGCGGGAGCCAACAGGAACGCTTCAAAAGGGCCGTATTCTGAGGTAAACCTAGGTCTGTAGGTTCATACACGATTGGGACGGAGTGCTCAGCAGACAGGATTTTTGTTACTTTTCGCAAGGTTAACCTATCCGGCATATTTCGAAAACACATCTCACAACATTTCATGTTGCAGGTGGGAGGAGGATAACCGTATTTTCAGCATCTTGGTATTTAGCACACGAAAATTAAAGAGCCTAGTTCTTTCGAAAAGGATAGGAGAAATTTTGCGAGTCTTGAATCTTCAACAGCTGTCCGACACGGTGAGCGGTGGTTTGTCGGCCGGGACAGATACAGCCATGACGTGTGGTCACACTTGCAAATCTGTGGCGGCGGCGGAGATGGGGCAGAGGCGTCGCGGGGCTGCAGAGAAGAGTGAAATACTATATTGCCATGGAGACCGGCAGCTCTCAGAAGGGTCATTTCAGGGAAGTATATCAGTATCTTAAGCAACTTAATTTCATCAGCATCACAAGACAACCGACAGAGCCTCTGGGAAGCCACTAGACACGACAGTTAATGGTTACCTGGAGATTGTAATCCGACCACTGGAAAAAAATTACTTACGATGCTGAGGTAATGTAATGATCAGATTATTTAATTAGACAATCAATTTGATATCAATGATGTGCCGCTGGCTTGACGGAAGCTACGGCAGGAGTACCACGGATATGATTCGCGAGTTGGACCGCTAATCAGGGGTTTTGTCGTTGCAGCGAGAACTTTTTACGAAATTTTAATCTCTTACATAGACAGGAGGAGATGGCCATTTTAATGAAATCATCTACATTACCGAATTTTTAAAGTGATAGCTAGTATTAACCCTACATCTACCATTCCTCTATGCTGGTATTTGGCTGCCATTACAGCCTTAGTAGTTGACGATGCATTTGGCTGTCTTTAAGAGAAATCGAATGTGAGGAGAAATCCTGTGACAATTGTAGAGTATCTTCTTAGCACTCCATCATGAGCCGAAAATTAGTTTAGTGTTCTATACCCGTGACGAAGGATGTAACTTATATGAAGTTGATAAGAAAAGGTTTTACTACTGATGAGAAAATTCTTAGCGGAGATACAGCCTATGCCATACTGTTATACAGATTTTTCACCAGTAACCATAATTTAGCTATGCGAATGTGTGTGTAGGACCTCATTTTTCTGTCTTGAAAATAACTCATAAAAGGGAGGAATTGACACTCTGAGTTAGATATTAGAGTGTTATTGGCAAGAACATCCCGATTCTGGGTAAAGTGGATTTCTTAAAACGGAGAAAGACAATGCCGGGATGCAATTTTAGCCCAAACTAGGTCTGGTTGTTTCGCATGGCACTATGTTCAGTTACTGGAACCCACTGCTTAGCCTGTGTTGACTGGTTAGATAAAAAGAAAGGGTTCGGTTAGTCTGCTCTTCAGGTACACAGTACACTTGATAGACGGTGCTGGACTAGACTGTAGGTCACTCTTCAGATTTTTCGTCTTGTGACGCCATGCTCAAGTAAGATTATGGGCGCTGAGACGCTCGCTAAGCCCGCAGGGCAGAACAGGTGATTTGGATTGTGGAAAGAGCCAAATAATGTAGCGGTGAGTTTCACTTCAAAATTATAATTTACGAATACATTTACAACCAAACCGGCACATAGCCGAACTTTTAGAACTACGAGTTTCAAACTCCAATTCTTTCACGGCTGAAGGCCTCCAAATAAGACATCTTGAAAATCAACAAGGCAAATTTCAAGTAACGAACACACGCAGCTGAAATTACAAATAAAATAATAAAAAATATGTATCAGAACTAGGCTGAAAGCCTCAAGGAAAAAGTGGATAGACAAACATAAACAAAATGCAATACAAACGGCTGAAGGCCCACAATAAAACTTTCGTGATTTTAAAATAAATTACCATAACGTTTCAAAGGCAGAAGGCCCCAATGTTTTTGCTTGAAGTGTAATTTTAAGAATAAGGTTCCAAGCGGCTGAAGGCCCGCAGTTAATTTTCCAATACTAAAAAAATATAACGATAAGCCTTAAGTTTCCAGAGGTTAAAAGCGAACTACATAAAACTGCGTAAAACCAAGAATTTCTGAAATCATTGGCAATAATAGATTATTAACAGACAATTAAACACCTGCGAGAGAGAGTCAGTAGAGACAACGGTAATCATAAGTGTCCAGGGGGTCGGTCTGCCCTCGCCGAACTACACCTGATCCGTCGGCAACCCAACCAAGGGACAGCCACGCACCGACCGACGAAACGACTCGCTTGCCACCAATCGGTACATAAGAACTCAAACACAAAATGTTACGGTCGTGATTATCCACAATTAAATAAGTATATATATTAAGCTGTCAAAACTACACACCGTGTTGGACAGCTACAAAAAGGTGAGGAAAGGACACTACCTGAAATTACGTTAGCGGCCAGGGCAGGTAACCGGAACACTAACGGCCACAAGGCAGAAATTCCGCTGGTGCACTCGACTTGTAGTCAGCCAATATAGTTAATTCCACCGCATGGCAGCTAAATTTGAAGCAATACAAAGACTCGCTGTTGTTCACCGACGGCCGGAGTGGCCGTGCGGTTCTAGGTGCTACAGTCTGGAGCCGCGTGGCCGCTACGGTCGCAGGTTCGAATCCTGCCTCGGGCATGGATGTGTGTGATGTCCTTGGTTAGTCAGGTTTAAGTAGTTCTAAGTTGTAGGGGACTGATGACCACAGCAGTTAGGTCCCATAGTGCTCAGAGCCATTTGAACTATTTGTTGGTCACAGGAAAACCTCCTAACAGCGAACCACCGAAACGAGCCACACAATGTGAATGGACGTGGCTTGAGTACTTAAAACACCACAGAACTTAGCGTCCTGGGTCGGTGAGATACGAAGCTCGTAGCGATCGGACAGCTCCACACACGCTCCGACACTGCGCAGGGACGGGGAACGGACCCAGCCTACTGCGCCGCACGGGGATAACTTCCCTGGTTCGCACCAACCGAGCGACTACCCTCAGAATGCCGACAAGATCTAAAATAGTAATCTGTGGAAATAACGCCAGCTACACAACCAGACCAACACTGCACGAAAACGTGAACGATACGTAAGCACGAACGAAGACAAATCGGGAGTCGGTGCGTGCGTGCGCGCACACACACACACACACACACACACACACACACACACACACACACACACACACAAACAGCTGACTCATGAACAATCGGCGTGCCAAAACGCGTCGTCCGGTAGGACCGACCGACGATCCGGCAAGACCGTGGCCCGGCTAAAATGATGCGTGGCGATAATGGTCGGGCGTGCCATGTCGACGCAGACCTCAAAACTCCAACCCGACTGCACTACTGCCACATTACAGCTCCCCGACTGGCAGGTCCGGACTGCACTCCAGACGCGTTCCAACTGACTGGCCGTTCGTGACCCAAACTGACTCATACGGTAGACAACGACCGGGAAGCAATAGCAGTCGAGCAAAGATACTACCAGAGGGGATATATTGACACGCGCTGCTAGCGTCGCTCACGGTCAGGAAAAGCAGCAACTCAGTGACACCAGTAATTTAAATTAACGTAGTGCGGTGCAAGTACTTTAAAAACAGGGTGTAAAATACATGATGCCGGGAACATGAGCCACGCACGGCTAAGGCACTACACTTGCGAAAAAAGACGTGTGACGTATTTCTTATGTCTCTATTGGATGGGATGAAAATATCGACTCATAAATAGATATAAGTGTCTTTCATTCCCCTGTGCCTTTGTTACAGGGACCCTCTCCGTGGAGAAGGGATTTATAGCCACACTGGAACGTTGGGTGTCTGATGTAATGCTATTACCCCATCCACGTGTCATTTCCAGCAGCTATTCACTTGTAGATAAGCCAGAGGCTATTTCGCTTTATTTCAGCAATAGTCTGCTATCCTGTTATTGATACCCATACTTCCCGCATAGAACTAATTTCATAGCACATAGAACTAATGCCTAGACTTTCTGGAGCAACTCTCTAGTGTTGGACTAATAGTGAAAAATCCTGTCTACAGCCTGCAGTTATTGATGAGACTGCGTAGAGCTAGTCTCTAGTGCTCGAGCAATCGCAACTATTGCTTCCGAACTCCCACACTTAGAAGCCAAAGCAAAGAATTTGAAATTGCCGCCATTGCAGGAGGGCTGTTAGACTGTGCCAATATTATGGGACAGACATATTTCATTGTGACGTTGTAGTTGGACTGCACCAGTATTCAATAGGTGATGAAATACAGTACCCCACATCCATTCATACGAGAGATACAGAAATTAAATTTTCATAAATAATGATTGAGATTACTATTATTGTTATTATTATTATTATTATTATCATTATATCCTCTGCAATACATGCAATTAGCATTGGAGTTTACCTCTAATATCTGAATTTATAGCCAAATCTTAATATCCTACAATCAAGGGGGTGGGGTGGGATGTGAGGTGGAGGGACCCTCCGATAGGCTCGTAGTTTAACAGAGGGTGAAGGGTAATTGATTGATCAATTTAATTAATTAGTCACTTAATTTGATTATCAAAAGTGTTGGCGAGGGAGATGCTGGGTAGGTTTGGAGGTATTCCAGAGTGGCGGCGTAGGAGGAAGAGAGAGTGGGGTGGGAGGTAGTGGTGTGTTTCACCAGATAGATTATCCCGATAGATTATCCCCAGGAGGTTATAAGTAAACTCCTGGAATCACAAATTTTTTAGCATGACAACTGGTTAAGGGGAGGGAGGCGTCGATTAATTGAACAGTTCGATACCAAAAGTGCGCAGAGCTGGACTCACTTAACTACTCTTGTAGATTTCCTAATCTTGTTTCTGGAACTCACAGGGTACGATGTGCAGACAGACAGACATGTGAGTACAGTGGAAGTGATGAAGGCAATAAGAGCACCACAGAAGCTACAGATTGAAGAAGCCCGATCCAGCTTTTGTACAACATTACAATAATCACAAATACACAATAGACGTACAGGATGTTACATGGGTAAAGGGGAACCAACTCAAAAAATTTTATTTTTGGTCATCAGTCTACTGACTGGTTTGATGCGACCCGCCACGAATTCCTTTCCTGTGCTAACCTCTTCATCTCATAGTAGCACTTGCAACCTACGTCCTCAATTATTTGCTTGACGTATTCCAATCTCTGTCTTCCTCTACAGTTTTTGCCCTCAGCAGCTCCCTCTAGTACCATGGAAGTCATTCCCTCATGTCTTATCAGATGTCCTATCATCCTGTCCCTTCTCCTTATCAGTGTTTTCCACATATTCCTTTCCTCTCCGATTCTGCATAGAACCTCCTCATTCCTTACCTTATCAGTCCACCTAATTTTCAGCATTCCTCTATAGCACCACGTCTCAAATGCTTCGATTCTCTTCTGTTCCGGTTTTCCCACAGTCCATGTTTCACTACCATACAATGCTGTACTCCGGACGTACATCCTCAGAAATTTCTTCCTCAAATTAGGGCCGGTATTTGATATTAGTAAACTTCCCTTGGCCAGAAATGCATTTTTTGCCATAGCAAGTCTGCTTTTGATGTCCTCCTTGCTCCGTCCGTCATTGGTCATTTTACTGCCTAGGTAGCAGAATTCCTTAACTTCATTGACTTCGTGACCATCAATCCTGATGTTAAGTTTCTCGCTGTTCTCATTTCTACTACTTCTCATTACCTTCGTCTTTCTCCGATTTACTCTCAAACCATACTGCGTACTCATTAGACTGTTCATTCCGTTCAGTAGATCATTTAATTCTTCTTCACTTTCACTCAGCATAGCAATGTCATCAGCGAATCGTATCATTGAAATCCTTTCACCTTGTATTTTAATTCCACTCCTGAATCTTTCTTTTATTTCCATCATTGCTTCCTCGATGTACAGATTGAAGAGTAGGGGGAAAGGCTACAGCCTTGTCTTACACCCTTCTTAATACAAGCACTACGTTCTTGATCGTCCATTCTTATTCTTCCCTCTTGGTTGTTGTACATATTGTATATGACCCGTCTCTCCCTATAGCTTACCCCTACTTTTTTCAGAATCTCGAACAGCTTGCACCATTTTATATTGTCGAACGCTTTTTCCAGGTCTACAAATACTATGAAAGTGTCTTGATTTTTCTTTAGCTTTGCTTCAATTATTAGCCGTAACGTCAGAATTGCCTCTCTCATCCCTTTACTTTTCCCAAAGCCAAACTGATCGTCACCTAGCGCTTTCTCAATTTTCTTTTCCGTTCTTCTGTATATTATTCTTGTAAGCAGCTTCAATGCTTGAGCTGTTAAGCTGATTGTGCGATAATTCTCGCATTTGTGAGCTCTTGCCGTCTATGGAATTGTGTGGATGATGCTTTTCCGAAAGTCAGATGGTAAATCGCCAGATTCATATATTCTACACAACAACGTGAATAGTCGTATTGTTGCCACTTCCCCCAATGATTTTAGAAATTCTAATGGAATGGTATCAATCCTTTCTGCCTTATTCGACCGTAAGTCCTCCAAAGCTCTTTTAAATTCCGATTCTAATACTGGATCGTCTATCTCTTCTAAATCGACTCCTGTTTGTCCTTCTATCACATCAGACAAATCTTCACCCTCATAGAGGCTTTCAATGTATTCTTTCCACCTATCAGCTCTCTCCTCTGCTTTTAACAGTGGAATTCCCGTTGCACTCTTAATGTTACCACCGCTGCTTTTAATGTCACCAAAGGTTGCTTTCACTTTCCTGTATGCGGAGTCTGTCCTTCCGACAATCATATCTCATTCTCGATGTCTTCGGATTTTTCCTGCAGCCATTTCGTCTTAGCTTCGCTGCACTTCCTATTTATTTCATTCCTCAGCGACTTGTATTTCTGTATTCCTGATTTTCCCCTCCTTTCATCAATCAACTGAAGTATTTCTTCAGTTACCCATGGTTTCTTCGCAGCTACCTTCTTAGTACCTATGTTTCCTTCCCAACTTTTGCCATGGCCCTTTTTAGAGATGTCCATTCCTCTTCAACTGTACTGACTACTGCGCTATTCCTGATTGCTGTATCTATCGCGTTAGAGAACGTATCTCGTCATTCCTTAGTAGTTCCGTATCCCAATTCTTTGCGTATTGATTCTTCCTGACTAATGTCTTGAACTTCAGCCTACTCTTCATCACTACTATATTGTGATCTGAGTCTATATCGGCTCCTGGGTACGCCTTACAATCCAGTATCTGATTTCGGAATCTCTGTCTGACCATGATGTAATCTAATTGAAATCTTCCCGTATCTCCCGGCCTTTTCCAAGTATACCTCCTCCTCTTGTGATTCTTGAACAGGGTATTCGCTATTACTAGCTGAAACTAGTTACAGAACTCAATTAGTCTTTCTCCTCTTTCATTTCTTTGTCCCAAGCCTATATTCTCCTGTAACCTTTTCTTCTACTCCTTCCCATACAACTGCATTCCAGTCGCCCATGACTATTAGATTTTCGTTTCCCTTTACATACTACATTACCCTTTCAATATCCTCATACACTTTCTCTAACTGTTCATGTTCAGCTTGCGACGTTGGCATGTATACTTGAACTATCGTTGTCGGTGTTGGTCTGCTGTCGATTCTGATTAGAACAACCCGGTCACTGAACTGTTCAAAGTAACACACCCTCTGCCTTACCTTCCTATTCATAACGAATCCTACACCTGTTATACCATTTTCTGCTGCTGTTGATATTACCCGATACTCATCTGACTTGAAATCCTTGTCTTTCTTCCACTTCACTTCACTGACCCCTACTATATTTAGATTGAGCCTTTGCATTTCCCTTTCCCCGATTTTCTTGTTTCCCTACCACGTTCAAGCATCTGACATTCCACGCCCCGACCCGTAGAACGTTATCCTTTCGTTGATTATTCAATCCTTTTCTCATGGTAACCTCCCCCATGCAGTCCCCTCCCGGACATCCGAATGGGGGACTATCCCGGAATCTTTTGCCAATGGAGAGATCATCATGACACTTCGTCAATTACAGGCCACATGTCCTGTAGATACACGTTACGTGTCTTTAATGCAGTGGTTTCCATTGCCTTCTGCATCCTCATGCCGTTGATCATTGCTGATTCTTCCGCCTTTAGGGGCAATTTCCCACCCCGAGGACAAGAGAGTGCCCTGAAACTCTATCCGCTCCTCCGCCCTCTTTGACAAGGCCGTTGGCAGAATGAGACTGACTTCTTATGCCGGAAGTCATCGGCCGCCAATGCTGATTATTTATCAAAATTTAGGCAATGGCGGGGATCGAACCCGGGACCAAAAACGTTTTTTGATTATGAATCAAAGACGCTACCCCTAGACCGCCGGCGCAACTCCTCAACCAATCAGGAATTTTTAAAATTAGTGTGTAGATGTGTATATCCTCACACCTTTTGTTAAACCGGCAAACCCAATTCAGTTATTCACCTCTTTAAGGTGAGCTCCCAAACCCAGGAAGTTGCAAAACTTTGAGCCCCAGTCCCTCTTTGTTCAAAAGTTCGTGAGTGGTATATAACTTTAATCCTGTCACTGTAGTGTACTTGCTGAATTGTGTAATAATATATGTAATTTGATGTAACATGGTCATTCGCGCAATTGTACATTATGCCATGGATTAATACCTTAAGAAGTTGAGATGATTATCTTTCCCTTGTAATCATGTTTATCTGTGCATTATCATATTTCAAAATCACTAATGCATTTGAAAATGGTGTATAGCTCGAAACCTAGATTGTGCAGTATCACTAATAGTAAAATTGTGAAACAAGGCAAAAAACAGTCTTTGTTTAGTTAATTGGGGTAGGTTACTTTCAGCTTTCTGATCGTTCTCAAAGATAATAATCCCTCGTACATATTTTGATTAGTCAGAATATTATGACCACCGACCTGCTATCGATATAGTCCCCTCCAAGCGATAGCAGCGCTACCTGGACAAGAATGACTTTTAATCAGTTAGTGTTCTGTCCGTGTGTGGATTCGAGAAGACGTTTGATCTATCTGAGTTTCACGGGGGCCAGATTGTGATGGCCCCGAAGCTCGGCACCAGCACTCCGGAAGCTGTACGTATTCTCGGGTGCTCAAGGAGTTCTGTGGTGAGTATCTTCAACCCGTGGTGTACCCAAAATGAAGCCATGTCCAGATGTCGTGGGGTTGAGAGGCCATCCCTCATTAAAGATGTTGGACGTCGTAGGCTGGGCAGTCTGATAAAACGGGACAAGTTGCGAACTGTGGGGAAGTAAACAATCGCATTTTAATGCTGGGCACACAGCGAATGTGTCTGCACACACAGTGCACCGAACAATCCTAAAGATTGACTTCCGCAGTTGATGACCCATTTATGAGACAATGTCAACACCACGACATCGGCAACTACGTCTGAAATGGGCGCGTGACCATCGACACTGGACGTTGTCACAGTGGAAGAGAGTTGGATGGTCTGATGAGGCCCGGTAACTTCTTCATTACGTCTACGGGAGGGTGCGAATCTGGGGAACATTCACGAGGGCATCCACGGACCCACTGGAAATCGTGAAGGGCACCATCTCATCCAGTGAGTATCGTACACTGGTTGGAGACCACGATTACCCTTTCATGACGATCATTCTTCCCAGTGGCAGTGTCATTTTTCACCAAGATAATGCCCCATGTCACAGGGCCAGGAGTCTAACGGAGTCGCTCGATGAACATAATTTCGAGTTCCGATTGATGTGCAGTTCCACCTCCCCATAAGCCAGATCTGAACTCGATCGAACACACCTGGGATGTGATCCTACCTGGCATCGGAGGTCATCACCCTGTCCCCCGAATTTAGGGGAATTAGGTGACGTGTGTGCAGACGTTATTCCAGCACCCTCCAGTGACCTACCAAGGCCTCATCGCTTCCATGTCACGACTCGACGCCGCTGTTATCCGTGCCAAGTGTGAAGAAATCGGCTATTAGGCAGATGGTCATAATTTTCTGGCTGATCAGTGTATGCCAATCGCATCCAAAATTTTCGACGCTGATTGTACAGTGGAGGTAACAACTCGGACATGGAACAGTATCCAAATTCGGAAAAGTGTTACTAATTCAAACACTTCTGAAGAGTCACAATTAAAGCACAGTTGTACCTCCCTGTACGTTTCGGCTGATAAATGTCTGGTTGTGGCACTACAGTAGAGGAATTAGTCCTCACACTTCAAACCGAGCGATTTGAGTTATCCAGATACCAGTAGCGCTGAAGCTTAATTCCTGCATTCCACATCCGCCACATCCATCAGCCGCCGGTGAATATCACAAAAATGCAAATCAAGAGACGATAATTAACGATTTGTAATGAAACGTTTTACCGCTTACTGAAAGCCGTTAATTACTCCGCACAATGACATGACTAGCTGGTGCCTCTGTAATTATGAATGCACGGTCTTTGAGAGGAATTCTCATTCGTTAACAGGGGTGATTAGCGTATATTTAGAATAATATAATCTTCGGAAATGAACTCCGTTCCACCCCTGAAAACTCCACGTAAAAGGAAACAGCCGATTGGAATATTACACGCAGAGAAGTGAGAACGCTTTGCGACTTAATTTTAACAGATAATTCACAGACCTAAATGATATTTGCAGCACACTACCGCACTCTTGGGATTAATTTGGCCTCACTGAAGCAGTGGAATACAGCCGTCCGTAAGAAGTTTAACTGAAGAGATGCTTTGGAGCCATTTCACTAACGTGAAAGCGCCATCTATATCTTGCGCTCTACAGAAAATCTCTGTCGAAAATGAACTGCAACAATATCAGGGGAAGGTGGGCGAATATTTGTAGAAAAATCAGTAATCGAAGGAAAATGTGCATTTAAAAAAAAAAAAAAACGGAAGGAAATGGACGTTCTTATCGTACATGGCCGAAAATAGTTTTGGATCGATGCTAGAACTCTTCTTCTTTTTGGCTATATAGGAGGACGTCAACACAGTACAGCCGTCAAGTGCCAAGATAAATCAAAAGCATCAGCTATTACTGACACAAAGAAACTAACACCTCGGGATCAGTAAGTCGCGTTCTGTTTTTGATGAGAGTAAAGAAATCTACATCCAAACCTATATTCCGCAAGGCAGATTATGGAGTGTGGTGACTGGTACTTTGTCCATCACTGCCACTCGGCATCTTCCTGTTCCTGAGGCGAGTGGGCCGTGGGAAGAACGAGTACTGGGTCAGCTCGAATCTCTGCAAGTTTACCCGCACGGATTCTTCGCGAGATATTCGTAGAAGGAAGCAAAATATATTCCGAATTCAGCTTGAAATGTTCGCTCTCGGAATCCGGGCAGTAAACCACGCCGTGATCTGGACTCCTGTCTTGCAGTGTCTGCCACTAGAGTTTGCTGAGCATTTCCAATACACCTTTGGGATTACTAAATGAAGCTGTGACGAAACGCACTGTTCTTCTTTGAATTTTTCTATATTTCCTCTATTTATTGTCTTGAAGAGATGTGGCAGATTGCCTGATGTTTCAGAAGAAGGTGATCAGACATTGGATAGTTGCAGGACAAGCTTGCCGTTGTGGCAAAGTGGTTCTGGGAACTTCAGTTTGGAACCGCGCGACCGCTACGATCGCTGGTTCGAATCCTGCCTCAGGAATGGATGTGTGTGATGTTTATAGGTTAGTTAGGTTTAAGTAGTTCTAACTTCTAGGGGACTGATGACCTCAGAACAGGTTAGTTAGGTTTAAGTAATTTTAAGTTCTAGGGGACTGATGACTTCAGACGTTAAGTCCCACAGTGCTCAGAGCCATTTGAACCACTTTTTTTTAGTTACAGGGCAACAGTGCAACACAATCTCAGAGTAAATACCATCAATACTTGTCTTTCTAGATCTCACGTGCTTTAGAGGTTCTACAGTTTCTTCCAATAGATATCTTATCGAAACATCAGACGTCTGTGGTGCCGAACGTTTCTTTACTTTCAAGATTATTCAAACTTCTCTTTCGATGTGTTTATTATATCATGCTACCTGGAAGTGCAGATTATGTAACTGACTGTATCATCTAAACTCGTGCTATATTTTTGTCTGGCTGTGACGTTTGCTATATTCAAACTCCTGTTTAGGATCCAGACCTTATTGATGGAGAGATTATGATCCAAAGAAACTACTGTTTCTTTCAATCTGTTTTGTCTGTCATCATTTTGTGATTGTAGAAGGTCGGAGGCAGAAGAAGGATCACCACTGTCTTCGAATTCCTTGAGAAGGCTTTCCCTGTCATTCATCCAGCCAAAAATATATTCTTTACGGTAACTTCTTGGTATGAATCGTTGTACTGCGCTTTTCAGTGCATCAGTGAATCTGTTGTAGGTGTTGAGGGTTGGTTTTATCGTCCTTACGTTGGCATCTGATTGCCTTGAAAACTAATTCTATCTTGCTTTTAGACCGGATTGAATTATGATTGTTAAATATCCTGTCTGGAGAATTATTGTTAGATGCTGACTGGAGGAATCTGGTTGGGACACACCTCATTGATCACATCAGCAGACTGCCTGATAAAGGATGTGAAATTAAACAGCTTTCAGACGTCTAGTTTCCAAATTCATTTTATTTGGCAAACAGTTTCTGCGTTCTACAACCTCATTTTCATTCCCCCGGCCGACGTGTAGGAATGTTCTACCTTGGTTGAGATCAAAACAGACGCCAGCAATACTGGCACTAGTAGATTTGTGCTACAGTGATCACGTCAACACATACGACCTTCCAGAAACGAAGCCCGGAATTTTATTTACGCTTTTGATAATACTCTGATCGCTCAGGATTTGAGCTTTAGGGAAGCTGATACAACACTACTATCAGACCCAAGCTACGGAATAAAGAAGAGATCAGACTGTCAAAAACTGCAGCACTCCAATATATGTAGGTGTAATCGTAGCCAGGTCTTTGCTATTTAAAATTCCTCTTGGGAATGTGGCACCTAAGAGCAAAACTGGGAATAACATACATTTTGAACGGCTCGCGATGCCACTGAAATAGCTCTCAAATCATCGGTTATAACTCTCTCATACTAAGTCGCAGAATACCGCTGTTGTAACTGGTTAAACAATACTCACACTAAAACACTTGAAACACAGCTCGTAGTAGCAATACGCTTCTTCGTGGAGCGAATTCGTCCCACAAAAATGTCCTGGATATCGGTCTTTCGTGATATTCAACCCCCATACGTAAGTATATCACAATCCTTGCTGATGATGTTAACACGAATAATAAAAAATAATTGCAAGAAACATATTTACTAATTCATACAGCAATCACATAGTTAAAATCTCAGATAGTAAGGTCCAGAAAACCATCAAGAGGGACAGCAGTCAACCTACGTGACAGTAACTTCAACATACAATAAGCCTGGAACTAGCAATGACATGAGCATTCTTGAATGATTCATCACCAACTAACGAGAACTCCCTGGGAACGACCAATACGTCTTAGTGAAGAGGTGGAGCATTGCCTTACCAATGGCGGTGGAAGTCCTTCCTCGATTCTGACAGCTGCGAAGGGCAGCAATCACAGCATCACATAACATTTGAAAGTTCCCTCAGAGCAATCAAAGGGTCAATAGAAGTGAAACGTCTCAAAGTGAGTCGTTTCACTAATTCTGTTGACTGCCTTCAGACTTTCTGATATTAGCGCCCGTACTGGTCAATAAATCGGTAGCTGCAAGTAGAATGAACAGCAGAGTGTTTCATGAGGTAGCCACAGTGGTATATTAATTACAAATATTGTCATTTCTCAATTTATATCTTGTATTTCATTCATCTGTGGGTATGCTAAGTATGTATGCAGTCGCATGTATACTTTTCCGATATGTTTATTGCGTTCCATACTACAATTCTGTGTTTTCCATGATCCATTCCCTGTCTCATCTGTTAGAGAGATTATGTGAATGTGTGTGTGTGGTGTTCCAATGTACTTCACTTTTTGGACAGAGGTTCTGTGAGTGGTAATGGCAGTTAGCCAACATTTGAGCAGCGACGAAGAAACTTCTGCTTGGCTGAAGGAACATTAGGAAGGACAAGTCAGCAACTGGAAATGGAAGAGGATGTAGATGAAGATGATATGGGAGATATGACACTGCGTGAAGAGTTTGACAGAGCATTGAAAACCTAAGACGGAACAAGGCCCCGGGAGAAGACAACATTCCATTAGAACCACAGTCGGCCTTGGGAGAGCCAGTCCTGACAAACTCTACCATCTGGTGAGCAAGATGTATGATACAGGCGAAATACCCTCAGACTTCAAGAAGAATATAATAATTCCAATCCCAAAGAAGCAGGTGTTGACAGATGTGAAAATTACCGAACTAGTTTCATAAGTAATGCATGCAAAATACTAACACTATTTATTCACAGACGAGTGGAAAAACTGGTAGAAGTCGACCTCGGGGAAGATTAGTTTGGATTCCGTAGGAATGTTGAAAACGTGAGGTAATACTGACCCTACGACTTATCTTAGAAAATAGATTAAGGAAAGGCAAACCTACGTTTCTAGCATTTGTAGACTTAGAGAAAACTTTTGACAATATTGACTGGAATACTCTCTCTCAAATTCTGAAGGTGGGAGGGGAGCGAAAGGCTACTTACAATTTGTACAGAAACCAGATGTCAGTTAAAAGAGTCGATTGACATTAAAGGGAAGCAGTGGTTGGGAAGAGAGTGAGACAGGGTTGTAGCCTGTCTCCGATGTTATTCAATCTGTATATTGAGCAAGCAGTAAAGGAAACAAAAGAAAAATTCAGAGTAAGTATTAATTTCATGGAGAAGAAATAAAAACTTTGAGGTTCGCCGATGATATTGTAATTCTGTCAGAGACAGCAAAGGACTTGGAAGAGCAGTTGAACGGAATGGACAGTATCTTCAAAGGAGGACATGAGACGAACATCAACAAAAGCAAAACGAGGTTAATGGAATGTAGTCGAATTAATTCGGGTGATGCTGAGGGAATTAGATCAGGAGATTTGCTGTTTGGGGAGCAAAACAACTGATGATGGTCGAAGAAGAGAGGATATAAAATGTAGACTGACAACAGCAAGGTAAGGGTTTCTGAAGAAGAGAAGTTTGTTAACATCGAGTATAGATTTAAGTGTCAGGAAGTCGTTTCTGAATGTATTTGTATGGAGTGTAGCCATGTATGGAAGTGAGACATGGACGATAAATGGTTCGGACAAGAAGAGAATAGAAGCTTTCGAAGTGTGGTGCTACAGAAGAATGCTGAAGATTAGATGGGTAGATCACGTAACTAATAGGGAGGTATTGAAGAAAATTGTGGAGAAGAGGAGTTTGTGGCACAACTTGACAAGAAGAAGGGATAGCTTGGTAAGACACGTTCTGAGGCATCATGGGATCACAAATTTAGCATTGGAGGGCGGCGTTGGGATAAAAATCGTAGAGGGAGACCAAGAGACGAAAACACCAAGCAGATTCAGAAGGATGTAGGTTGCAGTAGGTACTGGGAGATGAAGAAGCTTGCACAGGATAGAGTAGCATGGAAAGCTGCATCAAACCAGTCTCACGACTGAAGACCACAACAACAACAGGTCAGCAACTACTTTATAAATTGATACAGGTAGCCAGGACGTACTTTTTCAGTCGATTTTGGCACCTAGCTGTGTATCTCCGTCCGGCAGCGTGGAACAGCACTGTTTAATGGGCCGTCAGGAGTAAAGGCTGTCTGCTTCGGTCATCTCTTGTTGTGTAAGTTTAGGTGACTGGAATGTGTAAGGAAATGGTTGAGGGTGAGATGCTAACACGTAGCTTAGAATTATAGCCATGGTAAATAATACAACAGCCTCTAGTTCAGTTACTTCACGTGATACTTTGTCGTACCGCTAAGTGACTATGGGAGAGAGCTTTGTGGAACATATGTCTCGCTTTGGTTAGTGTGCAACTTTTGTCGTATCAGCATTCTGTACCCATGTTTCAATTTTAAATTCATGCCGTTAGTTCGGTGTTTCTCTGCATCGGTTTGCTAAAAAAGACTACGTGATCTTCCGCCACACGGAGAGCCCTCACCTTAACGTTGTTATTCTATGAAGCGTGTTGTTTAATATAAGCTTCCAATTGTATGCGAATGTGGTTTCATCTTAGATAATTCAATATTTTTCGTACCTCCGAAATGGACAGCTGTTACGCGAGCTGCCAATTACGTGGATGATAAGTAAAGTTGACGCTTCTCTGGTTCATCGTGTTCCAATCAGGTGTATATATTTGTAGCTTTCTTGCCATGTATGTATTGCTGCATGTATGTGCATTAACATGTAGATGAGAGCAACCTTCCCCTATACCAAACGGAGTCTTTCTCATGTCTTAAGAAATAGGTACTGTATTACACAAATATTACAAAGGATTTGTTCAGTGGTAAGTGTTGTTCCTAACTGATGCTATAACATGTATTTATTCGTTAATAAATGCTAAATGGTTTGTAAATTATTTTCGTAACGTTACTTGTATAAGACGTTCTACTTTTAATCTGGCTCCCTCATAGTGAACCAACTTGAATAATTGCTTCTTTTTTGATGTTTTATTACGTGTTAACACGAAATTTTTATTCTGATTTTAGTACTAGTCACAGACAGAACTTCTCAGCGATTCACTGCAAGTATAAGTGACTCAATTTATAAGCAGTTCATAAAAAATACCAATTAAGGCATACACCATGCAAACGAGGACTAGGTTTGCTTTCAATGTGACCTTTCGTATAGGATGTATAGTTGAAACACGAGTAGGTGTTTGTCGTAATGGCGACTCTTTTGCCTAGGATCTCAGTTATACCGGAAATTGCCTGTATAGCAGTATTATTTTTGAATGTTTCGCTGTAAGTTTCGCAAAAATTCCGTCTTATGCTTGAGCAGCATCATTGACAGCTTTGCTATGCATCCTTTTTGTGTGAAGTATTCTGTTTGGGAAATTTAGAAGTGATTTATGCAATGTGGGATTTTTCTCTTAATGTTACATGTGAAGATATATCGTGTGGTAGGCGACACATGTGAATATAATATCGTTGTGTTGGGTTTGTGTGTAAAGAATACTGGTTTTCCGTACTGTTAAATTTTATTAAGTGTTAATAAATTTAAAATGTTTCCAATTAATAGAGGCAGGCCGGCACAGTAACCTTTTTCGAATTATTACAGAACAAAAACAGTCTTGATTGCAAAGCTAATGAACTACTTTTGGAGTTTGATTTACGGAGGAAATCTGTTATCGTTAGTACTCAGTTAGCCTGTTGATTCTGCAAGGTGGCTACATGTGTGTTCCGAGTCGTGTTTGGACGCTGGCAGAAATGGTAGGGGTGATCAAAAATATAATTAGAGATAATACTGAAATAAGAAAAAAATTCAGTTGGCTTCTACTAAGATGGAACATAATTTGATTGCTCAGAAATGTAACATACTGAACGAGTTTAGCGCGGAAAATTAAAAAAAAAAGTATGATGGTCGAAATGATAAAAGTAATAAGATGTGTGCGGAACAGAATGATATGGTACTCAA
Organism: Schistocerca piceifrons; assembly: GCF_021461385.2. NCBI lineage: Eukaryota > Metazoa > Arthropoda > Insecta > Orthoptera > Acrididae > Schistocerca > Schistocerca piceifrons. Next base: position 605,551,738 of record NC_060142.1, read on the forward strand.
AGAGGTTACTGCGAAAATTGCAAAGATAGTTGCCCCATACTCGGGTCATAATGATGAGATAGTGAAAGCTATAGTTGCAGTAAGGTTACAATCGGTGTAACTGCGAGAACTGTGGGGCAGAGTAGTGGTTTAAAAATTGAATTAATTCTGGAAAGTGCAACAGAATATAATATCAGCTTTTGAAAATAGTTGGAAGAATTGGCAATGCCAATGTGGGAGGGTACGGTAAAAGCATTAGGGTCGGAAGGTGAGAGATTTAAAAGAGCCCGAGATCTTCTGACTGGAGTGAGCGGGTGCATGTCTCAGGTAGACAGCTCTTCTGTGTAAGACATCAAAGACACAGCGTGCGCCCTGGAAAACCCAGATGATGATAATGATGGGCGGGACTACCCTCATACGGATGACGACGAATTCTGGTTTGGTTATAGTCGAGTGAGGCAGGAAGACCATCGTGAAACATAGCCACATGAGGAAATGCAGCATTTTAATAGTAAGCATTCCCTGTCAGCCTAAGAAGTGTTCAGGAATTACCCAAAAGAGATAGGCCTTCTGGCTTGCACTAATAAATTCCAATGTTCAAGTGGTACATAATTTCCACTGTACGGTTCTTTCGGAATACTGGCCAGAGGCTGCTCAGGACAGAGTCAAGCGTAAAATTGTAATGTTTTCAGTTCAGGGTCAATCTGGGTTCGTGACTCCGACACAGATTTTTGAGGGCATATATTTATATATCCAAGCACTGTATAACCCGTGCAGCCTAGCCGAGCGGCCACTAAATTGTATGACAAAGTTAACCACATATCTTTGCCATGTTACTCTCGGTGGACGATGTAATTATGATGCGCAGAGATTCAACCGACTATTCGAGGACTTGCAGCATAACGCCAGTGAGAAAATTACACTCATGATCATAAATTAAGGTTAATTGTAGAATGTGGTGCCACACAACGTGGCACTACTCAGAAATGGCGCTAATAGCATAGGCACGTAGGGAAAACACACGACACACATCTGTAAGTCCACGATATTGGTGATAAGTTGAGAAAACCGTCCCGAAACACATGTGCTACAAAACGCCACTCTTTCCTGCGCATGTTCAAAATGGTTCAAATGGCTCAGAGCAATATGGGACTTCACATCTGAGGTCATCAGTCCTCCAGACTTAGAACTACTTAAACCTAACACACCTAATGACATCACACACGTCCATGCCCGAGGCAGGATTCGAACCTGTGACCGTAGCAGAAGCGCCGTTCCAGACTGAAGCATCACCGCTTTGCCACAACGGCCGGCCTGCGCATGTACCCCGACATCAACATGGGATATGATCACCATGCACACGTACACAGGCCTCACAAGGGGATGGCATACTCTGGATCAGGTGGTCGAGCAGTTGGAGGGTTATAGCTTCCCGTTCTTCCACCAGTGCCTGTCGGAGCTCCTGAAGTGTCGTAGGGGTTTGAAGACGTTCAGAGATACGTCGACCGAGAGCATCCCACATGTGCTCGATGGGGATTAGGTCTGGAGAACAGGCAGAACACTCCATTTGCCTGATACCTTCTGTGTCAAGGTAGTCCTCCACGACGGCAGCTCGGTGGGGCCGTGCGTTATCATCCATCAGGAGGAAGGTGGGACCCACTGCACGCCTGAAAAGGCGGACGTACTGGTGTAAAATGACGCCACCATACACCTGACCTGTTACAGTTCCTCTGTCAAAGACAAGCAGTAGTGTACGTGCATCAATCATAATCCCACCCCACACCATCAAATCACGACCTCCATACAGGTCACTTTCTAGGACGTTAAGGGGTTGGTATCTGGTTCCTGGTTCACGCCAGATGAAAACCCGGCGAGAATCAGTGTTCAGACTATACTTGGACTCGTCCGTGAACATAACCTGGGACCACTGTTCCAATAACCACGTAATGTGTTCTTGACACTATGCTTTACAGACTCTCCTGTGACAAAGGGTGAGTGAAATACACCTTTCAGGTCTCCGGGCGAATAAACCGTGTCTGTTCAGTCGTCTGTAAACTGTGTGTCTGGAGAAAACTGTTCCAGTGGCTGCGGTAAGGTCCAGAGCAAGGCTACCTGCATTACTTCGTGGCCGTCTGCGGGCACTGATGGTGAGATACCGACCATCTTGTGGAGTTGTAAACTGTAGACGTCCCGTACTGCAGTGCTTGGACACGTTTCCTGTTTGCTGGAATCGTTGCCATAATCTTGAAATCACAGTTAGTGGTACACGGACGGGCCGTGCTACGACCTGCTGTGTTTGATCAGCGTCCAGTCGCCCTAGTATTCTTTCCCTCATAACGTCATAAATATGTGCTCTTTGAGGCACTTTCAACACACAGTCACCATTAGCATGTCTGAAAACGTCTGCACACTTACTCGCTGCACCGTACTCTGACACACCTCTGCGTATGTGGACTGCTGACAGCGCCACCATGCGGCGACAGCAGGTCAAATGCACTTCATGGTCATACCACACTCCAGAGCGTTATTTCACCATGTATCAGCATTGTCCTTAGTTTACGAACATTAGTGTAGATACCATGCGCAGGCGACCAAATGCCATTACGTGGCGCGGCCGTGGAGTATCAGTCGCGGATACAGTAAAAGTAGGTATTTCGATAACATACGAGGCGAAGCGTGAGCCAAGAATCGCTACCAGCCACTCTGTAACAATAGAGGAAACGGCAACCGGTATGAAAATAGACCAGTCTGACAGAGAATTGATCACGGCAACTGCAACCGGAACCTTAACAGACGTGAAAGAGTAGTTACGGCAGAAGCGGTGGAAAGGACGGCGGCACAAGTATACAGATTTTACGAATATTGCTTCCGATGTTGGAAGAATTTTGTGAGAAGATTTTCAGATTTAGTTCTGTTGAATGATTCTGATGTCAATCTCCAAGAGAGAAACAACTTAACGAAACTGTAGTAACTAGTACAAAATCAATGCTTTTCGTGAAGGCTTACCAATGTATTGAAATATGCTTGCTATAAATCAAGAGAATTAGAGTATCAACAGCGAAAAGGAAGTCTTGCTGAATTTCGTTCCATATTACACCCGTGGTCAAGGGGTAGCGTCTTTGATTCATAACCAAAACGTATTCGCCCCGGGTTCCAATCCCGCCGCTGCTTAAATTATTATTAATAATCAGCATTGGCAGCCGAAGACATCTGACATAAGAAGTCACTCTCATTCTGCCAACGGCTTTGTCAAAGAGGGCGGAGGAGCGGACAGCGGTTCAGGGCACTCTCTTGTCCAAGGGGTGGGAAAGTGCACCTAAAGGCACAGGAATCAGCAATGATCAGTGGCATGAGGATTCAGAAGGCAATGAAACCACTACATTAAATACTAGTAACGTGTATCCACAGAACATATGTGGCCTGTAATAGAAGAAGTGTCATGATGATCTCTCCATTGGCAAAAGATTACGGAATAGTCCCCCACTCCGATATCAGTGTGGGAACTGCCGGCGGGGGGGGGGGGGGGGGGGGGTACCATGAGGAAAAGATTGAATAATCAACGAAAGGAAAACGTTCTTCGAGTCGGGGCGCCTAATGTCCGAAGCTTGAACATTTTAGGGAAGCTAGAAAATCTTGACAAGGAAATTCAAAGGCTCGATCTAGATATAGTAGGGGTCAGTGAAGTGAAGTGGAAAGAAGACAAGGAATTATGGACAGATGAGTATAGGGTAATATGAACGGCATCAGAAAATGGCATAACGCGAGTAGGATCTGTTATGAATAGGAAGGCATGGCAAAGAGTTTGTTACTGTGAACAGTTCTGTGACAGGGTTTTTTCTTATCAGAATCGACAGCAAACCAAAACAGACAACGATAGTTGAGGTATACATACCGACGTCACAAGCTGAGGATGGAGAGATTGACAAAGTGTATGAGGATAATGAGAGGTTAATACAGTATGTAAAGAGGGATGAAAAGCTAATAGTCAAAGCAGACTGGAATTCAATTGTAGGGGAAGAAGTAGAACAGAAGGTTACAGGAGAATATGGGCTTGGGACAAGGAATGAGAGAGGGGAAAGACGGGTTCTGTGACAAGTTCCAGCTAGTAATAGTGAGTACTCAGTTAAAGAATCACATGGGGAGGAGGTACACTTGGGAAAGGCCTGGTGATACGGGAAGATTTCGGTTAGATAACATTATGTCAGACAGAGGCTCCGAAATCAGATACTGGATTGTAAGGTGTACCCAGCAGGAGATTCTGATTCACATCACAATACTGAAGTGATGAAGAGTAGGCTGAAGCTGAAGATATCAGTCACCAAGAAACAATACGCAAAGAAATGGGATAACGAAGTACTAAGGAATGACGATATAAGCTTGAAGTTCTCTAAGGCTATAGATATGGCAATAGGCAATAGCTCAGTAAGCAGTAAAGTTGATGAAGATTGGACATTTCTGAAAAGGGCCATCACAGAAGCAATGAAGGCAAACATAGGTACAAAGAACGTAACTGCGAAGAAACCATGGGTAACAGAAGAAATACTTTAATTGAACGATGAAAAGAGGAAGTACAAAAAAGTTCCGGGAAACTCGGGAATACAAAAATACAAGTCACTGAGGACTGAAGTAAATAACAAGTGCAAGGAAGCTAAGAACAAATGGCTGCACGAAAAATGTGAAGACATGGAGAAAGAAATTATTATCGTGAGGACAGACTCAGCATACAGTAAAGTCAAAACAACCTCCGGTGACATTATAAGCAAGGGTGATAACATTAAGACTGCAACGGAAATTCCAGTGTTAAATGCAGAGGAGAGAACGGATGGGTGGAGAGAATACAATGAAAGCATCTATGAGGGGAAAGATTTGTCTGATGTGATACAAGAAGAGTCAAGAGTCGATTTAGAAGAGGTAAGGGATCCAGGACTAGAATCCGAAATTAAAAGAGCTTTGGAGACTTAAGATCAAATAAGGCAGAAGGTATAGATAACATTCCATCGGAAATTCTTAAATCATTGCGGGAAATGGCCACAAAACAACTACTCACTTCGGTGTGCAGAATGTACGAGTCTGGCAACATACCATCTAACTTTCGGAAAAGCATCATCAACACAGTTTCGAAGACGGTAAGAGATCCCAAGTGCGAGAATTATCTCACAATCAGCTTAACAGCTCATGCATAAAAGTTGCTTAGAAGAATAATATACAGAAGAATGGAGAAGAAAATTGAGGATGCGATAAATGACAATCAGTTTGGCTATAGGCTCTAACCACTATGGTACTTAATCTGAGGTCGTCAGTCCCCTACATTTAGAACTACTTAAACCTAACTAACCTAAGGACATCACACACATCCATTCCCGAGGCAGGATTCGAACCTGCGACCGTAGCAGCCGCGTGGTTTCGGACTGAAGAGCCTAGAACCGATCGGCCACAGCGACCGGCTTTGGCTTTAGGAGAGATAAAGGCATGAGAGAGCTTGCAGTTAATAATGGAAGCAAGACTAAAGAAATATCAAGACCCGTTCATAGGATTTGTCGAGTTGGAAAAAGCGTTCGATAGTAAAATGATGCAAGATGTTCGAAATTCTGAAAAAAAGTGGGGGTCAGGTGTAGGGAGAGACGGGTAATATACAACAGCCAACAGGGAATAATAAGAGCGGACGACGAAGAACGAAGTGCTCGTATTATAAAGTGTGTAAGAAAGGATATAGCCTTTCGCCTCTACTGTTGATTATGTACATCGAGGAAGCAATGATGGAAAGAAAAGAAAGGTTCACGAGTGGAATTAAAATTCAACGAGAAAGGATATCGATGATACGATTCGCTGATGACGTTGCTATCATGAGTGAAAGTGAAGAAGAATTACATGATTCGCTGAACGGAATGAACAGTCTAATGCGTACACAATATGGACTGAGAGTAAATTGAAGAAAGACGAAGGTAAGGAGGAGTAGTAGAAATGATAACAGCGATAAACTTAACCTCAAGATTCATAGTCACGAAGTAGATGAAATTAAGGAATTCGGCTACCTAGGCAGTAAAATAACTAATGACGGGTGGAGCAAGGAGGACATCAAAAATAGAGAAGCAATGGCAAAAAGGGCATTCCTGGCCTAGAGAAGTCAACTAATATCAAATATCGTCCATAATGTGAGAAAGATATTTCTGAGAATGTACGTCTGGAGTACAGCATTGTATGGTAGTGAAACGTGGAATGTGGGAAAACCGGAACAGGAGAGAATCGAAGTATTTGGGATGTGGTGCTACCGACAAATGTTGAACATTAGGTCGACTGAAAACGTAATGGTGAGGAGGTTCTGCGCAGAATCGGAGAGGACATTAACATGTGGAAATCACTTATAGGGAGAAGGGACAGGATGTTATGATATCTCTTAAGACATGAGGGAATGACTTCCATGGTACTGACAGGAGCTGTAGAGGGCAAAAACTGTAGAGGAAGACACAGACTGGAACACACCCAGCAAATAATACAGGGCGTAGGTTGAATGTGCTACTCTGAGGTGAAGAGGTTATCAGAGGAGAGGAATTCTTGGTGGCCGCATCAAACCTGTCAGAAGACTGATAACAAAAGAAAATCTGTTCTCTGTCATGTACATTAAGTTATGAAAGTTCGTTCATTTTATGTGTAAGGTGTAACAAAACATCAAGATTTAAACAGTTATTTACAGATTATCATTAGTGTAATAATTCTGTATCATCATCATAAGTTACGTATTACTTTCAGTTATCAGAACACACGCATATGAAACAGTTAACTAAAGAACAAAACAAAACATTAAATAATGAACATGACACGTAAAATAAAAACTTAGAACTTAAAAACAAATATAACGCAAATAAATAACTACATTAGTAATGAATTTTTAGGTGTTGTTGAAATATTCTTACAGCATAGTGTATATAGCTTATTTTCCAAAGTAATATAGCAGTTACCAGCTATATTAGAGATGCAAGTACGTAGCTTGAAAGTTTCTTTAATTTCTGTTGTAACTAAGGTTTTCATTTTTCAAAATTAATTAATAGTAGTTTGGTATTTTGCAAAATTTTAAATTGTTGCAATATTGGATGATACAAATTTGATGAACCTTAATTACGTATGAACATTTATATTGGGGACAGATTTTATATATCATCGTTTCGAAGATATTTCCTCCAAACCTTATATGCCAAATTACCTTTCAGTGTGTCTTTTACCCCTTTAAAGCGAATTTGGGTACAAACAAATAAACAGTATTGCATTATTTTATCCCCTCTACAAGCTCGCCACGTTCCATCAAGATCGTTGGCACCTGGGAATGGCCCCTCGTTAGTAAGGATAAATTGTTTAAAATATTTACTGTCGTCGCTTAATCCAAAGGATATGCCTCCGGTTTCGTACTCCCAGGAATAATAAAGACTGATGTACCTTTGCAAGTAAAGTGTATGTCAGAGAAGTATTACGTTTCATTTTATTTATTGGTACCTCTTCAATATTTCTTTCGTCTTTTGCTTTTTTACATACTGTTGTCTCGATTGGTGATTAACTGGTTTCGCGTATTTTTTGATGTGTGCTACGGAAAAAGACGATCTTCCGGGCGAAATCACTCCCCGCTCTTTCTTTTTCAGGAAGTGTAAGGTGATAACTCGTCCAATTGTGAGTCGTTTCTGGTACACTATTGAGCTGCCTTCGGTATTCCTAATCTTAGTTGCACCTTTGTTAGTCGGTACATCTGTGCTCTCGATTCTGAATGGAAAGGTGGGAAGCAGAGTGTTTTTTGAGGCAGTCATAGCGGTACTTCAGTAGACAAATCTCAATTTATATTTTACATTTTATACACCTATAGCTATATTCTTTAATGTGTCAAACAGGCAAGACTTTACATCGATATGGATCACGACTGTGTGATGCATGTTACAGCAGAGCAAAACCAAAGTTGAAAGCAATCGATTATTTGTCCAGCTGTATCAGGCCTTGTATTATCCTGCAATAAAAGAATTCTTGTGAAACTTTCCACCATTTCTTCGTTTAGATTTTGGGTTTGACATCTCGCAGTCACCCAAAGGTACCGTTACTACTCAGTGTTCGTCATTAAGGAGTTAAATGCAGCAGTAGTGGACCTTCCATACTCCAAGACGCTTTCATCGTTCTTTATTCCACAGAAGTTTAGCTTATGAAGTTTTCTACTGTAGGCCGAGGTGGATATTTCCACATCATACTTTGATGCTTATTCTACGGTTCCTATTGTTGTGTTCACGTGTCAACATCGGATTTTACACGACTGACGCTCTTTTAAACACCTTAACCCTTATTTCGACATCTACAAAAGTTAAGTTTCTTTATATCTTAAAACACCATAACCCTTATTTCGACATCCACAAACAAGTTTTCTTATATGTGTACTTTTCGGCTCACTTGGTATCCAACGATCATAGACCCTACTCATTCTAGACATTCATTGAAGACTGAAAATCGTGAGTATTAGCTATTGTTCAACTCTTTCACATTATCGTCATACGCAGTGAGCCCCGGTTCTGTTAGGACTGTGGCTGTGAAAAACAGAAGTAACGGATTGTGTTCACAAAAGACAGTAATTATTCAAAACAGTTTCCCCATGGATCCGAACACAGCTCAAATCGTTTTAAAAGTTTTTAAACAGTCGCGGTTTTCGGGACGAATTCGACGAATTCTCGCCCAAAACGGTGGAAGACTCAAAACACTGGATGTTGCCTCACTGCTGCGCTGTCATTTTCCAACGACAGTCATACACGTACTGTTACATTCGCGCCCAGAAGGGCTGTTGCAATAACGCTATCGCTTTGAGTTTCTGCACAATTGTTTTAGAATCTTCAAATATTGTAACCCCGCAACTCCGCTACGAGATAGTATTGTAGTTTGGAATTTGACATTAGCAGTCCTAAATGAACTCGGACACACCGTGTATCAGATAGGTCCCAAGGGATTGGATCTGTTGTATCTTAGGGATATGATGAATAGCTCAGCGGCCACGTCAGAGGTAGCATCAGTGTATCCATTCGGTTGGAAGATGTGTCTTTGGTACCACACTCGTAAAGCATACCGTACGGATGTGTCTCCCATCGGTGAAATTCCTCTGCATTTACATCGACAAGAAGATCCACTGCCCGAAGTTACTGCTGAAGGAACCGGAAATTAGAGATACGTTTCCAAAAAGAAATCTTATACGAGCAGTGCAGCTCTTCCCTGAATCTTTTCTGACTCTCCTCTTAAGCGAAGCTGAGAATGGTTCCTGAGCGACGTACAGTATTTAAGAATGAGTTAAACGAGTATTGGGTAGATGACCTCTTTCGTGCGTGAAACAATTTTTAATATGTCACCTTCCTCTGCACTCACTGTACTTAAGATATTTATGATGATGACAAAGTCCCATGCTTCTCGACATTGCGTAGGGGACCGATGCGGGAGACCCGCACAGCCGTACTAGGCAAGGTCCTAATGGAGGTGGTTCGCTGTTGCCTTCCTCCTACCGTAATGGGGATGAAGGACGACGATGAAGACGACACAACTATACCCGGTCATCACAGGGCAGGTGCAAATCTCTGACCCCACCAGGAATCGAACCCGGGATCGCGTGCTCGGGAAGCGAGTATGCTACCGCGGGACCACGAGCTATGGACCACGTAAGATATTTTTACTAATTTATTTAATTTCAAGCCTCACTTACATCAGAGTATGGTTTCAGAAAAATAGAACTTTATTTTTTTTTTAATTTACGTCGTCGTTACATAAAGAGTAGCAGCTAGATAAGGCCTTTGGTCAAGGTGTGTGTGTGTTGGGGGTCTGGAGAACCAGAGGGCAGAGGGGCATGCGGCTAGCAAATTGTGGCTTTACGGGACTCCTGTTGTCCTGTGGCCTTATCGAGACGCCGCGTAAGGTTTGGTCGCTCAGAGGCAAGCCTAGCCGGTTCGCGTAAGAGTTTGTGTTCCGTCGTAGAAGACCTACGGACGTCGCGTACAGACTGGTCGGCAAGTTCCCGGCTTATTCTTCGAGCTGAGACTTTGCGGCACCGCGACGGTCGCCTGTATGGTTGGGAGGCAACAACACCCTGCCTGTAATCCTGCAATTCACGGCTCCTTCACACCTGAGTGGAGTTAAGTTATTTGAGTTCTTGATATTTTAAGGCTAGCTCTGTGTCATACGCGATCGACCTGTTATATTAAAGCGCCTACGAGTGATTCAGCACATGAATATCGGTGAGTGTAACTAACTGCAGTTTGTGTTCTATGCCATATGTCGTGCAAGTGTAAGAGTATTCCTTGTTATAAGTCTTTTGAAGGGAATCAACTATGACATGATCTGTGTGGGAGGGAAGTTTATCTTTGTACACGTGTATGCTTGACTTACTGCATCAGCAGGGGCTCATATGTTCATTTGCGAATAACAGTAATTTTAATGGGTGTTAAATTTAACCTTTATCGGTACCAACTTTCGGCATTAATTTATATATATGTAATACTTCACTTCCTGGCCATTCTTGTATGAAGCCTTATTTGCGCTGATTACTGTTCCCTTTTGATGTGTGTTGGCAAGGCAACTTCTGCGGTAAACGACGTATTACTGTGTCCCTGGGCTCGGAGCACAGGCCTGCTTGTTTTTGGCGCGGTGGCACTTCCGTCGTCGCACGGCATCTTGGATGACCGGCAGTCCACAGCCGCTACATGTTGCGTTGTGGTCGCTCAAGTTAAGTAAAGCTGATCATTCCATGCCTGCCTCAGTGGAGTGTAGCCGTTGAAGTGGGAACGAGCAGTTGGGTCTATCTACATCTACATTTATATTCCGCAAGCTACCCAACGGTGTGTGGCGGAGGGCACTTTACGTGCCACTGTCATTACCTCCCATTTCTGTTCCAGTCGCGTATGGTTCGCGGGAAGAACGACTGTCTGAAAGCCTCCGTGCGCGTTAGAATCTCTCTAATTTTACATTCGTGATCTCCTCGGGAGGTATAAGTAGGGGGAAGCAGTATCTTCGATACCACATCCAGAAACGCACCCTCTCGAAACCTGGCGAGCAAGCTACACCGCGACGCAGAGCGCCCCTCTTGCAGAGTCTGCCCCTTGAGTTTGCTAAACATCTCCGTAACGCTATCACGGTTACCAAATAACCCCGTGACGAAACGCGGCACTCTTCTTTGTATCTTCTCTATCTCCTCCGTCAACCCGATCTGGTACAGATCCCACACTGATGAGCAATACTGAAGTATAGGTCGAACGATTGTTTTGTAAGCCACCTCCTTTGTTGATGGTCTACATTTTCTAAGGACTCTCCCAATGAATCTCAACCTGGTACCCGCCTTACCAACAATTAATGTTATATGATCATTCCACCTCAAATCGTTCCGCACGCATACTCCCAGATAATTTACAGAAGTAACTGCTACCAGTGTTTGCTCCGCTATCATATAATCATACAATAAAGGATCCTTCTTACTATGTATTCGCAATACATTACATTTGTCTATGTTAAGGGTCAGTTGCCACTCCCTGCACCAAGTGCCTATCCGCTGCAGATCTTCCTGCATTTCGCTACAATTTTCTAATGCTGCAACTTCTCTGTATACTACGGCATCATCCGCGAAAAGCCGCATGGAAGTTCCGACACTATCTACTAGGTCAATTTGGTGCAATTAAAGAGCTGAAGAGGTTAAGTCGTGTTTGCCAAGCCTGAAGTTCTTCCTCACTGTACATCTGTAACTCTTCGTTTAAACCTTGCACCCTTATTTCCGGCCGTGGTGACCGAGCGGTTCTAGGCACTTCAGTCCGGTCGCAGGTTCGATTCCTGCCTCGGGCATCGATGTGTGTGTGATGTCCTTAGCTTAGTTAGGTTTAACTAGTTCTAAGTTCTAGGAGACTGATGATCTCAGATGTTGAGTCCCATAGTGCCCAAAGCCATCTGAACCATTTTGCACTCTTATTACTGATTCTCAGCGCATTAAGTTTAAGACCTGTTACTTATCAATATACACTGTCGAAGGTTACCTTGATCCACAGTCATTTACTACTACACTTGTTGTGAAATTTGGCTGCTCATTCCTTGTTAACTATAACAGTCGTCTGCTGTAGCTCTCAGCTTATACCGAATTTTGGGCAGTTGTATAGTTATTACAGGTTATGTCAAGGCTTCTGCTGGTGTGTACCAGTTGGAAGTACAGTTAAATTGCATGTACTGCCAACTTACCGTGAATTTTGGGTAATTGTATATTTATTAATGGTTGTTGTTAATGTTTCGTTGGAATATACGAGTGGCATTTATATTTAAATTTTATACCTTCACGAACTGTTGGTTTTGAGAGGCTGTGTATTTTATTGCTTAACTGATTTTCTTTTTAAGGGTTACAAATTGCTAAGCGGCCTTCCAACAGCTACAATCAGTGGTATCTCTGATGAGCATTCCGATATTTGGATTAATTTTGTCCAATTGTGTAACGGTTACCTAAGTTTGCAAATTGTTAGTACCTTTAGCGGCTGCTATTGCAATTAATTTGGTTGATAAAATTGTTAGTTGAACTTGCTTACAGCCACGCCCAGTTGGTGTGACTCTTCTTGTTTTTTGGAATCTCTGTACTTCCGATTTCAAGGCCCTGCTGTTAATGGCACAATTTTTAAACTTTGTTTTTAATGAATTGAGCCTGTTCAGGTCTCGGGTAAGAATTATGATTCCTTTAATAAGTTTCTAAATAGTACTGATAACGTTTTTGTTAAGTAATAATGTGTATTATATGAAACAATAAAGGACAAAATATGTGGGTCCTCATACCATGTGGTCCTTAAAGCTATCCCAACCCTGTTTGTTAGGTATCACAACTGGAAAAGGTAGCAAAGAGAACAAATAGGGAGATCTGAGAGCGTAAGTAAATTAAAACCTCTTGGGAAACCATACAAAAGGATGTACCATAAGAATTAACAAAATAGACGCAGTGTAATTGTTTGGTAAAAGCATCTATAACAAGAAATGCACATGTATTAGAACCAAACTCAAGCGCTGCACCACAGTAGTACGACCAGAATGTTCATATGGGTGTGAACGCCTAACGATGAACTATAAGCTTAACAGAATCGAAGTTCTTGAAAGACAGATTATTAAGAAAATTACGGGTAGAATACAGACTAGCATGTTGTAAAATTGGACGTAATGAGTAGATCTGTAGATGTATAGAGAGAGTATCAGTAGTAATGGTTGAAAGATCATTAATGTTTTTGGGACACCTCTACCGAATGAGTGGGAATAGGCTAACGGAAAAAATACTGCTGTATTTTTGGAAGATGAAATCGTCTATAGCATAAATTACAGAAATTAGGAAGGAACAGGAAAGAAACGACATCAAAGAATCGAAAATTACGGAAAACTTTTTAAGAACTAAATACTAAATTTGGAAAGCTTTCATTGCAGAAGCAATATAAAATCCGGAACAACAGGGACTGATGAAAGGAAAAGACAACATGGAGAGACGGTGAAGAAGAAGTCCTGGAAAAATAGGTAATAACAAGGAGAAGAGAGAAACTGCAGTTGCTAGGCGATCCAAGTCGGTGAATACGAAAATAACAACAAGTACAATAATAATAGTAGTAATAATAACGGTGGTAATGACAGACACAAAAGTGTAAATTAGAGAATAACTATCAAGAATAGCTGCTACACTCACACTATGCCGTACGCAATGTTCTTTCTCAGAGAATAACTATCAAGAATAGCTGCTACACTGACACTATGCCGTACGCAATGTTATTTCTCTTCAAGACAACATAGACGACGTCATCCAGAGATGTACCATAGATGCCTGCATAAAATTAACAATGTAGTAATATCAATGCAATGAAAACAAAGAGGACGAAGAGCTCCATGTGGTGTACAGACGAGGCAATGCAGAAATCGACCATTTCTATATTGCCTTGCTATAGATTGTCTCTCAACTGATTTTTCTTTGCTGTCAAGAGTGCCAATTCATATGAATTTTCGCTCAGTCCCGTGTTTCCAATAATTAAAGCGAAAGTGTTCACTTTATTCCGATTACTTCCATTGTCATTATTTTTCCACTTTACTGAACAGAAAAGTTCATAATAAATAGAATGATGTAATATTTCAATATGAAAGCTTTCCCTTAGTTATGAGAATTAAATCCGGTTGCCAAGTTCTGCAATAACATTTCTCAGTCATTAATCACAACAGGACCAGCAATCACATTCCTTTGTTCCAAGGTCCACATGACTCATTCAGCTTCAAGGTTGACGGAGTTAAAGTCAGTATTACGTAGTTAGGGAATTAACTGAAACGAATTGTGAAACTTCCTGGTAGATTAAAACTGTGTGCCGGACCGAGACTTGAACTCGGGACCTTTGCCTTTCGCGGGCAAGTGCTCTACCATATGAGCTACCCAAGCACGACACACGCCCCGTCCTCACAGCTTTACTTCTGCCGGTACCTCGTCTCCTACCTTCCAAACTTTACAGCTCACCTGCGAACCGTGCAGAACTAGCAGTCCTGAAGAAAGGATATTGCGGAGACATGGCTTAGCCACAGCCTGGGGGATGTTTCCAGAATGAGCACACTCCGCTACAGAGTGAAAATCTCATTCTGGAAACTAATTGTGTCCAAGTAAACTACGTGTCGCTGCTATTTTGAGATCTTCAACAATTGTACGTTTTTATAATTTTAGTGCTAATTCGTGATTAAATTTATTAAATCAGAAAAGAAGAAAGAAAGTAAAATATCAATCTCCCTGTGGCGATGGTAAAGCTTACGACCTCAGACGAGGACTGTCAATAAATAGGAAATATGTAAGAATATAAATACTGTACGTATTTTGTTAATTTGTGTTTTATAACGAAGTAAATGTCTTATTTCCCGTGTGTTCAACCATCAACATAATTGCAGTTCCAGCTGCCTTTGCTGCAACAGTAATATAAGTGCCACTGTATTGACACAAAAATTTCGACAAACGTAGATTCCCTGAAATTTTATAAAAACTGTTTGAGAAGCAAAGATCTCTTACACTGCTTGTTCAAAAGTCTCGTGTAGTATGTGCTATTGGTGCTAAATCCAATAATGTTAGCCGACGGGCACGACTGTTAGCTTTACAAGGATTGAGGAGCGATACGCTTAACGCTGAAAAGTAGGAAAATAAACAAGATTATCAAACCTGCTAGGAGACGACCAGCAAACTTAAAGAAATTTTATGGCATACGACATTTATCTTCAGTCAATTTGAGATATCATACTGACAGGTCTTAATGTCGGAATAATCTCGTCAGTGTGTTGCCTTTAATTTTAACGGTAGAAGTTATTTTCTTTTCCTACTACCTTTGACTTTAATATGAGTGCTTGTGTATTCACAACAGCGTTAGATACAGTCTTGTGTCCTGACCTCCTGATTGAAGTAGCCGTCTTGTAGATCAAGATGACTTGCTGGTAGCTACTTTCACTTGGAAAGAACATAAGGAGCTCCGGGAAAGAGTGCTTCAGAAGTTCCAGGAAACTGGAGTTACAGCAGATTAAAGCAAATTGAAACTTGTAAGAACAGCCATAAGTTTTGTAATGCACATCATTTTATCCGAGTGCAACTCCAAGAAGACAACTGCAGTGGAAAATATGCTACCACCCAGCACGAAGAGACAATTGAAATCTTTCTTAGGATAAGCTTCATTTTTTCGCTAGTAAATTTCAAATCGATTGCTAGTAGTGAGCCCCTACTCCGTTGCATAGGAAAATGTTCCTTGGTGCTGGAACGATAAATCTCGAGCCGATCATGACAAGATTAAACAGGTTGTGCTGATTGCAACTATTTTCCATCATCCTAATATGAATATAGATTTTTCCTTGGATACCGAAGCTTTCTTCTCAGGCCTTGGATCTTATCACCTCCTGATTTAACACTGGTACACGAATAACCGGATTTGCAAGTCTGACACTGTCGGAGTGTGAAGCATCATACTCTGCTACAGAGGTAGTAACATTCGCTGTAGTGTGGTCGATAAGGAAATTTAGGTACAGCGTTCATGACAAACGTGTGAATATTTCCTGTGATTATTAGGCTTTCAGTTTCCTTGTAAGCTGTAATTTATTACATCAGCGCTAAACATGCTGGTCGATGTTTCTCCACGAGTCAGATATAGAAATTGTATACAGAAAAGGGAGAAATATTGGTATACCTGATGTGTTGCCACGTCTGCCACAAGGTTTCGACAGTTGCACGGACAAAGCAGAACAAAATATTGAATTTAATGTTTTGCTGATAAAGGAATCCACATAGAGGAAACCATAAGTAATAATGTGCCAGAACATGCAACAGTTACAGAATATAGATCCCAAATGGGAACTGACTCAAGAAACATTGAGAAATTAACCACCAATTCCAACAGAAAAACAATCCTTATTTCACAACATTCTGTTTTACCCTTACAATCTTCAGTCTGAAAAATGGCGTGTATGTGTATCCGATCCTTATCAAGAAGGCTTAATTTGGTATATCTGTGGCGTCTGGAGACCCTATGTGATCTGTGCACGGCTCGTGTTCTTGCCAGTTTTTGTTTGTCATCTTCTATTACGGTACTGCCGCCTCGTTTTCTTATTCCATTTACTGGCGTCACTAACTTCCTGCCTTACTTGCCCTTTAGCGGCAGCAGCAGCGCGTATCGATATGTGCACTGTCGTACCACCTCTGGAGGGACCGATAGTATTTCTGGGTCATGGTGTGTCTGCGAGTAAGTTCAGGACGGACCAGCAGCGCAGTCGGGACGCAGCAGCAGTGAAGTCGGGAACGGAGCGCTGGTGAGGCGCCGACAGGTAGTGCTCGCCAACCGCTGACGACATGCATCATGAACTGTCCGACGGAGGGAGATTGGAACAGGACGACCGTTGGTTGGTCGTTCGGTTGGTCGACGCATCGGCCGACGTATATTTGGTTCTTTCACCGTTTCCGGGCCTGGGCAGTTGGTCGGTTGGCGTGAACCAGCGAGGATATCCCCACAGCGCGTGGACTGGCTTGGCCCGATGGCGGCCTCTGTGTGGTGTCGGAGTGTGTGGTGCTGTTCCCATTGCTACGAGGTTCGTGGCTCACTGATCCTGGACATGAAAGTTGAGTTTTGACTTAATCTACTAGCAAGTCACGACTGTTCATAGTGTGTCGTTTGGAGTTCGTTGGTGGGTGTTGGGATATTCCCGCTAGCAAGAACGCGTGTTTTCAAGTTGGAAAATTTTAGCCACCCTTCGGTGGAGTTTAACTTACTTGGTTATTGAAGTGCACCGGCGGAATCTTCTGCCTTGTGGCCGTTAACGTTCCGGTAAACTGTCATGGCCGTTGACGTAAATTCAGGCAGTGTATTTTCCTCATCGTGTTGTCGCTGTCCAGCACGGTGCGTAGTTTGACAGCTCAGTGTATATTTGGTTGTGGGCGGCAATACCTGATACGTTGTTCCATAGAACTCCCTGTTGTTTGCTGGTTGGATGAAGTAGAGTTATCTTGTCGTTGGGTCCGTTGACTGTCTGTCGGTTGGGTTGTGGTCGGATCGATAATGGTTTGGCCGACTGCCTGTCTCACCTAAGCGGACGTTGGTGTTTGAATTCCAGGCCAATCCTCGGAACTTCTGAGCACCCCTGGGTGTACTGCCTTTTATTGTTTGTTCTTGTTGTTTGTACTTGTATGGCTACTAGCCGATTTTTAGATGAAGGTTGGTTTGCCCGTAAGTTGTCAGATTCTTTGGGCATTCAGCCTAATTGAGGAACTGTTTTAAGATACGGCATTGCCTTTAAAATTTCTGATTTTGGTTGATCTTTAAGTTATTGGCTTTCAGTCGTTTTTAAATTAAAGTTGTCTTGCCCTTAAGGCATTAGATTGTACGGCACATTCAGCCGCTAATTAAGTTTCAAAACTAAAGCAGTTTTCTCTTAAATTTTCTTGTTTGATCAACTAAAACGTTGTATGGGCGAGTGTAACTGACAGCCGCTTATTTCGGCCCCTTTCCACAACTTAAACCACCTGTCCTGTCCTGCTCGTTTAACAGGGCGTCTTACTATGCACTATGATATAAATAAATGAACACAAAATTAAAGCGTTACTGATATTTCCCAAACATGAAGTTATATATTCAGCAGTTACAAAATGTCTGAATAACAAACCGATAAACGTACACTGCCATGTTCCACTACACACGCCGGCCATTGTCGAAGAGCGGTTCTAGACGCTTAAGTCGAGAACCGAGGTACTGCTACGGTCACAGGTTCGAATCCTGCCTAGGGCATGGATGTCTGTGATGTCCTTAGGTTAGTTAAATTTAAGTAGTTCTAAGTCTAGGGGACTAATGACCTCAGATGTTAAGTCCCATACTGCTTGGGTCAATTTGAACCATTTGAACCACTACACACACTTTCCCGTATTAAACAAGTAGAACTTCTAGTCACAGAACCCTACCAAAATCACGTCAAAGTGTCAAACATGTTGAAACCTCATTGGATATTTTCAGAAAGTCAAGATGTATTGCAGTAAAAACTATTACTTCGGCTCCCATCTGAAAATAAAATCTGAATTATTACATTCCTAGCAGAACTGTCACGAAAGCGATTTTGTCACACAGTGCTGCAGAATTTACGAGTCATGGATGGAAGCATTTTCTAAAGGAACAAAATATCAAACAGATACTGATAGCACGGCATTTTCCTTAAAGTAATCCAGTCTAGAGGGTACAACGCTTTTATCTGAAATTACGGACGGAATAATGAAGCTAAAGGGGGTACTTTACATAGAAAATTTTGAAGAGATAACCTTCCCCATATATTTACACCGTACAGCTTCAGAACTAAACAAGAAAGTAATACCACTTCCCCGCACGCCATGACAATAACTGACGTTGGAGGAAAAGATCAAACATTGACTTCGCTAGTGCAACAAGCAAGCTTACGGAATAACAACTAAGGTAAAATGGAAAAATACAGAAATACCACGCTTACGGTACAGATTTGTTTGAATCACAGCCGAAGCCTTCAATGTGAAAACGGAAAAAAAAGAAATCGCTGTTAAGATACAGTGGACCGTATAAGACAGTGAATGTCCCTCACGAAGGAAGTTATTTATATCGTTTTCCTTAATCTAACAAAATATATGGATTAGATCCACGTCCAGACCTCAAAAAATATTTCCATTAGTTACAAGATTTTTCCTCTGTTTGCTTATTTCTGTTCAATAATAGTGTGTATATGAAACTGTAGCATACGTTTATGGACATTTTTTCGTTCTTAACAAAGAACGAAAAAATCTCCATAAACGTATACTACAGTTTGATATACACGACAGTACGAACTGCGTAGTAAGTCAAGCAAAGTGCTAATTGTGCTGGAAATATCTGATGAGGTTGGAGAACAGCAGTATGACATAAGCCTATTCTTAATTTTTATGGCCGGCCGGAGCAGCCGTTCGGTTCTAGGTGCTACAGTCTGGAACCGCGCGACCACTGCGGTTGCAGGTTCCAATCCTGCCTCGGGCAGGGATGTGTGCGATGTTCTTAGGTTAGTTAGGTTTAAGTAGTTTTAAGCTGTAGGGGACTGATGACCTCAGAAGTTAAGTCCCCTAGTGCTCAGAGCCATTTGAACCATTTTTTTAATTTTTACGGAACTTTGTACAAATCAGCCTATGCAATGGTAGTGAATAATGTGAATGAATAGTTTCAAATATGTGTAGTATACACCAGATTAAGGCAAAAAGGAATTAAAATATTAAGATTTGTAGAAACTATAACTAGAATAAGGGTTTTATATTTAGTTCATTTCAGTTTTTTACTGTCGAAATGAACTACTGTACGTGCTGGGAGTGAGTACCCTGTTGGACTTTGAGTAGATACAGTGACTACACGGCCTTCGCTGAAGGAGCAGGTGGGAACAAAACCTCAAAATGTGACTAAGTAAAAGCCTCACATTTTAAACGATACCTAATGGTTATTCATATTAAAGTCAATGATATTAAGGACTTTTTATTGAAAGCCGTAATACTGGACCTTTGAGTGAAATTCGAGTAATGAACCGTGTGATCGTATTAGCGTTGAAACGGACGAAAAAACTAGTGCTGATGAGGCGAGAGAAATTTCATTTATCTAGAATCAACTGTCAGTGAGCGAATTCAGCATCGCGTAAGGAAAAAAAAACCAAACAGGAAACAAAGTCGATGTTTTGCTGGACTCCGAAGTCAGCTAGTCTGTGAACACACTGTACTCCGCCCACTGTCGTTTGAGGTGCAGTCTCGACTTTAGTAGACGATAGTACATTGCGGGTGAAATTTATGTTGTTGCAATGGAAAGCCAATCATCCGCATGTTGTGTACCCCTTAAATACAACCTTCCCAATGACTACTATGTCGTGGACACTCTGAGTAAGAATAGCGATATTTTGTAACAAAACATAAAGCCATTTATATAGACGACTGTGTTTGTGCTGCTAGCAACAGTTGAAACATGTACAACAGTACTAGATACGCTGATAAGCCAAAACATTATGACCACTGCCCACCGCGACAGTGGATGCCACCTGGTGGCGTTGACCACTTGTGATAATGTAACAAACGTACGTAAGCGGAGCAGACACCGACGGGGGATCACCCTGTCGAAGATACGGCCTGGATATGAGGAAATCCATTGACATAAGCGACTTTCACAAAGGGCAGATTGTTATTACGCAGAACCTCTGAACGAGTATCTCGAAATAGTCGAAGCTGGCCTTGCTGCTGTCGTGAGCATCTGTGGGAAGAGATAGGAAGACAGTGAATCTACCATTAGGCGGTAAATGGTTGGACATCGACGACTCTTCACAGAACTTGGGGTTCCGGGGGCTTGTCTTCTCTATTGAGTAGGATAGATGGTAATCTGTTTCATCTCTGCCGAAAGAGCACAGTGCTGGTGCGCGCAAATGTGTTTCGAAGCACATCGTTCAACGTAAATTGTTTAACATGGAGTTCCGCAGCAGACCACACCTAAGTGATCGCATGCTGTCCCAACAACATCGTCAATTACGATTTCAGTAGTCACGGGAATATCGAGACTCGTTCGCTGATCAGTGGATACGCATCGGCTCATCCCGTGAAACACGACTTTGCTACAACACGTCGATGGTCGTCTCCACAAATGCCGTCATCGTGTTGAACGGTGCCTCGAAACTAGCAGCGCGCCACGGACGCCCGCTGATGGGAGCAGTATTGTGGTATGGGGGACGTTTTACTGCGCTTCTAAGTGACCTATGGTAGTAATCGAAGACACGCTAACAGCTACGAACCACCTGCATCCCTTCATGATTGATGTCTTCCCCGACTTCGATGTCATCTTTCAGAAGAGTAACTGTCTGAGTCTCGGAGCCAGAACGGTGCTACAGTGTCTTAAGAACATTATAGTGGACCCACTTTGATATCTCGGCGACCAAATTCGACTTATGTAACACAAATGGAATCCATCAGTGTCGTTCTCCGGCGCCTTTACCGTGTACGCAAATGAGTATCCCGTTACTTGCGTGAATTAGATGACCTGTGGATAGACGTTTAATGACACATACCTCCACACGCCTACCAACAAACTGTCTGAACCCTGATACGGAGAATTATGATTTATTTATTTCCAAAGGTGGACAAACAAGCCCAAGTAGGTTTTCATTACGTTTTGGCTCATCAATGTGTGAAACACATTTGCGGCTGTTTCAAACTCGAAAGGAAAACCGTCACAACAAACAAGAATCCAAACATTACAAGAGCATCTTTACATCAATGTGCGGATAATCAAATGTCTTTTCAGCAGAAGCATCAGTCCCATTTATATGTAAATTAACGCCGAATGGTTACATTTCGTGGATGAATGCCGGATGGTACCCTTATCGTCGGATTAAAGTCGCCTCAATGCCTGGAGCCTGGTTGACTCCCTTCGGCACCTCAGATGACCTGCCCATGTTCTAGTGCGACTATGAAGCTTCTGGCGTCAACCTACCAGCTATTTGGCGAGGTGTCGTGATTTTAATTTACCATGACTAATCCCCAAGAATCTCTATCTCATTATAATATATAAGCTGTATAACAGTTATTGTATCAAATCCGCAAATATGTACTAAGTCTAAGAAAATTCTCGTTCAAAAAATGAAAATGGATATAAACATTTGTAAAGTTTTCAATATTTTTGAGATGACAAATTATTATTAAATATATCATTTATCCAAGGTTGGTGATGTACATTCTAACGGAAGTGTCCATTATTCCTTGTGATCGTATTTCAGAATCCTTGCAGAAACGTATTATGTGTTTTTGTAATGTTTTGTAATATCATATGCATATGAAATGCAAATGAAATTGTAAAACTAACTACTTGAGACTGTGGTACGATCCCTGGTTTTTGGATGCCCGTTTTTCCGGTGGACCGCTCCTGATTAGGTGGACAATAAATGTATGCGTGGGTAAGATGTAAAACAGAGTCTAGTGAAACGGCTTAATCGAATACTAGTAAAGATAATGTACATCATGATCATCAGCTGACCAAATGACGCACACAATCACTTGAAATAAAATGTAACTAGTATCGACAAACCTGTATAGAATGAACATAGTACTTCAGTGTCGAAGTAACTGCTTATGAACGTTTTTGACCGAGTAACAACGAAATGTAGAACGAAACGAAATAACTTTGTGTTGAATGTTATTCTCTGACTCAGATATTGATTCAAAGTTTAACATTGAAACGGGGCGTTTATAGCGCCACAGACAAAATTAAGGGCACTTCCCTCTGTTTTTTATTCACATTATTCACGTTGTCGTGAAAGTACCATGTACACGGGAAACAATTAATGTATAAAAAATCTGTCCTTTGTGTAAGACCAGTGATCATTATAAACATTGTACTGATATAACTGTAATGGAAACAAAGATGACAAAGATTCTCATGTATGATGGAGTATACAAAAACGAGACAATGGAGAAGTCGGCCACTGCTATATTGCCACGCTCTTAGATTGTCTCTCAGGTTTCTTTGTCGTCGAGACTGCTAATTCATGTGAGTTGTCGCACATTATCGTGTATGTTAGTGGTTGAAATAATTAAAAAGAAAGAGCTAACTAATCCCGATTACTGCCACTAAAATTACCTTCCCATTTTATTAATAGAAAAGTTCATAATAGAAAGAATGTGAAATATTTAAATATGGAAGCCTTCCTTTTGTTACAGGAATTTATTTCAGCTGGCAAGTTCACTCACAGATTAATATAGAACCAGCAATCGTTTTCTTTTGTTCCGAAGTCCGACCGTGTTTTCGAACTTTAAGCTCACAGAGTTAAAGATAATATTACGCAGTCTGACAATTAAAACGAACGAATTGTTTCCAAGTAAACTGTGCGCCGTTGCTGTTTTGAAGTGAATGTTACGGAGATTACAAATATTCTTCATCTTTATTAAGAGCAGAATTTAATAACCAAGTCAAAGATAAATTTTCGCCCCAGTTATTAGGTTTATCGTTGCCAAAACACACGTGAATAACACGAAATAATATTTTACGTCCATTTGGTAACTGAAATTATTATGTACCGAATAAAGAAAGACAATAAAACCTCAGTTCCCGTGTGGCAACCGTAAATGGGGCAAACACATGCCAGAAAAGTCTGTGCATTCGGATTTTCTGTATAAAATTCCTATTTCAAGAGCTGTGAGTTGTCTTACAAATATCCGACACATTTACTCGAATATCTATCATTTCCCATCTGTGCTGCGGTCACATGTAAGTGCTATACGGATTGGACAATACACTGAAGCACCAATAACTCAACCTGTTACCACGCCATGTACGGTACAGGAAAACAGATACCACTCAAAAACGCTTCCACTCGTCTCGGAATGAGTAAATACAGTTCCTGTAAAGTTTTGAAGAGAGTCTTATACCATTCTCCCTTAACAGTAGCGCCGAGTTGAGTGGCCCACAATGATGCAATAATAGTGTGATCTGGTGACAGTGGTGGCTTACGGGGCTGCCTTCGTGTAGTTTTGGTGTGGATGGGGTTCGCAAGTGCGAAATTTAATTCTGCAATGCCTTTTGCAACTGTCCTCCTCCTGTTTTTCGTCGCTATTCCCTTTAGACTCTCGTGACTTGGCTGATGACGTTTCTCCGCTGTACCTAGATGCTGTACGAATCTCGATACGGTGCTTCTGTAAACACCAAACGCTTTTCCTGCCTTGATTATGGGAGACACACCACACGAGCAGCAACAATATGCCAACGGTTGACTTCACTTAGTTGCGACATAATGCACTCACAACTACACACACCCTTCTTCTGAAGACGACTGACAATTACAACGTACTGAGGACGTTTCACAGGGGCCGTTCGTGGTCAAATAAAACAGCGCAATGAGCAAACTTGGCTATGCTCAAGTTTGCATTTCTCCCGCTAATTCTGTGTCTTTGTCCAACCCCTGCGATCCATAATTTTTTTTTTCGTTTTTTCCGTTTTCTTTTTGATGTCATTTTTCCTGACGTGTACTTCGCAGAATACTTTCTTCCATTCGCTAATTGCTTTTTTTCTTTTTTTCCTTTTTTTACTGCTGAGAAGGTAACGTCTAGCTTCAGAATTCATTAATGCATGTTACGTAGCTCTGTACTTACGCATGATTTCTTGCTTTCGAGTTCATTAATACATGTTACGTGGCTGTACATACACAAGATTAAAGAGTATTCAGTCTTTGAGTCCTCGTTAAAGTCTGATACGCCAATTTCTGTGCTTTCCTAGTAACGTCTTAATCTTTTTACCCCACCACAGAGGATCCTTTCCATTCCATCTTCAAATTGTAAATCTTAACAATATGTCGCCTACTACACGTGCCAGACATCATCAACATTCTTATCCCCACAGTTCACTGTATTATTCTTACTGCTGAGGACTTAAGTAATCATTTCCCCAATGCTGTAGTTACTAAGTTATCTACAACGATCACCACTTAAAAGCACAATCCGAATAAAAGGCAGGTGTGCGCGTTCCACCTACATACGACGGAGGCAAGGAGAAAGCTGAACATCACATAGAAATTACACAATTCATGTCACTGTGTTACCTCAAATACCTAGGGTTAAAACTGTATCACGCCATAATTTGCAAACGGAGACAGAAGGTGTGTGCCAAAAGCAATCACGTTCACAAACTGACACGTACCACATAGGGAGAAACTCTGCACATGCCATACAGGATGATGAAGGTCTTCACGAGAAAATACAAGTAGTCATGACGTTTAAGACCATCCGTGGTTGGTAAGAGCTTTCCGCTCACTGGAGTCGCACGTCTAAATTCAAGAAGTCAGATAGCAGTAGTAAATGAAATGGCGACTCAAGAAGCGGATTCTAGGCATTCATTGTTCTTAAATAATGCTTATCCATTGGGACTGTAATCCAGCAAAAGCATCCTCCCTACATAGATGTCAATTCCAAACTCAGCAGAAGCTCGCCGGACTGAGTAGTCGAGAAAATAGGCTTCTGGAGTGTTATAGACAACCAGTGGCGTTTCATGGAGTGGCGTGTGGTGCGGGGAGAGGGCTTCCGGGCTTAAGACAATTCCCCCTCCCCCCACCCAAAAAAAACCCGAAATAAGAGATAAACATTTTTTTTCTTACACACCTGCGCACAATTTCGTAAAAATATGTGTAGAGAACTAGGTTTAGTAACACCTTCAGGATGTGAAGAATTTGGTTGTATGCTGCTACAATATGCCAGTGATAGAATGTTGTTGTTGTTGTGTTCTTCGGTTCTGAGACTGGTTTGATGCAGCTCTCCATGCCACTCTATCCTGTGCGAGCTTCTTCATCTCCCAGTAGCTACTGCAACCTACGTCCTTCTGAATCTGTTTAGTGTATTCATCTCTTGGTCTCCCTCTACGATTTTTACCCTCCACGCTGCCCTCCAGTACTAAATTGGTGATCCCTTGGTGCCTCAGAACATGTCCTACCAACCGATCCCTTCTTCTAGTCAAGTTGTGCCACAAACTTCTCTTCTCCCCAATCCTCTGCAACACCTCCTCATTAGTTATGTGATCTACCCATCTAATCTTCAGCATTCTTCTGTAGCACCACATTTCGAAAGCTTCTATTCTCTTCTTGTCCAAACTCTTTATCGTCCATGTTTCACTTCCATACATGGCTACACTCCATACAAATACTTTCAGAAACGACTTCCTGATACTTAAATCCATACTCGATGTTAACAAATTTCTCTTCTTCAGAAACGCTTTCCTGGCCATTGCCAGTCTACATTTTATATCCTCTCTACTTCGACCATCATCAGTTGTTTTGCTCCCCAAATAGCAAAACTCCTTTACTACTTTAAGTGTCTCATTTCCTAATCTAATACCCTCAGCATCACACGACTTAATTCGACTACATTCCATTGTCCTTGTTTTGCTTTTGTTGATGTTCATCTTATATCCTCCTTTCAAGACCTACTCCGAATTTTTCTTTTGTTTCCTTCACTGCTTGCTCAATATACAGATTGAATAACATCGGGGAGAGGCTACAACCCTGTCTCACCCCCTTCCCAACCATGTCCCTCACCTCTTATAACTGACATCTGGTTTCTATACAAATTGGAAATAGCCTTTCGATCCCTATATTTTACCCCTACCACCTTCAGAATTTGATAGAGAGTATTCCAGTCAACATTGTCAAAAGCTTTCTCTAAGTCTACAAATGCTAGAAACGTAGGTTTGCCTTTCCTTAATCTAGCTGAGTAGGGTCAGTATTGCCTCAATTGTTCCAATATTTCCACGGAATCCAAACTGATCCTCCCCTAGGTCGGCTTTTACTAGTTTTTCCATTCGTCTGTAAAGAATTCGCGTTAGTATCTTGCAGCCGTGACTTATTAAACTGATAGTTCGGTAATTTTCACATCTGTCAACACCTGCTTTCTTTGGGATTCGAATTATTATGTTCTTCTTGAAGTCTGAGGGTATTTCGCCTGTCCCATACATCTTGCTCACCAGATGGTAGAGTTTTGTCAGGGCTGGCTCTCCCAAGGCCGTCAGTAGTTCTAATGAAATGTTGTCTACTCCCGGGTTCTTGTTTCGACTCAGGTCTTTCAGTGCTCTGTCAAACTCTTCACGCAGTATCATATCTCCCATTTCATCTTCATCTATATGCTCTTCCATTTCCATAATATTGTCCTCAAGTACATCGCCGTTGTATAGATCCTCTACATACTCCTTCCACCTTTCTGCCTTCCCTTCTTTGCTTACAACTGGGTTTGCATTTGAGCTCTTAGTATTCATACAAGTGATTCTCTTTACTCCAAAGGTCTCTCTAATTTTCCTGTAGGCAGTATCTATCTTACCCCTAGTGAGATAAGCCTCTACAGCCTTACATTTATCCTCTAGCCATCCCTGCTTAGTGATTTTGCACTGCCTGTCGATCTCATTTTTGAGACGTTTGTATTCCTTTTTGCCTGCTTCATTTACTGCATTTTTATATTTTCTCCTTTCATCAATTAAATTCAATATTTCTACTGTTACCCAAGGATTTCTACTAGCCCTTGTCTTTTTACCTACTTGATCGTCTGCTGCCGTCACTACTTCATCCCTCAAAGGTACCCATTCTTCTTCTACTGTATTTCTTTCGCCCATTCATGTCAATTGTTCCCTTACGCTCTCCCTCCAATCTCTGTACAACCTCTGGTTCTTTCAGTTTATCCAGGTCCCATTTCCTTATATTGCCACCTTTTTGCAGTTTCTTCAGTTTCAATCTACAGTTCATAGCCAATAGACTGTGGTCAGATTCCACATCTGCCCCTGGAAATGTCTTGCAGTTTAAAACCTGAATCCTAAATGCCTTACCATTATATAATCTATCTGATATCTTTTAATATCTCCAGGGTTCTTCCATGTATACAACCTTCTTTCATGATTCTTGAACCAAGTGTTAGCTATGATTAAGTTATGCTCTGCGCAAAATTCTACCAGACGGCTTCCTCTTTCATTTCTTACCCCCAATCCATATTCACCTACTACGTTTCCTTCTCTCCTTTTTCCTACTACCGAATTCCAATCACCCATGACTATTAAATTTTCGTCTCCTTTCACTATCTGTATAATTTCTTTTATTTCGTCATACATTTCTTCAATTTCTTCGGCATCTGCAGAGCTAGTTGGCATATAAACTTGTACTACTGTAGTAGGCGTGGGCTTCGTGTCTATCTTGGCCACAATAATGCGTTCACTATGCTGTTTGTAGTAGCTTACCCCTATTCTTATTTTTACATTCATTATTAAACCTACTCCTGCATTACCCCTATTTGACTTTGTATTTATAACCCTGTATTCGCCTGACCAAAAGTCTTGTTTCTCCTGCCACCAAAATTCACTAATTCCCACTATATCTAACTTTAACCTATCCATTTCCCTTTTTAAATTAACGCGTTTTCTTTCTCCTGATAACAACGTCCTCTTGAGTAGTCCCCGCCCGGAGATCCGAATGGGGGACTATTTTACCTCCGGAATATTTTACCCAAGAGGACGCCATCATCATTAACCATATAGTAAAGCTGCATGCCCTCGGGAAAATATACGGCTGTAGTTTCCTCTGCTTTCAACCGTTCGCAGTACCAGTACAGCAAGGCTGTTTTGGTTAGTGTTACAAGGCCAGATCAGTCAATCATCCAGACTGTAGTCCCTGTAACTACTGAAAAGGCTGCTGCCCCTCTTCAGGAACCACACGTTTGTCTGGCCTCTCAACAGATACCCCTCCGTTGTGGTTGCACCTACGGTACGGCTATCTGTATCGCTGAGGCACGCAAGCCTCGCCACCAACGGCAAGTTCCATGGTTCATTATGGGGAGGTGATAGAATGTATCAGAACGAAATCACACACAAAAGAGAATCGTCGACAACGGACGCGTTGTACGTTGTGATTGGTTAACAGCAAGTTAAGTGTTTTTAAATCATTAAAGCTTATTTATTTAAATAAGCCGGCCGAGGTGGCCGAGCGGTTCTGGGCGCTACAGTCTGGAACCGCCCGACCGCTACGATCGCAGGTTCGAATCCTACCTCAGGCATGGATGTGTGTGATGTCCTTAGGTTAGTTAGGTTTAAATACTTCTCAGTTCTATGGTACTGATGACCTCAGAAGTTAAGTCCCATAGTGCTCAGAGCCTTTTGAACCATTTTAAACAACAGCCTCCATTCCATAGTAATATTGCATGTTTTCAGCTTCGTTTCAATAACACGTATCAGTTTAACATCAACGGTTAATTAAATACAAAGTTTAGCAGCTCAGTCACAGCATATTACAGTATCCATAAATGAACGTTAATGAATACAGAAACAATGCGCATTATTGAGGTAGTGGAACATTGCCGGAGCATGCGGTAACCAGCAAATATTTTAGTTTGTTCCTGATACGATTCTCTGCGCTACATTTTGTAAAACTGTTGATACGACAGTGTGGCGAACACCATTGTTATTGGAGCTACTATACTAAAATCTTCATTTCGAGAGGTACGATATTGCATCGTAAAACGGAAAATGAAAACATTTTCAACTGCTAAGCTTCTGAATGTTGTAGTTCTTATTTCCGTGCTTCCTAACAAAATTGGAGAGGAATTCCGCTTTATGCAGGACGCCTTTGTTGTGTCGTTTTCACCCAAATAAGTGTCAGCACACGTTCTGCCCTCTGAAAGGCGTTTATTTGTTTACTTTCATTCTGCAAAAATGATATAAATTAACCTTTAAAAAACATCTCGAACAAAATACTTACATTTGTAAAATGAGCGATTGTTGTTGAAAAACATATTTACATTGGTTTGCACACTATACTGAGCAGAGACATGTATCACTGACTTCAGGCATTCTGTATTGTTAATTAACGATTTATTTGTGGTTTCTAGTTCTGTAGTACATTTCGAAATACAGTGGATGTATCAGTTTGTTTACATATCTCACATGAAGTCGTTGGATTTTTATGCTAGCAGCTTTGAGTCTATCACGCTGTCTACTGCTTGTCATGTGCAAAAAACAAAACGTTGTTTTATTTTTTGTTTATTATGCGTTTCAGACCGAAATCACTATGTATCATGATGTTTGGCATGTTACTCACACTTTTTCATGTTGTGCTATTTTCACTTTGTTCGTGTCGAGGTAAGATGCGTATTTCTTGATTTTTGTCTTCATGCATTCATTTCTACGATTCGTTCATAAAACACAGAATTTCTGCAGCCATTGCGTGTTGTTGTATCTGTGTAATGTTCGTTTTCTTCTTGGCATTTTTGCTTGGGATGTTATGCAATGAAACTCTCTTTGGCACAAATCAAAATCTACATGAAATGTGCGTATGTCGAGCTTCTGAAATTAAATTCCCTTCTACCCATACTACAAACCATTCGCTCCAAATGTCTATCCACAACTCTCTCTCTTTCTCTTTCTCTCTCTCTCTCTCTCTCTCTCTCTCTCTCTCTCACTTAGTCTGGGAAAAGAACACCCCCACCCCCCACACACAATATATATTCGTAAGACATGAACTTAACACCACAAAACAGCGCTTCAGATCCGCACGCCACATCCCAAGGAAACATGCCAAGAGCTGTAGAAACTGAATCAGATTAGGATAGATGTAACAGCGCAAGTATTTCAGAAAGTATAACCGACTAGATACAAAAATTGCCCTTGGAGACGGTTGCTAACAGAATCATGGGATCGTGGAATGCGCTCTTGTCAAACTCTTTAATCTTTTCCAGAACCGGATAAAAAACAACCATATATTTCGTTGTAATCTTGTGCGCTGCGAAGACGCTCAATCCATTTAGTGAGTGTCATGCGTTTCAAACTCCTGGCTCGAGCATTGGTTAATGATACAAAGCATCATTAAATACCAGTCCCAGCATAGGTATAGCAAAGAAATTACATACCATTTCCCGTGTTCTTAGTAAATGCCTGATAAGTGAAATGTAGCATATATCTGTAACTACTAAATTAAAATTATGAGCTACACTTGAGAATACACAGCTAAAGGGTAGTACTGTTGTATGAATGCATGAGCCCAACGGAGTGTTCCCGACTAGGGTGCAGCACAGTCACAGCGCTTTCTCTTAAAAATGACACACCAAGGCCAAACTTCACCAAGTCTACAATTATAGATCCAGCTTATCCATTACCAGTCGCATCAACCACTGGAACCAATTTACAGTAACTCTACACCATCCTTGAGATCTGTGGAAATACAAGGGAAACAAAGAGTTGCTCTATTTCAGAAACGTCAGCAGTTCCAACTGTGATACTTTCGGCATAATTAACGAATTGAGCAATATTCGTCAAGATTTGGTTATTGATGAAACAGATGATCTGATTTTGGGATGGGACGATAATGTCACGTTTACAAGGTCCCTCCAAGCTTCCTCGTACGTTTGCATCACCTTTCGCATGTTATTTTACATTGCAGAGAAAGGTAACCGGTTTCTTATCATTTTCATTGTCAACTTCAATAGGCCCGAAGTCTCTGTGTCTACTTAATGCGATCTCCTGATGTCCACAAACAATCAAAACCATGACGATAGGCCCTACGAATTTTCTGTTGTTTTTTTCTACTTGCTCTAACAACCCATGTTCCAGGCAATGTTTCATATCTTTTGTCTTGTTCATAATCATGTGAAAAAAATAATCACCATCGCTTACAGCAGCCTTACGGTAGTCGTTGCTCACATGGGTGTTGAAATATTCAAGAGCATACATCCACTTCGAAGACTTAGACGTTATACAGGCTTCAATAATTTCATGACTATCTTTACCCGAACTTGTAGAGAAAAACGTACAGTACTTACAGAAGAAATCATCCTCTTTGGTGTTGTATACTCCGTCCAACTTTGGAGGAACTTGCGATATAGGCGTCCTTGCAAATTGAGGCGAAATTTGTAAGTTGCGTCGGGAACAAAAAGGTTTGGGAAATGTTGCTACTTCATGTGGCTATAAACGTTTTTCGTCATTTGTTAGGGAACAATCACTTATATTATACTTACAGCCTGACATATGTGCCGAAGAAGGATGTTGATGGCAGAGGACATTTCACTTATCAGGCATTCACTAAGAACACGGGAAATGGTATGTAATGTCTTTGCTATACCTATGCTGAGACAGGTATATAATGATGCTTTGTATCATTAACCAACGTTCGAGCCAGGAGTTTGAAACGCATGACACTCACTAAATGGATTGAGCGTCTTCGCAGAGCACAAGATTGCAACGAAATATATGGTTGTTTTTTTCCGGTTCTGGAAAAGATTAAAGAATTTGACAAGAGCGCATTCCACGATCCCATGATTCTGTTAGCAACCGTCTCCAAGGGCCATTTTTGTATCTGGTTGGTTATACTTTCTGAAATTCTTGCGCTGTTACATCTATCCTAATGTGATTCAGTTTCTACAGCTCTTGGCAGCCTTGCCAGTGAGAACGGCCACGGATTAGGGAATTATTTCCAACCTTATTAGAATCATAAGCGAGGCACGTCCGACTGGGCTTGCCACGCTCACAATTCATCGGGAATGAAGAACTGATGCCCAAACTGTTATGAGCGATATAGCAAAGGAAAGAGGCCAGTTCCTTCCTTTTGTATTTTAAATTTCTAGTAAATGGTTTAATGATTTGTTCTGCTTATTCGTATTGAAGAATCAGATAAGTGGATATTACACACATGAAAGTAAATGTAAAAGGCCTAAGGTATAAAAATACACAATTAATTTAATCAATGCAAAAATATTCTCTTAGGAACTGGATTATGCTGTGCTGAAGTTCTGCAAACTTCATCACGTTATAAAACTAATTTCATGATGTAATACATAGCCTCAATAAGGCGCTTCGTACTGTCACTAGTGTTCTAATTCAACAAATTTAAACCAATGGCACATATTACATAATTTGAGCCTTTAAATTATTATGGGTCAATAAAATTAACTTTCAATTTGAAGAATAGTAAAATGAGAGGCATAGACTCTCCCCTTCCCAAACCTGCCAAAACTGAACTGTCTTTATGCCACTGTGGACTGCAAAACGGACATTAGCAACGTTACGGGAACGGGAAGAGACTCAAAATATTGAGAACATTAGTGCATAGATGCTAAATTAATCTGAAGAAGCAGGGGTAAGTGTGATGATGAACTTTGTGAAGGTAGAACAAGGCAGGACTCTGAACACTTGTTGGTTTGCTGTAATCTGAGGGAAGCTTCTGACATCAAACACTTGTTTCTAACTGCTAAACACTGGAACCAAAAAGCGTGAAATTATCGCAAAGATCAATCATTAACATTAGTTTGTCGTTTTAGAATTATATTTTGTTTTAGTGTTTTTACGACTTGGATAAACAGACTTACTAAATTTCTTAACTTGTTGTTGAACACCAGTGGCGAGTAACGCGGTAATAGTCACATGGTTCCGTAAATCAGAAAGCTGTAGGCAATTTGTTACCAGGGACGAATACAAACTCAAATACGAATGGGAAGAAATCACACGACTGCTTTTCAGTCGAAGCATCCTACCATATGCCTTAAGTGATTTAGGGAAACCATAGATGAATCCATATGGATGACTGCTCTCCCGGATACGAGCCCAGTGTACTAACCAATGCTACACTTCCATTGTTATGTACATGGACATGTAGGGTAAATGTAAATATGGTGTGACTAGGGCCTCCCGTCGGGTAGACCATTCACCGGGTGCTAGTTTGTCGTCACTTCGGCAACTTGCGCGTCGATGGGGATGAGTTGATGGTGATTATGACAACACAGTATCCAGTCCCTGCGTGGAGAAAATCTCCGACCCACCCGGGAATCGAACCTGGGCCCTTAGGATTGGTATTATACCGCGCTGACCACTCAGCTACCGGGGGTGGACACGATGTAAGGTGACGCATCGAGGGTATAACTGCTGATAAAGGGAACATGACTGATTTTAGTTTCGTTAGCACCGTATCTAAAAAGTTGGTCTGCACAGTACATGATGGTTCCTGCTCCTTCCCAGAGTCCTACTCCATCCCCGTTCCAGAAATTAAGGCACAACATTTATGCACTGCTTCACATTCTGTAATAAATGCATCTAATAAAAAAAATATGAGAATTGCAGCAGTGTTTCAGCGTTGGATGGAGGTGGTACTCACAACGCCGGAGGCGAACTTGCGCAGGACGCAGGGCAGCGTGGCGGTGCCGCCCTCCTGGGCGACCACGACGGTGGAGTTGCTCGTGACGAAGACGGAGGGCGCGGCCAGCGTGTTGCCGGCGGCCGCCGCCGACGCGCCGCCCCCGCCGCCCTCGTGCCGCAGCTTGCCAGGCGTCGCCGCCGCAGCCGACCCGGAACCAGACACCAGCGCCAGAGCGCTCAGAGATGTCGTCGACTGAGGGTGACCTGCAAAGTGACGGCCGAAGCCTTACCTCAGCTGACCAACACCACAAATGTGTACCCGTGACGTCATAAATATATCGCTTTCGTGACTTAACGATTATTAATGTTAAATAGTACGTAGTGTATCTGTTAGCAAAATGTGCTTCTGGCATTTAAAATTATAGCACCAGAAATGATATGAAGACATCATTATTAAATCTGTAGGTGATAAAAGGTGCAAATTAATGTATTTAGAGCTACCCATACTATCATTATTAAATCTGTAGGTGATAAAAGGTGCAAAATAATGTATTTAGAGCTACCCACACTAACCACAAAAATGTTTATATAACAGGTCGTCATCGAATCTAAATAATCTTCAATAATACACTCCTGGAAATTGAAATAAGAACACCGTGAATTCATTGTCCCAGGAAGGGGAAACTTTATTGACACATTCCTGGGGTCAGATACATCACATGATCACACTGACAGAACCACAGGCACATAGACACAGGCAACAGAGCATGCACAATGTCGGCACTAGTACAGTGTATATCCACCTTTCGCAGCAATGCAGGCTGCTATTCTCCCATGGAGACGATCGTAGAGATGCTGGATGTAGTCCTGTGGAACGGCTTGCCATGCCATTTCCACCTGGCGCCTCAGTTGGACCAGCGTTCGTGCTGGACGTGCAGACCGCGTGAGACGACGCTTCATCCAGTCCCAAACATGCTCAATGGGGGACAGATCCGGAGATCTTGCTGGCCAGGATAGTTGACTTACGCCTTCTAGAGCACGTTGGGTGGCACGGGATACATGCGGACGTGCATTGTCCTGTTGGAACAGCAAGTTCCCTTGCCGGTCTAGGAATGGTAGAACGATGGGTTCGATAACGGTTTGGATGTACCGTGCACTATTCAGTGTCCCCTCGACGATCACCAGTGGTGTACGGCCAGTGTAGGAGATCGCTCCCCACACCATGATGCCGGGTGTTGGCCCTGTGTGCCTCGGTCGTATGCAGTCCTGATTGTGGCGCTCACCTGCACGGCGCCAAACACGCATACGACCATCATTGGCACCAAGGCAGAAGCGACTCTCATCGCTGAAGACGACACGTCTCCATTCGTCCCTCCATTCACGCCTGTCGCGACACCACTGGAGGCGGGCTGCACGATGTTGGGGCGTGAGCAGAAGACGGCCTAACGGTGTGCGGGACCGTAGCCCAGCTTCATGGAGACGGTTGCGAATGGTCCTCGCCGATACCCCAGGGGCAACAGTGTCCCTAATTTGCTGGGAAGTGGCGGTGCGGTCCCCTACGGCACTGCGTAGGATCCTACGGTCTTGGCGTGCATCTGTGCGTCGCTGCGGTCCGGTCCCAGGTCGACGGGCACGTGCACCTTCCGCCGACCACTGGCGACAACATCGATGTACTGTGGAGACCTCACGCCCCACGTGTTGAGCAATTCAGCGGTACGTCCACCCGGCCTCCCGCATGCCCACTATACGCCCTCGCTCAAAGTCCGTCAACTGCACATACGGTTCACGTCCACGCTGTCGCGGCATGCTACCAGTGTTAAAGACTACGATGGAGCTCCGTATGCCACGGCAAACTGGCTGACACTGACGGCGGCGGTGCACAAATGCTGCGCAGCTAGCGCCATTCGACGGCCAACACCGCGGTTCCTGGTGTGTCCGCTGTGCCGTGCGTGTGATCATTGCTTGTACAGCCCTCTTGCAGTGTCCGGAGCAAGTATGGTGGGTCTGACACACCGGTGTCAATGTGTTCTTTTTTCCATTTCCAGGAGTGTAGATCCAGGTATGTTATTCCAATATTCCTCAACTTAATAATAGAGTTTACAACTCTTAAATGGTGGTGAACGAGACTCTCGGTGATCCGGACCAGATGTTTCCAATGGTTGAGTGATGTAGACAACGTGCTGGCTGTGGTTATAGGCGAACACCAACTTTATTGATGTAGGTCAGGCCAGTAAAGCACTGTGTAGTTGACAGATAACATCACGGAGACCTCAGCTGTAGGGTATAGCCAACGACCTTAAATATCCTAACAGTCAGACCATCACATAAATGAAACAGAGGTCACCATGTAGTGTACCCAATGGCAACCCCCGTCATCAGTCCAGGTTCATTACCCGTAAGACGGCAGATGCAATGTGACAATGTCGTTGTCCTTGGAGACTCTGCATATGAGTATGTCCACCATGACGCCGCATGCAGTATCGGTTTGAAAATAACAGAGGCTCCATTCCTGCGTACACTGTTCCTTTACGGAGCACCACTGTGTGGACGTGAGTCTGTTCCCATTTCAAGGGAAGCCGCAGTAATGGTTGCAGGAGGTACACAATGTTCCAGAAGTCTTCACAATTTAAGTTGGATATCTGACTCCCTGTCAACAAGCTTTTTTCCTGACTCATGGTATTCGATCAGGTTTTCACGAACCCGCACGACCGAATGAACAAATGCCAATTCTCTGAGGTGCCAGTAATGTTGGAGGAGAAGGGGGCTTTGAGATCTTGAAGAAGTTGGGACACTGAAACCACGCTCTGTATTGACACGAGAGTCGGTAGGCTACAATGCTGTCTCTATTGCTGCTAGTGGTCATTTCGAATTCTTACATAAGAAACAATCCAATCTTCAGCCAGGCAACCCAATTGTAACTCATATATCTGAATGTGAGATATTCTACCTAGTATTTCCATTTATATGCAGCCGGCCGCTGTGGTCGAACTGTCCTAGGTGCTTCAGTCTGGAACGGCACTGCTGCTACGGTCTCAGGTTCGAATCCTGCCTTGGGCATGGATGTCTGTAATGTCCTTCGATTGGTTAGGTTTAAGTAGTTCTAAGTCTAGGGGGCTGATGACCTCAGATGTTAAATCCCATTTAAATTTATATACACACATCAAAAAAAGTTTTGCATCATCTCGGTTCCGAGAGTTCCGGAACCTGTATAGAAAATTGGACTAGAGATCAACATGATCGTCTTTCTCACCCTTACTATTGCTCATGAAAACCACACATTGCATTTAGTATCACCAAACCACGAAACCTTCAGAAGCGGTGGTCCAGATTGCTGTACACACCGGTACCTCTAACGCCCAGTAGCACGTCCTCTTGGATTGATGCTTCCTGTATTGGTCGTGGCATACTATCCACAACTTCATCAAGGTACTGTTGGTCTACATTGTCCAACTCCTCAACAGCGATTCGGCGTAGATCCCTCAGATTGGTTGGTACGTCACGCCCTCCACTAACAGCCCTTTTGAAACTACTCGAGGCACGTTCGACAGGGTTCATGTGTGGATAACATGCTGGCCACTTTAGTCGAGCGATGTCGTTATTCTGAAGGAAGACATTCACAAGATGTGCATGGTGGGGGCGCTAACTGTCGTCCATGAAGACAAATGCCTCGCCAGTATGCTGCCAACATGGTTACACTATTGTCCGAAGGCTGGCATTCACGTATCTTACAGCCGTTACGGCGCCTTCCATGACCACCAGTGGCGTACATAGAAACCACATATTGCCACCCCAAGACAGCAGGGAAGCACCATTATGCTGCACTCTCGGGACAGTGAGTCTAAGGCGTTCAGCCTGATCAGGTTGCCTCCAAACCCTCCAAACACAACGACTGTCTGGTTGAAGACATACTACTGACCATTAAAATTGCGGTTACCCTTGACGCTGCATCACAGACAGGAGCGCCTGCGAAGGTGTACTCAACTACGAACCTGGCTGCAGGAATGGCAAAACGTAATTTTGTCGGATGAATCCACATTCTGTTTACAGCATCATGATGGTCGCATCCGTGTTTGGCGGCATCGCGGTGAACGCACATTGGAAGCGTATATTCGTCATCGCCATACTGGCGTGTCACCCGGCGTGATGGCATGGGGTGCCATTGGTTACACGTCTCGGTCACCTCTTGTTCGCATTGACGGCACATTGAACAGTGGACGTTACATTTCAGATGTGGTACGACCCGTGCCTCTACCCTTAATTCGATCCCTGCGAAACCCTACATTTCAGCAGGATAATGCACGACCGCATGTTGCAGGTCGTGTACGGGCCTTTCTGGATGCAGAAATTGTTGGACTGCTGCCCTGGCCAGCACATTCTCCAGATCACTCACCAACTGGAAACGTCTGGTCAATGGTGGCCGAGCAAATGGCTCGTCATAATACGCCAGTCACTACCCTTGATGAACTGTGGTATCGTGCATGGGCAGCTGTACCTGTACACGCCATCCAAGCTCTGTTTGACTCAATGCCCAGGCGTATCAAGGCCATTATTACGGCCAGAGGTGGTTCTTTTGGGCACTGATTTCTCGGGATCTATGCACACACATTGCGTGAAAATGTAATCACATGTCAGTTCTAGTATAATATATTTGTCAAATGAATATCCGTTCATCATCTGCATTTCTTCTTGGTGTAGCAATTTTAATAGCCAATAGTGTATATGCGACCCACAGCGGTGAACAGAACGTGATGCCAGACCTGCGCGGTGCGTTCGGCATGTTCTTGGGCCCATCTGTACCGCAATGCATGGTGTCGTGGTTGCAAAGATGGGCCTCGCCATGGACGTCTGGAGTGAAGTTGTGCATAATGCAGGCTACTGCGCACTGTTCAAGTAGTAGCACGATGTCCTGTGGCTGCACGAAAAGCATTATTCAACGTTGTGGTGTGGCTGTCAGGGTTCCGCCGAGCCATAACCAGTAGGAAGCGGTAATTCTTTGCAGTAGTAGCACTTGGGCGGCCTGAGATAGGCATGTAATCGACAGTTCCTGTCTCTATGTATCTCCTTCATGTTTGAACATCATCTCTTTGGCTCTCTCCGATGCACCTGGACACTTCCCTTGATCTTCCAGGTACAAAGTAACAATGCGGACGCTATCGACCGCGGTATTGACCGTCTAAGCATGGTTGTACTACACACAACACGAGCCGTGAACCTCCTTCCTGGTGGAATGACAGGAACTGATCGGCTGTCGGACCGCGTCCGTCTAACAGGCGCTGCTCATGGATGGTTGTTTTACATGTCTGGGCAGGTTTAGCCACATCTCTGAACAGTCAAATGGACTGTGTCTGTGACACAATATCCACAGCATCAGGGTGATGCAAACCATTTTTTGGTGTGCGTAGAATGTAGATAGTGTAACTCGTATCTAGTTTTTTCGCACATCCATCTTATGATAGACCACTGAACGACTTCAATTACTATATCTTTAATAGTAGTTACGATAGCGAAATCAACTGCAAATGAAATACGAACTATAAATAGATCTGAATATATCAAGCCTATTACATAAATTACATGTCAAGAGTAATACTTCATTGCTCGTCTCAGAGGATCAGGAATGGTTAAACCAAAACCGGTTTGTAAGATTTTCCCAGAACCCCGACAAGGATGGCTTAACTGAAGTGTTTGCCTCGCTCAGGAACGTTGTCCCTTGTAAAGTTCGGACAGCAAGAGGGATTCACACAGGCCATAGGGACACTTGAGCGAAGCACAGGCATTCCTTTTTGAAATAAACAATTTGCTATTGGGTAGATGCTTTGATGAAGAAAGGAGACGGACACTTGAATCAATGCCTGGTGACGTTCGGGTTGCTGGGTTTTTGCAGCAAGCAGTTTTAGCAACCCTAACAAGGAACTGCAAGAGAACGAAGTGGGTCGTTCTCGTTTACACGCCTTCCGCCTCAAAATTTTATATTTTCACTCTGCATGAAGACTGGAAAGCTTTAGTACGCAGTGCCGATTATCAATAGGGATGTAATTGAACAGGGCCCCCCACCCTCTCCACCAGAAACAACGACGATACGACAAAACGTTCAGCGCTCTGGAGAAGAGTGTGAGAGAGGTGAGCGGCGAAACTGCAATGCAGCATCAGCCAAGTGAGCGATCATGTATTTGACACACAGTCAGTCTGAATCAGCCAGTCAACGAGTGATGTGAGGAGAATACAGCAGATAGGCAGCAGACAGTGGTGAGGAATCACAAGCTGATGAGGTTGTGTTCAGGAGACTTGGCACTCTATTTTCGAATCCGTCTCTAGACTAAGTAAAATCCCTGTATTCATTCCAATGGATATCATCTGCGTGCGATGTATTCATTTCGTGAAAGTACTTAACTCGCAGTTCTATTTACGAATCCTTAAACATCTGTCTGTAGTTCCTTGTCTGACGCCAGCGTCAAAAGGTTACACTTACGCCACTTCTCAAAGACGATCACGAAAGAGAATATTCGCCATGTTTCAAATACAGAAGCGCGAGATGAGTCGGTGAGCCAAGTGCTACCTGATGGATGAGGGTCAGTGGCGAGACAGAGTGGGAAAAGGAGTGAGTTGGGCTGCTCGCGGCGTCGTTGCGAGGCGCAGGCTGTGGAAAATGAAAGCTGCTGCCTGTCAACCAGCCACTATAAAAGCAACGCCTGGTGATTTACGCATTGTGCAGACCTCATCTGCCGCACATGTCCTGATGCAAACCTAGCTCCAACCTACCTTCCCAACCACTTTCTTGTCTATGGTCAGTCAAATCGGCCATGCGACATACGATTATACTGATTATATAATTCGAGCAGTAATAGGAAATGTTTTCATGACTTAATTAATTTTAGTACACTACACTGTGGGTTTGCACTGAAATACCGAACACTTTTGTGTCCATGTATGTAGTATACTTCATACAATTTTGGAAACTGTTGCAAGCTCCGTTCATGGTGTTGCAGTTTTCATGGCCACCAACGTATTAGAAATGTTCCCTGTATTCGTAGACCCTCCATTAAATAGGTAATTTCCTCAGGCTACGAAAATTTTTCATGATACAGGATAAAAATTCCTAATGTAGATAAGCATCTAAATTAGTACTTATACAAATGTTTAGTGTAGGACATGAATTTATTCAAGAATCTTATACAGTTCAACATGATACAGCTTTCATCATATTAGAATTGTGATGTGAACTCTAAATTATAAACGGCATGTACAGTACTCGAATTATTCGCCATTCAGTGAGGTACTATCCTTTGCGTGCATATGAGCCATGAACACAGAACTAGCCCCCAGCCTTCTCGCCCTATCTAGCCACAAGTAAGTACTAACTGTACAATGGAGGTTGTACAGTGGTTACCTGAAAGGGCAAAAATTGATAATTGCATCTGTAAATGTTTGTGTACAATAACTAAGGATTTCGAGGCTCACCTTTCAGATTTTTAATGGTTTTTTGTCGATTATTTTCTGGAGATGTTTCAGTACTGAACAGAGAGAAAAAATTTACAGCAGAGCTTCAAAATGGTAAACATGAGGCCGAGATTGATCACAGGTAAATTCTTAGCTATGTAAACGAAAGACTGCTGTCGTGACAGAAGATCAGGTATTAGAGGCACTACGGCTGATCTTTCTCTGGAAACCTCCAAAACCTCTATGATAGAGTGTAAATTTTGGATAAACAATGATACTTTCAGAATAGATGTGTACTGAAGGAGAGTGGAATATTACAGACCTCAGCACTGAAATAATTTTTACCCTAGTGATTGCCGCGAGATTTATTAGTGTCAAGTTCTAACGCATTTGTACAGAATATAGGTGGTACTTAAAAATGTAATCCGTTGTACTCGGGTACGCTGGTGCCGATAAATAAATCCTCGGTACTGAGTGACCTAAGCTAGCAGTTCAAACAATTACTAACTGCTGAAGAATTACGTACATAAAATAAACGGTACACAGTATGTCCCCTGAAGGTACATTATATATTATGTATTAGACAGCAAATCCAGCATAAAAGGTGATATGAAAAGACTGTAAGTACTGGCAGTCGTTGCTGCTCTGCACTGCACACAGCAGGACAGGAACAAATCTCCGTTGGCGCATTCCAAATAAGAAAGTAGGATCCAACGTCACTGGCAGTGATCGTAGTATTATAGAGTCCTACTTGAAATGGATATAATCAGAAGCAGCTCTAGCTGTAAGCTGCCTCCTCAGCGAATGCCGTCGCTCGCAAGACATCTTCCTGTCGGATATTGTCGACGACTGGTGCTCACTTCAGCCCCTTATCACCGATAGGTCCACGGTTTACTCCTCCTATCTCCCCACCGACAGTAACGAATGCAGAAGAGGCTATCTTGTCAAATAACGAAAATCTCATGTTCACCCTCTGTGCTGAGAAAGCAGTGGTGGTATGTTGAAAAACTGTCTCTAGAAAGAGGAAAAATAATGGCTGACTGGAAGCCCTCCAAAGATGGATATGCGCTCACTAATTCTGTCATTAAGACAAAATGTGTCACATTCAGGGCAGACTTTCCTACTGTCTTGATCATACTGATCCTGATCACTTTTAGCAAATGAAGAATTATGAGTATTTGAAAACTGTTTTGTAACAAGATCAATGTATCATGTTTATTTACTCATGCAGTAAATATAGGGTCTGATACGTTCGTAACGGTACGACCCCACCCATCATCGCTGGCGTGGCAGTTGCCCTTCCTGCCGTTGTAGTGAAAGGGCGCGCGCCACACCAACATACTGACTAGATTAAATTAATACTTCTTCCATAGATAACGAATACGACAGTTCGTAATGATGTGGAACGTGTCATATTAACAAATGGTTTATTTACACCTCTTAATTCTTTTTTCTCTTTTTAAGGTCGTAAAATTTCTAATTTATATTTGAAAATTCATCTACTGAGTAGAAGGAGCTGTCATTCAGAAATTCTTTCAATTTATTTTCAAATGTTGGTTGGTTATCTGTCAGACTTTTGATGCTATTTGGTAAGTGACCAAAGATCTCTGCGGCAGCGTAATTCACACCTTTCTGTG
Source organism: Schistocerca piceifrons (assembly GCF_021461385.2). Taxonomy (NCBI): domain Eukaryota; kingdom Metazoa; phylum Arthropoda; class Insecta; order Orthoptera; family Acrididae; genus Schistocerca; species Schistocerca piceifrons. The sequence continues at coordinate 605,594,906 of NC_060142.1, forward strand.
CCAAAGTTAAGTAGTGAAGATCAACTTTTCTGTTAGTGTTATAGGAATGCTCAATGCTATCGCTTCTGAATTCGGATAGGCTATTGATAGCAAAATTCGGAAGTTTATATATATATATCATCTGCTAAAAGAGCTACCTTCACATCTTCGTGAATACAGAGTGGCAAGTCATTAATACATATTAAGAACAATAAGGCACCGAAGGGTGAACCTTGTGCTACCCATTCTTGATACCGTATTAGTTTGAGGTATTTGCTGATTTTTGCTTATTATGTGAACTGTTTATTTCAAACTCCTGTACTCTTCCAGTTAACTAAGAAGTAAACCACTTGTGCATTGTCCACTCGTATCAGAATATTTATTTAGAAGAATTCCTTGATATGCTCAATGAAAAGCCTTTGAGAGATTACAGAAAATTCCAGATGGTGATGTTTGGTTACTCAGAGCATTTAATATTTGATCACTGAAAGCATACATAACATTTTCTTTTCGAAAGATTTCCTGGAAATCAAGTTAGTTGTTTGTTAGTGCTTAATTTTTGCAAATATGTGAAGGTACCCTTCAATAAATTTCTCTGCAACGGTGTAATAACAAGATATTTCAATCCATCAGAAAAAAATGCCCTATTCCAATGAGCTGTTATATATGTGACTGAGAATCCTACTTATCTGTTGAGAACAAGCTTTTAGTACGTTGTTGGAGATGCCATCAATTCCATGGGAGACTACTTGAAGGTGGTGCGCGAATGCAAAATGAGAGCGGCAGTTGGCTATTGGTGGATATCGAGTAAGGGAGTCAGAGCAGTCGTGACCACTTTGACGCTGCCACGCCCATGTTGACGTTGACGGATATGGGCAGAAGGCGAGGCTGAGTCTCGAACGGGCGAGAGTTTGGCACAAGCTACACGGGAGGAAGCGGCGTCTTGTTGCTGGCCTGGAAGGCCGTTGTGCGGGGGAGCAAATACCGCATCGTATGAGTGGTGAGTTCGCTTTCTAACTCTAAATGGAGCTATATGATCTGATTCCAAAGGGGACTCATCGGATATCTGTTTAATAAATACTGTTCGTGGAAGCATTTTCATTAATTGATACACTGAATATTTCTGCATGAGCTATGCATTGCATTCCACTGCGGGATTATCTGTCAATGTCTGCCCTGCTTGTGATTTCACACATATGGACTGTGACCTTTGATCTATACGCATGCGTCGTATCACGTCTAGGTCTTAGTGTGAAGAGGCAAAGTCGGCCGCGTTTTGTGTTATGAGGATATCACTCCGCAGCCAGTTCTGTAGATTTATTAAAGAGTCACTTTTTTGCAAGTTCATGTGCAGTAAATTCTCATAAGGATACACCGACTCATGCAAGCATGATTTCTTTTACATGCAATGAAATGTGTACTTATATTTGTTTCTTTTGTTTAAAGGTCTTAGCTGTTATTTGTGTTTACAAAGTTAAGACATTAAGGACCTGTGTGGATCGGTTACGTACCAGGTGCAGTTCCTGAATATTTTGTATCTTTGGTATTGTAGACAATTTACCGTTAAACATTTTGTATTTGCTAGCTGTTAAAAATTCGCTAGTGTAGTAAATGATTTTAGTTAAAGTCACTTTATGTTCATATGATGTTTTAATTGTAATGTTACCGTAACAGAGTGCTGTTAGCGATTTTTATTGCGTTGATTAGATTTAGATTGTCAAGTGTAGCACAGTTCAGTAATACCTGCCACGTTTAGTTAAATAACTTCGGTCATGACTGTGCTCTGTTGTTCTTGAATACTATGTAGGGATGCACACCAACCGTTGCTCAAGTAAATTCAATTAATTTAGTAATACGTGGTAATTTCTTTGTCGCTATAAATTTCATGACCCTTTTTGCCGTATTCAAATATATTAATTAAAGGGCTTAACCTTCCATTTAAATATTTGAGGCAGCCATACGTGTTTAATTTGCTTAAGTAACTCGTGTTTTATTCTTTCTTTGCTTTTGAGTAAATAAGATTTTAGAGCCCTCTGGCTGCTGTTCAAATGCATTGCTTTATAATTCAGTGAATGCATAAACCCTGTCAGTCAGTGTTTGAACTGTATTTTTAATGCTGAGTTTTCATTAGAGGTAAAATCTTAAAGGTCAGTGTCCCCTGTAGCCCTGAATACTTTAATCGTAAAATATCAGTTGATATCTTTTGGTTTTTTTACTCCAAGTACCAATTGTGTCGTATGTGGAAGTGATGGTAGAAAATGATATTGTTGAATGTCACTCGATGAGTCTGGCGCACTGGGTTTCCACATCAAGATCCTCCTATCCTACCTCTGTGTACCTGGGAGAAGATAAAAAGATCTCAGTATGTAACTTTTTGAACGACTGTGACAATGTGGTACTTTCAAGCTCTGTAGGAAGCAGTAACGTTTATTGAAAATCAGGCATTTTGAGGGTCGATTTACGAAACTAAATTAATTCATCACAGGTGTGAAAAACTGATTGTAACTAACAACAAAACCGAAGGAGGCAATGAGTTACAAATGAAAGGTTTCTACTCGTAATTTTTTTTATTGTTTCTATCACTCGATTCAAATCCTAATTGGAAAACAAATAGTGAATTAAGCGGCTGAAGAAAAATTTAACCGCCGTTGTGATACCCGCTTAGAAAACTGACATTTTGCAGCCAAATTTATACACTCTAGAGTATCCAAAGTTTGATTTTAAATTAATGTAGGTGATTCGTATGCAGATCACGAGTTTCGAGAAGGAACTAAATAGACTATTGCTTATAACAGAGATAAAGGAGAAACGGAATAAATTTGATACCTCCTAAAGCGTACAGGCGTCAGACATGAGCACTACTGCCGTCCCACACGATCAGGGAAACGGCCGTGACTTATTCGAAGGATAAATATCGTCTTTCCCTTGAAGTGAACAGTAAGAAGAAGCACGGATGACGTAAGTGTGAATGGTAGAACGGGTACACGACACTTCGCTTATCCCAAATACGATTGTATTTTCTTAATCGCCCAAGAAGGAAGAGACACATACATATCACCTCGTAGAACAATACTTACAATTTCTTTTAATTGTGCTGCGTTCATTACCACTTCACTATTTTTCTTATAAACGAAAACTAGTAAATTTTTATACCAATTGACCCAAAAATGGCTAGATCGTAACTTTGAATTACATTCGTAGAATGAAATGTTAACCAATGTCTTTAACTGCAATGTAAATACAAAATGTTTAGTTCGTGAAAACTAATACTTGTGAATGCAGTATCTAATTGTTGTTGGTAAATATTAATATTCTGCTGCTGGAAGGCTATTAAAATGTGACTTACTCCTTCCGCATTTCTAAGAGTCTCTGTTGACAACGGTTTCATTTGTTTTTATTACTGATCCAGAGTCTAACTACTTCCCAGCAAAGGTACTTTAGCTGAAAATAAATGCCGTAGCAGATGTTGGTGCTAGAATTTCAACTGCTAGGTAGTTACGTGTGGTCAATAGAATATAATACCCATGATATTATTATCCATATGCTCACATGTGGAGAACAGAACTATTTGGCACAAACGTGTGTGCAGTTAGTAACACACAAATTGTGACATAGTAATGCTTATATATCTTCCTCTGCAGAGAGAAATTGTACGGCTCCGGAGCGGTAGCAATATCTCAGCATTGCAGAGTCTGGCGAGTAGCTGGTGAATCTTTAATATTAGCGGATGCCGAGTTGCAACTGCTGACTCGACCAAAATTAAACTTGGCCTCTTGGGTCAGCCCTAAATTACGTTAATTACATTCCGCAGAACCAAAGAGGTATTTCGTTTGCCTCACAGCAAGCATAGTTACTGCTGGTTTCGTGCATGCCGTATGCGTTTACAGAGCACCACATATTTCTTGTGCTAGACTAATCCAATTTTCCTCACAATATGAACGTCTAAAATCATGAATACGGCAAATAATTCGAAAAAATTTGTACTCGTTTCCAGTTCTCCGAAAGCCCGGGATTTGTGTACGCATTAGTTTTTCTAATTAGTCGCCTGCCCGCATTATATATCAAAGAAAAAATTATTTACTGTAATTGCATACAGATAAAGGAAACTGCGCCCAGAAAATGCTAGATGGTGACATACTGTTCGCAAATTTATTTTACTTACTTCGATTTGTCGTATGGGAGTCGTGATGCGCATGGTGGCTGTACGAAGATTGTAAGAGCGTTCGTACAAATCCTTTCTTTACAACAACCTTAATATTTCTAAAATTAATAAAACTATCTGTGGGTAGCAACATTAACGCAGAAGATTTTGTGACTAGAGCGTAGTTTTCTTTGTACTTTAGAAGTACGTAAAGAGAAAACAGTAAAGGTTCGCCCTCAAAGGATTAATCTAAATCTCGTCTTTACTAGAAACATAACGTAATGAATTAGTGTACTGGATGAAGATGTGACACTTTTGAGAAAATAAAAAGTGCTGGAATTGATTCCCTTGTCAGAGTTTGTGATACAGCTTTAGTGTGAGTGAATTCATTTAAGAACTTATAAAGTCATAAGTACTTAGGTAAACCATTCCGTGTTCTTTTACGTGAAACTTCGGCGTACTCGATACTTCCTGAAAGCTTATAATAAGCGCCAAGAACATATTTCAGTTCTTCTGGTTTCAACAACATAATATTTTCAGCTTTTATTATTAACAGAAGACACTCTAACGAATAACAAACATCTACATGGATTTCATTATTCCTTTAGATATAGACATGTGCTACGTATTACCTTGATTGAGATAAAACTCTACGTAACATTTTCGAACTACGTTTGGTTACTCTGGTATCGCCTGTAGTAACTCTTCGATACATTTCGGTGAGATTAAGCAGGAGATGGTGGATGAAATGTAAGTTTGAAGTGGAGCTAGCTCCGCACTTAGTTAAATTAATTTAGATTGAACACAATTTTCAATGGACATTTTAAAGTAAACGCCATTAACAAAATGCCACCAGGGAATTAAACACTAAAAATACTAAATTTATAGCAATAGTATAAAACTGGTGAATATCGCACACTATTTAGAAAATACAAATTACCTCCACTGAAATGGAATGAGTACATTCATGGGGATGAAATACAAAAATTGGTTCAAATGGCTCTGAGCACCATGGGACTTAACATCTATGGTCATCAGTCCCCTAGAACTTAGAACTACTTAAACCGAACTAACCTAAGGACAGCACACAACACCCAGTTATCCCGAGGCAGAGAAAATCCCTGACCCCGCCGAGAATCGAACCCGGGAGGATGAAATACAGGAAGACGCAGTAATGTGAAGTGGTATCAGTGCAAACAATTCAGATACACTCAACTTGCAATGTAATTAATATATAATGACAATTCTCTTAATTTCAGTGAATTTAATTTATTTATTCCACAAGATGCTTAAGAAGGAATGGAAAATACTTTAGGATATGGTGGTATAGACTATTTCGAATAAAGCATTCCATATAATATGGGACCAGGTTTTATTGGATACAAACACAGAGATAGTTTTCAGATGTAAATTGTTATCGGACGTGTTGATAATCCACTTGCCGTTACTTTCGTCTTTGATATTAAAATTGTGAAATTGTACTTAACTTTACGTAACTGCATTTTTCAACTATGGTTGCGATTTGCTAGCCAGTTCTGTAGTTTCTTTAAGGATCCCACGCCCTTACAGTTGCTGAGTAAGTGGATATGTCTATATGGTATTTGTGTGCGTGTTCTGTAATGGAAATGTTGTTGCTGTTTTTAGAGCAAATAGTAGATGTTCGCTAACTGCAGAGTACCAGCTTAAAGACTGTTTACTCCTGTTTTTAGGAAACCGCGTGAGACGGGTGCAATGGCCACCAGTCGTACATCCTTTGAAATGCGAATGAATAGAGTTTCGGGAAAAAGTAGACCGTCATTTCCTAGATAGTAGTCATTTAACAAGTTCATGTGAATCGGTGCACGCATCAGTTTTCCGCATACAAGATTATCGCAGGAGTATGCACGATCTTGCCTCTTTATCATTATCAGCGGATTCAACACCGAGAAGGAGATGAAAGTAGGTGGGAATTTTGGCCTTGGCTAATTCCTATTCACCAGGTAGTCCCACCAATACTTTACTTACAAAAGCATTTTCATTCGTGGCGATATCATGGAGACTCGTAACTCACATCGTTGAGTCAACGTCACCGCACATGCCTTTGGAAATACACATTTCCAGGAACGGGTCTCTGTGAAATTGGGGTGTGGTTTGATAAATACTCAGTTGATTGGATCTGATGTGTTACTGCAAGGACCCGTTACACAGGGTGAACATTAATAAAACTAACAAACAGCATGGGCGGATCCCTGACTAGAAATGGAGGAGAAAAAGTCCTATAAACATGTGTCTGGAAATGCATCGAAAATGGCGATGCCGAATGACAGTTCCTATGACCACGTCCCCTGTCTTCGACTGGGTTGTTGCATGATGTGTGACTGACGCAGCGTACTGTAAGCAGCAGTATGGTACGATGTTCATATCGGAAACAAGCCATGATGGTGTTTGTGTACGGCCAAGCAGATGGCAAAGGTCGAGAGGCAGCACGGCTATTCAAAAACAGGTACCCTCACACACACCAACCACCTCATACAACACTTCATGTCCTTTTCGGGCGTTTACGTAGTCATGGGTCCTTTCAGAGACGAATGTGCAGAGAGGTGGCGGACTGTGCGCACACCAGATTTGGAAGACCGGCTTCTAGAGGTTATTGAAACGAACAATAGTACAAGGTCCAGACATGTACACTACTGGCCATTAAAATTGCTACACCAAGAAGAAGTGCAGATTATAAACGGGTATTCATTGGACATATTTATTATACTAGAAATGACATGTGATTACATTTTCACGCAATTTGGGTCCATAGATCCTGAGAAATCAGTACCAAGAACCACCACCTCTGGCCGTAATAACGGCCTTGATACGCCTGGGCATTGAGTCAAACAGAGCTTGGATGGCGTGTATAGGTACAGCTCGCCATGCAGCTTAAACATGATACCACAGTTCATCAAGAGTAGTGACTGGCGTATTGTGACGAGCCAGTTGCTCGGCCACCATTGACCAGACGTTTTCAATAGGTGGGAAATCTGGAGAACGTGCTGGCCAGGGCAGCAGTCGAACATTTTCTGTATCCACAAAGCTCCGTACAGGACCTACAACATGCGGTCGTGCATTATAATGCTGAAATATAGGGATTCGCAGCCATCGAATGAAGGGTAGAGCCACGGGTCGTAATACATCTTGAATGTAACGTCCACTGTTCAAAGTGCCGTCAATGCGAAGAAGAGGTGACCGAGACGTGTAACAGATGGCACGCCATACCATCACGCCGGGTGATACGCCAGTATGGCGATGACGAATACAAGCTTCCAATGTCAGTTCACCGCGATGTCCTCAAACACTGATGCGACCATCATGATGTAGTAAACAGAAACTGGATTCATCCGAAAAAATGACGTTGTGCCATTCGTGTACCCAAGTTCGTCGTGGAGTACGCAGTCGCAGGCGCTCTTGTCTGTGATGCAGCGACAAGCGTAACCGCAGACATCTCCGAGCTGATAGTACATGCTGCTGCAAACGTCGTCGAACTATTCGTGCAGGTGGTTGTTGTCTTGCAAACGTCCCCATCTGTCGACTCAGGGATCGAGACGTGGCTGCACGTTCCGTCTCAGCCATGCGGATAAGATGCTTGTCATTTGGACTGCTAGTGATACGAGACCGTTGGCATCCAGCACGGCGTTACGTTATACCCTCCTGAATCCAACGATTCTATTGTGCTAACAGTCACTGGATCTCGACCAACGCGAGCAGCAATGTCGCGATACGATAAACTGCAATCGCGATAGGCTACAATCCGACCTTTATCAAAGTCGGAAACGTGATGGTACGCATTTCTCCTCCTTACACGAGGCATCACAACAACGTTTCATCAGGCAAAGCCGGTCAACTGCTGTTTGTGTATGAGAAATCGGTTCTAAACTTTCCTCATGTCAGCACGTTGTAGGTGTCGCCACGGGCGCCAACCTTGTGTGAATGCTGTAAAAAGCTAATCATTTGTATATCACAGCATCTTCTTCCTGTCGGTAAAATTTCGCGTCTGTAGCACGTCATCTTCGTTGTGTAGCAATTGTAATGGCCAGTAGTGTGGTTCGCCAACATGGCGTAAGACAAATTACGATTCGGTTTATCCTGTACGAGAACCGCTACTATCCCTATCACCCGCAACAAGTGCAACGATTATCAACAAAGGATTTCTTATGTAAGGGAAGGATTTTCTCGATGGTTTTTGCGCCGGACCTCCGCAATTATGGGATTTCTGTCATCGGTGCTCATTACCAACAAAGCAAACCTCACGAGAAATGGCATTTTAAGTATTCCTAATCATCATCTGTGAGCTATAGACACTGTGCGTGGTCTGACGAACTTTCTTTCGTCAGCGCCATCTACCGTGGCAACGACGCATATCCAGAGATACCTCCATTGGACCTTTTTTCTCTGTTTCCAGTCAGTTCCAGTCAGGAATCCGATGTTTTTTGGTTGTATTAACATTCATATTTTAGAGACCTTCTTGCATCTTGACGGGGTACCTGCTCATACTAATCACCAGCTGACACATCATCTAAATCTATTATTCTCCAGAAGATGGCCCGGCAGATATTGCCACGTTTCTTGGCCACGAAGGACTCTCGACCGCATACCTTTACATTTTGACCTGTGAGGAGTTGAGAAAGGTGAGAGCTCCACAGTAAATGTAACCACAAAGGATGGTTTTGTAATTCGGACTAGCCAACCCGGTGACGCTTCGCAATAGTGTACACAAATTCCTTGCCCTCCATCTCTCTGCTCAACTTCTCATTTCCCCTTTCACCCCTTACATCTCCTCCTCTCCCTATCTCTCTGTGCATAATTCTTCCCTTCCCTCTCTGTCCATCTCCTCTTCCCCCTTTCTGTGTCCATTTCCGTCAGAATGCAGAATGTTCAGTAGCTTCTTACTTCTCCTCCCCACCCCCACACCCCCAAATCACTCTGTCCGTAAGGTCCTCCCCCTTCTCTCTGTCCATCTCTTGATCCTCCTCTGTATGTCCATTTCCGTCTGAATGTTCATTAGAGTATCGTGTATGAATTTGAAGTGAATCCGTTAAGACCTTTTCGAGATTCCTCTTTATAAATGGTTCAAATGGCTCTGAGCGCTATGGGACTTAACTTCTGAGGACATCAGTCCCGTAGAACTTAGAACTACATAAACCTAACTAACCTAAGGACATCTCACACATAGATGCCCGAGGCAGGATTCTAACCTGCGACCGTAGCGGTGGCGTGGTTCCGGACTGTAGCGCCTAGAACCGCTCGGCCACCCCGGCCTGCTCCCCTTTATATTTTACATATATATGTATGTATTATATATATTACAAGAATATACAGCCTATGTCCGCCTAAATGGTCATTAGAGTCTCATGTAAAACTTGGTTGCAGATCGGTCAAGAATTTTTCGAAATTTTCGACAACAACGTTTCTCCTTCATATGTTACATTTGTATTCATGTTATGTATATGTATATACCACTGTCAAACTGATGCTTTTTGTCGTGAAAACATGTTATACCTGAACTGTCAAACTGAACGTAAATGTTATCTATTTCCGTTTTCATGTCAAAAATACTATCACCTTCCACGAATACAAAGAAAAAAAAAAAAAAAAAACGAAGACGAAACCGGTCGAGCCACTCACGAGTGATATCCTTCACAACTGGTTTTAATTTCCGATTTTTTCAATGAATTTTCCAAAAACATCCTAACATACATACCTCATTCTGGCGGTTACAAACACGGATATTAATTTGCAATTTCTCCGTTGGATTTTACATTTTAATCCTACAATCGCTATCTTGAGAAAGAACACCGCTGAAAGTATGATCTATCACAAATTCCGCAAATGATTTTCCTTTGTATGGGTTACCATTAATGTGGCCCCCATAACAGAATGCTAAAACTACCTCAGAAGAGCGACACGTGCAGATGTCAAGATACTCCCAAAGTGCGGTAATGGGTGCAAGTCAACTATGAACTTAATCATGTGCCTATTCTTGAAGTCTTCTATGAGCTTTCTGCTTCAGCTACATTCAGATATCGATATCTCTGTAACCAATAAAAACTGGAGACGTTTTGCATACAACGTATTATTAGAACTAATGTGCACTGCCACCTCCTAATATGTGTACCATTCTTCCTGGAACACCGTCTGCATCCCTTGTATAAGCCACGGACCTCCTCCGAATTTCTTCGGCGTTCGTATTAATTCCACATACCCAGTGAGAGAAACTCTAGCAGCAATATTCGGAAATCATAGGCGGACACATCAGTAACAAAGTTTGAATCCTGCCTGACGCAAGCGCTCAGACAGCCTATTTCTTCAGGCGGCTGCACATTCGAGCACAGGGCTGGCACAAATTTCCAGTTGTACTCGCATATGACACAGTTTTCAGCGTAACTAAACAAACAGCGCTGACAATGTTTCATGTCATTGCAACGTATTTGATTTCAATCTCAAACGTCGATACATTTCACTAAGTGCATCTGATTCGTTTCACAGAAAAAGACTTTTGCATTCAATCTGTATTACGACGAGTAAGAAAAATGACAGGAGTTACGGATTTGAAGCAAAAGCCCTTACAAGATGTGACAATGGTTGGTATCAAGGAAAACTATAAATTTAAACAACATGTGAACTGACAAAAGAACAGACAGCGTTTTCTCGATAGTTTAGAGTTTGAATTCCATTTGTAACACAGTATGTAGCCATGCACATTTGGGAAAAAGTAGAGGGCTATTACAAATGATTGAAGCGATTTCATAAATTAACTGTAGCTCCATTCATTGACATATGGTCACGACACACTACAGATACGTAGAAAAACTCATAAAGTTTTGTTCGGCTGAAGCCGCGCTTCAGGTTTCTGGCGCCAGGGCGCTCGAGAGCGCAGTGAGGCAAAATGGCGACAGGAGCCGAGAAAGCGTATGTCGTGCTTGAAATGCACTCACATCAGTAAGTCATAACAGTGCAACGACATTTCAGGACGAAGATCAACAAAGATCCACCAACTGCTAACTCCATTCGGCGATGGTATGCGCAGTTTGAAGCTTCTGGATGCCTCTGTAAGGGGAAATCAACGGGTCGGCCTGCAGTGAGCGAAGAAACGGTTGAACGCGTGCGGGCAAGTTTCACGCGTAGCCCGCGGAAGTCGACGAATAAAGCAAGCATGGAACTAAACGTACCACAGGATGGTGCTCCACCGCACTTCCATCATGATGTTCGGCATTTCTTAAACAGGAGATTGGAAAACCGATGGATCGGTCGTGGTGGAGATCACCATCAGCAATTCGTGTCACGGCCTCCATGCGATTTCTTTCTGTGGGGTTATGTGAAATTTTCAGTGTTTAAACCTCCTCTACCAAGAAACGTGCCAGAACTGTGAGCTCGCATCAACGATGCTTTCGAACTCATTGATGGGGACATGCTGCGCCGAGTGTGGGAGGAACTTGATTATCGGCTTGATGTCTGCCGAAGCACTAAAGGGGCACATAACGAACATTTGTGAAGGACTAAAAAACTTTTTGAGTTTTTGTATGTGTGTGCAAAGCATTGTGAAAATATCTCAAATATTAAAGTTATTGTAGAGCTGTGAAATCGCTTCAATCATTTGTAAAAACCCTGTACTTAAGATAACTGAAAAGAGTTTAAAAAATGTAGCATTAAAAGGTTACATATGCTCCAGTAGTAAGCCCGTCTTTCTGCTGAACTCGATTACCATTACTACCGATATGTTAATATGATGGTTACGAGTAATTAAGGAAGCGGTTCTTAAATAAAGCCTACAAGAATTGTATTTTACCACAATTAGCCGTTACGTTGGTTGCTTACAACGAAGTGTGGAGGTGCAGTGGTTACAACAGTGGACTCGCAGTCGAGAAGACGACAATTCAAATTCGTGTCCCGTCTTCGTGTTTCAGATTTTCCATAATTTTCATGCACCGTTCCAGGAAAATGGCCGGAAAGTTCCTCTGAAAGGGAACGGCAGATTTCCTTCCTCACCCTTGAAACAATCAGACCTTGTACTCCGTCTCCAATGATATCGACGTCGATGGGACATTGAACAGTAATCATCATTCCTTCCTTCTTTCCGCTGCTTACATGTAATCTTCTGCAGCACATTGCGACCAGCAGTAACTGACTTGCTGTGGAAACGAGTAAGCAGAATAGAAATAATGTGATAAAATTTGCAGTGTGAGATAATAGATAAGAATGTATTAATTAGGTGTAATTTTCATGATTGTGTTCGGAATTTTCTATTACACTCATGGAATATTCTAACGCTGCAATTACAATAAGAATATCAAGAAAATATTACACGGAAAGCAGGAGAATGTTGCGCATTATTTGGCTAAAATACTACTCGCCGTTGGGCCAGAACCTGACGATATAATACAACTGACACGCTGATCAGTGGCACACGAGTTAAAGTAAATTGAGTATTTAATTGAAAAGCAGTATTAGCAAAGCATCGAAAAGGATGATCTATTACTGTAAATGTACTGGAAGTGCTCCTATTATGTTGTAAAACTACAACTAACTTGCCGTTCCGTTAAACTGGTACAGCGTACAACACAGAGAAAGAGTTTCTTCAGCTCTATTGCATAGTCTCTAACAACAAAAATGGCAGTTAAAGTTAGAACCCTGCACTGGCCGACGTTAGTAAAAGCTAAGTCTCTCACTGAATGCTGAAGAGTATTCAGAGAAATGTTGTAAAGCAATGCTCGGATTCAGCTAAGAGGGAACGTAACAAAGAATAAACGATGTTTATCTCTCCATTCTACATATAATTTTAGTAAGTTGGATCTTTCTTCTTCAAAGGTTCATGTTTTCATTATGGCGTGAAATGAGTAAGGAGTAAGATAATACAAAAACATAGCAAGAAAAGATCAACAAGGAGGAATCGACAAATGTTCAGTAACACGAAAACAATGACAATTCAAACAGGAATTACTTTTTTGTTTCAATACTGTCATTTGCAAAGTAAAACCGGAAGTTCCGAACAATTGGTACCTTCTTTGATCTAACAGGCTCCTTTATACACTCCGAAAGATGCAATTAAAATGACCCTCCGCGACAATAGCAATGAAACAAGAAAGCTTATTTAAATGAAATGACCGAAAATTATGTTTTAACATCCCGTGGAGGAGGAGGTCTTTATTGCCAGAGCAAAAGCTCGGATTTTCTAAGGATGGAAGGAAGGTGGCTATATCCATTTCAGAATACCATCCCTGTGTTTGTCATTGGCCATTTACGAGAACAACGGAAAACGCATATCAGATGACTGGATGGAAATGTGTATTCCAGTTAGCCATCCACTCCCTCGTCGCATCCACTCCACTTCCCCTCTTGGTGGTGCTTCATTTAACTTTCTCTGCTATAATACCGTATCTCGAAGCAGCTCTGTATATTCACGATGGCTATCCTCGGTTACAAGAGGGCTCTGAGGGCGATCTGTGGTTATATTACTCGAACGTCGAACAGGAAGTTATGGAATTCGAAAACTGTCTTTCCACTGCATATAATGTCTAACACTTTTAGCCCGGATTGACACGCACGTGCATTCTACATGTACGTACCCAAACTTCGATGGTATGGAGACTTAATGCATATTTAGAGGAACCTTTTCCGATATAACAGCAATAATTTATAGATTTTTAATGCATATTATTCCTTTCTTTTGGCTTCAGCACTTAGACTCGAATAACGTACTTGATGACTTTTCATGTGAATTACGCCGTAAGTGTTAACCCGTAGAACACATAGTTAGGTCAAGCTTCCTAGTTCGGATTGGTAGATGGTGGTAGAAGTCTATATATTTCATGCCTTCTCTCACTGATCCCAATCCTTGCTATCTACTGTGAGTGGCGCAAATTATTGTACTTAATATATGCTGCATGAAAAGTGTGATGCAGGCTGGACAACCATTACGTCTCCCCATTCCTTACCTTCTCGCCGCATTCGTATACAACGGGAGTTCAATGTAAAATACACAGACGTCACACGACTTACGAGTATAATTTTAAAAGTGAAAATAGTGAGCACGAACTTGCTTCGTAGAACACTGTGTCGGGGAGGTGGGTGGCCACGTATCGAATGCACATGGGGGATTGTCGACGAGGTTTGGTGTGTTGTCCAACCCGAATGTTGTTCTTAGGCGATATCCCACATCCCATTGGGTAAATACTGGGCTGCTTCATCTAGAAGATTCACAACGATTAGAAAAATTTCGTCTACTTTTCACATGCATCACACTATACGCAGACAATCGGAGTACACACATTCTGTACCGAGCGGTAACGACGTGGCAACAGGAAAGACATTCGATCACCTCTCAAAAGTAAGCACGTCAAATCCCTGCGCCGATGCGGGACAAAAGTACAAGCAAAACTAATACATTACGATGTCGGTCGACAATGGAACGGAATTTTCTTGCGACTCGTACTAAGACTTGAAGTAGCAGGGACGACTCGTTCTTAAGAGCCAAAGGAATCCGACGCCACTAGAAACTTTGTGTTATAATTTTGTGTAATTTTTCAGTATTACATCACACAGTTTGACAATGATAAGATATTTGTGAAGTATGAGTGGCCGAGAGCAGAGTTAATCAGACGCAGATTCCACTGCTCCGTTCTAGAGGCATACTCTGAGCTACAGGGCTTAGAAAACGCCGCCTAGACGGAATACTTCAAGATGTCCTTTAACAAATATGCGACGGCGACGTCCCACATGAAGAAAATCATAGTTTGCCACTATCCTCTCTCACCCCTTCCCTCAGTGTATCCTTACACTGTGTCGAACTTGTTTTGCTTTGAAACTTCGTGGCAGATTAAAACTGTGTGCCTGACCGAGACTCGAACTCGGGACCTACCTTAGGTAGGAGAGGAGGTACTGGCAGAAGTAAAGCCGTGAGGACGGGGTGTGAGTCGTGCTTGGGTAGCTCAGTTGCCTGCCGGCACGGTAGCTCAGCGTGTTCGGTGAGAGGATTAGCTGCCCTCTGTAATAAAAAACTGAGTTAATCGATCAACAACGAACATAAACGGATGTCTTCCGACGTCCGCCCCGAGAAGATGCAACGAACAAAAGCGAACAGAATGAGATTAAAAAAAAAAAAAAGTTGGTAGATCACTTGTCCGCGAAAGGCAAAGGTCCCGAGTTCGAGTCTCGGTGCGGCACACAGTTTTAATCTACCAGGAAGTTTCATATCAACGCACACTCCGCTGCACAGTGAAAATTTCATTCTTGTCTTCCTTTCCCCAGCCAATGCCGAGGGTCAGCGGCAGGTGTCCCGTACTCTCTCCACACCATCGAATCTGAAAACTACAGTCACAGTGACGTGACCTGTTTCCCTTCTCGATCTCGCTCTTCCCTACAACAAAGCTTGAGGCCACACTCACTCCCTCCTCCGTTCGCTCCTCGGAATCCTGCCATCCCTCTCCGCTCCTTGACCACCTTTTCGCACTTCTACACAATTCTTGTGATAAGCTGGCTTGGGCCTAGAGGCCTGTAGCCAGAAATTTTGGTAGCACCACTTTAAGCAATGTATCTGCAGTTATTGTCACGTTCGTTACCGCACCCCTTCCTCGTCCGTCCTCTGCTACCATTAGTCATCAGGAAACATCGTAAACAGCAAATGAGCAGATCTCAGTAGTGTTCCGCATTCTCGAGCTGTGTGGTTGAGACTCGAGTATTCTTACACTAATTTCAAGATGAATTAAGTAGATTGTCAGCAAAAAAAGTCCTTTATTTTATTAAGTATTGCAGGAAAGCTAGAAATCAAGCAGTCAGGCACACGTCAATTGACTAAACATAACAGACACACACGCACACGCACACGCACACACACACATACACACACACACACACACACACACAAACAAAGGAGCAAATGCTGTTATGATTTCCGTACATACTAAATTACTATCTACAGTACTTCGTGGATAAGAACTCGTATATTTATGACTATACAATTACTGTTTTTTTCTTGTGTTTTTCAAGAAATGCTTCTATCGGAGCACAGAAATGCGAATATGTTCCTGTTTATTAAGTGACGAACTGCAAAGAGGGGTATCAGCTGCCACATTCTACCTTCCTCAGCACCTTTAAAAATGTTCCCAAAAAATTTGGCGTGCGAACGTACTCGCGCTTCCTTTCATATGAAATACGCAGCAGACTCCCAAAATCTCCCTTAACTGTACTTCAGTCACACCCCCCTAGTCCATAGCTGTAGGTCGCTCATACCCATCCATTCTCAGTCACTAATTCAGCCCAACTAAATGTTACCTTTTTCTGTGTGTCTGTCTCTCATTGTCTGTTTTGACACAGGCATAGTCCCATGCGTTCCGTTCTACTTCTAGAGTCTCCAGTCACTGTCACTGTCTCCTTGTTGCTCTATCTTACTACTAATATCTCGTTCGTTCCTTCCTATCGCTGCTGTCTAATCTCATTGTCACTCACTGTCCCTTTTCCTCATTCTCACCGTCGTGTACTCTATCTCTCATTATCACTGGCTCTCACCCACTTTTAATTTGTTTTTCTCTTTTTCATGCCCCCTCCCGCTGGGATTATCGCCTTAACTCTTTACCTAATACTGTTCTGTCACTGTACACGTTCCATTGCCACCATGTCCCTCTCCTTCTGTCACACTGACATTATCTCCTTCACAACCACTGCCCAGTATCTTCCAGCAATTATACGTTTTCGTCTCTTTGCCACTGCCACTGTCTCTCTCTGTTTCAGCACAAAATACAGTAAATACTTGACATCGATAAGAGCATTTTTCCGCTGGTTCCATTCTTTTCCTTGCTACAGGAGGGCATACAACTCATATCAAAAGAAACCTATTGGTTAGTAAAATTTTGATAATTTACTTACGTGAAATTAATGCAAAACAAATTTTCACCTAAAACCAGATTATGTGCACAAAAATATTTTGCATGTGCTTCAGTATTACATCATGGGGTTCCCAGACGATAATGGAGCCACTTTACAGCATATTTCTCCATGCTACGTCAGTTCATAGTCTATTTAATCGTCGCACAGTGCATCTACAATTGTACATATGTAGTAATTTTGAATCTCTGTATCTCGACAACGGATAAAGGTATGAAGAAAATCTGCAAGTATGTTCGAGAACTTGGTTTAGGAATATATTTTAACAATTTCAACCCTTTTTCGTGTATTGCCGTCTAGGAATTCTGAGTTTTGGTCCACAAGTGACGGCGAAAATACACTAAAAACCAAATTTTATGGCTTTTCCGAGGAACCACCCGTTAACTAATGGTGCTTTCGTAAGTTCCTTCAAGCCAGCTGTAGACCACATCAGATGTGAAAATAATCAATCGATTTGCTCCCTTTGTCTAAGCAGGAGAAAGTATGTAATATTCAAATACAACCCCTTACCGTAGGGTGTCGACACTAAGACAAACCTTATGTCACGTATACAAATGAACAGTAGCCCAAGCCCTATCAAAACAGTTCACTCCATCTTTCTATCACCAACAGAACCCGAGGGATGAGCACCGGAAAATCCCGTTTCAATGCGCGGTGCTTGGGTCATAGTTGGTACGCATTCTGTCGCATGACTACCGATAGATGAAGATCATGTACCAAAGAACTCGGAAGTATTCCGGTACTAAGTTTACCGACATTTAATCTGGGCCTCGATAAAGAGAATGAGCACAATCCGCCACTCGCAAGTATTGACCTAGGTTCAAAATGGATATGTTGTTGTTGTTGTGGTCTTCAGTCCTGAGACTGGTTTGATGCAGCTCTCCATGCTACTCTATCCTGTGCAAGCTTCTTCATCTCCCAGTACCTACTGCAACCTACATCCTTCTGAATCTGCTTAGTGTATTCATCTCTTGGTCTCCCCCTATGATTTTTACCCTCCACGCTGCCCTCAAATACTAAATTGGTGATCCCTTGATGCCTCAGAACATGTCCTATTAAACCGATCCCTTCTTCTGGTCAAGTTGTGCCACAAACTTCTCTTCTCCCCAATCCTATTCAATACTTCCTCATTAGTTATGTGATCTACCCATCTAATCTTCAGCATTCTTCTGTAGCAACACATTTCTAAAGCTTCTATTCTCTTCTTGTCCAAGCTATTTACCGTCCATGTTTCACTTCCATACATGGCTACACTCCATACAAATACTTTCAGAAATAACTTCCTGACACTTAAATCTATACTCGATGTTAACAAATTTCTCTTCTTCAGAAACGCTTTCCTTGCCATTGCCAGTCTACATTTTATATCCTCTCTACTTCGTCCATCATCAGTTATTTTGCTCCCCAAATACCAAAACTCCTTTACTACTTTAAGTGTCTCATTTCCTAACCTAATACCCTCAGCATCACCCGACTTAACTCGACTACATTCCATTATCCTCGTTTTGCTTTTGTTGATGTTCATCCTATATCCTCCCTTCAAGACACCATCCATTCCGTTCAACTGCTCTTCCAAGTCCTTTGCTGTCTCTGACAGAATTACAATGTCATCGGCGAACCTCATAGTTTTTATTCCTTCTCCATGGATTTTAATACCTACTTCAAATTGTTTCCTTTACTGCTTGCTCAATATAGAGATTGAATAATATCGGGGAGAGGCTACAACCCTGTCCTACTCCCTTCCCAACCACTGCTTCCCTTTCATGTCCCTCAACTCTTATGACTGCCATCTGGTTTCTGTACAAGTTGTAAATAGCCTTTCGCTCCCTGTATTTTACCCCTGCCACCTTTAGAATTTGAAAGAGAGTATTCCAGTCAACATTGTCAAAAGCTTTCTACAAGTCTACAAATGCTAGAAACGTAGGTTTGCCTTTCCTTAATCTTTCTTCTAAGATAAGTCGTAAGGTCAGTATTGCCTCACGTGTTCCAGTATTTCTACGGAATCCAAACTAATCTTCCCCGAGGTCAGCTTCTACTAGTTTTTCCATTCGTCTGTAAAGAATTCGTGTTAGTACTTTCCAGCTGTGGCTTATTAAACTGATTGTTCGGTAATTTTCACATCTGTCAACACCTGCTTTCTTTGGGATTGGAATTATTATATTCTTCTTGAAGTCTGAGGGTATTTCGCCTGTTTCATACATCTTGCTTACCAGATGGTAGAGTTTTGTCAGGACTGGCTCTCCCAAGGCCGTCAGTAGTTCGAATGGAATGTTGTCTAGTCCGGGGGGCCTTGTTTCGACTCAGGTCCTTCAGTGCTCTGTCAAACTCTTCACGTAGTATCGTATCTCCCATTTCATCTTCATCTACATCCTCTTCCATTTCCATAATATTGTCCTCAAGTGCATCGCCCTTGTATAGACCCACTATATACTCCTTCCACCTTTCTGCTTTCCCTTCTTTGCTTAGAACTGGGTTTCCATCTGAGCTCTTGATGTTCATACATGTGGTTCTCTTATCTTCAAAGGTCTCTCTAACTTTCCTGTAGGCAGTATCTATCTTACCCCTAGTGAGATAAGCCTCCACATCCTTACATTTGACCTCTAGCCATCCCTGCTTAGCCATTTTGCACTTCCAGTCGATCTCATTTTTGAGACGTTTGTATTCCATTTTGCCTGCTTCATTTACTGCATTTTTACACTCCTGGAAATGGAAAAAAGAACACATTGACACCGGTCTGTCAGACCCACCATACTTGCTCCGGACACTGCGAGAGGGCTGTACAAGCAATGATCACACGCACCTCACAGCGGACACACCAGGAACCGCGGTGTTGGCCGTCGAATGGCGCTAGCTGCGCAGCATTTGTGCACCGCCGCCGTCAGTGTCAGCCTGTTTGCCGTGGCATACGGAGCTCCATCGCAGTCTTTAACACTGGTAGCATGCCGTGACAGCGTGGACGTGAACCGTATGTGCAGTTGACCGACTTTGAGCGAGGGCGTATAGTGGGCATGCGGGAGGCCGGGTGGACGTAACGCCGAATTGCTCAACACGTGGGGCGTGAGGTCTCCACAGTACATCGATGTTGTCACCAGTGGTGGGCGGAAGGTGCACGTGCCCGTCGACCTGGGACCGGACCGCAGGGACGCACGGATGCACGCCAAGACCGTAGGATCCTACGCAGTGCCGTAGGGGACCGCACCGCCACTTCCCAGCAAATTAGGGACAATGTTGCTCCTGGGGTATCGGCGAGGACCATTCGCAACCGTCTCCATGAAGCTGGGCTACGGTCCCGCGCACCGTTAGGCCGTCTTCCGATCACGCCCCAACATCGTGCAGCCTGCCTCCAGTGGTGTCGCGACAGGCGTGAATGGAGGGACGAATGGAGACGTGTCGTCTTCAGCGATGAGAGTCGCTTCTGCCTTGGTGCCAATGATGGTCGTATGCGTGTTTGGCGCCGTGCAGGTGAGCGCCACAATCAGGACTGCATACGACCAAGGCACACAGGGCCAACACCCGGCATCATGGTGTGGGGAGCGATCTCCTACACTGGCCGTACACCACTGGTGATCGTCGAGGGGACACTGAATAGTGCATGGTACATCCAAACCGTGATCGAACCCATCGTTC
This sequence comes from Schistocerca piceifrons, assembly GCF_021461385.2. Classification (NCBI taxonomy): domain Eukaryota; kingdom Metazoa; phylum Arthropoda; class Insecta; order Orthoptera; family Acrididae; genus Schistocerca; species Schistocerca piceifrons. The sequence goes on from NC_060142.1 coordinate 605,615,553, forward strand.
TACCATTCCTAGATCGGTAAGGGAACTTGCTGTTCCAACAGGACAATGCACGTCCGCATGTATCCCGTGCCACCCAACGTGCTCTAGAAGGTGTAAGTCAACTACCCTGGCCAGCAAGATCTCCGGATCTGTCCCCCATTGAGCATGTTTGGGACTGGATGAAGCGTCGTCTCACGCGGTCAGCACGTCCAGCACGAACGCTGGTCCAACTGAGGCGCCAGGTGGAAATGGCATGGCAAGCCGTTCCACAGGACTACATCCAGCATCTCTACGATCGTCTCCATGGGAGAATAGCAGCCTGCATTGCTGCGAAAGGTGGATATACACATTACTAGTGCCGACATTGTGCATGCTCTGTTGCCTGTGTCTATGTGCCTGTGGTTCTGTCAGTGTGATCATGTGATGCATCTGACCCCAGGAATGTGTCAATAAAGTTTCCCCTTCCTGGGACAATGAATTCACGGTGTTCTTATTTCAATTTCCAGGAGTGTATATTTTCTCCTTTCATCAATTAAATTCAATATTCCTTCTGTTACCCAAGGATTTCTACTAACCCTCTTCTTTTTACCTACTTGATCGTCTGCTGCCTTCACTACTTCATCCCTACGATCTAGCCATTCTTCTTCTACTGTATTTCTTTCCCCCTTTCCTTTCAATTGTTCCCTTATGCTCTCCCTGAAACTCTGTACAACCTCTGGTTCTTTCAGTTTATCCAGGTGCCATCTCCTTATATTCCCACCTTTTTGCAGTTTCTTCAGTTTTAATCTACAGGTCATAACCAATAGATTGTGGTCAGAGTCCACATCTGCCTCTGGAAATGTCTTACAATTTAAAACCTGGTTCCTAAATCTCTGTCTTACCATTATATAATCTATCTGATACCTTTTAGTATCTCCAGGGTTCTTCCATGTATACAACCTTCTATCATGATTCTTAAACCAAGTGTTAGCTATGATTAAGTTGTGCTCTGTGCAAAATTCTATCAGGCGGCTTCCTCTTTCATTTCTTAGCCCCAATCCATAATCACCTACTACGTTTCCTTCTCTCCCTTTTCCTACACTCGAATTCCAGTCACCCATGACTATTAAATTTTCGTCTCCCTTCACTATCTGAATAATTTCTTTTATTTCATCATACATTTCTCCAATTTCTTCGTCATCTGCAGAGCTAGTTGGCATATAAACTTGTACCACTGTAGTAGGTGTGGGCTTCGTATCTATCTTGGCCACAATAATGCGTTCACTATGCTGTTTGTAGTAGCTTACCCGAATTCCTATTTTCCTATTCATTATTAAACCTACTCCTGCATTACCCCTATTTGACTTTGTGTTTATAACCCTGTAGTCACCTGACCAGAAGACGGAATACAACTTCGAAGACGGAATGGTGTTGTCGGTTGTTGTACCTGGTGCAATAAAGATGAAAGTGGTTGTGTGATTACCATAATGTTACCAGGCACTAGTGTATTTTAAACAATATTTTTCATAAGCAATTCTACAACATAGCACGCCACTGTTTCTAAAAGTCACAAACCCTAGGAAAGTTACGTGTAAAAAATATAATGTTGATACAGGCTATATTTCTTTTGCTGATCAAAACAGTTTCAAGTAGATCAGTATGTAACTTCTATGTGCCAAATCGCAAAGTTGAAACTACAGAATGTACAAAATCTCAAAACGTGCAATCATCTGCTATTACAATATCAACTGAAGGAATGCAAAACCAGGGTGCCTCTTCGAGAGTCATTTGAGCTTATTGCACAGAAATTTGACGAGAAGACGACCGACCGTTTCAAGCACCTACTGACATCCACGTATTTTCTCTTGAATGGAGAATACTATGAACAAACATAAGTAGTCGTAATGGGGAGCCCACTCTCGCCTGTGGTCGCGAATCGCTATTTGGAGTACTTCGAGGAGGAAGCTTTTTCGCGTCATCTAAATGGAAACCTACGTGTTTTCATTATGTGGATGACACGTTCGTAATCTGAACCCATGGAAGGGACAATCTCTTAGACTTCCGTACACACATGAACTACATACATCTGAACATTAAATTCACTATGGAGACCGAAGCAGAAGGAAGATTACCTTACCTGGACGTCATGGTCAAAAGAAGAACTGATGGCACATTGGGCCACGGAGTACATAGGAAGAAAACGCACACCGACCTCTATTTGCATGCGGATACCTGGCGCAGTGTCGGGGAAAATAGGACGAATATTAGTAAACACCGAGGAGTAACGGTCTTTTGCCCAACAAATAAAGCACGATCATTATTGGGAAGTGTCAAAGACGATCTCAGTTAACTGAAAGCCGGCATATATCAGATTCTGTGGCAATGTGAGAGGGCTTATATCGGACAGACAGTGCGCACCATCGAAGATCTTTGCCGAGAACATCAGAGGCACGCTCGACTTGGGTGCCCCAACAATGCGGCGGTCGCTGAGCACTGTTTGTCCGAAAATCACGAAATGGGCTATCAATATACCAGAGTCTTGGTACACATATCAAAATACTGGGTCAGCGTGGTTAGAGGCTGTCGAAATTCGTAGCAGGGACGGACTCATCAACTGAGATTGCGCCTTCAACCTCAGCAGGGCTCGAGAACCAGCAATGAGCCTAATTAAAAAGACGCTCAGCAAAGGAAACGAACGGGCGACTAGGACGGACGAGGCAATTACACTGACGCCACCACAGGTGCCGACGCCAACGTCTCAGAAACCGCGGACGCGCGGGCGCGGACCACGGAGAGAGCGCCTCGAGAGGGGAGGGGATTAAATATGGCCGCCCGCCCTCAGGAGCTCACCGTTTGTCAGCGCACCTGACGATGGCGACATGTCTGGTCGCCGAAATATTATGCCCGTTGGATACTATGGACTGGCAGTACTCCCGTGGACTGTTCGAGAACGAATGCAAAACCATTTTTTTTTTTGTGGATTTATGTGATGCTTTAGCAAGAGCCAAAGTACAATTAGAAAAACCGTCAAATGTAGCATTCAGATAATTTTTAGAGAAGTACAGAAAAAATTATATCTCAGATGCAGCCACCTTGCACGAAAATTACCTTCAAATAAAATATGAAGGTACACATGACTAAAATTCCTAACATTGAAATCAGTTTCCAAGTCTACCAAGTTTAAAACTTGTAAGATTTATTTACTGTTGACTTTTCGTAAGGAAACTGCTCTGATTTTATACTGTAACGTTTGTGGTAGGAAATATGACATTTGAATGATTTTTCTTGTAATGCCACACAGTCTTTAGTATAATTATAATACAAATTAGCAATAATTGATAAGTGTTCTGCATCTGTTAGGTTGTACCACGTAGTTAATGTGGCCTGTGGATTGCCTAAGCCGTCGGACTATGACCAGGACTGTCATTAGCCTTGTCACACAAAGTTAATGGTGTAAATGTTTCAGGTCATTAATGGTCATTAATAGTGTACCACCTTAATATCACCCTAATTAGTGAAATTCATTAAAGAGCTAGTGTCTTCGACTGAAAGCAGTTCTAGGTATCTGTTCTCAACATTTGTGTCACGTTCAATAAGTAATACATCACATTTTTCTAAAAACAGCTAGGTTTTACTCAGAATTTCAATACAACTTATTATTCTTTATTCATTTTGCTACAATTTACTGTTATTCAACTCATTTTCCTTTCAGTGCCACAGCCTTCTACCACATTGCTGGGAGGGTCTGTATACCCACATGGTGCCGCTCCCCTGGTTGATGACAGGGCCATCGTACTGCTGCTTGAATAGCGTCCCCATCATCGACGCACTGCTCCCCACGGAGTGCATCCTTCTTTAGGCCAAACAGATGGTAGTCATAAGGTTCGAGATCCAGGCTGTAGGGTGCACGAGGAAGAACAGTCCAGTTAATTTTTGTGAGCTCCTATCGGGAGTGCAGGCTTGAGTGATGCCTTTCCTTGTCACGGGGAAGGAGAAGTTCGTTTGCAATTTCGTGGCGACGGAAGAGCTGAAGTCATTTCTTAAATTTACTGACGGTAGCAAAGTATATTTCAGAATTAATTGTTGCACCACGAGAGAGTACGTAAGACAGGATGACCCCTTCGGTGACCCAGAAGACCGTCGCCAGGTGATTACAGGCAGAGGACGACGCTTTGAGGAGGAGAGATGACGTGGCTCCATTATGTGGGTGACCGTTTTGTTTCCTGTTCAGTGTGATGAACCAGAATTTCATCGCCTGTGACGATGTTCAGCCAAAATTGTCACCATCAGCCTCGTACCGCTCGAGCAGTTCCGCACAGATGGTCCTTCGTTGCTCTTTATGATATTCTATTATGCAGCGAAGAAATCAGCGGGCATATATCTTTCAATAATACACTGGTGAACTAGATTGTCAGCACTACCAACAGAGACCTCCAGTTGTGCAGCGAGGTGTTTGTCTGTGATCACTCGACCACATCCAATGAGAGTGTTCGCACGTTCTCAATTTGCAGCTGGCTGGCATATGGGAGAGAGCAGAGGTTTGAGCGACCTCATTTCGAAGATGCCAGACGCCTCGCCCCAAGACTCACCGTGGAATTGTTCACCGCCGTGTCTCTGAAGACACTCTGTAAGCTCGTATAAATGTCTGCGATGCTCTGATTCTTCACGAAAGCTACTCATAGACAGCTGTCTGCTTCGTATGTAACTCAGTTGTAGATGCCAATTTTTAGGCTACGTACAACACCGACGCCTAACTGACCTTCATAGACCTATAGGGGCTGAAACACGAACATTCCACGATGTCCCCCAAAGATTCCCCATTTTTTCATCCGAAATCAGCCGAGAAAAAACAAACGTTGCATTAGTCACTGAGAACCCCTTGTACATACTACAAGTCCCAAAAATAATACTTTAAAGTTTGCCAGGTACCCATAAACACGTATTAGGAAACATCTGACAAAGCGCAACACAACACAAGCACAATAACTTCCTGCTTAAGTATCGTGAAATATCTATTGAATAGTTAACGGCTGTATTGCATTATCTACATGTTCTAACACTAAACGTTAACAATAAACTAAAACAGCAAGTGTAACAGTTTGTAAAATTATTATATTTAGTATCTCATGTATGAAACAGCTCTGTTATAGACAACAAACAAACTAATACTCTTTGACAGTAAACTTATAGGAATTAAAAATAAATTGTAATTTATTTCCACAGAACATCTGACACTAAATTGATCCGCATTAAACGATCACTTCAATGAGTTTGAAATTGATGTCCATCACGTATAATAATAATTCACGATTTTTTCAATCGTAATTTGCTGTTATCATTTTACATTATGGCAAATAATACATAATTTTTATCATCAAAGAAACGATTTAGTTAATTGTCCTTTGGTACAATGAAAGGGTTTGCATTAGTGAGTATGTATGGACAGAAAGAAATTACGCCCACATAAACAAATTTATAATATTTGTTACAGTTCCTCAAAGGAATTCCTTGAGAGACATTAACTTTAATAGCTGCTGAAATAATCTTGTATTTCTTGAGACTGTTCTCCTGTATTGCATAAGTAGCACGTCTGAAACGTATTAGGAAGATGCACGCATGTCATATTCAAACCTGCTTCCAATGGTGACTTCATAATTACGTATTCGAGCACATATAATGACAATCATTAAGTATGGTCAGGCTGTCTTTCATGAACAATTACCATGCAAAATCTCAACGTTGTGAGAGAGACCTCACATCCCCAACAAGAAAATTGATCTTCACTAACTTCACACAGCTTAAGAAATATTAATACTGTATTTTCCGCTCGAAAATCCTCACCTATCAAAGTTCTAATCATTCTGTAAGACTGACAGGCTTTTGCAATAAGTCACATCCCCATCGTTTATTTCTAAGCAGTCTTTTTGATAAGTTCTTTGTCTCGTAATATATGTCCTTATAATTCAGTCTTCTCCAAGAAAAAAAAGTTACAAGTATATAAACGCAATATAAGTTTCATACATACAACGTTACAATTACACATATTTTAACTGATAAAACTGAGTCCAAGATTTCACACTGTTAAATTGATAACATCTACAACGAATGGCGACATAGCAATATCCAGTGAGTTGAGCGTATCAGTTGCGCTAAATCAGTAAGAGACGGCGCACGTGTATATTTGTTGTTATCTGCGCGCTTCACACTTGTAAATACACTCTTCTGAAGATGTTTACATGATCCATTGTTTCAGTCAGGGATAAAATGTATTTCTATATTCTCCCTTACAACCAAAGTGATTGAATGATATGTTACATTCTACAAAAATGTAAAAAATTATTTTGTGAACTTAATCACCCTTCAGCTTTTATATTAATTATTATTTTGTCACGTATTGTATGATATTCGAATAGGTTTGAAACATTAAACGTTTCTGCCTCTCCTCATTACACTGTTGGGCGATATAATGCAAATTTTATAGTTGGAAAATTAACTAGAGGACTGGAAAACATTATCTAGTGTACTGAAAAGCTTTGGAAAAAAGCAAAACACTCTACAAAAGCTGATTTATTTGAAGATGGAATTCAAAAGTAATTGTAATGAGAAAAATATTTGAATCATTCTTATTTATAAGTGTTCCCACTGAAATTATCCCCATATTCGTAACTTGATAGGATATCATTTTAGAGCATGAGCTTTTTCATTGTGAGCTTTCATGTCACTTTATTACTTCAGAGTTCGGTTTGACCTCCAGTATAGCGAATAATTAGCATGAAGCGTTTGTTGTCAAGAATGCACGCAGAGACAGAAACTGATTCTCCTGGCTTCATCCTATCACCCTTTATCGTTAGAAAGTCCATGTGCTCCATCCTTTCTATCTGCAAATCAAGTGAGCTGGTTTTGGTAAAGCATTTGCAAACTGAAGGTCGTACTTTCAAAGGTAGTATTAACCTGATAAATTTATTATTATTATTATTTTAAATATCATGGCCAATAAATTTGAATACAAAGACCCATAATACTGTTAAGCGATGCTGTCCGCATATGATGAAGACTGTAAAAGCAATGGAAGTGTTTTCCAACTCTTGGGCTACTTATACGTGTAGCCCTCCTGCTATATTGTGTAACTAAAAGCGTACTTCTAAAATATGACGATGTGAATACTCTGACAGCTTCTACAACGAAATCAAACAGAATAATGAAATATAAGTTCAAATAATTCTGACAACATTAATTAAGTCGGAAGCTGACTATTTTCCTTTTTTCGGTCTTCGTAAAAGCACCTGCCTAATCTGTCGCATGTAGAGATACACTCTCAAATTTAGCTTTGTCACCACAATCTATTTTTAAGCAGATAGGATACATTAATATGTACTGCGATACTGAATCGTATAATTATGATGAAGTTAATTTGATAAGAGGAAGACAGTACTCGTAATTTTAATGAAGTTACCGTATGTTTCTGTCATTTAGTTGAAAGCATTAAGTTACTGATCCTTACTAAATTTAGTTTCCGGTTTCATATCGTAGAAAGTTTCGAGGACTAAAGACGAGCAAATGGCATTCAAGAAAGCAGATCTGAAGGAAAACTGTTTTACATCAAATCAAATTTAACGCATTTGCTGCGGACATAACCAAGCTGCAAGCCATAGGTCTATCACTGGCTAAATTTTCGACAATTGTTGAACGGGCTGAAATATCTTTGCAATCATCCTATGGGAAAATGGTTACTTCAGTAAAAGCTTAGCTGATCAAAGTTCTGCAATCAAATGTGAACTTTCAGTTTATAAAGTTGAGGAAAAAATTTTTTCTGGCGAACATACCCCAAATTTTCAACGTTACCTGCCTTCGTCGGACATTTTTTCACTTAAGTACGCACCTGCCATTTCCTGTGACGTAGAAATGTACAAAGAATTTTCTGTCAGATAAACGCAAGAGATTCTACTAAAAAAATTGGAGAAAGCGGCTATTGTTTACTGTTTTTGATGTAAAATGGAAAAAAATATATCTCAACTTTGAGGACATATATTTTTATTGTTTTGCTGCCTGAATGTGAATATTTAGTGAGAAGATACAGCATGAACCCATGAATGTTTTCCGGTTTAACAGTACATGAAAATCCAGGCTCTACTTACAAAATCTGTCGGTAGTAATGTGGGGCGTTTCAAAACAAACTGCTACACCTATACACAAAAAATGAAATGGAAAACGATTTTGACTTAGATATCAAGTGTTTAGGTAGTTCGCAGTGTTGTGTGCATGTCAGTACCATCTAATTTCAATAGGCTTTCAATTGACTTGGAAAAAATTGGCTAATAAATTTCAGATATCCATACCCTGTGTTAAAAGGTTGCTTTACGGCATACGTCCTCTACCTTGTGGATCAAATGGTTCAAATGGCCCTAAGCTCCATGGGACTTGACATCTGAGGTCATCAGTCTCCTGGACGTAGAAGTATTTAAATGTAACTAACATAAGGACATCACACACATCCATGCCCGAGGCAGGATACGCACCTGCGACTGTAGTAGCAGCGTGGTTCCGGACTGAAGCGCCTAGAACCGCTCGCTTGTGGATCATTTACTGTGAGTAGCTTTTAACGTTTCTTTTCCCCTCTTTTACACGAACTATTTTTCGTTTTGCATTGTTATTCATCTTTTCAATTTTTCAAAGAATTTAACTTCATTAAGTAAATCATTTACCAACTACTACAGGACAGAGTTCAAAAACTGAACTTATCGTACCTGAGAACAAATAAATAATTGGGAGATTGGTTGTGAAACGACAGTCGAAGAAGATAGTTATTGAAAACTAAATTAATAATTTCGTGAAGATACTAAGGAATCAAAGTAAAATTGTTTTCTCTTTCCTATTACAACGTAGTTGTTTTAATTTTAACGCATTCTACTTGCAGAAATGAATTTATATTTCTGTTTATTTGCGATGCAATGATAACACACATTAGTCATAATACCGATTGACACTGGTTAACCAAACTGTATGTCCATCACAGGATCCCATTAATTTTTAGTTACATAAAAATAAATCATTTAGGGCAGTGTAATGGTAGCAGATGACAGAATGATTATAGTTTGAAATTCTTTCAAAGGCCCACGCAAAGTCTTTACAAACGCTCTCCCAATATAGCTTCAACCAGAGCACACATACAAGCCTGTCTGCCTTTCAGGAAAGTGCCGGATGAATACATTATAAGTTGCTGAATCAGGCACAACTGTGTAACCAAGAGGGAGGGTGGAAGGTAGGTCATATGTACGGTCGTAGGAGGGCCCTGGGGTGGTGAAAGCAGTTGATCTAACTGGCTGATCTTGCTCTCAGCCAGAGCGGACGGCTCTTGCCATCGAACTCTGCCTCTGCTCATGAGGATCGGTACCCAGCGATGGAGAGGTGAATCACTAGCTTTTCCATTCCCTAGTCCTTTATTTTAGTACCAACCTCCTGGACTGACAGTGAACCTTCACTTCTTCCCACAGAGCGAGACCTTATGTACGCTTTGCTGTCAGAGTATAGTCAAACACTCAAACCTCACTTTCATTTCAAACCAACCTCCATTCCAATGCTCACATCAATCCGGGCATCGTGTGGATAACTGGCGTCAAAAGTGGGAAAAACCAACCACTGAGCCCAAATAGCGGTCGCGTAAATTTCTGTTAGTGTGAGGTTGTGTGGCCGGATAGAGGATTGTTGTATTACTCCTTTGTGAGAGTTGCTGCAGTTGTGTGTTACCCGCACTACCGAGAACGCGAAACGTGCCACATGCCTGCCACAGGGTGAGCTGTCTCTTGGAAAAAAAAAGAACAGCATCGAGCAGCACCACACAGAACACGTTGTGCACATGTGCACTACACGTGAGTCTGTCCCATTCGATTGTTATGGCCAGCCAACCAGTGCCAGCTAGTTTTCCGGTCGGAAAATGCCACAGCAACTGCATGGGTGCTGTATGTGACAGGCATAGTTCACCTGCCACTGACCTCTAGCTTCATGTCCTCCACTAGTGCCGACATTGCAATTGGCTTGGGATACTGGCCTTGTTCCCTTGCTGCCCAGCTGTCTCAGATTTCGTAGCCTGGCCTGACGACCTAAGTGTGCGCACAACAGACCATGCTGTTCATCCACCAGTCCCACTGCAGCCCCATGATAAAGATCGTCATGCAGCCTTCAGCTGGACATCAATATTTCGCTTACATTTGTGGTAATATGGAGTACCTACCAGCTGATTATCGATGTATCTCAGCTCCTCCACCTGTGTGTCCTGGTCTCCAGAATGTGAGCATCTCTTTCTCGCTACCATGCCACTAACTGCCGCCGGATCCATGTCGCCCACACGTGGGTGCCATATACCCACCATCCATCTACCGGGATGTACTTCATGCTGCTACATGCTTGTATCAGTGCAACGTGTTGTGCGGACCATACTGTAAGTATTGTGACCAATTTGTGCATCCGTCAGTAGGCTACAAATGAGGATATTTACAGATGCCGTGTTTTAAATCAGGGAATTTCTGTCTTTGTTTGATCTGTAATTTCTAGTGTTTGGTCAGTTGTTGACTGAAGTGTGAATGTTGTAAGGTTATGGAATTAATTATTTCACCTGTTGAGTCGGAGTATTTGATTGCATGCACTTTAAAACAGAGTTGAGTAACACAAGTCTTGTTTGTGAGGTTCATCATTAAGATGGAACACCTATTTTGTACTTCTGGGTTACAATTATACCAGCTCCAATTGTGTCTCCAAGAATTTGATTACATCTAAAACAACTTAAAATCGGGAGCATTACCTGTAGCTACACGTTCATTAAGTGATACTATTTAAGTTGCTTTGTTGTTTGAAAATTTTGAAGTTGAAGTATATGAGTATTTACAGAAAGTTTTTCTCATTGGTTCAGTCTGCTAAGTACTACACAAAATAACTTTTACAGTCTCACTTTTCTCCTCTCTTTCTTTCCAGTAGTTTTTCATTTTTGAAATGTGTTTCCCTCATGTTCCTTCTGTCCATATTTCACCGGTGATTTTCATTATTTTCTGCTAGAGGCCCCTAAAATTATTTACTTTTGCTCTCAACTTTTGTCTTCCTCCTATTTCTTCGTCCGTTACTTTCATCTGTTTTAGGTCCCCTTTAAATTATTTTATCCACATCACTGACGTTTTAAGGTTTTTGTTAAAAAGTGAAAAATATACTTTTGTAACCCTCCTTTCAGCTATCTGTTTTAGATGTCCACAGAATGCAACTCTTCCTCATTCCGTCTGACATTTGTCATATTTTTTAATAAATTTCAGTATTAATATTTCATAAATTTCGGTATTACTTCTTAATTTTCATTCCCCATTCTCATATTTTGGTCCCAAGATTTTCTTCGTCAATTCTGTTTAATTCTTTCTTATATCACCTAACTGCTTAGCTGTATTTGACAAAAAGTATTCTCAAGCAAAAAGGCAGTCTGATTTACTGACAGTGATTTAGTGCCATAGTTTTATATATATGGAACTATACAGCTGTTATATTCATTTAATATTCTATTATATGATTTGGTAAAGAGTGGGCTGCGGTATAATTCAGGAGCTCTACATGTCGCATCCATAAATACTATTTTTTAAGATGGGTCCTTATCGTGTTCTAAGTAACACAGCCTTTTGCTACTTATGTCGTTAGAAGTCACTTCTTAAGATGAGTATATTTCCAATTTCGTTTCCAGGTATATGCACCTAGCAAGATGTGACTGGCACCCACGAAGCAGTGTCGTCGTAACTGCCGTCTACGTCACTTCTGCTGTGCAGCGAGCTGCGTTAATTTAAGTATTAACTGTGTTTTTCTTACTTGTCACTTTTTCGTCCGTGTGTTTTTGCTTTTAGGAAGCTTTAATTGTAGAGTGCTAGTAATAGTGTTCCATAGACTTCGTGTTTGATTTGAATACAGTCAGAGAGATTCCCTTTAGTCAACCATAGTGCCAGTAGTGCTAGTGTTTGTTTTCAATACAGTCCAGAGACAGGTAGTGATGTTTCATTGTTTTCTACAAGATGTGTCTAGTAACCACAGTATAGTCAACTATCAGCCGCCTTTAGTGAATTAGCAGTCTAGTTAAAAGTTGGTTAACTCTCTACAGTAAACTGATTTCTTAGGACGGATAGGATGTGTGACTGCTGTGTACGGACGCAGGAGGAGCTGGCCACTGTTCGCGAACAGCTGAGCGTGTTGATGGCCGCGGTCAGCCGTCTACAGGTTGCTTCCTCGGAGTGTAGCGGCAGTGGGGAGTCTGGTGCGTCGCATGGTACACCCCAGGTGTTACATGCTTCACCCACTGTCCCTGCTGTCAAGACATCTTCGCGGGTACCGGAAGCGGTTGGGCCACCCTCTCCCCAAGGGTATTGGCGGGTTCAGCGGCGTTCGCGGCGCACGAGGCGGAGGGCCAATGTGGAAGCTGGCCGTGTGGCATCGCCCGCTCTGCATGTGAGTGGACATGTGGCTACTCCTTCAGCAAGGTCCGAGCAGGCACACGGGGGGAGGGGTTTATTAGTTATTGGGAGCTCCAACGTTAGGCGGGTGACAGAGTTCGTTAGGGAAATAGCGGAAAGGTCGGGGAAGAAGGCCATTGTTCACTCTGTCTGCTTGCCGGGGGGCCACATCCGAGATGTGGAGGAGGCCCTTCCGGCGGCGATAGAGAGCACTGGGTGCACCCGACTGCAAATTTTTGCTCATGTCGGCACCAATGACTACTGCCGTCTGGGTTCAGAGGTCATCCTCAGTCCGTACAGGCGGTTGGCGGAGTTAGTGAAGGCGGAAAGCCTCGGTCGCGGGGTGGACTCTCAGCTAACTATGTGTAGTATCGTTCCCAGAACCGATCGCGGTCCTCTGGTTTGGAGCCGAGTAGAAGGCTTAAACCAGAGGCTCAGATGATCCTGTGGAGATTTGGTGTGCAAATTTCTCGACTGCCGCTATCGGGTGGAGAAATGTAGGGTTCCCCCTGACTAGGTCAGGCGTGCATTACACGCAGGAAGCGGCTACAAGGGTATCGGAGTAAATGTGGAGTGCACATGTGGGTTTTTTAGGTTAGAGGATACCCTCCATAGGCCCGACAAGACGCCTCCTGAGACGCGGCAAGGTAGGAGTAGGCAAAATGCAACAGGGAATAACAATATTAATGTGCTAATAGTACACTGCAGGAGCGTCTATAGAAATGTCCCAGAACTGCTCTCATTAATAAACGGTCACAATGCCCACATAGTACTAGGGACAGAAAGTTGGCTGAAACCAGACGTAAACAGTAATCAAATCCTAAACTCAGATTGGAATGTATACCGCAGGTAGGACAGTGAAGGGGGAGGTGTGTTTATAGCCATAAGAAGTGCAATAGTATCGAAGGAAATTGACGGAGATCCGAAATGTGAGATAATTTGGGTGAAGGTCACGGTTAAAGCAGGCTCAGACATGGTAATTGAATGTCTCTATAGGCCCCCTGGCTAAGCAGCTGTTGTGGCTGAGCACCTGAAGGATAATTTGGAAAATATTTCGAGTAGATATCCCCACTATGTTATAGTTCTGGGTGGAGATTTTAATTTGCCGGATATAGACTGGGAGACTCAAACGTTCATAACGGGTGGCAGGGACAAAGAATCCAGTGAAATTTTTTAAGTGCTTAATCTGAAAACTACCTTGAGCAGTTAAACAGAGAACTGACTCGTGCAGATAACATACGAGGGCAGTTCAATAAGTAAAGCAACACATTTTTTTCTCGGCCAATTTTGGTTGAAAAAACCGGAAATTTCTTGTGGAATATTTTCAAACATTCCCGCTTCGTCTCGTATAGTTTCATTGACTTCCGACAGGTGGCAGCGCTGTACGGAGCTGTTAAAATGGCGTCTGTAACGGATGTGCGTTGCAAACAACGGGCAGTGATCGAGTTTCTTTTGGCGCAAAACCAGGTCATCTCAGATATTCATAGGCGCTTGCAGAATGTCTACGGTGATCTGGCAGTGGACAAAAGCACGGTGAGTCGTTGGGCAAAGCGTGTGTCATCATCGCCGCAAGGTCAAGCAAGACTGTCTGATCTCCCGCGTGCGGGCTGGCCGTGCACAGCTGTGACTCCTGCAATGGCGGAGCGTGCGAACACACTCGTTCGAGATGATCGACGGATCACCATCAAACAACTCAGTGCTCAACTTGACATCTCTGTTGGTAGTGCTGTCACAATTGTTCACCAGTTGGGATATTCAAAGGTTTGTTCCCGCTGGGTCCCTCGTTGTCTAACCGAACACCATAAAGAGCAGAGGAGAACCATCTGTGCGGAACTGCTTGCTCGTCATGTGGCTGAGGGTGACAATTTCTTGTCAAAGATTGTTACAGGCGATGAAACATGGGTTCATCACTTCGAACCTGAAACAAAACGGCAATCAATGCAGTGGCGCCACACCCGCTCCCCTACCAAGAAAAAGTTTAAAGCCATACCCTCAGCCGGTAAAGTCATGGTTACAGTCTTCTGGGACGCTGAAGGGGTTATTCTGTTTGATGTCCTTCCCCATGGTCAATCGATCAACTCTGAAGTGTATTGTGCTACTCTTCAGAAATTGAAGAAACGACTTCAGCATGTTCGTAGGCACAAAAATCTGAACGAACTTCTCCTTCTTCATGTCAACGCAAGACCTCACACAAGTCTTCGCACCCGAGAGGAGCTCACAAAACTTCAGTGGACTGTTCTTCCTCATGCACCCTACAGCCCCGATCTCGCACCGTCGGATTTCCATATGTTTGGCCCAATGAAGGACGCAATCCGTGGGAGGCACTACGCGGATGATGAAGAAGTTATTGATGCAGTACGATGTTGGCTCCGACATCGACCAGTGGAATGGTACCGTGCAGGCATACAGGCCCTCATTTCAAGGTGGCGTAAGGCCGTAGCATTGAATGGAGATTACGTTGAAAAATAGTGTTGTGTAGCTAAAAGATTGGGGAATAACCTGGTGTATTTCAATGCTGAATAAAACAACCCCTGTTTCAGAAAAAAAATGTGTTGCATTACTTATTGAACTGCCCTCGTATTTGACCTTCTGGTGACAAACAGACCCGAATTATTTGAAACAGTTAACGCAGAACAGGGAATCAGCGATCACAAAGAGATTACTGCATCGATGATTTCAGCCGTAAATAGAAATATTAAAAAAGGTAGGAAGATTTTTATGTTTAGCAAAAGTGACAAAAAGCAGATTTCAGATAACATGACTGCCCAACACAAAAGTTTTGTCTCAAGTAGAGATAGTGTTGAGGATCAGTGGACAAAGTTCAAAACCATCGTACAATATGCGTTTGATGAGTATGTGCCAAGCAAGATCGTAAGAGATGGAAAAGAGCCACCGTGGCACAACAACCGAGTTAGAAAACTGCTACGGAAGCAAAGGGAACTTCACAGCAAACATAAACATAGCCAAAGCCTTGCAGACAAACAAAAATTACGTGAAGCGAAATTTAGTGTGAGAGGGCTATGTGAGAGGCGTTCAATAAATCGAAAATAAAGTTCTATGTACTGACCTGGCAGAAAATCCTAAGAAATTTTGGTCTTATGTCAAAGCAGTAGGTGGATCAAAACAAAATGTCCAGACACTGTGTGACCAAAATGGTACTGAAACAGAGGATGACAGACTAAAGGCCGAAATACTAAATGTCTTTTTCCGAAGCTGTTCGCAGAGGAAGACTGCAGTGTAGTTCCTTCTCTAGATTGTCACACAGATAACAGAATGGTAGATATCGAAATAGACGACAGAGGGATAGAGAAACAATTAAAATCGCTCAAAAGAGGAATGGCCGCTGGACCTGATGGGATACCAGTTCGATTTTACACAGAGTACGCGAAGGAACTTGCCCCCCTTCTTGCAGCGGTGTACCGTAGGTCTCTAGAAGAGCGTATCGGTCCAAAGGATTGGAAAATGGCACAGGTCATCCCCATTTTCAAGATGGGACGTCGAACAGATGTGAAGAACTATAGACCTATATCTCTAACGTGGATCAGTTGTAGAATTTTGGAACACGAATTATGTTCGAGTATAATGAGACCAGAAATCTACCTCTGTAGGAATCAGCATGGGTTTCGAAAAAGACGGTCGTGTGAAACCAGCTCGCGCTATTCGTCCACGAGACTCAGAGGGCCATAGACACGGGTTCACAGGTAGATGCCATGTTTCTTGACTTCCGCAAGGCGTTCGATACAGTTCCCCACAGTCGTTTAATGAACAAAGTAAGAGCATATGGGCTATCAGACCAATTGTGTGATAGGATTGAAGAGTTCCTAGATAACAGAACGCAGTATGTCATTATCAATGGAGAGAAGTCTTCCGACGTAAGAGTGATTTCAGTTGTGACGCAGGGGAGTGTCGTAGAACCGTTGCTATTCACAATATACATAAATGACCTTGTGGATGACATCGGAAGTTCATTGAGGCTTTTTGCGGATGATGCTGTGGTATATCGAGAGGTTGTAACACTGCAAAATTGTACTGAAATGCAGGAGGATCTGCAGCGAATTGACGCATGGTGCAGGGAATGGCAGTTGAATCTCAATGTAGACAAGTGTAATGTGCTGCGAATACGTAGAAAGAAAGATCCCTTATCATTTAGCTACAACATAGCAGGTCAGCAACTAGAAGCAGTTAATGCCATAAATTATCTGGGAGTACGCATTAGGAGTGATTTAAAATGGAATGATCGTATAAAGTTGATCGTCGGTAAAGCAGATGCCAGACTGAGATTCATTGGAAAAATCCTAAGGAAATGCAATCCAAAAACAAAGGAAGTAGGTTACAGTACGCTTGTTCGCCCGCTGCTTGAATACTGCTCAGCGGTGTGGGATCCGTACCAGATAGGGTTCATAGAGGAGATAGAGAGGATGCGACGGAGAGCAGCGCGCTTCGTTACAGGATCATTTAGTAATCGCGAAAGTGTTACGGAGATGATAGATAAACTCCAGTGGAAGACTCTTCAGGAGAGATGCTCAGTAGCTCGGTACGGGCTTTTGTTGAAGTTTCGAGAACATACCTTCACCGAAGAGTCAAGCGGTATATTGCTCCCTCCTACGTATATCTCGCGAAGAGACCATGAGGATAAAATCAGAGAGATTAGAGGCCACACAGAGGCATAGCGACAATCTTTCTTCCCACGAACAACACGAGACTGGAATAGAAGGCAGAACCGATGGAGGTAGTCAAAGTACCCTCCGCCACACACCGTCAGGTGGCTTGCGGATTATGGATGTAGATGTAGAAGTAGACATCTTAGTTTGGTTTTCTTGTCACATAAAACTTCTTATCTTTCATCTTCCTCGTTAAATCTATCTCCGTCATCACCAACGAGAGTAGTCTGCCCCTTTAAAAAGACGTGACGGTGTCATGGCTTGATTCACTCTCCTTCCCACTATACTGTGTCATGGGAGATCCCAGAATCATCTGTGTTACAAAATTCTAATCTTCAAACATTGGTGGGAATGTAATTCAGTTTTACAGTCATACACAGACGCTACATCAATGTGAATGAACTAGGTAGATAAATTATTGCCTCCTCTTACAGCCTCCCCGACTTGAGTGTCAGTTCAAATAGGTACCACATTCATACAATTATAGTCGGGGGCGACTTTAGCCTATCCTCGATATGTTCGTGAAAATACGTGTTTAAAGTCAGTTGTAGGCGTAATACGTCGTCCGAAATCGTACTGATTGCCATCTCAGAAAATAATTTTGAACAATTACTTCAGCAGACCACGAGATGTGTAAATGGTTGCATAAACATACTTACCTATTAGCAACAAAATATGCTGACCAAGTAATGAGCATCATGAGAAATACAGGGACTAGTGACTACAAGATTGTTGTAGCTCGACTGAATACCTTAACATCCATGCCCACTAAAAACAAACTCAAAATACAACCACCAAAAAATACAGATAAAACTTCGCTTGACACCTTCCTAATAGAGAGTCTCTACTCTTTGCAATCTATCTAGGCTTTGACCGGATGTAGTTTAAACTCAAAGAATAGTATTGACGGCACTTTGGAGATATATATCAAATAAATTAGTTATAGATGGTACTGAACTTCCATGGTACACAAAACAGGTTAGTACACTATTGCATTAGCAACGGAAAAAGCATGCCATATTTAAAAGAATGCAAAATCCCCAAGATTGGTGAAGTTTTATAGAAGCTCGAAATGTAGTGTGAACTTCAGTGACAGATGCTTTTAATAGTTTCCACAACGAGACTATGTCTCGAAACTTGACACAAAATTCAAAGAGATTCAGGTAGTACGTAAAGGACACCAGTGACCAGATGGGATTAATACCTTCATTTCATGACAACAATGGTGATGTTATTAATGACAGAACCACTAAAGCAGAGTTAGTAATTACAATTTTCCGAAATTCTTTCTAAAAAGAAGACGTAGTAAATATTCCAGAAATCGAATTAAGAACGTCTACCAACTCCAGTAACTCAGGAGTAGATATTCTCAGTGTAGCGAAGCAGCGTAGATACTTGAAGGCAAGGCTTCCAGTCGAGACTGTATATCAGTCAGGTTCCTCTCAGAGTATGCTGATACAATAGCTCCGTATTTAGCAAACATATACAACCACTCGCCCGTAGAGAGATTCGTAACCAGAGACTGGAATCTTGCACCAGTCACACCAATACTCCAGAAAGGAAACAGGAGTAATCTGCCGAATTACAGACCAATATTACTAAAGTCGATTTTCAGAAGGATTTTGGAACGTATATTGTGGTCGAATACAATGAGGAATACGATTTGTTGACAAATTGTCAACATAGATTCATGAAATGTCGTTCTTGTAAAACACACTTAGCTCATTAATCACACGTAATGATGAGTGGTATAGACATGGATTTCTGAGTGATTCCGTAGTTGTGTTAGATTTCCAGGAGGGTTTGACACCGTCCCTCTTAAACGGCTTAGAATCAAACTGCATGACTATGGAGTGTCGCCTCCGTTGTGTGAATGGATTCGTGATATCCTATTAGAACGGTCACATTTCGCAATAACTAAAGGAAAGCCATCGAGGAAAACAGAAGTAAATCTGGCGCTCCCCAAGAGAGTGTTGTAGGTCCTCTCTTACCGTTCTACGTAAATGGTTTAATAGACAATCCCAGCTCCCCTCTTTGACTGTTTGCAGACGATGCTGTCATTTACCGTCATGAAATGTCTGAAATGAACAAAATGAATTCCAAATGTCTTAGACAAGATGTCTGAAGGTTGCAAAAGGTGACAATTGACTCTCAAACATGTAAAGTGCGAAAGCTTTAACAAGAGCTGTGAAAGGAATCCTCAAAATTTTTGTTACACAATAAATCATACGGATGTAAAGACTGTAAACCCAACTAAATACTTACGCAGTGGAATTACGAATAACTTAAATTGGAATGATCACATAAATAATTTTGTAGGGAAAGCAAACCCACGACTGCGATTTATTAGCACAACAGTTAGAAAATGTAACAGGTTTACTAAAGACACCGCATACACTAGCTTGTCCACCATATTTAGGAGTATTGTTGTGCGGTGTGGAAATCGATCCACATAGAATTGGCAGAGGACATCGAGAAAGTTGAAAGAAGGTTAGCTCGTTTTGTGTTACAGTGAAATAGGGGAGGTAGTGTCACGGATATGATATACTAAATGCGTGCATGTCATTTGAACTAAAGCTTTCCTCGCTGCGGCAGGACCTTCTCATGAAGTATGGATCACCATCTTTCTCTTCAGAGTGTGAAAATATTTTGTTGGTGCCCATCTACATGGGAGATATTGTCATTCTAACAAAGTAAGCGCAATCAGAGCAGGAACGGGAAAATCATAGTGTTCGTTTACCCAGCGCACTGTTGAAGAGTAGAACGGTGAACAAGTAGCATAAAAGTGATTCGATTAAACCTTTGCTAGGTACTTAACTGTGAATTGCAGAGTAATCATGTAGATGTAGATGCAGGATCTGAATGAAAAAGCACGCAGAGTAAAATTCCTCACTCACTGATGAGTCTTTAAGACTGCTGGCAGGATTTGGTGATTTCGGGCCTACAGACACCCATAAAATCATTTTAGCGCAATTAGCATCTGCCGTTGCCGAACCACCAAGACGCTGCTCAACCTGCCACATTGGGGACTAAAGTATCAGATTCATCTCTCTTTTCTCCACTGGTAAGGCGAAAGTTAATCATTTTCACCCGTATTATAATACATGACTTAGATTAAGCATCGCTGCTCCTTAGGAGTAACAGCTGAAAGTCATCATATCTTCGCTTAAAAACTTGCAGATGTGTAGGAGATCAGTTCACCTTTGTCATTCATTGTAGCTCATATCGGCATTGTAGCTTCATACATTGAATTCAGCAGTATACAACCAACTACGGCTTATGAGAGAAGGGACTCAGACAAAATGAGAGTAGCCCGTACACAGTAAGTGGGGAAGTGAATTCGCATCTTCAAAATGAAAGACACACTTCACTAGAGCACGAGAAAGAAACGATGTACCTACTATAGAAAAGGGTAGAAAAATCTGATCCTTTACTCCCAGTATCGGGACTTGATTATAAGAATGTGGGCCTTATTAGGAGACGCTCAACCACTTTATGTCATTCTGATTAACTCCCTAAGCGCAGTCATTGTGCTAGCTGACTGCTGGTAGAATTTCAGAACTCACGAGGGTCTCCTTCGGTTGATTTCATACGAGTTCTTTCAGTTACTCTCCGCAACGCTCGAGGATACCTGGCCATGGTTTAGCTGCGGTTGCTACTTAGCGTTTCCACTTCACATTCACATTACCAGCATTACACATAACCAGTTTTAGAAGAGTTGGAAAGGCCCTGATGTGTTCGCTACTCAGGTCACATCCAGAGATTAGCAGACGTTTGAAGTTCCTGAGCTCTCCTGCCCAAGCCATTCTGTTATTGCTGTTTCTCTGTTGACTACAGAAGTATTTCATCTTTCCTTTTATACTGACGATTCCGTCTTTCGTGATATCTAGTGACCGTTTAAGCATTACATATGGCCGTCTGGATAATTTTGAACAAATTGTATACCAGATGCCTCGTAATTCTGTTTGTATTAAATGGATTGTGACAAAGTCCTCAACAAATGAAGTACAGCCCTTTCTACAACAGCAATACTAACAGAGATATTGCTAAGCACGGAAACAATTGGACTACCGGTTCAGACAATAGTATTGTGTCTACGTCAGCTTCATGAGCGTGTAGGATGACTGATTAACCCCTCCCCTCCCCTGACCCATCCACCTCCTCAAGACAAAGAAGCTGAGATGATGCATTTCCAGTCTCCCTCCAACACAGACATTCATTGTTCATGCAGACAAATAATTTGAGATGATATATTACTACCGTTCAACTATTCTTGCCACAGACAAAGCAGCCAAATTGACTTATTAACCCCTCCCCCTCCCCCCTCCACCGGTACCAGCATTAACAATAGTATATCATTAGCAGTTACAAACACCAATTATGGTTTACTGTTACAGAATGCAATGGGGAATGCATGTCTGGCGCACCTGTACGTTGATTATTGTTATTACATACTTGACATACAGCCGGCCGGAGTGGCCGAGCGGTTAAAGGCGCTACAGTCTGGAACCGCACGACCGCTACGGTCGCAGGTTCGAATCCTGCCTCGGGCATGGATGTGTGTGATGTCCTTAGGTTAGTTAGGTTTAAGTAGTTCTAAGTTCTAGGGGACTTATGACCATAGCAGTTGAGTCCCATAGTGCTCAGAGCCATTTGAACCTTGACATACAGTAGAGGTAAAGTCCTAAAGGAAATATGTGCCCATGTTCAAAAATAAATTAGTCTACAAAATGTTTAGTAAGTCGCTGGGAGAAAAGTCACCGACTGAATGAAAAATGGCTTTATTACTGCAGTATTACGTATTTGGGCATTTGGCATTATGACATGTCTGTTAAAATAAAATAAACCATACAATTACAAATGAAATAAAAATTGATTAAAAACTAACATAGAAGTACACTTAATCACATTATAATGAAAAAACAGGTGTAGCCTGATCTTGAAGTAAGCAGTGAACATAGTTGCCACGTGCTGTAGTACTAACAAACATGAGTAGCCTCTTACTGGATCACTAACCATTATAAGATACAAACTTTGAACACCGAATGCAAAGGAGGATATGCCTCACTGCAGCGCCATAGTGAGAATTACATATGACCTACATACAATATTAAACCAGGAGAATAGTAAGCAGCTCGCAACGGAAGTGAGAAATGTTTACAGAAGATAAGTATAATTTCAAACTGTTCCACAGTATAACTCACAGCATTCTCAATGTAACTATTGACATAGGTACAGGTGTTCGACACTTGATGGCGTTAAACATGCAAGCAACCTACTACATAAGATAATTCGTGGTATACACAAACTCAATACATTGAAAAATTACAGTAATCGCCATAGAAACAAAATGGCTGGTAGGCAACCATTGGAAAACAAATAACCAAAGCAGTAAAATTCTCTGTTCTAAATGAAAAGTAGCGTACACAAGCGCTAATATAGCTACATGCCTAGAACTTCACAAAGAAGAAACATTTAGTGACAACGTATTCGAACAACAAAATAAAGTAAAAATGTGTGTATAAATAAATACAACCGAAATGAATGAGTGCCGTGGTCCTATCCAGCATAACAACCAGAACAGGCGATGTGTAACATTTTATTTACAACAGACAACAGAATGTTGAAATGACCTGATGTCACTGGCCGAACCTAAAATTGTACCCATAAGCATAATTATAAACAGCTACGAGTACATATTTGTAATGTAGATACTAAGAAGTCGAGGGTAGAAGGGATATGGATTTGTGAGAGGGGGTAGATAAAAATAACGTCTTCACAAACAGGCACAGAAGAGAATAGAGATATTGACACAACAAAGTGCCACGGATACGATAGATGAAGTGGGGTGGCAGTCATTAAAACAAAGGCGTTTCTCGCTGCGAAAGGACCATTTGATAAAACTTCCATCACTAGTCTCGATGTGTGAAAATATTGTGTTGCTGCACACCTACTCAGGGCAAAATTATGATCATAATAAAGTGAGAGTAAACAGAGCTTCCACGGAAAATTTGTGTGTTCGTTTTCCCGGCGCGCTGTTCGGGAGTGGACCAGTAGACGAAAGCTTGAAGATATTCGATGAATCCTCTGCCAGGCTCTTAACTTTGAATTGCACAGCAATTAAATTGACGTAAACAAAGACGAACCTGTGGAGCTCGATAACAATGTCGAAAAAAGTTTCAATGCTTTCCGAGAACATCACGTTAAGAACGTAAAGTTAAAATTTCGACGACCTGCCACGCACACAAATTATAGAAATGGCCATCCGCACAGATGCAGCTTTTCGTACCCAAAAATCACCGTTTTCCGAGTTTTCTCAGCAAATGCTCAGCTGCCTAAGGTCCACACTAGACCACGACTACTGCAAAATAACCAGCCGATTTGCTCTGTTTGCCTGAGCTGGAAGTTGCTTGTAGTATTTCAATTCCAACCCTTTACTGTTGGATAACTACAGTGCGCTAATGGTATACAAACGGTCGCTATGCCAAGATCTACTCAAAACAGTGAGGCCCTTACCTCTTTGCTCAATAGAACACGACATGTGACCGGATGAAAATCCGCATACTCGAACACTGTTGTTTGGAACGTAAGTGCAGAGACCTAAAAATACGGCCGAGTAACGCGTCCGCACGAATACGTGATTCGAGCTGCATGCGGCCCGTGGGTCGCAGTATCACAAGCACTGTGCTTGACGGTTGTGACAGTTCCGACGGGGATCGGAAATGATTCTCGCTAGCTAAACGACATACAACTGCAGTAGCGTTCCTCTAACAATGCTCTCTAAATCTGGTCTCAGAGTCTTCCCCACATAATACAATCACATGATCAGCGTGTAATTTCGTTAACGGCTCACGTCAAAAATTTATCCACAATTCGTTTACTGAAGTGCGTTGGAAGGAATTGAGTTTCCTTTGATTACAGGAACCGATCTCTACAAAACAGGCCTGACTATGAAATGGAAGCTTCATTAATGTTGTCATCAATTGTAACAGGGCTGGATGCATGTAAATAAAAAAAACGCTTTACCTGTATTACTAATAAACTCTTCCGTAAACCCACCGTCCATAACTATTTCCACAATTATATCTATTTCTCTGTCCATGCAGTCTGCATCAGGATTTAGTTTTGCAAGTATGAATAATGCTGTATACCAAATGCTTGTTTGTATGTCCGGGAGTGTCACAAATCAGCGCCAATAATTACGTTTCTTGTGGTAGGTGTACTAAATGTATGTAAACCAAAGTCAGTAACTTCCCTTTTAACGTTCAGGTCAAGATGGCTGAGGCATCCATTTCCTTCTATTTCCACAGCACATTGGGTACCTGCATGCAACTTACTGTGCTCGTTGGCTAGGTTCATTACATCTAGCTCATCACCACTGAATTGGGGAAATACATCATCGAGTTATGTGCGATGGATAAGAATGTTATCAGTAATAGCATTGTTATTCTTAAAAACATTTTTTACTAAATCGTTTATAAAACTATCGGCCAAAATACCTGACATCGCCCATTCTAAGGCCATCTTTCTAAAAATATGTTTTACTCTTAAAAGTGAAATAATTACAAAAAGGAGAGAAACAGATTAGTTCTAGTAGTTATGGAACGTCAATGCTTCTAGGTGACACCAGAAATACATTGGTGTCCAAAACTAAAGCAACGAACCACAATTCCCTCGTTTTGTGTCTCAATCACCGTATAATCATACAGATTGTCAACGGATGTCCGTACAATCGTGTTCTGCAAGGAGAATGGCATCTCGGTCAACGGACAACAGTGTCAACGATTACATCAGGGCACCTATCAAATGGTGTAATGTTTCCCGGCTAGTCCCACATCCACAATCGTTGTGTATGCAGTCGCGGACATTGCTGTATGGCACAAAGAAGACACCTACGTTAAGAAGAATGGAGGCAGGACAGTCCCAAAATGATGAGGCCCGATGGCTTAATGGGAATCTTTCTGTCTTCTATCGGATACGGCACAACTTATAGAGACCGAAACAGTACCCCAAAGAGCAGGGAAGGACCGACCACGTGTGATATCTGAAAGAGAAGACCGTTATTTGGATGTAAGGGCATGACAGTACCACCTCAGTACTGGCATCTGCACTCGCAGCATCCACTGGAGTTGTGTCAAGACAAACAGTGTGGAGAAATCTTCGGTAGAGTGGCCTTCAGTGTTTGGGACCTGCTGTATGTGTACATGTGGGCGGTCGAACAATGAGCCACTGTTCTTTTCACAGACAACTTTCGATTTTGTCTAGAGAGTGATTCTAGACGCATTCATATCTGGAGGGCACGTAGAACACGATTTCTGGACCCAAACATTATGCAAAGAGACAGATATCCAGGACGATTACTAATGTAGTGGGCGGGGATTATGTTGACCACATGGACACTTCTTGATGAAATTGTATGGGTGATTCGGCAAGATTGACCTGCAGTCAGGTATCGTGACTAGATCTTGGGACTCACTTGTGGTTGTTGCGAGGTGCTTCGGGCACTGACTTCGTAGCGATGGCCGGTAATGCTCGACCTCATAAAGTAAGTGCTGTTGATGTTTTCCTTGA
The DNA here is from genome assembly GCF_021461385.2 of Schistocerca piceifrons. Lineage (NCBI taxonomy): Eukaryota > Metazoa > Arthropoda > Insecta > Orthoptera > Acrididae > Schistocerca > Schistocerca piceifrons. Next base: position 605,641,210 of record NC_060142.1, read on the forward strand.
AACGGAAGATATTGCACGCATGGCATGGTTGGTTGCTCTCCCGACTTGAATCTTTTGCTGCAAGTCTTGCGTACACTAGGGAAACAGTTTGCATCATGTCAGCAATCACCAACCACTCCTCAAGACGTTCGAGCAGTTCTCCACTCTCCAGGAAGAATAGGCGTTATCGCCTCAACATGAAATAGACGTCATAATTCAAAGCATGCGCCTTCGTTGTTATCCCTATATTGCTGCCAGAGGTGGTCACACTCCATAGTAAGCACATTAAACAGTTGTCAGCAAGTGTGTGCAGATCCGTTAAGCCGGAAAAAACAAAGAACGCTTTTGTCTACCTTTTTCCACATTGCACTTGTTTACGATCTGTATTCTGTAAATAGTTTCTATTTTACTATTACTTGTTTATACTGTTTTGTGGCAAAATCTATACAACCTTACTTAATTTACGTTTGTTGTTTTAATTTTGTACACCATTGTGTATCTCCAACACTCCTTTGTACTAGAAGGTTTTAATGTACAATTTGTCGTATCTCGCCAATCGGAATGTTAGTGTAAGGGTTGGTAATAACAAGGAAGGTAATAATAGCCTTTTGTGGGATGGTGGTGTCACTGAGAAGCACTGTAATTTCGTAGCTATTTTATACATCCCTATTTTCAGTAAATGTTAATGCAGCTTTCAGCTTTGCATGGCAGAAACTGTTGACAAAGTAATTAGGTCAACGACTACCATTCACAATAATCGGAAAAATAGGATGGCTCAGTTTATGTAACATAATCTGTGAATAAAGGGAGGGAATTTTAGCGTTCACTAGAACCTGTCTGCTTTTAGTATCATATAACGCAAACAGAAAATCTTTGAAGTGGGTATTTTCTGACTTTAAGGATGCTATTATTATTATTATTATTAAAATTCTACTGTTTTCAAAATGCAATCCGAATTTGAAGTATAGACTGCAGAGTAGCCCTTGTCAGCCCTCATGAGAATGGCGTTATATTCATGTAACATTTTATTCATCCTACTTGCTGTCGCCGGTAGGGAAACAAAAAAACGTCCCGAAAGTGAAGCTTTATTAAGAGCTTTATGAGCAGCGACTACACTTTAGGTTTTCTAGGGTTGGGAAATTTTACACATTTCACAGACACATACTGCCACAGCTACCACTCTTTTAATAATCTGTTCATACTTTTTTGCTGGAAGACTAAAATTTACCCCTTTATTTTAGAGAGTATTTTCTTCAGTTGAATTTTCTGACTTTAACAAGTTTACGACTCTATCCGCAAAAGGGTGTTTTATGCGGAGCTACTGGTACTGAGTTAACTAGAGTACGATGAGCGCCGGCCGGAGTGGCCGTGCGGTTCTAGGCGCTACAGTCTGGAGCCGAGTGACCGCTACGGTCGCAGGTTCTAATCCTACCTCGGGCATGGATGTGTGTGATGTCCTTAGGTCAGTTAGGTTTAATTAGTTTCAAGTTCTAGGCGACTGATGACCTCAGAAGTTTAATCGCATAGTGCTCAGAGCCATTTGAACCAAGTACGATGAGCTGTAAGCGCATGCAATTTTTCGGAAATGCCTTCTACTAATGCAAAATTGGTCCCAGTTTAAAAAATCACAAATAAGATTCATTAGTTCACTAAGAACATATTCTGAAAAGACATACGGTAACTGCTTACAAATTACAGTACCCGTAAAATCTGACAACTGTGTGGCACTGTGTACCATTTACATTTCACTTTTCACAAAGATACGTTAACATTTGTCTTTGATACGTCATATGTACAAATATTAGCTATTTAGCTTTAAGCTACCGTATTTAGAAATAGTATCACTACACATACATTTCCTGTTGAAATGAGTTTTCATTTGACTAACCAATGTTTTTCTTCTAAGAATGAAAAACAGTTTGACCTCCTGAACAGCGCTGCACGGCATAAAATAACATAGCAGTGACAATGTCACGAAGAAGGTATGCGAGTATTCTGAACCAGTCGCTGCAGGAAAAGTCATTGGCAGTCAAAACAACTTTATTAATCGAATGTTACGGGTTTTAGGAATACAAACGTCTCAAAAATGAGATCGACAGGAAGTGCAAAATGGCTAAGCAGGGATGGCTAGAGGACAAATGTAAGGATGTAGAGGCTTATCTCACTAGGGGTAAGATAGATACTGCCTACAGGAAAATTAAAGAGACCTTTGGAGAGAAGAGAACCACTTGTATGAATATCAAGAGCTCAGATGGCAAACCAGTTCTAAGCAAAGAAGGGAAGGCAGAAAGGTGGGAGGAGTATATAGAGGGTATATACAAGGGCGATGTACTTGAGGACACTATTATGGAAATGGAAGAGAATGTAGATGAAGAAGAAATGGGAGATAAGATACTGCGTGAAGAGTTTGACAGAGCACTGAAAGACCTGAGTCGAAACAAGGCCCCGGGAGTAGACAACATTCCATTAGAACTACTGATGGCCTTGGGAGAGCCAGTCACGACAAAACTCTACCATCTGGTGAGCAAGATGTATGCGACAGGCGAAATACCCACAGACTTCAAGAAGAATATAATAATTCCAATCCCAAAGAAAGCAGTTGTTGACAGATGTGAAAGTTACCGAACTATCAGTTTAATAAGTCACAGCTGCAAAGTACTAACGCGAATTCTTTACAGACGAATGGAAAAACTGGTAGAAGCGGACCTCGGGGAAGATCAGTTTGGATTCCGTAGAAATGTTGGAACACGTGAGGCAATACTAACCTTACGACTTATCTTAGAAGAAAGATTAAGAAAAGGCAAATCTACGTTTCTAGCATTTGTAGACTTGTAGAAAGCTTTTGACAACGTTAACTGGAATACTCTCTTTCAAATTCTGAAGATGGCAGGGGTAAAATACAGGGAGCGAAAGGCTATTTACAATTTGTACAGAAACCAGATGGCAGTTGAATGAGTCGATTGACATTAAAGGGAAGCAGTGGTTGGGAAAGGAGTGAGACAGGGTTGTAGCCTCTCCGCGATGTTATTCAATCTGTATATTGAGCAAGCAGTAAAGGAAACAAAAGAAAAATTCGGAGTAGGTATTAAAATTCATGGAGAAGAAGTAAAAACTGTGAGGTTCGCCGATGACATCGTAATTCTGTCAGAGACAGCAAAGGACTTGGAAGAGCAGTTGAACGGAATGGACAGTGTCTTGAAAGGAGGATATAAGATGAACATCAACAAAAGCAAAACGAGGATAATGGAATGTAGTCAAATTAAATCGGGTGATGCTGAGGGGATTAGATTAGGAAATGAGACACTTAAAGTAGTAAAGGAGTTTTGCTATTTAGGGAGTAAAATAACTGATGATGGTTGAAGTAGAGAGGATATAAAATGTAGACTGGCAATGGCAAGGAAATCGTTTCTGAAGAAGAGAAATTTGTTAAGTGTCAGGAAGTCGTTTCTGAAAGTATTTGTAAGGAGTGTAGCCATGTATGGAAGTGAAACATGGACGATAACCAGTTTGGAAAAGAAGAGAATAGAAGCTTTCGAAATGTGGTGCTACAGAAGAATGCTGAAGATAAGGTGGGTAGATCACGTAACTAATGAGGAGGTATTGAATAGGATTGGGGAGAAGAGAAGTTTGTGGCACAACTTGACTAGAAGAAGGGATCGGTTGGTAGGACATGTTTTGAGGCATCAAGGGATCACAAATTTAGCATTGGAGGGCAGCGTGGAGTGTAAAAATCGTAGAGGGAGACCAAGAGATCAATACACTAAGCAGATTCAGAAGGATGTAGGTTGCAGTAGGTACTGGGAGATGAAGAAGCTTGCACAGGATAGAGTAGCATGGAGAGCTGCATCAAACCAGTCTCAGGACTGAAGACCACAACAACAACAACTACGGGTTTTAGCATTTGACATCATCAGATATATATTAAAACAATATTAATTACGTAACTACATCTGAAATAAAAATGAATAACGAAACCATATAGTTAAAAATATTACAATCATGGCCGTGCGGTTAATGGCGCTGTAGTCTGGAACCGCAAGACCGATACGGCTGCAGGTTCGAATCCTGCCTCGGGCATGGATGTTTGTGATGTCCTTAGGTTTAACGAGTTCTAAGTTCTGGGGGACTGGTGACCTTAGCAGTTGGGTCCCATAGTGCTCAGAGCCATTTTTTTCCCATTACAAACATAAGAGTATCCTAAACGTCAAGAATCCAATGAACATAATAGTTACATTTCGTACTGGTAACAACCATGAGTTGATTGACACCAGATTACTGACCATTCCACGATGATACAGAGTTGGAATACTAGACGGCGTTTCAAACATGGACATGGGACCCTGCAGCGTCATCATATGAATAACTTATGATTAACAATGGGCACTATACTAAGAGAGTATAACGCAGTTACATGAAAATGAGAAAAGTTTACGAAAGATAAAAGTGACGTAAAACGATGACACAGCGTAATTCGTAGCATTCTTAGTGTGTACTTGCAAGTATGACACTAAGTGGAGACAGTCGTATTTGGTGGTATATAAATATAACACATAGAATAATTACAATAATTGCAAAATTACAATAATTGCAACAAAAATAATCATTTTATTCAGATGACAAGCACATAACAAATAGCCTAAAAGTTTCAATTCTTTGCCCTTTTTAAATGAAAACTAACGTACATAAGCACTAATATAGCCACATGCATTGCTCAGCTAAAAAGAATTTCACATTTAGTGCCGATACATTAGGGCAACAAGACAAAATAAGCAATGTTTTTAGGAATATGTGTAACTCAGACAGGCGAAGTGGCGCTATCTAGCATAATAGCCAGCACCGACGTAGTGTAACAGCTTATTTGTAATACACAATACAAGATTAAAGCGACCAAATATCACCGTCCAGCACCAAAAATAAAAGCCATAAATATAACTTCAAGCTGTTATAAGCACACATGTAACATTTAAATAATGAAATGGTGAAGGGATGGGGGAGAGGGGTCGTAAGAGGGTTTGGGAAAGGGTAGTTCAATAATCTCTTGACAGGCAGGCATAGGAGAGAGTCAAGATACTGGTACGAGGACTTTTTGGATAAGGCTCTCAACGTTTGTTACCAATACGGCGTGTAACTATTACGTCCATTAGTTACTCGTAGTTTCAGAATAACTTACCACAGAAAACGCCGAAAAGCGTAATATTGGATTAATAAAGTCTTTCTGCATTCAGTCAATTTCTTTTTCCTCAGAAACCTATTCAGCATTTTGCAGATTACATGTATTCGATGATGAAATAAACGAAGTGATGGTATTCTGATAAAGTGAAAACGAAATTACTCAAGTCGGACGAAGTATGGAAAGTATAAGAAGCAGACTAGAACCGGAAAGGACAGTATTTCTTGCCAAAAGATATGTCTCCATTTGGGGAAGAGATTTGTAAAATTATACGTTTGCATCACAGCACTGTATGAGAGTGGATTTAGGACTGTAGGAAACTCGGGAAGGAAGATCACTGAAGTGTTTCAGAGGTGATGGTACAGATCGAAATTGAAAATAATGTGGACTCATAAGGAAATAAGTGAATTAATTGCCATCAAAATCGGCAAACAAGGGATCATGTGCAAAACACGCCCAAGCAGATGAGCCATAGTGACAGGATATGTGTTAAGACTACAGGAAAAAATTGCAATGGTAGTTGAGGGACATGTACAGGGAGAAACAGCAGGGGAAGATACAGATTGAAATATTCAACAAATAATTAAGGCTATCAAGTGTAAGTGCTGCTGTGAGATGAACAAATTGGCACAGGAGCGTAATTTGTGTTGTGTCACATCAGGCCGGGTTGGACGATGATAAAAATGAAAAATCTATCGCCACCTATGTGATAACGTATTGACAGTACCGCATGTTAGCCCGATGTAATAAAAAACTGTAAACTAGGCCTCAGCTCTGCCATCTTACTGAAGGACGGTGTGTTGCCCATACAAAAAGCATTTCTAATGAATATAACTGGTACCTTTAGTTCAGCAAACCTAGAAATAGAATTTTCACGCAGTAAAAGATTCACATGTATGTTTTTATTTAAAGGTGTTTAACAGTTGCTTTGTCTGTAGATTAAAGCACACTTAGAACGACCACTTATAATAAGAAGAATGTATCCATCCTGAAGCAGTTTTTTGACCGCAAAGTACGCTATAAGTTTCGTTGAGTGATACTAGATGAATGGTACCAATGTGGCTACTCCCATGCATGAAAAGCAATACGGGCGATACCGTTGACGACCCGTGGCCACATCTGCTGCAGAGTTGGAATGCTGCGGTTCGCCTGCTTCTTTGAGCGGCCAAGCGAGTGCGGTTATCGACAGGCGATCAGTCGATGTTACACGCAGTCGACCTCGGCCGTATATCTCTATGAGGCCCTCCGCTTTCATGGCAAGTCCTTTCACAGCAAAGGCAGCCGAATGACGAATATTGAGCCACATCGGTCCTGTTCATGCTGACTTAATCGCAGCAATACATCCAACAGACTTCACCTGTTAGTCATTTCGAGCTCGTTCGCAGCACTGCGCAATTTACATTCATCAACGCCTCATGCAATATAAAATTTTCATTTAGTAGCCAATATCTGCGTAGTGTGTTGCAAAAGAGCGAGTTGCAGTTAACGTAGGTCACATACATATTAACACCACACCTCCTCATGGTCAATGTACACTGTCCAGTGCGAGCTACCAAGGACGAGAAATACCCATTTGTGAGCTTCGCCGGGTTGAGAAAACCATTTGCGACGTGCTACGCTTTCTCTCTATGCGCGAGATCGGGTGAAAAACACCGATTGGACTGGGTGATCACAATAATTTTAGTTCAATGTAAGTTGTCTAGTAAAACTATATGGCTCGAGCCCCCAACCGCTTCTGCACGAAAAAACAAAAAAACAAAATCGAAGAAAAGTTATCACCCAAGCACCTACATAGTATGTTTCCCCTTGGGGTTCCGTAAAATGTGGTAGGCTACATTAGGTCTTTGGGCTGCCAACCACGTCCGCTGCACTATCGCCAGTAATTTTAAGTTAATGTCAAGTTTATAAAAACAAATGTTAGCAGGCAGGAATAATTTTTTGTGAACACAACACAGTTTTAACTAATTGGAGTTTATTTTGACTTGTTCACGACAGATTTTAATGAAATACTGTTAAGTGTTCTTGATTTGACCTCAGATATTTACCAAGCCAGTTCAACAGCGCCACTCAAATATTAATCACAATCAGAGCAATTATTCACTTAATGTTCCTTTTAAAATAGCTGAAAGATGAACAAGATGAACAGTGTTCGAAGAGGAGAAGAATACTTCTAGAAAAATAATAATAAACCAAACACAACGCGATGTCCAATCGCAAGCTGAAATCACTATGTCCAACAGCGGTTGTTCAGAATTAAAGTTCGACACGACTTCGCGGTACGAATATTCTAAGTTTAACTCGTGCACGAAATTTTCTACAAGTCTCACAAACGCACCACAGAGAATTCTTCAAAGTCCAGCAGCACCCAACCGCTGAAAATCACAAGTTCCACGCGACTTCGCGGTCCGAAAATATTCTAAGTCCAATTCGTGCACGGACTTTTGCCAGTCACACGTGCTATCCCTTTCAACTAAAATGAATGACTGCTCCCACCCACAGAAAATGGCCGCCCTTAAAAGCCCTTGGTTTCAACACTCTGAAGTCAAATCAAGCTTGTTTAACATAAAATTTACTTTTACACTTTATATAGATACAATGAAATGCAAGTAACGCTTCTATTTAGACCGAAATTTTCCGCTGAATTCAGTTTCATCAGAATTTCTGTACGTTATTTTCATATTATTAAACTTTGTGTGTTCTTCATATAGAACTTTTCATTATTTAAAATACTTTCAGTGCGTAAATAACTGATATTATTATTGTATTACCTATTTCCGTATGTCTACTTCGCCGTACTGCCGCTATCTTTATAGTTACTATTTTTTATTTATCAAAATCCTGCATTTTTTATCACGAAAAACACATTCTGACTCCTCATTTGAATTTTTTGAACGTGTAAAAATGGTTCAAATGGCTCTGAGCACTACGGGACTTAACTTCTGTGGTCATCAGTCCCCTAGAACTTAGAACTACGTCAACCTAACTAACTTATGGACATCACACACATCTATGCCCGAGGCAGGATTCGAACCTGAGACCGTGGCGGTCGCACGGTTCCAGACTGTAGGGCGTAGAATCCCTCGACCACTCGTTCAGACCTTTCATTTGACACCTCGTTTGTAAAATTTTGTTAAAGCGTCTCCAAGATGTCCAATTTACAATCTTACTTAGTTATTGAAATATTCAATTTATTATAATTCAAAAACTACCAGGGTGACTGAAGGCGCGTTTATATTAGCACAACCAGCAAATTTTCTGCTTTAAAATGGGCCTACAAGCTCCTTTGTGCCACACTGGGATCAGGTTTGATATATTTCTACATCATACATTCATTTTATCTCTATGCTATAAGCGGCCCAGAGCCATGAGCCAGCGTGCCGGCCGTTGAGTTTCCCGTCACGTGGCTGGACGCGAAACCGACCGTACTCATTTTAAAGTACCGCCATCTGTCGGTCAAAGCCGAAACTAGGACGATTCCGCTGCTCTCAAGACGGCTGACACACCCATCTTAGATGTAAACATGCCAGCTTCTCGACTTCCACTTTGCCTCGATTTTTACTACAGAAACTGCGGTCTTCACATCCGCCCCCAAAGCCTGTCACTTCACACCAGTCACATTAATGAGACCAACGGCTACGTTTGATGTCAACGTGCGACAATCACAAACATCAGGGGGCAGCACTAGCAGTGAAGGGCATATAAAATCTGTCGCGAGTACGTGTACAGCAGTGCAGTCGTTATCGTAAAGCGGAATTGGAGCGATTTATGTTGTCGAAGCAGGCCTTCGGGCCAATGGTGGAAGCATTTCCGAAACAATTGGCCATACACAAGTCTTGTGCCGCCGTAGTTTAAGTACACAATGCAATGCAAAATGGCGCTACCCGAAACGGTCGCCAAGGCAACTGTGTTGCATCACGGACCATAGATGAAAGAGGTGAACGGCGACTGAGCAGATGTATACTGGCGATCAGACGTTCAATTGTTGAGCAACTCATCTCCCAGATGAACCAAGAGGCTAGCAACAGTGTCTCCTCAACATCCGTTCCGGAAACGTTGCTGCGTATGGGCTTCGCAACAGGCTCCTGGCTAGTGCAGCCATGCTGACTGTTGTTCACCGGCGACGAATGCTGGGAATCTGTACGCCAACACCGTAATTCGGTGTCCACAGTGCGGCGCCAGGTGGCCCTGTCAGATGAATAACGTTTCATCTTCAATTAGAAAGATCGCCGTTGGTGTGTACGGCCTTGATACAATTATCGGAGGGGTCCAGGCCGGAGAGTGGGGGGCGGGGGGGGGGGGGAGACCGTTATGTTCTGAGTGATTTCGTGATTCTGGATGGAATTATAGATTAATACTGTATCTATATTTGGGACCATGACCACCCCTATATGCGGATTGATTTTTCCACGGCCGGATGTCTTCTATCAGCAGTGTAACGCAACGTGTAACTACTCTCAGTGGAGTGCGTGTTTGGAAGGGCGCCTGGATGGGTTTATTGTCCTCTCTGGGAACCAAACTCCGAGGGCTGAAACCAAGTTGGCAACCTGTGAGACCATTTCGGTTGGGCTGTACCCTCCACGGAGCCCCAACCGAGAAACTTATCGCAGCTGGCAAAGGCACTAGAGTCAGCATGGCTCCACTTCCCTGTTGGTACATCCCGGAACGTCACTGTGTCTATTTCAGCCTTTCCACGCCGCAAAAGGTGGTCATTCAGGCTTTTGACGGTTGATAATATTAAAGTGACTAGACTGTGTGCTACGGAAACAAAAATCTAAAAGGCAATGTTGACGAAACATGCCTCTTCTGTGATTTTGACAACATTCCTATATATATATATATATATATATATATATATATATATATATACTGCTTAAAGTTATCCGTTACGTACTGAAGTACGCCGTGGCTTTATGTTCCTTGGGTTATTATTAAAAACAAGCACTTCTTAAATGTATTTTTACCAACTACTTTTCGATCGTCTTCCGACACGCCCTCAGATAAGGCATCTCAAGGTTACCGGCGAGAGAACCCTCCGATGTGTGGTGCTTGTGGCGTGCACATCACGGTGCACCACATTTTATTGGACTGCATTTTATTCGTTGACAAGCGGACTGCAGCGGATTTGCCGGCGGGTTTGCAGCCAATTTTATGCAATGATCAAACGAATGTGGTTCGCGTTTTAAAGTTCTGTGAATTGTCCTAAGTTTTTAACAAGATTTTGGGGCGATATTTCTAATGTGTCAACGTGATGACTGGCTCATCCAATCTTTTCGCAAGTGGTCAGCCAGTCACATTTCCCTGTGCTGTTCTTTTAGCTCTCTTGTGTTTTGTTTTCCCTCTGTTTCAATTTCTCGGTTGGCTATCTCGCCTCCACATTCGTTTTAAGGCATGTGAGACTGCCTGTGCGATAGACTCATTGTTTGGTAGTTTCGTGTGCATGAGTGTACGACAGTTTTCGTTCTTATCCACGTTCGTTTGTTATAATCGATGCCAGGGCGCTGATAACCTCACCGTTGAGCGCCAATAAGATCCCAAACCAGACACACACACACACACACACACACACACACACACACACACACACACACACACACACATTTCAAGGTTAGATAAGCCTCAGGATGGAAAACTAGTATCAGTATCTAGTCATGAAGTATTGCTCAGAAGTAATTGCAATTAAATAGCCAGAAGAAAATATTTTGTTCTAGTTGTCATGAGTAGAATCTTTAGCACTACCTCAGCGGTATTATAGGTGAGAGATACAGAGATATGTGTTGCATATCTTAACATTAAACGGAAAGTTAACGTCACATTTCACTATCAAAGTTAGGAAACTTAAAGAAAGTAGACATCGAATTTTCGCATGGACAAATCAAGCCCAACTAATTTCCTCTCAACAGTAAGAAGAGTACCTCCATGTAGTTCTCCAGTCAGCGAAATTCCAAGTAAGAGGAAGAAATGGAAAGAGCGAATGGCATTGCTGGCGGGAAGGTCACAAACGGTGAATTTCGGCCACTGAGTGCGAGTTTTATTGCGGTCGGCGCCAAATTGGGCGATTCGCGTGCCGATGATGAGGATGAAATGATGATGACACCACAACATCCAGAATGAGATTTTCACTCTGCAGCGGAGTGTGCGCTGATATGAAACTTCCTGGCAGATTAAAACTGTGTGCCCGACCGAGACTCGAACTCGGGACCTTTGCCTTTCGCGGGCAAGTGCTCTACCAACTAAGCTACCGAAGCAGGACTCACGCCCAGTACCCACAGTTTTACTTCTGCCAGTACCTCGTCTCCTACCTTCCGAACTTTACAGAAGCTCTCCTGCGAACCTTGCAGAAATAGCACTCCTGAAAGAAAGGATATTGTGGAGACATGGCTTAGCCACAGCCTGGGGGATGTTTCCAGAATGAGATTTTCACTCTGCAGCGGAGTGTGCGCTGATATGAAACTTCCTGGCAGATTAAAATTGTGTGCTCGACCGAGACTCGAACTAGGGACCTTTGCCTTTCGCGGGCAGGTGCTCTACCAACTGAGTTACCGAAGCACGACTCACGCCAGGTACCCACAGCTTTACTTCTGCCAGTACCTCGTCTCCTACCTTCCGAACTTTACAGAAGCTCTCCTGCGAACCTTGCAGAACTAGCACTCCTGAAAGAAAGGATATTGTGGAGACACGGCTTAGCCAGAGCCTGGGGGATGTTTCCAGAATGAGATTTTCACTCTGCAGCGGAGTGTGCGCTGATATGAAACTTCCTGGCAGATTAAAACTGTGTGCCCGACCGAGACTCGAACTCGGGACCTTTGCCTTTCGCGGGCAAGTGCTCTACCAACTGAGCTACCGAAGCACGATTCACGCCCGGTACCCACAGCTTTACTTCTGCCAGTTCCTCCTCTCCTACCTTCCGAACTTTACAGAAGCTCTCCTGCGAACCTTGCAGAACTAGCACTCCTGAAAGAAAGGATATTGTGGAGACACGGCTTAGCCAGAGCCTGGGGGATGTTTCCAGAATGAGATTTTCACTCTGCAGCGGAGTGTGCGCTGATATGAAACTTCCTGGCAGATTAAAACTGTGTGCCCGACCGAGACTCGAACTCGGGACCTTTGCCTTTTGCGGGCAAGTGC